>NC_091851.1:25135694-26385694 GCF_037783145.1 Equus przewalskii
AAACAGAGGCACAGAGAAGTTAAGTAACTTGCCCCAGTTATACAGCTTCTAAGTGGTAAGGCTGAGATTTAAACCTGGGTGTATTTCACTCCAAAGCCCATGCTCTTCTTACCACCCAGCCCTGCTACTCCTGGGGGCCATCCCCCACTTTGGGCCTCAGTTTCCTCTTCCGTTACATGGAGAGAATGATTTCTGCCCTGTGGAGAATCCTATGAGGATCTCTAAGAGGGTAGAGGCGAGCACTTTATGATCTCTGGCAAACCCTGTGTGGAGAGCCCAGGGTTGGACACGTGACCCTCGCCCTGCGGTGGAGGGGGAACCCACCTTCTTGGGCAGGAAGTGGACCCCAACAGGGTACTTGTCTGGGTGGGTCCACAGCTCAATCTGCGCCAGCACCTGGTTGGTGAAGGAGTTGCTCATCACAAAGCTGGGGTGGCCCATGGCACAGCCCAGGTTGACCAGCTGGCCCTCAGCCAGCAAGATGATGCGGCGCCCATTCTTCAGCCAGTAGCGGTCCACCTGCAAGTGGGCAGAGCAGTGCTGAGGGCTCGTGGGGCACTGCTCCCAGTGTCCACTCCTGCCTCATCCTACCCTCTGGTCCAGCAGGCTTCCCTGCCTCCAACAGTGCCCATGAAAGGGCCTGGCATACACAGTTCATAATAAGAGCCAATGTTTATTAAGCAACTCTAAATTGCAGACCTCACAAGTCTGCTGTGAGAATTTAAAAACCTGACGTGTAAAGCACTTGACACATGGCTTGGCACATACTAAGTACTTGGTAAGTATTAGTTAATGCTGTTATCATTATTATTATCATTATCTTTATCATTATTATTATTATTGCCATGAGCCATGGGCTAAGAGCATACACATAACTATACATATATGCATATATATATATACACACACACACATACAAATAAAAATATTTCTATAGGGGGCCAGCCCCAATGCCGAGGGGTTAAGTTCACATGCTCTGGTATGGCAGCCTGGGGTCGCCGGTTCAGATCCAGGATGCAGATGTACACATTGCTCACCAAGCCATGCTGTGGTGGCATCCCACATAGAAGAACTAGAATGACTTACAACTAGGATATACAACTATGGACTGGGGCATCGGGGATAAAAAAAAAAAGATTGGTAACAGATGTTAGCTCAGGGCCAACCTTCCACACCAAAAGCATACCTTTAAAACATATGTATATATTCATATACATACACACACACAGATAACTATCCCATTTAATCCTAATAACAACCCTATGACTTAAGTGCTACTATTATCCCCATTTCACAGATAAAGAAACTGAAGTCTCAAGGGTTAGGTCATTTGTCTAGAGCCATACACTATGAAGTGGCTGCAATCTGAGCGTGGACAGTCTGAGGACAGAGCCCAAGTTCTCAGTTACCACACTTAGTGAAAGCTGAGTGCAGTGGTCCTCAACCACAGCTGCACATCAAATCATCTTCAGAGCTTTAAAGAAATGGAGGTGGCTTGGCCTGGCTCCGAGATTCCTATTTAAGTGGCCCTGAACCAGGCCCTCCTCCTCCCCAGCCCACTGTCCGTGTTGCCAGACCCTCCGCATCCGCCCTCCTTCGTGGCCAGCCCACGAGCATGCCCGCCTCAGCCCTCCATCTGCCCACCCTGCTGGCAGGGCTGGGGCTTCTCACCTGGGGCTTGATGTTCACCTTCTCCACCGCATTCTCATTCAGCCACTTGACATCAATCTCCACGTCAAATTGTCCGATGTTGCACACAATGGCATCATCCTTCATCTGCTCAAAGTGTCTGTGGCGAGCCCAAGCCCATGGAAGACTGTCAGGGACAAGAGCTGCCCCAAGCCCGCCCCTCCCTCGTTCCCCAGGACCCTCCACCTGGTACCTACCGGCCAAGGATGATGTCAACACAGCCCGTGGTGGTGACAAAGATGTTGCCCTCCCGACAGGCCTCATCCATAGTGGTCACCTCATAGCCTGTATAGAGACAGTGACCGTGGGTCATGCAGGGTGGTCTGGCCCCTCCTCTGGACCCAGTGGCTGACAGCCAACCCTCGCCCTATCATACCCTCCATGGCAGCCTGCAGTGCGTTGATGGGGTCGATCTCTGTGATGACGACGCGGGCCCCAAAACCCCTCAGGGCCTGGGCACAGCCCTTGCCCACGTCGCCATAGCCCGCTACCACCGCCACCTTGCCCGCAATCATCACGTCTGTGGCCCGCTTGATGCCATCTATGAGGGACTCTCGGCAGCCATACAGGTTGTCAAACTTGCTCTGAAAGGAGAGGGGGCAAGGGGGCGATGGGGGCAGGCAAGGCCCTGGGGCCTCAGACCCACTCTCAGCATCTCAGCCTGGTGAGCCTCGGGCTGATCACCTCCTGTGACTTCTCCCCAACAGCTAACACCCATATGCCCCTCGCCCTCATCGGCCCCAGGACCTCCTTGCCAGCCATTCTCTGCTGGTCCAGAAGGCTTCCTGAGGATCAGTTACTAGGAGAGATTGCACAGTCAAAGAATCTGCTTCACTTTAAAGCAGTGGATGCCCAGCTCTGAGGCTCACTGTGTAGCTCTTTCCCTCTTTAGGGCACTCATTACTCTCAGTCTACAACCCCCCCACCCCCCGCCACATAAGGGCTTCAAGTCTCTAGTCTGCAGCCTTCCCAGCAGCCACTCTTCAAGAGTCTACTCCTGAGCAGCACTGGGAGCCAACAGCTGGAGCTGCCACTGTCCCATGGCTTACCTTGGTGACAGAGTCGTTGACATTAATGGCAGGCACCTTCAGGATCCCACTAGCCATCATCTTGTAGAGGTTGTGGATCCCCGCCGTGGTCTCCTCGGAGATGCCTCGGATGCCTTAACAAGGGCAGACGGGATGAGCTTCAGGCCCGGAAGGGGCTGCCCAAAGGACTGGGGATCTCTGGGATGAGGCCCTGAGAGCCTACACCTGAACTCACCCAAACTCCTCAACTTTGCCTCCTAAAAAGCCACTCCTCTATCTGGGTTCTCATCTCTGTGACTCTGTGACTGATACCACAGTCCACCCAGTCAGCCAGGTCAGCGTGAATAAAGAGTGGCACCAGCACCAGTCCTAGCAATTCTACCTCCCAACCATTCCGGAACTCCCCATTCCCATTGCCACTGCCCTAGTCCCTGCCACCATCATTTCTTGCCTGATCTCTCAGCCACAACCCATCCTCCACACAGCAGATATTTTTTTTTTAAGATTTTATTTTTCCTTTTTCTCCCAAAGCCCCCTGGTACATAGTTGTGTATTTTTAGTTGTGGGTCCTTCTAGTTGTGGCATGTGGGATGCCGCCTCAGCATGGCTTTATGAGCAGTGTCATCTCCATGCCCAGGATTTGAACTGGCGAAACCCTGGGCCGCCGAAGCAGAGCACACGAACTTAACCACTCGGCCACAGGGCTGCCCCCAGCAGACATTTTTAACATGGATATTTCAGAGAAGTCTTTTCAAAACCCTCCAACTACTCCCTCTGCTCTCAGGATTAAGCCAAATTCTTTTCTCTTGGCCTGTTAAGTCCTCACACATCTGGTCTTCATGAATGCTCCAGCCAAACCCTGGCTTCCTTTCTCTTTCCTGAATAATCAGTCATCCCTTCCTGCTTCATGGCCTTGGCACTCACTGCCTCCCTCCCCTCAACTTTCCTCTCTGACCTGCTTTTAGAAAGCTGACTCCTTTCCCAGCTGTTTCCAGCCCTGGCCCTGTGTTTGCCCATGGGCCATAGTCACATCAGCCAGGCCTCCCCCAGCCACGCTACCCCCACACCATCAGAAGTCAGGATCCCAGGCCCCAACATGTCTACGGAAGCCTGCTGTCCTCACATCTTCCATAGAATCTGCTGCCCGAGGCACTGGGGGTCCTGCCAGACCTGCTGCTTTTACATGGGCAAGCAGGCCCCGTCTAAACCACCAGCACCCAGAGCCCAGCCACCTGCCCTGCTCACCTGACAGGAGCTGCGGGTACTTGGTATGGATGAGGTTGGTGAGGTCACTGCCGTCGTCCAGAATCATGTTGAGGGGCCCGTCCTTGAAGTACAGCGTCTGCTCAATGCACCACACGTACTCCTCATCTGTCTCTCCCTTCCAGGCATACACTGGGGGGTGAGTGGCACATCAGCACCTGCCCTCCCCACTGGCACCCGCTCCAGGGAACCACCTGGGCAGAGCCAATACCATCTGCTTCCTATTTCCCATCCCCAGCCACCTCCGGCCCCTCTGAGGACTCTGCGGTGGTAAGAACACAGCCTGGAGCCAGACAGATCTGAGTTCCAATCCTGGTTCTGGACTCGCCAGCTGTATGACTTTGGGCAAAGCACTTCACTTCTCTGAGCCTCCCTTTCCTCATCTGTAAATGGGGCTCACAGTAGTATGGATTAAGTCAGACAGAGGCCAAGTCCGGTCCCCCAGATATAGGTATGTGGATATAATTATTTCCTTTCCCAATCTCTTCTGCCTGGGCCCCAAGAACTGGGGCATCAACCTACAGTGACCACCCACAACGTCTGCTGCTGGGAGGGGGATGCTGGAGGGGCAGGGTGCCACTCAGGTGGACCTACAAGGCAAGATCCAAGGTTCACTATTTACTGAAAATACTCGAGGGTCCAGCAGTCTCTGTGGCGGCTGGCCTCAGGCAAAGCCTGCCCAAAAATTTACTAATAGCAGCTACTATATATGGGGCACTTTCTCTGCCAGACATTACTCTCACTGCTTCATGCCCCACCTCATTTTTCTTCACAGAAACCCTACGAGGCAGGCATTACATCATCATCATCATCATCATTTACAGATGCCCAGAGGGGCTAAGAGGTCCCCAGCTCACTCAGTATGGCATTTCAGAGCAGGCATCAGAACCCAGGGCTCCTGACCACCAGCCCAGGTTCTTCCCATCATCCAGTATGAGGAGACACAGATGTAGGGATCCCATGAACCTCCTGCGAGCAAAGGACACGGATCAAGCAGGGCCAGCTGCCCCTCACCCTAACTGGGGCAGTAAATGGTCTTGATAAAACGGCCTTTCCCAGAAAAGGGCCATGAGAAACAATCGAGGCTGAAGAGCAGGAGACATGCCTATCCAGCCCTGGTCAGTCTCTGGAGGCGTCCTCCTGACCCTTACGCCTTCACCTGAGGTTGGCTAGAAGACCTCCTGAGTGTCCAATTTAATCACCATAAGAGATAAGCACTCCCGGCCCCAGGCCCAGGCCAACACGTACCCATTTCTCTAGCAGCTTATGAAAGTCCCTCTTTAGTCCTGGTCCCTCCCCAGTCCCATAGACCATCAGACTCTCAGCTATAGAACACTGGGGCTCATTTTCTGCCCAGTGTCCCTCCTCAATTCTTTTGGAAACAGATCGACATCCTTTCTTTAAGGAAGGAACTTAAGTTCCTTTCTTTAAGGAACTTCCCCTCTATGCTCTCTACTCCCCCAAGCATAAGATCCCACTCTTCCTGGTCACAACTTGAACTGGGCCAATAAACACCTCCCATAGGATTTTAGATGACCAGTAGGCCAAAAAGCTCTTTCCTATGGGTCACTAGGCTAGGATTCTGGGGCCATGACTCTTCTCCTCTGTAATAGGGAAGCCGGTCACTGTGAGTCAGTGAAGCAAACAAGGAGAAGCAGAGCCCCTTCATGCATTCCCACATCGTCAAGCAGCAAGCAGGACTCACCTGGAATGCCGGTCTTGGCAATGGCGGCCGCTGCATGGTCCTGGGTAGAGAAGATGTTGCAGCTGGACCACTGCACCTGGAAAAGCCAGCAAGACAAAACTGTGGTCGCAGATGGCTCAGAAGCACCAGGGTCACTGGACAGGGATGAGGAAAAGCCCTGGAGTCCGGGGTGAAAGGCTTGGGATCTAGGCCCAGCCAGCTCGCAACCATAGGCTGGGGACCCGGGTAAGTGGATGGGAGCCAGAGCAGTGACAAGACTTGACTGACATTTTAAAACATCTTTCTGGTGCTGTGCGGAGGGGAAAGGGCTCCACAGGGAAGCAAGGAGACAAGTGAAGAAGCTGTTGTAAGAGTTCAGACAAGAAATGCAACAGTAGCGGTGGAGGTGATGACCGGTGTATTTTGAAGGCTGAGCCCACAGGATTTGCTGCAGGATTAGTTGCTGGAGTTTGAGAGACAGTCAGGGATGACTCCAGGCTCTTGAACTGAAACAACCTGGAAGGTTAGAGTTTCCACTTGCTTACACGGGGAAGCCTGCAGGAAGGGGAGGCGGGTAAGAAATCATGAGTTGGTTTGGACGTGTTGAGGTTGACATGTCCATTAGACCTCCAAGTGGAGATGACAATCAGCTGTTGGATATACAAGTCTGGAGTTCTGGGGAGAAGTCCAGGCTGGTACATATTTTGGAGTCATCATCATATAGACAGTGTTTAAAGCCATAAAATCAGAGCACCCAGAGTGTGAATGTTGAAAAGAAAGAAGAGGTCCAAGGACTAAGCCCTGGTGAACTCAGTTAGATTTGGCTGCTCTGCCCAGCCCACTCTTTAGGAAACCATCTTGCTTGGAGACTCCTGGAGAGATAGGAAGAGCTGTCAATCACTGGTACACATAACGCAGGCTGAACCAACCAGAGCACACCATCCTTCCGGCAGCCATGATTGGCCCAGGGCAAGCACATGGCCCCGGGAGGGCCAATGAGAGTCACCCCTTAATTGACACAGTGGGACACTGGGGTTGAGTTTTCCTAGCAGGGCTCCTCAGTCAGGAGGCTGTGAATTAAGGGCAGTCAGATGCTATCTTCCCAGTCAGGGAGAAAATGTGCAGAATAGTCACCACCAGGGGTGGCACTAACTGTGACAAGGCTGGACGCCCTGCTGGGCCTCAAGAGGTACCACCTGGACTTCTCCGCCCCCCACAACACCTTCCAGCCTCACCTCAGCACCCAGGGCGACAAGGGTCTCAATAAGGACGGCTGTCTGCACAGTCATGTGCAGGCAGCCTGCGATGCGGGCGCCCTTCAGTGGCTTGGAGGCCGAGTACATCTCCCGCATGCGCATCAGGCCTGGCATCTCGTTCTCTGCGATGTCGATAGCCTTGCGTCCCCAGGAGGCCAGGCTGATGTCAGCTGCAGGGACAGGATGGATGGGAGTTCATGAGCAGTCTCATCCAATAACATGGAGCACCGCGACTCGTCGCTCATCCTAGACTCGAAATACTAGGCCGAGCAATGTGGTCACTGCAGTCTCTGACTCTTTCAACCAGGACTTACGGAGCTGGGGCAGTCGAAAAAGAAAGACATGGTCCCTGCCTAACCGCAGCTTACAGCCTTGTGGGAGAACACATTTCATCAAAGAATCACACAGTAACCGAAAATTACAACACAAGGAAGGTGCCCTCTTGAAAAACAGCTATCGCCCTACCTATACCTCCCAAAACCCTTTCTGCTGCCACCTAACAACCTCCTCACTCCCTAAAGATTTTAGCTCCTGGCTCTCCAAGTTCCAAGTCATCACTCTTGGTGACTCCAACACTCATAAATGATATTATTAAACACCTTGGATGCAACACAGTTCCTTGATCCTCTTGAAGATATGAAAACCCTTCTTCCCCACTCCTGATGTTTCTTTCCACATGGAGGGAACTCATTTATGCAGGAACACTCTTAACCTCTGTCTGCCCCAGGGGAGGTAGAGTGCCACCTCTGATTAGCAAACTTGAGGGGAATAAACTGGTCATGCTCAGTTCAGCTCACTTTTGCAAGCAAGCAGCAGCCAGCCTGCCTCCAGGAAGCACGTTCTTCCTCACAGAGACCTACTCAGGCCCACCTTACCTGTAACTAGTGGGTACTGCTGAATTTGGGGTTCAGTTAGCAGGATCATTGGATTTGGAAACTAACACACACTCTGGCATCGATGTTATTAGTAATGAAAGTTAAATTTTGGCTTCTATCTGCCACCCCAAATGTCTCAAATTTGTCCAAATTCTCAGGCAGGAAAGGATACTATTATGAGCGCTCACTATCTCAATAGTTTTCTTGCTGATAATCTCACCCTCCCTTCCCTGCCACACTAGCCATTCCTAAGGTCAGTGTTTGCAAGCTTCCCTGTGAAGACTCATCTGGCAAGCTTGTAGATCTCCCCTGGAAAATCAGATTCAGTATGTGTAGGACGGAGCCTGGCAGTCCTGGTGATTTTTATCTTTAGGGAAGCTCAGATCCTGCCAACCACCCAGGGGGGTGAAGGGTGTGAGGAAAAGGATTGCAGAGAATTTAATACAGTAATAACCAATAAAACCGATTAAGTCGGTCTGCTTCCTACGGCACATCTAAACAATTTCAGAGATGACATACTCCTCCCCGGATGAGAGGGACTACTCTCACTCTGCCTCAACACACACCCTCTCCCCCTATCATCCCCCAACCCCACCCCCGCCCACCTCGGCAGGCCATCTCCTATGATACTCTCCCTTGGAAATCTCCATTTCAAGCAACGGTGTCTCATCTTCCCAACCCTCTGCCTCTAGAGCCCCAACTCCAAGAAGCCTGCAGAACCTCTAATCTGTTAAGCCTACTGATTAACACTGTCCCCCACCACACCCCTGCATGTTCTCACCTTCTTCCTCCACAGTTTAAGATTACAGTGTCCCTTCTACCTCTTGTCCTCTGAAAACTCCTTGGCAAAACTTCCACTCCAGTTAAAGCCAACCCTCCAGTGCACCCAAGCCACTGTGCCCAGCAGGAGGAAAATCACAACCACATCAAGAGGTCTCATTTGTTAAGATCACAAATCTCAAGGGACACTCCAGCAATCTCATTACATTTTCTTAGTAAATTTACTTTCCTTTTCTACTCTCTCCAAACCTCTCATACTGTTCCTCATCAATGATGACCTCACTTCACAATTCATTGAGAAGAATTCAGAACTGTGCCACTTTTCCTCCATGGAATCCCCCAGTTCTCTTCATCTGTAGCTACAGTCTGGGCATTCTTTTGTTGCAATAGACGAGCTGTCCCTGCTCCATGAGGCCTGATCCCGTATCCTTTCACCTCCTTGCAGACTTCACTACTCCACTGAAACTGTTCTTCTCAAGTCTCTGAAGAGCCACCTGATCCCCACATCTAAGGGTCAATCACCTATGTTCATGTTGCTCCCTGAGGTGCTGATTCCACTAATTACTCCCTCCTTCTGAGACCTTTTCTTTTCTTGGCTCCTATGCCTGGCCTTCTATGTTTTCCTCCTCCTGACTGTCTCCTCCTCCTCTAACTGACTCATGTTTGGAAGCCCTCGGGGCTCCATCATCTCCCTCTTTAACTCTTACCAGATGAACTCATCCCACCTTACGGCTTTAAATACCTTCTCCACAGGAATGACTCCCATATATTTATCTTCAGCCCAAACTTCTCCCCTGAACTTGAGACTCTTGTAATCCAACTGCCTATTCAGTACCTCCACTTGGATGCCCAATTGGATCTATTATGTGATAAATTTGAGTCCTTGTGACTCCTTGCGCCACCCCACAAAACTTGTTACTCCACCAATCTTCCTATTTTAGGAAATGAAACCACCATTGCATCAGCCGCTCTAGCCAAAAGCTTACAAGATTTCCTGATTCCTCTGCTTCCCTTTCACCCCCTTTCAACCCATCAGCACATTGTTGGGTCAATGTCCCAAATGTATAAGCAATCCAACCACATCTCACCACTGTCATCTAAACCACATCTCAGTTGGACTGCTGAAGCTGCCTCTTCACTGGGGTTCCTGCTCCCACACACACTGCTCTCCCCACAAAAGCCAGAGGAAGGAAGGTTTTAAAATTTAATTTATATCATCTCCATTCTTCTACTAAAGTAAAAACCATACAAACCTCCAATGGCTTCCCCTTGTCACAAATAAAGTCCTAACTCCTGACACAGCTTTAGAGCCCTACACCCATGGCTGCCACCCTCCTCCCCCATCGCTCCATCCTCTTCTCCACCTCACTAGCTCAGCCACATGACCTCTTTTGTCTTCAGACCAGCTAAACTCATTATCACCTCAGGGTTTTAACCCAAATAGTTCTCTTAGCTGGAAGGCTCTTCCCCAAGCCCCTGAGACTGTATGTGGCACACAATGGATGCCCACTAAAAACATGGAGCCAGGAAGGAACTTGGTATATTGCTGCTGTAGGAACAGAGTGCACCAGGGTGACTCTAGCAGAGGGAGTAAAATGGGGAGTCAGGATTTTACTCCTAATGACGTGGGAAGCCTACAGAGTGTTAAGGGGAATATTATGACCAGATTTGTCTTTTGAAAGCCCCTTTGGCTGCTGCAGGGATCTGTGGAGCAAAACACCCAGAGATCTGTGAGGAGGGGGACCAGAAGTGGGGTGGTGGCTGTGGAGACACAGAAGTGGAGAGATCTCCTCACTTACAAAACGGAGACAATAATACTACATTATCTCTACATGCATGTCTGTCCCACCCTCGTCCTCGAGTCACCTTTGTATCTCCAGTGCCCAGCAGGGCCTGACACAGAGAAAGGGTCAACAAATGTTTACTGACCATATCTGTTGTTAGGACTGAATGAGAGAAGGTGCATGAAAGGCGCTGACATGGGACAGGGGTGGCAAAAAGCTGAAATAAATCTGAACCTAGTCCAACTCCCAGAATTCACCAATGAGGAAAGGCCACAGAGGGGTTTGCCCCAGGTTCCGTAGGCAGTCGATGGTGGCCAGACAGAGCTAGAGCCAGAAGCCCTTCTCAAGGCTCCTGGGAGGGCCCAGCAGTAGTGGACAATGGGGTCTGTCCTGTCCTGCTAAGCACCACCCCCTCCACTACCACCTGGCCTTCTAGCTAAACATAACTCCTTCACTGCCCTCAGGACAGCAGTGCCACCCTCAAGAGTCTTCCGTGGATTCCTCAACTCCAAGAGCATAGGAGGGTCTGGGGCTCCAAACTGGGGCTTTTGGTGCCCAGGGAAACCGAGGACCTGCAGGGGTTGCAGGAACACCTGCCCCAGGACAAGCCAAGAGGAATACAAACACCCTGATCCTCAGTTTCTTCATGTGTAAAGTGGGAATAATCATCCCTAACCTTGCGATGAGTCCTGAGGGTTAAAGGAGATGCCATACGGGCAAGGTCTGGCACAGTATGCCCTCCCGGATGGGGGCTTCGTTCCTCCAACCCTACCCCACCAGTCTCCCCAGCTTCCTACTGCAGCCTGATTTCCTCCCACACAACTCGGTACCCTCAACTCTGACATTCTGACCTCTCCACAGTACAACAAGGCCCCTTTCCAGCTCTGCCACTGATGCGACCTCAGCTTAACCTTTCTGGGCTTCAGATTCATCATCCAAACAACAGGGACAACAGTATACTCCAGACACTGCTTGATAAGCTACTATTTTGATTATTAGAGAATTTTTGCAAGTCATTTCCTATCAGGCCTCAGTTTCTTTCTTGGTATACTAGGATAATGTCCATCTCTAAAGATCATTCTCTAAACACATGCAAATCACCAGACACACAGCAAGTGCTCCATAAATGCTGATGCCTTCCTCCAGGTTCAGTGGTGTCTTGAAGTTACTCAAAGACTGCTAGCCAGCATGAACTGTTTTTTGCTCAAAGTTCATTAGGGTTGTTCCCAGTGTGTTCACTTGTATACACTGGTGAAAAGGCGTGCTCAGAGGCCTACACGGCCAGGGTTCACATCCTGCTCCAACACCTGTAAGATCATGGCTAAGTTACCTTTATTGCTGTGTCTCAGTATACTCAAAGCAAAATAAGAAATAGTCCCTACCCTAAAGAGCTGTGAGAATAAAATGAATTAATCTATAACAAAGGTAGAAAGTGGTGCCCACCCCCAGTAATATTCAGTAAGCCTTTAACTTATGTCAGTCTTCGATCCCAAGACAGCAGAATTTTTCTAACCACTCCAAATTTTCCAGAGTATCTCTGTACGACTGTCCCTGTTGGTCAGGCAGGTGACCCCAGAGGTTGACCAACAAGTCCAAAGTCCCCAGAAAGCTGGACCACTGGCGGCCCGGTCTCAGGCTCGCTCTCCAGGCCTCTCTTCACACCCTTCGGAGCTCCAGTGCCCTGGCCTCCCATGAAAGAGGTTCAGAGAGAGGGGGGCACTTGTTCGGGACCACCTAGCCGCACAGGGGGCTGGTCCACACCCGGGAGGCAGGATCCGAGCCTCCTAGTGCAGGTGGGGGCAGGTACCAGCGCTCCCAAGCCGCGGCCAGGTGCACGAACCCCACCCGGCTCTGCTGGCTCGGGAACACGCCCCCAGTTCTCTGCACCGCAGCCCGTGCCGCGGCAGGCTGCCTCGCGGGGCACGCCAGGACTCCGCGCCTGCCTCCGACGACCCGCTCAGCGCGATACGAGAACTCCAACCCCCAAGCGGTCTCAGGCAGCCAGGATCGTTTCACGCCGGCGATTCAAGGGAGTCCTGAGTGCCCCGGATTGGCTCGGCGGGCGCGGAGGAGCGCCCGGCTGCACGTCCTGGAACTCACCGACTTTGTAGGGCAGTTTGTCCGACATGCTGGCGGCACTTCTGCAGGCAGTGATGGACACAAGACAAAGTCGCCCAGGCCTAGGACTGAGGGCGCGTCCCGAGCGGGCGGCACCGGCGCCTTTAAATACCTTCCTCTAGTTTGCATATTCATAAGTTCCGCGGCAGATAAGCGGTCCGGGGCGGGACCCAACGCAAGGGGGCGGGGCCGGAACGGACGTCGATCCCAGCTAAGACGAAACCAGATGCTATCTGGGGCTTTCCTTCGTCTCTCCGCCCGGGGTCGCGAAGGGAGCTTGGCCAGAGGCCTGAGAGCGAATCCGAGATCATTCTTTCTTTTACTCATTCAGCCAATGAATCCGATGTCAAAACCGAGTGGAACTGAAATTCCAACCAATTCACTTCCCGGAGCTTCGATTTTCTCATCTAGAAATGGGCCGAATGATAACCTATCACAGAGGTTATAAGTAAAGTTGCAATATGTCAGTCACCTAGCACATCCCAGAGCTTCCACCATCCTCCAGGTAACCACTATCCTGAGTTTAGGTAAATTTGTATGCATTTTTATACTCTTACTACATATGGGTAAATCGTTAAATGCCTCATAGAATTCTTTTGTTTAAAACCTTTATATCAATGGTGCCGTACTGTACTTATCCTTCTGCAACTTTTTTCTGTCAATGCTGTATTTGTAAGAGTCGTGCATGTAGCTTGAAAGTATTCATCTTTGCTACTGTATAGTATTTTATTGTATACATTCCATGATTAATTTATCTGTTCTCCTATTTACTGATTCAGGTTGTATCCAGTCTGCCATTATTGCATCCATGAAGCAATGAACATTGTCTCTGAGTGCCCATGAGTGGGTGTCTCTGGGACGTAAGTGTACCTAGGGGTGGAGTTTCTGGGCTGAAGGCACATTTGAAGCTTTCCTAGGTACTGCCAAATTGCTCTCCAAGGTAGCTTTACTGACCCTCCCACCAGCAGTGTCTCAGACGACCTGTTGCTCCACATCTCTGTCACCACTTGTCAGTCTGACCCAAATTTTTGTTAACCTGATGGATGTGAAAATGTCTCCTTATGTTTTTAATTGGCCACCCGAAGACCCTTTAACATCTCTGCAGGAATCCTTCCCCCAACCTCCACCCAGCTGCTATCCCATCTCATTCCTCCCCTTCCCATTCTTTTTAAGAGTTGTCCTATTCTGCGTCTGCACTTTTTCAGCTCCCACTGAGTCCTCAGCTGTGTGGCCTCCACCCCCAGGTCTCTGCTGAACCTGCTGCAGCCAAGGTCATCAGGGAACTTGGCTGAATCCAGTGGATATGCCTCAGCCTGCGTCCCAACCCACCTCCCTGTTCTGCTGCATCCATGTGCCCTTGTCTTCCACTTTCCTCTCCTCCCACTGTTCCCCTGGTTCCTTCTCTGGCCATAGCAACTTCCTCCTCCTCCTCTAGTGCCTTCAAGGATTGGTGATCCTTTTTGCTCTTACTCGGCTCCATCTTCCTGGGCCGTCTGACCCACACTTAGGGCTTTTGTGACCACTTCTATCCAGTTGAGCCGTGTGTCCGTGGAATGAAACACTGCCTTACCCCAGAAGCCTCCTGTTCCTTTCTCAATCGCATGCCTCCTCTCCCCACCCCTGGAGTTAACCACTACAGTGAATTTTGTCTTAATCCTTCCTTTGCTTTTCTTAATTGCTTTTACTACCTATGAGACTATCCCTAAACAGTACGTTGTTTAGGGATGACTTTTTTGCCTTTGTAAAAATGAAATCATACTGTTTATGTTCTTCTGCAACTTACTTTTCTCTTTCATCTTTACTTTTGAGAGTCATTCATGTAGATGCTGTAGCTGTGGTTTATTTATTTTCATTTCTGTATAAACCAGTTATTTATTCATTCTATTGTTGATGCAGGTTAGGTTGTTTCCATTTTTTGCTACTATAAGAATACTGCTCTAACATTCTTCTGTGTATATATAGGTGCATATATCTAGGAGTCAAATTGGTTGAACAGATATGTGCATGTCCAGCTTAACTAGGTAATTTGAAACTGTCTCCCAAAGTAGTTGCATCAGTCTATACTCCCGCCAACAATGGATAAAACTTCTTGTTCTGGGGCCAGCCCAGTGGCGCAGCGGTTAAGTACGCACGTTCCACTTCGGCGGCCCGGTGTTCGCTGGTTCAGATCCCGGGTGCAGACATGGCACCGCATAACAAGGCATGCTGTGGTAGGCGTCCCCACATATAAAGTAGAGGAAGATGGGCACGAATGTTAGCTCAGGGCCAGTCTTCCTCAGAAAAAAGAGGAGGATTGGCAGATGTTAGCTCAGGGCTAATCTTCCTCAGGGAAAAAAAAAAAAACAATTAAAAAACCCCACAAACCTTATTGTTCTGTGCCCTTATCACCACTTACTATTATCAAATTTTATTTTTTGCCAATCTGGCAGATATGAAGTAATATCTCATTGTGGTTTTAATTTGCACTTCTTTGACTGCTAATAAGGTTGAGGATCTATTCATGTTGTTATTATAACCCACCTAGGCTTCTTTCTTTGAAAACTCCCATTCATGTCTTTGCTCATTTAAAAATAGGTGGTTTGTTTTTACTGTAGGGGAGGAAGAACATTTCCTCTTCCTACTCTAGGTCCTTCTCGATGGGCTACAAATTAAATTGACATGAGACAGAATAACAGGAGAAAATCCAGCAAAGCTTTATAACATGTATACATGGGAGAGACTCAGGAAAAGGGAAAAAAATCACCAAAATCATGGAGGCTCTCATCTTAAATACCATCTTCAGCTAAAGGCAAAGGAGGATGTTGGGGGGTGGTGCGGTTAGTTTGGCACTACAAAGGGGAGGAAGGCAACCCACGTGGAAGTAGAAAAGCAAATGTTTGATAAATAGAAATTTGGTAAGAGTGGGCTTAGCAAGGATCCTCCCAACCTACCAGATACCCAGAGTTATCTATGGTGATGGCCTGTCCTGGGGACAGGCCTTTATCTTAAATTTCTTTTAGGCAGTTAGAGGGAAAGTCAAAGTTTCTTTCAGAGTCTTTTGTTCTTAAAAATAATCAAGGCAAGGGAGTGACATCAGCATCATGGCAGAGTGAACTTGCCCGGGACTCTCTCCCTTCCAACATACAACAAAAAGGGGCATCAGTGCTCCAACAGAGGACATCCTAACACAAGACAAAAAAGTTGGAGAGACATGCAGCCACACAATGGAGGGTGAAGAGGCTGGAGCCCCTCTTGGAGGAGCTGGAATGGGGTAAGAGAAAACTTCACTCCCTCCACTAAAGACTGTGATTGTGACTGCAGGAGGATCCATGAGGGAAGGAGTGGGGGAGGAGAACGCTCATTTGCAGAAACAAGGACTCCCTAGGGCCCTTGCAGCCTAGAGGGAAGCCCTCTAATGGGGCAGACATTTTTGCGGGGGGTGACGTCATCAAGGCAACACCCCAGGAAAGAGGTTGAAACAGTAATCAAAAGCATCCCAAAGAATAAAACCCCAGAACCAGGCAGCTTCCCTGGGGAATTCTACCAAACTTTCAGAGAGGATTTAAGATCTGTCCTTCTCAAGCTATTCCAAAAACTTAGGGAAGATGGAACACTTCCTAACACATTCTGTGAGGCCAACATCACTCTGATACCAAAGCCTGACAAGGACAACACAAAAAAGGAAAACTACAGGCCAAAATCGCTGATGAACATAGATGCAAAAATCCTCAACAAAATATTGGAAACCCGAATACAGCGAAACATCAAAAGGTCATCATGATCAAGTGGGATTTATTCCAGGGACATGGGGATGGTTCAACATCCGCAAATCAATCAAGGTGATAGCCCACATCAACAAATTGAGGAATAAAAGTCACATGATCATCTCAACAGATGCAGAGGAAGCATTTGACAAGATCCAACAGCCATTTATGATAAAAACTCTTAACAAAATGGGGATAGAAGGAAATTACCTCAACATAATAAAGGTCTTATATAACAAACTCACAGCCAACATCATACTCAATGGGCAAAAACTGAGTGCCATCACCCTGAAAACAGGAACGAGACAAGGATGCCATCTATCACCACTCTTATTCAACATAGTACTGGAGGTTCTGGCCAAAGCAATTAGGCAAGAGAAGGGAATAAAGGGAATCCAAACAGGGAGTGAAGAACTGAAGCTCTCGCTATTTGTAGACAACATGATCTTATATAGAGAAAACCCCAAAGAATTCATTGGAAAACTAATAGAAATAACAACTACAATAAAGTTGCAGCATTCAAAATCAACTTACAAAAATCAGTTCCTTTTCTATACTCCAATAATGAACTTACAGAAAGAGAACTCAAGAATACAATTCCATTTGCAATTGCAACTAAAAGAGTAAAATACCAAGGAATAAATTTAGACCTTCTATTTCTATTCATTGTTAATCCTAAAAATGGAAAGGGAATTAAGTTCTTCTAGTATTTAGTAAATGGATTGACACCAATACCCTCATTTGGTGTGTATCTGACCTGTGTCTGAGGCTCAGTGTCATGTGAGGTAGCAGAGACTTCCTGAGAGAGAGGGGTGTCCACACCTGGGAGGGGTGGACAGCGGGGCCCTCACTCCCCCCATCAGCATTCTGCACTACATTGTAGTGTGTAGCATGCACCTCTGTCAGGCGAAGCAAACATGAGGATCATGTTACTAGGACTTCATATTTTAACCCCACAAAACAGACAAGTGGTGGGGCCAGCCCAGTGGTGCAGTGGTTAAGTGCGCACGTTCTGCTTCCGTGGCCCAGCGTTCGCTGGTTTGGATCCTGGGTGTGGACATGGCACCGCTTGGCAAGCCATGCTGTGGTAGGCATCCCACATATAAACTAGAGGAAGATGGGCATGGATGTTAGCTTAGGTCCAGTCTTCCTCAGAAAAAAGAGGAGGATTGGCAGGAGTTAGCTCAGGGCTAATCTTCCTCAAAAAAAAAAAAAAAAGCAGACAAGTGGCTTTAAAATATTCCTCCAAAGAAATGGCAAATTCCAGGTAATACTAAAATTACAACAGCAGGAAAAAAAAAGGGGGGAAAGGGCAAAGCTGACAGGTCTCCTCCTTCTCATATGAACTCCAATATTTAACAGCCATGCTGTAAGGAATGTAATAAAATTTGAGAAAAAAAATTTATCAAAATGACACTTTGAAACATAAATTTATATGCTCTATCATTAATGACGAATCTCACGCTAAGTGTATGTTGTGCTTTGAGATATCAGCTAAGGGCGTATTTGCTAACTTATGTCTGTTAAGTTCATTTCAACAAAACTTTTGGAGACTGCTGGCCTCAAGAGACGGTCCAAGCACCTTACTGTGGCCTTCAAGGCCCTCCCTTGTGTGGTCCCTGCTTATCCACTTCACCTTGTCTTTTTGCCCCCAACAGCATCACAGATCACATTACAGCAACTCAAAACTTCCAGATGGTCCTCTCGAATCCACTGTGTTCTTTCCAGCCTTAATACCCTCCCCTCTCTCTGCCTGGATGCTCCTTGACTGGTCTTCCTGTCAAAGTCTCGCTTGTCCTTTAAGGCCCAGCCCTTCCTTGAGCCCCCCAGGCCAGATTAAATACCTCATCTGCGCTCCCGTAAAACCCCTAGTGCAGCTCTAGCACTGCACTCTCCACATGGTTTTATACCATCTTTTGGGGGGCATCTCTCTCTTTGACACCATAATCCAGCACAGGCCTTGGTTAATAAAAATAATAATAAAAATATTAATAAAAACCAGAACTTAAAGTCATTCATTTGTTCCTTCATTCATTCAGTATTGATCGAGTTCTACTTTCTGCCAGGCACTGAACTGGCTTCTGAGAATGCAACTGTGATCAAGCCAGACGTTGTCCTGCCCTCAGGGCATTTGCATTCTAGTGGGCAGGGGATGGAAAATAACAAATAAATGAACAAGCTATTTCAGTGAAGGATGTGTTTGCCCTGCCCTAAGGGCCTTTGCACATGGTATTCTCTCTGCTTGAGAAGATTTCCTGACTCTTGGTGACAAGCTACTGCTCTTCCTATAGAGGGCACAAATTTCACAAACACAAAATCAAGTGCGCAATAGTGTAGCTTTCTTATTCTTTTTCTGTGACTCGGTGGGGAGAGAGGGGCCCTCAGTGGCTTCTGAAGTCCCTCCCAACCTGAGACACTGCCTTCCCATTGCAGCAATGTTGTCAACTGCACTTTGGCCCCTTGGGCTCCTAAGATAATCATCCTGGCACATGGTAGATGTTGAATTTGTGGTATGATTGATGGATTGAATGTAGTTACATTTTAGCTTTTTGGCATTAAATTAAATTTATTTTTCATTCTTATATAGAAAAGTTGGAAAATAAAGAAAAGAAAAAAAATGCCACATCTTAGCCCAAGTTTCACACAAAGTAGAACTTGGGACAGAGGATTAAGTGTAGGTCCTTCGGGGTGTATGAACCTGGGAGCCAGACTGAGGAAGGACAAGGAGGCATAACAGAGAAAGGAGAGCAAATGAGAAGCTGCATTATTGAGCTGGCCAGCACTCTGGGTTCCTCACTCCCACCATAGAGCCATGTAAGGAATTGTATGAAATGTGTCTCTGTACCCAGGGCTGGCTACATAAATTGCAGAGACCAATACAAAGTGAAAATGCAGGATCCTTGTTCAAAAGCAGGAAGAAAAAGTACCATTAAAGCTACTAAAATATAAAACTTTTGGGCTGGCCCAGTGGCATAGTGGTTAGGTTCATGTGCTTCACTTCACCAGTCTGGGGTTTGCAGGTTTGGATCTGGGGTATGGACCTACACACCGTTCATCAAGCCATGCTGTGGTGGTGTCCCACATACAACAAATAGAGGAAGATCAGCACAGATGTTAGCAACAATCTTCCTCAAGCAAAAAGAGGAAGATTGGCAACAGATGTTAGCTCAGAGCTAATCTTCCTCACCACAAAAAAAAAAAAAAAAAACCACTTCTTTTCTTCCATAGTCTCTCTCTTGACTTGTCATGGTGTTTTTTAATTTGGTATTTAATGTCACTCTAAATAAAGACAAGTTAAAAATTTTAATTTTACCATTCATCTTTACAATACACTGACATTTTAAAAGGAAAATATAAGAGCATTTAATTCATGTTCATACCAAAATTACACAATTTGTATTTCATAGTTTGTGCATGCATATGTGTTTTGGTCTTACCAGAAAGAGGAAACACTGAACAAAACCAACTTTATTTCACTTTTCTCTACCTTCAGCTTAATAATGAGTAAGGAAGTTTGGAAAGGAAAAGGACCCATGGATTTCCCTGTCTTTCCTTTTCCTCCTCTATGATCACTTTCAGCATGTTTGGCTAGTACGAAGTGCCATGAGAAAGACAGACATGATAGGGTCCTTTATTGTTAGGTTTTTTCTGTGTTCCAATCAAGTTCTGGTGTGAATGGAAAGTGTGGCCTCTTGGAGCTGTCAGCACTCCTGCTTATGCAGATTTAACACACTTACCTTGTCAGCTTCCGACTCCCATGGGTCCAAGGTTCTCCCCAAGGTTGTCGCCACATAAATAACATAGTTAACATTAAGGATGTTGGCCATAGAGGTTTTTTGGTTTTTTTTTTTTAAGATTGGCACCTGAGCTAACATCTGTCACCAATCTTCTTTTTTTTCTTCTTCTTCTCCCCAAAGCCCACAGTACACAGTTGTATATTCTAGTTGTAGGTCCTTCTGGCTCTGCTATGCGGGATGCTGCCTCAACATGGCTTGATGAGTGGGGCTAGGTCCGCACCCAGGATCCCAACTGGCAAACCCTGGGCTGCTGAAGCCGAAGGCGCAAACTTAACCTCTTGACCGCAGGGCCAGTCCCAGCCATAGATTTTTTTGTAGATGTTCTTTATCAAGTTGAGAAAGTTACCCTTTATTCCTCTTTTTCTATTTTTTTTTTTTAAATCTTGAACAGATGCTGAATTTTGTCATGTGCTTTTTCTGATATCAGTTGACACCATGAGGTTTTTCTTCTTTAGACTGTTAATGTGCTGGATTACACTCATTGGTTTTAAAAATATTAAACCAGGTTTGCATCCTCGGAATAAGCCCCACTTCAGCATAGTCTACAATTCTCTTTATTTTTGCCGAATTCCATTTGCTGGCACTTTGTTAAGGATTTTTGCATCTACATTCATGAGGGATATTGGGCTGTAGTTTCTTTGTTCTGTCTCTCCGGTTTTGGTATCAGGATGATACAAGCTTCATAAAATGAATTTGGAAGTGTTCCCTTCTCTTCTATTTTCTGGAGGAGATTTTGTAGAATTGGTGGTAATCCTTCTCTCAAACTTTGGTAGAATTCTCCAATAAACCTATGTGCACCTGGAAATTTCTTTCCTTAGAGTTTTTAAACTATGAATTCAATTTCCTTAATACTTATAGGTCTGTTCAAATAATCTGTTTCACATTGAATGAGTTGTGGCAGTTTGTGTATTTTGAAGAGTGGAGCGTTTTGTTGAAGTTGTCAAATTTGCGTGTGTAGAGTTCTTTGTAGTAATCCCGTATTATGCTCTTGGTGTCTGTCTGGTCTGTAGTGACAGCCATGTTTCATTCCTGATATGGCTAATTTGTGTCTTTTCTCTCTCTTTTCTTCGTCAGTCTTCTAGAGGTTTGTCAGATTTATCAGTCTTTTCAAAGGACTGACTCTTGATTTCACTGAATTTCTCTACTGTTTTTCTGTTTTAAACTGATTGATTTCTGCTCTTACCTTTATTACATTTCCTTCCTTCTGCTTGCTTTGCATTTATTCTGCTCTGCTTTTTCTGTGCTCTTGAGGTAGGAGCTTAGGTTATTGATAAATTTTTCATGTTTTACTTTTATTTTCATTCAGTTCAATGTATTTCTTTATTTCCTTTGAGACTCTCTCTTTGACTTAAGGACCATTTAAAAGTATGTTGTTTAGTCACCAAGTGTTTGGATATTTTCTTGTTATCTTTTCTGATATCGATTTCCAAGTTTGATTCCATTGTGATGAGAGAAGACACTCCATATGATTTCAATTCATTTAAATTTGTTGAGATTTGTTTTATGACCCCGGGTGTGGTCAATCATGGTGTATGTTCTTTGGGCACTTGAAACGAAGGCGTATTCTGCTGTTGCTGGGTGGCATATTCTGTATGTGTCAGTTAGGTACTTTGGTTGATGGTGTTGTTGAGGTTCAATATCCTCGCTGACTTTCTGTCTAGTTGTTCTATCAGTTGTTGAAGTCTCCAACTCTAATTATGTGTTCGTCTGTTTCTCCTTTCAGTTCCATCAATTTGCATCACATATTTTGCAGCTCTGTTGTTTTGTGCATATGCATTTAGGATTGCTTTGTCTTCTTGGTGGACTGACCCTTTTATCATTATATAATAGAAAAGAAGCAATAAGAAAAAAATCAAGGAGGGAAGGGATTCCTTATTAATGCCACGTGGCAGTGGAGTCCAGGCTCTCCATGTAGTTAGGAGAGTGCTCAATTTTCTTTTTAAGTTTACTATCGGATTGATAAAAATTATAAAGTGTGATACTGTTGTTTATCTGTTGGCCAGGCTGTGGGGAAGCCAGCCCCTCATGCATTGCTTTTGGGACTGTACATTAGTCCAACTTTCATGGGCAACACTCTGGTAACAGTTGTTTACAAAGTCACATACCCTTTGACCAAGCTGTCCTGCTTCTAGGAACTTATCCCACAGATGTAAGCACACGTGAGTGAAGTAACATTAAGAGCAGAAGATTGGAAACAGTCTAAACGCCCTTTAGTAGGAGACTTCTTAAATTAAAAATGATGCCGTCCATGCGATGGAATACTGAGGTGGCCACTTTTTAAAAAAAGATGTTAACCCATTGATATGAAACGATCAATCATCAAGATAAAATGTTCAGTGAAGAAAAAAGAAGGGAACATGCAGAACAGTGCAAGTATATTATCATTTGTGTAAAAGGAAAAAATGCACAAACAGGTATTTGCCTGTATACGCAAAAAATATGTATGAGGCTGGTTACATAAGCAACTGTGAACATGGCTTCCTCGAGGGTCGCCCGCCCCATCTGCTGAAGGCCGCAGTGGACTGTTGGACCGGCCTTCTCCAAGCTCTGGCGCCAGCGGCGGGATCTGAGGAAGCCATGGGTGCCCGAAGCAACTGGCAGACACGAGCCAGGCTCTGCGGCCACACTGCCCGCCCTTTGACCCAGCCCGGTCGGTGACACTTATGTCACCCTTGTGGAGGGCGAAAACAGGAGAGGAAAGGAACCTGCCCATTGGCCCAGGGGCCCTGGAGACTGCCCTTGCTCCGGCCTCTAGCGCCTATCCTCTGGATTAATTGAGAGGCTGAGGAATGGGGTCCAGGCACTGACAACGCCCGCTGATGGAGACAGAATAATGCAGTTCTGGGGAATCAACAGCCCCTACCCCCCGTTTCTCCCCATTCAGGGTATCTCCTCCCCCTCCCCAACTCTGTCCACACCCCTCCCTCCAAGCCCCTTTGGATTTGTAAACGTCCCTTTGGTCTGCCTTGATGTCACTGCTGGGCGGGGGCGTACCCGGGGTGGATTTCTTAGAGAGTTTGGAACACCCCCTTCTCCCCCATCCTTCTCTTCCTAGACCGCTCCGTCATAGGTGGTGAGGGAGCCTACGAGAGTCCTGGAGCTGCCTGCACACCCCTCCCCCCTTCATACGCTTCTCTCCTTGGAGGAGCCCCCCAAACTCAGAGAATACAAAAGAATGTTCCTCACCAGCTGAATGCCCTCTCTAAGCCTCAATATTTCCACCTGTAAAGTGGGTGTGTGTGTATTATATATCATGATGTCGAAACGACCTGATTCTGTGTCTGTCCCACTCCTTCGGGAGAGTCAGGACGTGTCTGGGTTTGCCCGCTGCTGTATTCCCAATCTTCAGCTTGGTGCCTAGCACACAGAAGGCTCCCCATATTTGTGGAGGGCGTTAATGCTCCCAGATGTCTGCCCAGGAGCCCACTTTGTAGTGTCTGTTGTCTTCAGCCCACAGATCTGGCTGTCTTATGTTGAGGGGTCAGGAGCTCCCGGAATCTGGGTCTCTAATGTCCCCAACTGAGTCTGGAGCGTTCCCCAAGGGGGCTAGATGTCCTTTTGGGTCAATTCCCACTTGAGTCCACGATCCTTTCATTCTAACATTTGCTGAGAACCTGGTCCAGGGACCTTAGGGATCCAACAGTCTGAGGCGCCACACTCCCTTTCGTTTCTCAGATGATCCTTTCCCTCACTGAGAGAGAGACATTGCCTAAATAATCCCACAGAGGAATGTAAAATGAACACGGGATGCTCTGAGAACTTGTCGCAGGGGTGCCAGGCCCAGTCTGGCCGAGGTCAGGGAAGACTTCCTGAAGCGAGAAGGAGTTCAGGAGACAAAGAGGGTAGATGCAGCTCATACTGGGGAGCTATAAAAGTCCCCAGCCCCCTGGCGCTCTGCCCGGCTCCATTTGCTGGGAGATTGGTCTCTGTTCGGTGAGAGCCAACCTTTACCACATACTGCCAGGAGAGGGCACCCAGCTCCTAGCTTTAGCTTCGCTACCGCAGTACTGTGATCTCATGTATGGTATACCTCCCAACCGCCCTGGGAGACAGGCAAAATGCAGTTTTTGCTCCCTCTCATAGAAGAAACTAAGGCTCAGAGAAGTTTGATGGACATGGCTAGTGAGTAGTCTTTTGACTTGTTCTGAGGGCCTTTAGCTCATGGAAGCATCTGCTCTGAGTGTTGATAGTGACACTCAGTGTGATGATACTAGTTGACATTCGTTAAGTACTTCCTATGCTCCACCCTATAAGGTAGCTGCTGCAATAATACCATCTTACAGATGAAAAAAGAAAAACTATGGCTTATAGTGGTTGATTGGCCCAAAGTTAGGAAGCACGAATGATACTGACTCTAGAACCTCTACTGGTAAGCGCTGTGCTACTCCACTTTCCCATCATGTTGTCCCTTATTTTAATCTTGTAAGCAAGTGTCCCAAGGGAACCGCTCTTGGGAGGGTGAGGTGGGTCTGTAGGGAAGCAAAGCGGCTGGGCCTGGCATCTCAAGTGACAGGGGCTCACACCAGCTACCCATTCCAGGCAGGGTGTCTGGCAGAGGGGTCACCCAGGAAGGGGAGGGGAGACAGCAGCAGGGAATCCTAAGAGCAGAGAGAAGGAGGGTGGCATGGGGTGTGGCTTCTCAGACAAAAGTGGTGAGAGAAGTTGGATCCTTCATCCAATTCTGCCTGTTTTTGTTTTCTTCCTTATCACATTCTCTCATATTCATGGGCACTTATTAGGTGCCAGGACTGTGTAAATAATTAATATTCCACCTTCTCTATCTACAATATAGAAGGCTGGACAAGGTGATCCTGGAAGGTCTTTTTAGGACATTGTGTGATTCTAGCTGCAAACCAGGATCCTAAAATACAAGCATTAATAATAATCCCTTGAACTCAAGCTTCTGAATGGATCTTCATAGGCTCCCTGTGGGATGGGCAGGGCTGGGATCATTATTCACTTTACAGAAGAGGAGACTGAGGGATGAGCACTTGGCTGAAGCATCACAGAGTCTGTGGTGAACAAGAGCCTGGGCCTTGAAGAGCTCACACCCAAAGAGGGAGATTGATGGGCCAGTGGCCTTGTAGTGTGAGGATCCAATGATGAGGGTTGTGCTCCAAGAAGATGGATCTTGTATGTCCTGAAGGAGGACAAAGAGCTTGGCATCACCTCTTCATGGTGTTCTGAGGCTGACTGCACATAATTCTGTGGCCTGGCATCTGGTTATCCATTGCTGTGTAACAAACCACCCATGCTTAGTGGCATAAAACAATAACAATCATTTATTATTATTATTATTATCTTTTGGGTTAGGAGATTGATTTGGTTCACCTGGGCAATTCTTGTTCATGGTCTCTTGTGTGGTTGCAGTAAAGCAGTGACTGGACTATGTCATCTTGAAGGTTCCCTCACTCACGTGGCTACCAGTTGATGCTGGCTGTCAACTTGGACCTCAGAGGGGCTGTCAGCAGGAAACATGCATGTGGCCTCTCCATGTGGCCTGGGCTTCCTCACAGCATGGCAGCTGGGTTCCAAGGGTAAGCATCCCAAGAGAGAGCCAGGTGGACCTTGTATCACCTTTTTCTTTTAAACTGTTCTTTAAAATTTTTTTCTATCTTTATTGAGATATAGTTGACATATAACATTATGTATCTTTAAGGTATGCAATGTGATGATTTGATACACACACACACACACACACACACATATATATATATATGGTGAAATGATTACCACAACAAGGTTAGTCACTACATCATTCACCTGACATGATTACTGGGTAATTTTTTGTGGTGGTGGTGATAGTGAGAATGCATAAGATCTACTCTCTTAGGAACTTTCGAATATCCAATACAGTATTGTTAATTATAGTCACCCTGCTATACATTAGATCCTCATAACTTGTTCATTGTAAAACTGGAAATTTGTACCCTTTGCCCAACGTCTTCCCATTTCCCCCACTCCCCAGCCCCTGGCAACCACCATTCTACTCTCTATTTCTAAGAGTTTGGCTTTTTTACATTCCACATACAAGTGAGATAATATAGTATTTGTCTTTGACTTTTTTCACTTAGCATAATGCCCTCAAGGTCCATCCATGTTGTCCCAAATGGCAGGATTTCCTTCTTTTTATGGCTGAATAATATTCCATTGTGTGTATATTCATCCGACAATGGACATCATGGGGTGTTTCCATGTCTTGGCTATTGTATGTATCACTTTTTATGATCTAACCTTGGAATTCATATGGCATTACTTCCACCATACTGTTAGTTGAGGCAGTCACAAAGACCTACCCAAGTTCAAGAGAAGGGGCCATAGACTCTACCTCTTGACTGGGGAGGAGCAAGTTTCTAGAAGAGCATGAGGGATGGCAGATACAGTTGTGATCACTTTTGAAAAATACACTCTGCCACACCAAATATGGGGGTGAGCTGCTGGAGTCAGATGCCTGGGTTAGAATCCCAGCTCCCCCATTTATGGCTCTGAGTTTCAGTTTCCTCATCTATAAAATGAGACTAATAATAGCACCTACTTCATGTGATTGTTATGAGGATTGAACGAGATAAGGACACAAAGTGCAGAGTACCTGGCACAAGGCCAGTGCTCAGTGGATATCACTGTTGTTGGGTCAGGTCATCGTGCTAAGCTCTGAGCAGTGTGGTTCACCACACCAGGCCATTGCCTGTTTGTATGTGTGTGAGGAAGACTGGAGGTGTGTTCAAAGATGTATGTGCAAGTTGGTCTATGTGCATATGTCCACAGGAGCTGAATGAATGAGTGTGTGTGTCAGTGTGAGTGCGTGTATAGGTGGGAACTTGGGTGGAGGCCTGCCTGTGTACACAAGGGCACATGCAGGACTATGGGTGTGCATGAGTGTGTGGGATAGGGGAGTAAGAAAGACTGAGGCCAAGTGTGAGTGTGTGTCCACATATGTGTAATTAGTACTGGACGTGGGTAGACTGAGCCATGAGGGTGTACAAGAACGTGGGATATGGCCAAGCATTGTGTGTTAGATTGTGTGTATATGTGTGCGTGAGTGTGTGTGTTTTCCAGAAGGTGCTTGAGGCTTGCAAAAAATGAGAAAATGTAGAAACAAAGAACGCTTTCAGAACTACCCAGTGATGTTCAAATCAAATGAACCCCTGGGGACTAAGACCAGCTGGAAAGACGAGGCAAGCCAGGTGGAGGGGCGTGAAGAAAGGCTTTTCTGAGGTTCATAGTCATGCTTGGGCTGGGAGCCAGGGGCCCTATCAGGGCCAACTGCTTCCCACACACAGTGGCCTCTTCAGCTTGGATGACAGCTCCACATCTGAGCTCTCCTCCTCCTCCCCATTGCTATCAGTACATAATTTGTTCATTCATTCAACAAACACTTATTGAGTGCCTCCTATGGGCCAGGCACTGTGCTAGAGGCTGGAAATACAGCGGGGAGCAAAGCCTCTGTCCTGGAGGAGCTAATGTCCTAGTAGGGGTCATGTGCGTAAGTACATATATAATGAACAAATATAACGTCAGCTGGTGGTGAGTGCCATGAAGAAAAATAAAAGGGATGGGGTGACTTGGGAGGTGGGAGACCCTTTAGAGAGGAGGTCTGGGAGGCATCTCTGAGGGGCAGAGAATTGAGAGTGTCTGGGTGAAGACATTTGAAGCAGAGAGAACAGCAAGGACAAAGACCCTTGGGTGAGGAGTGCCTGGCACATTCCAGGCATGGCAAGGAGGCCACTGGAGCTGCAGTGAAGTAAACTGGGGGCAGAGAGAGGAAACTGGGTCATAAAGTGGCTGGGAAATGGAGGACTGTGAGTTTATGCAGAGGAGGATGACTCTCCTTCCTCTCCTTTCCCTTCTCCACTACCCTCATGTGTTAGTTTCCTGGGGCTGCTGGAACAAATTACCATGGACTGGTGGTGTAAAACAACGGAAATTTATTCTCTCATAGTTATGGAGGCCAGAAATCCAAAATCGAGGTGTCGGCAGGGTCACACTCCCTCTGAAAGCTGTAGGGGAGAACCTCTCACCCCTTCCAGCTTCCAGAGGCTCCAGGAGCTCACTAGTTTGTGGCTGCATCACTCCGATCCCTGCTTCTATCTTCACACGGCCTTCTGCTCGTCTCCCTCTGTCTCTCTCCTCTGTGTGTCCCTGCTGAGGATACTTGTTGGATTTAGGATTTGAGACCCTGCTAAACTCATCTTAAGATGCTTAACTTAATTGCGTCTGCAAAGACCCTTTTTCCAAATAAGTTCACAATCACGGGTTCTGGAGTTAGGACGTGGATATAGCTTTTGGGGGCCACCGTTCAACCCACTACACTTCGTTTTTCCAGGATCTAAGGCAGAGCCAAGTGGAGCCTCTCTAGGTTTCTGTTTCCACCTTTGTGAAAGAGGACAATAGCACAGGTCCCAGGCTTGTGAAGAGGGAAAGATGAGATCATGAATATCAAACGTGCTCTGTGGCACCCCACCATACAGTGGGTGCTCAATTTTGAATTATTAGAGGATGAATTATTATTCAGAGGATGTCCCCACGAATAAATCACTTCATCAAGTTTTTTGAGCTTCTTTTGAGTACGGAGTCTCTACTAGGCACCAGGGGAGTCAAAAAGGAAGGGGCAGGCCGAGGATTGGAGCCTCCTCCTGAGGCTGCTCTGGTTGGCAAAGGGTACCTGCCACCCTCACCCTTCGTGATGGTTAATTTTGTGTGTCAACATGACTGGGCCATGGGGTGCCCAGATTAAACATTACTTCTGGGTGTGTCTGTGAGTGTGCACTGGAATGACGTCATGAGGTGCAATTCGCACTTGAATCTGTGGACTCAGTAAAGTAGATTGCCCTCCCCAGTGTGCGTGGGCATCATCCAGCCCATTGAGGGCCTGAATGGACAAAAAGTGGAGGAAGGGAGGACCGTTCCCTTCGTGACTGCTTGCTCGAGCTGGGACATTGATCTCCTTCTGCCCGGGGACTGAATTACACCACCAGCTTGCCTGGGTCTCCAGCTTGCAGATGGCAGATCACGGAACTTCGTCTTCATAATCACGTGAGCTAATTCCTCAAAATAAATCTCTCTCTTTCTCTCTTAACGTGGATACATCTCAGATATTATGTTGAGTGAAAGAAGCCAAACAAAAAGAGCACATGCTGCCTAATTCCACTTGTATGAAATTCAAGAACAGGCAAAACTAAGTTGTGTTTATAGAAATTCAAATAGTAGTTACTTTGGCAAGGAAGCTGGGGACTCTCCTGGGAAGGGGCGTGAAGGAGCCTTCTAGTGGTCTGGAAACAATCTGGGTAGAGGTTACATGAGTTTAACAAGTGTAAAAATGCATGCAGCTGGACAATTAGGTGCATTTTATTTACTTAACTGTGTGTGTATTATATCTCAATCAAAACATTAACAAATCTGTCAGTACCAAATGTTGATGAGGATGAGGAGCACCAAGACTTCTCATGCTTTGCTGGTAGGAGAGGAGGAAATAGGTACAACCACTTTGGGGAGCCATTTGGCAATAACTTGCAGAGTTGAAGCTGTACATGGCCTTTGACCCACCAATTTCACTCCCAAGTCTATACCTGAGAGAAACTCACCCATGTAGACATGTACACATAAGAAGACACGTACAATGCTGTTCACTGCATCCTTGTTTGTAAATGCAAAATATTAGAAGCAACCTGAAGGTCCATCAACAGGATAATAAAATGTGGTATACTCGTGTAATGTATTTATACATACCAGGTGGGTTAGAGAGAAGAAAAAGTAAGAAGATCATAGGTAGTAGATCTAGGAGGGCCTCAGAGATCAAGTCCATGCTCTGTTTTAGACATAATGAAACTGAGACTCAGAGAGGTTGACCGATTTGTCTAAAGTCACACAGCAAATTAACAGACAAGTCAGGTTAGGCGTAGGTTTTCTTATTCCCAATCCAGTTCTCAACCCCAGGGATGGAAAAGGAAATTGGTTATAATCCCTCCTCAGGGAGCTTCCTTGGGGGCCACAGGCACAAACATGGGGAGGTAAGCACAATCATGATTTGGGTGTAGGGACACTCTACCCACAGGGACATCCTTTGACCAGCTCAAAGCCTGGCTGCCCCATCACAAATCTCATGACATCTTTCCCACCTCTCTGAGACCAGGCCAGGATTTCTCAGGGACCCTCAGCAGGTACTGCCAGCAGAGGGAGTTGGGGCAGTGTGAGGACATCCGTGCCAGGCTCTTCCACTAAGACTGTCACCCCATCAGTATCTAAACTGGATTCCCACCCTGGCCCCACCCCTGCCCTGCCTCTAGCCCTCCCACACTCAGCCACACCATCACCCCTTGCTGTTCCAGGCTTCCCTACCCCTGGTTCCTCCCACGTAGGTCCCTGTCTTGGATATTTCCTCTGTGGCCCCTGAACCTTTTTTTCCATACAAAGCACACTTCACCTTCCCAGAATGTTTCCTTCCTTCAGGGCCTCTGTATGAGAGTAAATGGGGGGCCCTGCCTGGAGGAAGGGTGCTTTGTAAATTTGTCCAGGGAGATACCTAATCTTCACAAAGGCCTTCTTGGTGGCCTTGTCTCCCCTCCTGAGCCTTCAGAAAGGATACTGTTTCCCCTAGAACCCTCTTAATCAGACACTCCTAATTTCCTAACAACCCCTTGCATCTCTGAACCTTCTCCATTCCCAGTGCTCCTTACACATTGTTACTTCTTGTAATGGGTGTTGATCATCCCTTTTAGCCACACAGCATCTGAACTCCTTTCTTGTATTTGGGAAAAATCCCCTCCCTCTGAGACAGAGCCCTCCTCCCACGCTAGAAACTAGAAATGCCTCTCCTACTGCTAGGGTATAGTCATGTGACCTAGGCTCCACCAATCAGACACTCACAGGTCCATGAAGACTCCATGTGTAGGCCGCCATGTCTGGGCTGCTGGCAGCAACAGTGCTGTCTTCATAAGGACAGTTTTGGCCCATGTTCTAGGACACTGACCTTGGCTAGGTGATCTCCTGGTTCTCTACACATCCACCAGATTCTGTGAATTATCCATTATCTTTTTGTAAATAATTTTTCTGCTAAATTAACCAGAATTATTTTTTGTTTCTTACAACCCAAACTATTCTGATTGATACGTTTTTCCTCTTCACATCAAAACACCAGCTCCTTGGGGATTCACACTATCCAATTACGTTCCCCTCTACACGGCTTTGCTGTTCCCAACCTCTTCTTCACTCACTGAGTACTTTGACCTCTGCCCCACACTCTTTCTCTCCCTCCCAAGGCCTGCCATCTCCCTGGGAGAGTTCACATTATAGAAAATTGACCCTTTTTATACTTTGGCCTCCTGATTCCTCATCCTCCTGATCACCAATGGCCTTCACCTCCACTTCATTTCAGCCACTGACTCCAATGGCCACACCCTGGATCTTATCATCCTGCTCATATTAGTCAAAATTTTGGCTGCAAATAACATAAAACCCAAATAAAATGGGTTTAACAGAAAGGGATTCTATTATCTCATGTAACAAGAATCTGGAGGGGCCAGGCCCATGGTCTGGTGGTTAAGTTCATTGTGCTCTGCTTCGGCGGCCCGCGTTCACCGGTTCAGATCCTGGGCATGGACCTACATCACTTGTCTGCCTTGCTGTGGTGGCAACCCACATATAAAGTAGAGGAAGACTAGCACAGATGTTAGCTCAGGGCTGATCTTCCTCAGCAAAAAAAAAAAAAAAAAAAAAAGCCAATCTGGAGATAGGGTGGCTCCAGAGTACAATAATTCAGTGGCAGCTCTGTGCCTTCATCAAGAGTCTAGATTCTTCCTTTCTGTTCATTCTGCTGCCCTCAGGTAGTAGCTCTGTCATCAAACTGGCTCCCTGCATGCTCACAAGATGGCAACCCCAAGCCCAAATATCACATCTTATGACAATGTTCAGAAGCATAAGAAAGGGACCTTCTCTTCCTTCGGTCACTTTTTAAGATGAAAGGAAAACTTTCCTACCTGTGCTCTCCCCCTTGCATTCCCACTCATGGCAATAAACTTCCCTAGTGACCAGAACTGTATCACCTACTCATGCCTATGCGAAATGCTGTTGTATCAGCAAAAATTAGATTCAGGTGCATAGAATAGAAAGGAAAAACTAAATGTGGCATAAAAAAGAAATAACTTTCTCATGTATAAAGAATTTGGAGGTAGGCTGTCCAGGGTTGTTATGGGAGCTTCTTGATATCATCAGAAGCCCAAAATCTCATCTTCCTTCTCCACTGTTCTCAGTGTGGCTTCCACCATTAGGGTCATCTCATAGTCCAAGAGAGCTGCTTGAATTCCAGTCATCACATCCTTTTTCTAGGCAGAGGGAAGGAAGAACAGGAAGAAGAAAGATATGACATCATCCCTTCCCCCAAATATCGCAGAAATCACAAATCATCTCACAGCTTACATCACATTGGCCAGACTTATCAAATGGCCACAGCCGGTTGCACAGGATTCTGGAAAATATAGCCTTTTATTTCGTGAAGCTAGATGCCTGGCTGAAAATTTGCTGCCATACCTTTCTCTGACCTAAATTTCCTTTCCTCGGGCTCCTGGGAAGCCAGGGAAAAAAATCTCATGATTTGAAATCAGATAGATTTGGACTCAAATCCTTCCTTGAGCCAAGTCAATTGAACCATCTGAGCCTGTTTCCCCAATTTTAAGGTGGAGATAGTCCAAGTATTACCAAAGAATGCTCTCGGTTACAAGTAATAGAAAACTTGACCAATGGTAGGTACTTTATCTTTCAGGAAGTCTCAACACAGGGAGCTGCTTGTGTTGCTTCACCAGCTTGATGAAGTCATGGCCCGTGTCTCTGTGATCATCTTGGCCTTTGCCTCATGTTGTGGCCTCGTGAAATATGTTGTTCCACAGATGACATCATGTCCATGTTCCAGGCAGAAGAAAAAAGGTAAAGGAATAAAGGATGAGCAACCTGAGTCTTTTCTTTTCTCAGGAAAGCCAACATGTTCCCAGGAGTCTCACCCAGTGGACCTTCTCTTCTGTCGGCCAGAACTATATCACAGGCCCCTGCTTAGCAGGAAGGTAGCTGGAAAGGAGGATGTTGACGAAGCCAGGCACTAACCAACAGTGTCTACGCACACATCCACCTCTCAGGAGTGGTATGAAGGTGAAAAGAGTGTAGTGCCACCGGATTAGCTAAAATTTAAAAGACTCACAATATCAAGTGTTGATGAGGATGAGAAGCAACTAGAACTCTGATCCATTGCTGGTAGGAGAATAAACTGGTACAACCGCTTTGGAAAACTATTTGGCAATACGCACTAAATATACACCTCCCTTCTGATTCGCCAATACTCCTAGGTTTATATACCCAAGGGGAGTGAATACATATGTCTCCCAAAAGACACGTACATGGGTGTTCACAGCAGCCTTCTTCACTGAAAATAACACAAATGCCCATCAACAGCAGAATAAATTGTGAACTATTCATACAATGGGACACTTTGTAACAAAAAGAGAGAGAAGGAGGAAGAAGAAGAGGAGGGTAAGAAACTACTAACACACACAACAACATGACTTGCCCAAAGTCGTGTTGCAAAGGCAGGACTCACACCCAGGTGTGGTGGCTCCAAATCCTATGCTTCTTAGAGGAAACAGGATCTTCAATTGAGGGGAAGATAAATTAGGGAGGCCTTTGTGAGGAAGGTTGGCAGTATCACTATTAGAAATGTAATGGCCTTTGACTCAGCAAGTTCACCATCACAACCCATCCTAGGAAACATATCTGTGTGGACATAAAGATGCATGTGCAAGGATATTCACTTCAGCATTGTTTGTAATGGGGGAAAATTGGAAACATCTCAAATATCCACCAACAGAGTCATGAGTTAAATAAACTATTATGTTTAAGAAGGCACTTGGGGGGCCGGCCTGGTGGGTGGCGCAGCAGTTAAGTTCACACTTTGCGCTTCTCAGCAGCCCGGGATTCGCCAGTTCGGATCCCGGGTGTGGACATGGCACCGCTTGGCAAGCCATGCTGTGGTAGGCATCCCACAAATTAAGTAGAGGAAGATGGTCACAGATGTGAGCTCAGGGCCAGGCTTCCTCAGCAAAAAGAGGACTGGCAGTAGTTAGCTCAGGGCTAATCCTGTTTCACTCACTCAGGTAACATACTTAACCTCTCCAAGCCTCACTTTCTTCATCTTTAAAGTGGAAAGAATGCAAGTGATCAGAGGCTTGAAATGAGACATGCGTGTTAAGCACGGAGGATAGGACCTGGTGCCTCCTAGGCACTTGGGCGTATTTTCACAGTATATGCACTGTGGAATACTGGGCAATAGTTTAAAAGAACTGCTAAATCCATATGTACTTATATGGAAAAGAAATCTCTAAGTCACAGAGTGAAGTGGGAAAAACTAGTTGCAGAACAACATGATTGCCTTGGAAAGCAAAATGATATATTTCTACATGTTTGTTCCACAAATACATGAAAACAAGATCCAGCAGGATGTGCACCACATTTATGCCAGTGTTACCTTTGGGGCAAAGGAAGAATTTTGGTTTTTTACCCCTGTGTTCTGCCACTTGCTAGCTTGTGATCTTGGGCTAGTTATATTGCCTCTCTGTGCCTAAGTTTCCCCATCTTTAGAATGGGGATACACTAGTAGCTACTTGATAAATGCTTGTAAGGGTTAAATGAGTTAACACACATAAGACACTTAGAATAGTGCCTGTTAAGCAGTGTAAGATATGTGTTAGCTATTACTCATGGGATAAAATTTCTTTTCATTCTCTGTGCCCTTTCACTGTACTAAATAACTTCTCTGTCTTGATCAGAAATAGGGGACAGCTTCCCCCTCACAATTCCTTCAAGATCCTATGCAGAGGAAAAGCTTTAACAAGTTTGGATTGTACTGGAGACACAGGGTTAAGACAAGACTGTAGGGGAAGAAGACTGTGGGTGGTGGAAAGCCTGGGTAGGGGGAGCTAGAGGAGGGGATGCAGTAGGGCCCAGGCTCCAAGAACAGGGCCTAATTACCATAGTTCGTCAAATTTAAGATCCAGCATTGCAATGTGCACCATTACTTTTTGTAATAATACATACTTTTAAAGAATGCAATTAGTTTATGACTTGTCATCAATTGTTACATGCATCTCAATTTCAAAGATGTTAAAAGGCAAACAAATGTGCATTGTAGAACCATTAAAATGTGGGTCCTTAAAGCACTGAAAGATTATAGTGCCCTCACCCCAATTTTTTCGTATCCCACTAAACTATAAAATAAGTGTAAGACGATTTTCCCCATGATGATTACTTTGAGTTTTTTGGGGAGGAAATAGTACATGTCAAATTCTTTCCCTAAACCATATCTCATCTCCTTTGTTCCCCTGCATAGGCTGAGTCAGCCCATTGGGTGACCCAGGCCTGCCCTGGGGGAGGGGAGAAGCCACACAACTGAGTTCTTTGAGCCTCTCCTCTGCCCCCCGGGGCAGCAGCAGCTGGAAAGGGGCCTGGCTTTATGGGGAACAATGGTGCCAGCCAGCTGCGGGTGAAGCAGGGCTGAGCAGCCTGGCCTGGCCAGGGACCAGAAAAGCAACCCTTGCACCTGAGAGGTCCTCTCCACTTGGGCAAAGTTCTGAGAGAGCAGAGGAAAGAGGAGAAGGAATCCCTTCAGCTTCCTCGTGAACAACTCTGTGCACAGAATCCCAGAATCTCTCAGCCAGAGGACCTCAGGGCCCATGGAATCCAACTACCGCATTGTACAGATGGGAAAACAAAGGCCTCAAAGGGGCTGGAAATTGCCCTGGGTCACACAGTAAGTCAGTGGCAAAGCTGGAGCCAGAATCACCAAGTCCACCGTCAAGTGATGATTTGTGCCATCTGTTATAAACATGCCCAGGTTACGTTGTTTTGCCGAAGTGAGTGGCAAAACAGGTGGGTCAGACACATCAGATAGATGCACAGGACCTCAAGTTTGAATTCCTCCAGGACAGGGGAGACCTGTGGGTACCTGCCTGCCTCTGCTCCTTCAAGCCAATATTTACTGTGACGTAGTAACTGCCTAGATTCAAAGCCCACCTCTAAACACTTCCCATGTGCATGATCTTTGGTAAATTACTTTGTCACTTGTGGTAGCTGGCCACTAAGGTGGCCCACAATGATTCTTACCTCCTGGTATTCATATCCTTGTGTAGCCACGCCCCTCCCTGTGAAACCACTAAGATATTGCAGAAATGTCAATATGACTTCTGAGGCTAAGTCAGAAAAGAAATTTCAGCTTCTGTTTTGCTCTCTTGGATCACTTGCTCAGGGGAAAATCAGCTACCATGTTGTAAGGACGCTCAAGCAACCCAATGGAGAGACCCATATGGCAAGTAACTAAGACCCCTTGCCAATTGCTAACTCATTTGCCAGCCATGTGCATGGGCCACCTTGGAAGTGGATCCTCAGGCCCTTGTCAAGTTTTAAGATGACTGCAGCCCTGATCAACATCTTGTCTGGAACTTCATGAGATGCCCCAGGCCAGAATCACTTAGTTAATCTGCTCTTAACTTCCTGACCCACAGAAAATGTACGAGGTAATCAATGTTTACTGTAGTTGTAAGCTGTTAAGTTTTGGGGTGATTTCTCATGCAGCAATAGATAATGAATACAGTCACTCTTTGCCTCTCTTTCCTCATCTTTAAAATGGAGATAATGATAGTACCTGCTTCATAGAATCACAGTGAGGATTCAAAAGGATGATGCATGGAAATGTTCTGGCTCATAGCAAACACTAGTAGATGGGAGCCAATATTGCTGTATTATTTCATGGTCTTTATTATTTGAGAGCAGAGGTTAAATACCATGTGAGGAAGGGCTCGGAGGGAGCATGAAGTAGCAACACCCAGTATCTTCTTTATTTTCCTGGCAATTCAACTCTGACGCTACTCTTGCATACTCTCTCCCAAGACAGAAGTTCTGCAAGCAACCTCAATCTCCTCCCCTTAAAAGGCCATGTGGGCACTATTGATTGCTCCTCAAGCATTCCCCTTGCAGGTCTCAGTCTCTAACCCCCGCCACACCTAGAGATTATCAAGTAATTTCTTGCTCCTCTGCTAGAAGGCCTTATCAACAGGATTTGCACTTTTTTCTCAGCACTTTCCTGAGATGTTCTCTTACCCCAGCTAAGGATTGCTTTTGTCCTTAATCTGTCTCTGAGAACCAAGTTTAAATTTTAACTCTGCTACTGATTTGCCCTTTTTCAAGTCGCTCAACCTCTTGAGCACCATTTCCTCATCTGCCAAACAGAGAGAGTGAATTTTGCCTTAGGGTTGTTGGAGGAAGAAAATGAAGTAAGACAGTGAAGTACGGATGCTTTGTTAAATGGAAATAATAAACTATGAATGCCCCCAGGCTGTCAGGTGCTTGCCACCTCCCTGCTCTGCCCCAGGAGATGTCCTCCCACAGCTGGAGCCACTTATCTCTCACATGCAGCCTCTGCCCTGCTCTGGGCTTGAGACCAACTTTGTTTTTTAATCAGGGGACTTTAAGGAGATTTAATCTCTAATGAGGGGCTCAGCTATAAATTGAAAATGTGGCATAGTACTTTCTTTCCATGTCCAAGCCTAGTTTAAAAGAAATCATTTTTAAATAACCAAAATATTAAATCACAGTGTAGAATACTGATCCTTAAACTTGGATGTGCATTCGCATCAGCCTGAGGGGTTAAGGTTGATGCCTGGACCCCACCTCCAGAGATTTGGATTTAATTATCTCGGGGGCATCTTGGGCATTGGGATTTTTGAAAGCTCCACTGCCTTACTCCTCTGAAAGAAACAACTATCTTTGAGACACTGGACATCAGGTAATGAAGGACAGTGATCCCTGAGAGACTGGAAACAAATGAGGTGAGACCTATGATTCCCCAAATTACTGTCTTGAGAGAGTTTTCAGGCCATGGTGCAGGGAGGGGGAACCCAGGTGGAGCCCAGCAGACTCTCTGAGTTGGGGAGACAGAGCAGAGAGTCTGAGGAGACCAAAGAGGCTAGAGTTCACAGAGAACCAGAGAGGAGTGAGTTGCATAGAGAGAGAACTCTAGAGATCTAAAGTATTCCTCTAAGTACTCGCTAGCATCTGCATGTGAAGAAACTTTCTGAGGATGGGGAAAGAACCACCCACAAGGATTAGTGGTAACAGTGTTCAGTGGTCACAAAGGGCCAGGAATAGTACCTGTCCCATCAGCCAGACCGGAAAGACTCATGTTTCATAGGTCATTCAGTAGAGGACACAGAAGTGTATTGCCTCAGTACTGGAGAAAAATTAGCCCTAGACTAAGCACTGCTTTGGTCCCATCTAATCTTAAAAACAAGACCCAAGAGGATCAAACTGCTTCTAAGTAACTCAACTGCATCCCAGAACAACATTCAAGAACACTCATAGTATTACAAAAATATTCAGCATCCATCAGGTAAAATTCACAGTGTCTGACATCCAAGAGAAAAATTTACCAGTTATGCAAAGCAGGAAATAATAAAGAGAAAAATGAATTGAAACTGACCCAGAACTGACTTAGGTGTTAGCATTAGTAGACAAGGAATTAAAACAATTATTATAACTATATTACACATAGCCAAAAAGTTAAACAGAGATGTGGAAGATAAAAAGAGGTCAAACTTCTAGAGGTGAATGAGATTTAAAAAAATACACTGGATGGGATTAACAGCATATTAGACATTACATAAGAAAAGATTAGTGAACTTGAATATATAGCAATAGAAAATACCCAAATGAAACACAGAGAGAAATGAGAATTTTAAAATAATGAACAGAGCATCAGTGAGCTGTGAGATGACTTCAAGTAGTCTAATATATGTGTAACTGGAGTCTCTGAAAGAGAGGAGGGTGGAACAGAAAAATTATTTGAAGCAATAATGGGCTGAAAATCTTCCAAATATGATAATATAATGGTCTATGTAGAACCAGAGCCCAATGGAATCTATTTTTTAAGAAACTGTTAGAACTAATACAGAGATCAATATCTAAAAGTAAAACTATATACTAGTGATAAATAATTGGAAATTGGAATAAAAATATCATTTATAGGGGCCAGCCCAGTGGCGCAGTGGTTAAGTTCACATGTTCTGCTTTGGCGGCCCAGGGTTTGCCAGTTCAGATCCCAGGTGCAGACCTATACACCACTTATCAAGCCATGCTGTGGCAAGTGTCTCACATATAAAATAGAAGAAGATGGGTACAGATGTTAGCTTAGGGCCAATCTTCCTCAGCAAAAAGAGGAGGATTGGTGGCAGATGTTAGCTCAGAGCTAATCTTCCTCAAAAAAAAAAATATAGGGGCCGGCCAGTGGCTGAGTGGTTAAGTTCTCGCGCTCCGCTTCGGCAGCCCGGGGTTTTGCTGGTTCGGATCCTGGGCACAGACATGGCACTGCTTGTCTGGCCACACTGAGGTGGCGTCCCACATGCCACAACTAGAGGGACCCATAACTAAAACATACAACTATGTACTGGGGGGACTTGGGGAGAAAAAACAGAAAAAAAGAAAAAGAAGATTGGCAACAGTTGTTAGATCAGGTGCCAATCTTTAAAATATATATATATATATATATATAATTTATAATATCATCTAAAACTATGAAATATTTAGGGATAAATATGATGAAGGATATGATATATCTCTGTATTCTGAAAACTACAGAACATTGCTGAGAGACTAAAGAAGACCTCAATTAGTGGAGAAAAATACTATGTTATGGGTCGGAAGATTTAATAGTGTTAATATGTTAATTCTCCCCAAATCAACCTATAAATTCAATGCAATCCCAATAAAAAATTCTAGTGGGCTTTTTGTAGGAATTGACAAGCTGGTTCTAAAAATCATACAGAAATGCAAGAGCCTAGTGTAGACAAAACCTGATTTCAATCCAATATAAAGCTATAATAGTCACGATAATATGATCTTGGCATAAAGATTGAGAAATAGATTATTAGAAAAGAATAGAAAGTTCAGAAACAGATCTACACATATGTGAACAACTGATTTTCTACAAAGATTCTAAGGCAATTGAATGGAGAAAGGAGAGTCTTTTCTACAACTGGTGCCAAAACAACGGGTTATCCCTATGCAGAAGAAAAACATAAAATTTAAAAAGAGCTTTGATCCACATCATGCACCATATAAAAAAATTAACTCATATTGAATTATACACCTAACTGTTAAACCTAAAAATATAAAACTTTTCAAAAAAGCCTTTCTGACATTGGGTTAAGCAAAGTTTTCTTTATACCATACCAAAAGCACAATTCATTAAAGGACAAATTGATAAAATTGGATTTCATCAAAATTAAAAACTTCCACTTTTCAAAAGACACTGTTACAAGAATGAAAAGACAAGTCACAGACTGGGAGAAAATATTTGTAAATCATAAATAGTAAAGTACCAGAATATAGAAATAACTTTCAAGAGTCATTAAGAGAACACACAACCCAACAATGAGCAAACAATTTGAATAGACACTTCACCAAAGAAGATATATGGACGACAGATAAGCACATGAAAAGATGTTCAACGTCATTAGTTATCAGGGAAGTGCAACGTAAAACCACAATTAGAAACCACTACACATCTGTTAGAATGGCTAAAATTAACAAGACTGACCTACCAAGTGTTGGAGGAACTGGAGCTCTTGTACACTGCTGGTTGGGAATGTAAAATGGTACGACCACTTTGGAAAATAATTTGGCTATTTCTTAAAACGTTAACAATACCATATGATAGAGAAATTCCACTCCTAGGCGTACACCCGAGAGAAATGAAAACATATTTCCAAACCAAGATTTGTACACAAACTTTCATAGCAACAGCTTTATTCTGTGAGTGTATTTTCCAAAAACTGGAAACAATCCAGTGGCCAATCAACTGATGAATGATAAACAAATGGTGGTATATTCATACAATGGTATACTGCTCATCAGTAGAAACAAATGAACTGTTACTATATGCTACAACATGGATGAATCTGAAAATAATTGTGCTGAGTGAAAGAAACCAGACACAAGAGTATATATTGTATGATTCCATTTATATAAAAGTCTAAAAAATACAGACTAATCTATAGTGATAAAAAGCAGATCAGTGGTTGCCTGGGGAAGGGCAGAAGGAAGGGATTACAAAGGAGCATTAGGAAACTTTGGGGAGTGTGGGTAGGTTTGGTTTCACGGATCTTTACATATGGCAAAATCTATCAAACTGCGCATTTTAAATATGAATAGTTTATTGTATGTCAATTATATCTTAATAAAGCTAGTTTAAAAAGTTCTCCATGTGATTCTAAGATACAGCAAATTTTTAGAATACTGTTACAGAACATTTAAAACTTAATCCCATAATCTCACACAATCCCAACTACTGTTGGCATTCTGATAGACCATCTAGTCTCTTCTTCAAATTGCACATATTTTCTTATGTCAAGTTCTTTGGGATTTGGGGAGTTTGTTTCATTTTTAAATTTTAACCAGAAGAGTAATATATGCTCAATAAAATCTGGAAAAATAGATAAAAGTAGAAAGAAGATAAAAGATCACCCACAATCACACTACTGAAAAATAACCTCTGTTGATATCTTTAGTATATTTCCTTCCAGGCTCAGAGGAAGGATCTGAGCTATAGAAATAAAATTTGGAGTCACTAGCCCAGGGATGGTAATTTTTATTTTTATTTTTTTAAGTAAATTTTGATTTTGAAAATGTTCAAATATACAGAAAAGTTGAGAGAATAGTACAATGATCACCCAAATACCCAGCGTCCAGATTTAACAACTGTTAACATTTTGCTATATTTGCTTTACTTACCCATAGGCGTGTGTGTGTGTTCCTTTTTTTTTTTTGGCTATACCCTTTGAAAATAAATGTTAGACATCATGGCATTTCAGCCCTACTTACCTCAGCATGCATGCCCTAAAAAGAAGGATGTTTTCCTTCATAACCGTATCATTATCACACATAGGATAATGAATAATAATTCCCTAATACCTAATTTCCAGTTCATAGTCAGACATTCTTATTTGCACATTATATAGCTTTTTTGGAACCAGAATCCATTGAAATTTCACATAATATATTTCAGTTTTGTGTCTCTTTAGTCTCCTCTAATCTAGAACAGCAGCCCTTTTCCCCTCTTACTTCCCTATGGCATTGCTGTTTTGAAGTAACAAAGCCAATTGCCTTGAGGAATGTCTTACATTCTGTCATTATCTAATTCTTTGTGGTGTATTTAAATTATCGGTCTGTTTTATATATTTCCTATAAATTGGAAACTAGGTCTAAAAACCTCATTATTTTCAGGATAAATATTTTGGGCAAAAATACAATGCTTCATAGGTTGTTTGGGGTACTTCATTTTTTTTAAATGATCTTTTTATTTATTTTTTTTTTGAGGAAGGTTAGCCTTGAGCTAACATCTGCCCCCAATCCTCCTCTTTTTGCTGAAGAAGACTGGCCCTGAGCTAACATCCATGCCCATTTTCCTCTCCTTTGTATGTGGGACGCCTGCCACAGCATGGTTTGACGAGCAGTGCTTAGGTCTGCACCCGGGATCCTGGCCGGTGAACCCCGGGTCGCCAAAGTGGAACATGTGAACTTAACCGCTGAGCCACCAGGCCCACCCCAGGTACTTCACATTGTATCACTTCTGTAGGCACATCATAACAGGCTGTCCTTCAGTAACTGATGCTAAGGTTGATGGATTGGTTAAGGTGGCAACCAACTGCCAGATCTCTCTATCAGAAAAAGGATCTACTTCCTCTTTGCAATTAGCAAATAATCTATGGGCTGACACATCCTTACAGTGGGACTATACTGTTGTCCAACAGTCTTTTACCTAATGGTTTTAGCAGCCATTGGTGGTCTTTCATCAATTGTTTCACTGGGGGTTGCAAAATGCTAATTCAAAATTTTTCAATTCTGTCACTCTGTCTACATTTATTAGCGTCACTCTTCTGTAGAGAAGAATTTTCCTTTCTCCTGAGAATGAATTACAGGTCCTACTAAAAAAACAGGTTAAGTGGTTAACTCTTTCCTTTTAATAACTGATAATCAGAGTAAAGAATTGACATAACAGTCATCTCCAATGGTGGCAAATGCATTCTCTCTCTTATGCTTTCTCTCTTCGTTATTTTATAAACTCATAGATTTTTATTTAGTCAGTGCTTTACAATTAATTACATTCATTTTTTGTTGTTGCTGCTCAAATTGTCCCAAATTTAGGCAGTGGAAGCCTCTTGAAACTGGCTTTCGCTTCTTCGTGACACATTCTTATTAATCTTGAAGGTAACCATATTTTTGGTACAACAAGATGTTCCAGGCTCTGCTTATACATTCCCTGCCCCAGCTCTAGAATCAGCCATTTCTCCAAAGTATTTTGGCCACTTTTAATGGGGAAAGAGATTTAAAGACTAAGATTTGGGCTTGAGGTATGCTCATTGATACTGGTTTGTTATTACTTCCAGGCCTTCCCTTTCATTGGGTAAATCTAGGAATATATGTGGTCACGCAGTTATGTTATTATTTCCAGTTCGTAAGTGTTTTTTCTGAACTTCTTTGACTTTACATTGAGATCTCTTTTCTCTTACATGGAAAATTTTGATTTCTAATAATAGCATGTTTACTTATTTGCTTTATCCTACACTATTCTATAGTCCCAAAATTACCGTGCCAATATTAATAGTAACAATAAAAATAACAGATGAAGTTTTGGTCCTTAGAATATATCCCCTTAAGTATGTAGACTTTCTGTGTTCAAAGGTCACTCTATTGTTCCTTACTCACTTTAAGTCACGGGAATGAGTTTCATCACTTAGATGGAGAAGAGAACAGGTCCCTGAGGACAGCAGCATGTAGATGTCAAGTAGAACAGTTGGTAGGAAGGAAAGCAAGAATTTGAAGTATCACAGGAACTCAGAGAGGAAAGTTTGTCATTGCCCATGGAGGGTCTGCAATTGTATTGACAGCTGCTGAGAGCTCAAACATGATACAGATACTACTAAAAATAACAAATAACATATTTATTGGGGTCTTTTCCTTTTTTTTTTTTAAAGATTGGCGCCTGAGCTAATGTCTATTGCCAATCTTTTTTTTTTCTTCTTCTTCTTCTCCCGAAAGCTCCCCAATACATAGTCGTATATTCTAGTTGTGAGTACCTCTGGTTGTGCTACATGGGACGCCGCCTCAGCATGGCCTCAGGAGTGGTGCCATGTCTGCTCCCAGGATCCAAACCAGCAAAACCCTGGGCCACCAAAGCGGAGCACACAAACTTAACCACTCGGCCATAGGGCCAACCCCTATTGGGTTCTTTTCTATATGCCAGGATGAAATAATAGAAAATAATATTAGTCTCTGCCCCTGGTTCCCAGCGCAGAGCTCCTAAAATCCTTGTAATTTCCTGGATGATAGGAGTGTCTTTTATTCTAATGAGTCAACTCTTGCTGGTATCAACTGAAATAAAGAGTCTTGGTGATATTAAAAGGAGGTTATTCAATAATGAGCATGAAGAGTTCAAACCCTGGGCAAACAGTTCAACAGAGTGCTCTGATGGAACCGCTCCGAGGTGTGTGCAGCTTATGTCTCCTTTACAAACAGTGCACGTGCAGAGAGAGGAAAAGAAAAAAAACTTACAACTAGATTTTTTTCAAAAGAGGAGGAGGGTACATCTGGACTTTTCTCTAGATTATACATTGAAGGAAGCATAAGCAGGAATTTCTTGGTTATACATCAAACAAGTTCAGAGATGCTGACGTTATCTATATGCTGGGGGAGGCCACGAACAGAGTCGTTAATTATTCCCACAATCTCTAAGAAACGCAGCTGGGAAACGTGACAGCGAGGTACCCCTTTATCTTCTCTTGTTGTGGATCTGTCCAGCTGGTGTCTTCAGTCATGCAGTGTGGGGTTGCAAGGTCATTTTGACACAGGCTGAGGATGGCCTGCACGGCTGCCTCACAGTATGGCATGGATTTCACCATACTGTCTTAAAGCATGTGCAGTTTGCTAGTTAGATTCGCCTGTTAGACCAGGGAGAGGGATCCCAAAAATCTGTCCACACTGGGCTCCTGGATAGCTTGAGGGTGGGGACTGGCCACCAAAAAGACTAAGCCATGATTAGAGGCTTGGAACTTTCAGCCCACCCTCCATCCTCAGGGAGGGGAGAGGGGCTGGGGATTGACTTAACGATCAATCATCATTAACTAAGTGATTAAGCCTCCACAAAAATCCCAAAAGTATGGGGTTTGGGGAGCTGCTAGGTTAGTGAACACATCTAGATGCCAGGACAGTGGTGGCCCCCAAGTACATGAGGCAGAGCTCCTGTGCTCAGGACCTTTCAGACCTCGCCCTGTGTATATCTTCATCTGGCTGTTCATTTGTATCCTTTAAGATATCCTTTGTAATAAGTCAGCAATAGTAAGTAAATTGTTTTCTTGGATTCTGTGAGCCGCTCTATCAAATTATCAAACCCAAGGAGGGGGTCATGGGAACCTTCAATTTGCAGCCAAGTCAGACAGAGGCTGTGGTGACCTGGGAACCCACTACTTGTGATTGGCATCTGAAGTGGGGAACAGTCTTATGGGACTGAGCCCTTACCCTGTGAGATCTGTGATAATGCCAGGCAATTAGTGTCAGGATTGCATGGTGTGGAAACCCACACGTCTGGTGTCAGATGTGTTGTAAGTGTGGTACTACTGTGACAGTAAAGGAAAACAGTGAGTTTTCCTAGACAGCCAGTCACCGTGTTTAGTGCTTTATACACAGTTACCCATTTAATCTTTGTAGTAAGCCTATGAGGTCGGCACTATTATGACGTCCATTCTCCATGTGAGGAATTGAGTTACAGAGAGATTAAGCAACTCACCCAAGGCCACACAGCAAGTAAGTGAGGGAACCTGGTTTCTTGCCCAAGCAGTTTGCCTCTAGAGCAAGCTCTTACCTATAAATGCCCATTGGATTCCAAAACGTGGCAGTTGTTGGTGCTCTTGATAAGAGCAATTTCAGTGGAAAGGAGGGGACAGAAGCTAGGTTGGAGTACGATAAAGAGTGGATTTGGGGTGAGAATGTGGAGACACTGAATCGAGTCAGTTCCTTGAAGAAGTTAGGCTGTAAAAGAGAAGAGAGGATAGAAACACAGATAGAGGGGGATGTAGAGTCAAAGGAGAGTTGCATGCTGATCTCATTACGGGAGGCTCCAAAACACGTTCATTTGCTCATAGAATAAACCAATAGAGAGGGAGAAACTAGCGGTGCGGGAGAGAGGGGAGAATTGAGAAGGTGAAAGGAATGGGTTCCTGAGACCCAGAGCACCAATGGAGGGGATGGTTTTGTGACAGATATTTCTTCAGTACAGATGGGAAAGTAAGGGAGTTCTCTTGACTTCATTTCCTCAAAAAGCTTGAGACGACACTGCCAGCTGAAAGTGGACAGAAGTCTATGAGAGAGGTTTGAAAGATAGGTGGATGTATAAAATGGTTGTCTGATAGAGTGAGCCAAAGTTGTTATCCCAGTAAGGTTGAGACTCTACTGGGATTTATGAACTTGAATCTAAAGTAAAAGAAAACTGAGATGTATGGTTTTCTCCAGCTGTGTTCAACATGGATGCCAGAGAAGGCAGAGAGAGGATAGGGTTCAATCTGAGTTGGGAATTACCCAGGAGCAGGTAGGGCAAGGAGTTGATCACAATGATGGAGCAGGGAATTCAGGTGGACTAAGAGGTATATGGAAGCAGAGGGGATGGGTGGGCAGTGTGTCAGGGCCACTAGATTTGTGGTCTCAATGAGGTCAAAGATGGAAAAGGAGGACACGGTAAAGGGAAATCGAGGGTTCAGACTTGGTGTTCAAGTATGACCCTGGGAGACCAAGGTCATTGGAGGTCAGGAGACCAAGGAAGGCTCTCGTGTTGAACCAGGCATGCTAGAAGGATGGCATGAGTAGAGGTGAGAAGTAAAACAATCAGTCTTTCTACAGGGGAAGAAACGGAGGTCAGAGATGGTGAGGAACATTCTCAAGGTCACATGGTGATCTTGGAGGTGACACTGGGATTTGAGGCCAGTTCTGCCTAACCCTAGAGCCTGGGTCAAACCACTACTCTACTGTTGACTCAGTGAGTTCAGCCTCTGGGGCTGGGGCCCTGAGTGTTTTTGTCTCCTCTCCCGCAGGGCTTGTCTATGCCAGGCCACCTCATGCCATCTGCCAACATGGGTTACCCCAGTCACCTGCCTCCATCATCTCTGAATCCTGCATTCTGCTCTCTATCATAGACTTCTCCTCACCTTTAGCTGGCTCTGTCTCCAGAACTTGTTCTACCCTGGTGGCTCCAGATCCTGCTTTTCACGGCACAGCCTGTCCCCTGGCTAGTCCTTCTTTTGACCTGGACTGTAAGAGAAATGAGTGATAATGAAAATAACAACACCTGCTTCTACTACCTTTATCAAGCCCCTACTCTATGGCAAGCTTGGCATGTATCCCCTTTCGTTGTTCATCATGACTTCTCATTACGGTCCTCATTTTACAGATGAGAACACCAAGGCTCAGAGTGATTAAGACTCATCTAAGACCACATATCAGGGAAGTTGCCGAGCTGGCATCAATCCTGAATATGTCTGACTCTCGCAGTCCTTGCCCTTTCCAAAATGTGGAAATTACATAAGATAATGGACATGATAGCATTTGTACCAGCATAAAACATTCTTGTTAGAATAACTTTTTAAAAGAATTCCACGTTTCCTGGCTCCCATCTGCCAAAGCAGGCTGGCATTCCCTGTCAAGTCCCCTCCAAGAATTCCTTGGAATCTCACAGGATGTCTTACCTGCGTTCCAGAACAAGTCTTGTCAGCTGCCACATGACCTTACCATGGCTAGCTCTAACTGAGGAGGCACTTACAGTGTGCCTGGCATCTGGCCCAGCACTTTATGTACATAATTTCATATGCATATACACATCCAGAAAATATACATGTAATACTGTTTCTATTTCTACTGTTTCACAAACTAGGCACAGAGAAGTAAGAGTGGTAGCTGTTGGTAGCATCCAGAGCACAGGGTTGGCAAAGCCAGCTGTGGTGTCCATGCTTTGCAATAGTGACCTTGGCATCTCTCCTGGCCTGAATCTTCAGGGTGATATTGGGAGTTGTTCCCAACTGTACACAGCCCCCAAGCCTGGTGCTCTGGCTGTCATGAAGATTCTAGGAGCCACCCAGCATCCTTTAACATATTACTTCCCTCAAACAGAAGAGAGCTGGTTTCTTTTATTTGCAACTAAGAATCCTGATTGATATACCCCATAACAACTCTATGAGGTATGTGTATTATTTAAAAACTATTTTAGAGTTATTTAATTAGTGTTTGGGGGTTTTTTTTGGTGAGGAAGATTGGCCCTGAGCTAACATCTGTGCCAATCTTCCTCTATTTTGTATGTGGGACACCACCACAGCATGGCTTGATGAGTAGTGTGTGGGTCCACACCTGGGATCCAAACCTGTGAACCCTGGGCTGCTGAAGTGGAGCACACAAACTTAACCACTACACCACCAGGCTGGGTCCTAATTAGCTTTTTAAAAATTTATTTATCTACTTATTTATTTATTTTAAGATTGGCACCTGAGAACATCTTTTGCCAATCTTCTTTTTTTTTTCTTTGTCTCCCCAAAGCCCCCTGGTATATAGTTGTATGTTCTAGTTGTGAGTGCTTCTGGTTGTACTATGTGGGGCACTTCCTCAGCATGGCCTGACAAGCAGTACTATGTCCGCACCCAGGATCTGAGCCAGCAAAACCCTGGGCCGCCAAAGCAGGGTGCGTGAACTTAACCACTCGGCCACGGGGCTGGTCCCCCTAATTAGTTTTTTAAAGTAATGATATAGGTACTTGTGAATCCACCATCCCAAAAGCAAAATGCAGAACCTCACAATAACCTGCATCTAACCACATGCTCCCCTCCCCACTGAACTCCTGCCCTGACCAAGGGAACCATCCTCCTGAATCATCTGTTCATCATCCCCTCTCTTTTTTATTTTTAAAAATTTCTATGGAATTATAACATATAAACAGTAAACAACACAAATATTAAGTATACAACTCTAATTTATACGTGTGTATAGATTTTCGTGTAACCAGATCAACATATAGAACATTTCCCATGCCCCAGAAGGCTCCCTCATATCCCTCCCAGCTAATTCCTGACGCTCCAGAGTAACCAGTATTCTTACCTCTAACACCTTATGTTTGTTTTGCCAGTTCTTAAACAGTAAAAAAAAAAGTACACTTTTTATGGTGTATATTCTTTTTTGGTCTGGCTTCTTTCAGTCATCACTATGTTTGTGCAATGCACCTATGTTTCTGTGTGTAACAGTAGTTTGTTCTTTTTTATTGCTATATGTATTCCATTGTATGGATATACCACAATTTATTTTATTCATTCTCCTATTGATAACATTTAGCTTGTTCCCTTACTTTCCTTTGCATATTGCTTTATTTCATTTATGTGTATTTCTAAAAATATCATTTCCATGTTTACAACTGAGGAAACTGAGGCTTCGAGAAGTTAGGTGACTTACACAGGTCACACAGCAAATAAGTAGCAGCACCAGGATTGACTCCACATCCTGAGTTCTGCACTTCAGCTACAGAGGAGTGGGAGAAAGACCCTTACTTCTTCTGCTTTCTGAGACTGAGGGATCCTCCTAGTGTCCTAAAGACCCAGGTGCCCTGACCATGCCTGGTGACAGCAGGATTGATGCAGCCTGGTGGCTGGGAACTCTGTTTTTGTGACATGAACCCATTCTTACCCTGCTAGGCAGCAGTCACAAGCACCTGACAGCTCCTTCCATATCCACTATGCCGGGCAGTGTCTGGAAGAGCTCTGGAAGGTGATGTCAGGGGCCTAGTCTCTGTCCCTCTCCAAGCCCAGGCCAAGCAGAGCTGGGTGTAGAGCCACCAGGTAGGCAGGCCCAGGCCCACTGCCCTGGTGGTTGGCCTTGGCTTGGCTCCCAGCCACACATTCCACATTCTACCTTTGTGCTTTGTCCTTTCCCACATACACTCTGTGATGTGACTTACTCATATCTTTCTTTAGATCAACTCACTTTTTCTTTTTAACTTAACAAGTTTAGCTATTTTTATTTTTATTTATTTATTTTTTTTTTTTTTTGAGGAAGATTAGCCCTGAGCTAACTACTGCCAGTCTCCTCTTTTTGCTGAGGAAGCCTGGCCCTGAGCTAACATCCGTGCCCATCTTCCTCTACTTTTTTGTATGTGGGAAGCCTACCAGAGCATGGCGTGCCAAGCGGTGCCATGTCTGCACCCGGGATCTGAACCGGTGAACCCCGGGCAGCTGAGAAGTGGAATGTGCGAACTTAACTGCTGTGCCACCGGGCTGGGCCCCAATTTTAGTTATTTTTAAAAATTCTGTTTTTCAAATAGCTAATATAGGCATCTGAAACATTATTCAAAAAGTATGAAAAAGCATAGAAGGAAAATGTTTTTCTCCTACCTTTGTCCCCTAGCCACCCAATTCCTTTAAGAGACATCCAGTCTTACTTATTTCTTTTTTGTCTTCCAGAGATGTTTTATGCATATACAAGCAAATGGATAGATAGTCTATTTATTTTTATATTTTACCAAATGTTTAGACTTTCTTTTCTTTTTTTTAAGATTTTATCTTTCATTTTTCTCCCCAAAGCCCCCCAGTACATAGTTGCATGTTTTTTAGTTGTGGGTCCTTCTAGTTGTGGCATGTGGGATGCCGCCTCAGCATGGCTTGATGAGTGGTCCACGTCCGCGCCCAGGACCCGAACCAGCAAAACCCTGGGCCATCTAAGCGGAGCACGGGAACTTAATTACTCGGCCACGGGGCCGGCCCCAGCCATCTTTCATTTAGTTTAGTGTTTTTGAGGTTCATCCATGATGTACCATGTATCAACAACTCATTTCTTTTATTAATGAATAGTATTCTATTGTACGAATGTAGCATAGTTTTTCATCTATTCACCAGTTGATGGACATTTGAGGTTTTTTTCACTTTTGGCTATTGTGAATAATGCTGCTGTGAACATTCACATGAAAGTCATTGGTTGAAATACTTTTAAATTTTTCTTAGGTAGATACATAGAAGTAGAATGTTGGGTTGTATGATAAATTTATGTTTAACTTCCTAAGAAACCAACAAACTGTTTTCCAAAGTGGCTGTACCATTTTACATTCCTGTCAACAATGTACGAGACTTCCTGTTTCTCCACATTCTTGCCAATGTTTGCTATTGTCTGAGTTTTTCATATTGTTATTATTATTATAACCATTCTAGTGGGTGTAAAATGGCATCTCACTGTGGTTTTAATTTGCATTTCACTAATGACTAATGATGTTGGGCGTCTTTTCATGTGCTTACCTGTATCTTCTTTGGTGAAAAGTTTATTCACATCTTTTGCTTATTTTTAATGGGGTTGTTTGTCATCTTATTATTGAGTGTTAAGACCTCTTTGTATATTCTGGATACAAATCCTTTATCACATTTGTGTTTTGCAACTATTTTCTCTGCATCTGTGACTTGTTTTTCACTTTCTCAACGGCATCTTTTAAAAAAAATTTTATTGAAGTGAAATTCACATAACATAAAATTAGCCATTTAAAATTGAACGATTCATTGATAGCGTCTTTTGAAGCACAAAAATCTTGAATTTTGATGGTCTAATTGATTAATTTTTTCTTTTACTGATAATGGTTTTGGCGTCATATCTAAGAAATCTTTGCCTAACCCAAGACCTCAAAGATTTTTCTCCAATGTTTTCTTAAAATCTTATAGTTTGACTCTTCTCATTAGGTTTCTGATCCATTTTGAGATATTTTTTGTGTATGCTGTGAAATATGGGTATAAGCTCATCTTTTGATAAGTGGATATGCTGACATATGTATTTTTAATTTCAATAGATATGGTCAAATTGTCTTCCCACCACACAACTGACACCACACCAATCAACAGTGAGCGTAGTTTTTTCTCACACGTTTGCTAACACAATTGAGATATCAAACTTTTGGTTCTTAGCCAATCTAATAGTGAAAACACAGCATCTCATAGTTCTAATTTGCTGAATTCCTACTTTAGCCACATCTTAAGCATTATCTGTGAAATAACTGGATTGATGTATTAGCTACCTGCTGTTTCGGTATACATTACTAAGAAACACAACTACTAAGATAAAAATTACCATGCAATCTACCAAAATAGTTACAGATAAAATGATATGATGTCTGAAATTTGCTTCAAAATAAACTATCGGTGGAGGTAATGGATGAAAGCTATTGTTAATGAGTTGATACTTGAAGCTGCATGAAGCTGGAAATTCATCACACTATCTTCTCTTCTTTTATATGTCTTTGAAATTTTTCATAATGAAAAGTTTTCTTTAAATGACTATTTACGGCACCACCTAAAATTATCTTGTGTACCCCCATCAGTGCATAACCCTTTGGAGGATACTGGCTTAAAGGTTAAGAGTAAGGGCTCTAGAGTCAGGCTGACCAAATTTGAATCTTGCTTCCACCAGTCACTAGTTGATCTCAGGCAAGTCGTCAAACCTCTTGGAATACAGTTGCCTCATCTGAAAAATCAAGCACTAACTTCAATTGAACACTTCGTATCGTCCTGTTCTGTGTTAATGCTCTCTCATTTTATCCTCCCCACATCCCTGAGAGGTAAGGTACTACTATTAGTCCTGTTTCATAGATGAGGAAGCAGCCTGAATGCAGGTGACTGGACCATTTGATCTAAGTCCTCGAGGACTTAAGACAGGCACACATACCTGTATACCTGAGGTATCCTCATGAATCAAGGCTGAGTCCTAAGTTCTAAGATGCCCAGAAGTGTTTCTGGTTTGACGACACCATCCCAGCTTGCATAAGGTGACCTGGATGCTTGTGGCTTGATTCTTTCTTTGCCTGAGGAATTTGCAGGCACGACTTTAATTTTTTTTTTTTTTTCAAGAGATGTAGATTCTGGTCTTGGACAGACATTTCCAGTGCGGACTGTAGGCAAGAAATAATTCTGATCTGCAATCTGTAGAGATGGGCCAATGGTGCTTTCCTAGGAGAAGAACATCTTTAGGTTTGAGAGCAAGAAAAGAGGGAACTGAAGATAATAAGCAGGACTATAGCAGGATAATAGCAGGACTAGAAGAAGCTCTGATGTGCTGTTTATGATGTAAGGGAGTTCTCCGGTCCTGAAATTGCTCATCTGAATCTCAGTCCTCCCAAAAACTGTAGGAGGAGGTGCTGAGATCTCCTTACGGCTATTTATTTTTATAACTTTTTTTCTATTTCTATATTCAGTATAGAAAATCTGAAGGATACAGAGAAGCACAAAGTTTCTTCTTTACCTTGATCCAAGAAGAATCACTTGTGAGGTAGTTGAAAGAAACACTTCTGAGTTTAAATCCCAAGTATGTTTCTCCGTGAAGTTTGGCAAGTCCCTTCATTCTTCTGAATCTCTGTTTCTTCCTCTCCAAAAGTGATAATCACAATACCTCCTTCCTCATTGGGGAGGAATATAGGTTCATCTATTTCAAGACCTACAGTGGGCGCTCCATAAATGTGTCTCTGTCTCCTCCTTTCACAATTTACAAAGAAGTTTTCATTCAAGTATTTTCTGAGCACCCTTACATTGTTACCACATGCCAGATGAAATACAGGGATGGCTAAGATTGTTTTTTTTCCCTTAAAAGTCTTATGGTTTGGGGAAGAGGAAATCTTACAAGATTAAATGGTCCAGTCTGCTGCCTTTAGATAAAAAAGGACATGTGACCTCAATTTCCAGGTGTCAGCAAAGGCCGAGAGAGGCCAGGCCATACAGCAAGTAAATAGTAAGGAGGGGACTGGAACCTAATTAGGAGGAATACTGGGACAAAGGCATAAAGTTATGTCAGTTTGTAGCTCAAAAGAGAGGAATAAACTGGAGAAGGAGATGCCTGTGAACGGATCAGGGGTTACAAACCCAGCCTTGAGGATGGACTGCATTTTGCTTGTGCAGGATTTCCCCTGTCCCCAACATTTTTTATGAAAAATTTCAAACATATAGAATAGCTGAAAGAATCGTATAGTGAACATCCATTTCCCACCACCTAGATTCTACAATTGTTTCCAGTTTGGTACATTTGGTTTGTCACATATTTATTCATTCATCTGTTGCTCCACCCCATCCATCCTATTTTTTGATGCCTTTCAAAGAAGCTGCAGAGTTCACTCTACCTCTAAACACTTCAGCATGCCTATCATTAACTAGAGTTTAATATATTTTTTTAGGTTAAATTTACATACAATGGTATGCATATATCTCAAGTATACCATTTGCTGAGTTTTAACAAATGCAGACATCCATGTAATCCACAGACCTAACAAGATACTGAAAGAACATTTTCAACACCCCAGAAAATTCCCTCCCTCCAGAAGCAACCACTATTGTGATTTTTTTCCACCATTGATTAGGTTTTACCTGTTCTAGAACATCATACAAATAGAATCAGACAGTGTGTGCTCCTTTGTATAAGGCTTCTTTCTTTTAGCATAATGTCTGAGACATCTATTTTATTTAGTGTGTTAGTAATTTGTTCTTTTTTATTGCTTAGTAGTATTCCACTGTATGAATGAATATACCACAGTTTATCCATTTTCCTGCTGATGGAACACGCAGGAGTTTTAAATGCTTTGAATTGGTTGCCAATATTTTAGACCTGAGTTCAAATCCTGGCTCTGCTACTTGCTAGATGTATGACCATGAGCTGGTTACCTTTCCGCTTTGAGACTCAGTTTCTCCAACTGCATAATGGGAAAAATTATAACTAATGCTTATTGAGTGCTTGCCTGGCATTGTTTTAAGTGTTTTATATGCTAACTGAATCTTCACAACGACCCTTGAGATAGGGTATATAACTATTTCCATCTTATAGATGTGGAAACTGAGCACCCCACTTAGGTTGCTGCGAGTATTCAATGAGATAGAGCGTATAAAACACTTAAGACTCTATTTGGTAATTACAATGTAGAAAGCAAACATTAGCTGTTATTTTTTATTTTACCTTACTGGCTGTTGGAGGAATTTAAGTTTACTACCCCTGATGGAAAAAGTGTATAAAGCCCTGGGAGTCTGGTTGCCAAATAAAATGAAGGATGCCCAGTTACATTTGATTTTAGATAAACAAGGAAAATAATTTTAGTATAAGTATGTTACACCGATATTTGTTACATTTATGCTAAAAAATTATTCATTGTTCGTCTGAAATTCAAATTTAACTGAGCAGCCTATATTTTTATTTTCTAAATCTGGCAACCTTACCTGGAAGGGAGTGACTGCAGAACCTGTGTGCCTCATTTTACAGGTGAAGAAACAGTCTTAAAGAGGGGAAATGATGGAGCCATGACCTCAGGTCTTAAGTGGTCTCTTTGGACCCAGATCTTAGGCTCCCAGAAGCCCCATCCAGTGTCTTTTCTCCATCAACACACAGCTCTGCCACATTTCAAGTCTTCCCCTGCCTCTGGCAGTTGAATGCAGAGTGGCTTCAGGGAAGAGGGGGACAGCAGTGTGACTAAGCATTCTGCAGGGAAAGACAGGAAGTGACAGACGGCATGTGGGCTGCTGGGGTTTCTCTCCCCACTCATTTCAGCTCTGAATCCTTGCATCCTTCTCTCCCCAGAGGCCTGGGAAGCTCCTTCTCTTAGTGGTGGGGGCCTCCTCTAGGCTCCTGTCCCTGCTGTAGCAGGGCTGGGTCCTGTCTCAGGCTGACCTGGGTGTCCAAGGCAGAAGGAGGGTGTAGGTGGCTCAAGGCTTTATCAGCCATAGGTCCTGCATTCTGACTAGGCCAAGACTAGACTAACTTCTGGATCAGGGCACCTGGGAGCCAAAGCCACACAGCATGGGAGATGAGGAAATGGCCAGGCTAGGATTCTCTGCTCTCACCAACTCAGCTTGTCCTTGGAGAACCACCAACTACCTACCTGGATTTTTCTAGAATCTTCACAATATCCTAGGAAGTAGGATCTATTATTTCCATTTAGAGATTTGGACACTGAGGTTCAAGGGACTTGCCTAAGACCCTGAAGCAAGTTGTTGATAGGCAGGACTAGATCTTTGATCCATATGCCTCTGAAGAAGCCTAAATTATTAACTCTTCTGGGTACTGCCTACTAGGTCAGAGCTATTCCACCCTGTTGGCATTAGCAAGAAGGTTAGGATAGCATGGTCCAGTGCTTCTCAAAATGTGATCCTTGGGCATCAACATCACCTGGGGAATTTGCTAGAAACACAAATTCTTGGGCCTGATTCCAGAACTTCCTGACTCAGAAATTCTGGGGGTGATAGCTGACAATCTGAGGGTTTTTTTTTTTTTTAAAGATTTTATTTTTCCTTTTTCTTCCCAAAGCCCCCCAGTACATAGTTGTATATTCTTAGTTGTGGGTCCTTCTAGTTGTGGTGTGTGGGATGCTGCCTCAGCATGGCTTGACGAGTGGTGCCATGTCTGCACCCAGGATCTGAACTGGTGAAACCCTGAGCCTCCAAAGCGGACCGCGTGAACTTAACCACTCAGCCACGGGTCCTGCCCCAACAATCTGAGTTTTAATAAGCCCTCTAGGTGATTCTGAGACACTCTAAAGCTTGAGAATCTTTGGCACATAGTAGAAAGAGGTGCCTTTTTGTTCCAAAAATGTGTATACATTTAAAACATGTATTTATTTTAAGTAAACTTTTATTGACATATAAATACAGAAAGATACACAAATCATAAGTATACAGCTTCATGAATTTTCACAAAGTGAACATGCCTGTGTAGCAGTACCCAGATCAAGACATGGAACATTATTACCAGCCCTGAGAAGCCCCTTTGTGTCTCCTTGGTACTATCCCCCTGCAAAGGGAACCTCTATCCTGACTTCGAACACCATAGATTAGTTTTGCCTAACATGATATAATTTAAAAAATTGTAGATGAAGACAGAATCTGGAGCCAGAGGACTTTGGTTGGATCCCTGGTTCCTGGCTGAGTGATCTTGGACTAGTCATCTCACTGAGACTCATTTCTTTGTCTGTATAATAGTCATAAAAATACCTTATACCTTAAAGAGACACTATTTCCCAAACTTGCCTGGTGACAAGAATCACCTAGGGCACTAGTTTAAAAACCCACATTCCCCAGAGCATAAATTCATGTTTTGTTTTGCTCAGGAAGATTGATATTGAGCTAATATCCATGCCAGTGTTCCTCTATTTTTCAGTATGTGGGCCACTAGCACAGCATGGCTACTAACAGAGCAATGTAGGACAGTGCCCTGGAACTGAACCTGGGCTGCCAAAGCAGAGCATGCTGAATTTAATAACTAGGCCACTGGGGCTGGCCCCATACATTCTTTCTTTTTTGTGTGTGAGGAAGATTGGTCCTGAGCTAACATCTATGTCAATCTTCCTCCACTTTATGTGGGACGCTGCCACAGTGTGGCTCCATGAGCACTACTAGGTCCATGCCCAGGATGGGAACCTGCAAACCCCACGCCGCCAAAATGGAGTGTAGGAACCCAACCACTACACCACTGGGTCAGCCTGCCCCGTACATTCTTTTTTTCTTTTTTTTAAAGATTGGCACCCGAGCTAACATCTGTTGCCAATCTTCTTTTTTTTCTTCTTCTCCCCAAAGCCTCCCAATACATAGTTGTATATTCTAGTTGTAGGTCCTTCTGGTTGTGCTATGTGGGACACTGCCTCAGCACAGCTCGATGAACTGTGCCATATCTGCACATGGGATGGGAACTGGCGAAACCCTAGGTGCAGAAGTGGATCACTGTGAGCTTAACCACTTGGCATGGCCGTCCCCTCCATACATTCTTAGTGGAACAAAAACTAGTTAGGGGTGGAGAAGAAAATTTTTTTACTTTTTTATATAAAAACACAGATATACATATAGTATGTAAATATACAGTATATTTGTGATATTAAAATATCATGGGTGGAATGATCAGAGAAAAAACGTCTAAAAATGTTCCTTAGAGAAATGATAATAAAGAGAAAAGGTTGAGAAACACTGCCCTACAGGAGTGACTCTCCAAGTGTGGTTTGTGGTTAAAAATGCAAATTCTTAGGCCCCATCTCAGACCCACAGAATCGGAAATTCTGGGGGTGAGGTTCAGCAATCTAAGGTTTAACAAATCCCCCAGGTGATTCTGATGGCACTAAAGTTTGAGAACTACTTCCCTAGAGAATCTGAATGGGTAGGGCTCCTCTACCCAGGAATCTGTAGCCAAGAATACGGGATACTGTATCTGTATCTTTAACAAGAGCTGTATCCAGGAATCTGTATCTTTAACAAGCTCCCCTAAGACATGTTGCAGGAAACATTGACATGGAGGAACTGAAAGTACTTTTAAAAGTGTAAGTGATTTTCTAGATAGTAGAACATTATTTTCACTAGGAGGAAACAGGCTAAACAATAATGGCAAAGGTCACTAATTACTAAGCACTTAGTTGTTCCTCTAAGTCTACTTACACAGCCTACTTATTCTCATAAACAACTCATGAAGGAAGTTAGGAGGATGGACTCTGAAGCCAGACAGCCTGGGTTCTTATCCAGCTTGTGACTTGGTTTATGCATCTGTAGAGTGAGGATAATGAGGGCGCTTCCCTCATAAGTTTGTTGTGAGGATTAAAGAAGTTTCTTGATCAGCTACTTTGAACACCTGCCATGATGGCACCAATTACGCGTAGCTATTTGCATCATCCCTAAACACACTCTGTTAAAAGGCATATTTGAACGCAATCAATGTAACTCCCGAGTGCACTTCCTTAAGGACAAAGCTGTAATCTAGTGGTTCTCAAAGTGTGATCCCCCACCAGCAGCGCACCAGAGTTTGTTAGAAATGTAAATTATTAGATGCCAGATCCCAGATCGGCTAAATTAGAAACTCTGGGGCTGGGGCCCAGCAGTCTAAGTTTTAACAAGCCTTTCAGGTGATTCTGATGTACGCTAGAGTTTGGGAACCACAGCTAGAGTCTTGAGACGTTCTTGGGGTGTGGCGGGGGGGGCGGGGAGAGTTTAAAAAAAAAAAAAAAACGCCTAGAAGTGCTGGGAGCCATTCAAGAGCTCCTCCTACTTGGGGTCGAGGAAACTCTGGGTTATCTGCGCTCACCAGCCTCTGCCGGCTCTTCGGGCTGGAGGCCGGTTAGTGCGTGAAGGCTTCTGGGGCTTGGAGTCCGGGTAGCTCCCGAGGCGGAGGCGCCTGCGCGTTGGCCGCCTACTGGCTCCGGTCGCTTGTGGTCGGGGCTCGGGACCGGCTGCCATCTTAGTCGAGGGACTGAAGAGTCGCCGCCGCCCCGTGTCCCGGTAAACATCCGCAGGCGGACTGGGGGCGTTTCTGGGGAGAGAGGGTTTCTCGGACAAGAGAGTCCGAGGAGAACGAGGGATGGAGGAGTGCGGCGCGCGAGCCTGGGCCCTCAGAACCTTGGGTGCTCCCTCTCCCCTCAGAGCCGGTTCCCGTGGGGGGCGCGAGGAGCTCGGGCTGATGGCCCGGCTGGGCGGGGGTTGGGACGGCCGGACGCGCCGAGTGGCCACTGTCGGGCTGAGGCGTCCGGAGGCCCTCACCTCGCCAGCGCCGAGTTGTGGGACGGCTGGGCCGCGGTGGGAGCCGGCAGGGTCCGGCCGCTCGCCCCTCCGCCCCGCCCGAGGGCCACTCTGCCGCGGCCCGGTCCGGCCTACGCGCGGGGCCCGGCGGCAGAGGCCGGCGCGGGCGACGTGGCCTTGTGAGGGGCGGCGGCTGGGCTTCTCGAGACTTTGGAACCCCTAGTTGCGATGGGGGCCCAGCACAGCGGCTACTTCCCCTGCCCTCTTCCAGTCCCCTCCTCCCTCCATTGTCCCCCAGCGTGGTGGTCCCGGCCCGGGCGCCCTGCTCGGCTCCCGCCGCCGCGGCCCCGCCGGCGCGGAGTTTTGCAGACGTGGAGCTGTCACTTTCCTCCTCCCTCCTGAGAGTGTCCTTTTCTTTAGCAGAGAAAAGAAAAAAGTAGCTGTGAACGTATTCTAAGGGTCGAAACATGATGAGGACATAACTTAGTAGGGACCACAGGTTTTCAGAATTATTTCTGGGCAGCGAGTTAAAGAGAGAGAGAAACAGACTGTGCGCCCGAAGTAGACTTTGGGCCTAAAGTTCATCCGAGATGTAACCAGGTAAACTTGCAAACTGCTTGAAATTCACGATTCCCCAGTAACAACACAACTTGTTTTCCTGGTTACATTTGTATCTTAATCTTGTTACATTTTCTGCCGTTATTCTACAGCTTCAGTATACTTTTTGGGGGGAGTGAGGGGTGAGAAAGAAAGAATGGGGTTTTTCTTTGAAAATTAATGAGACGCTGGAGCCAGCCATTGCACTCAGCTGGGTTCTCCCGCATCTATTCCTAATATAATTCGATTTTAAGGAAGTTCGGAAAGACGCTGTATTTCCGCTCTCAAAATCGGCAAGGGATTTGTTTCTCAGCTGAAATGAAGTTCTCGTGGCAGTTCTGTTGAGAGCCCGCACTGTGTTTTCACAGGTTTACTCAGGGTTCAATTACTTCATTTTTAAGATTTAGAAATGAAGGTGGAAATTCAACTGCTTTTTTGAACAGTGACTTAAGTTTTTTGGGTGTGAGTCCAAAAGGAATTCTTTCATTTTCAGTCTATGAGTCAGAGCAACAAGGATTATGATATGAAATAAAAAGCAAGTGCAGAATACTTCTTCACTGTATTCTAGAGTAAATCATTTCTACATTCTTTTAAAAAACACATCTTTACACCTATTAGAAGAGACAGACAAACCAATAGTCCCCCAATTTGACCATTAGAATAATTAGGGAAGCTTTTTTTTTTTTTTTTTGACGGGTAGCCCTGAACTAACTACTAACTACTGCCAGTCCTCTTTTTTGCTGAGAAAGCCTGGCCCTGAGCTAGCATTGGTACCCATCTTCCTCCACTTTATATGTGGAACGCCTACCACAGCATGGCATGCCAAGCGGTACCATGTCCACACCGGGATCCTGGCTGGCGAACCTCAGGACACCGAGAAGCTGAACGTGCGCACTTAACTGCTGGGCCACCGGGTCGGCCCCTAGGGAAGCTTTGTAAAAGTAGAAATTCCAGGATCTCATCTCCTGAGATTGATTCATTATGCCTGGGTTGGCCCTGAAGAATTGATTGATTGATGAGAAAGGTTAGCCCTGAGCTAACATTCGTTGTCAGTCTTGCTCTTTTTGCTTGAGGAAGGTTGTTTGCCGAGCTTAACATCTCAGAAGGAAGATATGCCAGTCTTCCTCTGTGTTGTATGTGGGACACTGCCACAGCATGGCTTGATGAATGGCATGTAGGTCCATGCCCAGATCTGAACCTGTGAATCCCTGGCCACTGAAGTGGGACTTCACCACCACACCACCTGGCCAGCCACTGAAGAATTTATTTTTAAAACATGCCTCAGGAAATTCTGATGGTGTTGGGAACCACTGAGGCAAACAATACTGTGGACATACTCAGGACAGTTCAAAAAACTTTGAGACAGAAACGGAAGTGACCAGTTCTATCTGGGGGTTGGCCAGAGATGGAGGCAGGGTCTGCCCTGGACCTCAGTTGGGTCTTAGATGATGAGTAGGAGTGATACGGTTGGGGAAAGGGAAGGACAAGGCAGACAAAGGAAAAGCCTTAATGCTGTGTATAAATGCATAGGTTTGTGGAAGAAAGAGTGTTTAGAGAGCAGGGAAGTGGGATGGGGAGGGAGAGCAGATGAGACAGGAGGCCAGAAGGGTCAAAGGAAGCAACTATATGAACATTTCTAAGTTAATGCTAAAAGGCTTGAGTTTTATGTTGTTAGCAATAGATACATATTTTTAAACAGGGAAGTGGTATAAGTACATGTGTGTTTTAGAAAGATTGCTCTAGTGATAAGAGTGAAAGGGTGCTATTGCTGAGGTCTAGATGAGAAGTGAAAAGGTTTCACCTTGGACAGAGGCTGTGGGGATGATCAAGGGTTTGGGTTCAGTTCTTTACTAGTGCAATATTGTTACCATATTTTTGGAGGAGGATTTTTTAGGGCCAGTCTGTCAAAAGAACTTAGTAGCAAACCTGAATTATATTGCCAGGTTATATATGTTAATGGTATCAGTGTGTTCATTAGCTTCTTTGAAAAATTAAGAAGAACCAGATTGGGTGCAGTTTGGAGGAAAATTTGGAGAGTAGACTGAAATTTACGACTATCAACATTGATCTAAGCTGGTTGGAAGTTTTTCTCCCACCCTCAGGAACTTGGTATTAGAATTTTTGAGTTGGAAGAGATTGCAGAGATTATCTAGTGCACAGTGGCGAATATGGTTTATGGGCCAATTCTTCTTTGAAGTAGCTGCTGCCAGAATTACTGTGGGGAGAAGGATTTTGGTCATATGGGTTCTCTGGGAAGGTGGCTTACGATTGATTAGTGATGCCTGCTGTGGATACAGTTATCTAGTGGGTGGTATATGTGCCAGGTATATACTATTCTAAGACTAGTCCAACTTCTTAGTTTTCTTTTTAAAACAAAGTCCTAAGCGAGTTAAATAATTTACCTAAAATCAGTTAAGAATCAGAGGTAGAACTAGAACCAAGTTTTGTAACTCTTACTCTGTTATTCTCCAGTGTACCAAGATGAATGTGTGCTACTAAAGAGCTTTTGATATTTTATCAAAAGAAAAAAAAAGATATATCTAGCCTGTGCCTCTTGACTACTTAGGCAAGAGTTTAGCAAGGAACTTTGGCCTGTAAGTGAGTTTTGTTGTATTCATTCTGGCTTAAAAAATTTATGTTAGTACTGATAGGAAATAGTCACCTGTTTTTTTTTCACTTCCTTTCTTGTTCTTCACCCTTTCTCAATTTTGGTTTTTGGGGATTGGTTTCCTTTATATGAGTTAAGGCAAAAGTATATAAAGTTAATTTTTTATGTATTTATAGTACCTAGCCAAATCCTGGGCTCAAAATATGTGCTCAGTAAAGGCATGTTGATTTTTGTGGCTCTAAATGGTACTGGCTTTGAGTCAATATAAATCAGCAAGGAGGGTTGCAGAATTGAATTGCAGCATTCTCTGGTTGAGAGTTGGCCCTCAGCTAAAAATGTTGGGTTGAAAACCAGCCTCACAACCAGAAGTAGTTAACTAGAAGACTCCGCCTTTGGTCTAGTAGTGCACTGCCTTTGGAAAACTGTTGCCAGCTCAGCTCTTTTGCTTTTGACTATACTCAGATCCTTGGTGTGCTTTTTCTTTTCCTATCCCTAAGAGCTTCTAAGTTGTAGAGACCGTCCTTACAGTGACCCCATAAAGCAGAGTATGGGTTATATGAGCATCCTCATTTTGCCATGTAGCCATCATACCCAGGTGGGCACCACCCCATACTATGTATGAATCATTTTCCCCCTGACTCACCTTCTTATTCTGCCTGCCCCATCAAAAAAATCTATCCCCATGAAACTTTTTATTTATTTTTAAGATTTTATTTTTCCTTTTTCTCTCCAAAGCCCTCTGGTACATAGTTGTGTATTTCTAGTTGTGGGTCCTTCTAGTTGTGGCATGAGGGATGCCGCCTCAGCATGGCTTAATGAGCAGTGCCGTGTCTGCACCCAGGATTCAGACCTGCTAACCCTGGGCTGCCGAAGTGGAGCTCGTGAACTTAACCACTCAGCAAAGGGGCCGGCCCCCCCATGAAACTTTTTAAAAGACATTGTGCTGTCAGATTCCCAAGGTCATCACTAATCTGATGCATTTAACCATAGGAGTAATATGTTAATGGACCCTCCTTCCCCTCTCAGGTAACATGCATTTAACAGTGGCCTTCTGGAGACAACGCCTTAACCCAAAGAAGTGACTCGAACGGTGAGAACTTCAGGTATGGTGGCCTGCCTGTGAGAGAGATTGGGGGCAAGAATGGTGCAGAGGATGAGCCCTGGTCGTATAACTGTTGTAGGGAGGTGTGGGGAGAGAGCAGTGTTGATGCTGGCTACATCAGTTGGTTGAAGAAATAGGTAGTTTCCACTTGGATCTGAAACTCAAAACCTCTTCTACAAGGATTAGCCTGTGAGCCACACTATGCTCTTAATTTGGGTCCTTTGACTTTTTTGTTTTTATAGCTTCCTTAGACATACACATACTTTTCCCACTTGTGCTGTTTTTTTATAAAAATTTATCTCTATATATTTGTCCACACATTTGCATATGTATGGCTAAAAAGTGTAGGAATTAAAAAGAAAGCAACATGGTGCAATGGAAAAAGAATAGAAAACTTGGAAAGAAATGGTCTGGTTTCTGGTTTGATTTTGCCACTGACAAACTGTGACTTTTGACAAATTATTTAATCCTGCCGAGACTCAGTTTATGTATTTCTAAAATAGATTTATTGATTCCTACCTGCCTCCCTGGCATTGTTGTGAGGATCAAATAAAATAATACATATTAAATCTTTAGAAAAAAATGAATTCACAAGACATTATCTAGATCTACAAGGTGGGAGAAGTTGGCAATAACATTGAAAAGGAATACATGAGGACAGGACAGATTCACTTTAAAAGATCAGGAGAGGGGGCCAGTCCAGTGGTGCAGTGATTAAGTTCGCATGTTCTGCTTCGGCGGCCCAGGGTTCGCCTGTTCGGATCCCGGGTGCGGACATGGCACCGCTTGGCAAGTCTTGCTGTGGCAGGCGTCCCACATATAAAGTAGGGGAAGATGGGCATGAATGTTACCTCAGGGCCAGTCTTCCTCAGCAAAAAAAAAGAGGAGAATTGGCAGCAGATGTTAGCTCAGGGCTAATCGTCCTCAAACAAAACAAAACCAAAACAAAAAAAAAAGATCAGGAGAGAGAAAAGGAAAACTATTGAACATGAAAAAAAGAATAGAGCATAGAAAAAGTCAAGCAGTATTGAGAATAGGGAGTGAATGAAGTAGAGCAGGTGAATTGGTAGGTGAGAAAGCTGAATAGGAAGAGAGTGGTCCTCTTAATTTGCTTAACCCTAATCTTGCAGCTATTTGTTGTCGTTGTCATTAACCACCTCCCTTCACATAAATGTCCCATCCATACTTAGATTCTTGTCTACACTGTAAGCATCAGGTTTATTATTCATTCGTTTATGTGACTCTTTGCGTTTAGTTTATATTTTTATTAACTAATTGCCCCATAAATGCTTAGAGACCAGGCTATGATTTGCTTATTATGGTGTCCCAGGCCAGTGCTGCAATCAGAAGTGTGCTTAATCTGTTCTTTTTTATAATTATGGAGGGAAAGGAAGGAGATGGTGGGGTGCTTTGTGAGAGATACTTGGGAAGGAAGTAGATAAGAAGGAAAGTAGATAAGAGATAGAAGAATTCTCAGAAGATAATGAAAGGAAAGACATGAAAATGAAAAATATGTAGAGCAAATAAAGAAGGGGAAAAGGAGATGGAATTATCTGCAGTAAAGGAACAAGGCAGCTTTCATTTCTTTAACGGTGATGTAATACCTCACAGAAAGTTATGTGCTGGGAAAGATCATTCTCCATACCAAATATCTTTAAAAAATTTTAAAGTGTCCACTTCATCCTGAGCTTACAAAGAAGTTCTTTGTGGAAAGAAATCTGGGCCAGCGTTCAGGAGACCTGGGTTCTAGCGTTGGTATTGCTAGTTACTTAAATTCTGTGATCTTGGGCAATTTTCTTAAATCTCTCTGGACCTCCATTTCCTCACCTATCTATTGAAAGCATCAAACATTATGATCTCTCAGGTTCTTTCTAGCTCACTCTTTGGTTATACTTTGTGCTTCATGTGCTGGTTCACTAATTTTTCAGGGCTTTGTTGATATACAATATAAGACTGGTCTCAGAAATATCTTATAATGGGACTTCATAATATCCAGTGCTTTCTAAATGAGAAGCCACTTTAAGTTCTACTTTAAACATTGGTAGAGAGACTTGTAGGAAACCTAAGTTTAGAAATGTTAAGTTTGTAATATTCAACAAACATTTATTGAGCCCTTGCTTCGGTTGGTCTCAAGGATTACTTAATATAAAACCCCTGCCTCAAGGATTTTGTGTTTTTGATAGGAAAAGAAACTTACTCACTGGTAATTATTGTAAAAAGCAAGATGATAAATGCCATAATAAGGATTGCATTGCAATTTAAGATATTAACTTCAGATTTCTTGGTTCCTTTAACATAACTGAATATATGCTAAGTGCTGCTCTGTGCTAGGCATTGCAGGAATTCATGACTAAAAAGCAGTCCCTGCCTTCAAGAAACTCACAGGTTTTTTTCAGTCTGGAAACTGTTTACCCTAATTGATATACATGTCTAACCCAGAAAAGTTGTTGTTTTGTATGTATCATCACTTTGTAGTTTTAAACTAAGAATTCATCTGCATATTAAGCTTACCTCACTCCAGAAATGTCTAATAACATACTTGCTTTCTGAGAAAATATTTTTGTAATTGGATTCCGTAACCTTTTCTCTGTGAATTGGAGACAAATTTTTCTTTTAAGACAAGGAAAAAGTCCAGAAATGCCGCCTGCATTTAGGTAAACTTTGATTTGGTCCTTAGTCATTTGTACAGAGAAAGAGTGAGCTCTCAAATTTAGTCTTTTGATTCTTTGTTCCAGAGAATCAATTCAGTTGGACACAGAGGAAGGGATGCTCGTCTAAAGGAATCATATTGTAGGGGTTAACAGTGTGTACTGGAGTTAAGTTGTCCGATTTTGAATTTTGGCTGTACCATGGAGTGGCACTCTGACCTTGGCCAAGTTGTTTAACTTCTTTGTGCCTCAGTTTCCTCATCTGTAAATTGGTAATAGTAATAGCATATCCATAGGGTTGTTGTGTGGATTAAATGAGATAATGTATTTTTGCTTGAACAGTAGTTGGCTCACAATAAGCATGAGATGTTAGTTGCTATTATTGTTATTGTTGTGGCCATTATCATTACCACCAGCCTTGTCTGTCTTAAAATTATCATCTGAATTCATTAATTCATTCAGTAAGTTTATCTTGGGAGAGCATTGTAAATTCAAATGCCTACAAGGGCTAGATGAACATTTTAAAAAGTAATGATAGATCAGATTGGGATTTAAGTGAACTAAAGAATTCATGTCTCTCCAATGGGGCAGCTGTTAAGCAGCTTTGGCTCACTTTTTTTTTTAATTGAGGTAAAATTCACCATTTTAGAATAATTAGTGTTGGCTTACTATTGATCTAGGGGGAGCATAAACTGAGTGTGGCCTGAACATCTTAACTTTTTTCTAAAGAGAAGCTGAAAATCCAGATTTTTTGAGAAATCTTTATTTTTAAATGTTGGCAACTTATGAATTCATAATATAAACACTATGGGCCAAACGAATCACCACTGTGGGCAGAATTTGCCTTGTGCGTTGCCACTTTGCAACCTCTGATCTGGGGCTTGACTCTTGGCGGCATAACCCACGTTCCCTGTCCTCCGGGAAGAAAGTTCTTACCCACATAAAGATTTAAAACAGTTCGAACAATACCTCAAAGAAGTCTAGGTCTTAATGAGGGGTATGCCGAGTAATTATTATGGCAGAGAGGAGGAGGGAAGTTATTTAAGACTGGAATTCAGAATGGGCAAAGGTGCAGAGGCAGGAATGGCTTGAGATGTGGAAGTGCAGTGAATAGATTAGTTGTTTAGATTAGTCTGAAGAGGGCTTGGTAATAGGAGAAAGTTTGGAAAAGTTAAGAGACCAGCCTTATTTTGGGATAACCTTAAGTCCTATTTTCGACAGGATGAAATGGTATGTTATGAAAATTTATTTGATAATATTGAGGTCTACGATATTTATTAGGGTTGGTAGGGTCTGAAGGCAGGGAGACCAGGCTAGGGAGGGGTAGTGGGAATGGAAAGGAAGGGGGGAAAAGCTTATATAAGAGACAAAAGCTTGTATATGGGTCACTCTGTGACAATGGGACCCTGCATTAAATAAAGAGGGCCAATTTTGACAGCTTTTTCTCTGTTCTTTTGTAAAAACTGGATTATGTGAGGGTAATACTATGTCTACAGGTTATCCCTCTTTTGTTTATGTTTTGGATCTTACTTCATCACTCAGCCCCAGCACCCTCCTTAATGATGGATGACATACATAGTCTTATGATTTTCCAGCTTGCACAAGCAGAATAGAAAGAAAAGGAAGAATCACAGTAGTTCAACAGCTTATCACATTTCTAGTTTCAAATTTTTGGTGATGTCAGTTAACCTCTGATAAGTTTCATTAGACTTTGGTTTATACATGGAATTTTTGTATTTGCCGAGGTTTGGAAGCACTGAGAAAGGGTTTGATAATGGAGAAGATGTAGAATTTTGCCGCAGAAACTTGACACAATAATTAATTCATGATTCAGCATTTTTAAAGAAACTGATAAACGTTGTAGAAAAATGGAATGTGTTTATTGTGTATATCCTGAGAAAGTGATTTTTAAGATTTTATTTTCACCAAGCCTTTGGTTCTGTTTATACTTTCTCGTGAAAATTTTCTTGACATACACAGGGAAATTATTCCTTATTGTTGGCTAAAATGCAAAATGTAATTGTTGTAAGTAGTCTTTTTAAGCAAGCTGAATAGTATGTTAGATATAGCCTGAGTATTAAGAATATTTGAGATAGAGCAACATTTCCCTCATTGATGAATGAGAATACTGAACTGAGCCTCTGAAAAGTACACAAAATTGCTGCTGTCACAGAGAAGCAGTAATAGGGTCAAAGTGAGCTAAATCTAAATCTCATTTAATAGAGTAGGGATTTACTTTTTTTTTTTTTTTTACTTTTGAAGCATGGTCTAACCTAGTTTTGGGAGTTCATTTGTTCTGAAAATTAAAAGGGATTTTCAGGAGGTTCATTTAATTATAGATCTGATTTGGAAGTGGGAAAGAAAGGAAAACGGGAGAGGGATTAGTTGCATTTGCTTCCATGGAAAGTCAGTAGTTAAAGGGAAATCCCAGATTATCTTTTTCTGTTAGTGAATTTTTTGGAGGAAAGATATTTACTATAGGTCTTAATTAAAAACAACTATATTCTATATATATGTTGAAATGTTCAGAACATAGCTACTACTGCTTTTCATTGTCCAGAATGTTGCTGATATTTATCTGCTGTCATTTCCTTTCCCTTGTCTTTTTTATGCTTTTTTATTCCTTAATTTCATTTTGCTGGGGTTTCAGGAGGGAGTAGAGAGGGAGCACATATGTTCAGTCTTCCCTGTTAAGTTGATTTTACTATATAAATTGATGTTTTCATCTCTGAGGGACAGAAAATGATGAACTTACCTGTCCTGATTTTTTTTTTGTTTTTTTGAGTAAGATTAGCCCTGAGCTAACTGCTGCCAATCCTCCTCTTTTCGCTGAGGAAGACTGGCCCTGAGCTAACATCCATGCCCCTCTTCCTCTATTTTGTATGTGGGATGCCTACCATAGCATGGCTTGCCAAGTGGTGCCACGTCTGCACCCAGGATCCGAACCGGTGGGCCACCGATGTAGAACGTGTGCACTTAACCGCTGCGCCATTGGGCCGGCCCCCTGATTATTTTTTGTTTGTTTGTTTCTTATTGTGGGAAAATATGCATAACAGAAAATTTACCATTTTAACCATTTTTAAGCATTCAGTTCAGTGGCATTAAGTACATTCGCATTGTGCAGTCATCACCACTGTGCATCTCCAGAGCTTTTTCATCATCCCAAACTGAAACTCTGTAACCATTAAACAGTAACTCACCATTCCTCCTCCCCTAGACCCTGGTAACCACTATACTGCTTTCAGTCTCTGTGTGGAATTCGACTATTCTGGGCACCTTATGTAAGCAGAATCATACAATATTTGTTCTTATTGTCTGGCTTATTTCTCTTAGCATAATATCTTCAAAGTTCATGTTGTAGCATGTGTCAGAATTTCATTCCTTTTTAAGGCTGAACAGTATTCCATTTTATGTATCTACTGCATTTTGTTTATCCATTCGTCTGTTAATAGACAGATTTTGGGTTATTTCCACCTTTTGGATATTGTGAACATGGGTGTACAAATATCTGTTCAAGTCCCTTCTTTACGTTCTTTTAGGTATATTACCAGAAGTGGAATTGCTGGATCATGTGATAATGCTATGTTTAACGTTTTGAGGATCCACCATACTATTTTCCACAGTAGTTATACCATTTTGTGTTCCCACCAGCGGTGCACAAGAGTTCCAATTTTCCACACCTATGCCAACATTTGTTATTTTTATTTTTTAATAAGAGTTATCCTGGGGCCGGCTCCGTGGCCAAGTGGTTAAGTTCATGTGCTCCACTGCAGCGGCCCAGGGTTTGGATCCTGGGCGCAGACATGGCACCGCTTGTCAGGCCACGTTGAGGTGGCGTCCCACATCCCACAACTAGAAGGACCGGCAACTAAGATATACATCTGTGTACAGGGGGAGTTTGGGGAGATAAAGCTGAAAAAAGCAAAAAAAAAATAGATTGGCAACAGTTGTTAGCCCAGGTGCCAATCCTTAAAAAAAAAAAAGAAAAAAGGAAGATTGGCAACAATTGTTAGCCCAGGTGCCAATCTTTAAAAAAAAAAAAAGTTATCCTCATGGTAAAGTGGTATCGTGATTTTGATTTACATTTCTCTAATGATTAGTGATATTGAGCATCTTTTCATGTGCTTTTTGGCAATTTGTATATCTTCTTTGGAGAAATGTCTGTTCAAGTACTTTGCCCATTTTTTAATTGGATTGTTTGGTTTTTTGGCGTCCTAATTATTTTGTAGGCTGCTGCCCATGTGTTTTCTGCTTCTGGGTCTACTGCTATTCCTCCTCCTTTATCTATTGTTGACAAAGCAGCTAGAACCATTCTCTGCAATATATAGTCCCTCAGTAAATGTTTGATGATAAAAGCTTAAAAGTAGTGCTTTCTGGAAAGGTGAAGGTTGGTCAGGGCAGGACCATCATTACATTTTTCTCTAGTTTTGAATTTCTCCATTCTTCTCTTTTAACCATTTACTTGATGAGGTAAACATTTATAGATGATTAAGCTTTTAGGCAAAGAAGTCCCTGTGTCCTTTAAATTTCACTTTAGAGAAGGAAAATATAAGATCTCATTGAAAGAAATTTGATTCTTCTCTTAGAGGACTTGTTACTGTTTGCCTAAGAAAATACAAGTTAGCCTGAGGTATCCAAACAAGGGTTTTACCTTTAGTAATTCTGAAGGGAAAAAAATTTGTTTTAATCATTTCAGGGATTCACTTCTTAACTTGATTTTATTATGTGATGATTTGGAATTTCTTATTTTGAGTCTGTGGTACTCATTAGGGTTTTTTGTTTTTGTCAAGAGGGGGTTGGGAGTGATCCTAGATATATATATATAAAATATATATAAATTCTAAAAAATATGTATATTTTTTATGAATGTGTATATATATGTGTATATACACACACACAGGGAGAGATTCACCCAAAGCTAACATCTGTTGCCAATCTTCCTTTTTTTTCCCCCTCCCCAAAGCCCCAGTGCATGGTTGTATATCCTAGTTGTAAGTCATTCTAGTTCTTCTATGTGAGCTGCTACCACAGCATGGCAACTGACAGATGGGTAGTATGGTTCTGTGACTGGGAAATGAACCTGGGCTGCCAAAGTGGTGAGTGCTGAACTTTAACCACTAGGCCATCAGGGCTGGCTTTCAATATATAGTTTAATAATTTTGAAAAGGACCAAACTGAATTAGTTCAAGTACAGCAATGATATAAGTATTTTTTGTTTGTTTGTTTCTCTGTTATTTTTTTTGGCTCCTTTATAGAACCATGGTTTTAAATCATGAAATTAACATTGAGCAAGGCTAGAGAGCTCAGTTTTGTTTTTTTTTTTTAAAGAGTGGCACCTGGGCTAACAACTGTTGCCAATCTTTTTTTTTTTTTCTGCTTTATCTCCCCAAATCCCCCCTGTACACAGTTGTATATCCTAGTTGCACGTCCTTCTAGTTGTGGGATGTGGGACGCCGCCTCAAGGTGGCCTGATGAGCGGTGCCGTGTCCGCGCCCAGGATCTGAACCCTGGGCCACCGCAGCGGAACGCGTGAACTTAACCACACAGCCATGGAGCCGGCCCTAGAGAGCTCAATTTTTAGCCTATCTGCTCTTCTGACCTTGGACAATCCATTTTGATTGGGTCATTTATCATATAATCAAGTTGTAAGAGTTCTTTGTAAATTCTAGATATGAGTCCTTTGTTGGATAGGCATTTTACAAATATATTCTCCCAGCCTTTTGCTTGTCTTTTCATTTTCTTAATAGTGTCTTTTGAGGAGTAGAGGTTCCTAATTTTGATGAGGCTTAATTTTTCAATTCTTTCTTTTATGGATGGTACTTTTGGTGTCATATCTGAGAAATATTTGCCTAATTGGGCAAACCATTTAACTTTCCTGGATTTCCATTTGTTTACCTGTGAGAACCAATAAGGTGTGTGTGGTATTTTGCCTTCTTTGAAATAATATTTTTATTCAGGTCCTTTTCAAATTCAGTCAAAGTGGAGGAGGTAGTCCTGGAATAGAAAACTAAGGTGAAAATCCGCAGACCCAAATTGGAGTGTAGAATTGGCTCTGCTTTCTGATCCTATTTGTTTCCTAATGGGTAAGTGGTAATTTGTCTTTTCCCTTCTTCCCTCCGCCCAGTATTTAGGGCTTTTGGGTGTAAATGATTCTCTCTTTGTGATTTTTTTTTCTCGGTTTTTGTACAATCTGAATAACAATACTTTTACTTCTTTTAATAAAAATGCATGAATTTGTTTATAAAGTATGCATACATATTACTCAGTAACTTGTTAGTATTGACATCTAGTTTACTTGATAGTTGTTAACAAATAATCTAAAAAAGGTTTGCTGGAATGATGGGGATGGTGGCTATCAGGGTCTTATATTTTGAGAATTCATGGATATTAAGAGGTGATCAGAAACAAGAGTTTTGGGGCTGGCCTGGTGGCACAGCAGTTAAGTGCGCACATTCCACTTCTGCTGCCCGGGGTTCGCTGGTTCGGATCCCAGGTGCAGATGTGGCACCACTTGGCAAGCCATGCTGTGGCAGGCATCCCACATATAAAAAGTGGAGGAAGATGGGCACGGATGTTAGCTCAGGGCCAGTCTTCCTCAGCAAAAAGAGGAGGATTGGCGGCAGATGTTAGCTCAGGGCTAATTTCCTCATAATGAAAACAAAAAACAGAAACAAGAGTTTCTTAGGAGCTAGGAAATTCAGCTTTATATATAATTAGGTTGTATAATTTCACACAAGCATTGTTTTCAAAAGAGAGTAATATTTATAGTAGCACAACAGTAGTTATATTTATTGTGGCATCTCAGATCCTTTAAACTCCAGCAGTAAATAGTCAGTCAAAGCCAGGAAGCTGCTTGTAATACTAGTTAATATTAAAATGTTTGTCAGAAAGCTGTTTGAGAGAACAGGGAAGAAATTGCCTTCTGGAATACTGGGTACAGAGTTCAAACCAGCAAACGAATGCTAAAAGTTTGATTCTGTTGCCAGTTTCCTTAAACTGTTTTCATACTATTGAACCTTGAAAGTTGTACCTTCCTGTTTTTCTCTTTGAGTAAGGTAATTCTTTTTTTTTTTTTTTAAAGATTTTATTTTTTTCCTTTTTCTCCCAAAAGGCCCCCAGTACATAGTTGTATATTCTTTGTTGTGGGTCCTTCTAGTTGTGGCATGTGGGATGCTGCCTCAGTGTGGCTTGATGAGCAGTGCCATCTCCACGCCCAGGATTCAAACCAATGAAACACTGGGCCGCCTGCAGTGGAGCCCGCGAACTTAACAACTCGGCTGCAGGGCCAGCCCCGGTAATTGTCTTTTTATGCATGTGCTTTAGAATCCATGCTGATATATTTGGTTGGAAAATAGAAGAAGAGTTTGGAGTGATCTGAGATTGTTCCATGATGTTCAAAATCAAGATGTCATTGTTATAGGGGAAAGAGGGTGGTTCACATCCTACCTTCCTGTTAAGGTAACTTTCTCCAGTAAATAGAAAAGCAACTTTTCCCCATCATAAGTGAGTATGAGTTCATTCCCTCTTTTTTTGTTGAGAAATTAAGTTATGGAAGTGAGTATTTACCTTCTACCCAACCCAAAGAACTCTTGTCCCCTTTGACAGTACCTTCAGCACCCCATACACCAAGGTCAGCTCTCTTGCTATAATTAGTGGAGAATGAGATCTAAACGTTGTTCCTTCTAATTAGTCTGAGCTACTGTGGCCCTAGGGAACAGGATCTAGTTTTCAACCTAGCTGGGTAGCGTGGCATACATGAGAACCATTACCAACTCTGACTTTCACTTCCAAATGGATTGAGGCCGAAGTCCGTTCCTCACCGTAGTGGCTGATGAATGAATACAGATTTTTCAACGCAGATCCCTGATACAGAGCTCTTTCACTTGAATAGTGATTTGGAAACATGGCTGAGTGGCCCTATCCAAAGGAGACTGCTCCTTTTTATTTTTATTGTATTTACAGTTACCATATATGCTTCTGTATTTTAGTAAGGCTGTTTGAGAGTTCAGCTTCATTAGATTTTAGTTCTCTGAATACCACTGTGTACTTTAGCTCTTTGAACTCTGTACTGTCTGCTTCAACAAGCAGTTTTCTCCTTATCGGTTTTGTGTGTTTTCTGAAATGTCTTTGGTGACTTTTAAGAAAATATAGACCTATATTAAATTATTGAAAAGTTTTCTAGGTCAACATAGATATGACCTATAAAAATAACTGATTATATTGGATATGTAATTTCTGAAAATAAAATAAGCAAATTTCATAATATTGTGACTTTAATAATTTGTATATAAATAGGATACATATTTTAAAATAGACTGGAAATGTAGTTTGCCTGTTTATTGATTATGGGGCAAGATGTTACTGAAATAATTTCGTGAAATCGTCTGTGTCTTTCCACTGCCTTTCAAGAAGATGTTAAGGTTAGTTTTTACCTCTGGCAATGTTTTAGCACCTTCTTTCTACATTGGACAGTGTCACATTTTTCTAGTGTGATAGTAAACTTTATTCAAAATGAGTGATATAAAAGTGTTGAGAATTGACTGCATTTTAATTTTCTTTCTGACAGTAATAGGTAATAGATTATTTTAATGTTGTACTTGATCTTAGATTAAAACTGATATCTTCATTGGTTCAAGCCATAACGGTTTACTAGATGAAGATAGAGACTCCACAGCACTGTACTTGATTGTGAAAGCTTTTTTAAAAATCATGTAAAAAGTCACTTATTTTTCATAGGAAATTCATGCAGAAGCATCCATCTCCATCTCTGTATCTTACAAATGTTATTTTATTTAATTTATTTATTTTTAAAGATTTTATTTTTCCTTTTTCTCCCAAAGCCCTCTGGTACATAGTTGTACACTTTTGGTTGTGAGTCCCTCCAGCTGGCATGCGGGACGCCATCCCAGCATAGCCCGATGAGCGGTGCCATGTCCGCACCCAGGATCCGAACCAGCAAAACCCTGGGCCACCGAAGCAGAGCGCACCAACTCAACCACTCAGCCACGGGGGCGGCCCCTGTATCTTACAAATTTTAAAGCTGTAGACAGAGGCAAAGTTGAAATTGTCTTTAAAAATTGAGTCTTAGGAGGAGGTAGAGGAGGTGAAAGATAGATTATAAAATGAAAGGGAAATTAGAAAAGATGGGTTAATCTAGCAGTGAGATATGGAGGTAGAAGGGAAGTGCTAGAAAGGAAGAATGGGTCCTGGAGAGATCTCCCCAAGATACATAGGAGGTCTAAAGTCAATTTTTTTCTTGTTATTGTAGAAACTAGATTAATAGCACTTTTTTGTGTGTGTGTGTGTGTCATTCACATTGGGAATACTCTTTTTCCTTTTCTGGAATCAGGTTTATTGAGATGTAACTTAACGCATACTAAAATTCTTCCTTTTCAGGTAGACAGGTCTTTGAATTTTGACAAACGCTTGCAGTCTTTACTTGTGCTCCTTTGTTTGTAGTCATTTATTTCTGCCCAACCCCATCCCCTAGGAAGCACTCATATGTTTTCTGTCCCAATAGTTTTGGCTTTTCTAGAATGTCATATAAATAGAATCATAGGGGGTATTGGTTTCCTAGGACTGCTGTAACAAATCACCACACACTGGGTGGTGTAAAACAACAGAATTTAATTCTCTCACAGTATAGAAGTCCAAAAGGCCAAAAATAAGGTGCTATCAGGGTGGAACCTCTCAGAGGGAGAATCTGTTCAGTGCTTCTCTCTACCTTCTGATGGTTGCCAGCAGTCCTTGGCATTCCTTGGCTTATGTACACATCTCTCCAGTCTCTGCCTCCATCTTCACATGGTGTTCTCCCTGTATGTCGCCACATCATTTTTACTCTGTGCATGTCTCTATGTTCAAATTTTCTTCCTCTTATAGGGGCACCAGTCATTGAATCAGGGTCCGCCCTAATTTAGGATGACTTCATCTTAACTTGATTACGTTGTAGAGACCTATAAGAACAAACAAGGTCACATTCTGAGGTTCCAAGTGGACGTAAATTTTGGGGGAGACACTATTCAACCCAGTACACAGGATTTGTAGCCTTTTTTTAAAAAGTAATATTTTAAATATATTTTAAATATTTTGTATTTATAATATAATATTTAAGTAATATTTAAATATTTTTAAAAGTAATATTTAAGTATTTTAAAATAAATATTATAAAATAAGTATTTAAGTATTTTAAATATTACTTTTAAAAAATCATCATATGGTAAAATTGGCTTTTTTTTTGATCTACAGTTGTATGAATTTTAACACGTGTATAGGTTCTTGTAATTAACAGCATAATGAGGATACAGAACAATTCCATCACACCAAAATCCTCCCTTGTACTGTGTTATTTAGTTATACCCACCCTTCATTCTTAAACCCTGGCAGCCACTGATTTGTTCTCCATCCGTATAGGTTTGTCTTTTGGAGACTGTCACATAAATGGAATAATACATATGTAACCTTTTGAGACTGGGTTTCACTCAGCATGATGCCTTTGAGATTCATCCAAGTTGTTGCATGTATCAGTAGTTCGATTCTTTTTATTGCTGAGTAGTATTCCAGTGTATGAATGTACCACAGTTTATTGATTTATCTGTTGAAGGACATTGAGTTGTTTCACGTTTTTGGCAATTATGAATGGATCCGCTATGAACATTTCTGTACAGATTTTATGTGGACAATTGATTTTATTTCTCTAGGCAGGGTTTCTCAATCTTGGCACTATGACATGTTTGGCTGGATAATTCTTTGTTGTGGAGGGCTGTCCTGTGCATTGTAGGATGTTTAGCAGCATACCTGGTTTCTACCCACTAAATAACAGCAGCACCCCACTCCCCTAGTTCTAAAAACAATGTACTAGAGGAAAAATAGCCTCTGGAACTGAGAACCTCTGCTCTAAGGCAAATACCTAGGAATGGGCTTTTTGGGTCATATGGTAATGTGTTGAACTTTATAAGAAATGGGCAAAATGTTCTCCAGATTGCCTGTATTATTTTGCATCCAACCAGTAATATGTAAGGGTGCTTTGCGTTCTTGTCAGCCCTTGGTACTGTCAGTATTTTCTTGTTTAGCCACTCTAATAGTAATGTCATGGCATCTCGTTGTGATAGCCTACAGTATTCTTTTTTTAAACCAGTTTTTTATTTTGAAAAAGATCAAATCTACAGAAAAGTTAAAAGAATAGTATAGTGAACTCTTGTAAGCACTTCAGTTAAGTTTAACATCTTGTCACATTTACTTTCTCTCTCCAGATAGATATACTTTTAATTTTGCTGAACTATGAGAAAGTAAGTTGCAGTCATCATGATATTTTACCCCTAAACACTTTTGCATTGCTTCTCCCATGATAAAGGATATTTTCCTATATAACCACAATAATATGTCTTATCACTTCTAAGAAAATTAACCGTAATCCTATATCAACTAATATTCACATTCAGATTTTCCCTTTTGTCTCTAAAAGTCTTTTTTTGGTTTTGTCCCCAGATCTAGGATCCAGTCAACATTCACGTATTTTGTTGTTATGTCTGTTTAGTGTCTTGATCTAGAGCAGTCCTCTTGCCTTTTTAGTTTTTCAGTATGTTAATTTTTTTTTTTTTTTTGAGGAAGATTAGCCCTTAGCTAACTGCTACCAATCCTCCTCTTTTTTCTGAGGAAGACTGGCCCTGAGCTAATATCCGTGCCCATCCTCCTCTACTTTATATGTGGGATGCCCGCCACAGCATGGTTTGCTAAGCAGTGCCATGTCCGCATCTGGGATCCAAACAGGCGAACCACGGGCCGCCAAAGTGGAACGTGCGCATATAACCGCTGCGCCACCGGGCTGGCCCCCAATATGTTAATTTTTTAAAAAAGAAATCAAGGCACTTGACTTGTGGAGTGTCATGAGTTTTAGATATTATTATTTCCTCATTGTTAAATTCAGGTTAAACATTTTTGGGGCGAGAATACTAGTCTATGTGATATTGATAGTACTTGTTTTTTTCATTATATTGGGAGGCACAATGATGGCAGGTTGTGACACTAATGGTGTTGGTAAATTTATTTACTTGGTTAAGGTGATACTGTCAGATCTCTCCATTATAATGGTGTACTTTTCCCTTAGTAAGTAAAATGTGGGGTAATATTTTGAGATCATATAAATATCCTATTTTCCAATAACTTTTCATCCAATGGTTTTAATATTATACTAATTATCTATTAATTATCCCAAAATTTAGCTATTTAGCTGCTTAAAACTGCAAATATTTTTTATCTTGTGTAGTTTCTGTTGGAAATTCAGAAGTGGCTTAGCTGGATGGTTCTGACTCTGGGTCTCATGAGGTTGCAGTCAAGATGCTGGCTGGGCTGCAGTTATCTAAAGGCTTGACTGGGCCTGGAGGATCAGCCTTTAAGGTCTCTCACTCATGTGGTTGGCAGGTTGGTGCTAGCTCTTGGCAGGCGGCTTCAGATGTTTTCCACATAGACCTCTTTATAGAGCTGCTTAGGTCTCACAAACTGGCAGCCTGCTTCCCTGAGAGCAAGTAACCCAAGAGAGCAAGTGGCATTGCCTTTTTTTTTTTTAATTGTAATATAATACACGTAACATTAAATTTACCATTATAACCATTTTTAAGTGTATGATTCAGTGGTATTAAGTACATTCATATCTTTGTGCAGTCATCATCACCATCCATCCCCAGAACTCTTTTCATCTTGCAAAATTGAAACTGTACCTATTAAACAGTAACTCCCTGTTCCCTCTAACCCTGACCACCATTCTACTTTTTGTCTCTGATTTTGACTACTCTAGGTACCTCATATAAGTGGAATCATCTTTTTGTGGCTGGCTTATTTCATTTGGCATAATGTCCTTAAGGTTCATCCACGTTGTGAAACATGTCAGAATTTCCTTCCTTTTAGGGCTGAGTAATATTCTAGTGTACGTATATACCACATTTTGCTCATCCATTCGTCCACTGATGGACACTTATTGCTTCCACATTTTAGCTATTGTGAATAATACTGCTGTGAACATGGGTATACAAATACCTCTTCAAGACTCTGCTTTCAATTGTTTTGGGTGTATACCAAAAAGTGGAATTGCTGGGTCATATGGTGATTCTATTTATAAATTTTTGAGGAACCGCCATACGGTTTCTCATAGCAGCTGTATGTTTTACAGTCCTACCTGCAGTGCACAAGATTTCCAATTTCTCCACATCTTTGGCAGGATTTGTTATTTTCTGGGTTCTTTTTTGTTAGTAGCCATCCTAATTGGTGTGAGGTAGTATCTCATTGTGGTTTTGATTTGCATTTCCTTAATGATTAGTGGTGTTGAGTATCTTTTCATGTACTTGTTGGCCATTCTTCTTTGGAGAAATGTCCATTCAATCCTTTGTCCATTTTTTAATCAAGTTCTTTGTTTTGTTGTTGTTGAGTCTGAGGAGTTTTCTGTGTATTCTGGATCTTAATACCTTAACTGAATGATTTGCAAGTATTTTTTCCCATTCTGTAGATTTCCTTTTCTCTTTGTTGATAATGTCCTTTGCACAAAAGTTTTTAATTTTCATGAAGTCTAATTTATCTATTTTTTCTTTTGTTGCCTGTGCCTTTGGTGTCATAGACAAGAAATCATTGCCAAATCGAACGTGGTGAAGCTTTTGCCCTAAAAATTCCTCTAAGAGTTTTATAGTTTTAGTCTTTGATCCATTTTTAATTTTTATGAGTGGTGTTAGGTAAGGGTCCAGCTTTATTCTTTTGTGAGTGGATAGCCAATTTTCCCAGCACCATTTGTTGAAAGACTGTCCTTTCTCGATTAAATGGTCTTGGCACCCTTGTTAGAAATCATTCTAACATATATATAAGAGTTTATTTCTGGGCTGTCTATTCTGTTCCAATAAAATAAGTCTATATGTCTGTCTTTATGTCAGTACCACACTATTGTGATTACTGTAGCTTTGTACTAAATTTTGAAATCAGGAAATGTGAGTCCTCCAACTTTATTCCTCTTTTTTAAGATTGTTTTGGCTGTTCAGGGTCCCTTTAGATTCCATATGAATGTTAGGATGCATTTTCTATTTCTGCAAGAAATATTATTGGGATTTTGATACGAGTTGCATTGAATCTGTATATTGCTTTGGGTAGTATTGACATCTTAACAATATTAAGACTTCCAGTCCATAAACACAGGATGTCTTTCCATTTATTTGTGTCATCTTTAATTTCTTTCAGCAATGTTTTGTAGTTTTCAGTGTTATAATTCTTTTACCCAATTGGTTAGTTCCTAAGTGTCTTATTGTTTTTGATGCTATTTGTAAATGTGATTGTTTTCTTAATTTCCTGGTGAGATTCTTGATTATTTCTATATAGAAATGCAACTGATTTTTTATATCTTGCTACTTTACTGAATTTATTAGTGCAAGTAGCTTTTTGTGTGGAATCTTTAGGGTTTTCTGTATATAATATCATTTTATTTTCAAACAGAGAATTTTACTTCTTCACTTCCAATTTTCATGCCTTTTATTTCTTTTTCTTACCCAATTGCTTTGCCTTGGACTTCTATACTATATTGAATAGAAATGATGAGAGAGGGCATCCTTTCTTTGTTCCTGATCTTAGAGGAAAAGCTTTTATTCTTTGACCATTGAGCATGATGTCAGCTTTGGGTTTTTCATATATAGCTTTTATTATGTTAGGGTAGTTCCCTTTTATTCCTAGTTTGTTGAATGTTTTTATCATAAAAGGATTTTGAATTGTGTCAGATGTTTTTTCTCCATAATTGAGATGGTCATGTGTTTTTTCCTTCCTTCTGTTAATATGGTGTGTTACATTGATTTTTCATATGTTGAAAAAAAAAAAGAAACCATTAATGCAAGGTCACATAGAATTATGCCTGTTTTCTTCTAAGAGTTTTATAGTTTTAGTTCTTACCTTTAGGTGTTAGATCTACGAGTTAAATTTTGTCCATGGTTGTGAGATGGGGATCCAAATTTATTCTTTTGCACGTGAATATCTAGTTGTTCCAGCACATTTTGTTGAAAAGTTTGTCTTAGCATCCTTGTCAAAAATCTTTCGGCCATAGACATTTTGGTTTCTTTCTGGAGTCAGTTCTATTCCATTTATCTATATAACTGTGTGTATGCCAATACCACATTGTCTTGATTACTGTAGCTTTGCAGTAAGTTTTGAAATTAGGATGTATGAGTCTTCTAACTTTTCTTCTCAAGGTTGTTTTGTCTATTCCTGATCCTTTGCATTTCCATGTGAATTTTAGGATCAGCCTGTGAATTTCTACAAAAAAGGGAGCTGAAATTTTTTTTGTTGTTTTTGAGGAAGATTAGCCCTGAGCTAACATCTGCTGCCATTCCTCCTCTTTTTTTGCTGAGGAAGACTGGTCCTGAGCTGACATCTGTGCCCATCTTCCTCTACTTTATAAATGGGATGCCTGCCACAGCATGGCTTGCCAAGTGGTACCATGTCCGCACCTGGGATCCAAACTGGCGAACCCCAAGCCACCGAAGTAGAACATGCAAACTTAACCACTGTACCACCAGGCTGGCCCCGGTAGCTGAAATTTTGATAATAATTTTGTTTAACCTGTACATCATTTTGGAGACTATTGCCATCTTAATGATGGTAAGTCTTCATGTAGGTCTTCTTTAATTTTTAGTTTTGTACTTCTTTTGTTGAATTTATTACCAAGTATTCGTTTTTATGTTATTGGAAATGGAATTGTTTTCTAATTTCATTTTCAGGCTTTTTTTAATTACTACCATATGGGAATACAATGGCTTTTTGTATATTGTTCTTATATCCTGGAACCTTGCTGAATTTGTTTAATAGATTTTAAGTGGATTCTTTAGGATTTTCCGTACACAAGATCATGTGATATTCAAATAGATAGTTTTATTTTTTCCTCTCCAATCTGTCTTGCCTTTTATTTCATTTTCTTGCCTGATTACCCTAGGAAGAATCTCCAGTACAATGTTGAATAAAAGTGACGAGAGCTGCATCTTTGTCTTGTTCTTGATCTTAGGGGGAAAGCATTCAGTCTTTCACTATTATGTAGGATGTTAGCTGTGGAGTTTTTATAGATGCCTTTTATCAGGTTGAGGAAGTTCCCTTCTACTCCCAGTTCCTTGAGTGTTTTTATCATGGAGATGTGTTGAGTTTTGTCAGATGCCTTTTTTGTGTCTATTGTGATAACTATGTGGGTTTTGTCCTCTGTTCTATTGATGTGATATATTACATGAATTGATTTTTTTGGATATTTATCCAACTTTGCATTCTTGGTATAAATTCCACTTGGTCATGGGATGTTGCTGGATTCAATTTGCTGGTATTTTGTTGATGACTTTGCCTATGTGTTCAATGTAAGAGGTACACCAGTTATGTACAAGGGTTCCAATTTCTCCACATCCTTGCCAACACTTGTTATCTTTTGTTTTTTGATAGTTGTCAGGTGTGAGGTGAGGTCTCATTGTGATTTTTATTTGCATATCCTTGATAGTGATGTCAAGCATCTTTTCATATACCTGTTGGTCATATGTATATCTTCTTTGGAGAAATGTCTGTTCAAGTTCTTTGCTCATTTTTTAATTGGGTTATTTGGTTTTGTGCTAGGAAGTTGTAGGAGTTCCTCATGTATTTTGGATATTAAATCCTTATCAGATATATGGTTTGCAAATATGTTCTCCCTTTCCATAGGTTGCCTTTTCACTCTTGATTGCTTTCTTGGCAGAGCAGAAGCTTTTTGGTTTGATGTAGTTCCTATTGTCTGTTTTTGCTTTTGTTGCTTGTGCTTTTGGTGTAATATCCAAGAAATCATTGCCAAGACCAATGTCATGAAGCTTTTTCCCTTTTCTTCTAGGAGTTTCTTGTGTTATATTTAAGTCCTGAGTCCATTTTGAGTTGATTTTTGTATATGGTGTACGATAAGGGTCCAATTTCATTCTTTTGCTTGTGGATATCCAGTTTTCCCAACACCATTGGTTGAAGAGACTATCCTTTCTCCATTGTTAATTCTTGGCATCCTTGTTGAACATCAGTTGACTATATATTTGTGGGTTTACTTCTGGGCTCTCTATTCTGTTCCATTGATCTATATGTCTGTCATTATGCCAGTATCCTACTGTCTTAATTACTGTAGCTTTGTAATGTATTTTGAAATCAAGAAGTGTTTTATCTCTGGCTTTGTTCTTCTTTCTCAAGATTATTTTGGTTATTTGGGATCCTTTGTGGTTTCATTTGAATTTTAGGGTTTTTTGTTTTCTATTTCTTTAAAAAATGCCATTGGGATTTTGATAGAGATTGCATTGAACTTGTAGATTGCTTTGGGGTATGGACATTTTTTAAGAGTACTAAATCTTCCAATCCATGAATACGGGATGTCTTTCCACTTATTTGTGTTGTTTTCTATCTCTTTCAGCAATGTTTTATAGTTTTAATTTCCTTGCTTAAGTTTATTCCTAATTGTCGTATTCTTTTTGATGCTATTGTAAATGGGATTGTTTTAATTTGTTTTTCAGATAGTTGTTAGTATATAGACATGCACCTCAGTTTTGTATCTTGATTTTGTATCTTGCAAGTTTGCTGAATTTTTTTGTTAGTTTTTTAAAACAGTTTTTGTGTGGAGTCTTTAGGATTTTCTATGTATAAGATCATGTCATCTGGGAACAGAGATCATTTTACTTCTTCCTTTCCAATTTGGATACCTTTTATTTCTTTTTCTTGCCTAACTTCTCTGGCTAGGACTTCCACTACTATGTTGAATAGAAGTGGCGAGAGTGGGCATCTTGTCTTGTTCTTGGTGTTAGTGGAAAAGCTTTCAATTTTTCACCATTCAGTGTGATTTTAGCTGTGGGATTTTCATATTTAGCCTTTATTTGTTGAGGTAATTTCCCTCTATTCCTAGTTTGACAATTTTTATCATGAAAGACTATTGAATTTTGTCAAATGTTTTTTCTGTATCAATTATGATGGTCATGTGCTTTTTATCCTTAATTCTTTTAACATTGATTTTTATATGTTGACCCATCCTTGCCTCCCAGAGAGTAACCTCACTTGGTCATGGTGTATTAATCCTTTTAATGTACTGTTGAAGTCTGTTTGCTAGTATGAAAACTGAACATTTTGCATGTTATAATGTGGCAGCTCTGGAAATCAGATTCTTCCCCCACCTCATGGTTTCTTGTCGCTGCTTGTTGTGGTGGTTGTTTGCTTGTTTGGTGACTTTTCTAAACTAATTTTATGTAGTCTGTATTCTTTGTTGTTGTGGCCACTCAAGTCTGTTCTGTTAGATTAGTGGTCAGCTAGTGATTTGACAGATATCCTAAAACTCTTAGAACCAATAAAACCCAAACCCTACCAGGATTTGCAGATTGGCTCTGTGTTGGGACATTCCTGTGCTTAGCCAGGCAGTTAAAGCTGTGCCTTAGCTTTCACTTCCTGCTTGCATGGAGCCTGAAGGTCAACCACTTAAGAGCCAAAGTCTTCTCAGGTCTTTTCTGACCATGCATCCAGCCCGGGGCATGTGCATGGCCTTCTAGATTCTCCATAATACCCAGGAGTTTTTCAAAGCCCTTATTCCCCTAAATGTCTCCTCCTCCAGCCTCTTCCTTCTCAGTCTTTTTAGTATATCTGTTGTGTGTTCCACATGTTATCCGTTGTCCCTGTGGCAATGGTTAATATGTTTGCTTTTAAATGCTTTTGGACAAACACTGTCTGGGAAGTTGTGTCTGCACTGAGGAAGCTCCAAGGCGGGGAAAACAAAGGCAAGCCCCTGAGCCAGTCCTTTGGGGCAAACACACAATCACAATTCTTGGAGAATAAGATCCACGATTCTTATCTTTGATCCATTTTTAGTTAGTTTTGACCCAGCAAGGGCTCTCTCTCCACCCTTGTGCACAGAAGCCAATACTGTGTACACTGGTCATTGAGGGAAGAAAGTTTATTATTACACAAACGATTGTCGAGGAGACTGGAGAAGGGCTCTTAAATCTGTCTCCCTGATCCAGGGTATAGGACAAGGTTTAAGGGACCAGGGAGGGCAGGCTGGTATGCAGAAGCTTTGGCAAGATGAATTTTGATAGATCAAAATTTTCTCTCTCGCTCATACTCCTAGCTGGCTCACTGCCCCCTGAAAAATAGCCTTAACATTCTGTTGTTAAGATGAAGTCAGCCCAGTAAACAAGGGTGAAGTTGTTATGTAGATTTAAGTCATTCCCTTCTCTACTGATTAGAATTTCTGGAGATTCAGTTCTCTCCTTCCTGGCTCAGAGAGGGAGGCACCCTTACAAATGGAAATTTCTCTTATAAATGTAAGTTTCCCCTACAAATGGGTGACTTCTACTAGGTTTTCAGAGCTTTTCCTTGTGTGTGATGTTTCTTCAAAATGATCAGCCTAAAATAATTCTTATGCCAAAGAGGCATATTTTGGGGTGACAAACTCTGTTCCTGGTCCTGTGATTACAGTTTTTGTATATGATGTGAGGCAGGGGTCCAACTTCATTCTTTTATATGTGGATATCCAGTTGTCCCAGCACCATTCATTGAAGAGGTGGTGATGAGTATTTAGACACAACACCAAAAGCACAATCCATGAAAGACAAATTAATGTTAGACTTTATTAAAATTAAATCTCCTGGTCTACAAAAGGCACTGTATAATATTGTGATTTTTAATAAGAAATATATATATCTGGTCTTCTCTCTGTTGATGAAAATAATCCATAAACAATCTATAAATGAAAATTTGGGTGAGTTTATTCTGAGCTAAAATGTGAGGATTGTAACCCGGGAGAGTGTTTCCACAAAGGAACAGAGCACTCCAAAGAAGTGGGGGTATACAGGGTGGTTATATACCCTCAAAGAGGATGTTTCACATATGATTGAAATGTCCCTTTTACAATAGTCACAAGGCTGCTCTGTCGGCACAGCCATTGATGGAAACAGCAGATAGGTCTGCTGTCTCGGTGAACACAGCAGGGTGGCAGGTCTGTTGCCTCGAGCTGGGTGGTTGGTCACAGGTGAGGGCTGCAGTCAGTTCCTAGCCTAAGGAAAGATGCTTAATCTTTAAGGAATGCCCACATTGGGAGGGGTAGGGAAGTTGCACCTTTATCTCAAGGGCCTTTGTTCTTGTCACAGGAAATGTCTAAGCAGATATACAATGCATGCTCAATGGCTACAGTCAGGCCCTTTTGGAGAAAACAAAGTCAGGGCGAATTAGGTTTGTACCAAATGGCTTCCTCATATACTCCAATATATCCTATTGCTTGCCATTTCAATAGGATGGTTTGTCATATCCAGTGCCTATCCAGCTCCTAAAACCCTTGGAATTTCCTATGTGATGAGAGCTATAAAGATATCTTTTGTTATGTCAACGAGGTGACTTTTGGACAGCACCTAAGGATGGGGACTGGTTGTCAGTGGAGCCGACCTTGGAGCCAACCAAGTTAGAACTTTCAGTCCCTTCCCACCCACAACTTCTGGTGAGGGGAGAGGGGCTGGAGATTGACTTCAGTTGCCACTGGCCAATGATTTAGTCAGCCATGCCTATTTAGTAAAGCCTCTGTAAAAACCCAAAAGGATGGGGTTCAGAGAGCTTCTGGGTTAGTGAACATGTGGAGATTTGGGGAGAGTGACGCTCTCGGAGAGGACATGGAAGCTCTGCGCCCTTTCCTCATACCTTGCCCTATTCATCTCTTTCATCTGACTGTTCCTGAGTTATATCCTTTTATAATAAACCAGGAATCTAGTAAGTAAAATGTTTGTGAGTTCTGTGAGCTGCTCTAGCAAATTAATCGACCCTAAGGAGGGGATCATAGGAACCTCCCATCTATAGCTGATAAGTCAGAAGCAGAACAACCTGGACTTGCCACTGATGTCTGAAGCGGGGGTGGGGAGGCAGTCTTGTAGGACTGACCCCTTAACTTGTGGGATCTGATACTATCTCTGGGTAGATAGAGTCAGAATTGAGTTAAATTGTAGAACACCCACCTGGTGTCAGAGAATTGCTTGTTGGTGTGGGGAAACTCCCTCCACACGTACCCACACACTGGAATTGGTGACCAGAACCTTGACACTGTTAAGAGAATGAAAAGAAAAACCATAGGCTGCAAGAAAATATTTACAAAACACATACCTGATAAAAGACTTGTATCTAAAATATACAAAGAACTCTTAAAATGCAACAATAAGAAAATAAATAAAAAGTGAGCAAAAGATCTGAACAGATACCCCACCAAACAATATACATAGATGGCAAATAAACATATGAAAAGATGCTCAACATCATATGTTATTTGGGAATTGTGAATTAAAACATCAGTGAAATATCACTGTATACATGTTAGACTGGCTGAATTCCAAAAAGCTAACACCACCAATTGCTGGTGAGGATGTGGAGCAATAGGAATTCTTCAATCCTATAGGAATGCAAATTGGTACAGCTACTTTGGAAGATCATTTGGCCGTTTCTTACAGAGCTCAAACATAGGCTTACCATTATCATCCAGCTATTGTACTCCTATTTAATTGAGTAGAAAACATATGTCCACCAGTGACCTGCACATGAATATTTATAGCAGCTTTTTACATAATTGCCCCAAACTGGAAGCAACCAAGATGTCCTTTATAGACGAATGGATAAACTGTGGTACAAACATGCAATGGAATATTATTCAGCAGTTGGAAAATAGAACTGTCAAGCCATGAAAAGGTATGGAGGAAGTTTTAATCATGTTGCTGAGTGAAAGAAGCCAGCCTGGAAAGACTCCAAATTGTGTGATTCTACTTATCTGACATTCTGGAAGAGGCAAACGACAGACGCAGTAAGGAGATCAGTGGTTGCTAGAGGTTCTGAGTGAGGGGAGAGGGATGAATAGGTGAAGCACAGGGGATTTTTAGGGTGGTGAGATTATGCTCTGTGATACTGTAATGGTGGATACATGGCATTATGCATTTGTAAAAACCCATAGAACTGTGCAACATGAAGAGTGAAGCTTAGTATACACTGTAGACTTTAGTTAACTTAAAAAAAACCAAACTGTAGAATACGCTAGGCATTGATTAGCAAGGTAGACAAAAAGGTGCCTACTTTTGTGGACATTACAGTCAATAAACAAATAAATCAGGAAATTTTCAATGATGTGATAGACAGTAATAGGATGGCTGCCTTAGATTGGGTAGTCAGAGTAGACCTCTCTGAGGAGGTGATAGTTAACTTGAGGCCTGAATACTAGAAGATCTTAGCTAATTACAGCTAGAGGAAAAAGCATTCCCAGCAGAGAGAATAGTTAGTGCAGTCTGTAAGGCTGGAATGACCTTAGTGTGTTTGAAAAATAGGAAGAAAGCCAAATTTGCAGTGGGTGAGGGGCAGAATGAATTGAGGCCAGTTTAACCACTTTTAGTAATTTATTGAAAGGGGAAGGGATGGATGTTTGTAGCTTGGACTAGGATGGTTAAGAAGAGGAGGAGAAAAGTAGGTATATATGTTAGGGTATATTTTGTAGGTAGAATCTTTAGAACTTGTTGGTGAGGGAAAGATAATGTCTGTATCTTTTGCTTGAGCAACTGATGGATGGTGGTGCTATTGAGGCCAGGGTGAGTGTGCCTAGGTAGACAGTTTCAATTTAGTCATTTTAACCATATAGGCAGTTATAAATAATATTCAAATATAAGAGTCTGGAGCTCAGGGGAGAAGGATTCTCCATTCTGCCTACTCTGTCTTGCCTATTTTTAAATTGTACAAGTCATCAATGATACACGTTTTCTTTTAAAAACCTCAAACAATATGTATAAAACTAAACTTCCCTACAACCACCTTCTTTAGTACACAGACACCCCCTCGTCCAGAAAGGTAACCAGTATTAGCAGTTTGGGATGTATACTTTTTCTGCATTTATTATAAGTACATGTACCTATAGGAGTATATGGTTTGTTTTTGTTTGCAAAAATGACATCATATTGTGTGTATTCTGTAAGTTTAAAAAAAATGTTCTTGGAATCATTCCATTTTAATCATTAGTAAGTTACTTTTTAATGGCTGTGTAGTATTCTATTATGGTATGAATATGTATTTTTTTTAACTGGCTGCCAATTGATATTTAGGTGGTTTCCTTAGGGTTTTTTTTTTTTTCTATTATACAAATGGTAATTTTTATTCTTTTCAAGAATTTAAAATAATTAATTTTGATTATGTAAAACAAATGTTTAAGTACATAAATTATTAAAATTACCAGCATATTTTTGCAGAGCATCTCACAGTTCTGCCACAGTGATTCGCTGTAATTATCTGGAAAGAATCACTGTTCTATACTTTCATTAATCTTTCCTACATGAAGTTAATTTGAGTTTTTAAAATACATTGTATTTCTATAGAGATTTTAAATTTATTTTCTTTTTAACTTTGTAATTCATAGACAGTTTAGATTAATTTAGAATAAATAGTCTACACTACACTATTGAAAAGGGTATTTTTCCAGCAATAAATTGTTGATATAGATCAGCAACTGGAATAGTACTTTATCATGCATAAAATCAGCACGCAGATACTGGATTTTTTGTGCTACCTCTTTTTTTTTTATAGCAGTAACATTGGATTATAACATTATATACCTTTAAGATGTACATCATAATATATTTCAAATTCTGTATAGATTACATCATGTTCACCACCCAAACACTAGTTATAATCCATCACCACACATGTGTGCCTAATCACCCCTTTCCCCTCTGGTAACCATCAATCCAATCTCTATTGCTATGCATTTGTTTGTCGTTGTTTTTATCTTCTACTTATGAATGAGATCATATGGTATTTTACTTTCTCCCTCTGACTTATTTCACATAGCATAATTCCCTCAAGATTATCCATGTTGTCACAAATGGCTGGATTTCATCCTTTTTTATGGCTGTGTAGTATTCATCGTGTGTATATACCACATCTTCTTTATCCATTCGGCCCTTGATGGGCACCTAGGTTGCTTCCAAGACTTGGAATAATGTTGTGAATTGTGAATAATGCTGCCATGAACATAGCGGTGCATGTATCTTGATGCATTTGTGTTTTCAAGTTCTTTGGATAAATACCCAGCAGTGGAATAGCTGGATCATATGGTAGATCTATTCTTAATTTTCTGAGGAAACTCCATACTGTTTTCCATAGTGGCTGCATCAGTTTACACTCCTACCAGCAGTGTATGAGGGTTCCCTTCTCCCCACAGCTCCAACACTTGTTTCCTGTCTTGTTAATTATAACCATTCTGACCGGAGTGAGGTGATAGCTCATTGTAGTTTTGATTTGCATTTCCCTGATAGTTAAGGATGTTGAACATGTTTTCATGTACCTGTTGGCCATCCGTATATCTTCTTTGGAGAAATCTCTGTTCAGATCTTTTGCCCATTTTTTAATTGGGTTGTTGGTTTTTTTGTTGTTGAGACGTATGAGTTTTGTATATTTTAGATATTAACCCCTTATCCAATATACGCTTTGGAAATATCTTCTCCCAATTGTTAGGTTGTCTTTTCGTTTTATTGATGGTTTCCTTTGCTGTGCAGAGTTCATGCTGCCTCTTATTTACTTGTCTTGATGTCATAGTTCTGTGACAGACAGTCTTTTGGGTATTGAGGAGAAGATAACTATATAGAATGCGGTAGTGATGTCTTTGAGGGCCCTTTCTATAACAGGCACTATAAATTAAAGGAATATTTTATGCAATAGAGTGTTAAGGCTCTTATGTTACATCTCATTTCCTTTATATTCTGGATGACTCCTAAAGACTTTATGTCTTTATTTATGTATCCATACAACATAAGTAAAATAAAAGGACCGCTTTTTATTTTTTAATTTTATTTTTTAAGAAAGGGCCCTTTTAGTAAATCGTAGGTTATAAAACATCTGAAATGGTGCAATTTAAGTAAACAAAGAAAGTAAAGGGAAAAAAATATATATGTATATACTGTGCCAAGGGAATGAGCTAGTCACTATAGTTAAGGCCAAAATTTTAGTTTAGAGTATTTTCATGTATAAGTGAAGGGATGAAGCATATTGGATTTTATAGAGTTTGTCTCAGTAGGAATTATTGTTCCATTCCATCTTAGCAGTTTTGAGAAGACATCAAAATTGTTTTATATTTAAAATTTTTAATGGAAGCCTAATTTTCTATAAAAGCTCAAGGCAGCGTTTACAGTTTCAAGATATCTTGTTTGCTGTACTGTATTTGTATACTTTTTACATAGTACTTGGCAAATAGTAAGTGCTAAGTAAATTTTGTTGGGATTTAATCTTCACCTTAACCCACTTGAAATATTTCTAGTATTTTTATCCAGTCCTCAAAAGCCTAAGAACAAATCTTTATTTTAAAAACATATTAAGTTTAATTCAGACACTGTTAGTGATAAATAACAAACATTTAGAGAGCTTTTTTCATATACATAATCATTCAGTCTTTACAACAACCCTGTGAGAGAGAGGTGGTGTTATCCCTATTTTTCTGACAGGAAACTGGGAGCTAGAAGTTACATAAGTCACATAGTATCATGTAGTAAGTTTTGTAGCCAGGAATCAAGCCTAAGTGCCCTGACTTTGTTATAACTTCTTTGTTATATGAATCATGCTGTTTCCACGTAAGGGTTAACTCTTCCATGATTAGGGATTGAAGAAGATATGTTAAGAGTTGTTCATTTAGTATAATTCAATAGCTATTTCTTTATTCATTTCATTGAATAGATAGTTAAGTGTTTGCTGTATGTCAGGCACTGTTTTGGGCTTCTAGATTTCATCAGTGAACAAAATAAAGATTCCCTGCTGACATAGAATTTATATTCTAGCCTAGAGAGTCAAAACCAGTAAACATAGGGGCTGGCCCCGTGGCCGAGTGGTTAAGTTCATGCGCTCTGCTGCAAGCGACCCAGTGTTTCGTTGGTTCGAATCCTGGGTGCGGACATGGCACTGCTCATCAAACCACGCTGAGGCAGTGTCCCACATGCCACAACTAGAAGGACCCACAACGAAGAATATACAACTATGTACCGGGGGCCTTTGGGGAGAAAGAAAAAGGAAAAAAATAAAATCTTAAAAAAAAAAACAAACAGTAAACATAATTACTAAGTAAATTACTTAGTGTGTCAGAAGATGATATCTTCTATAGAAGAAAAAAATGATCAGGCTAGGTGGAGCAGACTGTAATATTGTCAAGAGAACAAGTAGATCAGAGGTCCTAAGGTTAGAACTTGCTGGCATATTTGAGGAATAGAATGTGCTGGCATATTTGAGGATTAACAAGGAGGTAGGTGCCTGAGTAGGGGTGGAGAGTAGAAGAAATAAGATCAAGAAGTTGGGAGCAGGGGAAGCACTCATAATGTAAGGTCTTTTAGGTCATTGTAAGAATTTAGGCTTTTACTCTGAGTAGAATGGAAAGACTTTGCGGGGTTTTGAACCTTTTAAGAGTCATCTTGGTTGTGTTGAGCATAGGTACTGAGGCTAGACAAGGGTAGAAACAGGGAGACCTGTTAGGTTATTGCAGTAATCTAGGAGAGAAGCATAGTATAGGAAAAAGATGGCTGTCAAAGGTGACTCTGAACAGATAGGTGGTTTAGGGTGGTGAGAAATGGTTGAATTCTGGATGTATTTTGCCAATAGAGACAACAGAATTTGCCAGGAGGTTGGAAGGGAAATATAAAGGAGAGAGTCAAGGATGACTCCAGGGTTTTTAGCCTGAGCACCTAAAAAGATGGAATTGCCATCAACTGAGAGAGTTTATAAGGAAGATCAGGAGTTCAGTTTTGGATGTGTTAAGTTCAGGATGTCTTTTAGATACTTAAGTGGAGTTGTTTAGAGTTTAGGATTGAAGTCTGAGATAGAAATATAAAGTTGAGACTTGTTGATATATAGATGATGTTTAAAGCCATAACACTGGGTGATACCCTTGAGGAAACCACTACTATAGAGAGGTAAGAGAAGAGGGAACCAAGAACTGAGCCCTAGGACACTCCAACCATAAAGAGTGGAAAGAAATCATCAAAGAAGACTGAGAGACTAAGGATCAATGAGGTAGGACATAAACCTAGAGAATGTGTCTTGGGAACTCAAGGGAAGAAAGTAAACCATGGAAGAAGGAATGGTCAACTATGTCAGATTTTGCTGATACGTTACGCAGGATGAACACTAGAATTGAAAATTTGTGTGAAGGCCACTGGTTATTTTGTGGTCTTCAGTGGTACATGGAAATGGCCTGGTTAGGACTGTTTATGTATTTTTTAAATGGGAATTTTTGATGTTTACAGTGTCTCCTTTGCTGTGTTCAGGTTTGCCGTCCTATTGGTGGTATGTCTGACAGTGGATCACAGCTTGGTTCAATGGGTAGCCTGACCATGAAATCACAACTTCAGATCACTGGTAAGTCTTAAAAAGATCCATTACTTTATCTTTTTTACCCCCTAGAATAAAAAATAATCTTAAAGGAAGAAAATCGTTAGTGGCTGTTACATATCAGGTGCTGAATTAATATTTGCTTAATGAATGAATGAACAAAATACTTAGCTATGTAAAAATTACTTTTTTTTTTCTTTTTAAAGATTGGCACCTGAGCTAACAAACTGTTGCCAATCTTTTTTTTTTTCCTTCTCCCCAAAGCACCCCTAGTACACAGTTGTATATTCTAGTTGTGAGTGCCTCTGGTTGCTGCTATGTGGGACGCCGCCTCAGCATGCCCTAATGAGCGGTGCCGTGTCTGTGCCCAGGATCTGAACCAGCAAAAGCCTGGGCCGCCGAAGCAGAGCGCGCAAACTTAACCACTCGGCCACGGGACCAGTCCCCAAAAATTACGTATTTAGTTAGGATATTCTTGGGTATGTTTCAGGATTTGTGGTTTTGTTTTGTTTTTCATTTAAATTGGTGCCTGGGAATTGCTAGTGTTTTTTGTTTTGTTTTTGTTTTGTATTGTATTAATAGCTTTATTGAGAGAGAATTCACATACCATTACAGTTTACCCATTTAGAGGTCAATGATTGATTGTTAGTACATTCACGGAGTTGTGCAGCCATCACCACAGTCAATTTTAGAATATTTTCACCACTCCAGAAAGAAACCCCTACCCATTAGCAGTCACTCCCCATATCCCCCAACCACCCTCAGCCCTGGGCAACCAATAATGTATTTTCTGTCTCTATAGATTTGCCTATTCTAAATCTTTCATAAAAATGGTATAATAAAATATGTGGCCTTTTGTCTCTGACTTCTTTCACTTACTATAATGTTTTCGAGGTTCATCCATGTTGTATCATGTATTAGCTTTAATTTCTTTTTATTGCCAAATAATATTTCATGTATGGACATACCACATTTTATTTATCCATTTATCAGTTGATGGTGTTTGGATTTCTACTTTTTGGCTGTTATGAATAATATGATGAATATTTGCAGACAAGTTTTTGTGAAGATCTAAGTTTTCAGCTCTCTTGAGTATATACCTAGAAGTAGAATTGCTGGGTCAAATAATATTCATATGTCGCATTGTGAGGAATTCCAAATTATTTTTCAAAACATCTGCACTATTAACCTTCCCACCAGCCATGTATGAGGGTTCCAATTTCTCCACATCCTTGCCAATGCCAATCAAAACCTGTCTTTTTGATTATAGACATCCTAGTGGATGTGAAGTGGTATCTCATTATAAGTTTGATTTGCATTTCTCTGATGGTTAATGATGTTAAGCATCTTATTGGCCATTTGTGTGTCCTTTTTTTTTTTGAGAAAGGTCTGTTTAAATCCTTTGGTTGCTGTTGTTACTTAACTAATATCTCTTTTTGGTAGCTACTAACCAAGTATATCACTTTGAGATTCCTGTTCTTAATATGCCGCCTCATATGTTGCATTCCTGCTCAAAAACCTCAAGTGCTTCTCCTTGACTATAGTATAGAATTTATTTAGTCTAGTCTAAGATGTTTCACAGTCTGGCTCCATGTGATCTCTTTGTAGGTCTTTATGTATGAACTGTTTGCACTAGCCAAGGTGAGCCATTGCATTTTCTTCAAACATGCATGTGTCTCTGTCACACAGTGAAACCCCACTCTCTCTCCCTTTAATTTAATGGTGTTTATTGATTATAGAAAAATTATCATCCTCTGTGTGGTATTTTAGTTTCGTTTATACCTGACTTATATCCATCTCTGGATTATGAATATTAGGCCACACCATATCCTTATTATCCTCCTCAAAACCTAAAAGTGATTGAATTTCTATAAAAATGACACTTTCTTAAAGTGACAGCATCGTAGAATTTATTTTTGGGAATTCCTTCACTAACTCCAGTCTCTTTCCTTAGCAATGTCTGATTCTCAATGTAAGATATTAATATTTCCTTACCAAAGCCAGATTCTAGTTGTTTTCCCCCTCCCCATCCTCAAGCTAGTCTGACTAACTGATTTAAATTGGGCCAAGCTTCTTACGACTTTTCTTATTTTTGGCAGCTTAATTTTGAAACCTTGGATTGGAAAAATCTTTTAAAAAACTCTTTAATTTTTCTGATTACATAAGTAATACACATGCTTTTTATTTTTAAAAACTCAGTAAAGTCATAAAGTGAGAGGTCCTTATTTATTATCTTAGTCCTCAGAGATAAATATTGTTATATTTTTTAGATTTAGATTTGTATTCCTTTAGACTTTTTTCTTTGCATGAACTGGCTGTCTTATTTGCTATCATCTTTATTATCATAGTAAGAAAAACGTTTAATAAATGCCTGAATGCATCTCAAGAAGACATAATTCTTAGCCATTTTAAAAGTTGGTTTTTTTTTTTTTTTGAGGAAGATTATTTCTGAGCTAACGTCTGCTGCCAATCCTCCTCTTTTTGCTGAGGAAGACTGGCCCTGAGCTAACATCCGTGCCCATCTTCCTCTGCTTTATATGTGGGACTCCTGCCACAGCACGGCTTGCCACGCGGTGCCGTGTCTGCACCCGGGATCCGAACCAGTGAACCCTGGGCCACCAAAGCGGAACGTGCAAACTTAACTGCTGCGCCACAGGGCTGGCCCCCATTTTAAAAGTTTTTAATCTTGGGTCTAAACATTCTGAGAAGGCAGAAGTATAGGTTAAAAACAATTTAATAAAAACAAACACCATGAAAAATGGATAAAAGTTATAAATTTAACAAATATATTATTAGATATGAAACAAATGGAGAGCATAAGATAATAAACAGTAAGTGCCAAGTTGAATAGAATCAAGTGCCTTTCATAATTCATTATTTACTTCTTTGCTTTGGATGAAAGCTTTTGAAACTGCAGAACTAGTTTTTTTGCACAAATCCCCTTAATGACATTATATTTTTTATTCTATGTTAATGAATCATTTATAGTATTTGTTTTTATTGTAAGCTGCCTTGACATCTTTCTAGAATCGAGGAAGGCATAAATACACAAGTATAAAAAATAAATACCTCTGTATATGGTAGTGGCAAGAAGAGATAATAACTGGTTCGGAAAGAGAGATCAATATTCAACTAGAGTTGCTGTGAAAAGGAGGTGGTGCTTGAAGTGTTGCTACTGTTTAAATGTAGAGGGGTAGAAAAGGATCTTTTCAGGAGAGAACATGTGCATTTCCTTCCTTACCTCTTGCTCAAGACTTCCCTTAATGACCCTAAAAGTCACTGAGGCAGAGAGGGGAGCCATGAGAATTAATGAAAGTGGGTCATCTCCTTCAGGTGTGTCAGGGCTACAAAAAAATCATTGCTAAGGGAGATGGAAAGTAATCAGGGTTTTTAACAAAGAACAATTAATCAGATTTGTGTTTTAGAAAGTTGATGTGAAGACTGATAGGAGAATTTGGGGTCAAAAGTTAAAATCCTCCTCTGTGGTTCTGCTCAAATTTATTTTCTTAACTTCCTATCATTCATACGTATATACATTACTAATAATTGTTTACAATATATATTTGCTAATTGGTCTCTCTTACCAGATTAAGTGAGGACAAGTAGAGAAATGGCAGGTGCTCTTTCAGGGAAATGGTACCTATTATAAGTTGTAGCAAAATAGAGGTTTAAAAAAATAATTCATAGTGCTGTTGATAAATGGATTGTTTAGAGAACTTGGATGTTTTAATTTCACTGAATTCTTTATAATAGTATCAAAGGAAAGGCAGCCTCACCTTTTGTTTTCACCATTTATATAAAATAAAAAAGTATAGTACCAGTGCATTGGTAACACTTTCCATAACTTGAATCTAACTAATTTATGGAAATAACTTGCATATATATTTAGCTATTACAAATTTGAGTTGAATAAGAAAGATTGTCTTTTGTGCTACTCTTTCACATAGATCAAGGTAATTTATTGCAGTAGCCCCTTTGGGAACTTCTGTTGGCATTTAAATGATCTGTCAACATTTTTGTTGGATATTGAATGTACCTGTATTGATCCTTGTGTTGGGCAATAGCTTTCCTGTGTAATTTATCGGATAGATGCAAAAATTATAGCAGGAAATCATAAGTACTTAAAGTATTTTGAATAGTGTGCCGTTAAAGCTTCTACATTTGAATTCTTGGCGAGGTCATCTAGCCCCTTGTCCCCAGTTTTAATCAACAAATTTATACAGACTAATGACTCCCGTTGTCATCGCACAAAATTGAGGTTCTCCTGCCCGATGCACATAAAAAAAAGCCAATCATTATGGCATCAACTTTTGGAAAAAGGAAACAGCTTTCTTGCTAAATTGATCTGCAAGGAGACAGGAGGCATATGCTCTCAGATCTGTCTCCCCAATCCAGGGCTTGGGGTAAAATTTATGAGATGAAGGGCAGAGTGGTCTGAAGTGTGGAGATAGGTGATTGGAGGTAAGGAGAAGTGAGGTGATTGATGATCTGTGTAAGTGTAGTCAAGCTTCATGACTCTTCACAGGACGCATGTTCACACAGTGATAGTGTTGGCATGATCTGAGGGTGGAGTTTTCGGCCTTTGATGTCAAAAAGGTCACTTATGGGGCATTTGCACAGACCCAGTTGATGGGTTGGTAGTCTCAACTGGCCTGAACTGGCCAAGGGGTCTCAGTTCCTGAAAAACCACTCTTAATTATATTCTGTAGATAAGGTGGGGTCACTTGAACTGGTCCTAGAGGGCCCATGGTTACACCATCTTCAGGGAAGTTAATGTCCTTAGATTTTAGTTCTGGTTCTGATATTTAATAGTTGTATAACCTTGTGCATGTCACTAATATCCTTGAGCCTCACATTCCTTATCTGTGAACTGAGGATATTAACATCTTTGTCACGTGGTTGTTGAGAGACAGTGTACATAAGTGGGAAAACTCCAAAACGCTATATAAGTACAGAGTGATATATTCTCTTTCGCCAAATTCCTTATTTCTTTCTCCCTCTAGGATTACTTATATCTAATTTAATATCTTAATAGCAGTCTAAGCCTACATCTTTTGTAAGGTTGGTTGCTTATTTTACATTGTCTTCTTTCTTAACAAAATCATTCAAATTTTCTTAAAATTTAAAAAGGTCGAGAATGAATGGCAAGAATGGTACTGATTTTGTGAAAGATCATTGATGTTTATTGTAAAAACTTAATTTATGGCCAGAATGGAAGTGGTAACTTTGTTATCAAGAGGTTAACTGGTGGATCACATATTTAAAATTTTCTTAACCTCTTTTTTCTTTACCCTTCATATTCCTGTCCATCATCAGATTCTGCTGATTTTTACTCTTATATTTCCTGGATCATCTACCTCTTTTTCTCTAATCCTGTGGCCTGAGTCCCTTACCTTGGATAAGTCTGTTTTCTTAGTTCTTCCCTATCTTTAGCCATTTCCTGTTTAATTATGTTCTATACATAACCTCAGCTATTATATACTGAATTTATGTGTGTTTTTTATTTGATACTTGCTGTATGTTAGCATAATACTATGTGGGCAAAATAAGTACTTTGATGTTTCCTAAAAATTTCTTAGTCTCAGTCTTACTCAAAGCTCGTCATTTGAGGAGAATCTGTCTTGATTTTAGTTACTACTAATTGGAATTAAATGCTATTCCCAAATTTACTAGAATACCATATATTTAGCTCCCAGTGCTTGGAGACCAGGAATGTCCTTCATACTTAAGATTTTAAGTCAAGAGTTTATATGCAATCTGCCCAGCCAAGACAGAGTTTGCCACAGAGGCCTCCTGTGGCCTGTCATGACTTCTGACTACAGAGATAGCCCTTTCCTAACTGGTTTTATCTCTTATCAGCTAGCTCATCTTACTGCTAATTTACCTGGTCTCAGCACCTTTACTTAATTTACCTTGTTTACTGTAGCCACCTGGTTCCCAAAATAGGATCAACTAAGGATTCACTTTTACTTTCTTTATATTTAAATTGTCAGAGTTTTTATTTTGTACCAGAGAGGTAGGATGAAGAACCAAAATCAGGTCAAAGTGTTGACCTTCAGAATAGAAGGATCAGAAGAACATTAACATATACCATGAAATTATATGCAGTAGATAATGTATATGTGTATAAAGCAGGGAAACTTGTTTTCTATCATCACTGATCATTTGGTTCAACAAATGTATTAAATGTCTCTCGAGTTTAAATCACTAAGTATTCTAGGAGTTATAAAGACTGGCTACATTTTTGCCATGAAGGGGATTACAGGGTGGGTTAAATAAGTAAAATAAGTAAAAACTAATAAATTTACTAAAAACTAAGACACAATGAAAAGCTGTAGGAGCCTTAAATATGAAAATGCTGTGGAAGCATAGAGGCAGGAACAGTTTAACTTCTTAGGTTTAAAGAAGCATTCAGTCAAAGAGAAGGGGGCATTTGTCTCTCAGGAAGTAGGATTTTATTGAGTGGAAAAGGAAGAAGGATCATTATGAGTGGAGGGAGTAGCACCTATAGAGGTGTGAAAGACAGGAAACAGCTAAGGGTTGGTTAGAATACCAGGAGTCTGGGTGGGATTTGGGTATAGGAAGAGGCTGAAAAGGTACAGCAATATAAACTGCCCCAGAAGAATTTAAACTTTATCTTGCAGGCATTAGAGAATCATTGAAAAGTGTTGACATGATCACATCTGTTTTAGGAAGATAATTCTAGTAGCTGTGAGGGATTGGATTCGAGAAGTGAGAGTAAAAACGGCCAGTTGTTAGAGGTCTTGCAGTAACCCAGGTGACAGATGATACTGGCATTTTTCTTGTTCCTTTTCTTCCAATTTATAATTTCCAATTCTTTTATTCTTTTAATTTACTATGGGAATTTAAATTTCAGGAGTAGTACATTGATCTGTTTTATAATATTAAGACTGTAATAAAAGTTTTATGCAATCTAAACTTTGAGATTTAAACACTTAAATAATTTCTCCTGTCCAGACTTTGCAGTGAACCTTTGGCAAACTTTTGTGTGTGTGTGTGTGTGTGGGTGTGTGGGTGTGTGTGTGAGGCAGATTGTCCCTGAGCTAACATCTGTGCCAGTCTTCCTCTATTTTTTGTATGTGGGATGCCACCACTGCATGACTTGACAAATGGTGTGTAGGTCTGCACCCGGGATCTGAAGCCACGAACCCTGGGTTACAGAAGTGGAGCGCATGAACTCAATCACCATGCCATTGGGCTGGCCCCTCGCAAAACTTTTAAAATCTGTTGAGCTTGTTTTTTTATGTGTAAAAATTAAAATGATAATACTTTTCACCCAGAATAGACAGTCTGGGTGACTTTTCACCCAGAATTGAAATGACAATATTTAAGTGCCAAGCACATAGTAAACACAAACAGTTGGTGTTCCTTCCCCTAATATTTCCACATTTAAAGTTTCCTAAAATGGGTCTATTGGGGTTGGGTGGGATTATGTGCCAGAATAATCCTAAAGTTTGAATCCTAAAAAGTCACTGAGAGCAGAACATTTCCTTCCTTTCAGACTTGCATTGTTCTTTGTTATAGATTTAATCAGTTTCGGAGGACCACAAGAGCCCCTAAAATGTAATGGGCTTATCTGTAATTGTTTAGGCTCTTTCACCTTTTCTCAGACCAGAAGTGTATTAAAAATAGGAATGTTATATTTTTCTTTGGCAATCCTGTGATTAAAATTGGCTCTGTATTAAGTACTAAAGCTTTATAATACATATTAATCAGAGATAGGTCTGGTCCTCACTTGAATATTTTTTGTTATGAAAAAGACTTCTTACTTAGTGTTTCCACTTACACATCTCACAGGCATCTCAAATTTTATACATTCATTATAAAACTCTTCATTTCCTGCCCATGTCATCCTCCTCAAACTTGTTCTTTCTCAGATCTTTTCCATCTTATTAAATGACACCATCTTCCATCCAGTTATTCATGCCAGAAACTTGGGAGTTACCCTTGCTTCTTCTTTCCCCCAACTTCCTCATCAATCTAATCCTCTTACTTCTTAGAAAATAGTTATTCCTCTCCATATCCATGTTCACCACTCTAGTCCAATCCACTGTCATCTCTTGATTGGATCACTCTGGTAGCCTTTTAACCCCTGTTTTTGTCTCCCTTTCAGTTTATTTTTTTCCACAGCAATGGAATGATCTTTGAGTGTTAATCTGATCATCACTGTATCCTCAGTCCCCATATCAATAACTGATATATGTTGTAGGCACCCGGTAAATTTGTTAAACAGCACTCCTACTGAAAATTTCTCGCTGGCTCCTTATTACCTACTTTTCTAGCATTATCTCTTGCTGCTCTTTTGTTTCTTTCTTTGACAGATTTTTTTTTGTAAAGCATATTGATCGTGAATCCAATTGAACTTTATTATACCAAGTATTTCACAATAATGTTGAAACTTTGATTTATAGAATGTGCAAACATTGTTAGAATAGCAGTCCTGCAGCTGACTTGGATGCCACCAAAAAGGCACACAGGCACAAAAGGACAGAAGCATTTGATGTATGTGAAATCAAGAGATTCAGGGCTGCTACCTGGGACTGTTCCTGCTAGAATGACTGTCTATGCTTTGGACTGTATATTGAGCTTTTGGGCAGCTGCTATACGAATTCCTCTAGCAACTCCAAGGGTCCCTTAACACATATAATAATGTGTTATAATAATGACAAAACCAATTCATTATATGTATGCTGTATTACTAACAATCTATGATTTACTGGTGTTTGTTAAAGCACTTTGTATGTAATTATTGCCCTTAACCCTGATGGGCAGCGGCAGTCTTTGATCTTTGCTGCTGGAGTAGATATCCAGGTGGTAGAGTATTTCCTTGGCTGTGATCACCTCATTTATAGGGGAACAATGAGTTGTCACTTGTGGGAACCATGGGTGGTCTGCTAGATTCAAATCTACTTTGTATACCTGCCAAGGGGATTGAAAAGGCTATTTCATGGCAAAAGTGACTAACTCAAGGTTGAACGCTAAGGAGTCAGTATCTCAAGATGCATGATGAAGGAAGCTCTTGTTAAGATAAGATGAGGTATATGAGGTACTAAAAATAATCTTAGTTTGTAACTCTCTTCCTCCAGTGACTTTCCAGCATGCTTAGAATAAAATGCAAATTCCTTATCTTGGTTTACAAAACTAAACATGATCTCCTCTCATTTACCATTCTTTTCTGTTTGCTATTTTTTTCCTCAGATAATGCCAAGCTTTCTTGCCTCTGTCTGGAATGCTCCCCTCTTTCCAGCTCCATTCTTCACATGGCTAGCTCCTTTTCATTTAGATGGTTGCTTAAAAGTACTTCCTTAGAGACTTTGCTTGTTACCAAGTCATATTCTGCCTCCTTAGCCTGTTTCTCCTCGCAAAGGTTTTTCTTTAACTAGGATGTTATCTTTTAGAGAGCCAGGACCTTTTCTGTACTGTAAACTGCTCTATCTACAGTTTAGAGCAATATCTGATACATGGTAGGCATTCGAATATTTGTTGATCAAGTTTGTTGATTTACTTTTTAATTGACCTCAGTTCTGGGACTACTGATACTGACAGTGGGGGTCTACTGATAGGAATTTGGGTGGATGGTGTGGTGAAGTCCTATATAATACAAAGGTCATGGGTGAATGAAATTAGTAAATATTTTAGAGTAAAACTGCTTCTCTGAGTTAAAAGTGATAGTATTCTGTTTAACCTTGATGAAATTAAATTAATTCGAAGGATGAACTAACATCTCAAACATTGAATATTTTCCCTTTTCTTAGTCATTTCAGCAAAACTTAAAGAAAATAAAAAGAATTGGTTTGGACCGAGTCCTTATGTGGAAGTCACAGTAGATGGACAGTCAAAGAAGACAGAAAAATGCAACAATACAAGTAGTCCCAAATGGAAGCAACCCCTTACAGTGTAGGTTTGAAAGTATTTTCTACCATATATTTTGTTTAGTAGGTGAGCAGAAATGCAGCTTTGAAAAAGTTTCTAACTTGTTTTCTTTGCTCCTCCTTTGTCTCATCTTTTTTTTTTTTTCCTTTTCGTTGGTTCCTAGGACTCCTTCCTCTACCATTTTGTTTTTCTTTAGATAGTTCTGTTTTTCCAGTCTTCTTCTTTTTTTCCACTTTCTCCAGTTTAGTTGGTGATGGTAACACTGTTGCCCCTGAACAACAGCTGAGAGAGCCCATGGTCGTGGGTCTAGAAAGATTCTTAGCAGCTTTTTCCTTAACCTAGGATTGAAATAGAGGGCTATGAGTAGCTTACTTTTTTAAATTTAATTTTTAAAAATAGGTTTTTTTATTTTTGTTTTTTTAATTACAATGTCCACATAGATCCTACACAGGCTTTTTTTCCTTTTTAACAAAAATTATGCTATACATTTTATTCTACATCTCTGTTTTTATATTTAACATCCATAATAGGTTATCTTTCTAGCTGAGTACATACAGGTCCAACATCACTTATATAGCTACATAATATTCCTTAATATGGATGGACTATCATTTATTTTACTAGTTCTTTTGTTTACTATTTACTGTTGATCAGTTGGTTTCTCATGTTGCACTATTAGACAGTGTTGCAACATGCATCCATGTGCATGTGTCTCTATGTTGGTGTTTTTATCTGTAGCATGAATTCATAGAAGTAGGATATAGCTCAATTTTGACACTTATTGACAAAGCCCCAAATGTTGCTATTGAACACTCATTGAAGGGAATTATAGATTAATTTTAATTTTTTTATTAAAATGAAAGAAAAAGTATGATTTACCAATAAATGAGTTTTAAAATAATTTAGCATATTTGTTTTGGGGACTAAATGTATATTAAAACGTTAGTTCAAAACATAACTAGTTGTTACCACATCAAATATAGACAAATTGCTTTCGTGACCTTACATTGGAATTCTTGCATTTTTTTCCTTAGAGAAATAAACCGGTGGCTCAAAAAAGTTTTATTTCTAAGTGGTGAGGTGCGACATTTGAAACTATAAGCTCTTCTCTTCACATGATACATGCATATGAGGATAGTATTTATTTCTAATAAATGGCAAAACAAATCGGATATACCTATATTATTCTTTAACATGGATTTTTGAAGTTGTAGGGCATCTTGATATGCTTTATGATGATTTTGAGCAAATGAGTGAAATTTAAGAATTTACTGAGGATCATGTTGAGGCCTATTTGCAGAAATATCATTCTAATGCTCCTCATCTATATTTATTTTAACATTAATGTTTCTTAGATTTTGTTTTTAGTTAGTGGCCCATTGGAGATTGAATCTAAATTAAACAATATATGAGTAAAAATTTTTAAAAAGCCAGTGAAATCTATAAAAGGTCACAGCCTCTATAATGACTAGAGATGTTCACCATCTACTTTCTGCCAACTGCTGTTTCTGCTCACTAGATGTGCACTTTGAGATTCTTAAGCTAATAATGACATGGACTCCGTACTGGTTTAAAAGTTAAGAAAAAAGAAACTCTTCTTGTAGCCTCATATAGTAGTGCTGTTGTTGAGCCCAGATGTTTGGGGGAAACACACAGCTCAAGTTCTTCTCCTGAATTTTTAAGTTGCAGCAGATTGGCCTGCAGTTTTAACACGGCTTCCATAGTTACATATCAGGCTTTCCAGATTTCTCTCTAGAACTGAACTGAAATAATTCAGATAAGAACATCTTTGACAGTATACTTTATCCTCTCTCAAATTAAAATTAAATTTATCAACTCTTATTCCATCCGCATTATGATTTCCCAGAGGACTAATAGAGAAATATTTTCTTAATATAATATATACTATATGTTCTCCTGAAAGTAACATCTTAGAATTTTGAAAAGAAGAAAGTGAACAGATTCTATCACCCCCCCCCCCCAAAAGAAGCAGTGTTAAGGTGAAAATTTTTTAGTTTGTTTAAACTACCTGTCAACGTTAAAATGGTGGTGGAGTTATGATGGTGGTAATAGGCATAGGTAGATTTCTAGGGAGGAAAGCACTTATTTGTCCCCGAAAATTTGATCACATTTTAGAGAAAATGAGGTATAGAGAAATTCAAATATTTCTAGAATTTGTCTTGATAACATTGAACCATTGGACTTTGGTAGATTATATAGTGTTCCTGTTTTTTTAATTGATGACTCTAAAATAGTTTTTATACAGTTTATTGCAAATGACTGTTCAAACATGTGACATTCAAATATGTTTTTCATAAGATTATAGAATATAGGCAATATTGGTTGTACAGTAAACTGTAAGGGATGCAGTGAGAAGATTTTAGACATTAAAACCTATTATAATTTATTTAGGATCCCATTGTAATATTTAATGAAAATAATATTTTTTTTTACTTTTCTTCACCTTTAGTATCGTCACCCCTGTGAGTAAATTACATTTTCGTGTGTGGAGTCACCAGACGCTGAAATCTGACGTTTTGTTGGGAACTGCTGCATTAGATATCTATGAAACATTAAAGTCAAACAATATGAAACGTATGTATGTAAAAATAATAGAAATTATGCTCAGCTGTTTGTTTTTCTGGAAGAAATTCATATGCCAAACATGCAGAATGACTGTGTTCACTCTTTAAGTTTACTTGGTTATAATATTACCAGAGAGAAGAATCTTGAACTATTTAAAGCATTCCAAGTAACCTTGGTTTAGCCATTTGTTTTGGATCCAATATTTTAAATAAATATTTATTTAGTAAATAGATATTTATTAAAATACTATGTACTCAATTATAGAGAACTAAAAAACAGAGCAGAAATGAAGGAAAAACGTAATTCCACTTCAGAGAGACAAATATGGTTAATATTTTGACAGATTTCCTTTGTAGATGCTTATTTTTTTAATTTTCTCATTTTAGATAATTGTGGTTTTATTTATATGTATATAGTTATATAAAAACTTGAAACGTGCTTGTTTTTATTGATATATCATGATTTTAAAACATAGAGTTTTTCTATCCCTTAACTATCTAAAACATACTTCTAAGAATTTTCTCATCTAGGATTTAGGAGATATAATCCATTCTTAAGTTATATGCTGTCACTCAATATACTTCAGACGTACATTGCTGAATAATCTTGGTTGCCCTGCTGGCTCATTTTATACAAGGATAGAATTAATATAATAAATGAGATAATTGAGCTATTTAGTATTTTATATTATGGATATTAAGCATTAGCAAATTTTGTTCTATTTTCTGAATGTTTTGGTTTTCAAAGGCCTGAAACCTTGGATACAACAATTTATGTACATATAAATGGAAATTTTTTCTGACATTGTTTTTAAGAGTTGAGATAACTTAAAGAAAAAAAGTGACTATTTTGTTCTGTAATTTTATTCTCTTTCAGTTGAGGAAGTAGTTGTGACTTTACAGCTTGTAGGTGACAAAGAGCCGACAGAGACAATAGGAGACTTGTCAGTTTGTCTTGATGGGCTGCAGTTAGAGTCTGAAGTTGTTACCAATGGTGAAACTACGTGTTCAGAAAGTAAGTAATCACTTTTTGTATAAGGTCTTTAATGATCCTTCTTATATTAGCCACTGTAGTATGCTGTGTGTAATTATTGCTATTCTTATTCACATTAAATTATTTTATTTCCTTTTTAAAAAGAGTCATTAATCATTTTAAACATTTTCCTTTTAGTGCATTGTTTATATGAATAAAACATTTTTCTATAAGTTGAAAAGCTAGCCAAATAAAAGTTGAATCACAGTGGGCCCTATGAGTAATGAATTGATATATAAAGTATTTATTCTGTAGGCCAATGATAGCAGTTAATATGACATATATGATGTCACTCCCTGACTAGTGCCAAAGGCAGACATAGTTTGTCTACAGCAGTGTCCAGTTGAGTTTAAATTTGACTCAAAATCCTTAGTACTGTACCAGACAGCCAATACAAGCTGAAATCCATTTGTCATTCCTCTTGTTTCTGTAGACTACATTTATAGAGATGTCTTTGTGTTATAATAGTGACAAAACCAATTCATTATATGTATGCTGTATATCTTCCAATTTATGATTTATTAGTGTTTGTTAAAGGGAATAAAAATGAGCTGTGATTAAGAGAAGTTTGGTGGCACCTGAGTTAGTGCTTGCACAGCTAGCATGCTTAATAAAACTACTTCTCAATGGATTCCATTTAGATATTTCCATTACTTACCAATGTGCTAAGTGTATTTTCACTTGAAACATAGATTTTAGAGGCCCCAAGAGAAAGAGCAGATTAATGGTTTCCTTGATTAGTCTCACAAAGATCTTTTGTTTACTTAGAAACTGTGTTATGAAACATTTCACAGTTGTCAGGTGCTATTATTCTTCTGTTTCTACTTTCGAAGACTTCCTACTTCCTGCTTAACTTATGACCTTTTCTAATAGCAGAACCTTCAAAATAGTCCTGCTGTATCTTCCAGATGGGTTCTTTGGGGTTAAGGAGAGTAGAGAGAAATTTCTGAAATAGTTGTACTGCTTCAGAGTTAACACGTTCCTTTTAATTGACTACAAACTCTATAATAGTTACATTTTTCTACAAATTGGAATTCTGGAAGATAAGATGCAACTTAAATTACATTGTTAAACTGCTCTACACCTCAGTATTTATAGCTTCCTAAGTTTTTTACGCTATAAATTGAAACTCTTACTAATGCAGAATATTTAATAACTAACAAAAGTAAAGCATGTCAGTCTTCATATTTCAGCGTAGGATCTGAACTGCATTTTTATACTTCTGACTTTACTGTTTATTTCCTATAGAAGTGGATATTTCTGTGTCACCAGTTTTCTGCTCAAGTAGGACAATAATTGACAAAATTAAACTTGATTCTTTGAAGAAAAGAGGGGTTTTAACCGGGAAGTCACAGTAGATTTTAGCGTTGGAGTTGCCAGATACAATAGCTGCCACTTTTTGAATGCCTGCCATGTGCCAGGCACTATGTTAGTGTATTTACATAGATACTCATTCAACCATCACAACTCTGTAAGGTTACTTGCATTTTGCCCATAAGTGAGGCTCTGAGAGTTTAAATAGTGTGTCCAATATCACACCAACTTAGTATGATGTAGAGTCAAGATTGAAACACAAATGTTTGTTGATATTTCTTTTCCTTTCCAATACACTATTGGTTTCACACTTCAAAACCTAGGAATTTTAGATCAAATCATGAATTGTGTAAGCAAACAAAGAAAACCCAGTTCAGCCCACAGGCACATGCAGTGGGAACTACACTTGTATTGTTCTTTGACTGGTTCCGTTTCTCTAACTTTAACTACAAGCCAGAAATGAAAATTAGAGTTTAACACTAAAATTGAATTTCTAGTACATGGGCATTGTTTGGTTGAATAAGAAGAAGGGTGGGGGCAGGGGGAGGAGGACGAGGGGCTGTGGCGGTTGGGGGATTGGTTGGTAGGTATTGCTGTTGCTTTGTAGTCTGATATTTTTCTTTCTTTCTTTTTTATTTTTAAGATTTTATTTTTCCTTTTTCTCCCCAAAGTCCCCTGGTACCTAGTTGTGTATTTTTAGTTGTGGGTCTGTCTAGTTGTGGCATGTGGGATGCCGCCTCAGCATGGCCTGACAAGCGGTGCCATGTCCGCGCCCAAGATTCAAACCGGCGAAACCCTGGGCTACCAAAGCGGAGTGCGTGAACTTAACCACTTGGCCACGGGGCCAGCCCCTAATATTTTTCTAATCTTACAGGGTTTTTTTCCCTGAGCGTGTTCAGTTACAAGTTTTTGTGGAAGAACACATAGGATGGTTCTTTATAAGAAACCTGTTCTTATACACTGTATTATTTTTGGTTAATTTTTAAATAATGTTTATAAAAAGAAATCACTGTCTGAATTTTGATATTAAAGGTTACCAAATAAAGCTTGCTATTTATTTAGATATACTGTGAAGACTGGATTTTCCTGATGAGAGAACATTATCCCTTTTAGTACTTATACATTTTTGGTTCATTCTTTTTGGTGGATGAATTTTCTAAAAATGGCAGTTATATAAGTAAACCTTTTTCCAGTGAAACAGAATTTACTCGGCATGTTTGTTTGTTCTTCCCACTTTTCGTCAAGCTTTATTTAAAAACGAGAGCTTTATATCTCCACCCCACCTCCCCACCCTTGCCTCACTCAGGGAACAAGTTTAATATCCCACTGAGAGTCTCAGTTTTAACTTTTTTTGATACTCCTTCTTATTTCTCGGATGCTCTCTTTCTTTCTTTCTTTCTTTTTTGAGGAAGATTAGCCCTGAGCTAACATCTGCCGCCAATCCTCCTCTTTTTGCTGAGGAAGACTGGCCCTGAGTTAACATCTATGCCCATCTTCCTCTACTTTATACGTGGGATGCCTACCACAGCATGGCTTGCCAAGCAGTGCCATGTCTGCACCCAGGATCTGAACCAGTGAACCCCGGGCCACCAAAGTAGAATGTGTGCACTTAACCACTGCGTCACCGGGCCAGCCCCTCGGATACTCGTTCTTATTTCTCTGGTTTAGAAAGTAACTACTTAATTTGCCCTGGTGTTTTCCTCTACTTAAGTACATAGTTAATCTGCTTTTATAAGTCTCTGAGAAGAGGCCTTTATTTTAATTTGCTAGTTGGTAGACGTTGTTGTAGCCCTCAGATTAACTCAACAAATTGAGTGTGGGCAGTTGTTCCTATCTGCAAGAACTTCCCCTTCATCTATTTTTACTTGTTGGGCAGGTGGTAGTGGTGGATTGTTAGTTTTTACAGCTGTCTTCCCAAATATGACATCCAACAAGAAACAACAAAAAGTATTATTGTCGAAGACATTAGTTTTCCTTAAGAGAAATAAAAATCTATTTTACTTTTAAATTCATGATTATAAAATAGGAACGTATTCTTGTAAAGATCTTTGTTCTTTACCGTGTATACTCTGGAGATGTGTTTAAAATTAATTTAAGGATAGTTTTTTGCATATGTGACCTCTGGTTTTTATTTGTATGTTCCATTTCATTTTGATTTTATCTCATTCTTTCTTGCATTAGAATCTAGTTTTTGTAATTCTTTTTAATTTTAGGGTAAATAACCGTTTTCATATGTGAACATATCTATAATGTTTCTTGTCAGTATAATAAATTCTAAGCAATTAGCATAGTTGTTTTGCTTTACCAAATATTATGTGAAATTACTAGATTTAACTGGGTCTGGGTACCAACTAATTATTTTATAGAGAGAAACTGCTGTAATGGTATTCTTTAAAATTTGAATTATATTTGAACATTTTTTATGTAATGTAATGTACTTTCCAAAAAAAGCCACCAAAACTCCCTTTCCACACTTTTTTTGTCTTAGTTTACCAGTACTACTTTAAAAATTGAAGTATTAAGGCTATAGCACGGTTATTGCTGATTTCAACTAAAACTTTACTGTATTCTTCATTTATTTTTAGCATTTACAAAGCATTTTGATTCATATTTTCATATATATAATATATGTAACATATATTCTCATTTAATATGTGTAAGATATAAACCAGCATAATAGAATTAGTACCCTTGAACCACCACACAGCTTTAAGAATTAGAAATTAACGATATCATTGTGTCTCCCTGTATATTCTTCCCTCTGTCATTCCTTATCTTTCCCCTAGAGGTAATCAGTGTTCTGAATTTTGAATTTATCATTTCCTTGCTTTAAAAAAAATTTTATCACATATGCATGTGTCCCTAAACGGTGTATTACTTGTGCTTTTTCTTGAGCTCTATGGAAATGTCGATATTGCCTTTTAAGATTTATCCATATTATTGTATCTGTAACTCATTTATTTTCACTGCTGTATAATAATCTGTTGGGTGAATGTACCACAGTTTATCCATTTTTATGTCAAAGGATATTTGGGTTGTTTCCAGTTTTTTGCCTTTATGAACATACAGTGATACATTGAACATTTTTGCATTTATGTATTTATATGTCTCATCATACACAGGTTGAAGGGTCTATGTAGGATCTATACTTGGGAGTGGAATTGCTGGAATATAATGATATGTACATTTTCTTCTTTACAACATTCATTGTTTCTTCAAACATGCCCCATTTTTGTGCTTCTTTCGATTGGGGTGGAATTTACATCACATACAATTAACTTCATAAAGTGTACAATTCAGTGGCATTTAGTATATTCCCAATGCTGTGTATCCACTACCTCTCTAGTTTCCAGAGTTTTTCATCACCCCAGAAAAACACAGCATTGCCCATTAAGTAATCATTTTGCATTCCCTCCTCCCTGTAACCACTAATCTGCTTTCTGTCTCTATGGATTTACCTATTCAGATATATCCATAAAAAAGGAATTGTACTGTGTGTGACCTTTTCTGTATGGATTCTCTTACTTAGCATATTGTTTTTGAGGTTTATCCAAGTTGAAACATGTATGAGTACTTCCATTCCACAATTTGTTCATCCTTTCATCCACTGATGGGCATTGGCTCATTTCTACCTTTTGGCTATTAATGAATTATAAATAATGCTGTTATAGACTTTTGTGTACAAGTTTCTTTGTATACATTCTTCATTTCTCTTTGGTATATACCTAGGAGTGGAATTGCTGATGCTTATTTTTGATAGTTTCTCCTTTCTTGCTTGTTAATTTTCTTTTGATACATAGTTTTTTACGTTCTCCATTTGAAAATTCTAGTATCAGAAATCTTTGGGAATATAAATGTTTTATGTCTGTCCTTCATTGAGGATTGTTTTCTTAATGTGTTTGCTGCTCGTTGATTGCCTGTTTATATTGATCCTAGTCTGTGGGAATTGTAGGGGCCTAAAATGGGGATTCTTTGCTCCAGAGAAAATTTCTTTTGCTAAGGTGTGCCACATACCTGGGAACACTTTAGCTCCTTTCCAGGATACCCAGCCTAATGTGACTGTCTGATTCAGCCCCCTCACCATGCTGCTAACCCAAGCCTTTGTTTCTGATCCATCTCATAGCTGATAATAGCCCTCAGTGCATCCCTTTCACATTTGCTTACTGCACTCAGTTCCTGTTCTAGTATCAGTTCAGTTGTTTGTTTTCTTTTGAGATTGCTAGGCACCCATAGGAACAATGTGTTAAATTGCTTCCTCTAAGAGCTAGTTATTTTCTGGGCAGGAGGGCCCTTTTGAGTAGCCCCTGTTGTCTGTTGAAGAAATGTTTTGTGGATCTTCTTCCAAAGCATCCTGTGAGTAAATAAAACGAGTTCATTTAGAAATCTGATCAGTTTTTCTTAAGGACGTTGGATTGGGAATACTTTTAAAGAGCAATACATTTGTAAAATGTAAACTTCAAGTACAACCATTGTTCTCCTTTTGGATATTCATTGTGTAAGTGTTTTAAGTACTGGATCTTTTTTTTTTAAACTTTTCTCTGGTTGAAAGCACAGAATTAGATGTAAATAATTTATAAATTTCATAGTTATCGCTTCACTGTGTATTGAAGTGAAATAAAAGATTGAATGAAAGTGGCCCTGGTTCGAACTTTGCTGATGAGATGTAAACTTTTAGAAATAATGATAGCTATTATTTTATGGAGTGCTTATATGTGCTGGGCACTATTCTAAGTGTTTATATGTTTAATTCTCACATCTGTTCTATTAAGTAGGTATCGTTGTTGTCCTCATTTTATACATGCGGTAAAAGGCATGGGAAAGTGTACTTTTCTAAGGTCACAAAGTTGGTACGTGATGAGGCTAGGATACAGACCCAGGAAGTCTGGCCTCAGAGTCGATGTGATTAAATATTAACTATGCTTCACTGTAGTAAATGAGAAAGTTTAGAAGTAGCAATATTGGTAGATTTAAATAGATTATTCCAAACAGTTCTCTTAATTTTTGAGAAGAGTGGGATAATAATTGACTGATTTTAGTAACTTATGCTGGATATTTTGGTTTGGTTTTCTAATTTAATTTGTCTCATCAGCTATTTGGGGGAATATATTCCATATAAAAATAATTCTTATAAAACTGAAATGTGCCTTTTTCAACCAAAAATGTGTTTCATTGTACCATGTTTCTTAAAACCATTTTTAACAGCTTTATTGAGGTGTATTTTATATTTCATAAAGTTCACCCATTTCAAGTATGTGATTTAATGATTTTTAATAATTTAACTGAATGATCCAACCATCACTGTAAATTGGGTTTAGAAGATTTTTATCCCCCCAATAAGATTCCTCTTGCCCATTTATAGGAAATCCTGTTCCTACCTCCAGCTCCAAGCAAGTACTAACCTATTTTCTGTCTCTAAAAATTGTCTCTTCTGGACATTATATATAAATTGAATCATACGATATGTGGTCTTTCGTGTTAGGCTTCTTTCACTTAGGATAATTTTTTTCAAGTTCATCCATGACATAGCATGTTTCAATAGTTCCTTTTATTACTGAATAATTTTCTATTGCATAGATATACCACATTTTATCTATCTTTTCCCCCAAACTATATTTTTTAATGTAGTATTTCTAGACTAGATGAAATATTTGCCAACCTTGCAAAGTATGATATAGTGGTGACTCAGCATCTTTTTAATGAACTAATCCATTAATTATGCTTTGGAGTAACATAGTGGTGATTTCACTGTTTGAAACTATGACTGTACTCATGGACTATTGTTCCTTAACTAAATGACCTAGAATATTAAATTTGAGTTCTTATTTCTGCATTTTATAGTTTTTCCTTCTCTGTCTACTGTTTTTGCTCCAATCACTGCCTACCTTTAGCAGCCTCTCTCTAATGCTTTTATAGTACATAAGCCTATACTGAATCCTAGGGATATCTCCCATGAATAAAAGTTGAAGAAATTGTGAATGTTGTGGTGTTCGTTTTGTCCACTTTGAGACCCATTTGTGCCTTTCCTATTCTTGAAGCTGTTTTCCAGACCCTTGCGTAAGAGAGATGTTACAGGATTTTCTGTTTTCAGAATCTGTTTTATTCATCATCCTGCTGGTGATCAGCACTTTTTTTGTGAGGTATTTAGAATACAAAAGATAGCTAAAATAATAGATTAGAGTTAGAATCAAGCAAACATATTTCAAAAAAGGCAGAAGTAGCACGAGTAATATACCTTGACTAATTAACATCTCACACAATTTTGGTAAAACTTTTCTTACTTCAATCATATGAACATTTATCACATTTTCTTTTTAAATGACATGTTGAAATTTATGTTTTAGTGTCTTCTCTACTGGAAGATTTAATAAAAGGCTTTGCTTACATAATATATTTATGAAAAAAGTGAAAAGCAGTTTTTAAAACTCATTTTCTGACTAAACTTTATTGACGTTAAAGGTGCTTCACAGAATGATGATAGCTCCAGACCCAAGGACGAAACAAGGTAAGAGTTCACTTATTGCTTACTGTAGAATGCAGAAAGAGACGAAGGAGAATGAATAAAGATTCATTTTAGTCAAAACTTCAAGTTCAGATTGATATAAAAATACATGAGTGTCGAAAAAAAATTCAGGCTCAAGGTAAGAAAGGAAATATTTATGAAAGATTCAAGACTCAGCTTATCTGACTGCAGTTCTCTGGAGTAGGCCAGGGATACCCACATCACTAATACTTCCTTCATCTTGGAGTAAGTGAATATATTGGCACTTTTCCAAAGGCAGAAAGTTCAGAATCCTAGGGCCATCACTGGGCTGTTAAATTTCTTTTCTAGGAAAGCTGGAATATAAGCTTTGGGTATATGTGAAGGCCCTCACTAGCTATGATATCTTCTGGGCCTTCAGAGAAGGGGCAGAGATTTGTGCCAGCTGTTGGCTCTTAGCTTAGATTTAGCACTTTAATTCAGCACTATCAGCCTTTAGGTTTAGGGCCTGAAAAGTGTTGAACACCTTGGGTTGTGTTAAGTGACTTAACAAACTTTAAGTGTATATTGGTTATCCTAGAAACTGATAATGGGAGATAAAATTAGGAAAGGAGATGACCCTTGTCTTAAAGCAGTAAGGGACAAGTCTTAAATAGAGAATTAAAAAATCACACTAGATTCTTTTTTTTCCCAAATTGGGTAAGCAGTGGGTAGGAAGAAGATGAACCATGGAAGGAGTAGTCAGAGGAGGAAAACAAGAACCAAAAAGCAGTGGCACAGAACATAAGGGAAAATATTCAGAAAGATGGGGTATTTTAGTGTCAGATGCTGTAGGGGAGGATAGTGGAGCAAGTAGAAGAAAATGTCGATCATTGGTGAAGCTGAGTTGATAGGTCCATGGGAGTTTGTTGTACTATTCTATCTACTTTTGTGATGCATGGAAAATTTAATAATAAAAACTTAAAAACAAAGGACAACTCAAGACATTTAAGAAAATCAAAGTTTATAAAACTGCTCTATTTTACCTAATAGAGATCTACCTTCACAGAATCACTCCTGTGACAAAAAAATCTTTTATACTAATCTCATAAGAGGTAGACTATTAAAGAGTAGTAACTTCTTGCCCAGAGAACAATACCTACTTTTATTTCTCACTGTGATTAAAAAGCAATAGAAAAATTTTGGTCTTTTTGATTTTTTTTTGCGTGTGTGTGCTTTGGTGAGGAACATTCACCCTAAGCTAACATCTGTTGCCAATCCTCCTCTTTTTGCTTGAGGAAGATTGTCCCTGAGCTAACATCTGTGCCAGTCTTCCTCTGTTTTGTATGTGGGATGCCCCTCACAGCATGGCTTGATGAGCGGTGTGTAGTTCCACACCCAGGACCCAAACCTGCAATCCTGGCTGCTGAAGCGGAGCACATGTACTTAACCACTACACCACCCTGGCTGGCCCCAGAAAAATTTTTTAAGATTTCATAAATATCTCCGTAGACAACTTATGCCTCTTGTGCCTCTTTTTAGTTCTACATATAATAGAAGATTCTTTGAATTCCTGAAATTTCCTCCATTAAAATGTCTTAATATTTCAGTTTGCTTTGGTCAGTTAACTCCTCTTTTGAGTAATTAACCCAAGTGTTTTCATTGACAAGTGAGAATGTAATCGAATTTTGTATGTCCATTGAAAGCTTCTGTTATGCCACTCTCTTGTTTCTCTTTTGCAAATCTCTTTCTTACAATACTTTTATGAAACCACTCTAGACAACTATAAATTTCTTGCAAAGGCATTTCCAGAGCCTTAGCTTCGTGCCAATTATTAAATCAATGCTTTACATGTTCCCAAATGAATCTTTGTCCTTAATAATCTGAGGAACAGTGTCTTCCAGGTTTCTGAGACTGCCAGACTAATCTTTGACCATGTCTTTTGTGTTCAGCATGAATTCCTTTGCATTAGCTTTTATTCCAGAGAGCATACCTGTGTGATGATGGGTTTGAAATGCATTTTGTAGACTGTCAAATGCTGTTTAAATGTTACTACACAAAATCATGGCCATGACTGGCTTTTCCCCTTTGCTTTTATTTGCAGACTTCATAACTATAAGACTAAAAAGCAGGGCAACATATATGTAGTGAACAAAGTCTTCGGCTCCTTACCAGTTACCGTTTAAAAAGTTTACTAAATAGCTTTAGATTATTTTGCCTTGTCCTAATTCAAGCACTATGTGTATTATAAATGTAGCTTGCTTGTCTCCTTTCCACCATAGCATGTCTGGATGTTTAATGTTTCTCAGTGTTGTCTTTGTCATTTTTATGAAGTACCAAGATGATTGGTGCCTGGTGTTCAAGATTTTGTTGTTACATGTGCCTTTTTGACTGCTACTCTTTGATTTGTATATTTCTTATGGCCTTATTGTATTAGCATCTCAGTTCTCAAGGTTCTTTATCCTGTCCATAAGCATCTGAGTTTATGTATACGTCAGATATATATGTGTGGTGAGATAAGCAGAGGTTTGCAAGATTGTGGGAAAAAACCATAATAGCACATAATTAGCTAATTGCTTCTCAAAGATAATGGTGGTGGTGGGTTCACACTGACAATTCTGTATAGTGTATAGGTTTCCATATTGGTTTTTAAAAACCATTTTGGGTTTTAACTTCACACCCACTTATTAAAGTAACTAAAACAAACCACCAATGTTATTTTAGTACTATGGCCATGTTTCTCAAACTTCAGAGTATGTTAGAATCACCCGGAGAGCTTTTTAAACTACAGATTGCTGAGTCTCATCCCCAGTTCCCAATTCATTAGGTCTAGAGTAGGGCCCAAGATGTGCATTTCTCAGAAGTTTCCAGGTTATGCTGATGCTGCTAGACCAGGCCCTACACTTTGAGAACTACTATGGTTAGACATATAGCTATTTCTTAGATTACAATAAACTATGGGTTTTTCAGTTACATAACAAAGGCTATTTCTTGAAAATCCAGGCTTGCAGAATTTTCCAGAAATGTCACTCCATCTTAATATACTTTTTTACTTCAGAGCTAGTTTGAATCTTGTTTCTTTTTGGACTGTTTTTATTTTTGTTTACTATTAGAAGATAAAGTATTATTTTAAAAAATGTAAATCAGGGTATAAAATGTATAAAATCTTCATGGAAGAAATAGCATTTGACCTAAGAACACAAAGCATGGTTATAATTTGGATATGCATGTCTTGGTGAAATTGCAGAGAGGAAGGAGTTCTAGGGGAAAGGAAGAAAAACAGTCATGGAGGTGGGAGAGAACACAGTGTTTTATTAGAAATCTTCAATCATAGTGTTTGGCTGAAAATAGAGTAATTGAAAGGGAGAAATGATAGGAGGTGAATTTGAGAGTAGAATCAATTAATATTTATTGCCTGTTACAATATGTCAGGCAATATTGATAAGCATGATTCCTCTTATTTCAGTTAATCCATAAACATTTCTTTGAGGTAGGTAGGTATCATTTTTTACAGGTCATGAGAAAACTGAGGCTCAGAAAGAGAAAGTTTCCTGAGTTAAAAGTGTGCATGGCACAGTTGAACCTCGGACAGCCTTACCTTTAGAGCCTGAGTTCGTAATTATGCTTTACTGCTGCCGAAAGTGGAATTTTTTTTCATGTAAGTGCTTAGCCCTCAATAAAAGTTATTTTTAGTATTACAGAGGTTGGGGCCAGATGGAGATTTTGGTTTGCAAGTAAGTATAGGCTTGTAGAATCTTTTTCTGTGGAGAGGAATGTCCCTAAAAATATTTGCATAAGGCATCAGTATGATCAGAACTCCATAGGAAAAATTACGTTGTTTGACAGTTGTGTATAGTTTGGATTATGTGGTGGTGAGTGAAAGTGAGAAGATCTATTAGGAATTTGTTACGGTAATCCACTGAGAGATAATGAGGGTTAGAACTGGAGCAGTGGTGGTAGAAAAGTATAGAAAGAATGTGGAAGTGAAATCAGTGGGACTTGGGTATTGAGTGTCAAGCAGCACAGGAGAGAAAAAAAGTCAAATTGTCTGGGAGAATAGCAGTATCTCCTACAGAACCAGAACATAGGAGGAAGAGTAGCTTTAGTATTGGAGAGTTATTCTAGATCTCCTACATTTAGATAATAGTTTGGTACCAGAGAATGGGAATGAGGCAAAGATTAAAGAGTCTGATTTGGGAATCATTTTAGAGATGATCTTTGAAATCGTGGAATTTGAGACTCTAGGGGAAAATATATGGAAAAGGAAAAGGAGGACAAGAACAGAAACAAAGGGACCTACAATTTAGTGAATGAGAGGAAGAGGACAAACCAAAGAAAGGATGGTTAGAAGTGACAGTACAAGATTAGAATAGTGGTGTCACAGAAGTTGAGAGAAAAATGTTTTTAAAAGATGGAGTATTTACCACTGTCAAATACTGCAGAAAAGAGTGAGATCTCAGAGTAATCAAGCCAGGTAAAACCGGCTGTGTGGAAAATGAAAAACCAGGTTAGAGCTTCAGCTCAGCCCAAGATCAGAGTAGATTCCAGGTTGATTTTAAAGTTGATTTCAGGGGCTGGCTCCATGGCCGAGTGGTTAAGTTCTCGCACTCCGCTGCGGCGGCCCAGGGTTCGGATCCTGGGCACGGACATGGCACCACTCGTCAGGCCATGTTGAGGTGGTGTCCCACATCCCCCAACTAGAAGGACCTGCAACTAAGATATACAACTATGTACAGGGGGAGTTTGGGGAGATAAAGCAGGAAAAAAAGAAAAAGATTGAGAACAGTTGTTAGCCCAGGTGCCAATCTTTAAAAAAAAATAAAAAATAATAAAATTGATTTCAAAAAATGAAACTATAAAACCTTTAGAAGAAAATATGAATAATTCTTTCTTTTTTTTAAGATTTTATTTTTTCCTTTTTCTCCCCAAAGCCCCCCGGTACATAGTTGTGTATTCTTCGTTGTGGGTTCTTCTAGTTGTGGCATGTGGGACGCTGCCTCAGCGTGGTCTGATGAGCAGTGCCATGTCCGCACCCAGGATTTGAACCAACGAAACACTGGGCCCCCTGCAGTGGAGCGCGCAAACTTAACCACTCGGCCATGGGGCCAGCCCTGAATAATTATTTCTGAATAAATTATACAGAAATATAAAACTCTTGTATATTTAAAAATATAGAATTAAATGCAAATGACAAATATTTAACCAATATTAAAGATGATAATTAGTATCCTCAGATTGTAAAAAGCTTTTACAAATAATAAGGAAAATATTCTCCTATAATAGAACAATATACAAAAGACATAGAGTTCATGGAAGAAGAAACTCATATGGCCTATAAGTGAAATATTGTTGAAAATTAACATTTTTATTTACCAGATTGCCAAAGATTTTAAAATATTTAAACACTTTATGGTGAGATGGCGTTTTCATATCCAGCTGATGGGAGAACAGATCAATTATTACCTTTAAAATATTTCTTTAAAAATTTAGCAATCAATATTTCAGTCTTCAAAATATTTGCATACTCTGACCCAGCTATTCTGTTCTCTTTCTGAAGGAAATAGAAAATGCCAAAATAACCCTGCAAACAACCAACCAACAAAAAGAAAATGATTAAATTATGGTATGTCCATATGATAGGGTATTCTACAGTCGTTAGAAATGTTTTTAAATAATTTGGGGGAAATGCCCGGTATATAATGAATAACAAAACAAAGAAACAAAAACTCAGCAGGATATGAAACATCGTATGATCATATACATTGTATGGTCACAATCATAGCCAATGAAGAAAGACTGACAAGAGATACTCCTATATCTTGATGGTAATAATATCCAGAATATAGGATTGAAGGTAATTTTTATTTTGTAATTAGAAGTTACTTTTCACTTTGAAAACCTTTTAAAAATTAAAATGCGCTAACTACATTAATTGCATAAATAAAAAAATTATAATAAAGGAAAGGAGTATGAGAGAACAGTTTGAGGAACAGTTAGCGTTGAGGAAGTGTTTTAGGTTGAGGGGTTCAATTATATTTGTGAACTGAAAGGAAAGATCTAGAAGAAGGAAGGTGATGGAAGATACAAGAAAGGTATTAAAAGAAATTAGAAAGCTTTTCTCAAGCTCCTAAAACTTTAAGTTTTGGTCTCTCTGCTGGTTTTTTTGTGAAATGCAAAGAACATTCATTTTCCATTCCCTTTTCTTTCCTGCCTTCGTACCCAGAGCAAGCACAAATGGATCAGATGACCCTGAGGACGTAGGGTCTGTTGAAAATAGGAGGGTCAATGGGAATAATTCTCCATCACTCTCAAATGGCGGTTTTAAACCTTCTAGGCCTCCAAGACCATCACGACCACCTCCACCTACCCCACGTAGACCAGGTATGTATTCCAGCCATACACTAGAGATGTAGCTCTCAGTATTGTGATTGTAAATAATGTTCTGTTTGGGAACTGACCCTCAGGTAGGTGTCAAGGCATCCTTTTAGATCAGTTTCCTATATGTATTTTTACATTTAAGATTTTGGTCAAGAATGATCTTTCTATAGGTAATCAAGATGTGCCTTTTCCCTAAGTGTTTCCTTCAGAGGTGAAGTTATTGAGGCAAGTGCTCTACTGAGAATGAAAATCACATGTGCAGCATATAAAGTATAGGCAGTACAGATAAGACTGCAACTTTCTGGCAAACTTTGTAACTGTGTGAACATAAACATGTCCCAGAATCAAGGATCTGGTTGTTTATTCTCATTGTATCCTTTAAAAAGACAATTTGTAAATGGCAAATGACCCAACAATGCTAAATGATATTCAGATTTTAAAGCAAAAATTATACAACAAATGAACATATTTCACGTAGTAAAAATCTGGACATCTACAGGTTCATTTTTCCTGATTAGCCAGAATAAATCTTTAATATATTATTATTTTCTTGTGCTAGTATGTGGCAGGGAATGTAAAATAATTAAACCAAATATTATTAGAAAAGTAAATTAGTTGTCTACAAAGCATTTTGTTAAATGACTGTGTTTAATTATATACTTCTCCTTTTTTTCTGTAGATAATTGTGTTAACAATTTACTTCCAACCTTTGAGATTGTATACTACTTTGTCATAATATTGGAGACTTCCTTTGGGAATTGTTTTGTCAACAAGTATTTCTTCAAGATGTAATATGTACTTAACTATTTTTAAGAATATTATTGATTATCACTCAGATCTTCCGTATTTGTAATTAATATCAAAAATTGGTCTCTGATCTTCAGGGTTTCATAGGAAAGACAGTCTTAAGGATCTAGAAAGTTAGTAAATGAATCTATAATAAGGGATACCAAAACTTTCCTATTCTAAAAGTTTTTATTTCTTGTGACATTAGGAAATCAGAATCTATATGTGCTTCATAATTAATAATGAAACATGGGGTAGTTAGAACTTAAAAAGTTGTGAACAAGCCTGTTAAGTGGGACCATTGGCTAGTTCCCATTATGTAAGTCATTTTCATCTGCATATCCACATCTTAAATTTTGTCATCTACCTTTTTATTGTTTTAAGTTAATGTTCTATCCTGAATTTAGATTTCTGAAAAGATATTGCTATTTTCCCCAAATCTTTTATAGCATCTGTCAATGGTTCACCATCTGCCACTTCTGAAAGTGATGGATCTAGCACAGGCTCTCTGCCACTAACGAATACAAATTCAAATACATCTGAAGGAGCAACGTCTGGATTAATAATTCCTCTTACTATATCTGGAGGCTCAGGCCCTAGGCCATTAAATCCTGTACCTCAAGCTCCCCTACCACCTGGGTAAGTAATTGTTTTTGATTAACACTTCTTTTCTTTAGGCTTCTGCATATACTTATTAATAAGGAAAATAATGCTGAACTCCATTCTTTAAAAATCTGTCTCCAAGCAATTGTAACTGATTTTGGGGAGGAGTGTGTAGAGTCAAACTGAACAAAAAAAGCTCTCACCGCATTTGAAATTTCTCCCCTCATTGCTAGGGTAAAGTGGAAGAATATATATATATTTTTTGAAGGACTCTGAACCACAGAAAGTTAACCAAGTCCAAGTAATAAAATAGTCACCTAATTCAGATTGCTTTTTCTTTGAAGGGAAAAAGAATCACTTTTTAAAATAAAAATTTTTCCATCATGAAATCATTTAAAGCAAAGTTAGGAAACTCAGAAAATTAGTACTCATAATCCCATTTTAATCTCTACTAATTATATTTAAAATTAATAATACTCCAGTAGTTTATATATGTATATACATTGTGACATTCAAATTAATCCAGAGCTCAGAATGCTAATCAAGATTAATTGGCTAGCTGATAAAGTAATAAACTCTCATGTTGAGAATTTTAATTGCTAAACAGAATTATATTACTTGTGTGGGTAGTTAGGCCATTTTCCTTTTGGAAACCTACGTAAGAAGCCAGAATTGAGAATTGTTTGTGCAAGAGATTAGCAAAGAGAAACTGGGTACTCTTAGAAGTGATTGGTACACCTAAGCTGTGATATTTTTTTCCTATCTTCTTCACTTTGGGGATAAACCTGTCAAGGAGACTAGAACAATAAGATTGACTTTGTCTGTTGGACTGTGCAGAGACACACCTGATAAAGTCTTATTCTTTATTTTCAGCTTTTTTAGAACCCAAATAGTCCTTTGCCCTTCATTTAGCAGCTCAGTCTTTCTTCAGATTTTATAACATTAATTACAGCTTTCTTTTCCATTCAAGTCCTGCATATACCCTGATCTGATTGACTCAGACTTTGTCTCCTGAGTGCATTGACCTCAAGCCTCTTAAGAAACATAAGGCATCTCCTAGAGCAGATAGTTCTATAGAAGAAATCTCATCCACTGTGTGTCACCCTCAGGATAACATTTCTTGACTTTATTCCTAAATTCTTTTGGAATAATCTTCTTTATTTACTAATATTCTTATTCGCCTCAGTTCTGAAATATGGTAATGTAAGAGAAAAAGGCAAAGACAGGATTAAAAAGCCAGGCTATTCATACAAGTATGTTACCAGCCTTTTTAATTTTGTCTTTAAGTTGGGAGCAGAGAGTGGACCAGCATGGGCGAGTTTACTATGTAGATCATATTGAAAAAAGAACAACGTGGGATAGACCAGAACCTCTACCTCCTGGGTAAGTGTCCAAATTAAAGAAGAAAAGAAGTATTTATTCAGAACTATAGATTATATCTGTACAGAATCTTCCCTACATTGCTGCTTTTCCTCTCTCTGTCAGTCTTTTTTCTACCCACTCTATTTTGTAGTGAATACAAACTGGAAAGCATCAGAGAATTGATTGAGCATGATGAATGATTTTTATCGTCACTCATTTCTAACCTAAAGATTCCATAGGTCTTTCTACTTCCAAGTTTTCCTTTTTGAACTTTTACCTGGCTCAAACTGCAGGGTTTTAGGATTGGTTTCTTCAAGAGTAATTATTTAACTGAGTAAGAATTATAGCCCCATCATATATATGAGGATAAAGTCCCTATTATATTAAAAAGTTTAATATGTAATAGTGAGTTCATTGCAAAATAGTTGGGGAAATAAAGTGTATATTAATACATGATGTTATGCATTTGGCATTTACATTATATAAAATAATTGGAAGAAAAATATTTTTATTCAACAGAAGTCAGTAGCAAAAATGGGGAAATAAGTTAGTTACAACTCTTACAGGAAGTATATGTAACCATGATAATGTACATACTTGTAGTAATCCTCTCTAGGAAATTTATCCTAAAGCAATAGTGCAAAGGAAGGAAAAAAGTTGTGATATATTAAAGGTATTTATTATTTTAGTATTTATAATATCAGAATATTAGAAAGAACCCTAAACAATCAGGTAGAAATCACCAAATTATTGTGTCAACATTTACTTAATACTATGCATCCATTTGAAATAATAAATAAGATAGTTGTATTCTTGTGAAAAAGTGCTTTTTGATATCTATGGAAAGCTGTATATACAATTGTGTCTGTATTGGGATAACAACAGTCAAAAGAACATGGGAAAGAAAATGAGAACTTTTTTCTTAATGACTGTTCCCCCCCCCCCGCCCCGTGAATGTACATTGTGTTTTAAAAACCTGGCTGATACATCTTAAGAACTTTTAAGAAGGAAATTTTGGGGGCCAGCCCTGGTGGCCTAGTGGTTAAGTTCAGCACATTCTGCTTTGGCAGCCCGGGTTTGGTTCCCAGGTGTGGACTGACAGTGCTCTATTAATGGCCATGATGTGCTGGCGGCCCACATACTAAAAAATAGAGGAAAAGTGGCACAGATGTTAGCTTGGGGCGAATCTTCCTCAGCAAAAGAAAAGAAAAAAAGAAAGAAATTTGTAGAAACACTTATCTTAAGTTTACTTATATACCATTTAAAGATATATAAAATAAAAGACTTTAGGTAAATAAAAAATAGTTTCTCAAGGTAAAATCTTACCAAACCCGCACCAGGGCCAAGGTGAAGTCCTGCTTAATTCTTATCTGTTTCATAAGTATTTGTTGAATTAGGTTGTTTTTATCCTGATTTAGCTGGGAACGGCGGGTTGACAACATGGGACGTATTTATTATGTTGACCATTTCACAAGAACAACAACGTGGCAGAGGCCAACATTGGAATCCGTCCGGAACTATGAACAGTGGCAGCTCCAACGTAGTCAACTTCAAGGAGCAATGCAGCAGTTTAATCAGAGATTCATTTATGGGGTGAGCAGCCTGTTGCATTATACACTTAATAAGAGTATTTGGTTTTCAACCTTTTCCTGCATATGAGATGTAAAGCACTAAAAAGAAGGTACAAGTAGGATGGCAACCCAGTTGTTGCTGTTGATAGATATTATTGTTAGACCTTGACTTGAGTATTCTATGTGATATGTTCTTTCCTCTTTGAAATTTCCTGAAGTTCAACCTCATTTGCTTTGTTAATGTCAAAAAAGAAAGAAGTTAAGACAAACTTAAAATCCTTGGACAAAACAATAGTAAAAATAAGCCCAAATAGTTTGAAAAGAATTAAAACAGTTCTAAATTTAATACTGCCTAACTTAGCAGAACATCTGAAACCTTGGGTCTAAGAGCACCTGACTCTTTGGTGGTTATATAGAACTGATGATAGAATTGCATCATTTTGTAACATATAAAGGTAAAGTTTACCTAATACAGTATTTGGTACTCTAGGAGACTAAAGAAATTTGATTTCTTATAGGATTATGCTAAATATATTATTCTGCCTTCAAAACTATATTATCTATATATAAAAAATTTCCTTTCTGGAAATGGCTTAAGTTTTACATATTTTCCTTTAGAGTACTATTGCAGCAATAGTGGTAAGCACACCAAAATGTATTGATGTTTTGTTAATGCAATCTTTGGTGCTAGGAATTTTACAGTCTTTCAGATCATAAAGTATCACAGATCTTTTCTCTGGGGAAAGGGAAATAGTCCTTGGAGAAATTTGATTCTATGTACCAAACAAGAGGGATTTGTTTGAGTAATATATAGAACTTAAACAACTCTCCCAGAGTTCAAGAGAAGCTCACCCTCTTTATTGCCATCTCTTTCCCTCCACCACCATCAATATCATCCCTGTTAGAATCCATCAGAGTAAATTCCTGTCTTCACTAGGCATTGCATTTTTCCTTCTTCCCCATATTCCTGTCTATTTCTTGGACCTCATCACCATCATAGTTATTATTCACTAATGTGGACAAATTCACCTTTATCAGCAGCCTTCCCTTCACTACCTGCTTATGACTAAGATAACTTTCTTTCATATAACAATTTGTGCTGCCACCTTCTGTAGACAGCTGTCACTATATTCCCCTTCTCAGTGATTTTAGAAGTGAAATTATTTTTTGTCTCATCAACCTTACCCTTTTTTCTTTTCCTATTCTGTTTTACATCTTCCTTTCTTTCTAAATTATAATCACCTTTGATATGCCTGGCCAAATTTCTTCTAGGTTTGAATGCCTAGCTTGCCTGCCTTCTTTAAAACTAGTTTCCAGGGGCTGGCCCCAAGGCCAAGTGGTTAAGTTTGCGCACTCCACTGCAGCGGCCCAGGGTTTCACTGGTTCAGATCCTGGGTGTGTACATGGCACCACTCGTCAGACCATGCTGAGGCAGCGTCCCACATGCCACAACTAGAAGGACCCACAAGTAAAATATACAACTATGTACTGGGGGGATTTGGGGAGAAAAAGCAGAAAGAAAAAAAAATTGGCAACAGTTGTTAGCTCAGCTGCCAATCTTTAAAAAAAAATAAAATTAAAAAAAATTTTAAAAAAGTAGTTTCCACATGGGTAGCCAGCGGAAAGAGCATGGGCTTTGGAGTCAGACACATCTGGGTTCGAATCTTGGTCGCGCAGTTACTTTCTATGTATGACTTTGAGTAAGTTACTTAACCTCATCAAGACTCGTTTACTTTATCTATAAAGTATATAAATATATATATATATATTTATATATATTACCTCAGAAGGGTTTTTTTGAGGATTCTGTAAAATATAGTTCCTAATATGTTTGGCACATACTAGATGTATAGAAATGTTATTTTTCTTCTTTTCTCTCCCTCATATCCACAATTGTAAATGTACCCTTTATCTCACTTTGACAGTACAAAATCTCTTAAAACATTCTTTTTAAAGACAGATTTAGCAAATTTCTGGAGCACCTACAGTGTGTATTGCTTCATTGTAAACTTGACCAATTTGATACTCGGAGTCTTTGGAACTTTTCCTGAATTGCAGCTTTTGCCTCATCATCCATGTTCTTTTTTTTTCTCCTATCCAAAATAACCTGACAAATTTTCTGCGTTCTTAACTCTTTGCTTTGTTATAGAATGGTTCTAAATCAAAAAGAACTTAAACAGACTATTTCAGTTACTCTTAACATAGCAAACAGTATGAACTGAATTGAATATTCACAGTACCAGCTACTTAAAAAGTGGTGGGGTGGTGGGGTGGTGGGGTGGTGCTGAGAAAGTCTGTTTATTGGGTATCTGAAGTGGCCTTTGTTCTGATCCTGGTTACAGAGCAGTGGACTCTCATACACTCAGCATCTTTAACCTCACAATGGATATCGTTGATGATGGAAACTGTGTAATGGCTCTTCTTGTCCCATGGCTTCGTTGTACATGTCCCTATCTTATCTGTCCAGGAAGAGCCAGTGGGATAGGCTTGGGTCTTAGAAAATTATCAGAACAGTTTGTCAAATGCCAAACTTTTCAGGGTTCTGTAACCAGGGTTCAATCCTTTTATAGTGTTTTTCCCTGGCCTCCTACTCTTAGTACTTTTCACAAAGCGAAGAGAAGCAAGGCCAGTTCGTGAAAAGTCTGTCTTCCAAGAGCTGTTAAATCAGAAATGGAATATCTCTCACATGCTTGGAAACTTTTAATCAGTTAACCCAATTTCTGTAATAAGTCAGTGACATGGAAAAAAAAACAAAAAGAGATGGTGGGAGAAACTGCTATAGATTGAGACTCAAGAGACTCAACCTAATGTAATGTGAGGACTTTGTATTCTGATTTGAGCAAATAAGAAATCAGAGACATTTAATTAGGAGTTGGGTTTTAGATGATAAAATTAACATAGATTCTTTGCTAGGTATGATAACGATATGTGGTTATGTAAGAAAATGTCCACAAATTTTAGAAAGGCATACTAAAATACATAGTGGTGAAGTGATGACTGGTTTTTCTTCAGCACAGAATGGGCAAAAAAGATAAATGTGGCAAAGTCTTGATAATTGTTGAATTTTAGTGTTGGATATATGGGGTGTGCTGTCCTATTATACTTGTGGGGTTTTTTTTTCTTCGTAATAATTTTTTCTTAAAGCAATTAGAGTCTGTTATTTGTTTGCCTTATCTTATTAAAGAAGAAAGGGCTTAACCAAATCTTACTGAAAGACCACAAATTGTCCTCACTTTATTATACATTTAAACCAAAACCTACTCATTAACCCTACACAGAGTCAATATGACTTTTGCTTCTCTTTTTCCAATGGTTGACTCCTGCTTTCCTTTTATCTAGCCAAACCTCTCTCTCCGCCAGTGTGATAATAGCAAACAGAAATTTAAGAAGTCTTCTATATAGTTCTAGGCTCGTCAGCTCCTTCCAACTGGAATTCTTTCCTTTCACTCATCTGCCAATCTGTTCTTCCTGTGCCCCCAACTCTATTCCCATAATTCTTTGAATATACCATGTACTGTATATGATCCTCTCTTTTTGAGTTAGAAATAAAAGATTTTTCTCAACTATCTGATGACTCTGAGTACTGTTATTTATAAATGACTTTTTTGGTGGTATTATATATTTCTCTAATTTACTGATTTGTAGTTAAAGAAGAAGAAATGGTTATTTGGGGGTTATGTACTTGTAATGTTTGAATTTCAAATAGTTACAAATGTTAAATAATGTTTGCAAAGATTTTTTCTCCACCAGAGTGTATTGATGTTTATTCATGACTGTGTGATACTTATCTCTAAGATGTGAACTTTGTAAGAGTGTGTTATGTTGCACATGGCCGGGGAAGGCATATCAGAACTCAAAGCTTGATCTCAAGTTATCTGTTTTAAGTTGTTCTCTGTTTCACCATTTTGTTGTTGTTGTTCTTTTTAGAATCAAGATTTGTTTGCTACATCACAAAATAAAGAATTTGATCCCCTTGGTCCCCTGCCACCTGGATGGGGTAAGTCACATGAATTTTTTCATTGAATTCAGTCATTTCAAAAATCAGGTATTTATAGATGATACTCTGCTCTAGCTTGAGTGAATTTCTGGGAAGCTTTTTGGGTATGTTGGTTTAATTCAGAGTGCCAAATAGGCATTAAATTTTCCCAGAGTTCTAAGTTGACTCTTTCATTATGGTGAATTTTTATTGGAATTCAGAATTATTTTACTTTTCTAAAGTTTAAAAATATTTTTGCTCACTCAGCAATAAAAATAAATAGATTATTGATGCACACAACAATCTGGATGGACCTCAAGTGACATTATGCTTAGTGAAAAAGTCAATCTCAAAAGATTATGTACTGTATGATTCAACTTATATAACATTCTCAAAATGACAAAACTATACAGATGGGAAACAGTAATAGTTGCCAGGAGACAGAGCCAGTGGTAGGTGGGTGCAAATACAGGAGGTAACAGAAGTGGTTCTTTTTTTTTTTTTAATGAATTTTTGGTGAGGAAGATTGGCCTTGAGCTAACCTCTGTTGCCAGTCCTCCCTTTTCTTTTTTTCTCTCCAAAGCCCCAGTGCATAGTTGTATATCCTAGTTGTAAGTCACTCTAGCTCTTCTACATGGGATGCCACCACAGCATGGCTTGATGAGCAGTGCATAGGTCTGTGCCGAAGATCCAAACTGGCGAACCCCGGGCCACTGAAGCAGAGCATGCGAACTTAACCACTTGGCCATGGGGCCAGCCCCACAGAAGTGGTTCTTATGTGGTGGTGGAACAGTTCTGTATCTTGACCGTGGTGGTGATTACACAATCTATACATGGGATAAAAGTGTGTAGAACTATACATTCACATAAATGAATTCAGCTTTAAGAATTCATGCATATTGAATAAAGTCTATAGTTAACAGTAATGTACTAGTGTCAGTTTTCTGATTTTGATACTATAGTATAGCTATGTGAGATGTTACCATTGGGGAAACTAGTTGAAGGGTATGTGAGATTATTTGAATGATTTTTGCAACATCCTGTGAGTAATAATTATTTTAAAATAAAAAACTTAAAAACAAATTTTGATCACTTTGGTGCTTCCAAAACACAGTTAGGAGTTTGGTTGAGTTGATGTTATATGAAAGAACAGTAGAAGGGGGAACGTGTTAGAGTAGTGACTTTGTGCCCTACACCATGAAGCACAAGATTATGCTCTGTTATCAAGTACTTTTGGTACCTTGGTTATTGGTGGGCCTACCCTCTCAGAATTTGGTTTTATAGCATTATATAAGTCATAGCACTGTAGCAAGTTTCCAGAATAAACATGGCAGTGTAGAAATAGTTTTGCATGAAAGCCAAAGAGAATATAGAAAGTGGAAAACAGCAAAGGAAAGCCAGTTATGGAACCAGTTGAAGTTTTATCTTCAAGAGCTGCAGATATTTCATAACATTGGGGTAAATTCAGAAAGTGATATTTCTAGATAGTCTTGTTGGGAGGCATCAATCCTCAAGATACATTGCTCTAGCATTACTTCTTTAAGGAATGGAGAAAAAAATTGATGGATCAAGATCGCATGAATCTAGGCAATAAATGATATTGGCTGTGTAAGCCTGCCTTTGAGAAACCCCGTTGTTCTTAAGGTTGTTTATACTTAACACTCCTGTGAGTCAAAGAGGGAAAAATGTAATAGGTTGTATTTATAACTGTTATTGTTACTAGCTTGTAACCAAGGGAGGGTATATGAAAGTTGTGAATTTCTGTCTTCACCAAAGCCTGGCTCTCTAGTAAGGAGTCTTGGCTCTACTAGAACCTCGGAGTGGACAATGTATAGTTGGTCTGAACTGCTTTAGAAGAGGGGATGTTGCTCTTAAGAGGCATTTTGAACCAGACCTGTCGTATTGCTTTCCCAGACATGGACGGTTTTCTCAGCTTTATTTCTAGAGTTTTCGTATGTCCATGTTAGAGTGGATAAATTGATGCACTGAAAGGATATATCTGAAAGGTCATGTATTTATCCTCTTAATTTTATTGCAGAAAAATCACGATGCAATTGGCTTTTGTCAGAAACACAGCCCATTTTACTCCTTCTCCAGAGCAGCTATAAGAAAAATGGCCTCTTGCTCATAGAAGCACGAATTGCAGCCTATGTTGACTTTACTCGAAAAGCTTTCCCTGCAAACTGGTTCTAACCTTCTATATTTATCATTATCCTCATCATCAAGAGCTTCCTTATTATTGCTTTAGCCATCAGCACCTCCCTAAAATACTGTCTCTGAAGTCCCAATCCCAGCTTATTCATAGGTTATCAGAATCTTGCCTTGCTTACTTTAAATTCTACTGATTTTTAGGTTTCACACTCCTGAAGTTGAAGTGTAACCCCCGTCCCAAATGAGTTCTTGGTCATCCTGTTACTCAGACTGAGCATTGCTTTATGATTCTCTGCCTTTGGGGCGTATGCCTTATTTGTGGAACCAGTGACAATACTGGTACTGTAAAAGATGACACTCAGCTGACATACCCTCAGGATTTAAAATCCCAGTTTATAGCCTGTGTTTACATTCTGAAATTGCAGCAGCATTTTTGTGACACCATATATATTTAAATCCAACTTCTTCAGTCTTTCAGACTTTCATATGCTAGGACTAAACATTACCACCTTACACACTGACAGTGGAGAATATTAATACATGCAAGGTACAGAAGCTGGAGAACAAAGAATGCTTTTGGTTCAACAATGTAGCCTAATAGGGCTTTGTATAGCTGGTTTTACTCATCAAGTATAAAGATATTTACTCATTTTCAGAGTTGTTATGAAAGAATACATAGAATAGCAAGAAGCTTCTGTTTTTTACTGTTTTATTCAAGTCAGGAAGTGCTCTGATGTGCATTCAGGTTTGATGTTCTGTAATTTCAGTATTGTTTGTCATGTGATTTTTTCCAACAAAGTAAGAAATCAGCTCTACAGCCACAGTACTTCCTCTTATTAAGCAGATGAGTTTTCAGTTTGCAAGGGCATCCGCCTTTCAAATTTTGTTTTTCACAGCCTCTTCCAAGAAATGCTGATATCAGCAGTATATACTTAGAACATAGACAGGAAATAAGTTTTCTATTAACTTTATCTTGCCTCATGTTAGCTTTTGAAGAGAAACTCTCTGGCCCTGAAATCTGAACTTAAATGGCAGATAAAAGATGAGTATATGCTCAGCTATATACTTAGGGTATTATTTTTAGATTATAGAAGTTACTTTTAAAAAATTATTTGGATACAAGAAACTTACACATTCTGCAAATATATTTAAAAATTTACATTTAATGTGATGGCTAAGAACATTAACTTACTTTGTTATCATGTAGCCAGCTGTAGCACTGTGGTTCCTTCTTTTTGCCTCAGAGACAACCTTAAAGTTGGTTACATGTTTCCACACTCAAGATGCCATAAGCAGTGAAGCCAGTCTTAACATTCAGTGTGTCACAAGATGTAGAGTCCCATTTTTCTGTATATTATGCACACTTGGACTTCTATTTCCATTTTAGGCTCAGCTGATGTAGAAAGTAGCTGAGATGTCAGGAGCAGATTCATGATACTCACCAGTATATCACTTCTAACCCCTCATATCATCACTGCTACTTGAAATCGTGGAATCAGTGCTGGAGATAAAGTTAAATGTGACCAAATAACAACTTGACAAAGCTATTGCAAGACTCATCCTGCAATATCTTGCTTGAAAAAAGATCCAAAGGATCTAAATAAATGTTATTTGAAAAATAGATGCCAACTTTTCAAACCATATGAAATAAAAATTGACTTTATCAGTATGGAATTAATCTTAAAATTTTGTTTGAAAATTGCTAATTTTTAGAAACTGTGCTTTTAAAAAAGTTGAAATCCATTACTCTTTAATACTTCCAATTATTCATTTTGAGACATCTTGGCCAAATTAAATTTAGATACAGGAAGAGACCTATCTTTTGAAGAATTAATTGGTAATAGAGCAGAGAAGTCAATAGTTCAAAACAACAACTTAATATTAAAATTTCAAAACTTTTTGGTTATTAAAAGACAGTCACATCCACATGTCTTCTAAACCTTAATGACAAAGTTCAGGAAAGCAGGGGAAATTTTGTAGAGTGGGGACAAGAAAACTAGAATCCTAAGACGAGAGACAAGTGAGGAAATAAACAGCAGCCACAGATGAAGTAAATTAAAGAACTGAGCCCTGCTGCCCAGCTCTTGTGTAGAAAGTTACTATAGATATTTAGGATTTAGGAACTGAGCATGTTAAGGAACAGGATATATTTTGAAACAGTCTTCTCTAGTAGAATAATGCCTAACATGTAAGAAAGAAACAATTAAGTTATATCCCTCCATTATATTTTTAGAAATGAGATAGTGTAGTATGAAAAAATCCCTGATTGGAGACCTGAGTTTCCATCCTGTCACTGCTACTTAATTCTGAGATTTTGGGCAGATCACTTAACCTGTCTGAGTTTCCTTATCTTGAAGATAAATTAAAACCACCTACCCAAGGGACTGTTAAAGATAAAATAAGATCATGTATGTAAAGTTAAAACAGTTAATTATTCTTGCTGCTTTTGGCTGGATTGAGCAGAAAGATCCTGTGGGCAGAACATTGCCATTAAGTCTATTTAGCTTCTAGGATATACTGATTTTTTGTAACCTTAGTAAATATGTGAATTTAATAATGAAAGAAGAAATTAAAACTTTTTAGTTTAGTTTTAGTTTAAAGTTGTGATTTAAAATCGACAAAATCAACAATGCAGTAAGAAATTGGCAAATTCAGTTCATCTTATTTTATTTTAGTTTGAGGAACAAGACTACACCAATTCTAATGTTTTGAATTTCTTTTCTTTTTTTTAAGAGAAGAGAACGGACAGCAATGGTAGAGTATATTTTGTCAACCACAATACTCGTATTACACAATGGGAAGATCCCAGAAGTCAAGGGTAAGAACTTTCAGTTACTAGTGTATAGATAACCTCTTAAAGATTGTACCCTATTTCTGACTCAGTTATGAAAAAAAATAAAAGTTACATATTCTTTCCCAAAGGCCTTAAACATTAATCAACCATATACATTAAAAAGAGAAAAAATTGTTACTGTTACTTTCATATAATGGATTTGGGTTTCTTGAGAGTATAGGGGGGAAAAAAACCTCATTGGTATATGCAATTACACTTATATATTCAAAAATACCTATTTATTATTAGTAAGACCAGATTAGTAATTCTAAAGTGGATTTTGCAACCTGGGATCACTGGATAAAATTCAAGGAGTATATGACTTAGTGGGAAAACATACATATTCAATTTCACTAACCTTTACTTGAAATTGAGTGTTTCCTTCCATTATCATTGTAAGCTACAACCACATCATTCTGCAGTTGTAGATATCTGAAAATATTGTTTATACACTTCATTACAAGCACTTGCTAGTTAATATAGTAACAGAAACACATTATTATCAGTTGTCTTTTTAATGTTTTGATAACTGTATATATAATTGTTTTTCTTTGTAACATTATGTAATAGTGTATGTATTAGTTTGCTAGGGCTGCCTTACAAAGTACTACAAATTGGCTTAGAACAACAGACATTTGTCTCATAGTTCAGGAGACTAGAAGTCTGAGATGAAGATGTTTTCAGGGCTGTGCTCCCTCTGAAGGCACTAGGGAAGGATCTGTTCCAGGCCTCTCTCCTAACCTCTCTGGTAGTTCTTTGGCTTGTGACAGCAAAACTCCAGTCTTCACATGGCATTCTTGCTGTGTACATGTCTCAGTGTCCAAATTTCCCCTTTTTATAAGGACACCAGTCATATTGGATTAATGGCCCACTGTCATCATGATCTCATCTTAACTAATTATATCTGCAGTGACCCTAAAAGATCACATTCTGAGGTACTGAGGGTTAGGACTTCAACTTATGAATTTGCAGAAGTCACAATTTAGCCCATAACAATATGTAACAATATGTAATACGATGCAGGTGTCAGGCTGCCAGAGAGTTCCATTCTGTAAGGAATTGGGCAAGCCATAGAGCACAGAGAGCACAATCCACTAGATTGCCCTCACTTCAGACCAACTGGCTACAAATTCGAGGGTCCCCACAACCACTTTCAGATTTGATAACTCACCAGAGAGACTAGAATTCACTGAAACCCATTATCTTCACAGTCATGTGTATTATAGGGAAAGGGATACAAATTAGAAGCAAGAAATGTGTAGAGCAGTCTGAGAGGGTTCCAAATACACAGAATTGATGTGGAACAGTATGCATGGAGTATTGCCAGTCTCTGGTATGCAGAATTTTTATTGGGACTCCATCATGTACTGCCTGTGTGGCTAACCTTTAGTCTCCAGCCCTTCCCCAGAGTTGGGGCTAATGCCTTTAGTTTCCAGTTACTCCAGAAGTCAGAACTGATACAGCAGGTCCTAAGCCTCCATCATAAATCACATTGTTGACTGTTTGGTGTTCAAAGCCCCCAAGCAAACATGGATACTCCTGACAGGCAGGACATTCTAGAAGCCTAATGATCACCTCCCAGGAACCAAGGGCAAAGGCCAAACTTCTCTTCAGGTATGACTAATTCTTCACATATTTCATGGCTCAGAGTTTTAAGAACCTCTCTTCTAACGATATGCTTTAAATTTAAAATCTGTTTCTGGATACCAACACATCACAACATTTTTTATGGAGTTATGGTATCTAACTTAAATATATTCAATTTCCCAAAAAGGAAGAGTTAAGAATTTCAAAAGTAGTATTTCTAAGGCCTCTTTAAAGTTCTATCTCTAAGGATAGAATAGACCATGTTACCTTTCTGTAATTTACTCCCATTTTTTTTGTTCCCCTGTGAACTTTAAAGTTTCAGAGTTAAAATTAGAATCATATTTTAATAAATAATACAAATGACCCAGTTCTATCCAATTTGTTTTGTTTTCAAGAAAACAACTTGTTACTGAGCCTGTCTTGCAAATATAATTACAACAAATGAGAAGTGTTATCTTTTAAAAACTTTTGGTAGCATATTTTATCCAACATTTGTATTCAGTTCTGTGAATACAGTGAAATGTTCTTAACCTTTTGACATAGTTTATAAATACTGTTTTATGCAATGGTTCTCAGCCTTTTGTTTTTCTGAAGTACACTTGAGGAAAATGACATTCCTGTCAGCAATGGTGGCTCTCTAAAACAGTGAACTTAAATGCCTCCAACGATACTCTTTCTTCCCTTTGAACATTTCCATTGTTCTCTCTCTCTCACCAAACTCACCGAATGAGAAAATTAAGGCTGTAGAATAGGGAAAATGAACTGGCAAATATGGATAAAACTAAAAAGACTGGCTGTCATGGCAGAATACACAAACAAAAATTGCAAAGGAGTGTTCAATAGTTCTGTACTCATTGTAGTGTAACATTTTGAAATGTAAAAATAAATTTCTTAGGTTCATGGTAAGCAGTTTTGAAATTTATGCATGCCTCAATTAATATGTAACAGATTAAAATTAGTTCATTTATGTTAGTCACTACTGCCTTAAAATCTAGTTCTTGTTTTAAAATTCATGTAATATTTGTAGAGTGGGAAGTTATTGCCAGACACACATGGTGAAATTCTTGGTAAATGCTGTGCTAGCATTATGAAGGAAGTACTTTGAGGGACCTGAGGAGAATGATCAGTATATAGTAGGAAGAGTAATAATAGTTACAGTTTGAGGGCTTACTATGTGCTAAGCTTTTTACTTGTGTTCTCTCATTTATTCCTCATATAGTTTTATTACCTAGACATTGTTATCTCTATTTTATAGGCAAAGAAACACGTTTAGAGAGATTAAGCAAGGTCTAAAGATAGGTATTAAAGAAGTGAGTATGAATATTTCATAAAGAACATTTGAGTTGCCTTAACAGAGGAATAATAGAGATTCTGGACAATGGGAGAATCTTCACTTGAAGGTGTGGCAGATCATATCTTGTTTAGGGAAATGGTGAATAGCCATACACTATGAAGTCACAGGGTTCATGGAAGGGAGTTGGAGGTAGAGTGCAGAGATAAATCTGAAAGGGAACATTGAGGGTGGAGTATAGAGGCAGAGTGAGTGCCTGGTGGAGGAGTTTAGATCTTACCATTGGTAGTGGTGAGCAGTGTTATCACTTTAAGGAGAGAATTTGATCAGATCACTATTTTAGTACTCTATCAGCAATATGAAATATCAGAGTGTAGGACTAGAGTGATACTAGATGCAGGAAAACCAGTTAAGTGGCTGTTGTGAAAGTTTAGAAGAGAGCTGAATAAAGCCAGAATAAGGATGGTGCTGGTGACTGAGAACACTGAAGAACATGAAGACTTCTAAGGCAGAATGGGCAGAACTTGGTTAACATAAGATGTTTAGATGTGTTATTACGTAGATGAGGAATACAGGCCAAGTAGATGGGAGAAGACTTGAGTGGTGGTTGATGGACCTGTTGGGGTTTTTTTAAAGATTTTATTTTTCCTTTTTCTCCCCAAACGCCCCCGGTGCATAGTTGTATGTTTTTAGTTGTGGATCCTTCTAGTTGTGGCACGTGGGATGCCACCTCAGCATGACCTGACAAGTGGTGCCATGTCCGTGCCCAGGATCCAAACCGGCAAAACCCTGGGCCGCCGTAGCAGAGCATGTGAACTTAACCACTCGGCCACGGGGCTGGCCCCCTGTTGACATGTTTAACATGCTTGTAGGATATCTAGATAGAGAGGTCTAGTAAACAACTGGAAATACTAAATTTAAATGGTTTCCTAGAAAATTTCTGCTGCATTTATGGGTATTTTTAATTTCTGTACTTGGCAAATAAGCAACTCTTTAACATTTTTTTATTTGTTTATATTTTTCCTTATGTTTTATAGTCAACTAAATGAAAAGCCCTTACCTGAAGGCTGGGAAATGAGATTCACAGTGGATGGAATTCCATATTTTGTGGACCACAATAGAAGAACAACCACCTATATAGATCCCCGCACTGGAAAATCTGCCCTGTAAGTTTTCTAAGCATTGTAGATTAAAAGTAAAACTGGGGGCCGGCCCGGTGGTATGGAGGTTAACTTTGCACGTTCCGCTTCGGTGGCTTGGGGTTCACTGGTTCAGATTCCGGGTGTGGGCTTACACACCACTTGTCAAGCCATGCTGTCGCAGGCATCCCACATAAAATAGAGGAAGATGGGCACAGATGTTAGCTCAGGGCTAATTTTCCTGAAAAAAAATTTAAAAAGTAAAACTGATTCCTAAAATCTTAACATAAAGATATGAATTAGCAAGGAGTGCAATTCTTACTATTTCTTGAGTTGGCTTGCCCATAGGTCTCTGTTCACTAAATATTTTACATTTCCATTACCTTTTTGAATATTTTCTCCTAGAGACTTTTCATATTTGTTACCATCTGTTCACATAGCACTAATTGAGACTATTTAGAAATTATCAGTGCAGTACTGCCCACTAATCCCTGATTTCTGATACCTGCCTTCTTTCATTTCCATTACTTAACTTAAAAGCTCCCATGACTTTTTCTTTTCCATTTTTGAAAGTAACTTTGTGTTTTGTGGATTAGCTTAATGTTTTGTTTAGGATTTTTTTTATAGTGGTAAAATATACATAACAAACTTTATCATTTTAACCATTTGTACAGTTCAGTGGCATTAAGTACATTCCCACTGTTGTGCAACGATCACCACCATCCATCTCCAGAACTTTAACATCCCATACTGAAACTCTGTACCCATCAAACAATAACTCTCCAATCCCCCTTCTCCTCCCAGCCACTGATAATTACTGTTCTATTTTCTGTCTCTATGAATTTGACTACGCATGTAAGTGGAATCGTATAATATTTGTCCTTTGTGACTGGCTTATTTCACTTAGCATCATGTCTCCTAGGTTCATCCACGTTGTAGCTTGTATCAGAATTTCATTCCTTTTCAAGGCTTAGTAATAGTCCATTGTGTATATATATTACATTTTGTTTATACGTCTGTTCATGGACATTTGGGTTGTTTCCGCCTTTTGGCTATTGTGAGTAATGCTGCTATGAACATGAGTGTACAAATATCTGTTCACATACTTGCTTTCAGTTCTTTTGTGTATACACTCAGAAGTGGAATTGCTGGATCAAATGGTAATTCTGTGTTTTCAGGCACTGCCATACTGTTTTCCACAGTGGGTACACTATTTTACGTTCCCACCAGCAGTGCACATGGTTTCCAGTTTTTCCACATCCACACCTACGGTTGTTGCTTTCTTTTTTGTTTTTGTTTTTATTGTGCCATCCTAATGGGTATGAAGTTACATCTCGTTGTGGTTTTTATTTGTATTCCTCTAATGATTCATGATGTTGAGCATCTTTTCATGTGCTTATTGACCATTTGTATATATTCTTTGAAGAAATGTCTATTCGAGTCCTTTGTCTATTTTTGAATTGGGTTTTTTTGTTGTTGTTGAGTTTCAGAAGTTCTCTATATATTCTGGATATTAACCTCGTATCAGATATGTGATTTGTACATACTTTTCTCCCATTCTGTGTGTAGCCTAAGAGTTTTATAGCTTTAGTTCTTAACTTTTAGGTCTTGGATCTATTTTTAGTTAATTTTTGCAAATGGTGTTAGGTAAAGGTCCAACTTCATTATTTTCCAAGTGGATATCTAGTTTTCACAGCACCATTGGTTGAAAAGACTGTCCTTTCTGCGTTGGATGGTCTTGGTACCCTTGTCGAAAAATCATTTGACCATATATTTGAGAGTTTATTTCTGGGCTTTCTATTTTGATTGTTCTATATGTCTCTCTTTCTTCCAGTACCACAGTGTTTTGATTACTGTAGCTTTTACTAAATTTTGAAATCAGGAAATATGAATCCTCCAACTTTGTTCTCTTTCAAGATTGCTTTGGCTTTTCAGGGTCCCTTGAGATTCCATATGAATTTTAGGATGGATTTTTCTATATCTGCAAAAAAAGTCATTGGGATTTTGATAGGGATTACATTGAATCTGTACTTTGCTTCGGTTAGTATTGGCGTTTTAACAATATTAAGTTTTCTAATCCATGAACATAGGCTGTCTTTACATTTATACATTTATTTGTCTTTAATTTCTTTCAGCACTGTTTTCTAGTTTTCAGTGTGCAAGTCTACTCCCTTGGTTAAAAGTAAATCCTAATTTGTTGTTGTTTTTGATGTTATTTGTAAATGGAATTATTTTCTTAATCCTTTTCAGATTGTTGATTATTTGTGTATAGAAATGCAACTGATTTTTGTGTGTTGTTTTGTATCCCACTTTGCTGAATTTACTTATTCTAACAGTTTTTTTGGTCTGGAATCTTTAGGGTTTTCTGTATATAAGATTATACCATCTTCAAACAGAGGTAACTTTTACTTTTTTCTTTCCAATTTGTATGCCTTTTATTTCTTTTTCTTGCCTGGTTGCTCTGGCTAGAACTTCCAATACTATGTTGAACAGATGTAGTGAAAGCAGGCATCCTTGCCTTGTTTCCTGATCTTAGAGGGAAAGTTTTCATTCTTTGACTGTTGAATGTGATGTGAGCTGTGGAATTTTCATATACGGCCTTTATTATGTTGAGGTAGTTTCCTTCTAGTCCTAGTTTGTTGCGTTTTTTTTTTTATCATAAAAGGATGTTGAATTTTGGCAAATTTTTTAAAATTTTTTTTTTTTTTTGAGGAAGATTAGCCCTGAGCTAACTACTGCCAATCCTCCTCTTTTTGCTGAGGAAGACTGGCCCTGAGCTAACATCCATGCCCATCTTCCTGTACTTTATACGTGGGACGCCTCCCACAGCCTGGCTTTTGCCAAGCAGTGCCATGTCCTCACCTGGGATCTGAACTGATGAACCCCAGGCCGCCAAGAAGCAGAAGGTGCACACTTAACCGCTGCGTGACTGGGCCGGCCCTAATTTTGTCAAATTTTTTTGTGTCAATTGAGATGATCATGTGGTTTTTTTCCCCTTTGTTTTTAATGTGTAGTGTATTATATGACTTTTCATGTGTTGAACCATCCTTGCATTTCAAGAATAAATCCCACTTGGTCAAAAGAATTAAAATATTAATACTTTTAATATACTGCTGTATTCAATTTGCTAGTATTTTGTTGAGGATTCTTGCATCAGTGTTCATAAGAGATAGCGGTCTGTAATTTTCTTGTATTGTCTTTGTCTGGCTTTGATATCAGTGCAATGCTGGCCTCATTACTTTTTAATTTTATACTTTCTGCATATTAAAAGCGTTCATGTTTAAAGCAGAAACTAGGAATTCAGGGCAATTAGGTATCAATGTAATTAGAAATTATTTAGATATTGAAATAAATTATAAATAGGTACTGTCGTATCATTCATTTTAGTTACAGTTAAGGGTACATAATAACAGAAAACCCCAAAACAATAGTGGCTTATATAAGGCAGAAGGATATTTCTCTCCAACATTAAAAAATAGTCAAGTAGGGGCCAGCCCTGTGGCCTAGTGGTTAAATTTGGCATGCTGTGCTTTGGCAGACCAGGTTCAGTTCTCAGTCGCAGACCTACACCATTCATTGGTGACCATGCTGTTGTGGCGACCCACACACAAAATATAGGAAGATTGGCAACAGATGTTAGCTTAGGGCAATGTTTCCTCATTTCCTCAGCAAAAAGAAAAAAGTCCAATGGGATTTAAACAGCAGACTACTGTATAATCATGGCTCAAAGAAGTCATGAGAAATTAGGAAATATTTTGTACTTGATAATAAAAACACAACATATCACAATTTGTGGGGTTTAACAAAAGTAGTCTTTAGAGGAAAATGTGTTGCTTTAAAGAACTAGATTAGAAAATAAGAAAGGTATAAAATCAATGATCCCTGCTTCCACCTTGAAAAACAAGAAAAAGAAAAGTTACTTAAACCCAAAATAAGCACAAGGAAGGAAATAAGCCTAAAAGGAGAAATCAGAGAAATGGAAATGAAACAACAGAGAAATCAAAGCTAGAAGTTGGATCTTTGAAAAAGATTAATAATATTGATAATCCCTAGTAAACCTGAGAGGGAAAAAAAGAAAACACAAATACTAATATGAAAGTAAAAGAAGGCTATCACTACATATCCTACACACATTAAAAGATAGTAAGGTGTATATTTTGAACAGCTTTATGCCAATGAATTTGACGTTTTAGATCAAATGGACAAATTTCTTGAAAAAGACAAGTCACGAAGGTGAACACAACAAGAAACGGGAAATCTAAATAGCCCTGTGTCTGGTAAAGAAATTGAATTCATAATTCAGCAATTTCCCATAAACAAAATTCTGGCCTAGATGGCCTCACTGGTAAATTTTATCAAAATTATAAGTAATAAATAATATCAATCCTGTTTAAATTCTTTCATCACATATGAGAGATGGGAACACTTCCCAACTCATTTTATGAGGCTCCTATAACCCTGATACAAAAATCAGACAAGAAAAGTAGAAGAAACTTATTGACTAATATTTCTATGAACATAGGTGTAAAAATCTTTAACAAAACAGTGGCAAATTAAATCCAAGATAGGAAATGGATATTATACTATCATCATGTGGAGTTTATCCCAGGAATGCAAGATTGGTTTAATATACAAAAATCCATCAATGTAATTCACCATATTAACAGATTAAAGGCAATAAATCATGATCATTTCAAGAAAGCACTTGACAAGGGGTTGGCCTATTGGCGTAGCAGTTAGGTTCCTGCAGTCCACTTTGGCAGCCGGGGTTTGCCAGTTCGGATCCTGGGCACAGACCTGTGCACTGCTTATCAGGCCATGCTATGGCAGGTGTCCCACATGTAAAGTAGAGGAAGATGGGCACAGGTGTTAGCTCAGGGCCAATCTTCTTCAGCAAAAAGAGGAGGATTGGCAGTGGATGTTAGCTCAGGGCTAATCTTCCTCAAGAAAAGAAAGCACTTGACAAAATACAATGCAAGTTTATGATAAACTCTCAGCTACCTTGGAAACTTTCTTACCTGAAAAATAGTATTTATGAAAGACTTACAAACCAACATCAATACTTAACGATGAAATACCTCAAGATCAAGAACAAGACAAGGATATCTACTGTCACTACTTCCTTTCAACATTGTATTGGTAGTCCGAAGAGATAAGAGAAAGAAATAAGAGATATATAGATTGGAAAGGAAGAAATAAAACTCTTTTTTTCCACACAGATAATATAGTTATATATATAGAAAATCATATGGAATCTAGAAAAAACTACTAGAACTAGTAAGTGAATTTAACAGTGTTGCCAGAAACAGAATCAATTATATTTCTACTTTATACATTTAAAAAATGAAATTAAAAATAATCTAGAAGAAAAAGCACATAATTCAGTGATATGAAGTTCAGGGCTAGCTTGAAAGGCTTATGGTGGCATCCGTGATCTAGACTTCTTTCTTTCTGTCTACCAGCCCAGACCTCAAGGTCACATCATAGTTTGTGATAACTGATGAAACTTCAGCTATTATAGTCACACTTCAGGCTGGAATATGGAGGAAGAGCAAATTGGAAAGAGAAAAAAATCTCTTTTCAGCTATGTCAGCTCTCTATAAAAGAGCCTTCCTGGAAGTCCTATACAGCATTTCCACTTACAGCTCATTAGCCATAGTTAAGTCACACAGCCACACTTTGAAATGTAATCTTTATCCAAGATAGTTGTCTGCCCAGGTAAATATCAAGTCTAATTTAAGAGAGAGAGAGAGAGACAGAGGGGGAGAGAAAGAGAGAATTGATTTGAGGCTAGACAACATTCTCAGATAAAACCTCCTTTACCCAGCCCTGTTAGACTGATTTGGTTTATATAAGAGAAAATCATACAACAGTGGCTTTAAAAAGGCCAAATTTTATTTCTGTCTCTTACTTAAAAATAGTCTTGGGAAATATATATTTTTTTAAAGTGGTATTAAGGAGTCTACTGTACTAGGATATTTTTCTATTTGACTGTAAAGTACTGAGGGGGTGTGGTATTTTGCTTTCCTTCAATATTTTATCTTACATGCAGCTGTATATGTCATATTAACATTCTTCCTTAGAGACAATGGACCCCAGATAGCCTATGTACGAGACTTCAAGGCAAAGGTTCAGTATTTCCGGTTCTGGTGTCAGGTTAGTATCAGGACTGTATTTCTGTACTCCCTTTCCTTTGTTTGTTGCTTATATTACACAGTCAGTGGTTGTGAAAATAACCCATAGAAAAACAGCTAAAATGGGAAGCATTGGAATCTCGCCTACTTTTAGGGCAAAGAAATAGATTTATCAGATAATTTGTGGCTTCAGTTGTCTAAAAGAATAATTTTCAAACCATTTGGATAAGAAAATATTGCTACTCTTTCTAATACCCATTACTTTCAAATTGCACAACTCTTCAAACAAATGAGTTAAAACATTTTCTGATGTATAAATTGTAACCAGCCTGTTTTATGTGGCATTTGATATAAATGACTTTGATAAATACATATATATATGTATCACTTTGATAGATACATACATATATATGATTATATTCAGAGTATTTTTCCCAGATGTGATCAAGTACTTTTGATGTATAAATATTTACTGAATTAATGATTTCTTTATGGGTAATAAATAAAATGAATGCACTAGTCACAGTGTTACTAAGATGAATATTTTTTAAATTTCAAACTCCTGTAATTAACTGGGCCTAGGCAGCAAAAAGAATTTGAATTAGCTTTTTGAAAATAAATTAAGTAAAGATTGAGTTGACTCATTAAGTAAGCACTGTGCATATAAAATCTTGTTTTCTTCTCTTTCTTATATTTCAAATTATCTATAATTGATCTTATATATCAAATGATCTATAATTATCATGAATGCTCACAAATGCATGGTTAAACATTATTGAATATAAATTCATATTCATAGTCTACTTGTTTCTGTAAGCAAAGATTAAAGTAAATAAAACTTTGCTTTTTTGGTTTCTTGATAGGCCATTTTAATGGTGAGAGTTGACTTAAGTCATTCTTGTATTTCAGCAACTGACCATGCCACAGCACATAAAGATTACAGTGACAAGAAAAACATTGTTTGAGGATTCCTTTCAGCAGGTATTGTTTCATCCACTCAATAGTTTGCCTCCTGGCTGCCAATCTAAAACCACCTTTTGGTGCTGGCAGTTTAATCTAAATAGTTTGGAACTTTTTGAGTTGGAGTCCTTGAATTTTTAAGTCTAATCTCATGCCAGCTACCTTAGTACTTAAAATTTAGGAACATGGAGATAGTTTTGTATGTGTACTTTTGTATGTGTGTATTTTGTGCTTTTGAAGTGTCAGAGTAACTTAAAGTGATTAGTGAGTTTCAGGTTTCCATTTATAAGCTAAGTGTTTGATTTGAAATAGATATTTAAGTAAGAAAATATGCTTTTGGTAGACAAGAGTCTAGAAATATCCATATGAACGTTGGATGGGTAGAAGAGGAGAGGGGAAGACTTTTATACTTCTGTATTACTTACATTTTTACAATAAGTATATGTTACTCCTATCATTAAAAAAAATTTATGTAGGAAAGAACGTAATTGGTCATTGGTGACAATATCTAAAACAAGATATGTTTTCAGAAATAGTCAACCAGTTTTTCTAGTTGTCCTCAGAACCTGAGTTAATTTACTGCTTACCTTTGTTTTGCAACTTTATTTACCAATCAACTGCAACTAAATGTTAACTAATTTTGTTATAGGGAAGATTAAAATGACCAGTGAAAAAATGTCTTAAAATGAAAACATCCAGTTAGTCCTTGTTTTATTGTCTTTATTATAAAGTCCCTACAATAATTGTGGTAGCTACAGCTTCAAGAAGTGCCAAACTGAATGCAAAGGGAAAAGAGATTGTCTGAGATAGTTGACGTAGCTGGCTACTTGCTTTCAAAAACAGTTATGTTCGTTTCCTAATGGAACCTCAGTTATTAACATTGAAGGGAAAAGCCAGTTGGCATCCTGCTAAGTAGGAGCAGATAGCTTTTTAGCAGCAGAGCTTGACTAAGGCCATTTAGAGAATTATGAGTCATTCCCTTGATCTGATGTAAGTCTCCAAGGCCATTCCCCACCCTAGTCGTTAGCTATTTCTAATTTTCATATTCATAACCACTGTGTAGTCGCTGGTGGACCAGTTTCTTTGAACATAGCTTGCAAGTAGTAGTGCTGTGAAAAGATGCAAAACGTGATTAAATGTCCCTTTATCTTTTGACTTTGAAACCTAAAGGTTTTTGCAGAATGACAGACCAGATGGTACTAAAACAGTTGTTTAAAATTGTCATCTAGATTTGACATCCATCAAATAAGTGTGGAATAAAAACTTGAGAAAAATTTGATTGCTTTGAAGAGTGACAAATCTGATAGCAAAATTAGTATCAGATTTTCTTCATAACTGTTGGATAAAGTTGTTTTGGGTAGTAAGTGTTTTTGTTAACATAGCACAACTATTTATGGGAGAAATTGCAGGAGAAAAATTTGGTTCTTTTCCTTCATAGTAGACATTTGTTAAAGGATATTATTTAAAGATTTTTTTCCAGGGAACAGTGAATCCCCAGGTATCAGACACAGGGCAAAGGAACAACCAGAACTTCCTAAGGGAACAGTCTCAGTTTAGGGAGAACAGCAAGAGAGATCAGGGACGGCCTAGGGTTTCCAGAGCAAGCACAGCGACAAGGAATAGCCAGAGGGAACAAGAAACAAACAAACAAACAAAAATTTTTAACCTGTAACGTCTCTCGTTTGCATTGCTATATATCTAGCCTATAGTATTTGTAGAATATTTTGTTGTAAGCATTGAATTTTTTATTACATCTGGGATTTTCTTGTTTGAGTGGGATATGAATTCATGAAAGTGATATACATGTTTGGTGGGAACTAAGAGAACCCTGGCATAAGCAGGTTACTTACTGAGCCTCTCTGGATATTTAAATGTAAGAATTCAGTCTTACCATTTCATGAAATAGAGGCATTGTATGAACTTCTCTCTCATCAGGCCCTGTCGTTTTTTTCCTAAGAGTAATTAATATTTGTAATGTTCCACTGGCCCAATTTCAGGAAAGTAATTAAATAGTTTTACAAAGCAAGAACCCAAACGACCTATCCATTGTAGGTCAATAATGGTACTGTCCTTCAAATATGAAGATGATCTTATTAACCACTGTAGTAGGATGCAAAATTTGAGTAGTTTTTCCAGGTATTTATAGGTTTCAACTGAGAAATGAGTTTCCAAAGTTAAGTATATTCTCTCTGCAGCCACTGGTTTTCATTTCCAAGTTAGCCAAGTAGCTATTAAGTGTATCTTTTGGCTGTAAAACAAACACAGACCTACCCAAACAAAACCAAAACCAAAACCAAACAAAAAAAGGGGATATAACCTCTAACTATGCTCACAATTAACTCTGCTCTAAGCAAGCGAGAGAACCAACTTTATGTCAATAGTAGGATTGTTTAAAAGAAAATTATATATGTATAAAGTATATAGAAATATAGATACGTATAATATATAAAATATTATGAAACTTTAATGTATTTTCTGTATGTTTGGTGTTGACTAGACAACAAACACCATTCTGTGTTATGGAGAATTTAAGTTACCTATAATGAAGGAGATTTCAAACCTGGAAGTGGTAGTTTGGTATTTCAACAACTGCTTTTACCAATTCTTTTACTTTATTGTTTTGTAGATAATGAGCTTCAGTCCCCAAGATCTGCGAAGACGTTTGTGGGTGATTTTTCCAGGAGAAGAAGGTTTAGATTATGGAGGTGTAGCAAGGTAGTGATAATATGAATACTCACAACTTAGTACCTTTCCTCCAAAGGTATCATTACACTTTGCTTGCAAGTATTATTTTCTCAATCTTATTATTTCAGGAAAATGAAATGTAGCAAATTATTGTACCTTTATTATGCTGCATCTACAGAATTTCAATAAACATTAATCCCGCACTTTTTCTCTAAGGTTCTGCTAATTGGACTTCACCCACATCACTCGTTTAATCCTTAGGATAAACCTGTGAGATAGAATTTTACAGGTAATAATGAGGTTAAGACACATAACTAATTTAAAGAGCCTGGTTGCAAGCTTTGCGTTATCAAACCAGAAGCCAGTATTTAATCCACCACCTAATGTCTGTTCCACAATACATATAAGGCCCTACAGTGATCAGGTCATTTTCCCCATCACAGATTACTGATACAGATAATAGTCATTCATTTCCCAACTGCGATTAATATGAGGATACAGAAGGCTGTATACAATAGGCGGTGAAATTTTTAATTCTGCTTTCTTAATATTGGAGCTTCTAATCAAACCCTAGAAGATAGACTCAAGCAAGAAATTGCTTTGCTTATTCCATAACAATATATCATATCAGGTTAAAAGTTTACATAGCAGTGGAAGTATGGAAAGGCAAGGACTTTGGAGTCAAGATGCATTTGAATCCTTTTTCTGCACTGAGTAGTACAAACTGGGGCAAATATCTTCATCTGTAAAATAAGAATAGTCATATCTGCTTTTCTAGGATTATTGTGAAGAGTCGAAATACTATTTATTCATGACTTAATTGAGACCCTGAGTCTTTGCATACTAATCAGTGGCTACGTTTTAGTAGGTTTTACTTATGTTGTATTTCAAAGTTCATATTTCAAAATGTATGAAGTAATCACAGGTAAATAATAAATATGTATAGAAACATTTAATTTTTTACAAGTTAAAGATAATTGAGGAAGAAGGAGTCATTCATTCTTAATTAGAAAATCAACTGGCAGTATTAAAGTATAAGCAGCATTACCACCAGAGGCCATGAACTAATAGGAAAAGAAATCACGGACACAGCTCAGATCACATGTACTGCTCCAGATGCTCTCTGCCTGCTGTTCTACTAGACCCACCCTTGTTACATAGTAACCATAATCTTATATTAATATTGGTTGGTGTTTTCACAGCATTTGAATTAGAGCTTCTCGGAGCATTTTTCTAATGAATGAGTAGCTTGAATTAAGTGTTATATTGCCTCTGTGAAATTGGAAGGTTTTTCATATTTATCTAAGATTTAGGAGCAGTGGCACTCGATCAGGATCACTGTGGGGCTTAGTAATAGATGTAATAATATTAGATTCGTTTCAGCTGCTCTAACCTCATGGGTTAATAGTGAATTTTAAGCTTGCCTATGTATAGTATTTCATTGATTCTAAGACTACCATTTTCTTATTTTAATATCTATGAAATTGGGATTGTATCATAATTGGAAAAAATTTTGTCAGTGGTTCATCAAAGTCAAGGATGTCTTAGATTCCTTGAAATATAATTATAAGCAGTGTGTAAATATCATCTCTATAAAATAGATATCAGTTTGAAAAGAAGCAGTAAAAATCCACATGGGATTAGAAAACTATCACCAGCTGAAGAGTGTAGATTCCTGAGAACTTTGTAGCACTGCTCTTTGATTTGTTGGCATGGTTACTTACAAGATTTTTTACCCTAAATTTTCTTTTGATTTCAGAGAATGGTTCTTTCTTTTGTCACATGAGGTGTTGAACCCAATGTATTGCCTGTTTGAATATGCAGGGAAGGATAACTACTGCTTGCAGATAAACCCAGCTTCTTACATCAATCCAGATCACCTGAAATATTTTCGTTTTATTGGCAGGTTTATTGCCATGGTAAGTGCAGGTGGGGAACTGTGTTTACTTCACTAATTCAGCAACACTAAAGCATTGTTTCTTTAACTTTCTCATTTGAAATTTTCTCATCACTGAGACATTTCTAAGATTGGGTTTGTTATATTTGCCCTTTTCCCAGAAACGTACCATAATAGATCATATGACCAGGGAGCCTTTTTTTAATGAAGAACTCATCTAACATTCTGAAATACGACTATTATAATAAAATTATCTTAAATGGTATTATTTTCTTCTTGCATAGGCTCTGTTCCATGGGAAATTCATTGACACAGGTTTTTCTTTGCCATTCTATAAGCGTATCTTGAACAAACCAGTTGGACTAAAGGATTTAGAATCTATTGATCCAGAATTTTACAATTCTCTCATCTGGGTTAAGTAAGTTTGTTTCCATTTAATTTATCAAAATATAGTCTATGTGCTTTCATTATGGTATTGGTAACTTATCCAAACTGTAAGCATGTAATTGGTTTATTGAATTTAAATGGTCTATGTTAAACCTCTCTCATTATTCAGTATGATAAATCTTACAGAAATGCACCCAAGATCTTAGGCAAAAATATGACGACTTTGGAGCATAATCTTCCAGTTTTCTTATTATTTTGATTTTGTAGTTTAATAGTAATTAAGAACGTAGTCCTTCAGTTAAAAACTTTTATATGATTGAATTAGTGTAACCAATAGTGTTAATTTCATTTGTGCAGAGAAAACAATATTGAGGAATGTGGTTTGGAAATGTACTTCTCTGTTGATAAAGAAATTTTAGGTGAAATCAAGAGTCATGATTTGAAACCCAATGGCGGCAATATTCTTGTAACAGAAGAAAATAAAGAGGAATATATCAGGTGAGAGAGAATGCTCCTTTTGACATAGTTTAGCCTTTCTGTTGGACTACAGCATGTTGATAATCACCTAGTAATACTAGTGGATAGTATTTAAAAAAAAAAATTGCCTTCTTACTAATTACTATAAGAACTGATTATCTATTAATAAGGGCATGATTGATACTTTCTACCTTATAAGTGTGTTGAGGAACAGGGAAAATGCTTTGGGAAGTCAAAGGAGGGAGACATCGTTTCATCTAGTTGTAATCATGGAGTAAGTAGCTGATAATATTTAAGTTGAGCTTTGAAGGTTGGGGAGAATTCAGTTGTGCAGAAATGAGAGCAAGAGTTTTAAGCAGAAATATGGAGACTGGAAAACACAAGTCACAAATAGTAAATAGGGAAGAGTAGCCATGGTGTATGGTGCTGTGTTGTCAGGCAGCACAGAGTTGATATCCTGTTCTGCCGTGTCCTGCATTACAGAAGCCAAAGAACATGAGGAATCCTTAGAAGATGTGGAGGCTAATAAGTTATAATAACCCTTAAGAGAACAGTTAGAACTACAGTCAAGTGGTTGATGTAGAAGCCAGATTACAATAAATTAAGGACTAAATTCAGTAGACAGTCAATCTAAATTTCTCTTTCAACAAGTCTGGCAACAAAACAGTGAGAGGTGGGATAGATTCTTGTGGAGGCAGCAGGATGGAGGGACTATCCTACAGGTTATTTCAAACTAAATCTTACAAACAATTAGTCTAGTGGGTGCTAATGGGTTTTATACCCTCTTTCTGGTATGTTTTCAATTTTACCAGAATTTTAAAAGTTTATAAAGTGATGGAAAAAAATTTCTCTTATATGAAACTTTTACTTTCTATGCAAAAGTGGGAGTTTTAAGGGTAGAAGTAGTGCTAGATCACTCTTTTAAATACCAGTTCTATAACTACTATGCCGTGTAACACCATGTCATTGAAAAGAAAAATTTATATGCAGATCTTTTTCATGGGGAATATTGTAAGATCAGGTAAAATATAAGTATTTTTTAATGTACTTTTTTAAAATGATGGTTTGTAGTGTACCTCTGTTATGTTTTGCATTGGTTCATACTTTTAGTCTCAGGAGTTAGTGGTTCATTCACATATTCTCAACACCAATTCTGTCAGATCAGGGTGAGATTTCACTATCTGCTGCTTCTTGAGTTCCAGTTTCTGGGTCTCTTGCCTGCTTTTCTATTTTTACCTCTGAGTAATATAGCTGCTCCAGCTTTCTTGTGATTAGTATTTCCATGGTATATCTTCCTCTATCCTTTACTTTCAGTCCTGTGTCTTTGTATTTAAAGTATGTTTCTTATAAGCAACATAGTCTTGGATCTTATTATTTTTATCCAGTCTGATAATCTTTACTTTTTAATTGCAGTGTTTAGTACATTTACATTTAATATTATTACTGATATGGTAGGACCTAAGTCTGTCACCTTATTTGTTTCTTATTTTTCCCAATTTCCTTTGTTCCTCCTTTCCTGCATTCTTTTGAATTAAAAGAGTGATTTTTAGTCTTCTTTTTTTAATCTCTTCTGGGTTTTTTTAGCTATACCTCTTTAATTTCTTTAGTGACTGCTCTAATGATTATAATTGTATGCATCCTCAACTTATCGCTTATAGTTAATATATTAATGTTATATAATATAATATTCTACTACTTATACAATATAAGAAGCTCATAATAGCATAATTCCATTTATCTCTCTTCAGCCATTTCTGCTATTAATGTCATTTTATTTATCTTATAAGCCACATAATACCTTATTATTATTCTTGCTTCAAGCAATTGATAGATTTATAAAGAAATTAAGAAAAAGAAAAAATAGTCTTTAATATTTATTCGCATTACCATTTCTGGTTCTCTTCATTTCTTCCCACAGATCCATTTTTCCATCTGGGATCGTTTCCCTTCAGCTTTAAAAACTTCCTTTATCATTTCTCTTAGTGTGCACCTGCTGGCAGTAAATTCTCTCAGCTTTTACCTGAAAACATCTTTATGTCACCTTCAGTTTTGAAGGATATTTTCGCTAGATTTAGATTCTTTTTAGTGCTTTCTGTCAATAACATCATTCCATTGTTGGCCTCTATTGTTTTTGATGATGTGAGACATTGTTTCTGAATGAAATGTATGGTTTTTTTCTGTGACTTTTAAAAGATTTTCTCTTTAACTTTGGTTTTTAGCATTTTGACTCTGATGTACCTAATTGTAATTGCTTTTATATTTATCCTGCTTGGCATTTGCTGAGTTTCTTGTATCTGTGATTGATGCCATTTCAGCAATTGTGGAAAATTTGAGGGCTTTGTCTCTATGGATGTTCCTTCTGCTTCATTCCCTCTCTACATACTTCAGAGACTTCAGTTACATGTATATTTAACCTTTGATATCCCATGGTTCTCAGATGCTTTATATAGTTTTTATCTTTTTTTCTATCCTTCAGTTTGGATCATTTTGATTGATCTGCCTTTGAATTCACTACTGTTAAGCCTATCCAATGAAATTTTCATTTCGAATATTCTGTAATTTCCATTTGGTTCTTTTAAGAATTTGTCTGCTGAGAATCTCCATCTCTTTACCCAATTTGTCCATCTTGTCCTATAAATTCTTTAACACATTTTTAATAAGTTTTTTAAAGTCTTTGCTGACTTCAACATTGGGCCATCTGTGGCCCTTATTCTATAGACGTTTTTCTCTTGATTATAGGTCACATTTTCCTGCTTTTTTGCATATGTAGTCATTTTTTATTGTGGATGATACATGGTAGAGACTCTGGATTCTTTTTTCTTCCTCTGAAGAATATTGAGTTTTGTTTTGACAGGCGGTTAAATTAAGGACAGATCACACTGATCTGTGGAAGCTTGCCAGAGCTGGTCTATTTCCATTTTGCCTTTAATCCTAAACATAACCTTCATTCTTGGAACATGGTCCTTACTCCTTACAAATACCTTGGAAAGCCCAAGGTATTTACCACATCACTTTGTCAGATACAGATATAAACTCTTAAATTCTGTCTATCTGGCACTAGGTAGCTGCTGAAATTTCTTCTTAGATCTTTAGCTTTGCAGTTGTTGCTTTGCACGGGGTTCCTTGGAGTCTCATCATCCTGCACATGTGTTTTAGGGGTCAGCTAAGGCTTTGAAGTAAATTTCTGTGCATATTTTGGAGCCTCCCTCTCTTTGTCTTCTTTCTTTCTGGGACTTTTCCATAGCACTTTTGGCAGCTTCAGGCTCCTAACCTCATGTCTCATCAGCACAATAAGGCTGTTGCTTCCGTTTGAGCTCCATTCCCCTGTGCTCCGTGTAAACTGGGAAGTGCCCTCAAGGAAAAAGCCTGTTAAATGTGGATCTGCTCCAGCCAGCCTCCTTCAGGAAGCTCATCCCCACCAGTTTCTGCCTGCCTTGTTTTTTGTCTGATGCCTTCAAACATTTGTTTTTTATAATTTGCCCAGAGTTTATAATTCTAGTCAGCAGGAAGATTAGTCCAATACAACCTGTACTGCCATTTTCCAAAATTTCAGTTTTCAATAAACTTTAGGACTTTAGTTGTCTTAAGTTGTCATCAAGTAATCAGATGTCTAAAATACACATATTTGTTTGCTTGTTAAAATTGCTAAAAAGTAAAGATTCTGTAGTAAAATGGAAAAAACAGTTTATATTTGTGATTTTAACTGTTAATATGTACGTATATAGATAAAGATTAGAAGAAAGTCAAAGCTGAAATCTAGAATACTCAGTTGAGGAAAATTTTCATTAAAAGAAAATTGCAAGGGAGAAACCTGTAAGTTAAAAGAATTTTAAGAGACTTGCATCATATGAACCTTTTTTAGATTCTGATTCAAGCAATATGTTAAAAAAGATTGTGTGAATGAGTAGAGTTTGAGCACCAAATATTTGATATAAGGGAATTATTGTTCACTTTTTTTGTGTGATAAGAGAATTGTGGTTATGTTTTTAAAAAGAGACCTAATCTTGTAGAGATATATACTGAAATACTTATGTTTAAAATTAAATTATATGATTTCTAGGGGATGGGTTAGGGGCATAATGAAATAAGATTGGTGTTGGGTTGAAGCTGGGATGTCTGTACATGGGGTTCCTTATAGTCTACCTTTATATGTATTTGAAGGTTTTCATAATAATAAATTTTTTAAAAATTATTTTTACACTCAGAATTTAAAGGTAAAATCTAAACTTCCTGATAGCTTTTTTATATTTATTTACCAGAATGGTAGCTGAATGGAGGTTGTCTCGAGGTGTTGAAGAACAGACACAAGCTTTTTTTGAGGGCTTTAATGAAATTCTTCCCCAGCAGTATTTGCAATACTTTGATGCAAAGGAATTAGAGGTAATGAGTTTTTCTTCTTTCCTCTGCAGCATGCTGGTAAATAATACCTTCAGGTGTCTGCTTGCAACTCACTTTCCCATTTTTCCAGTGGCAATAGTTTTTTTTAATGCTGGCAGGATCTTTTGAAGCATCCCAAATAGTTTAAAGAAAGTCCATAATTTATCCAAATATATAAAGATATTACCAAAAAAAAGTATTACTATCAGCACCTCTTTACAATGAGTGACTTATTTAATGGAATATGTATATATGACACCGTACATGGAAACTCAACCTTCACAAGTAATGTAGATATAATTCTTGATACATAGTTTATAAACAAAGCCTCTTGATTAATGTGTTTTTTGAAAGTTGTTTAATATTAGTCTTTTCTTACCCATGTCTAGCATTTTTATACAGCTTGTACTGTTACCTAAAGAAATCATTTGTCTTTTTCATCCCTAAAGGTCCTATTATGTGGAATGCAAGAGATTGATCTGAATGACTGGCAAAGACATGCAATCTACCGTCATTACACTAGGACAAGCAAGCAAATCATGTGGTTTTGGCAGGTTTGTCTCAATTTATTTCTATTGGCAGACTTACCATAACATTTCAGAAATTGCTTACCACATATGGAAATGAGTCACAGAACAAAATGTACCAGTGTGTTCAGGCTCCTCATTCTATCCTGTGCATTATGATGAATACAGATTGTAACAGCATTCTTTTAAGACTATTGCCAAGTAAGCAACACACACCTTATACCTTTGCCCAGAGTATGAGACAACTCCAGATGATTAAGATTCCCCTGCATTGGATCCAAATGCTTTTGGAATGTTATAGAACTATCTAAAGTATGGTTTTCATCATTCAGACTTCATTAGGAATTACATAATGTTCAGAAGGCAAAACTCAAGAGAGAGACGTGGATTGGAATCATAATGGTGTCTCTTCAAAAAATGTCTGCTAAAGAGCACGTGAAAACATGCTCAATATCACTAATCATTAGGGAAGTGGAAATCAAAACCACTATGAGATACCATTTCACACCCATTAGGGTGGCTATTATCAAAAAACAGAAAATAATTATTCTTGGTGAGCATGTGGAGAAATTGGAGCTCTCTTACATTGCTGGTGGGAATACGAAATGGTGCACCACTGTGGAAAACAGTTGGTGGTTCCTCAAAAAGTTAACCATAGAATTAACATATGACCCAGCAATTCAACTCCTAGGTATACCCAAAAGAACTGAAGGCAGGGGCTCAAACAGATACTTGTATACCTATGTTCATAATAGCATTATTCATAATAGCCAAAAGGTGAAAGCAACCTAAGTGTTCATCAGTAGATGAATGGATAAAAAAAATTGGTATATATATACAGTGGAATATTATCCAGCCTTAAAAAGGACGTAGGCTATATAACATGGATGAACCTTGAGGATATTACTCTAAGTGAAATAAGCCAGTCACAAAAGGAGAGATATTGTGATTCCACTTAATGAGGTATCTAGAACAGGCAAATTCATAGAGACGGAAAGTAGAATAGAGGTGACCAGGGGCTGGGGAGAGGGAGAAGTAAGGAATAAGTTTAATGCATGCAGAGTATTTGTTTGGGATACTAAAAAAAACTCTGGAAATAGAGATAATGGTTACACAATACTGTGAATATACTTAATGCCATTGAATTATATACTTAAAATTTTTATGTTTTATATATTTTACCACAGCAAAAAAATAAAAAACTTGTTAAATGTCAGCTATTGAACTGAGCTTCTTGTAACAAATAGGATTAGCATTTAAAAATACTTAATAGTAGTACAATAGGATGAAAGTTATTCTTTACAAAAAAATATTTGGCTGAGGGCTGGCCTGGTGGCACAGCTGTTAAGTGTGCACATTCTGCTTCAGTGGCCCAGGGTTCGCCGGTTTGGATCCCGAGTGCAGTCATGGCACCGCTTGGCAAGCCATGCTGTGGCAGGCGTCCCACATATAAAGTAGAGGAAGATGGGCACGGATGTGAGCTCAGGGCCAGTCTTCCTCAGCAAAAAGAGGAGGATTGGCAGCAGACGTTAGCTCAGGGCTAATCTTCCTTTAAAAAAAAAAATTTTTTTTTTTTTAAATTTGGCTGAGCCAAAATACTTGTGCTACAGGCTATAAAGCATACTCCAGAAACCTAATGTTTTGAGTCAGAGTTGGAGGAGTTAAAAGTCACATAATATTGGCAATGCAAAGCTACACCAAAACCTCAAGAACATCGAGAGGAGGAGGTTATCGAGATACATCTGGATCAGAATTCTGTGAGCTTGATTTCATTTGTTCATAAAACCAAAAAGTCTATACTGAGTCAAGCTGTGTGTCCTATGTAACCACAAGAATATCCTATAAGACAGGCAGATCTCGGGGGGAGAGAGGAGGGGCTGCCCTAGAAGTAGGGAGCTCTTAGGCCCAAGGCAACCTTCTTTTGCTATCTTCCTATAAGGATGTGGTCCTAAGATTTATATAGGAGAAGATTGGTGGGACTTTTTAACAAACATGGAGAAGCTCCTCCATCTACGGTGGTAAGCACATTCATTATCTAGTGCATCTGACACTAGCAGTTGGTTTCAGATTTGAAATGATTGTTTTTCTTTCTTGTTTAGTATGTTAAACATAACCTGTGATCTATATATCTCTTTAAATGTGCCTTTAACAGTTTGTTAAAGAAATCGATAATGAGAAGAGAATGAGACTTCTGCAGTTTGTTACTGGAACCTGCCGATTGCCCGTTGGAGGATTTGCTGACCTCATGGGTATGTATACAGGATCACTTTTCCTATACAGAAAATTGTTTATCACACTGCTATTACATCAGTGTATATACAACTTATCAGATATAACAAAGAAAAGTATAGGCATTTTTTTAACTAGTCACAGTTTACCTGGATTTGTGTAAACTTTGAAATCACTTTGGTAGTCCTTACGTCTAGAAATTTTTAACCCTTAGGATAGACCCCACATTTTTTTTTTTTTAAGGAAGATTAGCTCTGAGCTAACTACTGCCAGTCCTCCTCTTTTTTGCTGAGGAAGCCTGGCCCTGAGCTAACATCTGTGCCCATCTTCCTCTACTTTATATGTGGGATGCCTACCACAGCATGGCTTGCCAAGCGGTGCCATGTCCGCACCCAGGTTGTCCCCCGAACCGGCGAACTCTGGGCCACTGAGAAGCGGAACGTGCGAACTTAACCACTGTGCCACCAGGCTGGCCCCTAGACCCCACATTTTAACTCAGTAGGCTAACGGTCTTCTTAGTAAATCTGTTTATTCATTTAGTCATTTGGCAAACATTTTAGTGTCTCCTACAAGCCAGGCACTATTAGTTGTCTTATACTATATAGTCATGTCTGCATAATGACATTTTGGTCAACAAAGGCTGCATATATGACAGTGGTCCAGTAAGATTAGTACCATGTAGCCTAGGTGTGTAGTAGGCTGTACCATCTAGGCGTGTGTAAGTACGTCCTGTGAATGTTCACTCAACAACAAAATCGCCTAACGATGCTTTTCTCAGATCATATCCCTGTAGTTACGTGATGTGTGGCTGTATTTTAATATGTTTACCACTCTTCCCTATTATACCTGGAGCTCCTTGAGATATAGATCTGTATCTTCATCTTTTTATTTCTGGTGCCTAGCACAGTGCCTGTCACATAGTAGTTACTGATTAAATTTGTATTGTTTTGAAATGAATGACTATGAGAATATTTATTTTTTACTAAATAATAAATTAAGTAAATTCAAGTTTTACTTGAATAACCAACATAATGCCAAGTACCACAGGAAGATGGAAGAGATGTTGTGATCCCTAAGCCTGCTTCAGTTGAAGCAGAGTGTCAGAATTCAAGAACTAAGTAGGCAATTTTGAAAACAGTGTAAAACCAATTTAAAAGAGTTCAAGAGCCAGACCAAAAGAATTTGGACATTACTCTGAGGGTATTGGAAGCTATGGAAACTATTTGAAGGGAGGAAACGTTGCTGAAGCTGCATTTTAGGAAGAATTGATAGCAAGGTATAGCATGCATTAAAAGATAAGGAGAACCTGGAGATAGGAAGAAATTATTGGAGCAATGATGAGAACCTGATCTTAAGAGCTGTAAGTAGATATGGAAAAGAAGGGATAAATGCTAGACAAGGTAGAAATAAGTAGAAACAGGACTTTATTAGAAGATGAGATACAAAGGAAGAGTGTCAAAGATAATACCATGTTATGAAACATGGAGAAATAGAGAAGTTGTGAAGTGTAAAGAACATGGTTTGGAGATGTTGGGGGAGGATAATGAGTGGTTTAGAACTATTGAGTTTAAGGCGCCTGCCAGACAACTAAGTAGAAAATCTCAGGGGGTGGGGGCAGGGTGCAGTTTTACAGGTGTTATTAAAGTAGGAGTTTAGAGGTAAGAGAGGGAAGGTAGAGTCATCTGAGCAGTGACATTTGAAGCTGTGAGAATGGGTGGGCTTATGCAGAAATAAAACACAGAGAAGAGTTAGAGGGCTGATGGTTAGAAACATATGATTTAGAGATGAGACAGAAGTAGCCTAGAGGCAGACTTAAAGGAGAGGCCAGGGGCTGGCCCCATGGCCGAGTGGTTAAGTTAGCGCGCTCCGCTGCAGGCGGCCCAGTGTTTCGTCGGTTCGAATCCTGGTCGTGGACATGGCACTGCTCATCAAACCACGCTGAGGCAGCGTCCCACATGCCACAACTAGAAGGACCCACAACTAAGAATATACAACTATGTACCGGGGGGCTTTGGGGAGAAAAAGGAAAAATAAAATCTTTAAATAAATAAATAAATAAAGGAGAGGCCAGACAGAGGGTGAAGAGGAGAAATAAATATTCTACTCTCTCAGAAGCAATATAGAAGGGAGGTTTTTATCTAGTGAGCCAGAAAGGTCTCAGAGAAGGATGATTTCTAAGAAAGAAACTTTCTAAGTAAGTTACTAAGAAAACTTCTAAGTAAGGTTTTGGAGAGGGGAACTTGTAATAATACTCTCTAGTTTGAAAAGGAGAAACCATGTTACGGATTGGGGAGGTAAGGAGTAGTGACCAAAATGAGGAAAACGATACAAGCTTCTCAGTCTAAACTGGAAATTTGATCATTAAAGGAATGAGAACTAGGTCTGCTCTTGGGAATAATATTTAGGGGTGGGTGGGGCTGTCTAACAGTCCAACATGGATACCTGTGGGAGGCAGAGACAGCAAGATTGTGGCTTGTAGAATCTTAGAGGCCATCTGGTTTAACCTTCCACTCAGTATTGGAGTAGAAAGTTCTAAGAGTGATATACATAATAATTTAATGAGGTTCTAACATCCCATTTTTGTAATAAATATTTACAGTAGCCTCTTTAATATTCTGGAATGAAATTGGCAGATGTGAAATAACATATCTACAATCTCCAAAGAATACACACACATAGCATTAACTGTAATATGAAGGAGAAATTTTTAAAAAGTGATTTATAATGGAATAATATTTATTTTAATTCATGTATATTTGGGAACAACTATGTTAGAAGACACAAATAAGTAGTCAGATACTTGTTCCTATTTAAAAGAAAAGGTTTGGGTTTAAGAGATCAGAAGGGGGCTGGCCCGGTGGTACAGTGGTTAAGTGTGCACGTTCCTCTTTGGTGGCCTGGAGTTCACCGGTTCAGATCCCGGGTGTGGACATGGCACTGCTTGGCAAGCCATGCTGTGGCAGGCATCCCACATATAAAGTAGAGGAGGATGGGTACAGATGTTAGCTCAGGGCCAGGCTTCCTCAGCAAAAAGAGGAAGATTGGCAGCAGATGTTAGCTCAGGGCTAATCTTCTCAAAAAAAAAAGATCAGAAGCCCTTCTGTATAAGAAGCACTGGAATATGAAAGGATAGAAAAGGTAAGAAATAATAGACTTAAATAATTATGATAACAAAAAGAGGGAAATAACCTAAATGAAGTAGGGATAATACTGCCACAATAAATAATAGATGATCAAAGTGGAGAAAAATTAGGTAGATCTTAATTTAAAATGTAGTGTCTATCATGAAATTCCACTACAGGCCAAGGCTCTGACACGTAAAAAGGCCTCAGAGACCATATCATTTGAAAGTTGAAATAGGCTGAAAACAGGAACTTAGGTGTAAGACTCTACAAAGAAGTTGTGAGGTTTAGGAACAGTGTCAGAGTAAGATTAAACAACAGGCAACCTAAAAATAATTTCCTCATAAAATGTTTACAACTTGATGTCTCCCATTCCGTAAAATTTTCTAAAGCATTCAGGATGATAGTATGACATATTTGTAAAACAGTCTTTACTAATGAAACTCACTAAGATCCCTTCGTTTCATATTTCTCTGCTATTTTAATATTTGATTCTGTCTATTAAAAACAATCAGGCTCTTGTTACATGTTAATTAGCAGTATTAAACAAAACTTTCCATCTATATGGTTAGAAATGCTGTAATGTAATGAGTAGAGAGAACATGCAGAGAGTAAACTGTTTAATAATTTCAAGCTTAATTATTTAATAATTTTAAATATTCTTTTTCATAGTGACCATTTCCGGTATTACTGAGCTTTTTCACATAACTATTGTGAAAACACTTCAATGTTATTAGATACAAAAGTACTACCAATTTATATTTGTACTGGGTTGTCAGGTGGGACATGAGGAAATTCTTTGGGTATGACTGTCCCACACATTGCAGAACATTTAGTGTGCCTGGCCCCATCTAATTAAAAAGTCCACTAGCGTTACCAATATTGTGACCACTGGTAAATGCTTCCTAAGGAGCAGCAGTGACCTTTTAGAAAACCAGTGCTTTAAGATCACCATTCAGAGCTATCTCCAACAGAAGGTAAATGAGAGGCAAAAATTGGGTGTGTGTGAAGTGTGTAAGGGTATGCCCTACAGGACCTATAAGCACAAGCATTGTTAATACTGAATTCACTAGGATGTTTACATTTTATAAAGTTTTAACCATTTTATATTTAAATCATTTTATTGTATAAGACAGTGGATTGTAGTTTCCCTATTGTGTTTAAAACTAAAATTAACCTTTTTATGTTTCTGTTCTTATGTGAGGTATTATTAATCACAATATTCTGTTATTCTGGCTAAGGAACGCTAGATAAAACTGCATTTTCTCCTCATGGACACATGTTAACAAAATGATTCTCAAACTTTAGCAGCCATCAGAATCGCCTAGAAGCTTGTTAACAAAAAACAGATTGCTGAGCCTCACTCCCAGAGTTTCTGATTCAATCAGTAGTAGGCTTGGGAGAGGGGCTGTAGATTTGTGATTCTAACAAGTTCCCTCATGATACTTCCCTGATGATGGTAATATTGCTAGACTGGGGATCACAATTTGAGAATCACTGCGCTATCAAACTGTTGATGATTTCAATATGTTTTAGGGAGCAATGGACCACAGAAATTCTGCATTGAAAAAGTTGGGAAAGAAAATTGGTTACCCAGAAGTCATACCTGGTAAGTAAAATCAGAAAGATTAGAGAACATAGCCTTTTCCCAGTTATCCTGTAGATCTTAAAGCCTATTAGAAATTAGAAGTGAAATATTTTCCCCATGGTACTGAATTATTTTTAATAGCTTTTTCAAGGCATAATGTACATACCATAAAACTTACCCATTTGGGGGCTGGCCCCATGGCCGAGTGGTTAAGTTTGCACTCTCCGCTTCGGCAGCCAAAGGTTTCACTTGTTCAGATCCTGGGTGTGGACATGGCACCGCTCGTCAGGCCACGTTGAGGCAGCGTCCCACATGCCACAACTAGAAGGACCCATGACTAAAATATACAACTATGTACTGGGGAGATTTGGGGAGAAAAAGCAGGAAAAAAAAAGATTGGCAACAGTTGTTAGCTTAGGTGCCAATCTTTAAAAACTTACCATTTTAATTAAATGATATATAGTAGATTTACAGAGTAGTAACTTTCACTACAATCCAGTTTTAGAGTATTTTCATCACCCCAAAATGATCCTTTATGCCCATTTGCAGTGAATCCCTTTTTTCCCCACCTATGAAGCTTTTTTAATGAGATATTTAGAAAACTTTTAAAGTTTTCTCTGAAGGTAGAGGAAGAAATCAAGTCTAGATAGCTTTTGGGAGAGCTAATTTCTAACATGATGAACAGAAATATTTTCTCATCATAAATGAGGTTTAACCACATTTCCAAAAATGTATAAAACTAAAAACTAACCCTAATCTTAACTTAAATACAGTATGTTGGAATTTGACCTAACATCAACAATATCTGAACTTTATTTTGTGAGATGTTTCAGTGGTCATACCTGGACCTTACTGGATATTCCTATATTTTCCCCATCTGCCCTTTTTACTTGGTTCATTGTCTGTTCCTTTGTATTTCCATACATATACATATATGTGGGGTTTTTTTAATAACAACTTGGCACCTTTGTTGAAAATCTGTTGACCATAAATGCACGGTTTTATTTCTGGATTCTCAATTCTGTTCCATTGGTCTATATATCTATCTTTAATGGCAGTACCACATTGTCTTGATTACTATAGCTTTGAGTAAGTTTTGAAATTAGGAGGTATGCATTCTCAAACTTTTTTAAGATTGTTTCAGCTATTCTGGGTCCTTTGGATTTCCATGTGAAGTTTAGGATCAGCTTGTCCATTTCTGCAAAGAGGTCAGCTGAGATTTTCATGCAAATTGTTCTGAATCTATAGATCAATTTGGGGAAGCATTGCCATCTTAACAGTATTAAGTCTTCCAATCTGTGAACATGGGATGTCTTTCCATTTATTTGGGTCTTCTTTAATTTATTTCAACAACGTTTTGTAGGTTTCATTATATAAGCTTTGCATTTCTTCTGTTAAATTTAAGTATATTATTCTTTTTAAAGCTATTATAAATGGAATCTTTTAAATTTCATTTCAGATTGCTAGTGTGTAGAAATACAATTGATTTTTGTACATTCATATTGTGTACATGTATTTTGATTTGACCTCTTGTCCCTTGCTTCTTTCAAACTTGGAACAGACTCTGCCATTACACTGTTGTGAACAGCTTATCTCAGTCACACATGAAAACCAGCCTCATTACTCTGTCAAGTTCCATGTTTCTATTTGCAAGGATGAACAAAAGCAATAATTGTAAATTTATTTTCCCTTTCTGGATAGCGTTATTTCTTTTATTTTCAAACATTTGCCTAGGCCTTATCCTAAAAATACAGCAGAGGGACAAGGCTTTAGGGCAAATTCACTACATGTTACCTTGTGAAGGTGATATTAATATGACCCAAAATTAGAAGATGCCCTTTAAAAACTCACAGCTAAGAATAGAGCAGAGAAATTTAGTAGGAGCAGAATATTAGATATTAGAGCAGAAAATTGTTTCTTACTATTAAAGTGGTATACTTAAAACCTTTTGATAAGAGACCTATGGCCCACAAAGTCTAAAATATTTATTATCTAGCCCTTTACAGAAAAAGTTTGCTGACCACTGATGCAAATTAGGGTGGATGGGAGAGCATGAGAGGACTAAAATTTTACTGAGTACCTGCTGAGCATCAGGCCCTGTGCTATATATGTGCTTGTTTTTTCTTTTCTCTACTCTGAGAGTTAAGTATGGTTATTCCCATTTTACCAAAGAAGAAAGCAAGAGTCAGAACGGTAAAAGTGCTTGCCCAAAGGCTCAGTGACAGAGCTGAGATGTCAACTCAATTTTGCATGACTTTCAAACCAGTGTTGTTATGTACTACACTGCCTATATGATTCCTTGTGTATTTCCTTTTCTCAAGCTAACAATTCTTACTTTTAGTTTTAACCGCCTGGACCTGCCACCCTACAAGAGCTATGAGCAACTGAAGGAAAAGCTGTTATTTGCCATTGAAGAAACTGAAGGATTTGGACAAGAGTAACTTCTGAGAACTTACACCACTGAAGGACAAGAACTTATTTGCAATGTTTGTCCTTTTCCTTCTCTGCCTATTGCACATCTTGTTGTAAACTTGGACTGTGACTGTTTAGAGAGTTATCTGAGTGTAAGTAAATTAATGTTATCATTGAGATTTATCTTCCAGTGATTTGGGATTTCTACTCAGTGTTTCCAGAAATCAGATCTGCAAATGACTAGTCAAAACCTTACTTAACATGAGATTTAACAGCAGTGAAATCTGCCTTGTCTTACTCCACTAGATTCTTTCCTTAACAACAGTTTTGTATATGTGTGTCAAAAGTCTCACCTGGGAGTAAGTTTTTTTCTTTCAGAGATTCTGCAGATATGCAGGGAAGTCCCATGGTAACTGAAATATGCAAGATCTTCCTATTAAGCCTCTTGGTAAGAGGTATTTGTTAAAAGTACAAGCTTAGCAAAGCTTCGGGGGATGTGAGCGAATTTCTGGTTTGTGCTCTCCCTCTCATTTCAGTCTGGCCTGTCGTTTTTCCTTTCCGGAGCATGAATCCGTGCATCATTTTGATGTTATCCCTGCAAAGTGATGGCAAGACTCTTGTATCTCTCTACAGAGTAGTTTTATTAATTTGAATTCAGGGAGAAGTTGGTCCCAGCCTGCAAGTGACTTCATAAGTCTCTTCATTTGGAAGTTTGATTGTTTTAATTGCCTTGCAAATACTAAACTTTATAAATAATATTAACACTATGATTCCTTCACTGACGTTTATAAAAGTTAACCTAGAATTGGAATGAATTTAGCTGAATTCATCGAAGGCCATCATTGACAATTTCTGTATGTTCCTATATACAAGTTTCATCTTTATAATTTTAGCATAATCCAACAAGTTCAGTTATATTATTGTTAAGGAGTTCAAGTTTTAACTAGATGCTTTCTAGTCCCAATAGAGGTCAATGAAACATCCTCTAAAATTATATTTCCATTAGGGAGGGAGAGCTATGGTACTGGCTAAAAACAAAGGAGTAAAACATTTACTAGCCATTCATTTCTAGTAACCACAGAAATGTATTCTTTCTGTGAATTAAAAGTCTTCAAATTTATCATTTCTCAGAAACATACTGGAGTAGTCACTTCCATTCTTTACATTGTGCTGAATTGGATGTTCTCTTCACCTCTAAAAATTTTAACAGACTTTTCCCATAACGATTTAATTTTAGGCTGCTCTGTTAGTAACCAATTAATGCACTTTGAACTTCTATATAGTTAATTCTTTTAACTTGGCCTAGCCTAGACTCTGTCAAGATGGCTGATGTCAGAGGTTTGACTTTATGGACAGTGGGATGAAGCCTAAGCCATTGGAGTCCTATCATAGCTGAACCCTGAGGACAGCCTCATAACTCGTGAAGCAGGGACTCTGGCAGGTTTCAGTAGCATAGAATGAACAGTAGCATTGAGCCAAAAATAAGCAGAGAGTAGCAAACCCCTGTTCCATATGGAAAGAAAATGTTTTTTTTGTCCCTAACTACTCTTCCTTTTACACCCTGGAACAACAATAAAAACATTTTTAAACTTGTGTATCTGTATTCTAAAACACTGCCATCATAAAGTAGACTTATGTGAGTGAAAGGGTTGCCTCATGTCAGTGTAAAGGGGGAGATTAGACTCTCCCCAACCCTATATATTTTTTTTATTCCACATACTCCAGGAAAATGTTGTATGGTCTCTAAATGCCCTAGTTTTCAAAGTAGGGACTCTCTGCCTTTTTGTTGGTAGGGGAAAAAAGCGCTATTGCTTTGTCTTACAGAGCGAATGTCTGCTAACTACCCATTCATTATATGTCTGAACTTTGGTAATGGCTATGGAGATTAAGCCTTCTGTAAAGACTTCCTATTGAGGTGAATTCTCATATTGAAATGTAGTTACCTACAATATTTACTAGAGATTTATGAGATTAAATTAAGAGATAATGTAAGAAAGTAGACTTTTTTTGTTCTACATAATGCTTGATGATTCATTTAGGGACCTAGAAATATTGTGTGAAAATGTATAAATATCACCCAAAAGGCTTTCTGCCCTATATTTTTAAAATACAGAATAGTTATATTTGAAGTAGCCCTGGCCCTAGTTCTATAGGGCTTGGCTATTTAATATTTTTATGGAAGAAACTTTAGTTCTGGGAAAGGTAAATGCTTGTATATATTTTTGCAGCCTGGGATCTCCCTTACTCCATTTCTTCCTTTAATTTAAGTGGCCACATGTATATGTCTTCCCTGCTGTGTTAGGAAAATGGGGGCTGGATATCCCAAGAATCAGAGGTTATATAAAAATACTGCAAATAGACAGCAGACATAAATATCTACCAAATGCTATCTTAAATTTTGGTCCAAACTGAACATTTGGAAATAGATTTATTGTAAGTGTTTAATTAGAGTGATTTCTTAAATCTGAACTAAATTGCTTTTAGAATCCTTTTTCTTTGTAAGCATTGTAAATGCTAATAAATCCTGTTAATTTTTTTACTGCATGTTATGTTGAAATAAAAACAAAGTAAAATGAGCAATTGCCTTATTCTTCTGCTCTTTTGGGAGGTTGGGGAAGTCAGCATTTCACAGCCTGGGTCAGGAGGGAAGGGCCTCACTTGTTTCATCAGATAGAGTGGTTTAAAACTGATCCAGCAGCTTCTAATAAAGAATTCCTGCTCTTGCCTTTTATGATCTTATATCAGAGTGCAGAAGAATCTAATTTCATAAGACTTACAATAACTCTATTTAAAATTCAGATACTAATTTTTCATCAAGAGATTGACATACCAATGTCAATTCATCAAATTTTAGTGAAACATGACTCACCTGTCCACAGAGGTCTCATCCTAAATGAACTATTTCAGTTAAACCCATTCCGCCACTTCTTACTTATCTGGTTAATAATCTGAATTGTTAGCAGGGATGACTCATGGAATTAGACTTCTCTTTTTATATCCCTCCTTATTTTGAATGTAATTCCATCCTTCTAAACTCCTTTAGGTTAACTACTTCTATTTAATATTGTTGGTATCTCCAGCCCCCCTCATTTTCTTGTTTTTCTTTTGGAAGTATTGACAGAATTATTTGTATATATGCTATGCTTTCATTAACTAAAAATGGAATGGCAGCACTGGATTGTATATTACTGTATTGGAGTTCCTTTGTTTTCTTGAACTGTAATTTCAAATACTCAGGTAACTCTACAAGTACCACAGGGAGTCAAGTGCCCTTATAAAAGTCCTTCAGGGGGCTGCCTCAGTTGCATTTCCTTAAAAGATGTAATGGAAGACTGTTCATAATTAAACTTTTTTGGTCCTTCATTTGCACACTTTTCTGTTAGTCTTGAGTAAGAAGGTTTGCCCTGCCTGCAGAAAAGCCGTCTATATGACCGGGGTGCATAGATTTCTGCGTCTCTGCTTTTGTAAGTGGGCAAGTTACAGCCTCTCTGTAGTGATGAGTAGAAAAAAACTAGGAACACCCACTGAGGTGAGATTGGATTTGGCACCTATGTTGAAGAGAACTGAGATGAAGACATCTGCTTTTCTGAGACAACTAAAGATGCTCTAAGACAGGACCCCAGCCATGGGTGCTAAGTAGAGAACCACCAGCTAGCTGCCAAGACTTACTGTTCTCAATAAGCTGTCCTGCTCACTAGCTTCAGTAGACTTTTATTAGGAAACCAATGATCACGCTCTCATTTAAAATAGGACCAGTGAAGAAAGGCTGAGAAGTGGGATTTTTTCTAATATGCCAATCTAACAGTGACTGGAGGACAAAAACTGCAGGTCCTTCCCAGGTCTTAAAAATAGACCCTGTCCTATTTAATCTATCCCATATAAGCAGCTAGAAAGCTCTAGCTTCAATGTGGCTAAGAAAAAGGGGGAAGATATGTCCCTGTCAGCATGAGGAAATCTTTCATGGGAAAATCAGTAGTAATTCTTACTGACCGTTTGACTCTCTGGCCCCAAACCCTACAAAGCATCAAACTGGGACTCAGCTGTGGCTGGCTGACTGCTATTCTCCACACTTTTAGGAAGAGTGTCTCACATGTTCTGAAACTCCAGAACAGAAACTTCTGTCACCCCTAGCCCATTTCAGTTGTCAATTCCTATGTGTCTGTAGGGTTCCATTGTGGTCTGGACATTTCGGGGGAGGATCTAGGGAAATCTTCCTGGTTGGCAAGGAGAGGAGGGTCTTAAGTGGAGACCACAGGAAGACAATATTGGTCAATGAACAAGCAAAGATGCTGTGGGCAAGAGGGTTTCCTCAAAGCCCCCCAAAGGGAAGGCCCTTAAGAATTTGCAGTCACACCTGCAGATAACTGAAGATCCATACCGTTATTTTTCCTCATTTCTAATTCAGACCTGCTTTTCTATTTGTCTTCCCTATTCTAGCAACCACCGCCACACCTATATTCACTTAGTCCTAGGACAACTGTCAACATTTATTACTATGTCCCAAACACTGTTAGATATGGTACATGCACTGTCATTTAGTCTTCCTGGCCACTCTTACAGAAGGATGATTATCTCTATTTTACAGATAAGAAAATAGAGGCTCAAAGTGATGGAGTAACTTGAAGTGTCCACAGGTATTGTGGCAAGAGTGCAAATAGGAATTCAGGACTGTCTGACTCTAAAACCTGTGTTCTTAAACATTGTGCTGTACTGCTACTCACCACAACCCTGCGAGTCTTCCATGGTCAATTCAGGTGTTCTATCTAATTGGTCTCCAAATCGTGTCAAATCCATCTTCAAAACTTCTTTTGAATCACTTCTCTCACAGCTGTCCCCATTGCCACAGCCCACATCCTTCATCCCTACTCTGGTTGACTAGCAGCCTCTTGTCATTGCTTCCATTCTTCTCCCTCCAGTCCATCTGTGCTGCCTCAGAATGATCTGTGAGACCTCAGTCTCATGCTTCTCCCCTCCTTAAAATCTTACAGTGCTTCCTCCCTTACCACAGAATAAACTCCAAAACTCATAAGCCTGCCATTCAAGGCCCTAACTGTCTCCAACTCCTTCTTCCCCATCATTCTGGCTCCAGTCATTTGAACTATTGGCCATTCTCTTTTTTGCTTCTGTGATTGTGATCATGTTAAATCCTTTCACCTCTCTCAGTTTGGTTCTCCATACGTAAGATGGTGGTGAAGATCCCTCAGGTGCTTATCTTCCAGGATTTCTTGAGGTACAGTCACTGCAGCCCTTCTTCATCTTGCTAAATGCTTTCCTAATGTTTCCAGTATTCAATACTCATTTCTTTGTAGCCAATCCTTTTTTATTTATTTATTTAATTTTTTTTTTAAGGAAGATTAGCCCTGAGCTAACTACCGCCAATCCTCCTCTTTTTGCTGAGGAAGACTGGCCCTGAGCTAACATCCATGCCTATCTTCCTCTACATTATATGTGGGATGCCTGCCACAGCATGGCATTTACCAAGTGGTGCCATGTCCACACCCGGGATCCGAACAGGCGAACCCCAGGCCACCGAGAAGCGGAACGTGCGAACTTAACCGCTGCACCACTGGGCAGGCCCCTCCAATCCTTTTTTAAAAACTTTACTTTGAAATAATTTTAGACTTATGGAGGTGTTGCAAAGATAGTACAGAGAACTCCTGCATACCCTTCACCAAGCTTTCCCCAGTGTTAACATCCCATATAACTTGATACAAAACTAATAACTTGACATTAGTAAAATAACACTAAACTACAGCCCTTATTCAGATTTCTCCAGTTTTTCCAATGTCGTTTTTCTGTCTCCTCTAGTCTGCGACAGGTCTTCATTCATTCCTTGTCTTTCATGACCTTGATATATTTTGAAGAATCCGGGTCAAGTACCTTGTAGAATGTCTCTCAAATTTGGTTTAATGTTTTCTCGTGGTTAAGGCCATATATTTTTGTGGAAAAATACCACAGTGGTGATGTGCCCTTAGTGCAAGGTATCAGTGAGCACACATCAGTATATCCTATTACCAGTATTGTTAACCTTGATCCTGTTGTTAAGGTGGTATCTGCCAGGTTTCCTCACTGTAAAGTCACTATCCAACCCTTGTAACATGCAGACATTCCTGGAAGGAGCACCAAATCCTTCCCCAATTAAAAGAGGCTACAGTGGAATGAAAATTTGGAGTTTGATCACCTGCGTTGAATTTAACAAGCTCCAGAGTCTCGAAGAAACAGCACTTGTAAAGGAATGCTGTGGCTACTGGAGATAGTGCGTGCGAGTGTTCAGCCAGTAATGTGGCACAAGGTTTGCTAAATGGCAGTGTATTTTAACAAGTTGTTTCTTGCTAAAGAACCCAAAATTTTCTGTGGCTTGCGGGAGTATAAGGCTAAAGGGCAGAAAATGGGACAACAAAAAAGGAAGAAGGGTCCCCCTTTTATTTTAATTATTTTGGTGAGGAAGATTGGCCCTGAGCTAACATCTTTGCCAATCTTCCTGGTTTTGCTTGAGGCAGACTGTCGCTGAGCTAACATCTGCCAATCTTCCTCTATTTTGTATGTGGCATGCCACTACGACGTGGCTTGATAAGCAGTGTGTAGGTCCGCTCCGGAACCCGGGCTGCTGAAGCAAAGGGTGCAGACTTAACCACTATGCCACCAGCCGACCCTAGGGAGAAAACGAGGGAGAACAGAGATGTTAAGTTGCTTCTCCAAGGTAACACAAGGGATGGGGCTGAGCACTCGGAGTCCTAAATCTGCAGACTCCCAGGCTAGCCCTGACCACTCTATCTCAGAGCCTTCATGGAATATTCCCAAGAGGGCCGCTCTGGAGACCCCAGAGACGCTTGACTCCAGCCCCAACTCGGACTTTCCCGTCTTCGGCGTCTTTTGGCTCCGCGCCTCACTTTGCCTCGATCTGGGCACAAAGAGGGTCTCAGCAAATCCCCCTCAGCGCCTTCATACTCTCCCATCACCCTCCACCCAGGGCTTCCAGAGCCAGCTCAGACCTCGATGGAGAGTTGAAAGCCTCTTCTAACACCTCGAACCAGCGTCTTTTTCGGCACAGAGGGAGTTTGGAATTTTCCGTAGCTTAAGTGCTCCTTTCGGACAACGCAGGGCAAATTCCCCACGAGCCCTGGAGGAGGGAAGCACCGCCCGGCCGCCTGCCCCACCCTGGCTCCTGATAGGCTACCGAAGCTGTCCGTTTTGACAGGGTGCTCTGCGCAGGCGCGGAAAGGCACCGGGACTGGGTTCAGTGCCTGCGTCGAGGAGCTACCGGTTCGGCTCGAGATGGTGAGTGCCCGCCCGGGGCTTGTGGCTGGTGGTCCCCCGCAAGCACGGCCCCCCACTGCCCTGCGCTTAGCCTTCCATTCTCCGGGGGCGTCTCAGAGCGCCGGGCTGGGAAACCGCAGGTCTGGGCGGGGCCGGGCCCGAGCTGACTGAAGGGCGGAACCGGGGCAGCGCGGGTCTCCAGACCCGGACCGAGGAACTCAGGCGGGGCCACCGGATCCTGCTGCCACTTGACCGGAAGCAGGAGAGCTCTGGCCTCGGGGAGGGGCTGACGGAGATAAGGAGGCCGGCCCACAGCCCCTGCATCCTGACATCCTGGGCTTTGTTGCACGATAACAATAATGATACCGTGTCCTGGAAGCGTATGTGTGTCAGGTACTGCTAAGCGCTTCCGTGTCTTGGTTTTCCTCCTCACGACAGCTCTGTGAGGTAGGTGCAGCCATTATCCCCGTTTGACAGACTTGGCATCTAGAGCCCCGTCAACCTAAGTGCCTTCCTTGCCCCAGGAAATGGCGGAGGTGGATTTGAACCTTAGGAGCGTGACTGCCGCCTTTCTGTCCGTGTGGTTCTTTCGAGCTGCCGGGACTTGGTGCTTGAGTCAGAAACGGGCGGGGACCCCGTTGGGGAGCCCAGGGCCTCCTGCCAAGCTGGCTGGAGCTGTGGGCTCTTTACACCTTTCCAAATTTATTTTCTCGTGGTTTTAATCAAACTTGTAAAAAAAACCTTGAAAAGACCTTTTGTATGGTAAACCATGTGACTGTACTACCTTTTCAAAAATCTTACTTAAAAACTTACAGCCTATAAGAAAAATTGAAAAGGAAAAAGAAATAGTACTATGACCTAGAGGCAGGCACATAATTAGGCATATTACTTCTAGTCTTTTTCTGTTCAGTTTTTGCTTTATATAGTTTAGGTCCTTCTGTATGTACAATTGTGGAGTCTGCTTTTTTCACTTATTCACCGCAAAGAATGTCTTCACATCACTGAAATCTTGCAATAATGCATCAAACGTGTAACTTCATCATTCACGTCATTTTTTTAAACTAAAAAAAAGTTAATTTTTAACAGGTAATACTTATACACTCTAAAAACATAATCTGCAAGGATCTAAGTGAAAAAGAAATCTACCCAACTCTGACCTCCAGCCTCAGTCCCCTTCAGAAACGAACATTGTTACTTTCTTGTATATCTGTACAAGCACGTATATGCCCCCTCTTTTTCTTACACAAATTGTAGCTTACTGCAACCTGTACCATGCTACCATGTGTTTATACTCATAAAAGCAAAACATATTTGGATGCACGTTTTAACAAATTGAAGCAGTACCAAAGTCTATCATGTAGAAAGTGCCAGTTGTCACTATCTCACTGCCCTATGGTAAGGACTGTTGGCAGTTGGGTCTCTTTCCTTCCAGATTTGTTTAGTGCATAAGCACATTTATATATAACCTGTTTGTTACATGAAACTGGAACACACATGTTTATACACATTAAGTTTGCTTTAGGCTATATGTATAGGTATCTTGTTCTGCAACTTTATTCCCTTAAAAATATCATTTTTCCGTGTCAGTGTATACAAATCTTCATTCTTTTTAAGAACTGAAGCATTTAGGTGGTTTACAGTTTTTCACTCCAGACAATGCTTCAGTAACTGTTCTTATCTTTTTTTTTTTTTTGCACTCATGCTAGTGTTTATGTAGGAGAGATTCCTAGAACTGGTACTTCTGGCATGAATATTTTACATTTTGGTAGAAATTGCCAAATTACCCTTTAGCACAATGATGTAAACATCATCCGTAATTCTCATCTGGTTTTACTCCACCAGCAACTGTTTTCATCTTTGTATGTCCTCCTTCCTCTTTGTTCACATACCCGTATTTTTCAAGATGTACATGCTAGTTTTTCTTTTTTGTTTGCTTTAATGTCCAGAGATGTTTAACCTTGTTGCTACATCACTTTTGTGATGAATTGTTTTTGGTGACTACATAATAGTCAGTGAAATAGTTGTACCACAATTTGCCAAACCATTCCCCTGGTGTACATTTGAGTTGCTTCTAGTTCTTCGTTATTAGAGATAACATTGTGATTAATGCCTCTGTAGATGTAAAGTTTGTTTTCTTTTTTGTTTGGTTTTTTTTTTTTTAGATTTTTTAAAAAATTTTTCCTTTTTCTCCCATAGTCCCCTGGTACATAGTTGTGTATTTTTAGTTTTGGGTCCTTCTAGTTGTGGCATGTGGGATGCCATCTCAGCATGGCCTGATGAGCGGTGCCGTGTCAGTGCCCAGGATTCGAACTGGCGAAGCCCCGGGCCACCAGAGCACACGAACTTAACCATTCGGCAACAGGGCCAGCCACGGTTTTCTTTTTAAAAAATTTCTTAGATTATTTCCTTAGGAGAAACTCTCAGGAAAAGAACTTTTTTTTTTTTTAAAGATTTTATTTTTTTCCTTTTTCTCCCCAAAGCCCCCCTGGTACATAGTTGTATATTCTTCACTGTGGGTCCTTCTAGTTGTGGCACGTGGGACGCTGCCTCAGCGTGGTTTGATGAGCAGTGCCATGTCCGCGCCCAGGATTCGAACAACGAAACACTGGGCCGCCTGCAGCGGAGCGTGCGAACTTAACCACTTGGCCACGGGGCCAGCCCCAGGAAAAGAACTTTTGAGGCAAAGGGACCAAGGCTTTTATGGTTCTTGCAGTAGTAGTTTCCTGTGGCTTTCCCGGTAGCATTTAAAAAGATACCTCAGTATTGCTGTAATTTTTCATTTCTTTATTTACAGGGAGCAGTGAACATTTTTCTGTGTGTTTGTAATTTCTCTTAGGTGTATTTTCTACTATTATCTTTTTTTACCTTTTAGAGATATGCTATTTTTGTTAATCATTTTGTATAATGTTTTGGAATTACTCTTTTGTTATATTTGATGCAGATGTTTTTCTATTCTTTTGATTCATTTTTATTTTATAGAATTAACATTTTTGTGCTTAGAAGTCAAATCGGTCACAGTTCTTTTGTGAATCATTTGCTTCACATGCTTATCCCTCCTATGCTGAACCGATAAATAATCCTGGAGTTTCACTGCTACTTGTTTTTCCATCTGTCAGCAACATGCACCTGGAAACTAGAGAACTCGGGAGCTTTGTCCCTTCCCTGGTGCAGACACCCATGTTAATAGTAATAAACCCAGGATGGTGAGGATACCAGTCGGGCTCTCTCTAGGAGCAGGACAGGAAATTGGAGATGTGAGCTGACCCTGGGGGCTGCATATGCACTCAGATATTTCTGGTGCCAGTTGACCGGCACTGCAGGGATGACAAACTTTGAAGCAGAGCTGCCATGATTTGGCTGCCTGACTGTTGAATGTCCCTGTTGCTGCTTGTGACTTTTTGGCAACATTTGTTTTCTTTCTTGGCTCTTTAGGGCTGAACTTGAGGTTTGTTTTAAGCAGTTTCTCCTGAACCCAGACACGTAGCTGGTGCCCTGCACCTCCTAGAGACCCCTCTAGAGCTCATGGCCCCCACTCACCAAGCCTAGCCCCACCCTAGTGGTGGGGGCCAGGTTGGAGAAGCTATTCTCGAGTCTCACAAGAAAAAAATTTTATTAAATTTGACTACTTAAAAATTTTAAACTTCCGATTATTGAAAACAAACCATAAGATTAAATGAAAAAGTGGGAGAAGTGTAATTTATATGATGGATAACAGTCTAATATTTCTAACACGGAAGAGTTTTTGAAAATCACTAAGATTTGTAGAAAAATCAAAAGACTCAAAAAAGGAGAGATGCAAACAGTAAATTCTGTTTTAACTTCATTGATAACTCTTAAAAATTAAAGAAAAAGTGTCTTTCTTTTATTTGGTTTCTGCGTATCAGTTAGCAAAGAATCAAAAAACTTGGCAATACTGGTCATCTCTCTATTCCTTAAATATGCCACACTTGTTCCCACTTCCCTGCCTTTGCTTTCGTCCGTTGCCTGGAGTGTTTTTCTTTCTCATCATTTAGTTCTTGGCGTAAAGATTACATCCTCAGGTGTTCCTGACCACACTAGCGAAAGTAGCATCCCCATCCCCCCCAGTCTTGTCCCTGTACCCTGCAAGAATCTTGGTCACTTGTTTTTTCAAGGTCTCTTCCACCAGAATGTGAGCTCTCTGAGGGCAGGGACTTCATCAGTTGTGGTTGATGGTATATTCAGCTCTTCTCTTGACTTACTATGTGTCCTTGGGCAAAACTCTTCTCCTTTCTGAATCTCAGTTTCCTCGTAAAATGGAGATTGTACTAACCATGAAAGGTTCGAATGAGAGATGTGTCTGAAAACACTCAACCCAATATCTGAGTAGGTACTTAGTAGGTCAATGTATGCTTGTATGTCCTCCCTTTCTGGTGTGTGTGTGTGTCTATTTGTTAAGCAGCAAGATCTTAGTGGCTGGTTCTTATTAAACATAGGATTACCTAAACCCTAGCTCTTTTTCACACTGGGTACTATAAGGCCGTGTCCCCCTCCTATACTTAAAAGGATTGATTTTTGTAAAACATAGTTGCAGAAATGCTTTTTATTTGTTCCTTAAGTATTTATTGAGCCTATACTGTACCAGGTGCTAGAGCTACAAAGTCTAGGTGCCTGCTCCCAGGGTGCTCCCAGGAAGGTCTGGAGGAGGAGACAGATAGGAAACAGACAGTTAGACTCCATTAAGTAAGTGCTATGAAGGCAGGGTGCTGTGAGTACCCAGAAGAGGGGCAGGTATCAGAGAAGGCCTCCCACAGGAGGCTCATGTGCTGGGTCCAGAGAGTTGGGAGTTAGTTACATCAAGTAGTGAGGAAGAGAAGGGTGCTTTCTTCAGAGAGAGTGGCACATGCCAAGGGCCCCAGGCTCAGGCAGGCTGTGCTTGTTCCTGAAGTCCATTCTCCACACAGCAGCCAGAGCTGTCCTTTTGAAACGTCGGATCTTGTGACTCCTCATTCAGAACCTGATGGTAGCTCCCCAGATAATCCCCATTAAAACTCAAAAGTCAGGGGGCTGGCCCCGTGGCCAAGTGGTTAAGTTCACATGCTCCGCTTCAGCGGCCCAGGGTTTCACCGGTTCGGATCTTGGATGCGAACATGGCTCTGCTCATCAAGCCATGCTGAGGCAGTGTCCCACATGCCACAACTAGAAGGACCCACAACTAAAAATATACAACTATGTACCAAGGGGCTTTGGGGAGAAAACGGAAAAATAATAAAATCTTTAAAAAAAAAAAAAAAAAGCCATTAGTGTGGTTTACCAGGCCACAGAAATCTAGTCGGATCCTGGCTGCCTCTCATCTGGCCGCCTGCCACTCACTGCACTTCAGCTATACTGGCTCCTTTACTTTTCCTGGAACATGCTGCTTTTCCACCTCAAATGTCAGCTTCATGAGGGCAGGGATTCTTGTTATATTTTGTTCACTACAGCATCCGCAGGCCTAAAACAATGTCTGGCATATAGAAGGTACCCCTATAGTTACTGAATGCATAGCAGTCTTACGGAGTTTCATCTCTTTCATTTCAGCCTCACTCCAACCTCCAGGGGACGTTTTGGACCTCAATTCTGACATCTTTGGTTTTAGCTTTCTTTCCCTTTCCCTGCATTGATTGCAGATTGATTGAGCTGTCCTAAATTGTCATCCAACTTAATCTTATGTATTCTTATTCCTATAATGTTGAGCATGTCAGAAGCCTGTGGTCCCCATAATAGAGAACTCTCTCGGCTACACAGAGAGAAGGGTTAAAAAATGTTTTTTAATAGAATAAAAAGAGGCTCTTTTGAGAAAAAGAAAATAAAACCTTATCTATAATTCCCTGTTCTCAATGTGGCTTTTTATGTTTTTCATAATCCCTCTAGTTCTCTTGTTTTCATGTGGTTGCAGTTACCAAGCACTTTATTTTTGCATTTAGCTGTTTTCGCTTAATGTTATATATCATTAACCTTGTGCTGTGGTATAAATATTCTGATCACTGTTGTTAATGTGTGTGTTATGTTCCATGAATGGACATTCCATAATTTATTGGCCTTTACCCTATTTATTGGGCATTTTTGGCTCTTTCTGGTTTTTGCTATTGCACATGTCACTCAGCAAACATCTTGCTGTGTTCTTGTTTTAGTTCTTTTGGATTACTTCCTTAGGATGAACTTCCAGGAGGGTTCCCAGGTCAGACTGAGTACTGGGTGGTATTGACCACTACCATGCTTTGCCCCTCTTCTCCAGAATAACACACAGTAGGAGCTCGGTGAAAGTCTGTTGAATGAATTATGATCTCGTGCATGTGTGACCCACTCTACTCTCATGTCCACAGAGCTAACCCTGTCCTTTTACCCAGGTTCCAGATTTTAGTGGCGTCAGGCTGTTTGCCATTTTGTAGGAGGAACTTGTTTGCCCTTCTCTTCAGCATTTGAGAGTATTCTTACATCATTAGGGAGTGGGTGGTGGTGACTGGATTGTCAGCCTTGTGCCTACTAGAAAAACAAGAATTCTTTGTGCTATCTCCGTCCACAGTTTAGAAGCTCCTCCTCCCAGGCCAAACTCATTAGCCCCTGGGGGTGGGGAACCACTTTCTTTTGGTGAATTGAGCCTCTGTTTTCAACATAGTCCAGCTCTCAGCCTTTGAGGAGCTTCTGACTGGATTCTGGACCAGTGTGGAAGGGGCCTGCTGTGAACAAGCACACTTCAAGGCCAGTTTTCATCCACAGGAAGAGTTAGGCCTAGTTCACTTAAGCAGCTGTTTATTGGGCCACAACTCTGCAGACCATTGTAGAGGCTCTCTAAGTAAAACGGTATCGAATGCATCCCCAGAGAGGTACAGTCATGAGTTTGGGGAGTCAGAAGTGGGCACAGACTCCATTGAATTGGGGATCAGTAAAGGTTTCATGGAAGAGATGATGTCTTAGATGGCCTGGAAGAATTTATTGGATTTCAGCAGAGAAGAGGCCTTGTTAGGGTAAAAAGATGTGGAGACAGGGAGGTATAGGCATGTAGATGGAGAGTCGAAGGAAGGGTAAGAGATGGGAGTGATAATATAGAAGGCCTTGCATGGCAGGGTAAGGACCCACTGTCTGATTGTCCTCTCTTTACAAATGCTGTTGCCAGAGTATCCCACCCTGACTAGTTTCTGGAGAATCAGGTTTTACGAGCCCCTTCCCCAGACACATTTCCTGTGGCTCTATGCCATGTGTCACACTATCTCAGATGCCAGCTTATTAAGTCACTGAGTCTGTCCTTAAGGGGGCATTTTACTTCCTTTGGAATGTTTTCAGTTGTGCTATTTGGGCCACAAATGACAACGTGTCTCCTTCCTGTTAGACACCACTGTTTGGGTTTTTTCAAATTATCAAGAGTCCTGTCCCCTAGGTATACCAAATAAGAGTCATCAGTGTGTCTGTACTCCCAGGAATGGTATTTCTATTCTGCTCCCAAATAGCTGAGAGGGGAGGGATAATAGTGCCTGGTGGGCAAAGGGCCAGGAACAACCCTGTGGGAGCAGATGATTTAGGTCCTGGTAATGATCTAGGGACCACTCCAAACAGGCCTGGGGAGCTTTAAGGAGGGGCCCAAACATTACTTGTTTATTGTTGGAAGACAATGTGTGATTCATCTGCCAGGAGTGTTGAGGGAGTTGATCCAGCCGGCCTGGCCCCTCCTGACTTTTGTCTTATTCTCTGGCAGGCAGAGGTGGAGGAGACACTGAAGCGACTTCAGAGCCAAAAGGGAGTACAGGGAATCATCGTGGTGAACACAGAAGGTACGTCCTCCCTGCCACTATCACCTGTATATGGTCAGGCCCCCAGAAAACAGCCCAAACATACCAGAACACTTGCTATTTACTAAGCCCCTTCATGTATGTGATCTATTTTCATCTTTTTTTTTTTAAGATTTTATTTTTTTCCTTTTTCTCCCCAAAGCCCCCCTGGCACATAGTTGTATATTCTTCGTTGTGGGTCCTTCTAGTTGTGGCACGTGGGACGCTGCCTCAGCGTGGTTTGATCAGCAGTGCCATGTCCGTGCCCAGGTTTCGAACCAATGAAACACTGGGCCACCTGCAGCGGAGCGCGCGAACTTAACCACTCGGCCACGGGACCAGCCCCTTCATCTTTTTTTTTTTAATGCCTCCGGTGTCCTATCACTATTATTGGGATTCTGAATTTAAAGGAAGTAAAAATTCACTTAATTCCACTGCCCTGACCAATCGTACTTTTCAGTATGCCATGCTTTTTCAGTACTTATCCAGGCGCATTTTCTCTTGGTCATAATTATAGTTGTTACATTTTTGCATATGTTTACTCATGAGGGTTTTTTTCCCTTCATGGTTTACATAAACAAATTTTTTTAACTGTCAATATGATGTTTTATTAACCATTCTCCATTTATGTTTCTACTTTTATGCTAGATAATACTCTGGTCAACTTTGTACCTATAGCTTTTCCCTCCTCTTCTGGGGTGTTATTTCAACAACTAGAAGAGTACAGATAGTAATTTTCCCAAACTTCAGAGACATGGTGAAGAAGGGAACTAACATTTATCACATATCTCGCTGGGCCAGGCTATGGGCTGGCACTTTACAAAGATATTATTTCACTGATCCTTAAAGCACCCTTATTGTCTTCATTTTGCAGTGGAGAAAACTGAGTCTAGAAATTTAATTGATTCATTCTGCCATTACAGAGCCAAGATTTCATTCCAAGTCTGTCTGAATGCACTTGTGCTCTTTCTCCCACACTGTGCTGTGAAGGACCAGAGAATGGCTGCTGGCCTGGCTTGTGGCCCAGGCCATGTCCAGGGTCACCTAGCTGGGCTTCCCTGGTTCTCTAGCCCAGTGCATTCAGTCAGTTCTAATTTGTTCAAGGCTCCTTGAGAGCCCCTGTGTGTATATGTTGGCATTCTAGGCCTTGTTTTGGAAAGGCAGAATTCTCAACAGTGCCTACTTAGAGCAGAATGAAAGTCACCAAGGGTGGAAAAGTGCAGATAGCATATCCTCAGACAGAATGTTGTTTTCCAAATCGTCAGATCCTGGCCAGTCCAGAGCTAGGCAGAGCATGCTCCCCAGCTTTGTCAAACTCTAATCAAACCATGTGGTCATTGCATTCAAAGGAGGCAGCAGGTTGGGAGCCGTAGAACAGTGTGGGACGCAGGAGCAGTTCCCAGCTCAGGTCTGCTGCTGATCAGCTGGGTGGCCTGGGGCTTCCCCTTCCTGAACTGTTCAGACCTCAGCTGCCCCGAGTGGAGTGGTTGGTCTAGGTAATCTCTTTTGGGTGCTTCTTGCTTCAAGACTCAAAGACTTTTTTTATCAGTCCGAGAGAGACCAGCTCCTGAGACTGGACATTTTTGACCTCCCAAGCTGGGACCTGTAGGCCTCCACCAGTGTTCACAAACCACAAGCCTTCATTCTTGCCCTAAAACTGCCCCAAAAGTAGAGCTTTTTCATTGGGAAAATACAGCCCCAACTGCTTACCTTTTGGATACTAATGAGCACTTCTTTTTCGTATGCTAATGTGGCAACATTGCACTTTAGCTAAGAATATGGAATGTGGTACCAGACTGCCTGCGTTTGAATCCTGACTCTACTTACTTATCAGCTCTGTGGTCTTGGACAAGACATTTAACTGCTCTGTTCTGGTTTTCTCATCTGTAAAATGTGGATAATCATACCACCTTCCTCCAAGGGAAGATCTTAGAACAGTGCCTGATGTATAGTAACTGCCATCTAAATGTTAAAATTATTGCATGTGCACTTTGATTTATTTTTAATTTGTGTCCCATTCGCAGAGCTCCCACTTCAGTCTCTCGTTTGCATTTCACACAGTGACCCTGCAAGGCAGTTTGCCCCGAAGCGGAGAGAAGTGAGGTGACCTACACAAGGTCACCTAGCTGTGCATAGAGTAGTCAAAACTCACTGCTCAATGGGGCCTTTAAGCCCTCTGGAAGCTTCCATTAAGGATGATTAGTTAGGGATCCCTATTTTCCTCTCTAGGGCTTTCCCACCCCAATGATTCAGCTCAACTGCCCCTTCCTGCAGGATGCCTTCCAGGATCACCCCAGCCCAGAGTGATTGTTCTTGCCCCTGAACCATTGTCCCAGTCACTAACCAACCCCCTGCCACTGCCTTTTGACATCCCTGCCTTGGCCAAATTCAAATGATGTTTCATAGTAAAAGTGTGAATTTAAGCAGACTTACCAAGAATTTAAGGAACGTTCCATTCCATTTGTACCTCTCCAACCCCCCTGCCATCCTCTGCTGCTACCACATAGGGCAAAATAAAAGACTCAGATGCGAAAGGTCCACAAGGGCAGGGATTTGTCTCTTGTGTTCGCTGCTGTATCCTCAGCACCTAGAATAATGCTAACACAGAGTTGGTGCTTAATAGCTGTTAAGTTTTGTTAATATTTTTTATTGTTGATTGATGGAGCTGCGTTTGGTGGAGGACCTGGCTATACAATCTGAGAGATCTGAGCCTCAGCTTAAAATCATGCCTCCCCAGTGACCACCCACTTCTGCAGGCTGCACAGTCCCCATTTCTGAAGGCAGGGGCTTGGAGTAGGCAGCCTAATCATTAGGCCGTCTTTGAGTTGTCCCCAGCTCTGGCATCCTGTGAATCTGGGATTGATCTCTTGTCTTTATTTGAAATTCTCCCCAGTTTTGGTCCCTGTCCACCCACACCCCCCCACCACCTCCATGTTTTCTTTTGTTTTTAAAGTGAGCCAACAAGTAGTTAATTTCTTGTCTCAAAGGAGACACACCCTCTCACTTGGTAGAAATGTGATCAAACTCATGACAGTATTTCTCTGAACTACTGAAAGTACCCCTTGTGACCACTTATTTATCAACAGCAATAAAAGCTTAATGCAGGCTTTCTAAGGACACTGTTGAGCAGATCAGACCTGGTCCTGGCCCTCAGGGAGCTTACAGTCTGCCAGAGGACAAACATAATGATCACTTCCATAAAGGTGTGATGGCAAACTTGAGTAACTGCTCCAAAGGAAATTGCGTGGTGCTAGGACATTAGAATGGAGGCACTGACCACATCTAGGGGTGAGTAGAGCCACCAGAAGATGGAGACCTGAGGGACCAGTGGGAGTCTTGAGAAAATAGCAGAAGGAGGGAAAGTTCCAGGCAGAGGGACCTGAGAGGTTGCCTTGTGGTATATGAAAAGAGAAGGTCAGGAAGTTTAATCATCCAAAGTTTGCCAGGCCTTGAGACTGACCCCTCAAGTTACCTGGGGGATGGGATTTATTGTGTGGGTGATGTTCATAACAAACCAACATTGATTACATGCATATTCTTGCTAAACATTCTTAAATGAATTAAGCCATATTTAATCCTTACAGCAGCCCTGGTGACTTGGTGGTCTTGTCCCTTAAAGGCAAGTGATCACTACAACCTGTTCTCATGGCTTCATTTGGCTCAAAACAGCCTCTCTGACGCAGCTGCTTCTTTTGACACTGTATCCTCCTCTGCCCACTCTCATGTTCCTATCCCCTAAGAAGATAAGGTTGAGGCGGTTTCTTGCCATCCATTGGTAGGCCTGAGGGTGACTGCCTTTGGCTGATCCCTAGGCTGGTCAGTTGTGGGCCAGATTAGCAGAATCCTGACCCAAAATCCAGCCATTTATTTGTGAGGAGCCACTTGTGCCACAGTCATCAGCCCAAAATCCAGACACTTATATGTGAGGAGCCACTGAAGTGCCTGTCAGCTGTGGGCGCTTGGGGCCTCATCGATGGAGCCTTCTGTTGACATGCCACGGTGATTCATAGACACCTGATGATCCAGTTGTGACCTGAGGTACCTGAAATTGAGCCCCATTTCTCACCTCCATGACAATAGGCATCGTCCAGTGAGGGAGGTCCATTTCATAGTTCTTGGCAAGGAAGCAATCCTCACAACAGAAAAGGCTTGATGCACAGTGGTGTTCACTGCAGAGTAACTAAGTCAAAAATCAAGCCTAAGTACCCACTAATAGAGGAATGATCAACTCTGTGGAATGGCCACTGTGAGCTCTTTGAAAGCAGTAGCAATGCTGTTTACAAGGGTGATGCAGACAGAGAAATGGGCTTTAACTTGGGAGGCACGATCATGTATAGAGGCAGTGTGTTTACAACTGGACCCTAAGCCTCCCTTGGGAACTGGAGCAAAACACTAGTGATGGTTATGTCTTGGCACAAGCTGACCTTTTTTCTTCCTACTTTTCAGTATTTAAAGATTTGTAAGAGTTGTCCTCCTTGTTCAGGTTCTAAGTGTTCTGAATGATAGTCTCTCCTGTTATTGCTGGAAACCAGTCAAGACAGTGTGGCACTGTGAAGGGAGCCCAGCAGTGGAGCCACCAGGCCTTAGTTTGAATCCTGGTCCCACTGCTTATCTGCTGTGTGACTGTAAACAGGTCACCTCACCACTCAGAGCTTCTGTTGCCTCATTGGCGAGTGAAGATGGTGACACCATGCTCAGAGTAGATCTGGGCACTGGCGCTGACATACTTGAAGTGTTCAGCACTGTGCCTGTCAAGCCCTTAGTAAATAGTGGCATTGATTGTTAACTGCCAGTCCAGTACTATAGAATTGAAGGTATAGGGTTGGGAGCTGGGCAGAAAGGGGCTCCAACATCCTGCTCAGTCTCTGTCTGCTCTCCCTTCAGGTATTCCCATCAAGAGTACCATGGACAATCCTACCACCACACAGTATGCCAACCTCATGCACAACTTCATCCTGAAAGCCCGGAGCACCGTGCGTGAAATTGACCCCCAGAATGACCTTACCTTCCTTCGAATTCGCTCCAAGAAAAATGAAATTATGGTTGCACCAGGTAAGAGGTCTTCCACATCCCCACTTAGGAGCAGACCCTTACAGCACATGTTCTGTAGCTTATCAGGAAGGCTTAGCACATTGGTGTCTCTACAGGTTCCACAGAAAGGGCTAAAGAGTTGAGGGTACAGAGTTGATTGCCTCAGAGCCTTGCCAGTCTCTGGCTGGCATCCCCAACAAATATGCAATCCCAGTGCCTCTAGGTCGGACCCCTTCTTGGGTTCTAGTCCGCAGATCGTGGTCTCCTGGGGAAAGATAGATACATAAGCATGATACAGTGTAACCCTCACCTTGATGTTGGGAAATTCAAGGAACACTTGGGAACATTAGAGGAGGGTGTGATTAGGCCTGCTTGGGGCAGTCAGCAAAGGCTTCCTAGAAGAGAGGACATTTGAGCTGAACCTTGAGGGCACAGGAAAGTGTAAGCAAGGTGGAAGGGCAGGAAAGCTATGTTTGAAGGAAAGAGAATTCAGTGATTATAAACCAAAGCATAAGGCAAAAATACTGTATATTCATTTTATCCTTGAAGAAATGTTAAGTTGCCCACTTCTAAAGTACAGTCTCCCTGGGCCCCATACAGCCAGCTTTTCCTCCAGCAGTGGAACATACTGCTGCTTTTGTTTCACGTGAAGCACTTGGCTTGCGTTTGGGGGCTGGCTGGTACAAACAATACTTGTCTTTGGGTCTTAGGATCCTTCTCAAGGTAATGAGATGCTCATCCTGGAAGGAGCCCATAATAACTGGGATCACAGGAGGGAATAGCAGGGCCACCTGTCCTGCCCTGCCTCACCTCATTCACATTCAGACCGGAGTGGTGGACAGATTCTCCAGGACTGTTTTTGCATTGCTATTTCTCTCTCCCTCTCTTTTTTGGCTGAGCCACATAGTTGAGTGAGCATGAGTAAAATGTGCACATGATGATATAGGTAGGCTGCAGTGCAGCTTGTCTAGGGCATCAGAATATGTGTAGAAAGGAGTGGGAGGTGAGAGTTTGGTCCAGTTTAGAAGAGGCCTCAAACACCAAATTCGGCTGTGTGAACTTGACCCTGTGAGCAGAGGTTTTTAAGGCAGGAGGTGATATGATTGTTATTAGGGCCTGGATAAAGGAGGGTGTTGGGAAGGGTGGGGACATTTACTGCTCCTGGGTTTAGGAGCACTGATAGCAAGGAGGCTGGCTGCAGAATTATGAGATATGAGGTAATCTGAAGGAGGTGGTCAGCCACTCCCAGCAGCAGAGCAGTATTGGTTCTGTTCCCACACCTGTTCTGGCTGCTTGGAAGGTGAGAACCATAGAGCCTGTCACAGGGGTCCACAGTCTCTCTGGGGTAGTCCCTGGAGGGTAGGGACAGAGCAGGTCAGTCACAGAGAAGAACATAACTTGAGAGTCATTTAATCCAGAAACGTGTTGTACACTGTTTATCAGTTTAATCACTGATGCATCACATGCCAGCTGATGATGAGGTCTCTGATTCTGTCAGGGAAATAGGTAATAGCAGGGAGAGTCTGTTTTCCCAGTTTTACCTCTTATGAATGTGACCTTAAGAAGTCGCAGAAGCCTCCAAACCTCTTATTTCCACATCTCTAAAGATTCAAGTAGGGGACTGTACTATTCTGGTCTTCTGAGACACCCCACCCCATCTGGTTAAGTGCATTGGTGTGGGGTGGGGCAGAAAGTCTCAGAAACAGATTTGAACTCAGATCCCTCCCAAGACTTCACGCTGTGAGACTACAGACAAACCTCCACGTCCTAAAAGTTAGGCTAGGAATGGTCCCTTTACTGACCCTGAGTGTCAGAGCAGACCTTGTGCCCACATGGGAACTCATGGTATGAAGCAAGGACAAATTATGCATCTCCAAATCAGATGGACTCTCCATGGACAGTGTCTCTTGATTTAAAGCTTCTGAGAATGTTTCCTCTGGAATGGCAGAGTCGTCTGCAAGCTCCTGACAATCTGTGTCTCAGCTCAGTAGCAAAGGCATCTCCAACTTGCCCTGGGGACCTGCAGGCATTCAGAGCTCGTGGGTGTGCTTGGTGCTTGAGTCCTGGATTGGCAACTTCCAAGTTTGAGGTTCTCCTTGGTGGGTTGCAGGCCCAGAAGCCCCTCAGCTTTGTAGTGGAGGCGAGGATGAAGTGGTCAGATTCTTGCCTGGGTGACACACAGAGGCCTGCAGGGAGGGTGTGCATACTCTCTCTTGCTTGTTCACTTACTCTCTGTCTCACATTCACCCAGGGGACCCACTCACACACATCTTGTTATGCTGGAAGGGTGTGTGACTTAAAGATTACCTTAAACACAGTGAGTGTTCCTTCTGAACACCCTCATCACTTCTCCAGCCACCCTGCTGCCTTTCAGAGCCTCAAGAGACTTCAGCTCCTCTCCCTGGGCTCTCACACTTGCTGTCCTGCTGCTAGCAATGCTCCCATCCTCCCTTTTCACTTGGCTAACCAGCCTGCTTATCTGAATTTTTAAGTCTATCTCCCCCACTAGACAATTCCAAGAGGACAGAGTCTTGTAAGCATATAGTAAGCATTCAACAAATATTTGTTGAATAAATAAATGAATGACTCCCTAAACCTCCCTCCCTTGCTGACACCCCACTGTGGGTATCAGAGGTACAGTCAGTAGTGGGGATAGGGGTCAGGGATGTCTGTGGAGCATGGTATTGTGATTTGACATCTTGACACACCCACTTCGATATGGCAAAAAAAAATTCTGGGTTTTGATGCCAGAACTCCTGTGGGCAAGAGTCACTGACCAGAGCCTCTAATGTGACCAGCCACATTAGGGCTGGGTCAACTTAGGATTTCCATAGAGCACCGGCCCCACAGGAGCAGTCCCCAGCATAGAACAGTCCTAGCTGCTGTGTGTTTGAGGTGGGCCCTTCTGGGACTATAATTAGCACCCCACACAGTGATATTATTGAATTTAGAGCTTAATTATTTGGAAGAAAAGACATTAGTATTGCTAATTTTGTCTGTTTTTATCAGTGGCTTGTTAATTGTTTCTGTTTTTATTAGTAAATGATTTTTTACTTAGATTGCTTAGCCACAGAACTGTTAGTCATTTAAGATCTGATTCTTCCCAGTTGTAACAGCCCATTGTCATGGAAGAAGCCAGCTTTAGGCTTGAATCAGTGGACCCAAAGCAGAGGTCCTGCATGTCTGTCCTGTTCAGCAGGGGGCAGACCAGAGGCATTCAGAGCATCTGGGTCAAACCCAGCTTACCTGACCCTGTTTTTGCCTTGGCTTGGGCAAGTCATTTAACTCTCTGAGCCTCTGTGTTCTCATTAGTAAAATGAGGAAACACTAGTGCCTGCCTCATAGAGTGATTCAAGGATTCACTGAGGTGCCATAGGAGAATTGGTTGGCTCAGGGCCAGGCACATGGAAGCCTTGGTAAGTGTTTTTGATTTGATTATTAACTGGGCAAAATTGAAACACCCTGCGTCTCCAGTTTTCTCTTCTGTAAAATGAGGGCCAATCAGGCTCACCTCTGAGGACTTGGACTTAAATGATTTCATGATGGACATTCCACCTACTGGGCTAGATCCTGGAGCTGGGATCCAGGTAGTTTTGGCCCCTTTCGACCTGGTGCCTTTGAAATTTTCTCATCCAGAATGCTCTGGAAGGCCAGCAGCTGAGCTTGTGACAGAACTGACACTAACCCAAGACTAGTGGGGGTGAGGTTGGAATTCCATCTTTGACACTGACTAGCTGGGTAGCCTTAAACAGCGGTTCTCCCAGAACCTGCATTATCAGCATCACCTGGGGACTTGTTAAAAATTCAAATTCTCAGGCTGCACCCCAGACCTACTGAATCCAAAGGGCTGGGGCACAGGGGCGGGGGGAGCAGTGTTTGCTTTGAACCCAGCCCCTCAGGTGATTCACATGCCCTCTAGTTTGAGAACCACTTCCATGGGCAATTCATTTAAACCCTCTGAACCTGAGTTTCCCTACCCAGAAAGCAGGTGATAATCCTGCCTCCCTGTTGGTACCGGGCAGATTAGAAAAGAGGATGCACTACAGAGCACCACTGCCGGCTAGAGTGAGGGACTTTGCATTCCAGCAGCCGCATTTGCAGAAGCCCCCATGGGAAACTTTCAGGTTTATCTTCTATTTTCCCAGCAATTGGATGTAGCCTGAGCACTGATGCTTTTTTATTGCCCTACTCCCATTTCATGGTTGGTGATTTAATGATTTATTTCCTTTCCAGTGTGTTTCTCTCTCATTTTACATTTAGTGATTTGTTTTTTCATTTTTCTCTTTTGCAGATAAAGACTATTTCCTGATTGTGATTCAGAATCCAACTGAATAAGCCACTCTCTTGTCCTCCCCGTGTTATTACTTAATTTGATGCCCCCCAAGAATAATAGTGTTAATCATGTCAACCGATTGGCTGGTGGAAATCACCGTCGAGTCCACTCAGAGCAGTCCAGTGACCAAGGGTGGGTTGCAGCTTTGCCCACCCCACCAAAGCCATCCCTCTGCTCGCCGGTTGCCCCTGAGTTCCCAGGGGGGCCCTCTTTCCTCAAGTCCTGGTTTTGAAGCAAGAGCTTGTGAGAAACCCACATCCTGCTTCCTTCTGACCTTCAGTTCACTTTGTTACCCTTGGAAAAGGCTGTTTTTCTTTAACTAAAAATAACTGAAATGCTTATCCTGCTGTGTGTCTTTCACACTAGGTTGAAAAGGCCTCTCTCGTCCCGTCTAATCACATGGTCTGAAGACTGAGCCCAGTGCTGCGTCCAGCCTCCACGCCAGATTGTGTTCATGGCTCTGAGAGGCCTGCTTCTTACTGCACCTGTGGCCACACTTGCAGAGCTGAGCCTGGTTTATAATTGGTACCCTGGTTCCTGGGCTTCTTATCCCTGGCCACCCCCACCAATGTTTTGAAAGATTTTCTAATACACTGCACTGGGGAAAGGAAAGGAGTGATATTTGTTAAGTACCCAGAATGCAGTAAGCGTATATTATATCATCCTCACAGTACCCTGCAGACTGGCTGTTAAAGCCATCTTAAACATGAGGAAATTGGGATCTAGAGAATCACTTGCCTGAGGTCTTATGGCTGGGACACAGGTCTCAGAATCCAAAAGCTTTGCTGTTTCTGCAATGCCTTCCCCAGAAATCAGGATGGTCCTGAACACCTGAGTGAGCTCATCCTGGGTAAACATCTGCCTTCCCTTAGAGTCATGCCTGGGGGTCCCCGAACATGCCTGCTAGTCTCTAAGACTGTAGCCACCCATCACCCGACAGCACTCTGGGATTTTTCCCACAGAAACCACGCGTATTTATTCTTTATTAGGTTTTTCTTTTTGTGTTTTATTTCTTGTTTTGGAGGGAAAAGATGCAAAACTGTGTAGTGCAAACCTTGAAATCCCCCTTCATTGTCCTCCCTTCCCCAAAAGTAACCTCTGTCTAGAGCGTGAGTTCTTCCATCTAGCAAAATACTTCTCTAAATTTTCCAGTGAAGTTTCCTTAACAGTATCAGGGGAGTAAAACATGTACCCTTGGAAGCCTAGGGGTGTTGTTTATAAGGGCTCAGAAAAATTTTTTCAAAATCTCCTATTTTAGTGAAAGATCATAGGAATTTTCCACTTCATAATATATCCGTGTTTGTCTTAGTATAGATATAATCCTTTCAAATAATTTTCCCTGAATCTTCAAGTAAAACTGATTCTCTGGGAAACCACTGCCTGTTTGCCTTGTCCTGTGGACTCAGGAATCAGACCCTGAGGTGAGGGTGATTGATTGCAGGACTGGAGCAAAATGACTCTGAATTGTAATTATCTCAGAGATTGCGTTTTAAAAGAAAGGGAGGTGTGGCCACCAGTATCTTCTCTTTGTTCTCAGAGGCTTTTGGAGGCTGACATTCAAGTCTGAGGTTCTCCTGTCCTGGCTTGAGTTTCTCCAAGCAGGATAGTGGACGAGGGTCTGATTAGCTTAAATTATCCCTGGTAGGGAGGGCAGGTTTCTAGACAGGGGAGGGCCTCTGTCCCTGGGGGAGGAGGTCTGGCTGCAGAGCAAGAATTGAGGACCTGGCCTTAGTCCCTCTACCACACCCTCTTGTTTGCCTTAAAGTTCCCCATCCTAAAACTCCCCCTCTAGGTCCTGAGGAAAGTTTACGCTCAGTCTGGCTTTGGAGGAAACCAGATGATTCGTGAATATAAAGACGCTCCGCCTCCCACTCCCCTGAGCAATGAGATTTCACACTTGGGAAGCCTTGGATGCATTCCAGTTTGTGATGCAGCAGACAGAATTCCCTGGATTCATCTTAAGATGGAAAAATGCAGATTTTAAAAAGTCTTAAGTAATGCCATCACACATGCAAATACCCTAGTGTTTCTGTACTTAAAAGTAGCAAATGTACGGGAATACAACACCTACTAAGGTTAGAAACCAACATCTGTCCTGGGCATGAAGGGAGGGCCAAGGCTTCTGGGTTTCAGAAGTACATTTGCCAGTGTAACAAGGGTGTGCCCACTCAGCATTATGAAAAATTTCAAACATACAGAGAAGCTGAAATAATTGTGTAACCTCCATTTAATTCAACAATTAACATTCTGCTATATTTATCACATAACTATCCATATCTCCATCCATCCATTGTATTTTCTGATGCATTTCAAAGGACAGTTGTAGACAATACATATTCCTAAACACATCAACATGCATATCAATAGCTAGTTTACCTTTTTTGGAGGGTGAGACTCAGTGAAATGCACAAATCTTAAGTGAACCACTTACGTGACAAATGCTTACACCTGTCAACCCAACCTCCTTTTCAAGATCACATTACCCCAAAACGCTCCCCTGCTGCTTCCCAGCCAGTTTCCACCCCTCTTTCCAGAGGCACCCTCTGCTCTGATTCCCTTCAGGTATGATCTTCATCCTCCAAGATACTGCTCTTGGGTGCGGTCTCTGAACAGGGGCCTGCAGTTCAGGGAACTTGCCTCTTAGGGAAAATGCAGCAGCTGCCTTCTCCATTCATCCCTCCACTTGAGCACTTGCCACGGTTCCTTGGAATTCTGATATTCCTCCATGAGCTAGTATGCCTTTTCTCCAAAATCGTGTTTTTAAAACACTCCAGGAATTATGTGCTTTCTCCCCTTTCATATGTTTGACTCCCAAACCAACTGCACTTTTGTAGATTTTTTTCATTGAGAATCCTAAACCATCTTTCCACACCAAATTCAGGTTGTGGTGGATTGCCAGAAAAAAAAAAAGGGGGGCCAGTCCGGTGGCGCAGCGGTTAAGTGCGCATGTTCCAGCCTGGTGGCCCGGGGTTCGCTGGTTCAGATCCCGGGTGTGGACATGGCACCGCTTGGCAAGCTATGCTGTGGCAGGCGTCCCACATATAAAGTAGAGGAAGATGGGCACGGATGTTAGCTCGGGGCCGGTCTTCCTCCAAAAAGAGGAGGATTGGCAGCAGTTAGCTCAGGGCTAATCTTCCTCAAAAAAAGAAAAAAAGAAATGGCAATCTCATAAATTTGATCACTGCAAGTAGAAAGTATTAAGTTGCCGAACACATCAAATTAGTAGACAACAATCCGATGTCAGTTAAGTTGATCAATCATATCATTCAAATCGAAAAGGATCATGCCACAGAACACATTCAAAGTGCTAGTCCAACCATTATGTTAAACAAGCTCAACTGGATCAAAAAGCAACTTTATTTTGGCCTCCCACTGTCTTTCAGTTTACTCTTAGGGGCCCATTCTTCCCCTGCCCCTAGATGGAACATAGGGCAAGTCCAGGGGCTTCTCCCACCACTTTCAGGTACTGAAGGCCCTCCCATCGATAGATGATGTGTGCAGTCCAGTGTAAAAACAAAACCTTTGAACTGCATTTTGAGAGAGAGGCCGCCCCTTCCCCAGCTCAGGCCCACTGCCAGCCTCGCCCTCTGCAGTGAGGGAGCAGTAAGTGCTTGGCCTTGGCCTTGTTTCCTGCCTTGTGCTGTCACCCGTTTTGACCCAAGTTGCTAAGAGCGGGGTGAGTTGGAGAGAGGAAAGTTCATGCTTTACCAGTACTGTTGTGAACTGGCCTCTGGCTGTCTGAGCTTGGTGTGTGTAGAAAGCTGAAACTTGTGCTTCTGGTACACCTTGCATGAGTTTTCAAAGACCTGCCCCTTGTCTGCCAATCCCATCCCCTTCTGTTTTCCTTCTCCCACACGGATTCCCTTACTTTGAATGATGCACTCTCTGGCTGGCCCCTTAGAACTTGCCTATTGGCCCCTGGTTCTCAGGGTCCCCCTCTACTCACTCTCGCTCTGTTGATGCAAGGTGAAGCAGAATCACTCCATGTCCCCTTACGGTGGGTGAGATTCACAGTACATCAACAGCTTCTAAAAACTGTCCTCTAACTTCCAGTTCTTGTAAGATAAAGGTCAGGCAGAAGTCTGAACTCACTTTGGGGCACCTTGTTTTGCAGCCTGCATTGGTCCTGCTCCTCTCCTTTGCCGGTGGCAACTACTGCCTCGGGGTTTCAGTAGAAACTGAGCAAAAATAATTACACTTTAACTTTGTAGTTCATAAGAAATATGTTGTTAAAGGCAAGATAAAATAGAGAATTTCATGATTTTTTTAAACTTTTAAATACTTTTTTGACATGCAAGATTGTTTGACTTTCAGGTATTAGGTTTTCATATATATTTAGGGAAAACATGAACAAAAGTAGCAGATTGCATGTAACTTGTCCTTATTTTACAATCTTCCTTTACAAAATAGTGTTTTAGTCATTTATTCATTCAACAGTTATTTAGTGTATGCCTACTATGCACCAGGCCCCAGTCTAGACATAAAGGAGATGGTGACAAGAGCTTGTTTCTAGTGAAAATGAGACAGCCAATTAAAAAAACAAGAACAAAACTATGTTTGGGCCCCACCCTAGACAAATTAAATCATAATCCCTGATAGTAAGCTCTGACATCATTAGTTTGTAAAAGCTCCCCAGGTTTTTGTGACATGTGCTAGGGTCAAGAACCACTGGCGTAGTGCCTTATATGCCATGGTTAAGACTACAGGAGGCTATAACAAAAATATCATTGAGAGATAAGGAAGAACTCGTGTGTGTGTGAGGAAGATTGTCACTGCGCTAACATTGGTGCCAATCTTCCTCTCTTTTATATGGGGCACTGCCACAGCAGGGCTTGACAAGCAGTGCTGGGTCTGCACCTGGGATCTGAACATGTGAACCCTGGGCTGCTGAAGTGGAGTGTGTGAACTTAACCACAATGCCACTGGGCCAGCTGCAAGGAAGAACTCTTGAAAGATTGAAAATAAGAGGAGAATAAATTCAACAGGAGAGTTGCAAGATAAAGTTGAGAAAAATCTCCTAAAAAGTGGGAAAAAAAGAAAATGAAAGAGAAAAGTTAAAACTAAAGGATCAGTCTGGGATATGCAACATCTGATTAAGAGGATTTCCAGAAAGAGAAAACAGAAGGTGGAAAATTGTCAATGAGTGACTATAAGAAAATCTCCCAGAACTAAGGACGTACATTTCCAAATTGAAAGATCTGAGTCTCCAGAGCAATTAATTTTTAAAAGGCACACATTGGGGCCAGCCTGGTGGCGCAGCAGTTAAGTTCACATGTTTCGCTTTGGCAGCCCAGGGTTTGGCCACCCAGGGTTCTCCAGTTCAGATCCTGGGTGTGGACCTATGCACTGCTTGTCACCTACCATGCTGTGGTAGGTGTCCTACATGTAAAGTAGAGGAAGATGGGCACAGACGTTAGCTCAGGGCTAATCTTCCTCAAAATAAATAAATTTTTTTAAAAAACGGCACACACCAGGCCACATCATGAAATCTCAGAAAACCATGGATAGACAAAATCCAGAGAGAAGAAAAACAGGGTGCAAAGGATGAGAAATTTCAACAGCATTGGACATCCCAGCAGCATCACTAGAAACTAAGCGAGAGTGGAGCAATGCCCTCAAAATTCTGGTTAAAAAAATTATTTACAACCTAGAGTTCTATACCCAGCCAAACTATTAGTCAAGTATAAAAGAAAGATAAATAGTTCCAGACCTATAAGGTCATGTGTATTTATCTGCCAGGCACCCTTTCTCAAGAAGCCACTGATGAATATATATCAAAATAAAAGAGTGAAGCAAAGAAAGTAAGACATGGGATCCAGGCAATTTGAGGCTCCAACACAAGAGAGAGACAAAAGGGATAGCTGAGGACGGTGGTGAAGGGCACTGGGCAGTAAACCCAGAGTAAAGTCCTGGATAGGGTAGGAGGCTGTTTCCAAGAAGAAGACAAAACACACTATCTCGGGTATTTGAATGTATTCAGAGGAGACTTTTACTTCTGCAAAAAAAATAGGGATAATTTAGAATTGGGGCATGAAAACAAAACAAGAAATGGAAAATTAACCTGAAACTCCAAAAAATAAAATATTGTACAACGAAAAGCAAATCCAGGGCATATCATGTAGCTCAGCTGTAATAGTTCTGTAGATAAAATATTACGAACCCTGAATGGTGCTGTAACTGCTGGGGATGGGAAGGGGGAGGAGAGGCAGAGTCAAATCCCCTTCCATGGTGAGAACTAAGGAAATAGGAAAACCAGCGTGCTTAGAAACATGAAGTAAATGTCAGAAGGGACAGCTAAAGTATTTAAATTGCTATTTGACTTTTTTATACTATATGTATTATTTGAGTAAATTTTAGAAGTTTGCAATAACCTAAAGCTATGCTTTTAATGTGATAAGCCAGTGCTTCTAACCCTTTTTCAGTGAAGTAACTGAAGAGTGAGGAGAGTTTTCTAGAACTCCAGGAGGAATCTGGAGGGGTAGACCAAAGGGAACCCATTGCAAGGTGGGTGAGATTCACATTGCAAGCACGAAATATCTTTGAAGTCTCCTACTGTCTTTAAAATTGTACGCATATTTTGCATTCTGGTGGCTCTGTGGAGAATGCAGGGCCTGAGTGGATTCAGGAGCCCAGGCAGCCAGGTGGGCACTGATGGTGGCCTGGACAAGAGGGGTAACTTGGGGTCATTGTGGGAGAGAGTCCCATGGAGAGCATCTGGACTTGCTGATGGTTTTGAACATGGGAGTGAGAGAGTGAGATCTCACGCGGACTCCTAGGTGCTTGCTTGGAGCAACCAGGTGCTGCCGTTGAGTGAGATGTGGGTGACTGGGAACAAGTTAGGAAGAGAAGAGGGGATTAACGATTTTGAAATGGACTGCTTAATTTGAGCCTATTAGACATCAATATATCTAATAAGGTAGTTGAAAGACTGTTGAATACACACTTCTGCCAATCCATGCTGGACATATAGATTCAGAGCCATAAGTTTGTGATTAAAGCCAAGGGGCTTTAAGTGAATTCACCAGAGTGAAAGAGGGAGTGAAGGAGAGGGGAGAGATCTGAAGGCATCACCTGTGGAGGTCTGGTCGCGGAGCAGGGGCCAGCAGAGAATGAGGAGGCCCGGAGAGTCATCTGAAACAAAAGCTGTTCCAATTAGGATTTGGTTCAGCTGCAGAAAACTCCAAATAACAGTGACTGAGACAAGATAAAAGTTTATCTAGTCAGCAGTCCAGGGATGGATTGGTGACTCCACAAACTCATCAAGGATCCAGGCTCCTTTTGATCTTCAGTTTCACCATCTTCAGGGTGTAGCGTTTGTCCTTGTGATTCAAGATAGCTGCTGGAGCCCCAGCCATCATACTCAAGTTCCAGGCAGCTGATGGAGAATGGGGGTAGAGGAGGATGCATTCTTTTGCTTTAAGGAGATTTCCCAGAAATCCCATACAGCACTTTCCTCTTTCTCTCTCTTTCTTTTTTGCTGAGGAAGATCTGCCGAGCTAACATCTGCTGCCAATCTTTCTGTCTTTGTATGTGAGCCACTGCCACAGCATGGCCACTGACAGGGAAGTGGTATAGGTCTGTGACCGGGAACTGAACTGGGCCGCTGAAGTGGAGTGCACTGAACTTAACCACTAGGCAACCAGGGCTGGCCCAACCACTTTTTAATTTTTTTAGAGAAGTCTGCCTTTATTGACCAAGCAGGCTACTTGAGGGGGATGAAGCAGGAGGAGTGGGTGGCCCTGATGCCAGACCAGCCATGCTTTCACGGCTTATAGGTGATGCAGAACTTGCCCAGGTAGTGACTGATCGATCATCTCAGTCTTGATTTCCACCTAGCTGGAGGTATTGCCATTGTAGCCGCCCACCATGCTGCCCACCATGTCAGGCAGGATGATATGTCCTGCAACACTTAAGTTTTATTGACCAAAGATTAGTCGTCTTGCCATTCCTAACTGCAATGGAAGCTGGGTGCATGGCCGCCCTAAGAGACATTCAGGGTTCTGTTGAAAGGAGGAAAAGGACAATAGTTGCTGGGGTACCAGTCGGCAGTCTTCGCCACAGAAGCCAAGAGTATTTCAAGGAGAAAGCGGTCATAGCAGTGGGTTGAGAAGGGAGCAGTCAGAAGCGGGGTGGGAGGTGGAGGGGGGGTGTGAGTTACAAGAACATGTTTGTTTGCTGCTGGGAGATACTGAGGGGCCTCTTGGAGAAGCAAAGCCCACGAGAGGGTAAGGAAGGATGGCACCGGGCACAAGGAGAAGGGCTGGCTTAGGCTAGAACAGGGGTGGCTATTCCATTGCCAGGGAGGGGAGGCAGGGTGAGGGCACAGAGGACAGGGCAAAATCTCTACTGGGGGAGTCAGGAGGGAAGGAGTGCTGGAGCCATAAGGGGAGGAGCTCAAAATTCCTAGGAAAACATGGGAGGGTTGGGCAGGGCCTAGCCCAGCATTGTTGCATCAACACTTTTGCATCATCTTTTACAGCCAGGGATGCAGCGATGTAGTAAGCTCACAGCTGGCTTTAATAAGGCTGGGATTTTGCTGGGTTAACTCAGCAGAAAAATGAGGGGTTAAGTGCTCTGGGAAATAATTATCATAATGGGCTGTGGAATTTTTGCTGGGCAAGGAGGAAGTGGAGACAGGTAGGGAAGCAATTGGAAATAGAAATCCTGTCTTGTTCTTGTTCGAAGGGTGGTGGTCAGTGTGCCTCTGCAGGGCATTTGCAGGGGAGGTGCATTGGTGAGGTGCAGTTGGTAAGGCTGAGACAAGGAAAGTGGGAGGCCAAGGGGGAAGAGCAGGTTGCAGGGGACAGCCAACATGGTGGGGTGACAGTGGGGAGGGTTGGAAGGGGACAGATGGGTTTGAGAGCAACTTGGGATAGACCTGAGAGGACTCGGGGAGTGACTGGACTGGTGGGTGAGGGAGAGAGTCCAGCTGAGGCGTGGGTCAGGCTGGGGTGCTGAGATGCGAAGGCAGATGGGGATTAGCTGGAGGTTCAGGTATTGGGCAAGATGGTGGCTTCATTTGAATGTGTTGAGTTTGAGAAGCCTAAACCTCTGAGGCAACCTTTGTTCAGGAGGCAGGACCCAGACCTGAGGCCCAGAGAGAAAGTCAGGGGCTGGAGGCGGGGATTTGGGAGTCACTGTCAAGTTGGAGGCACTGATGGGTGTGAATGTGGCCATGACCCAGGACGACATGAGCATGCTGAGGAAAGCTGAGGGCTGTGGCAGGACGAGAATTCTGAGGTGCAGTCAGAGGCTGGAAAGGCCAAGGGGAGGCAACTTCTCCAGGTGACTGGTCAACTCTGAAGGCCAGTGTCTGGGAAGGGTAGGGGCTGAGGAAATAGGAGGAGGAGAAGAGGGTGGCAACCCTGGCCCTGTCATTCAGTGAGGTGGAGTGAGAACTGAGCACTCCCCTGGCTAGAGGTAGAGGTGGAGACTGAGGCAGTGAGGCCCCATGTGGGCAGTGGGGATGGTGGTCATGGCCTCCACTTCCCATTGAGGCCAGAGAGCTTCAGGGGTAGGATCCAGAGGCTTGGGGACTCCTGGGTGGGTCTCTGTCCCTCCAATCTTTAGAAAAATTCTACTTAGAGTCTGTAAACAGGAACAACCAATCCTTACTCAGAGATAATGACCCTGACTCAGACTTCATTTCTCCTGGGTCCTCCCAATGTGAGGCCCATTTTACAAGTGAGTTCATTGCCTTAAATAAGATACCACAGCACCGTGGTACTAAAGTTGATGCATCTGATTCCAGGCCCTGTTTCCCTAAGACTCTGTGTCCTCCTGGTCACGCAATGATCCTTGACCTCGGAGTTAGGTTCTGTTACTGTCTCCATTTTGCAGATGAAGAAACTGAGGCTCCAGGGGAAAGAATTTGCTCCAAGTTATCCAGTAGTGGTAAAGCTACTTTAGAACCGGGTCTGTCTGCCATTGTGTACAGGAACAAACAGAGGCTCAGAGAAAGAACCTGCCATGGTCACACAGCAGTTGGTGGCTACCTAGGCCAGGGGTTGCTCCACCCTCATGTGACAGGCCACTCTCTGCCTTTTCTCAGGCCCACGAGTCCCAGTCAGAAGCCACAAACAGCAGGAATGCTGGGGTGGGGGTGGGGGGGCGGGTTGAGACGGGGGTGAGCTTGACCATGGGTGAGGCACTGCCCTGAGCTGACACTGTTTCCCCAACCACCCCAAACGGTCCTCTTGGATACCTTAGTGTCCAGCAGGAGTGCTTGGCCCAGACTCAGTCCCTGCACATGGTCCAGAGGGGAGACAGACCCTCAGATGGGCAGTGACCCAGAGAGATGACATCATGGGGGCCCAGAGGCAGGTCCTCATTAGATGAATATTTAACTGAGTACCTATCATGTGCTACACTGTAGATGCTGAGACACAGCAGGAACCAAACACATAGAAAATGCTGCCCTTAAGAGGCCTGCATGTTAGTGATAGCGAGAAATAAAATAAATGTTTAAAATTACTTGGCATATTAAATTTAAACCCACAATGAGATACCACTACACACCCACCAGAATAGGTAAAATTAAAACACCTGGCAATACCAAATGTTGGTAAGGATGCAGAGCAAGTGGAACTCCCATATACTGTTGATAGGAATCTAAAAATGGAACCACCACTTTGGAAAAACGTGGTAATTTCTTATAAAACTACACACACACCTACCCCATGACCCAGCAATTCCACTACTAGATATTTGTCCAAGTGAAACAAAATGAATATGTCTGTACAAAGACCTTTACAAGAATGTTCATAGCAGCTTTATTCACAATCCCCCAAAACTGGAAACAGTCCAGGTATCCATCAATAGACGAAGGATAATCAAACTGTGGTACATCCATCCAACAGAACCTACTCGGCAATGCAGAGAAATGGTCTACTGATAGCTGCCACAACACGGATGAACCTCAAAAACTGTGTTGAGGGAAAGAAGCCAGATGCAAAAGAATACGTACTGTATGATCCCATTTATAGGAAGTTCTGGACCAGGTCAGACTAATCTATGGTGACACACACAGAATCGTGGCTAACTCTGGAGGTGGGATGGAGATGCACTGGGAAGGGGCAGGAGGGAACTTTCAAAAGAGCTGAGAGTTATGTTCTGTATCTTGATAGGGGTTTAGGTTACACAGGTGTGTGTACTTATTGAAACTTATCAACTGCATACTTAAAATCTGTTTCATTATAGGTAACTTTTATCCCCTGAAAGACAAACAAACGAAAACAAATATTGATATAAATATTGTCAAGGGTTTAGGGATAAAGTGAACTTATGTCTGCAACTTACTAGGTTTCCCCCATTTTACTGATAGAATTGACATATAACATTATGTTAGCTTCAGGTGTACAACATAATGTTTCAATATTTGTACATATTGCAAAATGATCACAACACGTCTAGTTAACATCCATGACCATACATAGTTACAAATTTTTTTTTCTTGTTATGAGAACTTTTACAATCTACTCTTAGCAACTTTCAAATGTACACTATGGCATTATTAACCATAGTCACCATACTGCACATTATATCCCCATGACTTATTTTATAATTGGAAATTTGGCGTCCTTCATTTGGTCCACACACTACCCCCCAGCTCTAGCAACCACCAATCTGTTCTCTGTATCTCTGAGCTCAGTTTTGGGGGTTTTTTTAGATCCCATATGTAAATGGTCCATGGAGATCATGTTCCATCCCTGTTGTTTCAAATGGCAAGATTTCTTTCTTTTTTATGAACAAAGAATATTCATTCATGGAATAATATTCCATTGTTGAGATATATATATATATATAGATAGATAGATAGATAGATAGATAACACTTTCTTTATCTACTCATCTATCAACAGACACTTAGGTTGTTTCCATATCTTGGCTATTGTAAATAATGCTGCAATGAGCATGAGGGTGCATATATTTTTTTGAATTAGTGTTTTTATTTTCTTCAGATATATACCCAGAAGTGGAATTGCTGGATCATATGTTGGTTCTATTTTTAATTTTTTGAGGAACTCCATACTGTTTTCCATAGTGGCTGCATCAATTTACCTTCCCACCAACAGTGCACAAGGGTTTCCTTTTTCCACATCCTTGCCAACACTTTTTATTTCTTGTCTTTTCAACAAGAGCCATTCTAACAGGTGTGAGGTGATATTTCATTGTAGTTTTGATTTGCATTTCCCTGATGATTAGTGATGTTGAGCACCTTTTCATATACCTGTTGGCCATCTGTATGTTGTCTTTGGAAAAATGTCTATTTAGATCCTCTGCCCATTTTTTAATGAGATTGTTTAGTTTTTTGCTATTGAGTTGTATGGGCTCTTCATATATTTTGGAAATTAACCCCTTATCAGATATATGATTTGCAAATATTTTCTCCCATTCAGTAGGTTGCCTTTTCATTTTGTTAATGGTTTCCTTTGCTGTGCAGAAGCTTTTTAGTTTGATGTAGTCCCACTTGTGTATTTTTGCTTTCGTTGCCTTTGCTTTTGGTGTCAAATCCAAAAAATCATTGCCAAGACCGACTTCAATGTTTAAGGAGTTTCATGGTTTCAGGACTTATGTTCAAATCTTTAATCTATTTTGAGTTGATTTCTGTGTATGGTGTAACATAGTGGTCCGGTTTTATTCTTTTGCATGTGGCTGTCAGTTTTCCAAACACATTTACTGAAGAGATTCCTATCCCCATTATGTCTTCTTGGCTCCTTTGTTGTAAATTAGTTGACCATATACGTGTGGGTTTATTTCTGGGCTCTCTGTTCTGTTCCATTGATCTATGTGTCTGTTTATATGCCAATACCATACTGTTTTGATTACTATAGCTTTGTAACATAGTTTGAAATCAGGAAGTGTGATGACTCCAGCTTTGTTCTCCTTTCTCAAGATTGATTTGGATATTCACAGTCTTTTGTGGTTTCATACAAATTTTAGGATTGTTTGTTCTATTCTGTGAAAAATGCCATGGGAATTTTAACAAATTGCATTGAATCTGTAGATTGCTTTGGGTAGTATGGTCATTTTAACAATATTAATTCTTCCGATCCCTGAGCACAGAATAGCTTTCCATTTATTTGTGTCTTCTTCCATTTCTTTCATCAGTGTCTTATAGTTTTCAGTGTACAAGTCTTTCACCTCCTTTGTTAAATTTATTCATAAGTATTTTATTCTTATTGATGCAATTTTAAATGGAATTGTTTTCATAATTTCTCTTTCTGATAGTTATTATTGTTTAGAAATGCAACAGACTTTTGTATGTTGGCTTTGTATCCTGCAACTTTACTGAATTAGTTCTAAATTTTTTGGTGTAAGTCTTCAGGATTTTCTAAATATAATATCATGTCATCTGCAAACAGTGACAGTTTCACTTCTTCCTTTCCAATTTGAATGCCTTTTATTTCTTTCTCTTGTCTAATTGCTCTGGCTAGGACTGCCTATACTATGTTGAATAAAAGTGGCAAGAGTGGGCATCCTTGTCTTGTTCCTGATCCTAGAGGAAAAGCTTTCAGCTTTTCACCCTTGAGTATGATGCTAGCTGTGGGCTTGTCATATATGGCCTTTGTTATGTTGAGGTACGTTCCCTCTATACCCACTTTGTTGAGAGTTTTATCATAAATGGATGTTGGATTGCAACTTAGTCTGAAAAGCATCAAAAAGATAAAAATGATGGCTAGACAGATGGACAGATAGTGATCAAGCAAATGGAACAAGTGTTAAGTGTAGAATATAAACTGGTGGGTATATGGGTGGTCATTTCAAGCTTTCTGTATGCTTGAAAGTTTTCATAATAAAATGCTTAGAAAAATTATATAGCATATTAGAAGGTAATAACCGGTCTGGCAAAACATTAAGCAAGGCGTTGGGAGAGAGGATAGAGTGACTAGGGAGGGGGCTGCAATATTAAATAAGACCATACGGATGGCCTCCCTAAGGAGAACTTGGAAATGAGAGTGTGAGCCACGTAGAGATCTTGAGGAAGAATGTTCCAGACAAAGGAAACGGTAAGTACAGAAAGGCCCTGGGGCACAAGCATGTCTGGGATTCCCAGAATAGCAAGGAGACCAGTGTAGCTGAAGCTTAGGGGGCGAGGGTGAGTATAGATGAGGCCAGGGGAGCAGCTGGGAGCCAGACAGCCCAGGCCTCATGGGCCGCTGTTCAGTCTTTAACTTCTGCTTTGAATGAGTAGGGCGCAAGAATAGCATGACCCAACTCCTGTGTGCACAGGCTCGCGCGTCAGTTTAGTAGATCGAACTGAAGCAGGCAAGGCCAAAGCAAGATGATAGCAGTAGTCCAGCAAGAGATGGTGGTGGCTCTGGCCTGAGGGGCAGGGGTGGAAGTGGTAAGAAGTGGTCAGATTCTAGAGATATTTTGAATGTGGAACCAATAGGATTTGGTCATGGATTGGATGCGGGGGGTTGGGGGGGGGGAAGAAAGGAGTCAAAGATGATGGATGGGGGCAGGGAAGATTACAATTGCAGTACATTTTAGGGGAAGATCACGGGTTCATTTTAGGCAGGTCAAGTTTGAGATGTCTGCTGGACTTGAAGTTGAGACATGGAGTAGGCCAGGCCTTTGGAGTGACGGGGGAGAGGAGGAAGTAATGAGGAGATAAACCAGAGGACTAGAGGAGGAGTGTCAGCCCTGCTGACTGGTCAGGTAAAAGAAAGAGTGAGCACAGACTTTGGGATTGGGGGATGGGCCCCTCCCCCACTATAACCTCAGCACAGGGCTTAGTCTGACAAAAGAGAGGTGTAACCATTTCCCCAAGGCCAGGGCTGACCTGGTTCTTACAGCTGTTCTTAAAGGTTCTGATCACACTCAACCTCATGCCACTTTGTGAGATTTCTCCCTTTTGACACACACACAGCTCTAGATCAAGAGTCAGCAAACTAAGGCCCTCAGGCCAAATCTGTCTGTTTTGGCAAATAAAGTTTTACTAAGACTCAGCCATGTCCACTAGGGTTGTCTAAGGCTGCTTCCACCTAAGACAGAACTGAGTAATTGCCAGAGACCACATGGCCTGCAAAGTCGAAAACATTTACTATCTGGCCTTTTAAAGGGAAAGCTTGCCGACCCCTTCTCTCCCTCCTTCACTAGAACAGGTGCTGTTCTGTTATAGGAATACACAAAATATTTAATAAGACATTTAGGTGGGTCCCAATTTTTGGCTATTTTGAAAAGGCTCCAATAAACATATTTAACAGTGTTTCCTTGGGCTCATGTGCACACCCGCAAGTGAAATTCCTGGTTTGTAGGACACGGGCATCTTCAGTTTGGAGAGATTTTCCAAAATTGCTCTCCATTGTGGCTGAAATGATTTACACTCCCATTTGCACTATAAAGAGTTCCCCTTTTCCCATATTCCTCTAAAACTTGGTATCATGTACTATCAGACTATTAGTTAGCAATCTTTTATTGTTTGCAGATTTTTTTGGGTTTTCTGGCTGTGAAGGATAGTTTTGCTCCTTTCTTTTCCTTGTCTTGGTGCTCTGGCTGGAACCTCCAAACACTATTTCATTTTGTTTGATCACAAAATTCAAAATTTTGTTCCTGGCTTTAAAGGGAATCATGCTTAACATTTTACCCTATATTATATAAGTATGGTGTTTAACCATTAAGTATAATGTTTCCTGCGGGTTTGGGTTTTTTTATTTCGGGAGAACTCACCTAGAAAATCATCTGGCCTATTTGGTTTTTTGAGGTACATGGCTATTCAGTTTGTCTATTTTTTTTTAAATTAGTTTTGGCAAGTTGTCTTTTTCTAGAAAATTGTCCATTTCATCTAAGTTTTAAATTCAGTGGCATAAAGTTTATAATCTTATTTTTGTCATTTCTACATCTGTAATTATGTCTCTTTTGTACACTAACGTTTATTTTATTGGTCTTTTCAAAGATCCAACTTTGTTTTATGGTCCATACTAGTGTTTTTTTCTGTCATCAATATCTACTCTTCATTATTCTCTTCCTTCCGCTTTCTTTGGGTTTACAGTTATTTTAAAAATTCTTTTGACATTCAAATTTTCCATGTTTCTTCTTACTTAACTAAAAAGGCTGTAAATCTTTTTTTTTTTTAAGATTTTATTTTTCCTTTTTCTCCCCAAAGCCCTCTGGTACATAGTTGCATATATTTTTAGTTGTGGGTCCTTCTAGTTGTGGCATGTGGGGCGCAGCCTCAGCATGGCTGGATGAGCGGTGCCATGTCCACGCCCAGGATCCGAACTGGTAAAACACTGGGCCACTGAAGCGGAACAGTGAATTTAACCACTCGGCCACGGGACCAGCCCCAAGGCTATAAATCTTCTAAATGCTGCTTTAGTTGCCCCCCTCCCTGAGTTTTTATGTGTATTCTCATTTTCAGTTTGATCTAAATAGTCTTCATTTCCATATGATTTCATCTTTGAGTAAAATGTTTTTTACAAGTATGTTTAAATGTTCAAACATTTGGAGTTTACTTGGCTCTTGTCTGTGGTCAGAGAATATGGTCTGGATGAAATTGACTATTTGACATCTGTTGAGATTTGACTTGGGGTCTAGAAGGTCATTTTGTAAATGTTTCTTGTGTACCTGAAAGTAATGATATTAGGTTCAGGGTTCTATCAGGGTCCATTGATCAGGATTATTAACAGGATTAAAATCATCTATATCCTTTTTTGGGGGTGTTTGGTCTATAAGGTACTGAAAGAGGTCTTAAATCTCCCACTATGATGAAATATTTAGGCATTTCTCCTTGTACCCTTGTCACTTCTGCTTTATACATTTTCAGCCTTTTTTTTTTTTTTTTAGCCTCTAATATAGAAGTTATAGCTTCCTTTACCCCTAATAGTGTCTTCTGCCCTAAAGCCTATTTTGTCTGATTTTGCTATAGATATATCTTTTGGTTAGTTTTTCCCTAGTATATCTTTTTCTTTCTTTTTACTTTTGGTGCCCTTTGGTTTTAAAATGCCCTCTTGTAAACAGCATAGAGGTGCATTTTATTTTTCTTGGCCAATCTGATCATTTGTTTTAATAGGTGAACGTAAAGCACATTTTCTCCCTCTGGTTTTGTACCATTTATCTACTTCTTACTTTGCTTCCTTTTTCTCCTTTCCTGCCTTCTATTCTAATATCCTTTACTAACCTTTTCTCTTTCTTGCACTGGCAGTTATACTTTCTATTTGTAATCTTTTAATGATCCCTCTTAAGTCTTTGAAATACATACTTGACTTTACAAAGGCCAACAATTATCAATATCTTTATCCTCCCCTCAAGTAAACCAAGCTGCTTAGAACTGACTCCCCTCTCCAGTCTTACTGTTACTGTCTTCCAGGGGCCTGGTTTTGGACTCCACAAATCATCACTCTTCACGTTCCAATGAAGTGCCTGTTTAGATCTCCTTTTACGTTTATCAGTTTAGTTGCTCACCATTTTTCCATCTAATTTCTTCTTTTTGGAGTTCTGTAACTTTACTACAAAGTGCCTAGATACCGATTTTATTTTTATTTATCCTGCTCTGGATTTTATGAGAATCCTCGTCTTTAATCAATTTAGAAGCTCCTCAGGAACTGCCTCTCCCACAGTCTCTTCTCTCCTTCTGGAACTCTGATTGGCCCTGTGAGTTCTTTTCACTTTACCATTCCTGTCACTCCCTCTTTTATACGTTTCACCACCTTGTCACTCTGGTTAATTGCTTCTAATCTATCCTCCAGCTCAGTGATTTTCTCTTCTGCTGGGTCTAATCTGCTTCCTTGCCTTATCCTTTGAGACTTTAATTTCAATAGCTCTATTTTTCAATTCTAGAAATTCCCTTCTAAAACCTGTGTTCCTTTTTAGTGCCTTGCTCTTTCACGTTTTAATCCCCGCTACCCTACCTTCTTCCTTCTCTAACATAAGCTCCACGAAGGCGAGGAGGACTTTTGGTTCACTGCTGTCATCCCCAGTGCCTCCTACCGTCCCTGGAACAGACTCAGAGCGCGCGCTGTCAGATGAATTTAGTGACAGCGGGAACAGAAGGATGCTGAGCCGCAAGCTGGGTGGACTCTCCCCACCGCTGGAGCTGGGAGCCCGCTCGCCCAACGGCTCGCCGGCTTTCCAGCCTCCGCTCAGTCCCGGCCTGGGTAGAAGGGACGCGCAGGCCATGACGTCAAGGGACTGTGACGCCTGAAAGCCCCCGCCCCTCCGCGGCGCGGGGTCGGGAATCCAGGCTCTGCGCCCTGACATCACGGTCCGGGCGGGCGGGTTTTGCGTCGGCCCAATAGGAGCGGCGCGCCGGCCTCCCCTTTAAGGAATGTTGTGACCTGACGTCACCCGGGCTAGTTACCTCCCCGAGCCGCCGCCGCCGCCGGGCTCAGCGCGAGCCCAGAGCCCTTGAGTGCGAGGCGCGGAGCCCCCGGAGCCCCCGAACCGCAGCCACATCCCCGAGCCGCGCGCCCCGGAGCCCCGGCCTGCGCGCCCCGCCGGGCCGGCGCGATGCCCTCCGACCGGCCTTTCAAGCAACGGCGGAGCTTCGGTGAGGCCCGGAGGGCGATGTGCGAGCGCGGGGTGGGGGCGCTGGGGTGGTGGGGGAGGGCGACCGACCCGACTGCTGTAGGTGACGTCAGCCCCATGACGTCAGGCTCCGGCCGCCCCCTGGGCTGGGAGGCAGGGTCAGGCCTGGGCCCAGGCCTCCGCCTCCCAACCTGGTTCTGTGCCGGGGCTGGGGGGCCGACTGCCCGGGGGGCGGGGGCTGTGGGGAGGCGGGGCGGGGCCTCACCGCACGACCGCTGTCCGCAGCCGACCGCTGTAAGGAGGTGCAGCAGATCCGCGACCAGCACCCCAGCAAGATCCCGGTGAGTCCCACCGCCCCCTCCCATCCCTGCTCAGCCCCAGGCCCCGTGCCCCACCTCAGGCTGACGCGTCCCACCCCACCCTGCTCCCAGGTGATCATCGAGCGCTACAAGGGTGAGAAACAGCTGCCCGTTCTGGACAAGACCAAGTTCCTGGTCCCGGACCATGTCAACATGAGCGAGTTGGTCAAGATCATCCGGTGCGCGGGCAGCAGCTGTCAGAGGGGAACTTGGGTCCTGCTGGGGTCGGGCAGGGGGCTGGGTCCTTCTGAGAAGGTTGGGAAAGGTCAAGGTCAGGGCTGGGGTCAGCGTCAGGTAAGAGCCTCTAGAAGGGGCTGGGATGGCGAGGGGGGTCAGGGCTACACCGGCCTAGCAGCCAGGCCGCTCACAGTCGGCATGCCCTCCTGCCCACCTCAGGCGTCGCCTGCAGCTGAACCCCACGCAGGCCTTCTTCCTGCTGGTGAACCAGCACAGCATGGTGAGCGTGTCCACACCCATCGCCGACATCTATGAGCAGGAGAAGGATGATGACGGCTTCCTCTACATGGTCTACGCCTCCCAGGAAACCTTCGGCTTCTGAGCTCGCAGTAGGGGGGGTTGGCCTGGGAGTGGGGGGCCCTGTCAGGCTCTGCCCAGGTAGCACCTGGCTCCTGAAGCGAGCTGCCTCTGCCCCTGCTGGGCTGGGCAGGGATGCGCCTCCTAGCCAGGGGCACCAACCATGCCTACTCTGCCCCTGGGTGGATCCTGGGCTAGTCATGTTAGGATTGCTCCTCTGGGTGCTGGCTGGGATGGGGGAGGGTGGGGAGCAACCCCCAGCACCCCTGCTGTGTGGTTTGTCTTTTTTTTAGGCCCCTGCCTGTCTGCCCATCTGTCCCTCCCCAACCTGAGGCACTACCCCCTGCCTGGACCCGCCCACCCCTGAAGGACTGGCCCCTGGCTCACCCGTCTTGACATGGTGTATGGATCTGTGGTTATTGTCCCTCTGCAGAATAAAGATTGCTCAGGCCTGCCTGGCCCTTTGCCTCTGGTTGCGTGGGGACTGGGGAGGGCTGCTGATGGGGCTGTCCCACATCATTCTTAGCTCGCCAGTACACAGACTTGAGTTTTGTGGACTCAGGGCTCCTTCTGGAAACTGACACCAGTGTGTGGTGTACCACAGCCATATTAGGGGCCAAGTCTACCCTTCCAGAGTACAGTGTGGTCCCAGAGTAGACTTCTTCATAACAAAAAACATTTATTAAGTAGCCACAAGCTAACAAACCCTGCTCACCTGCTTCTTCCCCTTTCCTGCCTGGGAGGGGGCTCCTTGGTGTGCAGAGTCACAAAGAGGGGGTCCAAGTGGAAGTGCTCCTGGCTACTCCCCACAGGCCTTGATGCCAGCCTTGGCTCCCCTCTGGTGCCGGAGATTCATGACCCTGGACTTGAAGAAGCTCATCTGCCCGAGGACTCGCCTGATGGCAGCTCTGGCTGGAGGGCTTGGCCCAGCTTCGGGCCTTTCACCCCCTGAAGTCTGTGCAGCCCTGTGCCCAGCCAGGCCTACTTGAGCACAAGCATGGCCTCCGTGCCGTCCTTGGCTGTCAAGTAGAGACCATGTGTGAGGTAGTACTCCCGCCGCAGGAAGGCGTAGAAGTAATCGGAGATGAGCAGGATCTGGGCAGAGAGAGAGGGTATGAGAAGCTTTGAGGTACCTCTGCCTAAACCCTGGGTCCCTGAGGGGCAAGGCAGGTGTTGGGGAGAGCCTGCCCAGGGACCCGCACCTCAGAGCCACACTTGACCCTGCAAGGACTCACTAGCACTTGTACTGCCCTCCCTCCCCTACCATGGTCTACACCTCCAACCCAAGTCCTGCCCTCTGAACTCCAAACTGGTGCCCCTCCACCCCAACCAAGCCCCTTGTCAAACCTGCTTCTCCCACTGGAAACCTATGCCCCATTTTCTGTCCAGGTGTTCAGGCCACAGAATCAACTGACACTTCTTCCATACACAAAGCCACCACGTCCTGTCAGTTCTACCTCCTAAACTCTCAACTCCACTCATTTCTATCCATCCCCACAGCTACCACCATGGACAAAGCTACTGTCATCTGAACAACAGCAGTCTCTTCTCTGGGCTCCCTGCTCTCACCCCCCACCCCAGTGTTTTCCCTAGCAGCTGGAGAGCTTTTCAAACAAATCTGGTCCTGTTACTTCCCTGTTTAAAGTCCTCTAAAGGCTTCCTACGGCTCTTAGGGTGAAGATCCCTCCCTGAGACTCCCAGGCCTTGCACCTGGTCCCTGCCCATGGACGTGCACCACCCTCTCCCCTACTCCACCTCACTGGGCTCTAGCCACACTGGCCTTTTCCCTCCCGCTGCAGGATCTTTGCTGTTTCCTCTGCCTGGGATAGTCTCTCCCCTTTCATTTAGTCAACATTTGCTTGCCATTCAGGTCTCAGAAAGGATCATTTCCTGAGAGAAGCCCTCTCTTACCCCTCAGATTGGGTCTTGGCCCCATTAACCTCTATTTGGTAGCACAAACTCATCCAAATTGCAGTTTTACATTCATCTGTGTGACTGCCTGATGACTGTGGCTTCTCCCCTGGACTGGACAGGATCCCTGAGTGGTTCTGCCACCATGGTATCTATGCCCAGCTCAGTCTGTTTTTCCCATCTGGGCCACAGAATCCAAAGGACCCTAGCAGCCCAGCCCACCTTCCCTCTCACTGAGTTCCAGAGGGCAGCAGGGATTTGCCAAGGTCCCCCACATGATGGACCTGCAGTCTTACACTCCCATTCATCCCAAGCTCCCAAGACCTCCATCCAGTGCCTGGAGCAGGAAGGGTATGGCCCAGCCCCACTGAAGGATGAGGAGAGAGGGGCTCACCACTGCAGACACCACCAGCTCTCAGGCACTTAAAGGCCTCTCCGACTGTCATCACCAACACCTCTCGGCACAGATGGGGAGACAGAAGCCCAGAGCAGGGGGAGCACCTGGCTAGGGTCTTGGAGCAGACCAGAGGTTGAGCTGAGCCTGGGATCTCGACTCCCAGAACCCTGTCCTGGGCAGTCTCTCTCACACAGTCTTCCCTCTTTCAGAGGGAAGCCCCTAGCTGGTTTCAGGCTGGCTGAGACAACCTCTTCTGACCCTGAGGTTTTCCATTTGGGCTGGGAAGGAGAGCACAGAGTGGCCTGGAGGAGGAGCTCAGGACCAACACCAGTGATGGCCCCTTGACAAGGACACCACAAGAGTCCATCTGGAAGGCTTGATGATCCCCATCTTACAGATGAGGAAATTGAGGTTCAAGGAGTTCAGCACGTGGACTAAGGCTATATTGGGAGAACTGGACTAGTGGCCATGACCTTGCAAGGCCATGCACAGGGGGCCCAGTCTGCCAAAGGGCACAGAACTCGGCCACTGACAGTATCAGTAGAGCAGACCGAGACCAGGGAGCCCCTGAGGCATTGCCCCACAGCTGCCCGTGGGAGGCGGCTATCACAGCAAAGCCTGCAGCCCCTTTCTCACCCACGCCAAAGATGCCCAGTCTGGGGAGTGGGAGCCTGGAGCCATGGCTGAGCGGGTGGGGGCTCATCTCCGAGCCCGGTCAGATGAGGGGCAGGTGCAAAGTCACAATTCACAACAAAATAAAATGAGCCAACTCCCATGTAACACACAATCAGCTGGACAAGTAGTAGAAAGTCAAAATACTAGGTATTAGGTTGAACCATATGAAATTGCCATTTTTGTAGATCAAAAATGGTTGAGTATTGACAATTTCATATGGTTCAATCTAATATAAAATGGAAAAAAATACAAATAGTAGATTAGGCATGTTATTTAGAAGTACTAGAACAACAACTCTAAGACTTTAGGGAGATATTCTTTTTCTTTATAAGCCTTAACTTTGTAAATTATGTACATGTATTACATTGATTAAAAAATCCAATTAAAAACAATCAGCCAATAAATGATTGAATAAATAAATGGGGGAGAATTTCTTTTGGAATCCTTACAGAAGAATTCCAAATAATATATGTAGATAATCCCCTCCAGGAGGTGGAGCTTAATTCTTGCCTGCTCCCTACCTCCCGCCCACCCTGGGCTCGACTTAAGGGACTCACTTCCAAAGAACCAAGCAGAGAAAGAGAAAATCATAGCTCTACACTGGAGAAGCCCGGCAAACACTCTCTTAACCAGAGGATGAAGGGTAACATTAGCATGAACTCATGTGGCTAACTAGCATGTACTTCCTGAGCGTTCCAAAAACCCAAAACCCGGTCTCATGATGAGAAAAACATTAGACAAACCCAAAATGGGGACACTCTACAGGACACCTGGACAGGGCTCCTCCAGACTCTCCAGGCCATGAGAAATTAGAAAGACTGAGAAAGCAAGCAGAGGACACAGGGGAGACATGACAACTAAATGGAATGTGGTGCCCTGGACTGGATCCTGAAAGAGAAAGAAGACATTACAGGGAAAACTGGTGAAATCCACATCAAGTCTGGAGTTTATTTAATAGTAATGTGTCAGGGTCAGTTTCTTGGTTTTGACAAATGGTACCAAGGTAATATAAGATGTTAACAATGCAGGAAACTGGGTGTGGGGCATATGGGAACTCTGTACTATCTAAAATTATTCCAAAATTTAAAAGTTTTTAAAAAAGCAATGCACTCTTATTATATGCAACAACATGGATGAACCTCCAAAAGGTTTTGCTGAGTGAAAGGCGGCTTTGGGAAATGTACATGTAAGATTTGTGTTTTTCATTGCATGTAAATTTCACATAAGAAAAATATAAATAAGTATTGAGTTCTGGTTAATGATATACATGCTGAAATATTTAGCAGGAAATGTACTGATGTCTGCACTTCACTTTGAAATACATTAAAAAAATAAGATGGATTGAGGGATGGGTACTTTGTGATCACACAAGTACAGTAAAATGTTAACGGTAGAGTCTAGGTGGTAAGTATGTGGGTGTTCAATGTTAAATCTTTCAACTTTGCTGTCTGTGTGAAAATTTTCATAATAAAGTGTCAGGAGAGGGTGGCGTGGAGGGAAAGAGCCCTGTGTGCTGGCTTGGTCTGTTTGGAACCGAAGGTCACTAGTCCTCAGTGGTTGAACTGGTCCTGTCCCCAGGGAAACGGCATCTTGTGGATACCGGGCTGGCCCAGAGGCGTGGCTCTTTCAGAGGAAAGCCCCTAGCTGGTTCCAGGCTGGCTGAGACAAACTTTTCTGACCCTGAGGCTTTCCATTTGGGCTGAGGAGAGGGGATTTCCCAGAGGTCCTGGGATTTAACCAACACAGCAGCTGCAGACCCAGGGTCCTGTGCCCAGTCTGGGCAAGGGAAGTTGGACAAGGGGCAGTGGAAATAGCATAGGTGAGGTAGTGGCTGTGTGACCCTGTGTAAGTCACTTCCCCCTCCCTAAGCCACATTTTCCTTACCCATAAAATGAGTGGTAAACTCTAGTTTATTACTCACAATGGTGGCTCCCTTAGTCCCTGCTCTGTCCCTCTCTGCTTTCAGAGACCTGAAGAGCAGTGTGTTCTTTAAAGTTGCTCTCACTAACTGTGGCTGAGCCCCTCAGCCTCTCTCCTGTCATCGACCACCAAGTCCTGCCAATTCCCCTCCTCAGACGTCCCACTCAGAGGCCTCACTCATCCCTCCTGGCCCCCAGCAGTCAGTTATGTGACCTCTGAAGTGAAGTCATTTCCCGTTGGCCTACCAAATGGAGTGACATCTGCTCCAGCTCTGTGGCTCCAGACCCAGCACAGGGCTGGCGCTCTGAGTAGTTCGCCAGTCCCCACCCCCTTGGCACTGCCCCAGTGAGGGTTCAGTTGGACCACATTCCTCTCATTGGCAGCCAGAAGGCTCCAAGACTCCCCTTTTGGCCACAATGAAGATATAATGGAGCAGCTGATAAAAGGGTGGCCAGGGACAGAGAGGCATAGATCAGAAGTGGAATGAAACAGTCAGAATACGCTCCATTACAGGGTGGGATAGAAGAGACAGAGAAAACAACATCTGAGTATCTGCCCTGGGCCAGGCCCTTTAATGAAAAGCATATCATTGAGTCTTCACGACACCCTGGGGTAGGGTTTATAAGCCTCACTTAGAGATGAGCCAATGCAGAGGTTAAGAGTCCTGCCCAGGGTCACAAGAGAATAAGCGGAGCGTTGGGCTGCAGTGCCCATCCTGCCTGTCTGAGGCCCAAACCCCAGTCCTTCCTGTCACCCTACAACTCCTCTCAGTTAAAGATGCTGGGAGGTGGGGGTGCAAGGGGCTGCGTGCACACGTGCCGAGTTCTGCCACAGATCCATGCTAACGCTTTGTATACACTAACACTCCTGTCAAGGCTGTACTCCCCAGTTCACAGCTCTATCCCTTAGCCAAGATGAGAGAGAGTTTTGTGGGAAAAGGCAAAACAAGCATCTCAGATATCTGAGCCAGTGAAGGCCGTGAATTCAGTGCGTCTAGAAGCTGCGGGGCTCAGGACAGCAGACACAGCCAACACTGAGCTCTGGGCTGCAGATTTCTGGAGAAACAGATGCCGTCACCCCAGGCATGTCCTAGGTCCCCAGGTCTCTTGCTTGTGTTGGAGATGCTGACACTTGACAGCCAGCTCGCACTTGGGGGAACTCATGTGTAGTCACCATTGGCAAAGTACAGCGTCCTCTGCCCATGCTGCCTGGGGATCTAGGAAACTGGGAGCAAGAGGGACTGACAGCCGACTTGGGGAGCTGGACAGGGCTTTGGCGTGCCAAACTCACAGGCTGAATGGACACAGCACGGAGGAGACGGCTGAAGAACAGAGCTCCAGCCTCCAGCTCTAAAGAGGCAAAACAAGAGGCAAATCTCTGGAACTGCACCTCGGGGTCTGGACGGTCACAAGGCAAGATCAAAGCCAGCTATGACGGCAATTATCTATGTGGCTCTTTTCAATTCATAGACGTTTTCCTCACCCAACTCCATACCGAGTCCTTAGGATCACCCTGCTAAGGCTGAGGAAACCGAGGCTACCACCCCCTCTTGCCAGGTTTCAACAGCCTCCTCCCTGGCGCTCGAGATCCCAGCTCACAGCCCTCACCTCTTCCCTTCCTGGCAGAGGGAGGTTTCCAGAGCATGAATCTGATCACAGTTGTCCTCAGCTTAAAACCAAAAGCTCAGCCTGGTCCTCAGCATAACGAGGCCCATGCAGGCCATGTGGCTCTGACCATCACTGTCCTGAAATGGCCTCATTTCCTATCAGGTAGCATGTGCCAGTTCTACAGAATGACCTTCCACACTCGCTCACTCGCTTTCTCTCACCCCCAGGTCTCACTGAGAACCTGGTTAGATCCTACGTCCCTCTGGCTCCACTTACAGGCTGCCTCCCCCAGAGGCTTCTGCATTTACCCCATGCACAGCACCACCATGCTGCCTGGCCCTACCTGTTTCCTTCTCTCTTCCACAGAATGTGGGCTCCTTGGAAGCAGGGCTGTGTCTCATTGAGCCCTAGCAGAGTGCCTGGCACATAGCAGGCATCTAATTAATATTTGCAAATAAATAAATTAGGCTCAAGGAGTTATGTGACTTGCTTAAGGCCAGTGAGCCAGGACACATGGGACTGGGAGTCGCTGTGGAGTTCGGGTCTCCAAAGCCCAGGCCTTCCTGCTGGCCTTGTCCCCCTGTATTTAACCCGGCTTTTCTTGTCACTCTGGCTGTGGGGGGAGGAGAGGGGTGGAGAAGGGCCTATGAGAGACAAGCTTGGGATGCTGAGCACTGAGCTCAAGGTTTGAGGATAGGAGAGACAAAGGAGTGAACTAATAAGACCTTGACAAAATGCCACCGGTTAAGGAAAAGCAAAGGAAATATGTAAACCCAGTTGGACAAGGACAAGGGGTCCAACCTGGGTCACAGGCACCTCACTTCAGGAAAAACAAATCTTTCCACACACAGACCCACGACTTTGAAGCCAGGCCACAGACAACCCACGGAAATAAACCTGAAATGGGCCCCTATCTGTCCAGAAATGGGGGCTATAAACCTCTCCAGCACTGATGATCTGCCCAGCATGTCCCCAAATATTTCCTCACTAGTCCTATTCCCCAGAATGACACATCCGGCCAGTTGAGAGGCAATTTCAGGAGAGAAGACCGTGGTTTCATTAGTGCTGGAATGAAAAAGCAAGTCCTGAGCAGGACCCAACATGCCAGAGAGTTGGTGCCCAGAGCCCAGGGCTCCAGGCCTCCCTGGAGACAGAAAGCAGAATGGCCAAAGCAGGGCCAGCCCAGGATCTACAGTCTGCAGCATAAGGAGGGGAGTCAGGGCTGGCCTCCCACAGCGAAGAGGTAGCAGCTTGTGGAGTATTCCAGGCCCTGCTGGGGAGGGCAGACGGAGGGTCTCCAGGGAGTCCGTTTTGGACACAGACACAGAGGAGGAATGGGGCTCTCAGCACCAGCCACAGGGGTAGGAGGAGAAGGGGGCTCTGGCTCTGATCACATGGGAACCCAGCAGGACCTGCCACAGGCCCAGCTCTGACCAAAACAGACACTGGAACTGGGAGGTTAGGGTATACAAGGTTATGTGAAATCACTGCTCATAAAATGTGGTTTCTGATCCCAGCTCATTTCATTTATTCATCAATAGACAGTCGCTGAATATTCTTCTTGGTGCTGGGGACGGTCGTGAACAAAACAGACCTGGGGCTGCCCTAAGGGAACCCACAGTCTACTGCGAGGACGTGATAAACAAGGGCACGAACAAACAGACCACTGTACAGCTGTGTGACTTGCAAGCCTCAGCTTCCTCATTCTATCATGAGATGACAATAATAATGCCTCCATCAAAGGGCTGCCATGGGGATTAAGTGAATTCTTTATCATAATAAAAAAAATAGGCAAACATCTTAAAGGGCTGTCAGTAGCCCTTTCCATCAAGTGCGGTGAGCCCACACAGGTGGGACGCAATAAAGAGCTCGCTCTCTCACGTATGGACAAGGAAAGGTCACCAAGGTGTTTCATTAAAAGAAAAAAAGTCAGACTTTCATTGTGATGCCAACAATAAAACATACACACAAATAAAACTCTTTCTCCATGAGCATATGAGTAAATGTAAACGCGCAGGGAAAGGTCCAGAAGGCTGCACAAGCACATGATCCAGAAGATTAAAGGGATCATATGGGCCTGGTCCTTAGGAAGCTCTCTTTAAAAATGAGCCACTATTAATTATAATTTTAGGGAAATATTGCTGTATGTTCCCTGTTTTTAAGTTGAATGGGGGTGAGTAGGACATCTTACTATACTCTTTAAAAAAGCTAAATTTAAACCCAATCCTTTTTAATTATATGCAATCCTTGATGACCATTTTTCTTCTGCTGGTCACTGACTTGCAGAGGAAAAAAGGTTTAAAAAAAAAAGAGGAGTGGGATTGTTCTCTTTCCCTCGGTTTCCGGGACTGAATGTTTCCCTGGGAATTTGCTCTGGGTATTTGAACAGCGTGTTGCTCGTGCTTTTTCCCATGTCAACATCTGAATAACGGCAACAGGACCCACACATGACGTCCAACCCTCTCAACCCTCTGAGAGGTGGGGTTTTCATCCCCGTTTTCAAGAAAACTGCAACCCAGAGAAGTTCAATCACCTGCTGAAGGTCACACGGTGAGGAAGTGGAGGGGCCCTCAATAACCAATCTCAATCCTGCCTTCTCTCTCTCCAACGTGTGTGTGACACTCCCCCCCCCCCCCCCCATGCACCTATGGATGGTTTACTGTTGTCATTTCCTGGTTACTGACTCTGAGGCACAATTATAATTAGCAAATGATCCATGCCACATGTTGAAAAATACTTAATAGCCCCGGGGAAAGGATGAGGCCTAAGTCACTGGCTTACTTGCTGGTATAACTAATAATCTACCAATAATTTGTTCTATAATAAGGTATGGCACTGCCCAACTCAAACAGAGCAGGACTTAAAATCTACAGGTCAAGATGTTCTCTACATTCAGCTGATTTAGCAAGGATGGGCCCGGCTCTGGATACCTGCTGAAAAGCCATACTCATCTGGTGTCCAGGACAGCTCTGAGCTGTCTTGCCCAGGGATGGATGAATGAGGACCAAGTGGCTATAAAGCACCATCCCAGCTAGAAGAGCTGGCTGTGGGACTGAGAACACTTCCCAAATGCCACACATCTCAATGGCAGTGCGGACTATAGGTCAAAAAGAAGCAGGGGCTGGCTTGGGCTGTGGAGGACATGCGGGGTTTCACTGGCCACAGAGACCAGGTTCTAACAAAAGTTGGAGAAGGGTTGGGGACAGAACTGTCACTCACTGACCTTAGCCAGTAGGGGTGACTTGGCCCCCCATCCTGCCTACCTTCAAAACCATCTCCCTTCCCCTCTTACTCTCCAAGTCTGAAAGGCCCAGCTCCTACTCCTCATTCCCTAGGGCTTTTCCTGACCACTCACAAAAGGCAAGGTGACCTCATTCCCTCTAGATTCCTCCAGCGGTTACTCTCTGCACATCTGGCCGTTAGTCACATGATGTTCTCCCTGGCCATCTTTGGTCCATTCATTCATTCAACAAATATTTGCTAAACAACTGCTCTGTGCCAAGCACAGATCTGGTAGTTAGGGACCCTACAGCAGGTAGGACAGGCAGATCTCTGCCTTCATGAAGCACACAGGCTAGTGGGAGAAGTAAAGAGAGAAGTAAGTAAACAATCTAAAGTTACGAACTGGGTAAGTGCTATGAAGGAAACAAATAGAGGGCTAAGAAAGGGACAGTGAGGCAGGGGAATCTCATGGAAGACTTCTTTGAGGAGGTGACATTTAACTTCCTGAAATTCTAAATGTCTCATATTTGCACTCTGGCTCCCAACAGGTGTGAGGGCAGGGGCAGTATAACCCTCATGAGGGGGGACACTCTTCTGCTTCAGTCAATGCTCCAGCATAGTGATATGACTTGAGTGACTGCCTGGTGAGTAAATGCCCCCATCTGACACACCCCTTTAGTGATCTGGCAGTGACAGTCACAAAGCCCAAAGCCAGCAGTCCCAGGAAGCATTTGACCTGACAGAGTTGTCTCTGGCTCAGAGCCACAGAGTCCAGACCCGAGGAGGCCGATGACACAGGCGTGCTGGATGCCTGAACAAGCTGCCAGCTTATGGGCACTTGGACCACTGCTTGGAGGCCTGGAGGTTGGTATGACCTGTCGGAAGGGCAACTTGGCAATATCTGCCAAAATGTACAAGCAGAAAATCCCACCACCTGAAATGTATCCTAAGAAAATACTGGCATGTGTATACAAGAGCATATGGAGGGACACACAAGGCTCTTCCATTTATAACAGCAAAACAACCAGAAGCAACCTTAACGTCCATCAATAGGGGCTTGGCTAGTCAAATAAATTACAACACATCCTACGATGGGACATCAGAGCTATTAAACAAATGGTCTCAAGATGAGATCACTAAGTGAAAAACAGCAGAGTAGGATGTCTTCTTCTTCTTCTTTTTTTTTTTTGGTGAGGAAGATTGGCCCTGAGCTAACATCTGTTGCCAATCTTCCTCTTTTTGCTTGAGGAAGATTGTCATTGAGCTAGCATCAGTGCTAATCTTCCTCTATTTTTGTATGTGGGACACTGCCACAGCATGGCTTGATGAGTGGTATGTAGGTCCATGCTCAGGATCTGAACCTGCAAACCCTGGGCCGCCAAGCAGAGTGTGTGAACTTAACCACTAAGCCATCAGGCTGGCACTCGTTTTTTATAAAGGACTATTTTTGTTGTTGTTGTTGTTGAGGGAAGATTCGCCCTGAGCTAAGATCCATGCTGATTTTCCTCTATTTTTTAGTATACGGGCCGCCAGCACAGCATGGCCACTAACAGAAGGGTGTAGATCCACACCTGGGAACTGAACCCTGGCTGCTGAAGTGGAATGTGCCAAAGTTAACCACTAGGCCACGAGGGCTGGCCCTGTCATTTCTTTATATAAATAAAAAAGCTATTTATGAGTGCATATGTATTTAGAGCTGTCTGTAAATGCACAGAGGAAGTCTGCAAAGACACACACCAAACTGATCCCAACGACCACATCTGTACTAGGTGGGAAGGGATGGGGGCCTAAGTGGAGCTTTGATTTTCATTCCTTATGCTTCTATTTTGTTTGACTTCTTTTTCCTAGCAATAATGAATTCATGTGTTACTTGTATGACTAAAAATACATTTTAAAAAGAGATTCAGAAAAAAAGTAAAAGACAATGCCAACAGTTAGGCTACTTTTTCTCTATAGCTCAGCCACTAACACACTCCGTCTTCTCGGCCTTTGGTTCCCACTCCCAGCCCCATTCTCCTTTTCCAAACAATTCAGTTTCTCCTGCCTTAGATGGCACCTGACCATTTGCAAACATCTCCCATGCTGTTTACAGAGATCCTTTGCTCATAAAGGCAGCCATATAAAAAACCTGCTATCTGGCCAGTTCCATGAATGCTTCATAATCACTGCAATTGTACTCCTGACCCACACTTGACACTCATGGCCTGACAACAGGCTGTGGACTATTTCAGTGGGGCTCGCCAACCTCCTCAGAGGCCAAGGGCAAGCCCAATGCCTTCACATGCCAGTCACCACTTTCAAGGGAAAAGGGGATTTCAGCAATAGAGAACAATCTTTTGGACTCCTTCAAGATACTAAGTTGAATCCTGCAGGTTTCTGTTTGCATGGAACACAGGTAGGAGGTGCTGAGCATCCACCATCAATAACCCCTGTGTGGTCAGGGAATAGACCCTCTAGCTTGGTCCCACCCAGGTTACAGGGCCCTGCATCTCTCTTCCTGCTATTCACAAACCAAGATAAATAGCTGGACTGGACATTAATTGTCCAGAAATGTCCATGCAGGAAATACCAGACCCATCATTCATTGAAAAAGCCCTATCTCGCTGCTTCTTTCCCAGCAACTAACCCTGGAGGCAAGACTCTCCCTGGGGATTATGGCTGGCATCACTACTCTTTCCAGCTAGCCTTGCTTCCCATACAGTCCATTACGCACAGGAAATGCCAGGCTGTGCCAACAGCAATTGAAATGGTAAACAGGACAAGTGATTCTCATAAGACCTCGACAATGAGGACAGAGCTGACCTGAGAGAACGTAGCAGAGGGGACGAGGAAAGTCTGCTAGACCACCTGCAACAGAATCTCTGGGAGAGGAATCAGGGAATCTACTTTTTTTTTTTAAACAAAGTCATGTAATTTTAACAGTCACAACATTAACTACAGGATTTAAAACATATTAACAGGGAATCTGGATTTTTAACACCCTCCCCCTAGTGATTCTGATGCTGAGAACCAGTGCTCTATGGTACCAAGGGAGAGGTTCTCCCGGGGTCAGAGGAAGGTTGGAGCTCCTTGCAGGTACTTCTCATTCTGTGACCCCCTCCCCACATGCCAGCCTTCTCTCCACTACTCCCAGCTGTCTAATTTGCACTCCAGACTTACCCAAAGGCTAGACCAAACTATTTCTCATCTCCCTGCCTTTGCTCCTGCAGTGCAGTTGGCAGTGTCTCCTCCCCTTGCTGCCCTCCCCGCCGCCACAGGGTGCACTCACTCTAGGTGCCACACAGCCCAGACACTGTTCCAGAAAGAGGGTGGCCTCAGAAACTGAGCCTTCCCTGAATTTGGTTCTTGGTTTCTCCAATGACCTTGGGCAAGAGACAACCTCTGTGAACCTCGGTTCCCATTTGTAAAACATGGCTAACACTGTCTCACAAGCTTGCTGTGAGAATTCAGTGAGGTGATGGCTCAGTACGGTGCCCAATAAACTGTTAGCCAAATTCAGTTTTCCCCGCTGCTCTTACTTCTCTACCTGACTGAGAGCTACTTGAGTGGAGGAATTGTCCCTTTAGTCATGTTCGAACACCTATTTTGCAGAACCCAGGGCCTAAGTCGAAAGTCTGAGGCTACGAAAAGAATCCCTGTCTCCATGCTGTCCTTGACTCTTACCTGCCCAACGTTGAAGGTCAGTGTGATGGCATAAAAGAAATTGGAGTTGGCACTTCCTGCATAAATCCAGAGGTGCCACAGGACAGGGAAGAGCAGGGAGCAGACGATAATGATGCAGGCAAGGACAAAGATGTTTCGCAGAACTGCAAAAACAGATGGTCATAGTTAGCCCAATGCTGATTCTCTTTGAGACCCTTTCTTGCTGTGATGGCCCCACATGATGGAGAGGCCCAGGGAGAGCCTGGTGTAGCTCAAAGGCAGAGCCCCTACCCCCATACTCAGATGCACCAGGGTGTCAAGGGGAAAACCTGAGACCCTTGGCAATGGCTCCCCATGCCCAAAGCTAGTGGGAGGTCCTAGATTTGGACTCTGTATCTCCCACTGTGGCCTTGGCTGGCCAAAGATGGCAATGCTGTGAATGCCTCTGGGCACTGCAATGGGGGCATTTTAGCAAGACACTGCCCTCTACCCTCTAACCTCGGAGTGTCCAAGAGTAACTCCTCCCCTTTCCCCAAGCAGGGTGCTGCTTGGCCACCTCAGATCATGGATGGGAATGGCAGCATGAACTCACGCACATTAGGGCCCCCCAGTGAGTCTCTGCAGTGCCACAGCCCCAGGTCTGAGGAACAAGTTTTCCATTCTCCTTAATTCATGTCTGAGGTCCCCTGCCTTGCTCTTCAAATGTCCCTCACTCTTCCTTAGATGATTTAAAAATCTTTTTGACACCCTCCTTCTCTAATATCACTCCCCACTCACACAGGGAATGTGGAATCCCACCGGGGAGAAAGCTCTCCCTGAGGCCCCAGGGAGGACCTGCTACACAGCGTGGCCCACGGGCAGGCAGCCGGAGTGCAGCTGAGGGGAAGGCAGCACATGGTGGGGCACAGACGTGGCCTCAGAGAGACCCTGGTTAAAATCTCTACTGTGCCAGCAAGGTTCTCTGAGTCTCAGCTTCCCCATCTCTAAAATAGGGCTACAATGCCTATTTCATAGGAGTGTTACATGAATTAAACAAGATGTATGAAAAACCTCACACAGATGTATTACAGATGTGTGTTTTCAACTGCTGCTGTAACAAGTTACCACAAACTTAGTGGCTTAAACAATATAATTTATTATCTTACAGTTCTGGAGGTCAGAAGTCCAAAATGGGTCTCACATGCTAAAATCAAGGTATTTGCAGGGCTGCATCCCTCGGGAGGCCCTGCGGGAGAATCCGTTTGTTCACCTTTGCAGCATGTAGAGGCTGCCTGCATTCTTGACTCATGACCCCCTTCCATCTTCAACCAGCAATGTCAATTAGGTCCTTCTCACTCTGACCTCCTCTTTCACCTCCCTCTTCCACTTTCTTTTTTAAAGTAGACTCTAGTTTTTCGAGCAGTTTTAGGTTCACAGAAAAATTCAGCGGAAGGTACAGAGACTTCCCATAACCACCTGTCCCCACCTCTTCCACTTCTAAGGGCCTCTGCGATTACACTGGGCCCACTGGATAACCCAGGATAATCTCCCCACCTGAAGGTCATTTTGCCATGTAAGGTGATACTTCACAGGTTCTGGGCATTATGATGTGACCATCTTTGGGATGGCGAGGAGAGGCATTATTCCGCCTACCACATGGTGCTATTTTTTCCCCCTTTTAATTCAACAGCTTCTATCTGACAATAGGATTATCTGCTATTTTCATTTCTTTCTTTACACTTTATTGTATTTTTTTTAAGATTTAAAAAATTTTTCCTTTTTCTCCCCAAATCCCCCAGGTACATAGTTGTATATTTTTAGTTGTGGGTCCCTCTAGTTGTGGCATGTGGGATGCCCCCTCAGCATGGCTTGATGAGTGGTGCCATGTCCACGCCCAGGATCCAAACAGGTGAAACCCGGGGCCGCCGAAGCAGAGCGTGAAAACCACCACTTGGCCACAGGGCCAGCCCCTAAACTTTATTGTATTTTTAAATAAGCTAATAAATACTATTTAAAATACATTAATTAAAAGAATACCTTTTTAAGAAAAATTTAGCACTGGGTCTGGGTCCCAGCAGACACTTTATGAATAGAAGTTCCCTTCCTCCCTCTGATCCTGACCTTCAGGAAATCCCTTCTCCTATCAGAGTTTTGAGAGATTTAAGCGATGGGGAAACTCCCGGACCTTAAGGCCACTTGTCTCATTTGTACGACGACTTGGTTGAAATGCTATACAGGGGGCTCATGCATTGGAAGGAGGACTGCATCACACACACTATTCTCAATTCTGGTCGTAAAATAAAATCACTTGGGGAGCACCACCCAGACTAAGGAAATCGGAGTCTCTAGAGGTGGTGCCCAGGTGGCTACATGAGTTTCTAAAAGCTTCCCCAGTGATTCCAATAGGCAGCCAAGGGTACAACCCACTGGGTTACAGCTGTAGATCCTCGCCAAATAAGAGGCCAGACCAGTCTGCAACAGAGATTCCACTGGTCTTCAGAGTTCTTGTTAAAGCTGAATGTTTTCAACTTAAGATTCGTTCCTTTTTTTTTTAAAGATTGGCACCTGAGCTAACAACTGTTGCCAATCTTCTTCTTTTTTTTAATTCTTCTCCCCAGAGCCCCCCCAGTACACAGTTGTAGATTCTAGTTGTGAGTGCCTCTGGTTGTGCTGTGTGGCATGCTGCCTCAGCGTCACCCAATGAGCAGTCTGCACCCGGGATTTGAACCGGTGAAACCGTGGGCCACCGAAGCAGAGTACACGAACTTAACCACTCAACCACAGGGCCAGCCCCTAAGATTCATTCTCTATTGAGAAATGATAGGTGTCTTTTTGTTGCTGGTTGTTGTTAAAAAGTCCTTTCTTTTACAAAATGGGGACAAATGGCTGGTAGTTGATTGTTTCAATGTCTTCAGCAAAACAAAAAGTTTGGCAATTCTGCCACTAGAATTTTTTGAAATGCTAGTGGTCTAGGAAAGCCCACAATTTGGAAACACTGGGCTGGAGGGCTTGCAAGGTCCTCTTTTCCAATCTGAAATTTCCACGATTCTAGGTTTTCAAAGATGAGATTAAAACTCTGACTCAAGCCAGCCTGAGACCGATCTGGGAAGCCTTGTCCTTGCAAAAGGGATTTTGCACTGAGAATTATTATTATTAAATAATGTTACAACCTCAAGAAAAGAGAACAAATCTATTTCCCATTCCTCCACTCTAACATCACTATTTACATTTCTCAGTGGTTCTTTCTGATCCCCTGGAAATTATTTGCTGAAAAGAATATACACTATTCCTAAAATAAAACTCTTGCGCCTGACAGCCTAGGTTGGTCTTTGTTCCGTGCCTCTAGCCACTTTGGATTTCAGACCAGGTGATAAGAAGGTGAGCAAGTGCACAGAGACTGAGAGAGGCTCACAGCAGCTCCAGGGTGCAATCACGAAGAACGCAAAGATACATTCCCATGTGCCTGAGGAACGTCCCCAATGTCCAGTTGGCTTCTGGCCGGTGGTGACCTTTGCAGGACTTGAGAGCTGCTACTCACTCTTGCTGGCCGACAGGCCAGAGGATTAAAGCTATACGCCAGAACAGATGGAGCTAGGGAGCCGGGGCACAGGACAGCTTGTTCCAGGCACCAGGAGGTGTCAGAGATGTCAGAGATGACCAGGGCCTAATGAGACGAAAGGGTTCACCCTTCACCAGACTTGCTAGGCCAAATGGAATCAGATTCCCCACTATGTTCACTGGGTGGCTTACCCAATCTCTGGCTCCACTAACGACAAACTGAAACTTCAGGCAAGTCACCTTACCTCTCTGAGCCTCAGGCATTCAGAAATAAAATTCCAGTTGCAGAATTCAGTCTCATCGAGAGGGGCAGGGACACAGAGGGGATTTAGGGACTTCAAAGGTTGTGACAACGTTCCCTTTCTTAAACTAGGTGCTAGGTACATGGCAATTTATTGTATTATTATTCTTTAAAATGTATATATTTTTTTATCAATTTTTTAATCTTTATACAACAGTTAATAAAAGCAAAATAAAACACACAAAATCCAGCCCTTTGGTAACTGGCTCTTTCAGCTGGACCACTTCGGGTTGGCACCGGTTCTGCCAGCAGGCTGTTCCCTAACACCGCAATTGTGTGTCTGTATGACTCATCCTGGCCCCAAACACCACAGAGTCACGGCGTCTGGGGCCCTTACTCAGGGAAGGGCCCACGTGCCTCTTCCCATCCCCACTGAACAGGATAGGAAAACAAAAAGGTGAATGTGTGAGCAGGCATGTTATCACCAGTAACTAATGTTTAAACTGAATTCTTAACCCCATGAAAAGTCTGAATATATTCAACCCAGACTTAAATACTTCTAAAGAGTCTCTAGTCATAGGTCTACAGGACTAGGCTGAAGACGCTCCTGGCTGAATTAATGACTCACAGTTGTCATGTCCCAAATAAACACTCTGAGCATGAGTATTCCCTGCCACAGGAGCGGGGCATCACGGGGTGGCAGCCAATGCTCTGTGCAGGACCTTGAGACGAGCTGAGTTTGCCCAGCCAGCCGGCAACAGCACCTATTAAGTCATCCAGGTCTCTGGAAAGCCCAACCATACTTCTTGTGCCTCATCACCCCAGAGGGCATAAAATAGCTTAATAGCTTAAGTCTTGAAAAATATGTTTATTCTAATGACTCTGAACAACTCTGGCTACCAAGCCTGAAGCTTTCATCGTGACACCATGCAGGAGACCCCCTGCACAATTCTGACTGACAATAACTGCAGCGCTACTTACATTTATTCTCTCTCGCACTTAAAACACCCATGAAAGATATTCTCCCCATTTGAAAGATTAAAAAATAGGAGGCTCAGAAAGGTTAAATGATTTGCCTAAAAACCTGTGGCTAATAATGGGAAAGCCAGGGTTCAGACTCAGGTCAGTCTGGCTCCAGACTGTGTCCAGCAATATGGGATGAAGGATATTACCCGAGGGAGAGAGATGCCCTACGTGGGATAGACAGCTAAGAAAAAACAACTCTACCTTTCAGGAAAGATGGTCAATGTCCCCAAGACCCACCCTGCCACAAACTGGGGTATGTTCACATTTGGTGGCCTCGTGACTTGTCACTGCCACTCTGCCAAGGGGCCCCAAGCTGACTCTGAGCCTGCTGGACTGGGTGATTCTTGTCTGTGCAATGAGGATGTCACTTCCTCCTCCCAGTCAGGCTGGATTCATCACTGCCCTGCCAGGCCATCACCTGTAAGATTGGCCTGCCCACTCAGCTGTTTACCTTCACTCAGAGGCCCACTCCTACAGGTAGGTTTCTTTCTGGCAGCTGGTCAGTTTCACTTCCTGGTTGACACCCAGACAGCCCAAAACAACAACAAAGACTCATTCCTCTGAAGCCTGCCCTCCCTGAGTTCTTTCCTGACACCTTGCTGTGCACTCACTATAGGCGAGGAAAGTTCAACAGCTCCCTTCCCATTTTAGTGACAGAATCAAGTGGTGTTGGGCCACTGACATTGCCTCTTTATTAGGGAGGTTTAAAAAAACCCATCCACAAACATCTGCCGAGTTGTTCTGTGTGTCAGGTTTGATCCTGGTTGTTGGGGACACAAAGGCAAGTGAGTCATGAGCCTACCCTAAGGGAGCTCACAAACACTGCAAAGAACCCACAGAGAAGGCGAAGAGCCCAACCGAGGGAAACACTGGGGGCCTGGGAAGCACAGCTCGATCACCACCAGGCCGTCTTCTGAGGAGGGGATGGTTAGAGTGTGAAGGGTCTTCAGACAGGTCTGCAGGAGGTATAGTGTTGCCCCCCTGTCTTCTATGGACCTTTGGGTGCAGCACTGGGAACTGGGTTAAAGTCCAGGTCCAGCAGTGCACTGTCCAATACAGTAGCCTCTAGCCATGTGTGGCTTCCTAAATTTAAATTAATTTAAATCAAAAATTCAGCTTCTCAGTCACACTAATGGCTACTCTATTGGACTGTGCAGATATAGGACATTTCCATCATTACAGAGTCTTATCGGACAGCACTGGTAGAGGCTCACAGATCTGGATTCCAATACCAGCCCTTCCACCGACCAGTCAGGTGACCTTGAACACATGGCTCTACCTTTCTCTACCTCAGTTTTCTCATCTGTAAAATGGCATACTTTCCTCAAAGGCTGGTGTGAAGATACAATGAGCTAATGCATGTAGTGTTCTTAGAGCCACAGTGACCAGGTACGCAGTTAGTGCTCAATAAACGGTAGTTATTTTCATTATCATCACTAGCCCATAGCACCTAGGAGGCAGATATAATACCTCCTGTCACTGCCTCTCTCCTGGTGCTGCTAGCACCACAGGTGTCCAGCAAATGCCTATAAATTCCTTTTTCCCTAGCTGTTTCATCCAGGGGCCTGGCTGACACAAATCTGCCACCAGGGGGTTAGAGGCAAGAGTACTTACATCTGTAGAGATGGTTCCACACAGGGAAGAAGGCCATGTAGAGGGCCACATCCCCCACCGTCGGGTAGGACTTGAAGATAGAGATGATAGCAATCTGGATGAACATGAAGAAGATAGGGTGCTCCCTGTTGTAGGGCAGGGCAGACAGACAGACAGAGAAAGATCAGTCAGGAACCAGGCCCACCCCAGAGACTCCTGACCCCATCCCTCAAACCCAAAAATACTCTCCAGGGGACTTCAGGCTCTGCTGCCCATGAGACATGGGGCCAAGCCAAGTAGCAAAGCAGAAAACTATGGGGACCCAGCGATGCCCAGAGGTGGTAAGGAGGGCCCAGCAAACACAAGAGAAACAGCCCACAGAGACATTTCCCATCAACCCCCTCCTCTAGCTCCAGGCCTGCCCCCAGGAGCCACCGAGGAAGAAAACAAATGAAGTCAGCTTCTTTATGACTAGGCTTAAATGACTGCTTGTCAGAGTAATGAGGCAGCCTCCCTTGCCAGAGGCCCCTCTGACAACTGGACCCAGGACTTGAAGTGTCTCCTTGCTGATGTTTTTTTCTCTGACAATAGGGTCAGTGGGGTCTATGATGAGCTCCTTTCCAGAAAAACTGAGAGCTGCATGCAGCTTTTCAGCTCTTAAGGGCTGGAATTGGAATTCTTGTTACCTTAAACTAGTAACAGTGGCTACCATTTCCTGACCCTCACTCTGTCCTAGGTTCTGTGTTAGTCTCTCTTCTTGCATCATTGCATGAGATCCTCACTACACCCCAACTACCCCGCGAGGTAGGCAGTACTGTCATCTGCACTTTGCAGATGAGGCAATGAGGTTCAGAGAAGTGAGTTAGTAAGCAATGGAGTTGTTTGTCTCCAGAACTCCTAAGCACCGCCAATACTGTTCTGAGTGCCTAGCATGATCACAGCTCTGATCAGGGAGGCCGGACAGAGCTCAGTCTCCAGCGCTCCTCCGAGAGCGGACCAAGTGCTAAAGGGAAGCCAACAGGAAGAGGCCAGATCTACACCTTCCTCAGCTATACCTAAACAACATGCACGTGACCTACTTCTGCACAGTACCTGGATGCCCAACTCATGAAGGTTTTCTTCATAGGTTAACGGCATTGTCTTGCAGGTCAAAGGTCAGGGTGACTCAATGGGTATAAATCTGAGATGTGAGAAAAATAGGTACACACCCAAACACTCTAGCACTACTACACTGCAAACGCCTCAGAAATGCAGCATGGCAAAGGCACGCAGTCCTGTAGCCTCTAAGAAGGGTCCAGTTAACTAACTGAGCATCTTCCTAAAGACAATCTAAGTCATTTGCTTTGGGCTTTTCAGGTAGCTGGTAACAGCTGCAACACTTCTATGAAAAGGTCAGTGAAAACGAAGTGCCAATAAACATGGAGCCCAGAACCTCCTGCAACACTGCCTGGGGAGAGGTGGCCCAAAGGGCCGTGTTCCCACAAAGCTGGCACTGGAAGCAAACAGTGCAGGCACTGGAGAGTTAGAGGAACTTCATATCCAGGCACAGGAGGGAAGCAGAGGGGGAGGTCAGGTATCTTCATATCCTCTGTCCCCACAACTCTGAGGCCCTTGCCTGGGGTGGGAGGGGGTGTCACATGATGGTGGTGCTATTGTCTACACAGGAGCTATCTGTGGCCTTTCACATGCAGACACTGGAAACTGCTGGAAAGCTAGCTATACAGAGTGAGGAAAGATGCTGTGGGCTCCCTGCTTCTCTCAGCCCAGTGGCTAGGCCTGACCAGAACGAGGGCTGGGAATGTGGACCACAGACAGCCAGAGAGCTCAGCTGGGCAAGGCTGCCAAGGTTCTGGAGCCTGCCAGGCCAAGGAAAGATGATTTTCTGTCAGACGCCAGGCCAAGGCTGTGTCATCGGAAGAAAGCATCAGCTCCGAGCTTTTACAGAATGGGAACGAGGTGCACTGGTTCACTGGCCACAGAGAAAGGCAGAAAGGTTAGCGCAGAGAACTCGAGCTATTGAAATCTAAATCAAACTCTCTTCCAGCTTCCCTGGACCATCCAGGCATATCTGTACCTGTCAGGGCCTGTTTTCCCTTCTCAGAAGCAAGGATAATAGAACCATTTCCAGGGGCTACTACAAGTTATCTCTATCAGAAGCGTGGCATAGCGCAGAGGGCTAAGCATAGATTCTGGGGCCAGACAAACCTGGGTCTGAATCTCCACCTCCATTGCTTACTAGCTGTTTGACTTTGGGGAAATCATTCCACCTCTCTGAACATCAATTTCTTCAACTATAAAATGAGAGTGATGAGAGTAAAATAATGCCTACTGGAAGGGTTAGGTATGAATACATTTCAGGAAGCTTACAAAGTTGTCTGGGATGGAGCCAGGCTCAACACATGTTAGCTCTCTTATACTGCAGAAGAGAGCTCTACAGACAGCCCTTTTGAGGGAAATTGATCAGAAGATTAAACAGAGGGGCAGGTAGACAGCCTTCCAACTAACACATCCTGAGTCCCCTTGGGCAAACTGTCACTGGGCTGCTGACAGCGGACACCCAACAAGATCCACTTTTTCCAAAGACAGGCCCCAACTCCAACCGCTGCTCTTACCCAAAATAGTTTGAGTGGGCTCAGCAGCAGTGTGGGCACAAGTACCCCAAAGTGAGGCCAGGGGAAATATCAGCGTGCTCCAAAGCACCCTCCCTACAGCCTGCACTCATGTGTGACTCCGTTGCTGGCTATGGCCACTGGCACCTGAGGCAAGTGAGGGGCAGGGTTCCCTGGGCCAAGATGGCATAAACCTGACAGCAGATGCCCCCAGTTTGAAGGGCACCTGTAAAGCTACAAACGGCTCTGTGGACAAGGAAGCAGCAGGTCCAACCACTTACTTTAGCTTTATGGCTAAGGGGATGGTGTAGAAGAAGACGTTGATCTGAAACACACACACAAAGAAGAGGCTGAAGTGCTCAAACATCTCCGCAAAGAAGTACCAGAAAAGACCAATGTTTGGAGTGAGATCTGGAACAGAAAGTCTGGAATAAAGAAAACAAAAGGAGAGAAAAAAAGAGAGGGAAGTTATAAATCATCTGCTTTGATCTGATTTTCTCCCGAAGACTGTGGTCACTACGGGGCAGCCAAGGATGATCCCCCAGAGAGGCATGTGAGGGATGTGAGGGGCTCTCCAGTACCCTGGATACAGGTAACTAGCAAAAACAAGGGGAAGAGACACAGAGAATGGTAACCCATAATAAACATTAGCCGAGCCAAACTCTGACATGCCTCAAAGATCTGAAATGAGGCAGAGATTCACGCTAGAAATCAAAAGACCAGACCCTCTTTTACTGCCTAAGACATATACATTTAAAATTAGGAAATAGTACTGTAACAGGAAGAATGGGTTTAAATAAACAATATCTATTTGGGACTTTCCAAAGACTTGCCTCGAGGAACAAGCTCAAAGATTCTGCTCCTCCCCATTCTTGCTCCACATCCCCACAGCAAGAGCCAGAAGACTGAGCACCTGACACTGCAGTGAGACTTCTGGGGGCTTGAGGAACAAGCAGTAGGTTCTGGCTAGGATCTCAGACCTCATTTGAGAAAAAAGAGTTTAACTGGAAAACTTTTTGTCTAGCTGTATCAAATAAAGTTTGGCTACAATTCTGACATCTAAAAATTTACATTATTTTTTATTTAAAAAATATGGAGTTTAAACTGATGTCAATTCACAATTTAAAAAGGGAACAAACGGAGAAGGGAGAAACAGGCAATGGCTCATGGTCAGATTTCAGTGACCAATGCCTCCACCCAGGGCGAGTCTTTGCCTCCTGGTGTAACTACATTCCCTTTTCTGTGAAATGAAGTGAAGAACACAACCTATGGCCCAGCAGAAAACTAGGAAAAGCTTTTTACCAGACATTACGAACTCCTACCCAAGGCAGAGCATGAAGAGCTGAAAGTTACTTGGTCATTGTTATGCTCAGCCAAAATTTAACAGAAATTGGGGGTCCAGAATCAAAAAGGGGATCTGCCACTCCAGCTTCCTTCCCCACCCTGACAGGTCTGTCTATCACCCCACTGGGCTGTGAGTTCCCTGAGGCTTGCACAGTGACCATCCCCCTCAGCATACCACACAGAGAGCATCTAGAAATGTCTGCAGAATTCACACTGCAAACCCATTTCAATTTTCTCTAAAAGTTTGACACATGACAGGTGGCTTTATGTTAAAACTGTCAGAGACCCTCTTGCAGTAGAGGAATATATCCATTCCTGTTTGGGACTGAACCAAAACCTCTCAGGCAGCGGCTGGTAGGCACTTTGGATGTTCCTAGAGAGTGCTCTTTAATCTCACTAGTGCAAAGGTAGTCTCTAAACCAGTGGTTCTCAAAGTGTGTTCCCTGGACCAGCAGCATCAGCATCACCAGAAAACTTTTAGAAATGCAAATTCTTGGTCCGTACCCCACACTTTCTTAATCAAAAATTCAAGAGGTGGGGCCCAGCAATCTGGGTGTTAACAAGCCGTGCATGTGATTCTGATGCACACTAAAATTTGAGGACCACTGTGTCTAGATGCTTCCCTGTGGTCGCTGGCCCTGATTCCAGCTGGAGCTGTGAAAACAAAATTAGTTTCCAAAGTTTTCTAATGAGGTCATTACTTACATGAAGCCATATACTGCAGGGATGAAATCCCAGGAGCTAAGAAGGAAGAAGGAGAGGCAAACAATTACCACTAGGCTTCCCATGTACATCATGGCATACTCCCAAAAGAAGATCCAGAAGGCTTTGCTCTTCACTTTCACAGGTATGTACTGCCGCTAGGAGAGAAGGCAAAATGGTACATTTAGGGACGTCAAGATAGAGAGCAGTCATCAACTTAAACTTCAAGATCCCTCCTGCAAAACATAGGACGCAGAAAAGTTGAAAATCAAAGGACTGAAAAGATATGCTAGATAAACACTAACCAAAAGAAAACTAGTTTGGTTACACTGTTATCAGATAAAATAGAATTTAATGAAAAAAGTCTTGCAGAGATAAAGATGCTCCATAATGATAAAGAGTTCAATTCATCCAGAAGACATAACAGTTCTAAACTTGTATGTATCTAATAACACAGTCTCAAAATACATAAAACGAATATGAACAGAGCTACCAAGGAAAAAACAGACAAATCCATCATCTCTAGTAACTGACGGATCAAACAGGGAAAAATCAGCAACCAAGTAGGAAATACGAATAGCATACTTGATAAGTTTGATCTCATAAAATCTTATAAAACATAATATATGAAACAGTGCACCTAATAACTGGAGAATTCACATTCATTTTAAGTATTTTGGGGGCATTTATAAAAACTTACCACACATCTAAATCAGGTCATAAAGCAACATCAACAAACTTCAAGGAGTCTATATCATACAAACCCCATTCTCTGACCATAAGGCAATTTATCAAAATCACTAATAAAAAGATAACCTAAAAATACATTAAGAAAACTTTAAACCTTTTTCCAAATATGTCAGAAGCCTAATAAAAAATGATAATAGAAAATTTTGATGTTAGAAATTAATGGTTACAAAATACCTCATATCACTATTTGTGTAATGTAGATAAAAGAGTACTCTGAGGGAAAAATACAGCCTTATAAACTTATATTTGAAAAGAAGACTGAAAATAAATAAGCTAAACATCTGTTTTAAGATATTAGAACAACAGAATAAACCCCAAAAGAAGGAAGGAAATAATAAAAGAGGAGAATTTGTTGAAATGGAAAACAAAGTCACCATAACAGGAAGCAAAAAAGCCAAAAGCTGGCTCTTAGAAATGACTACAGAGATTGCTGAGTCTCTGAGAAGACTGGTCAAGAAAAAAGAGAAGGGGCCAGTCCCGTGGTGCAGTGGTTAAGGTCAGTGTGCTCTTCTTTGGTGGTCCGGTGTTCGTGGGTTCGGGTCCGGGGCACAGACCTACACCACTTGTCAGCCATACTGTGGCAGCCACCCACATGCAAAATAGAGGAAGACTGGCACAGATGTTAGCTCATGGCTAACCTTCCTCAAAGCCAAAAACAAGAGGAAGATTGGCAACAGACATTAGCTCAGGGTGACTCTTCCTCAGCAAAATAAGTAAGTAAGTAAATAAATAGAAAGAGAATAAATAATATTAAGAATATAAAAGGGGACATAACTAAGGAAGCATCAGGGTTAAGAAATACAATAAAAAACTTATGCCAATGTGTTTAAAAAACTGAGGTGAAATGGAAACATTCTATGAAAAATATAATTTAAATGATTCAATTAAAATGCCAGTGTCATAAAAAAAAACAGTAAAAGGTGGAGATCAAAGGAGATGACAATGAAATATAATACATGATCCTTGACTGGATCCTGAACCCCACCTCTCCCCTAAAATGCTATAAAGGTCATGTATATATTGGGGAATTTGCATTTGGAGTGTATACATTAGATAATATTAATCTATGAAAGTTAAACTTCTTGGGTGTGCATTAATAGTATTGTGGTTATGTGGAAAATGCTCTATTTCTTAAGAGTTACCTGCTGACTATTTATGGTTGATATGTCTTATTGTCTGTAACTTCCTTGCAAATGAGTCAGGAAAAAAAAGAAAAAAATCTATATATCTACATAGATATTGGGCCAGCCCTAGTGGCCTAGTGGTTAAGTTCGGCATGCTCTGCTTTGGCAGCCTGGGTGCAGACCTACACCACTCTGTTAGTGGCCATGCTGTGCTGGTGGCCCACATACTAAAAAGTAGAAGAACACTGGCATGGATTTTGGCTCAGGGCGAATCTTCCTTAGCAAAAAAAAAGGTATCATTATATTAGTTTCTAACTTGTCTGAAAGTATGAAATAAAAAGTTAGGGGGAAAAAACTAATTCAAGAAGAAATAGAAAATTTGAATGGTCCTGTAATCATTTAAGAAATCAAATTAGTAATGAAAACTTTTCCCATAAAGAAAAGAGCAGGCCCAGCCAGTTTTACAGGAAAGTTCTACCAACATTTAAGAAGCAGGTGAGTCTAATCTTACATTAACTCTTACACAGCAAATATTATAAGCTTGATACCAAAACCACTTACCAACACAAATACAAAAATGAAAAATGAAATATTATCTAATATAATTCAGCAACACAAGATCATGATAAAGTTGGGTTATGACCAGCTTGGGTTTATTCCAAAAATTCAAGGTTAGTTCAACATAAGAAAAGCTATTATATATGTATCATAAACAGCTTAAAGAAATCATTAGTTTCTAGATGTATGCAGCAACTAGTCATGATAAAAACAACAAACAATAAAAGAATTCAGTGAAGTAGCAGGATATAAAATTAATATACAAATAGTCTTCAGATGCACAAATAGGAAACAATTAGAGGACACAATGGTACAGAAAACCACACTGACAATAACACCAAGGAAAATAAAACTTAGAAGTAAATTTAACAGGAAATGTGTATAATCTATTAAAGGAAATTTTAAAACACTCCTGAAAGACACTAAAGTAGACTTGGACAAATGGATAGATATCCTCTGTTCTTGTTTAGGATGATTCAGCATTATACAGACGTCAGTTGCTAAATTAATTTATGAATTCAATGCAATAATGCAATCTAATTACAATGCAAGCTATTTTATGGAATTATACAAGATGACATTAAAGTTCATAAGGAAAAACAAAGCTGAAAGAATAGCTAGGAAAGCAGTGATAAGGAAAGATCATGAAGGGGAGACTGGCACTATCTGACGTTGAAATATACTATAAAACCCCTATAATTAGAACAATACAATACTGGCACATAAACAGACAAGTAGACTTCTGGAATAAAACAGAAAGTCCACCATTGGACCAGAATCCTTACGGAAATTTGGTGCATGACAAAGGTGGCACATCACTAGGCTAAAGAGGGCTTTTTAATAAATGGTGCCGGGCAGCTAGGTAACCATTTGGAAAAAGAAAAAATCAGATCTATGTCTCACACCATTCATAAGGAATTAAACCCCAAATGAATTAGAGATATAAATATTTTTTTAAATGAAACCATGAAGTACTAGAAAAAAAATAGTAAATTCCTCTTTAACTTTGAATGTAGGGAAAAGCTCAAAATCCAGAAGCATTAAAAGAAAAGACTGATTAAATTTGATTACATAAAAACAAAAAGTTTTGCATAACAAAAAACCTATAAATAAAACGAAAATATATGTCCACACAAAAACTTGTATGCAAATGTTCTCAGCAGCATTATTCATAATAACCAAAGAGCTGAAACAACCTAAATACCTATCAATTGGTGAAAGGATAAATGAAATATGGTATATCCATACAATGGAATATTATTTGGCAATAAAAAAGAATACAGTACTAACACATGCTACAACATGGATGAACCTTGAAAACATCATGCTAAGTGAAAGAAGCATGGGTATTATAACAATAAGCATACCTAACACCCTTGGTTTCTAAATAGCATTCTCCAATAAAAGGAACCAGGAGTCCTTGAAGAAGTATTTGATTCCCGGGATGGGGCATGGAAAATACAAGATGAGCCTGAAATATCTTGTGGTACCAGAAAGAAAGAAAAGGCTCAAAACAGATGGGGCTTGTCAAAAGAACACAGGAGCCAATCAGAAGGAGCTCCTAACGGTCAAAGCCATAAAAGTTTGAGTAATACGCTAATAATAACATGGGATTCTTTTTAGGTGAAATCCACATAACATATACTTAACTATTTTAAAGTGTGCAATTCAGTGAACCATTCTGGTCATGTATAACTCATAGGTTCTTTAACAGTTGTCTTGAAAGAAGTTTGAGGTAGATGACGGTTAGCGCCTCCAATACAATCTCGCCGCAAAGAAAGCAAGTTCCAGACCACATTCTGGCACACTTAGTGACGTTTATTAAACAAATATTCATCAGCAAGCAGCACAAAACAGTTCACACAAACTATTCTAGAGCTTGATTAAGTTCCAGCTCTCTCCTTTTAGCTGTTCCAGTCACTACTTGCAAGAAAGGTTCACTCAAGGGAGAAGTGACAATATCCGAAAGGCAATGTTCTCTTGCCCTTGGAGTCACGTCAGGCAACCAGAAATCCTCCTAACTGAAGGCTAGACCAAGGATCAGTTAGAAATTAAGCCTTAGGCACCATCTCCAAGGGAAAAAGTTACAGGCCTTCCTAGATTCTTATTTCCTCTTCATGAAGTATGGGAAGAGTCTCTAAACTATTTTAGTCAATTCCACTTCTTTTGGATACTTCAGTTTCACCAATGAGAGCCTACTTCTAATATTCATTTTGTCATAAGACGCTAATCTCACCAATAAAAATCCAATCTGCTTCTGACATTCACTATGCTAAACAGCAAAGGCATGGATCAAGCTATACAGAGCTGAAGCAGAGATGGTAGCCATCTATGGAGTATGGCCTTTCTGATATAAAGCTAGGTGACCACCATGGAGTGTGGCCACTTCATTACAGTACTCACTGCCCCTTGAGTTGAGGCTGAAACTAACTGACACATATATAATATCAGATAGTCTATGCAGAAGTATTTTAAAATAAATTATAGACATCATAACTCCCTGGTAAAGACTTTAAGGAGAATAGGTCAGTCAAGAGATTGAGATTAGAGATAACATTACTGCTAACAGATATGAGGGGAAAGGAACCTGATCAACCCTATGGCTCCTCTCTAAACTTGCACCCACATAGCTCTACTCTTACCTCTCTTTAAAACTGTGCTGTCCCCTAGCCACATGTGGCTATTTAAATTAATGGAAATTAATTAAAATACAAAATTCAGTTCCTCAGTCTCACTAGCACACTTCAAGTTCTCAATAGCCACATGTGGCTTGTGACTACTGTATTGATAATATACAGATATAGAACATTTCCATCAACACAAAAAGTTCTATTGACAATGCTGCTCTAAAAGAACAAAGTTTCAAGAGAATAGTACATTTCTGGGGATGGAAAATAATTCAACAAAGAGAAGGCACCCCACAGATAAATTCAAAGAGGAAGGCACTTAGGTTCTGAGTTCCCTTCTAGAGTTCTACCTGCCTTTGATCATGTTGATCTCTCCTTCCTGAAAAATACTGCCATCTAGCATGGAAGGAAGGGGGGGAGGGAGGGAGGGGAGGCAGGGAACCACAGCCTAGGGGAGGAGAAAGAAAAACCTTGAAAGTAACCAGTCTGTTTTGTTTTGTTTTCCCCTTCCTCCTGACTAATGATATTTAAAAAGAAACTCGGGGAGAAATGAAAAAGACAGGCATGAAGCACTGAATCAGGCCGACTGTTCAAAGCAGCTCTCTTAGGAGTGTCCTAAGCACACCAGGAGATGAGGCTTCACTCTTCCCAAATCACTTCAGCAGAGCCAGCCCGGTGGCCCACTGGTTAAGGTTCTGAGGGCTCCACTTCAGCAGCCCGCGTTTGCGGGTTCAGACAGATCCCGGGTGCAGACCTACTCCACTTGTCAGCCATGCTGTGGAGGCATCCCACATACAAAGTAGAGGAAGATTGGCAACGGACGTTAGTTCAGGGACAATCTTCCTCAAACACAGACACACACAAAATCCCATTAGCAGCCCCCAAGTTTTGGTTTGCTACCATGTTCTTGGAGCTTTATTGGACCAAAATAGTGTTTCTGTCAAAGTTTGAGTGGAAAATGACTTTTTCTTTTCCCTGGCAAATTTGTGGTTATAAAATGTGACTAAATTTTAGTATAATTTTTGTTTTTAAGAATTGGTCTTGGAGTCAGGTTTGCTTTTGGAAACAGAGCTCTGAAAATATAACGTGGAATATTTACTGAGTCTACCTATAAAAACCAGACTTGCACTGAATCTTTCAGGACTACTCCTGTTACATAAAGTGAGGCACGCTTGAAATTGTTAAAAAAAAAGAAACTCAAGCAATCCTTTGATGGCTTGTTTATTTACAAACCCTAGAGCCAAACTTAATCTAGAAGTCCATATTGCAAATTTCCCAGTGAACAGATAAGTATTCATTTTATCTACCTCTTTTACTCAATAGCAAATGCTGACTTAAAATTAAAAGTATGTAAGTAGAAGAGCTGGAAGAATGGTGCCTTAAACATTTTGATCAATTCTTTAAGCTTTTTTTTGTAAAATAAAATACAGAAAATGACATAAGACAAATATGTAGCTTAGTGAATGGTTATAAGGCAAATATCCTTATAATCACTACCTGGGACAAAAGAAAGGAATTTCCAGCAACTCCCCAAGTCTCTCTCTCTGCCCTATCCCAACCACAATCCCCTTTTCCCTCCAAAGTAACCATTTATCCTGGCTTTTATGGCAATCACTTCCTTGCATTTCTCCATGGTTTCCCACCTAAATGTGCAGCCCATTAGACCATAGTTTAAGTCTTGACAATTAAAAAAAAATTTGATTCAACTTTCTCCACCCTACCCTACTCCCACCCATCATGGCTTTTTTTCCCCTTACAATTAATCTGTTGAAGAACTCGACAGTATTTAACTTACAGAACCTCCCACAATCGGGTTTTGCTAATTATATCCTTTGTCTTCAATATTTCTTGCAAATTGGCAGTTGGATTCAGAGGCTGCAATTTTGGATTTGGTCCCTTTGGCAAAACTTTGGAGGCAGTGTGTTCTTTCATCAGGAGGCATGATTTTTGTTTGTTTTTGAAATTAGTTGCTATTAGTGCTCACTGCCTAGATCAACTGGGGTTGCAAAATGATGCTATCCTATCATTTTGTTTTCATTCGTAAACTGGAATAATTTTATAAAGAGATGCTTCCCCTCATCTACCATATGGTTATCTAGTGGTGCGGGAAAGGCAGGACAAATGCTTAATTTTTTCCTTTTATTTATCCAGTTTTCAAGATAACGAATTGGTTCCCTGTCAATTCTCGTAATTTGAACAATTACGTTTCTTTTTAAATATCATTATGAATGCTGAGACTTAAATATATTTATAGGTTTCAATCCACTGCAATTCTTACTCTAATGAAGCTCTAACTGTCCATCTTTGGTCAGTGGGAGCCTCTTCAAGTTGGATCCTGAGTCCTTTTGAGATGACCCTAGTAGCCTTTGATAACTTCCTTGTCATCTGGTGTCACAATGTTCCAGGATCATCCTATACATTTCCTGCCCTAAACCTAGCATCAGCCATTTCTCTAAGAAACCTCAGTTTCTTTCAATGGGTAAATGATATTTTAAGATCACAGCCTGGGCCCCAAGGATGCTCTCTGATACTGGGTTGGTCAAAGTTTCTAGATCTTTTAGTGGACATAAACAGAAACACACATACATACATATTCAAATACCTATAGGGGCCAGGCAGGTAACAAATGAGTAATGTGTGATAGAGATGAAGCACAGGGATTGTGGTAAACCGAAGAGGGTATGCCCTGTCTAAAGGAGCCAGATCTTCCAATTTTTCAAAAGAAGCCAGAAATATAAATTTTTAACATGAATTTTCAAACTGTTGACAACTAATTTAATAGAATTAAACACTAGGGTCAAATAAATCACATCTGTTGGCCAGATGTCGTCCATGGGCTATGTGTACTCTCAATTGGAAAAATTTAACCAGTAGTTTATAAACCTAAAGTCACATCATTGCTAATATACAAAAATATTTAGGGAAATAGAATTCTCAGACTGCTTCAGGAAAAGCCAAACTATAGTAAGGAAGGAGAGCAATGTATAATTATTTCCCTCCCCCCAACTCTCTAAAATACTAGGGAGAAAAGCATTTTCTATATAGAAACCATCTTCTTTCTAGGACAGGGTGTGAAAAGGAAAAAGTTATCAGAATAAACTCTTAAAGAAACTCTTTCAATAAAGGCTTAAAGAAAGAAACTCTCTCAATAAAGGGTTAAAGAAAGAAACTCTTAACAAAAGTTTTTATACCTAAGTTCTTGGAGTCTCAGGATGAGACCCATTGCAAATGCATATCATGCCCTTATCCTCATTTTTACCTGTTCTAAAATGAAAGGAAGCTAACAGCATTTCCGCCTCTGCCTTGGCCCCCTCCTGGAAACAGCAGAGACAACAGAATGCAGCTGGGGAAAGAAAAAGATGTGAAAATTCTAAATAAGGCCCCAAGGAAGGTGTGGGGAAGGCCCAGTTATCAAGAAAGACCGAGTTGGATTTGGCTCCTTTGGGGCAAGCTAGTATCATGTGACTTGCCCCAAGCTCCAGAAAGTATAGAAATTACAGGGTTAACCTTTTCAGTTCCAAGACAAGAGAAGGTCAGATTGGACCAAAACAAACACCAGAAGAGCACTAACAAGGTATTTTCCCCCGGTTTCTGTTACTGTCTTTCAAAGAAAATAAGGACCTCAAACCATCTAAAGGGCTCCAAGCCTTTAGGAATCCCAAGCAAAAGGAAGGAGGAAACTAGAAACTTCCCTGGCAGCACCACGAGCCTCCCTCCACCAGCCTCATAGCTTCAGCCTCAAGGTCCTGTGCACTTGGGGTATTCTTCACTGTAGCCTCATGGTCTTGTGCATGTTAGGGCTATTTTATTCTGCATGTTATCAGATCATAACATTTTAAGCTTCTTTCTAATTAAGAGTAAAGTTGGGGGAGGGGACCAGATGGGCTCAAACTACCGTTCTCATAAGTGACTCACCAGGGAGCCAGATGCAGCATGCCCTGCCTTTGATCCTGAAGCCTTCCTGTGTCTCATGTAGGAAAGAGAAAAACAGCTTTGCCTCTGGCACTGATCAGACAGTAGCTTGTCCACCACCTGCCTTTTATACCCTCTAGAAATTCCACCACAGGCAGGTTTGTAACGTCAGAGGAGGAAGTACGAACTAACTTTTAAGTTCCTCTGACTCTAGAAAATGAATTATTTTATTTTCCCCTCAAGACTCCACGTACCTCCAGACTTGTGACCATATCCTTTCTATGAATATTTGAATACTAACAACCACAGCTAGTATCTACTGAGCTCTTTTCATAGTCTGTTCTAAATACTTGACATATATTAACTCTTTGCAGTAGCTATTGTCTTATCCCCATTTTATTTATTTTTTTTTTGAGGAAGATTAGCCCTGAGCTAACATCTGCCAATCCTCCTCTTTTTCTGAGAAAGACTGGCCCTGAGCTAACATCTGTGCCTATCTTCCTCTACTTTTATATGTGGGACGCCTACCACAGCATGGCTTGCCACGTGGTGCCATGTCCGCACCCGGGATCCGAACCAGCGAATACCCTGGGCTGCCGAAGCAGAATATGTGCACTTAACCGCTAAACCACCAGGCCGTCCCCTCTTATCCCCATTTTAAAGATGAGGAAATTGAGGCATAGAGAAGTTAAGTAGTCATTTGCCCAGGGTCACAAAGCTAATAACTAGCCAAGCCAAGACAACTTCAGAGCCTATATTCTATTTCCTTTCTTTTTATTATAAAATTTTTCAAACACACAGAAAAGTTGAAAGAATAATACAATAATCAACCATAGATTTCTTGCCTAGAATAAATGTTAACACTTTCCCATATTTTTTATCTGTTTGTATAAATTTTCCTGTGTGCATAAACTTTCTACATATGATGACACTTCTCCCCAAAACACTTCCATGTGCAACAACTAAAAATAAAGACATTCTCCTATATACGATGATACTATTATCACATCCAAGAACTTAATTCTCTATCATCTTCTAATATGGAATCTATCTTCGAAACATTCTAAATCTCTCCTAAACATCCTTTATAGCTGTTTTTTCCAAACCAGAATCCAATCAAGCTTCACTCATTCCATTAGGTTATTATGTCTCTTTAGCTTAGAACAGTCCCTCCACTTTTTCTTTTTCATGACTTTTTAAAGAGAACCAGACCAGCTGTCATATAGACCGTCCTACCTCCTGGTTGTTTTATTGTTTCCTCATGGTGTCATTTATCTCGTTCCTTTGCTCCTGTACTTCCTAATAACTGGAAGTCAGACCCAAAGCTTAATTAAGGTCAACATTTTGGGTAAGATTACTCTGGAGTTGATGTGTACTTTGCACTGCGTCATCATCATGTCAGACTGCTCCACTGCAAGTTGTGCTGAGTTGGATTACTTGGTTAAGGTGGTGACTGCCAGAGCACTCCTTTGTAAAGACAGACTTTCCCGGGGCCGGCCTGGTGGTGCAGCAGTTAAGTTCGCAGGTTCTGCTTCTCGGCGGCCCGGGGTTTGCTGGTTGGGATCCCGGGTATGGACATGGCACCACTTGGCATGCCATGCTGTGGTAGCGTCCCACATATAAAAGTAGAGGAAGATGGGCACAGATGTTAGCTCAGGGCCAGGCTTACTCAGCAAAAAGAGGAGGACTGGCAGTAGGTAGCTCAGGGCTAATCTTCCTCAAAAAAAAAAAAGACAGACTTCCCTTTGCTATTAGCAAAGAATTTAGAGGTGGGAGGAGGGGTAATATTTTGGCACCATGCAAATGCAAATATCCTGTTCTTTCAAAACCTTTCACCTAATGATTTTAGCATCCATTCATGATCTTTGCTAGATATAATAATTTCACTGGTGATTTGCTATTCTGTCACTCCTTCTACATTTATAAGCTGGCATTTTTCTGTAAAAAAGAGCTTTCCTTCTTCACCTATGGAAGAAGTCTGGCTCCTTTTTAAAAGGCAGGGTGATAGCTTAGTTCTTTCCTTTTAATTATTGAGTTTTCAGAGTAAGAAATTGGTAACAAAGCCATCTAATGATAGCATATGTATTTTTTTTCTCTCCTCACCCCTTTTCTGAGCATCACTATGGACACATGGATTATTTATTCAGTGTTTTCTAATTACTTGTAGTCGTTATGCTTTTGATGCTCAGAATGTCCTCAATTTAGCCAACAGGGGCCCCTCTGGGCTGGTTCCATTGTTCTTTTGACATAGTACCATTAGTCTTCGAGGACTGCTTTGTTTCCATCTTAACAAGACATCCCGGTCAAGCCTGTGCTCTTCTGTACTGCACTATACAGCCTTTCCTAGAGGGAAGAATGTGCCCACGGAGGGCTCGAAAAAACTCTGAGGAAAATATAATGTCAAGAGCAGATGTATCACTTCCTTGTGGTTATCAAATCCATTTTGATTTAGGGGTTCAAAGGATTTTTAAGATTTTCAGGTCCAGCTACCTGTGCTGATGCTTACAGCTTTGCTAAGACTCCCCAACAAATGGCCATTCGGCCAGCAGGCTAAACAGTGTGAATCACAGGGAACTTACCTCACTCCCATGCTGTCACAGAACTGCCTTAGACTGAGCTGCTTGTATCTCCCACCACTAGTTCTCGCTTCTCTCCTTGGAGCCCACAGATCTCTGAGAAACTCAGCCCTAAAGGATAATTTCCTTTTCTGTTCCCTCTCTCATATTTACACAGGTGGGTTTATTTCCTGGATGGGACTAGACTGATTTTCCAAATGCCCTACCATGACTCACAAGACCCTACTGCCTTTCAGGCCACTTCATATACTTACATAAAAACACACAAATACAGTATGGGCTGGGATTTTAATTTCTTTTTTTTAAATTAAAAAAAAAATTTTTTTTTTATTTTTACCTTTTTGCTGAGGAAGATAAGCCCTGAACTAACATCTGCTGGCAATCGTCCTCTTTTTTTTTTTTCGCTCGAGGAAGATTAGCCCTGAGCTAACATCCATGTCCATCTTCCTCGACTTTATATGTGGGTCACCTGCCACAGTATGGCTGACGAGTGGTTTACGTCCGCACCTGGGATCTGAACCGGTGAACTCAGACTACTGAAGAAGAGCACGCCAAACTTAACCACTACTCCAGGGGGCCGGCCCTTGGGATTTTAATTTCTATATAAACAAGATCCTTAAGTTCATCTCGAACTCTTCCCAGTCCTGTTCCCCACATATAGATAACTGCCAAGCACAGCCTATTCTACCTCCTGGAATTCTGAATCTAGTCTCTCCTCTCTCCATTTCCCCTGACACTGGTTTGGGCTCCCACTCAACCCCTCTGACTCGATCTAATATGATGGTCTAACCTTTCCCCACCTTAGCTCCTCCTCACTCTGATCCACCCCACAGGCTGCCGCCAGAGCAGTCCTCCTGCTCAACAACCTTCAATTGCTTTACAGCTGCAGAGTCCAGCATGGTGCCAAGCACACTGGAGGTGCTCAGTAATTACTGGTAGAGGGAGGGACTGACTAAAACAACTGGCTAAGCTGCTTGATTTCATGACTCAGTTGTACTGCCCACTGTCATCAGGAGGAAATTTCTTGAGTTTTAAACAAAAGCTATTTTACAAAAAGCAGTATTTAGAAATGAGCTTCACAAAACATTTTTAAATTTGTGGTTACTTCATGTGTATCAATAAATATATTTTAATAGTATTTATTTGATAAATAACTGCACAAAACACTCTGGTTGCATACATTCTCCCTAGTGCTCAGACTTTCAAGGAATAAACTGTAAATATGAAGTAAGAAAGAAAAAACAAACAGCATATTGTTATGTGGAAAAATGCTTAGATTCATCAAGAATCTGGAAAGAAAATCAAAGCAAAATAACTTCACGGTATGATGATACATTTATTAAACAAGCAATCAGAAATCAAATTTGAAAAGCCAGTGTTGGCAGCCTGGGAGGAAGTTCACTTCGCTTTAGACACTGATGATGGCACTGCAAATTGGCTCAGGCTTCTGGTGAACAATCGGGTCTTGCATAACAACTATAAAACTTCTCACACCTTTGGGTTCAATGATTCACAAGGAGGAATATACCTTAAGGAAGTAACTCTTTAAAGAAAAACAAATTTCTACACTATTTATATTAGTGACAACTAGGGCATATCTCAAATACCCTAAATAGGAGAAAGACCAAGCTAACCATTTATTACTGTGTATATCAACACCAAGATATATTACAAAGTCACTGAAAATGACAAGCACGTGACCTATTTCAATAAATGGAGGTATACACTTGGTTTGAGCAACAGGGTCTATAATTAAGAACAAGAGCTCTGAAATCAGACATTTCTTGGTTTGAATCCTGGCACTGCCACCTGTACGCTGTCAAGAAATGTTTCTCTTCTAAGAATGGATTTACCACGTGGCAGTTTTTTGCTCTTGAAGAGATGTATGTATTTTTATTTGAGTAGAAAAGAGAGATGGTTAGAGACCAGGCTCTTGCATCAGACTGCCTGAGTTCAGATCTCAGCCCTGTCACTTGCTGGCCCTGTGACCTTCGGCAAGTGACTAAACCACTTAACATTCCAGCTGCAATTCATGTGTCTAAGATGGCTAATATTAGACTGATACATGGCTAATAATATGACCCACCCCATAAGGTTCTTATGAGGTTGAAATGAGGTGATGCCTGTAGAGTGCTTAGCATTGTGCCTGACATGTAGTAAGTTCTCAGTAAATGTCACCAATTTGTATCCTTCAATTAATATTTATTAATCACCCACTATGGTCCAAGCATTGTATCAGGTGCACCCAGGACATTTAATCCCTACAAGAATCTTACAAAGTGAATGTTATTATACAGAAAATTTAAAAAAATAGGCTCAGGGTTGGGGGAGGTGTCTATGTATATTAGGTGTGAAAAAGAGAATGCAAGATGGTTGGTAGTTCCCAACTACAAATATGTAAAATGAAATACACTTATACATTTGCAATGATATGCACAATTAGAACTTAACGATCATTAAGTCCATTTTGTTTAAAGTTAGTCAAGTTTCTTTGTTTGTGTTTTTAATTAGAAGCAAGCAAGTATGAGTTGGGGACCCAGTGCCATTGCTTTTATTAACCCGTGCCCTTCCTTCCCCCAAGCAGGGACCATGCCTGGTTTTAAATGTCACTTGAGTGCTGGCTTACCTGAGAGCAAGTGCTTACCTGGAGGAGATAGAGGAGTCCTGGGACAAACAAGGTGAGTGGGTACAGAGACTGGTATGTTGCTAAGGCAAGAAAAATAGCACTGAGGAAGGCACTACCTGTAAAAAGAAATAAATGTATGGAATAATCCAGCCTCATCAATCAGGATTAGACTCAGCAAGTCCCCAAAACAAGAAACTTTCCAGAACTGCTCAAACAATCACCTGCCAAATGTCTACCAGTACACAAGGTGCTAAGCAAATGCACACAGAGTGAGAGCTTCTTGGCTTGATTTCTAATGAAAGGAAAGCAAGGAAGTCAAAACCATTTACTTTTGGCAACCTGAGACACTCCAGGTATATTTCTTGAAAAACTTTCAGACATGGAAAGATTTTTCAAAACTTCAGCCCAAAGATGAATAAAGGGATCAAGTCTATTGGCATCCAGGCCTATTTAACTTATTAATTGATATAGCCTACAAGTTATTGCTTATGCTATTCAGAGCTGTGAAACTTATCCCTTTGCATGTTGCCACACTCCATCACTATTTTTATAACATTCCTTCCCTAGGTACTCTTTAGGTTATATATTTATTATTTTTTTCAAATTAAAGCATATTAATTTTTATTAATAATGCATGTCCCCATTCTTTATATAAAATTGACCACTACAGAATCATTAAACATGATGTTATAAAGAATTTGCAATGACGTTGAAAGATGCTTATAGCATCCTATTAAGTGAAGGTTATAAAAGACATATATACTATGATCCATTTAAAAATATATGCAAACACATTTCTTAAAAAAGACTAAAAGGTTAGGCCAGAAAATTCACAGTGGTTATCTCTGGGTGGTGAGATTATGGATGATTTTTCATTTTTGCTTCTCTGTATTTTCTAAACTTTCTATAGTGAACATGGTTTGTTTTCGTCATAAAAAAAAACCTGATTTATATTTTTTAAAAAATAGCCACTCCCCCAGAGCAATCAGGCAAGAAAAAGGAATAAAAGGAATCCAAATAGGGAGGGAAGAAGTGAAACTCTCGCTGTTTGCAGACGACATGATCTTATATATAGAAAACCCCAAAGAATCCATCGGAAAACTGTTAGAAGTAATCAACAACTACAGCAAAGTGGCAGGGTATAAAATCAACTTGCATAAATCAGTAGCATTTCTATACTCCAGTAATGAACCAACAGAAAAAGAACTCAAGAATACAATACCATTCACAATCACAACAAAAAGAATAAAATACCTTGGGGTAAATTTAACTAAGGAAGTGAAGGACCTATATAATGAAAATTACAAGGCCTTTCTGAGAGAATTGGATGATGACATAAGGAGATGGAAAGACATTCCATGTACATGGATTGGAAGAATAAACATAGTTAAAATGTCCATTCTACCTAAAGCAATCTACAGATTCAACGCCATCCCAATCAGAATCTCAATGACATTCTTTACAGAATTAGAACAAAGAATCCTAAAATTCATATGGGGCAACAAAAGACCCCGAATTGCTAAAGCAATCCTGAGAAAAAAGAACAAAACGGGAGGCATCACAATCCCTGACTTCAAAACATACTACAAAGCTACAGTAATCAAAACAGCATGGTACTGGTACAAAAACAGGTGCACAGATCAATGGAACAAAATTGAAAGCCCAGAAATAAAACCACACATCTATGGACAGCTTATCTTTGACAAAGGAGCTGAGGGCATACAATGGAGAAAAGAAAGTCTTTTCAACAAATGGTGCTGGGAAAACTGGAAAGCCACATGTAAAAGAATGAAAATTGACCATTCTTTTTCACCATTCACCAAAATAAACTCAAAATGGATTAAAGACCTAAAGGTGAGACCTGAAACCATAAGGCTTCTAGAAGAAAACGTAGGCAGTACACTCTTTGACATCAGTATTAAAAGGATCTTTTCGGACACCATGCCTTCTCAGAGAAGGGAAACAATAGAAAGAATAAACAAATGGGACTTCATCAGATTAAAGAGCTTTTTCAAGGCAAATGAAAACAGGATTGAAACAAAAAAACAACCCACTAACTGGGAAAAAATATTTGCAAGTCATATATCTGACAAAGGCTTAATATCCTTAATATATAAAGAACTCTCGCAACTCAATCACAAAACATCAAACAACCCAATCAAAAAATGGGCTGGAGACATGAACAGACATTTCTCCAAAGAAGATATACTGATGGCCAATAGGCACATGAAAAGATGCTCATCGTCGCTGATCATCAGGGAAATGCAAATCAAAACTACACTAAGATATCACCTTACACCCGTTAGAATGACAAAAATATCTAAAACTAATAGCAACAAATGTTGGAGAGGTTGCGGAGAAAAAGGAACCCTCATACACTGCTGGTGGGAATGCAAACTGGTGCAGCCACTATGGAAAACAGTATGGAGATTCCTCAAAAAACTAAAAATAGAACTACCATACGATCCAGCCATCCCACTACTGGGTATTTATCCAAAGAGCCTGAAGTCAGCAATCCCAAAAGTCCTGTGCACCCCAATGTTTATTGCAGCACTGTTTACAATAGCCAAGACGTGGAAGCAACCTAAGTGCCCATCAACAGATGAATGGATAAAGAAGATGTGGTACATATATACAATGGAATACTACTCAGCTGCAAAACAGAACAAAATCATTCCATTTGCAATAACATGGATGGACCTTGAGAGAATTATGTTAAGTGAAATAAGCCAGCAAGAGAAAGATAATCTGTGTATGACTCCACTCATATGAGGAATTTAAAACTATGGACCAAGAACAGTTTAGTGGATACCAGGCGAAAGGTGGGGTGGGGGGTGGGCACAAAGGGTGAAGTGGTGCACCTACAACATGACTGACAAACATTAATGTACAATTGAAATTTCACAAGATTGTAACCTATCAATAATTCAATAAAAAAAAAAACTGAAAAAAAAAAATAGCCACTCCCTTTCAAATGGCATAAGACAATGAAGTAACCTAAAAGCAAGTACCTTAAAAGCAAGGCTAGAGAACCCTAGTTTACAACAGAGGTTTCAAAGTGGCCCAGAATTAGGGTGCAATTGATGATCCAAGGCGGGTGTCTTACAACGGTAGTGTTTCATAAAATGGCAGTACCCATGGTCACTCTTATTAATGTGGGGTCAACTGTTTACCAAAAATAACAGACATCCTCTCAATAATGTTTCATAAAAGGAGGAACTAGTCACTCCACTCAGTCCAAGGAATTTTACCCTCTCCCAGCTCAGCTCCAGAGACAACAGAAGGAGATGTTCCATAGGATCACTTGCCCACCAAAATGGTCTATATACTTGAAACATCTAAGAGCCTTCTTAGAAGAAGGAGGGTCATGAATATGACTACTTCATAGGACATGGAGTGGAACGGAAAGAACTTTGAGTGTTCCATCCCTCAAACCAAGGAAACTCACCAGCTAGGAATAATTCATGGTTGAAAGAAAGTGGAAAGAAGGCAGAGAAAGGAGGAAGCTGGAAGTAAAAGACCAAGGACAGAATTCTATGGGGTGGGCTGTCTTGCCATGTTGATTACTACCAGGCATGATGTCCTATAGCCAGGGTACTTGTAAACATGACTGAGCAGGGACAGGGTCATGCCAAGCCAAGCTGATCCACCAGCAGAGGCCCCCACACACCTGCTGAGCTGCAGACACCTATAACCAGAACCAGGTCAACTCTGAGATAGGGAGATGGCAGTGGTGGGAAAGCAGCTGTTCTGGAGCCCAACAGCTAGGGTGGGCTCAGGAGTCCTTGACTTGGCCAAAAATCTGAATGACATTTTGTGGAAAACTGGCTAAGAGAGGTAAAAACTGCAAAGAATTTTTAAAGTTAACATGGCTTTCCACAGATACTGGGTGTGGGAGAGAAAGGAGGCCCATGTGTCTATTACCAGAGGAGGGAGGCTAATGTTCTGCCTCCATCCATTCTTAAAAATGTGGTGAAAACAAACACATGACTTTCACCTCTCTTCCCCAGGAGACACCAGGGAGTGAAATAAACATAGCCACCTTCTGCCCTAATTGCCTGAGATCAGCAATTACTCGTCAGGAGTAGCTGACTATTTATAAGGCCCAAGAGAGAAGAAAGGGCTCATTAGCCTAATAGAATGGACTTGTGAGTTTTAGAATACTTGTTCCCAAGATGAGGAAGAAGCAGTCTGCCTGCCTTGGATGGAATCATTAGGAAGGAAAAATTCCTTTCTGCTATTCTCTCTGTCAGTAAATGGCATTAATATGCCCCTGGACACCCCAGCTGTGCTTTCACCCTCTTCCTCCACACTCCTTACACCAGTCACATGCTCTGTTGATCCACCTCTGAAGCATTCGTCACTGCAGTTCTCACTCTCACCAAGAGTTTCAGCAGCCTCTTCCTTCTCCTCCTCAATGGTCTCCCCAAACCCCTCCCATCTAGTCCATTCTCCACAAAAGCACCAGAAGGATCCTTCTAAAACAGTTTAGATTGTGACAAGGTCCTCTTTAAAGACTTCTGATGGTTCTATTTCATCTATCAAATTAAGTCCAAACTCCAAAAGCAAACAAGACCCTTCACAATCTGGGTCTTTTTTCTCCAGCCTCACCTCTTACCACTCTGCTACACATACCCTGTCCCCCAGCTATATTGGATCATTCCCTCGTTTTTGAAAACATCATGCCCTTTCATTCTTCCATGTCTGTTCTCAGGCTATTCATCCTGTCTAAGCTGTCCTTCTCTGCCGGCTTTGTAGTAGAGACCCACCCTTCAGTGGCCAGGTCTCATGTCACTTCCTCCATGAGGCCTAAGCAGAGTTGATAACAATAGTGATTAGAGCTACATTTATCGATCACATACTAGGTACCAGGGACCTATCCTCTGTATCCTCTGCATCAAGAACAGTGCCTGACTCAAAAAAGGCCCCCATTAAATATCACAACAACCTCGTGAAAGCTCTATTCTTTACCCATTTTTATTCTATCCATTTTACAGATGAAGAAACCAAGGCACAGAAACAGAAAGGTTAAGTAATGTACCCAAACCCACTCTGCTGATTCCAGTGCCTATTCTCTTAACTCATTCAATACTGATACTGTCTTATAATAATTTGCTAATGTTTCTCTCTCTCCCCATTTGTCCATGAGTTTCTCAAGGGCAATAATCCTCTCTTAACTTTGAATCTCTACCACCTGGCATACGTGTGAATGAATGAATGAATATCATTCAGTGATACATATTAAATTCTTTAAAAAACGCAAGCATATTAAAGGAAACCAATGTTCTTTTTTTAATTGAGATATAATTGACATATAACATTATATTAGTTTAAGGTGCACAACATACTGATTTGATATTTGTATATACTGCTAAATGATCACCATAATAAGTCTAGTTGAAACCAATGTTACTGAGGAAGGAAAACTTATGAAGTATAAAACACAGGGTAATGAAACATGGGCAAAGCACAAAATAAATCTGACTCTTGAAAAAAACAGAACCTGCAGCATAGCAGCTGAGGACTTGTTATGGCAGGGGGCCGGGCACAGAGAATGCTCTCTGTGGAGTACACTATCCTCGGATGGCTGAGGCCTGCAGTCCGGGGGCAGAAACATAGTGCTCCAACAGTCAGGAGCCTGGTATGTGGGATGCTGGGGCAGGTGTGGATGGAGCACATGCACAGTCTGATCAAAAGTGAGGGGGAGTATGGAGGCACACAAGACACTCAGAGAGGGCTGAGATGTTTGGAAAAAAGCTAGAAGGGGCAAGAAGAATGGGTTAGGAAGGCAGAAGGAGGATGATATATGCTTGGGGCAGAGTCAGGGGAGATAAAGAAAAGTAAAAGGTGGCTTCAAATATTTTAGACAAACTGTTCAATAAGCAAACATTTCTGGAGTGCCCGCTCTATGCCAAGTCTGTGCTGGGTGCCAAGGAGACTGGTGACTCAGACAGTCTCTGTCCTCAGGGAGCTCCCGGTAAACAACGACAAAACACAGGAGGAAAGTACAAAGGAAGCATACCTGGCCCATTAGGGCAGGCTGACAGCTGAGTTATGAACAATGAGGAGGTAAGCCAGCAGTCCAAAGGAACAGCATGTACACAGGCAGGAAGGTGAGAGAGAGAATGGTGTGCTGGGGGTGGGGGGCTGGGAACTGTAATTAGCTCAACATGGCAAAAACAGGGTGAGAATTAGGAGGAATGACTAGAAGAGGGCACAGAAGGGGCTCTTGCGGATGTTGGTAACATTCTGTTTCGTTCTTTCTTTCTTTCTTTTTTGGTGAGGAAGATTCACTCTGAGCTAACATCTGTTGCCAATCTTCCTCTTTTTTTTTGCTTGAGTAAGATTAGCCCTAAGCTAACATCTGTGCCAATCTTCCTCTACTTTATATGTGGGTTGCTGCCACAGCATGGCTTGACAGTGGTGTAGGTCTCAGCCCAGGATCTGAACCCACAAACCTGGCCCACCAAAGCGGAGTGCAATGGACTTAACCTCTATGCCACAGGGCCAGCACCAGCATTGTGTTTCTTAATTTGTGTGCTGGTTACTCAAAACCAAACAAATGGTTTTGGTTACAAGACCAAAACAAATTAACATTTTGTGAAAATTCATTGGACTATCCACGAATGATTTGTGCATCTGTATATATGTTATACTTCAAATAAAAAGCAATCTACAGCTACACATAAAAGAATGAAACTACACTGCTATCTTACATCATACAAAAAATTAACTCAAAATAGTTTAAAGACTTAAATGTAAAACCTGAAACCATAAAACTTCTAAAAGAAAACATAGGCAGTACGATCTTTGACATTGATCCTAGCAATATCTTTTCGGATATGTCTCTTCAGGCGAGGAAACCAAAAGCAAAAATAAACAAATGGGACTACATCTAACTGAAAAGCTTCTGCACAACAAAGGAAATCGTAACAAAATGAAAAGACAACCTACCAAATGGGAGAAGATATTTGGAAATCATATATCTGATAAGGGGTTAACATCCAAAACAAAAAAAGAACTCATACAATTCAACGACAAAAAAACACAATTCAGTTAAAAGAAAGGCAGAGGATCTAAACAGACATTTTTCCAAAGAACACATAAAGATAGCCAACAGGCACACAAAAAGATGTTCAACACGACTAGTTATTGAGGAAACGCAAATCAAAACCACAATGAGATATCACCTCACACCTATTAGAATAACTATTATCAAAAAGAAAAGAAATAACAAGCGTAGAAAATGATGCGGAGAAAAGGGAATCCTCATACACCTTTGGTGGGAATGTAAATTGGTGTAGCCACTTTGGAAAACAGTATGGAGATTCCTCAAAAAATTAAGAATAGAACTACCATATGATCCAGTTATTCCACTTCTGGGTATTTACCCAAAGAATAGAAAACACTAATTCGAAAAGACATCTGCTCCCCTATTTCACTGCAGCATCATAAACAATAGCCAAGACATGGAAACAACCTAAGTGCCCCTTGACAGAAGAATGGATAAAGAAGATGTGGTGTATAGATATATACAATGGAATACTATTCGGCTATAAAAAAGATGAAATCTTGCCATTTGCAACAACGTAGCTGGACCTTGAGAGTACTACGCTAAGTGAAATAAGTCAGACAGAGGAAGATGAATACAGTATGACTTAACTCATATGTGGAATATAAAAAACAAAACAAAATAAAAACAAATGAACAAATTCATAGAAGCAGACAACAGACTGGTAGTTACCAGAGGGGTAGGGGGCTGGGAGTGGGCAAAATGGGTAAAGGGGGTCAACTGTATGGTGACGAATGGAAACTAGACTTTGGTGGTGAGCATGCTGTAGTATATACAGATGTCAAATTATAATATTGTACAACTGAAACTTACATAATGTTATAAACCAATGTTACCTCAAAAAAATTATAATCTAAAAAGTCTCTGCAAGCAGGTATGTAGGGGTCATATGATGGAGGGCTTAGCTTGCACAGTCATCCAAAAACATCTACCCACAGGCCTAGGTATGACATTTCAAATAATGCCTGAAATGGCAGCCTCATTTGGGCAAGAGGTAGAGCATACTCCTCATCTAACCAGGAGGAAGTATGCCAAGAGGACTCTGAGTTTTACCAAAAAAAGATGTAACCTACCTTTTATCTGCTAGTAGAGCCCAGATACTCACACGCTAAGTTTTCTGTACAAGCCCCAGTCTTCAGCCTTATCACGAGACCATTAAAGTAAATCAATCAAATGTATACATTCACTGGCTATAGTATCAGGGAATTTCATCATCTACCCAATCTAGCTTTGAATATGTTTTCCAACTGTCTATTTGTGTCAGGGTAGGGGCCAAAACAAGCCTAGGCAGGACCTGGGGTAACACTCTGCCTCCAGGGACTGCACCTTGAAGTGATCTGGGCCTGGGTGGGTGGCATAGCTACAGGATAGAGTAGGAATGCAGATGAGGTGGGGCCGTGAATGCTTGTTCAACATCTATATTTCAAGTGGAATGAGCAGAGGCTAGGTCATAGACAGTGACCTGTGCTGAGACAAGCAGTGGGACAGAGTGGAATGTGGTCAAAAGGACTCAGGTCCTAAAGGACACTCAGAAGAGAAAGTTGCGCTAGGGCCTGAGCAACAAGCAAGATTGCTGGGGAGGAGGAGATGATGCTGGGGCCTGGCCCAATGTACTACACTCCTTGCCAAGTGCTCTTTTAACAAGGCAGGCTCTCTCAGACTAGTCCATCCATATCAACGATAATGATGATAATTTACTGAGCACATTCTCTGTTCCAGCCAGGACTGCAAGCACTTTAGACATATTTAAGTCATTTAGTCCCTCCAATAACTCCATAAAGTGGGTACTATTACTATCCCCATTTTACAGATACGGAAACGGAAGGACAGAGAGTTTATTTGCATAGGGTCACAAAACCAGTGAATAACAGTAATAGGATGTGAACCCAGACAGTCTCATTCCAGACCCTGTACTCTTTTATCTGCATCACTACGCTACCTTCTTGATGTCAATCTTTGGCTGTGCCATAAAAATCACAATAAGCAGAGCGACTATTTGTTGAGCGGGTTCTGCTAAGGAAGCATACTAAGCATTTTATAGTTCTCATTTTCCTCCACTAATCCACGAGGTAGATATTATCTCTGTGATCAAACTGAAGCTCTTGAGGCTGTGTGATTTGCATGAGGCTACAGAACTGGTAACCTGAACTGGCAGGTTTTGAAGCTGGGTTGATCTAATGAAACCCCAGGCTGCTTGGTCCTAGTGTCCTTGGGTCCTTGTCCTCTACAACTCTCTTCAAGGGCAGGGCTTTACCCTAGAGGAACCCGATATGAAGTGATGGGCTCATCAGGCCTCAGGATCATCACTCTGACATTGCTCTTCTAGGACTGGGTGCCAAGAAGAAAACTTCTCATTCTAACCTTCTCCTAGTCGTCCCCAGACGGCTCAGGGAGACCCCATCAATCCTGAGGGATCTTTTAAAAAGGAGGATATTATTGAGAGTGACAAGCAGTACCACCATTTATTGAGCACTTAGTACATGACCCTACACCATGCTAAGTGTTTTACATGCACCATCTCATCCATTCTTTATATTCACCCTATGCAGCAGGGACTGTTTCAATCCTCATGTTACAGATAAGGAAACTGAGGCCCAGAACAGTTACGTGACTTGCTCAAGGTGATAGAGCCAGGAAATGGTGGAGCCGGGATTAGCTACCCGATCTGTCTGACATCAGAGCAGCCTGAGCTCTTAATCACTCTGGACTGCCTCTGATAGTACTGGGATCCTTCTTTTTCCATGGGAAGCAAGTCCTGTCACTCAGGCCTCTTTTGATGGAAGAAGAGGAGTTGGAAGGGTCCTTAGGTGGCAAAACTCAAAAATTCCTACTCTGGGACATCTCATTGTTGACAAACACCAACAGTGAACAAGCAGGAGTACCTATTAACATCTGTTTGTTTTCCTTTTTAAAGCCTAATGAAGACTACTTCACAGGGATGGAATATTTTAATTAGCTCACTGAAAGGCAGAGTACCCCTTGACCAAAGCACCAACCTTTGAAGTGAAACCCAAGCTACCCCACTAAACTAACATCAACCCTGCCCACAGACCTGTGTTTCCTGGCCAACACCCCAACAAGGACATTACAAAACAATGGCCTGGGCCTTGTCCTGGCATGCAGCTCTCAGTGTGTCCCAGGCAACCCTCGGCTGCCACAGAGGAAGCCAAGGGAGAGTAAGTAGAAGGAGTCAAGGGGACAAAGCAAACAAAGCCACTCCCTCCTGTGGGGCACCTGCTCCATGGAAGTCTGGGGAGAGAGTTGCCAGGTTTACTTCCGCTGTCCCTATCTTTTTATTAAGCAAGTTAATTTATTTTTAATTATGTGCTCATTGAAGAAAATTTGGGAAAAAAACAAATATGAAAAGGAAAGATGGGGCTGGCCCAGTGGCACAGCGGTTAAGTGCACACGTTCCACTTCAGTGGCCCGGGGTTCACAGGTTCGGATCCCGGATGAGGTCATGGCACCGCTTGGCAAGCCACGCTGTGGTATGTGTCCCACATATAAAGTAGAGGAAGATGGACACGGATGTTAGCTCAGGGCCAGTCTTCCTCAGCAAAAAGAGGAGGATTGGCAGCAGATGTTAGCTCAGGGCTAATCTTCCTCAAAAAGAAAAAAAAAATCGAAAAGGAAAGAAAAATCACTCATGAACTCACTCTACAGAAACAAGTATTACTCTTTTGGAATCTATTTTCTATCTAATTTTACTGTTTTAACATAGTTCAGACTACATTTTATTAAAATATACAATTTTGTATTCTGCTTTACAAATGTATTCTCACATAATTTACAATTATTTTTAAACATCATGTGCATGGGTAAACTGTATTTTATTTAACGACATGGGCAAACCATGTTTTACTTAGCCATTCCTCTCTCTATTTTGAAGTATTTTCCGATTTTTCTGGTCATTATAATAATCCTGCAATTAATGACTTTGCACCATAAAGTTTTGTCTGTATTTCTGCATTACTTTAGGATGAGTTCTCAAAAGTAGAATTAATCAAAAGTACAAACATTTTAAGACTACTGCCAAACTGCTTCCCAAGAGGACTGTACTCATTGATAAGTCGACTTGCCATGGGGGGAATACCTATTTGATAGAACCTTTGCCAGCACTGAGATTTATCTTCTAAAATCTTTGCCAATCTAACAGGGGGAAAAAAAAACCCATTTCTTTGTTATTTCAGTTTGCTTTTCTTTAATGATTATCTATGTAGTTGAATATTTTTTCATATATTTTAGTCATTTATATTCCTTCCTTTGTGAATTCTTCCAACTGTTTTCTTCTTTAAATAAAAAGTGAATTATTCCCTTATTAATTTTATTAAATATCTAATTATGTGGTACAAATGTCAAATGTAGAAATAGGACTTGCAGATTTCATAACTGAACTAACTTTACTGTATACACTATTAGTAGGGATTACTAATACACTCCAAGAGTTAGAGTAGTTCAGAGACCTAACTAAAACAGAATTCTTCAAATATTTTAATAGATTAGAAATGTAATTTGCGATGGTCTCTATTTACAGGTGTCAACAATGAAACATAACTTACATGTCCAGCAAAAGTGAAAGCCTGGGACCCCATGACAAATATACCTGAGGAATGGAAGTGGAGGTGGGGCAAGGTGATGAAAGACTTACTTCTCATTTTATATGTTTGAATTTCTTTCATTCTTACCAAGTACTTGAACTACTCCTAAAATTAAGAAAAATTAAATTTAGATTTAAAGAAACTGACAAATATGTGACCAATGTCATACATGATTCACATGAAATAAGTGATAAGAGTTCAACAAAATTGTGTGTATAACATTACAAAAATGTCTATGAATTTATTCGACAGAAATCTAGAATAATATAATAATAAAAACATTTGCCCTGTGGAACCAAAAACAACGTAGCTGCAAAAGAGATACACATAACTTCTTTACATGTTTTTCCCCTAAACAAAACCTCTCCATTGATTAAAGGGTTGTGCAAAAGATGTTTTTAAAATGGCACACTTCGTTTTTGTGTGAGATGCCTACTGCACACACCTTCAGAGGCCATGTCTTCAGTCTTTCTATCTTTGTGCCCAGCCGTTTTAAAGGTGACATTTCCAAAGGCCAATACTCATAGTTCCTCTGCCAGGCTGCAGCATATATTCCTTTATTTTAATAGACACCTTGATAAATCAGTCTACCTGAGCCTGCTACTCTGGAAATACAGACTGAGGCAGGGAGTATTCTCAGACGGCAAAGAGTCTTTACTATTTCAGAGTTGTTTCTGATGAAATGATCACAATCTTCAGAAAAAGACAATTCGGTTTATGCAATATCTAGTCATTTTAAGTAACCTGATAATAAGTTAAGCTAAAGGGTCTACAGAAAGACCACCCACAGCCACTCTAAGAGAAACAACGTCTAATGAAGACCTAAATCATTCCCATGTGCCACTCTAAACTGTAAGTAAAAGGTTCTATGTATAACTTTTGATTCTTTATTTCCCGAGTGTGCAAACTATTCAGCAACAATTTAGGGAAATAAGAACTTTCATACAACTTCTTACGGGAGTATAAATTGGTAAAACGCTTAAAGGCAATTTAGCAAAAAATTTCAGTAATCTTAAAGAAGGTGCACACCCAGTGTCACAATAATTCTATTTCTAGGACTTTACTGTAAGAAAATAACTGGGGGCCGGCCCCATGGCCAAGTGGTTAAGTTCACGCACTCCGCTGCAGTGGCCCAGGGTTTCGCTGGTTCGGATCCTGGGTGCGGACATGGCACCACTCATCAGGCCATGGTGAGGCGGTGTCCCACATGCCACAACTAGAAGGACCCACAACTAAAATATACAGCTATGTACTGGGGGGATTTGGGGAGAAAAAGCAGAAAAAATAAAATGAAGATTAGCAACCATTGTTAGCTCAGGTGCCAATCTTTAAAAACAAAAAAAAAAAGAAAAAAGAAAACTGAACATGGGTGCGAAAATTACTGTATATTACAAAATTAATTGTAGTATTATTTTAATAGCTTAAAACTGGAAAATTACCTAAATATTTAACAGTAGAAGTTGGTTAAAGAACTTCTCTACATTCATCCATACAACAGAATAGTATGCAACCATTTAAAATGATAGACTAGGGGCCGGCCTGGTGGCGTAGTGGTTGAGTTCACATGTTCCACTTCAGTGGCCTAGAGCTCACAGGTTCGGATCCCAGGCATGGACCCAGCACCGCTCATCAAGCAACACTGTGGCAGCATCCCACGTAACACAGAGGAAGATTGGTATAGATGTTAGCTCAGCAACAATCTTCCTCAAGCAAAAAGAGGAAGATTGGCAACAGATGTTAGTCCAGGGCCAATCTTCCTCACAAAAAAAAAAATAAATAAAATAAAATGACAAACTAGATGTTTACTGATATATGTGGTAGACTGTATTATTGGCCCCAATTCTCCACCCCTCCCTATGTCTACACCCTTTGCCATGTAACTTTGCAGTACCCTCCCATTGTGGACAGGATGGAAGTCTCCACCCCTGGCCTCAGCCATGTGTTATGTTTTGATCAGTGGGATTCTAGGACATGTGATGCAACCAGAAACTTCAAAAGCGCATGCCTGATTGGGCTTACTCAGAGTTGTACCTCTGCCATCGCTATGAGAAGAACATGGCTAAATTCGTCTCCTGGTCCAGGAGGATGACAGACTTGTGGAAAGGAGCCCACCCTAGATTAGCCAACTCCTGCCAGCCACTGTTGCATGAATGAGCCCCAATAAAACCAACAAGCTGCCTAGCCACCTAGATCAGCTGACTTACATAAGCCAAGTAAATGTTTATTGTTCTTTTAAGCCTCTAAGTTTTGGAGCGGTTTGTTAAATAACATTTTTGTGGCAATAGTTATTGATATAATATTTAAAAGCCTGAAAGAAAAATGGGGGGGGGGCGCAATCTGGAAATACATACCCCAAATGCTAATAAACTTCCAGTTAAAAATGGTAGATTAATCACATGTGTATCATCTCTTCCTCCAAAACCTCACTAAAATGACAATAAAGGAATAAAACTGGTCTTAAACCACAAAGAACAGGACAGGAGATTATAGCAAAATAAATTTTAACACAATAGTAGAAACATAAAGCAGATGGAAGAGGGGTAAATGACTTAGCAATATGGAAGAAATTACAGCTCAATGGCCTCCAGAAAGGAATACCAATAAAAATCAGGCCAACTCACCACAAAGAGCTTCTGAGAAATTTAGCACCTTGAAGGCATCAGGTACTGTGGAAGGTGGGGGTAAGGTACAGAGATGAAAAGCAAGCTACAAGTTTGTATTCAGACCAGTCAGAACCTCAGGTCTCATCTCAACCATGTGCAGCCAGGTGACTACCCCTGGATACCCCATCCTTACAACTTTCTACTCCATCCCCAGAGACTACAGTTTTGAAGAAAATTAAAGAGGCACAGGTCTAGGGGATACTAAGCCCAGTAATGGGCTGAAGAAAAGTGTGAGCTGAAAAGTAATGAGATTAAATAAATGTTAGTGCCTCACTCTTAAATAACAGACAGCCAAGGATCAGCACAAATAAGAGAAAAATCTTCCCATATAAAAGATAGAGCCCAAAACAAACAGGAAAAAAAAGCGGGGGGGAACCAGGAAGATAAAGAGACTATACTTAGAACAGATGGAAACTGAAAAAAAATACTCAGAGTAATAAGAAAGGACATTGTGGTAATAAAATAATAATAGGATGTATCAAAGAAACAACTGGAGACCCAGAAAGAACTTAAAAATATAATATAAAAGTAAAAAATTCAGGGGCCAGCCCAGTGGCACAGCAGTTAAGTGCACACGTTCCGCTGTGGTAGCCTGGGATTCACTGGTTCAGATCCCGGGTGCGGACATGGCACCACTCGGCAAGCCATGCTGTGGTATGCATCCCACATAAAAGGTGGAGGAAGATGGGCATGGATGTTAGCTCAGGACCAGGTTTCCTCGGCAGAAGGAGGAGAATTGGCAGCAGATGTTAGCTCAGGGCTAATCTTCCCCAAAAAAATAAAAATAAAGAAAACAAAAATAAAAAATTCAATGAAAGGGTTGGAAGATAAAAACAATGAAATATTCCAGAAAAAGTAAAAAAGATGGAAAAATAAATAGAAAATAAAATATGCAAATCAGATCAATCAAGAAAGTCCAATATCTAATGTATGTCCCAAACAAGAAGACAGAGAAAAGAGAATTTGAAAAATAGTACAGAAACACTTTCCAGAACTAAAGGACTCTAGTCTCTCTATTAAAAGTGCCTACCAAGTGTCCAGCATAATGAATGAAACAAAGACTCAGGTCAAGACACAGCATCACAAAATTTCAAAACACTGAGGATAAAAAAATCCTAAATCTTTCAGAGAGAAAAATTAGGTTACACATAATGGCATCAAACTGCTCAATAGCAACCAGGATGCTAGCAGACCATGAAGCACTGCCTTCAAAATTTTGAAGAAAATTTTGAAGAAAAAGTTTTTCCAGTCTAGAATTATATACCTTGCCCCAACTATTAATTTGGTGCTAAACGGGAACAAAGACTTTTTTCAGACCTGGAATGACTCATAATACATATCTCATACACATATCTAATGTATGTCCCAAACAAGAAGACAGAGAAAAGAGAATACACTCTTTCTTAGAAAACTACTAAAGTAAGTACTTTAGCAAAACAGAGGAAAGAAATGAATAAAGGAGAGAAGGAACCCAGGAAAGAAGGCATACAACACAGGAGAATTATAAACGGAAGTCCCAGCATGACAGCTTTGCACCAGGCCCAGACAACAACCAGCACAGACTGGGTCAGGAAGGAGGATGCGTGAGGGAGGTCTCCAGAAAAATAATGGAACTGATAGACTATTTGATGAATTTAAGCATTTGTTAAAAACTATTGTTAGGCAACTGACAGATCTACAGCAGAGCAACTGGGGGAAAAATACTGGTTGGTACAAAGCCTAAGAAAAAAACCAAACAAGCAAAATAAAAAAGACAATTATTAACCCTGGGAAAAATAAAAGGTTGTAGAAGAAAGAAAAAGTAATCATAGTTACTACTTTGCCCAGTAGTGAATAATACATACATAGTGTCATAAAATATAGGTACTGACTACTGATTTAATCAAAACCGTGACTTGACTTCTCTAGGAAACTTGGGTAAAGGGAAGTGAAGATATGGGTACAAAAGAGCTAAATCTTTATCTCCCGTAATGGAAATGCAATAGATAATGTTTAAAATTTATAATTCATGAAATAGCAATATGAAGTCTTATTTAGAAATATGGAAATAAATACTAGCAAAAGCCAGAAAGTAGTTCTTTTGGAGAAGTTGAACGAGGGCTGGGAAGACAGAGGCAGAAGGCTGCCATTCTCACTATAAGCCTTTGTTTGTTTGTTTGTTTGTTTGAACTATATTAATAGTGACTCTCTGAGTGGTAGAATTTCAGGATGTTTTAATTAATTTTTTTCTCTTGTCTTAGCTAAATTTCCTATAATAAACATATTACTACTGTAATTTTAAAAAATGTTTTTAAGTGTTACATTGGTTTTTTAAAAAATCTACAGCATAAAGTTTTACAAAACCCTACACAAATCAGGGACTGCGTTTTGTACCTTCCTTTGGGGCCTTACCTTTTATCGTAGTCAAAATGAAGAAAGCAATGAGGGTGTTGTTGATGGCACAGGTAGACTTGGCAACACAAGACAAGACCGTGTAGGGATTTAAGAGATAGCTGGGGAAAAACACACATATTTGTTATTAGTAATCCTGGTCAAAGGACCAGGGAGTCCAGGCCACCACAGTCAGGAAGTTCAAGAGATTTACTAGAAGCATACTCAAGGGAAGCCAACTTCTTAGAAATGAGTTCTCCTAAATAAAAGAGAATGGAGTTGGGTTGAGGCCAATGAGTAAAAGACACTGAACATTCACTGCCTACTCTGTGCTATGCATTTCATGAAAAACCGTCATATTTAATCATCACAGAGATCCTGTAAACTAGCAATAACATGATTCCTGTTCTGCAGATGAGGAAACTGCGACTCACTGGTTAAGGAATTTGCCAAGGTTTCACAAGTTAATAAATACATCCCAAATCAGGCTTTTCTGGCTTTAAAACCAATGTTCTTTCTACTACTAGAGACTTCAAAAATGATGAAAATTCTACCAATTCCCACAGAGTCATATATTTTAAGAATGGCTACAGTTGGCTCTGAAAACCAGGAAAGTGCTTTTTCCTCAATCAGGTTTCTAAACTCTGACAGAGGCTACTCCCATTCGAGAGGTCAGAGTAGCTTAGGTTTAGCCCTTTTGGTAGTCAAGCTGCATCTACCATGCCAGACCCCAAGGACAGAATAAGTACCTGCTGAATTCAGCAAGTTAGCTGCCATAGAACTTCACAGGACATCTTGAACTTCCACTGGGAATGAATGAAGCTGAAACACCTAGTCTTTTCCTCAAGTAGGAAGGAATTGACTGAGAAAATGAATTTGAAATGCTAAGTAGGAAAATCTTATATAGTCATAATGGATTATTATTTGTATTTATTTCTATCCTGCTTCCACAAAAGATGTGAGGCAGCTCAAATGAGAACAGATGAAAAATAACAGCAGAACAAAAAGAGAAATAAAGAATCTAGACCAGGGAAAACATAAATAAAAGGAAAAACTAAAGGCCACAGAAAGAAGACCAAATGGATCTTCCACAGCATTGTTATAATCAGCTTCAAATCTGGCTCTGAGTTTCCTGGCAGACAAAGTGAAAAGGGAAACCAGTTACATAATTCTGATTATCAGATAGGAAGAAATATACCAGTGTCTCAGGGAGAGATTATAATTATTATTCACAAAGAAAGACCTTAAATTCAATACCTCCCAGGGCTGTAAGATTAGCAGTTCTAAAGCCAAAGGCCCAGAAATTGTTGGTGTTTTCTTTTCAGCAATTACAGAAAGGCTTGTTACACAACCCTTTAAAGAAATGGCTGCTGCTATTACAAAACTACCCCCAAGAGACATATGAGTCCATAAGGGATTCATAATGTTGCTAACCCTCTGGTTCTATTATTTCCACCAATATTTCTGAAATACATAGATAGGAACTGATACCTCAAAATTGTTTGGTGAGAGGGGGAAAAAAGCTATTTGTAAATAGCAGGTGTTATTCAAGAAGCAGCTGCATAGCCACCTATCTGGAATACTGAATGGGAGATTCACACACAAAGCAGAGGGTTGAATAAACTGTCCTCATAAGCCTCCTTCTAATTCTGAAGTTCTAAAGTCATGTTTTTCCACAAGGAAACTTGTCTGTCCTGTTTACTGCATATCCCTAGAAATTAGTATATTATTAATATTTAATGACTATGAGTTGACCAAATAATTATTTACATTTACCTATCTGAGGAATACAAACAGGAATAACCTGAAAGAATTAAACTTACTGGCAGCACTGAGTATTCATAGGGAATTTTTTCATAGAGCCTCAACAAGTTTCAATCTCCCATACTGGTCACCTAGCTAGGATGGGTCTGTTTGGCACTTTACTTTAGTTTCTGAACCACAAAGGGGGACTAAATCATACAAAAAACATAGGAGCTGCTTGAAAGAACAGCCACATAAAGATCAGAATTTTATTCAATCCATATATCACAACTGAAGAACTTCTTTTTAGAAACGCTGGTTACAAGTAGGCTGGAGCCCAGATCAGCATCGAGGGAAAAAGCCTTTGTGAAGGGCTGATTGTGCATGTCCCTGTGTGGGGCTTTGTCCCAACAGAAACAGAATGGCTCTGTCTCTTTTGCTGGCCAGAACCCCAGTTGTGCAACAGAACTACAGCAAATACTTGATGACTAAGACTGCAAATCTCCAAAAATACAACAAACAACATGAGAAAGTCTCATCAGATTTTCCTCGCATTCGCTGGCACTGAGCCCTGTTTTGTCAGAGAATACTTACAACAGGGCCACTTTCAGAGGGATGTAACGCATTTCCATAGGGGTTCGGATGAGTTCGGCCACATCTGGGGCATACTGGTCTAGTTCTAGGAGGAGTTTCTGCTTTTTAAACTGGAAAAAAATGACAAAACACATGAAACAAATTACTTCCCATTGCTTTTAGAATGAAGACAAAGTCCTGCCAAGGCCCACGTGGCCAGACCTGGCCTGGCCCCACCTCTCCCAGCTCATCTCACACCCACTCTCCTCACTTCTCACTTTCTGGGTTCGAGCGCTACAAACATGCCGCGTCCCTCCTGCTCCCAGGACTTTGCGTCTAACCTGAAACAACCTCTTCTCTTTCCCTTGTTAACTCCCATATAGTCTTTAGATCTCAGTTACATCATCACTTCCCAGGAAGGCACACTCAGCCCCCACCCCTCCCCTGGGTAAAGTCTCCCCATAATATACATTCTTTCACAGCACTGTCCACAATTACAACTTTTTAACTTATTTATGTGACCAATACTTGTCTTCCTCACTAGACTATGACTTCCATGAGGACAGGGACCATGTTATTTGCTGATACCTGGCACAGTGAGCAAACAATAAATATTTGCTGGATAAGTGGCAAAGTTCTTAGCCATTTTGAAGAGTTATCATCAGGGGCCTAAGGACTCCAAAGTTCAATCAGCAAAGTGAAATATTTTCATGCAAAGTAGAATGATCCCCTGAATGTCATAGTACCCTGGGTTCTCTTCTGAGCTCTCGTTTCAAGCTTTTGACTTCCACAGAGGAAGTGGGCAATGGGCATGATAAGAAGGAAGGGGAGGGCTGGGTATGGCTGGACAGCTGGACAGTTAAGAGGGAGTGAGATGGGGTGGAAAGCTCTTGCCTTCCCCTGATTTGTCCTAACAAGTTCATGGGTGTGTTCCAGAATGAAAAAACGTTAGGCAATCCTATAAGCAAACATGGGTCAGAATATAGATGGGAAAAGCTTCTGAACCCAAAATGGGTAGCCCTGCTTATTTAATGATCAGAGAATCTTATTTAGACAGTATAAAATCAACACTGCGCCCTATTATAAAACAGAGTAATTCGGGGAAACCAAAGTAGCAAGTGCTTAACTATTTGTGTGTGATTAAAGATTTAATGATGAAAAAAGCAGATGACAACAGAACATATAGTGCATTGCACTATTTACATAAAGTTAAAAGCAAGCAAAATAATATTATATGTAATTTAGGGATATTTACAAATGTAGTAAAAGTTAAGGTCATGTGTGGGAATGATAAGCTGGTGAGAGGGGGAATAAGGAGATGAAACTGTCAGAGAGGCAACTATATGTGGAATGTTTTATTTTTTAAGCTGAAATAGGTTCACAGTATGTATTATTCTTTATATATTTTTGCATGTCTTAGGTATTGCAGAATTTTAAAAAAATTTAAATTAAAAAAAAAATTTTTAAAGAACCATCTTTCAGTTTCAAAGAAAATCAAGGAGTCATCACCAGAATACAGGTAACCCCAGATTTCTTGTATAGGTTTAGGTAGAGGCTTAATCAGAAAAGCTGAACAAACTTCAAAAACCTCCCTTTGAGCATCTCTGAGAGTCCAAGTGGTGGGAATTATCATCAGTGAGATTTATGCTGCCATTCACAGCTGGGATTGTTTAACTAAAAGGACAAAGTATAAACTAAGGTGCTTTTATCAGAGAGAAGGGGGCTAGCTCCGCAAACAAAGCACTTAGTGAGGACAGCTGCAGCAGCGGTAGAAGCATGGAGGCCCCACTAGCTAAGGGGTCTGGAGGGTGAGATCCACAAAGAAGGCTGCTAAAAGGAAACAGGGAGTTCATCCCCGAGCAGCCAGAGAGACAGGTGGGAATGCAGACTCAATCCCCAGGCTGGCAGCCAGCCAGCAGGACTACAGTAAGAGACGGAGGCAACTAAAGAGGGATGTGTAGACCCTGGGCAAAGGTGACACTGTGCCAGCAGTGAAAGAAAAGTACTTCCTCATAACCTCAATCTTCCAAAATACTTTAAATCAGAAAGATTTTATGAAAGGAGTGTCTCCAGGAGAGAAGGACAGTCAGGGCAACAATCTTGATTCTCTGCTACCTCTCTTTTTGTCTCCCCTAATCTCACCAGCACAGCTGCCATAATGCCCGGCCTCACAGGCTCAACACTGACTCAGCTCCCCTAAGCATAGGCAAAATCCCTTTAAAAATTCCCACTGCATCCAGTTAGAGACAGGAAAGTGGCTAAAAATCTGAGGAAAATTAAACACACGCAGGCACACATCAAGAAAATATTAGAAGTATAAAAATAAATGAGGTTAAGGAGTACAACTTAAAATCCAAAGACAAGTATTTCTAGATATATTCAGCAGCCTTGACAATGACGAGACTTAAAGCCATCACAGGAGAGCTTAAAAGTGACTTAAAGGGTAATTACTTGGATGTTACCTTTGTGATCGTTAATCAGCTTGTACACAGATGCTTATATGCTTTTCCATGTGTGCTATATTTCAGTAGAAATTTTTGAATTAAAAAAAGTCTCTGGAGTGGAGTTTTCCCTCCCTTTTATCCCCCCCCATGCAGCCCTTTCCTTATCCCTTGCAAGATTTGGTTTTTCAAGGACATAATTCTCCTACTTCAAATAAAGAGCTTTTTCTAATCACTGAAATTGTGTCTACACCCATTTGCATCCTCAAAACCTATGGTGCCAGGGTGAGGGTGGAGGGGGTGAACACTCCCCCACCTCCGCATCTCCAACTGTTAGCCTCAGCACTTGCCAAATTCAGGAGCCTATCCTCCAAATTCATAAACCTCTAATCACATTAAGGGGATACAGGTTTTTATCACTCCCAGTCAAACTACCTGCAGCTTTACAAGACGAATTCTGAATCCAAATAGGAAGCACAAACTCAGATAAGGACAGACTAGACTTGGTTGCTTTTGTCAAGTGAGGTACAGGTAAAATGTCCTGAGAATCAACAGGTCAAAATCAATCAGCATTCATATTCCACAGGCTAAGACCTGGAGAGGAGGTGGGGATGCAGTCTCCTCTCTGCACCATAGTTTTCCAGGATGTATTTGCGTGTAGACGCACTTTCACTACCAGGGATGAAAAGTCTCAAATGCCAGCAAGACTGACATGCTTCCAGACTATATGATATGGGCCCATTCTGACAAAGTGGGAAAGATTCTGAGGAAGATCTGCTGATATTCTGTTTAAATCAATAGTGGTGTATTAGCATCATCAAAATCTGCCATTTAGAAAGAGTTAGTTTTTGACACAGTGTAAATAAAACTCTTATTCTGACCAAGAAACCTTAGGTTCCAATAGGCTGAATTCTGAGGATGGAAAAACAAAACTATGCCAAATTTTAATTCAGTCTTAACAGAATTCAGTGATAACAGAATATTTTGGTATGCTAAAAAACAGAGTATTGACAACAGCTCATTTGGTTTTCTCTCGCTCTTTAAGTCACACAAAGAATAAAACAAAAATCTCTATGTTTCCATATAAACTCAGAAATAACTAAGAAATGAATTAAGATGATTGGTGCTGTAAATTAAAGGTATCTCTCCTATTGACACTGAAGCCTCACTTTGTTAGGAAACTAACTGAAACCTAGCTGCATTACGCCCTCATAAGCTTCCCCCACCATTAACAGTTGTTTTAACTGGAGTATATTTGTGATGTTTTTATGACAGTTGAACAGAAAAAAAAAATTGAGTACACACGAGGTTAGCATCTTTAATCAACTTTCATTAAAACACATTTCAGTTTTAAATCTTGGTCGAGAAGATCTGGCTGCTTGTGTTCTTAACAAAAGCTACCAATCCCCCTTAGATATTCACATATGCCATGTATATATACACACACATATATGTGCACCCCCACACACGCACACACACACATTAGTGGGTACAGACATGGATCTATTTTTTCCTCCAGTGTTTTATATTGAAAAATTTCAAACTACAGAGAAGTTAAAAGAACAATTCAATAAAACACCTAGATCCATCAATTGTTAACATTTTGCCACATTTTCTTTATCTCTACACACATACACAAACATGCACACTTTTCATTCTGAGCCATTTAAAAGTAAGCTGCAGATATCATAAAAATCACCCCAAAATATTTTAGCATACAACTTCAAAGAACAAAGATTGTGGTTTACATATACAATCTATCTTGGAGAAGAAAATAACCAATGCTAATTTATCTCTGAATTCCTTTGTTTATGAATCTCATGCCCAGTTATTTCATCTCTGGCCTTCTAGGGAATCCTGTTAAAGCATTTCACCTCAGCCCCTAAAATTCTCTTTTCTTTTCTCTTTCAGCTTTCTTGAAATATAATTGACATATAACATTGTGTAAGTTGAAAGTGTACAATGTGACGATTTGATATACATATATATTGCAAAATGGTTACCACAATAAGGTTAGTTAATGCATCCATCACCTTACGTAATTATCTTTTGTGCGTGTGTATGGTGAGAGCATTTACGATCTACTCTCTCAGCAACTTTCAAAGACACAATACAATATTATTAACTAGAGTCACTATGCTGTATATTAGATCGCTAGAACTTACTCATCTTAATAATTGGAAGTTTGTACCCTTGACCAACATCTCCCCATTTCCCCCACCCCCGGCCCCCGGCAATAATCAATCTACTCTGTGTTTCTATGAATTTGACTTTTTTAGAGTCCACATATAAGTTAGATCCTGCAGTATTTGTTTCTCTCTATCTGACTTATTTCACTACGCATAATGCCCTCAAGGTTCATCTTGTCACAAATGCTGCATTAGTTTAAGATGTATACTCCCTGGTCTTAGCAATACTAAATCTCTAAAATGTAGTTTTTAATCCTTTAGGGGATGAATCAAGGACTCTTTGAGCACTGATAACAACCATGGACTACTTGGAAAAAATGACATATGCACATACACATACAATTTTCTATACCATTTCAAGTTTTTATAGAACTGTTAAGGCTATAAATGGACCCCAAGCTAGTAACCCTCAGTCTAGATATTTTAAAAATCCTTTGGAGGTCTAAAATTCTAGAATTCACCTTTGTTTGAATTCAGTTTTATTTGTTACTGATGACCAGTGCCACAGAATGGCAGACTGCTATTTCTGGTTCTATTACTTGGTAACAGACGTGAAAATGAACTACAAACAGATAACATGAATAGGATGCAGCCTTCTCTCACCCCAGTCTAAATCCTCTCAGTGGCTCCCAGCCAGTCAAGTAGGACTGCAGCCAATTTTTTAAATAACATGGATAGTACACATGGTTAATCTATTAACTCTCTCAGAACCCAGGAAAATGAGAATGGCCCCACTATACAATTCCCTTTGGCTATTACGTATGGATTAAAACTAAAGTTTACATCAATACTTTCAACAGGCATTTAATACATGCCAAATTTTCCAGAGTGCTCTCTGCAGGGAAACAGAAACTACATTAGGAATCCAATTTTACTTCGGATAGGCATAACACAGTGAGTTAAAAGCTGTATTCTTTTCCCTTTGGAAAGAAAACTAGTGAAAGGAATGGAAGATTTTTAAGGGTGCTCATTAATATAGGTGTAGTTCAATGCCATTTGTTCTAGAAAGCCTGAACTTGCACAGTGAGTGGATATCAAGCTACATAGATTAAGCTGATCTTTTGCGTGTGTGTGTGTGAGGAAGATTGGCCCTGAGCTAACATCTGTTGCCAATCTTCCTCCTTTGTTTTTATTCCCCAAAGCCACAGTACATTGTTGTCTATCCTAGTTGCAAGTTATTCTGGTTCTTCTATGCGGGATGCTGCCATAGCATGGCCTGACAAATGGTGTGTAGGCCTGGGCCCAGGAACCCTGGGCAGCCAAAGCAGAGCACATGAACTTAACCACTTGGCCATGGGGCCAGCCCCTAAGCTGACCTTTCTGTATCTATTAGTAAAGCTGTCTTGCAGGTTTGGGTTTGGCCATTCCAGGGCTGGCTGAACAAGCCAGAAGTTTCACTCCCACTTCTTAGTATTTTAAAACAGTTGGATACTTAAGTCATGACCTTTGATTCTTTGTAACAACAGAGACCAGCAGGCTACCAAATTCCATCAGTTTTGTCCCACCCACTGGCTACTCACCACAACTTTATTGAAGTCCTGAATTGCAAAATACAGGGCAATGGCAGTGAGTGCATCAGTTATCTGTCAAGAGAAAGAGAAACAACAGGAAATGAAATGAACCTAATTAGTGTAGGAGTAATGGAATGCTGCCAGGGCCTGAAGTTTTTGGATGGTGACAGACTATCCAGTACTAAACTCTAACAGTCGGGCAGAACCTCAACCCTCACTTTGACTACCCAAAGATAAAGCCTTTTCAGGGAGGTCTGACTGGAAAACCCTGAGGATTAGGATTCATCTAGATTTACACCAGTTCGTCGTTCCACATCTGTTCTGTAAATTGCAGGTTACTTAAGTTTTCTGTAAAATGGGAATAATACTCACTGCTTTGGAGGCCTGACATATGTCAAGTGCCTCGCACACAGTAAATCCTCAATAAACAGCAGCCATTATAATTATTAAGGAAGGCCTCAGTGGACCTCCTACTTGACCTAGATTATGAACCCTAGATTATGCAAGTGTTTCAAATTACTACGTCCTCAAAACAGCCCTGTCATCTCAATTTTGAAGGTTCTTGCCCCTGAAAGTCTCATCAGGCCCAAGTCCTCTTCACAGAATCTCTTGGCAGAATGCTTAGAAAATTCAGGATGCCCTCTCCACTGGCACCACAATTAAAGTCACTCATAGAATCCTGGAGCTAGAAAATTCAACACTACACAGTCTATACATCAAAACTTAAAAGTATAAGGAACTGGAGCTGCTCAGATGTCAGAGACTACTCCTCACACTTCTATAATGCTATCACAGTTCCATGAATTCAAATTAAAGATAAGTTTTTGCTTTTATAGTCTGAGAAACTCCTGAGCGTCTAAAATAGATTTTATTCTTAAAAACAAAAAGATAAAAGACTGTAACATTAAGAATATATACATATTGATTTTATGTGGGAGGTTACTTACCATAAATACCAATTCCGCATAGTCAATCAGGAAATGAAAGAGGTATATTATTAATGGAGTCTGTGGGAAAAAAGGGAAACAAACAAATTAAGTTAAATCTTATCATTACCAGTTCCCAGATGAGGGATGGAGAGGAGGCTAGTCCGTTAGCAAAAGTCTCTTTCTTTCCTAGAATACCATTCTCTGCTAGTTGGACAGGGTGTGTAGGAGGGAGAATAATTTAGTATCGCTGGATCACTTTGTTTCACTGCACTATCTGCTGAATTAAGTAAACAGAATAAACAAAATCAGATATGCATTAAATATCTGTTGAAGAACCGTTAACGCACTCAAGGTCTGAGATGAATTTTAGTCCTATGACAGACATAATAGTCAAGGGGAACTCCATAGTGGACCAAGATTGCTGAACTCATAAAATAAACTGGGAAATGTTTCCCCTTCTTCTGTTTTCTGAGACATTTTATACGATGAATGTCATTTCTTCCTCAAAGAGTTGGGAAAATTCATTCACTGTGAAGCCCTCTCAGCCTGGGTTTTCTTTGAGAGAAGATTTTTTATTACAGATTCAATTTCTTTCACTATTCAGATTTGCTATTTTTTCTTTGCCAGTTTAGGTAAGTTGTGGTTTTCTAGAAATTTATTCATTTCCTATAAAGTTTCAAATTTTTTAGCACAAATTTGTTTATAATATTTTATTTTTTAGTGTCTGTAGGAACTATAGTGATGTTCCCTTTCATTCCCAATATTGGTAATTTGTACCTTCCCTTTTTTTATCTTGACAAATTTTGCCAGAGATTTCTTAATTTTATTACTCTTTCAAAGAACCAACTTTGAGCTTTGCTGATTATTATACTTTTGTTTTCTTTTTTTTTAAGATTTTACTTTTTTCCCTTTTTCTCCCCAAAGCCCCCCAGTACATAGTTGTATATTCTTCGTTGTGGGTCCTTCTAGTTGTGGCACGTGGGACGCTGCCTCAGCGTGGTTTGATGAGCAGTGCCATGTCCGTGCCCAGGATTCGAACCAAGGAAACACTGGGCCGCCTGCAGCGGAGCGCATGAACCCAACCACTCGGCCACGGGGCCAGCCCCTATACTTTTGTTTTCTATTTCATTAATTTCTGAACTTTACAATACAATATACAATTCTTCTTTCAACCTTTTCTGGGGATAATTGTTTTTTCTTTTTCTAATCATACCTAAATCAGTGATTTTCAGTCTTTCTTCTTTCCAAATATATTCACTTAAGACAATTATTTTTCCTCTGAGTATGGTTTTAGCTGCATCACACAAGTTTTGATATGTTGTTTCTTCAAAATCACTCAGTTCATTTATTTTATTTATTTATTTATTTATTCTGAGGAAGATTAGCCCTGAGCTAACTACTGCCAGTCCTCTTCTTTTTGCTGAGGAAGACTGGCCCTGAGCTAACATCTGTGCCCATCTTCCTCTACTTTCTATGTGGGACGCTACCACAGCATGGCGTGCCAAGCGGTGCCATGTCAGCACCCGCGATCCGAGCTGGTGAACCCCGGGCTGCTGGGAAGTGGAACATGTGAACTTAACCACTGCACCACCAGGCCGGCCCCCATCAGGTTCAAGATATTACATTTCCACTGAGATTTCTTCTTTAATTAAGACTACTTTAAAATGTAGTGTTTAATTTCCAATTATTTGTAAGTTTTCTTTTTATTTTTTCTATTTATTTGTAAATTTTTATTTATTTGTAAGTTTTATTTCTGTAATTTATTTCTAGCTTAACTCTACTGTGGTCATAGAAAATACTCGGTATGATTTCAATCATTTAAAATGTGGGGAGACATGGGGCCGGCCCTATGGCCAAGTGGTTAAGTTCACACACTCTGCTGTGGCGGCCCAGGGTTTCACTGGTTCGGATCCTGTGTGCAGACATGGCAGCACTCATCAGGCCACGCTGAGGCAGCATCCCACATGTCACAACTAGAAGGACCCACAACTAAAAATATACAACTATGTACTGGGGGCCTTTGGGGAGAAAAAGGAAAAATAAAATCTTTAAAAAAATAAAAAACAAAATAAAATGTGTTGAGACTTGCTTTATGGGCCATCATATGGTCAGTTTTGGTAAATGCTCCATGTACACTTAAAAAGAATGTGCATACTACAACAACATGGATGGACCTTGAGGGTATTATGTTGAGTGAAATAAGCCAGACAGAGAAAGACGACCTCTGTATGACTCCACTCATAGGTGGTAGTTAACATATAGACAAAGAGAACTGATCGGTGGTTACCAGGGGAAAGTGGGGGGGTGGGGGGAGGGCACAAAGGGTGAAGTGGTGCACCTACAACATGACTAATAAAAATGTACAACTGTAATTTCACAAGGTTGTTAACTATCATAATCTTAATTTAAAAAAAGAATGTGCATACTAACATTTACGGGTGTAACATTCTATATATGACATTTACATTAAGTATGTTAATGATTTATTCAAATCTATACCCTTATTGATTTTTTGGTCTGTTAGTTGTATCAGTGACTGAAAACGGTTTGTTAAAAACCTCCCTCTATGACTGTGGATTTGTCTCTTTTTCCTTTTAGTTATCTCATTTTGGCTTTATATATTTTAAAGCTATGTAGTTAGATGCATTTATATGTAGAATTACTATATCTTCACAGTTAATTGATGTATTATCATCATAAAATAATCCTCTTTACCTCAAGTAAAATTTGTTACCTTAAAGTCTTCTTTACCTATTGTTAGTATAGCTACACCAGCTTCTTTGGATTAATGTTTGCATGATATATCTTTTCCTATATTTTTTCTTTCTACTTTTTTTGTGTTCTTGTATGTAAGATGTGTTTCTTAAAAGCAACATATAATTATTTTTCTTTAACCCAATCTGACAATTGTTATCTTTTATTTGGATTTTTAGTCTATTTACAGTTAATATAATTACTGACACATTTGTGTTTAAGTTTATGATCTTACTATTTCACTTTACATTTGTCCATTTTCTCTATACTATATTCTCTCCCTTCTTGCTTGATTCTGCATTATTTTTTATTATTCCATTTTCCCCTCTATTAGCTTGTTGGTTATACATTTAGCTACTATTTTTTAGTAATTAACTTACAGATTATGACACACATCTTTGACTTCAGAGTATAATAAAAATGATTACTTTTACCACTTTCTAGACAACATAAGGACCTTTGAGCACTAACTCCATATAGCTACTCCCAGCCTTTTCTGTTATTGTTGTTATAGCTTTAATTATACATATATTTTAAATCCACAAGACATTATCATTATTGTTTTATATAGTCAATATTTATTTAGATTTACCCATTTATTTACCTTTTTCACTGTTATTTATTCCTTCCTATATTCCATGACATTGTGGAGGATCATAATCCTTCTGCCTTTTGTATTTTTTTAAATGCAAGTCTGCTGGCAGCAAATTCAATTTTTATTTGCCTGGAAATGTCTTTATTTTGGCTTCAATTCTGAGAGATATTTTCACTTAGTATAGAATTCTGTGTTGGCAGATGTTTTCTTTCTGGGTTCCGCCATTTTTGTTGAAAAGTTAGTTTCCATCTTACATTTCTTCAAAGATAATTACCCCCTTTTAGCTGTTTTTAATCTATCTTTGGTTTTGAGAAGTTTTCTTATGATGTACGTTTTTCTTTTTTCTTTTTTTTTAAAGCTTTTATTTATTTTTTGCTGAGGAAGATTCTCCTTGAGCTAACATCCATGCCAATCTTCCTCTATTTTTCAGTATGTGGGCCACCAGCACAGCATGTCCGCTAACAGAGCCATATAGGTCTACATCTGGGAAGTGAACCCAGGCCACTGAAGTGGAGCATGCTGAACTTAACCACTAGGCCACCAGGGGTGGCCTCTGTATGTTTTTCTTTGAATTTATCCTGCTTGGGTTTATAGAGTTTCTTGAATTGTAATATTTCATAAATTTTGAAAAAATTTTCAGCCACAAATCTCTTCAAATATTGTTTTTGCCTCATTATGTCTCTTCTCCCATTCTGGAACTCCATGTATATGTATGTTAAACCTTTTTATTGTATCTCATAGATCTCTTAATTTTTTCTATGTTTTCTATCCTTTTCTCTCCAAGCTGCAGTCTGGATATTTTCTACAGACCTATCTTCCAGATCACTAATCCTCTCTTTAGCATTGTGTAGTCTGCTGTTAAACCTGTCTATCTCATTCTTAATTTGTTATTATGTTTTCTAGTTCTAGAATTTATATTTGATTCATTTTTACATATTCCAGTTCCCTGGTGAAATTCTCTATATTGTCACCTATCTTTTTTAACATGTTAATCATTGTTCAGTTTTCTTTTTTTTTGTGCTGAGGAAGATTTGCTCTGAGCTAACATCTGTTGCCAATCTTCCTCTTTTTGTATGTGAGCTGCAGCAACAGGATGACCACTGACAGATGAGTGGCATAGGTCCTTGCTCAGGAATGAAACCCAGGCCACCGAAGTGGAGTGCACTGAACTTAACCACTAGGTCTCCAGGGCTGGTCCTATTCACAGTTTTGGGTTTTTTTTAAAAGATTTTATTTTTCCTTTTTCTCCCCAAAGCCCCCCGGTACATAGTTGTATATTTTCAGTTGTGGGTTTTTCTAGTTGCGGCATGTGGGATGCTGCCTCAGCATGGCCTGATGAGCAGTGCCATGTTCGCGCCCAGGATCTGAACCAGCAAAACCCTGGGTCACCAAACCAGAGAACGCAAACTTAAACACTCGGCCACAGGGCCGGCCCCTATTCACAGTTTGTTTGTTTGTTTTTAAAGATTTTATTTTTTTCCTTTTTCTCCCCAAAGCCCCCCGGTACATAATTGTATATTCTTCGTTGTGGGTCCTTCTAGTTGTGGCATGTGGGACGCTGCCTCAGCATGGTCTGATGAGCAGTGCCGTGTCCGTGCCCAGGATTCGAACCAACGAAACACTGGGCTGCCTGCAGCGGAGCGTGCAAACCCAACCACTCGGCCACGGGGCCAGCCCCCTATTCACAGTTTTTTAAAGTCCAAGTTTGATAACTCCAATGTCTGGATTACCTGTGAATCTGTTTTTATCGGCTTTTTTTTTTTTTCCTGAGGAAGATTTGCCCTGAGCTAACATCTGTTGCCAATCTTCTTCTTTTTGTATGTGAGCCACTGTAACAGCATTACCACTGACAGATGACTGGTATAGGTTCACACCTGGGAACCAAACCCAGGCAACTAAAGTGGAGCACGCTGAACTTAACCACTAGGCCACCAGGGCTGGCCCTTTAGTGCCTATTTTTATCTGTCTTTTATTATGAGTGGTAATTTTTTATTGAATAATGGACATCGTGTATGAAAAATAGTAGAGGTTCTGGATGAAGCTATTTTCTTCCAGAAAGGATTTCTTGAAGCTTCTGGTAAGCAATTAGAACAGAATTGTTTCACTTTAATCTATTAGGGGTTTAGCTAATTAGAAGCTGGATTCAGTCTTTGTTAAGATAGTCTATATGCAATCTACTTTTATTCCTGGAGAGCAGTCTTTCAGAAGACCCAACTAGAAGCCAAGTCCTTTACCAGAGCCCTGCCACCTCAGTTGTCCATGCACTCGAATTTGTATTTCCCCAGCACCATGACACTGCCAATAGCTCTGCTCAGCTCCTTAGCCTCTTACCAGCCAATTTCTGTTCTCTTTCTCTGCCTCTCAGCCTGTGCCACTTACACATTGGTAAATGCATCAAGCAGAAAGCAGCTGAGACTGTTAGCCTCTCTTTCTACACTTTCCTATCTGGGATCTCAGCCCCTCAAGTCCTGGCTATCTTGGTACTTTCCAGTGACATTTTTTGTATTCATCCTGCTTTGCTAGTTGTTCTAGGCAGGAGGGTTGGTCTGTTGTTACAAGCCAGTTCGCCAAGATAGCCAGAAGGAAAGTGCATGACTCGGTTTTAGTGAGCCCATGCTGGTGTCTCAAGAGCACCTCTTCCCAACTCCTAACCACATGCAAAAATGTGTCCTACAATATTGTAAAGGTCATTGACAAGCTTCTTAGTAAGAATAAGCTGGCATGGTAGAAAGAACAAGGTTTTGGGATCAGACTCAGGTTTAAAACTAGGTTCTACCTATGTATCTCTGGGCAAGTTGTTTTGCCCTCTAAACCTTAGTTTCCTCAACTATAAAATAAGAATAGTTACCTATTTCATAGGGTTCTTGGGAGGATTAAGTGATAATAAGCACAAAGTATTTAGCACAGTGCCTAGCACACAGTAAACCTCAATATATTAGCTACCTGAGACCAACTTTTTAACTCTTTTTATAAACAGGGGCATCAGCTTTGCCTTTCAAAGTTCTAAAAGGATTAAATTTGTACAACTATCTAGTAATAGATTCTTTTTTGCATTTATCTTTGTCAGTAAGAAGTAGTAACTTGATATTTATATTACCAATAGCCTGCTTTTTTCAAAGTGTTTTGATGCTTCAGATAGTTTAGAATGGCACTAAATAGGTCTCAGAAATGACAGAACAAACAGTTCTCAAAAAGCCTATCAGTGAATGGGCTGATTTCCATAATGAACTAACATGTACACAGTAGTTAATTGCATATCATGCTATTACAGAACGTTACACACTGAATATAATTTGTCTTTATGCTACGTCTCCATTTGGATGACCACGCCTAGTCAGGGTAGGGTATCTATGGATAAACTCACAATTTTACTACCAGTACTTGGGTAAACACGGAAACAGAAACATCTGTTGAAGGCAGTCATAAAATCTAACCTGTGGTTGCTAAATTCCTCTTTCCTCTCTTGTGCAGAATTTTCTTCTCCACTTTCTCTAAGAACTAGATAATAAAATCTGCTGACGATTAAGAAACAATGCAAAGTAATGATGAACTTTCTCTTCAAAAGAGTTCTTTCATTTGGCTTGACATCATCTTATTTCTTTATATTTTATTACTCAGAGAAACCATATTAAAATATAGGTAGCTCTTGATTTATGAACGCCTAGCTTACAAACAAATTAGCTCATATTCAGGAATGGGGAACAAGAGACTCTTGAGTTTGAAGTCCTTGTCACTGTTTTCAGGGGAAGCAAGTGTTCTTGCCTCTTAATCCAGAGTTCTTAAAGGTTAACAGTCCTAAAGGGGTTATCTTCTACAGGTATAGAAAGTTAACATGCTTTTGGTAGCTAGAAATTACTACCTCATGCCTTTATCCCCCTTTACACACACACACACGTGCACAAGATGAGGAGTGAGAATGTGTTCTAGGCTCCTTCATTGTATCCAGGATGCATTTTCCCAAAGAAACAACATTTTAAACAATGGTGAAGTGATTAGATATGGCTCTTCCATTTATTCATTCAATATATTCTTTCTGCAAGGACTATTTCACATCTTCCCCTCTCCTCAACTTCCAACTTTCCTCCCTGCTTCTCACTTTCAGCCAACAACCGCATTTCTTACCTCACTGAGAAAACAGAAGCAATGAGAATCACCTTTCCCAGTACCTAGCTGACCAACTTTCTCTTATTAACAACAGATGAGCTTCCTTTCTTCCTATCTAAAAGCCAAATCCTCCCCCATCCCACAACTAGAAGGATCTGCAACTAAGATATACAACTATGTACCAGGGCGGGGTTTGGGAAATAAAGCAGAAAAATAAATAAATAAAAATTAAAAAATGAAAAATAAATAAGATAAAATAAAAGACAAATCCTGGGGCCTGCCCAGTGGTGCAGAGGTTAAGTGCGCATGTTCTGCTTCGGCAGCCCAGGGTTCACCCATTTGGATCCCGGGTGGGGACATGGCACCGCTTGGCATGCCATGCTGCGGTAGGTGTCCCAAGTATAAAATAGAGGAAGATGGGCATGGATGTTAGCTCAGGGCCAGTCTTCCTCAGCAAAAAGAGGAGTTAGCTCAGGGCTGATCTTCCTCAAAAAAATAATAATAATAATAATAATAAATAAAGTCCTACATAATCTAGCCCCTACCTTCTTCTCACAGCTTATCTCTATTAGTCACCTCTTTGCTCATTCTGCCTTAGCAACACTGGCCATCTTTCTGCAACTCACAAATGCAAAGCTCATTCCCAAATCAGGGCTATCATATGGATTGCTAGCTTCATTTAGATCTCTTATTCAAATTTCACTTCCTCAGAGTGCCTTCCCTGAACACACGATCTAAAATAGCGACACACACAACTGTCACTCTTTATTCCTTTACCCAGTTTTATTTTTGTACATGTACTTACCACTTAACTAAAGTCTCATTTTTTTAAGCTTCAGCTTTACAGAGGTATAACTGGTATAAGATAAGCTGCACATTTTTGAAGTGTATAATTTGGTCAATTTTGACCTATTATACATCCATGAAACTATCACCACCATGAAGAAAGTGAACATACACACCATTCCCAAAAGTTTATCAATTTTACTGTTCACTCCAAAGAACCAACTTTGTTTCAGTGATTTTCACTATTGTTTTTCTGTTTTTCATTTGTTTCTGCTCAGATTTTTATTTCTTTTATTCTGCTTACTTTGAATTTATCTTTGTTTTCTAGTTTCTTAAGGCAGAAACCAAAGTCATCAATTTGAGACCTTTCTTCTTTTCTTATATAGGCATTCAACACCATAAAGGTCCCCTAAGTGCTGCTTTAGCGACATCCCACATATTTTGATAGGTTATGTTTTCATTTTCACTCAGTTCAAAATACTTTCTAATTTCCCTTCTGATTTCTTCTTTGATCCATGGGTTATTTAGGAATATGTTACTCAGTTTTCAAATATTTGGGGATTTTCCAGATATCTTTCTGGTATCTTTTTTTTTTTTTATTGAGTTGATAGGTTACAAACTTGTAAAATTTCAGTTGTACATTATTGACTGTCAGTTGTGTTGCAGGTGTACCACTCCACCCCCTGTGCCCACCCCCCACCCCACCTTTCCCCTGGTAGCCACCAATCTGTTCTCTCTATCTACATTTTAAATTCCTCATATGAGTGGAGTCATACAGAGATTGTCCTTCTCTAACTGGCTTATTTCACTTAACATAATTCCCTCAAAGTCCATCCATGTTATTGCAAATGGAATGATTTTGTTCTGTTTTACCTACGTCTTCTTTATCCATTCATCTGTTGATGGGCACTTAGGTTGCTTCCATGTCTCGGCTACTGTAAATAATGCTGCAATAAACATTGGGGTGCATAGAACTTTAGGAATTGCTGACTTCAAGCTCTTTGGATAGATACCCAGTAGTGGAATACCTGGGTCATATGGTAGTTCTATTTTTAATTTTCTGAGGAATCTCCATACTGTTTTCCATAGTGGCTGCACCAGTTTGCATTCCCACCAGCAGTGTATGAGTTCCTTTTTCTCCACAACCTCTCCAACATTTGTTGCTATTAGTTTTAGATATTTTTGTCATTCTAATGGGTGTAAGGTGATATCTTAGTGTAGTTTTGATTTGCATTTCCCTGATGATCAGCGATAATGAGCATCTTTTCATGTGCCTATTGGCCATCTGTATATCTTCTTTGGAGAAATGTCTGTTCACATGTCTCCAGACCATTTTTTGATCGGGTTGTTTGATTTTTTGTTGTTGAGTTGTGTGAGTTCTTTATACATTATGGATATTAAGCCTTTGTCAGATATATGACTTGCAAATATTTTTTCCCAGTTAGTGGGTTGTTTTTTTGTTTCAATCCTGTTTTCATTTGCCTTGAAGAAGCTCTTTAGTCTGATGAAGTCCCATTTGTTAATTCTTTCTATTGTTTTCCTTCTCTGAGAAGACATGGTGTCCGAAAAGATCCTTTTAATACTGATGTCAAAGAGTGTACTGCCTACGTTTTCTTCTAGAAGCCTTATGGTTTCAGGTCTCACCTTTAGGTCTTTGATTCATTTTGAATTTATTTTGGTGAATGGTGAGAAAGAATGGTCAATTTTCATTCTTTTACATGTGGCTTTCCAGTTTTCCCAGCACCATTTGTTGAAAAGACTTTCTTTTCTGCATTGTATGCCCTCAGCTCCTTTGTTGAAGATTAGCTGTCCACAGATGTGTGGTTTTATTTCTGGGCTTTCAATTCTGTTCCATTGATCTGTGCACCTGTTTTTGTACCAGTACCATGCTGTTTTGATTACTGTAGCTTTGTAGTATGTTTTGAAGTCAGGGATTGTGATGCCTCCAGCTGTGTTCTTTTTTCTCAGGATTGCTTTAGAAATTCAGGGTCTTGTGTTGCCCCATATGAATTTTAGGATTCTTTGTTCTGATTCTGTAAAGAATGTCATTGAGATTCTGATTGGGATAGCATTGAATCTGTAGATTGCTTTAGGTAGAATGGACATTTTAACTACGTTTATTCTTCCAATCCATGTACATGGAATGTCTTTCCATCTCCTTATGTCATCATCCAATTCTCTGAGAAAGGCCTTGTAATTTTCATTGTATAGGTCCTTCACCGCCTTAGTTAAATTTATCCCGAGGTATTTTATTCTTTTTGTTGTGATTGTGAATGGTATTGTGTTCTTGAGTTCTTTTTCTGTTAGCTCTTTATTAGAATATAGAAATGCTACTGATTTATGCAAATTGATTTTATACCCTGCAACTTTGCTGTAGTTGTTGATTACTTCTAAGAGTTTTCCAATGGATTCTTTGGGGTTTTCTATATATAAGATCATGTCGTCTGCAAACAGCAAGAGTTTCACTTCTTCCCTCCCTATTTGGATTCCTTTTATTCCTTTTGCTTGCCTGATTGCTCTAGTCAGGACCTCCAGTACTATGTTAAATAAGAGTGGTGGTAGAGGGCATCCTTTTCTCGTTCCTGTTTTCAAGGGGATGGCACTCAGTTTTTGCCCATTGAGTATGATGTTGGCTGTGGGTTTGTCATATATGGCCTTTATTATGTTGAGGTAGTCCCCTTCTATGCCCATTTTGTTCAGAGTTTTTATCATAAATGGCTGTTGGATCTTGTCAAATGCTTTCTCTGCATCTATTGAGATGATCATGTGGTTTTTATTCCTCAGTTTGTTGATGTGGTGTATCACGTTGATTGATTTGCGGATGTTGAACCATCCCTGTGTCCCTGGTATGAATCCCACTTGATCATGATGTATGATCCTTTTGATGAGTTGCTGAATTCTGGTTGCCAAAATTTTGTTGAGAATTTTTGCATCTATGTTCATCAGCGATATTGGCCTGCAGTTCTCTTTTTTCATGGTGTCCTTGTCAGGCTTTGGTATCAGCGTGATGTTGGCCTCCTAGAATGTGTTAGGAAGTGTTCCATCCTCCCTAACTTTTTGGAATAGCTTGAAAAGGATAGGTATTAAATCCTCTCTGAAAGTTTGGTAGAATTCCCCAGGAAAGCCATCTGGTCCTGGGGTTTTATTCTTTGGGATGTTTTTGATTGCTGTTTCAATCTCTTTCCTTGTGATTGGTCTGTTCAAATTGTCTGCTTCTTCTTGAGTGAGCTTTGGGAGATTGTAGGAGTCCCAGAATTTATCCATTTCCTCCAGGTTATCCATTTTGTTGGCATATAATTTTTCATAGTATTCTCTTATAATCCATTGTATTTCTGCAGTCTGTTGTTATTTCTTCTCTTTAATTTCTGATTTTGTTTATTTGAGCTTTCTCCCTTTTTTTCTTTGCAAGTCTGGCTAGGGGTTTGTCAATTTTATTTATCTTCTCAAAGAACCAGCTCTTTGTTTCATTGATCCTTTCTACCACCTTTTTCATTTCAAAAGCATTTATTTCTGCTCTGATTTTTATTATTTCTCTCCTTCTGCTGACTTTGGGCTTTGTTTGTTCTTCTTTCTCTAATTCAGTTAGGTGTAGTTTAAGATTGCTTATTTGGGATTTTTCTTGTTTGTTAAGATGTGTCTGTATTGCAATGAATTTTCCTTTTAATACAGCTTTTGCTGTATCCCATATGAGTTGGTATGGCATGTTATCATTTTCATTTGTCTCCAGGTATTTTTTTATTTCTTCTTTAATTTCTTCAATGATCCATTGCTTGTTCAGTAGCGTATTGTTTACTCTCCACATCCTTGTCCCTTTCTCAGCTTTTTTCTTGTAATTAATTTCTAGCCTTATAGCATTATGATCGGAGAAGATGCTTGTTATTATTTCAATTTTTTTAAATTTGTAGAGGTTTGCCTTGTTTCCCAACATATGGTCTATCCTTGAGAATGTTCCATGTGCACTTGAGAAGAATGTGTATTCTGCTGTTTTAGGATGAAGCATTCTATAAATGTCTATTAAGTCCACTTGTTTTAGTTTTTCATTTAGCTCCACTATTTCCTTGTTGATTTTCTGTCTGGATGATCGGTCCATTGATGTGAGTGGGGTGTTGAGGTCCCCTGCTATTATTGTGTTGTTTTTAACATCTTCCTTTAGGTCTGTTAATAGTTGCTTTAGGAACTTTGGTGCTCCTGTGTTGGGTGCATAGATATTTATAAGCATTATTTCTTCTTGAGGAAGTTTCCCTTTGATCATTATATATTGTCCCTCTGTGTCTCTCTTTACCTGCCTTATTTTGAAATCTGTTTTGTCTGAATAAGTATTGCAACAGCTGCTTTCTTTTGCTTGCTATTAGCTTGAAGTATTGTCTTCCACCCCTTCACTCTGAGCCTGTGTTTGTCCTTGGGGCTGAGGTGTGTTTCCTAGAGGCAACAAATTGTTGCATCTTGTTCTTTAATCCATTTTGCTACTCTGTGTCTTTTTATTGGAGAGTTCAATCCGTTTACATTGAGGGTGATTATTGTCTGGTAACAATTTTTTATTTAATTCCACTGTGGTCAGAGAATATATTTTGTATGACTTCAATCCTTTTAAATTTATTGAATCTTGTTTTATGGCCCAGAATACGGTCTATCTTGCAAATGTTCCATGTATATTTGAAAAGCTTATGTGTTTTGCTGTTGTTGGATGAATGTTCTATAAATGTCAATGAGATCAAGGTGGTTGATAGTGTTATTCAAGTCTTCTATATCCTTGTTATTTTCTGTCCACTTGTTCTATCAATCACTGAGAAAGGGATATTGAAATCTCTGATTCTAATTATGAATTTGCCTGTTTCTCCTTGCAGCTCTATTGGTCTTCATACATTTTGAAACTCTGTTGTTAGGTACATAAACATTTAGAATTATTTTGTTCTCTTGATGAACTGACAGCTTTATTATGATGAAATGACCTTCCTTATCCTTGGTGATATTCTTTGCTCTGAAACCTGTTTCTTTTTTACTAACTTACTGTCTGTTTCTCTGAGAAATATACGTACCATGGGGCCAGGGACTGTACCTTGTTCTGTATCCCTAGTGCCTTGCAGCATAGCTGGCATTTGGTACCTACTTAACAAATTTTTATTAAAAAAAAAGAGAGAAGAAAGGGAGGGACTGGAATACACAGGCAGATATAGAGCTAGGCACTAGGAATAAGTGATGAAAAGGTGCCAATACTTGTTCTGAGGAGCATATATCATAATGGATAAAACAAGTACAGAGGCAATTTCAAGAGTGTGATATGACCCATGAAAAGGATAAGCACAAGATGCTTTGAAGATACAGGAGGAACACCTAACCTAATCTAAGGTGATGAGGGATGGCTTCCTGGAAGAGGTAAAACTTAAGCTAATATCTGAACAGTAGAACCAACAACAAAAAGAGGGAAGAATGGAACTCCGTAAGGAGATGATAGGAGCAAACACACAAAGGTAATAGAAAATATGGTGCTGAAGCATAATGAAAGTATGTCAGAACTCTCTCATGGGGAAAACATACTGCCCAAGGTCCACAGCACACTAAGCCTTCATGGCTAATGGGCTACTCTTTGGTATGCCCACACAATCTGTTCTCAGTAATTGAATTGTGTGCTTATTAAGAGTCTCATAAATTACTCCCAACCTGTTTCTGCTGGTAGTTCTTGTTACTGTCCTTCAATTAGATAGTAATACAAAGATAATGAAATATCAATGCAAAAGACAGTTGTTATCACCATGAAAACTAAGTTGAAAGCTTTCAAAAAACTTTCAAAAAACTTTTTCAAAAAAGCTTTCAAAAAACTAGATAACCAAAAAAAGACTGTTCTCAAAGTAGGTATGAGGGAGACAACTGTAAAAATTAGGGACTAAATTATCAAATTAGAAGACTTCTACTTTTTTTCTTTTTTGAGAAGATTAGTCCTGAGCTAACTACTGCCAATCCTCCTCTTTTTGCTGAGGAAGACTGGCCCTGAGCTAACATCCATGCCCATCTTCCTCTACTTTATACGTGAGTTGCCTACCACAGCATGGCTTGCCCAGCAGTGCCATGTCCACACTCGGGATCTGAACCGGCGAACCCCAGGCCGCCGAAGCAGAACGTGCGAACTTAATCACTGTGCCACCGGGCCGGCCCCAGAAGACTTCTACTTTAAAATGAGATGGGCAATAAGAATTGGAAGGGGAGATGGGGCTGGCCCCGTGGCCGAGTGGTTAAGTTCGCGCGCTCCGCTGCAGGCGGCCCAGTGTTTCGTTGGTTCGAATCCTGGGCGCGGACATGGCACTGCTCATCAGACCACGCTGAGGCAGCGTCCCACATGCCACAACTAGAAGAATCCACAACGAAGAATACACAACTATGTACCGGGGGGCATTGGGGAGAAAAAGGAAAAAATAAAATCTTTAAAAAAAAAAAAAAAAAAAGAATTGGAAGGGGAGAATGGGAAGAAATGTGGTTGATGTGGTGAGCAGGGCCCACAGGGCTTTATACCTCCTAATCTAATGTGTTTGGATTTTATCCTGAGGTCAGTGGCAAGCATTCAAAGGGACTGAGCAGGACAGTGACAAAACCAGATTCACATTTCAGAAAGATGGCTCTGAGCAAAGTAAGGAGTAAAGGGGCAAGACAGAATGCAGAAAGAACTGGCAGGAAGCTGTTGCAGTAACCCAAGAAAGAGATGATGGTGACCTAAGAGTGATTTTATTATTCTTAAGAACTAATTTTATGAGTTAAAAAGGCTTTTGTGGGCTTTCTAAGAAACCAACATTGCCGCCACAGTTTTCATGGAAAACCATGTCCCAAAGAACCAATTACATGCCAATTAGCATTCATGGACTGGGAACTGTTTACAATTTATTTGCCATTAAAAATGGTAACTTTTACAGAAGTCTCATCTGCTTCCCCAAATTACAATCTTAATCTGGATCCTTTCCACTGCAATTGTGAAATTTCCTTCTTATGTGAAGGACATCTAAAAAAGGGCTGTTTCTAAATATGATTTTCAAAATTAGATCTTTTTAAATGTTCATACTAAACAAAGGTTAGGCTTTGGTATCTGTGACTATAAATTACTCTTAGTACCCAGAAAAGAAAACAAGAACACTTACTTCATGAAATACTGCTCCAGAATATGGCGACACTCCCAAGTCCAACAGTGAGAGGCCTTCAACCACTGAAAAGTAAGACATCCAAGTTCACTCTTACTTTAAAGACATATGCAGATGGCCATAAACCAAAGTGTTAGATACTGCCAGGACCAACAAAGGCCTTACAGTTTATCTAACCTCTCTACCTCATCCCCAGGAAGTGGCTTTAACTGTTGATTTGAACATTTCAGATAATGGGAAACTTTCTTCCATACACAGTATCCCTTTCCATTGTAAGGCAGCACTCATTATGAGTAGGATCATGGATTGGATCTTGGACCAGAAAAAAGACAGTGGAACAACTGGAAAAATCCTAATAAGGTCTGTAGTTAATAGTACTGTTATCAATGTTAATTTTCTGGTGTAAGTCATTGTACTATGGTTATATAGGATGTTATTAGAAGAAGGTGGGTGAAGGGTAAACAGGAACTCTATTTACTATGTTCGCAACTGTTTTGAAAATCTAAAATTATTTGAAAATTTAAAGTTAAAATAAAAAAGTATACTACAGAAATATATTTACTGAAGGAAAGATGTCCACGAAATACTCTTAAATGAAAAGCAGGTCATAATACAGCATGTAAAACATGATGGAATGCGGCTGGCCTGGGGTGCAGCGGTTAAGTTTGCACATTCTGCTTCAGCGGCCCGGGGTTCGCCAATTCGAATCCTGGGTGTGGACCTACGCACTGCTTGTTAAGCTATGCTGTGGCAGGCCTCCCACATAAAATAGAGGAAGATGGGCACAGATGCAAAAAGAGGTTTGGTGGCAGATGTTAGCTCAGGGCTAATCTTCCTCAAAAAGACCAGAAAAATCACTGAATTTTATTTTAAATATTTGTAAGCATTTATTCATTTAATTATTTGAGAGAGAACGAATATGTGTTAATGAGAAATGTCTCAAAATAGACATAAAACATAAACATTAAATAAAATAAATAAACATAAACAAAAAATGTCAACAGTGACCATCTCTGGGTGATAAGATTACAGAAGATGTTTAGTTTCTTTTATCTTTTCTTCGTTTTCTCAACCTTTAGCAGTGAGCATGTATTATTTTATAATTATTAAAAAGAAATAGGAAAATTAATTTTAAAAGAAAGTGAGTGACAAAGGACAAGAAAAAAGATAAAGCCACAAAAACCTAAAAAGTGTAAAAGCTTATAAATGCAAAAAATATCTCAGAAATATACAGAAGAAACTGTTCCCTCCAGCAAGAGAGCTAGGTGGTTATAGGAAAGTGGTGGAAAGTCACCTTTAAATTATATAGCCTTTTGCACCTTTGATTTTTGATGAGTGACTGAATTACCAACTCAAAAATTTTTTTAAAAAAAATCAAAGTTACAAAGCTTGCTCAAAATAAACTATATATTTGTAATGAGTGGGCCATAAATATGGCTTTAAACTTTATAGAGCTACCTTAGAAGTAAACCTAATCAGTTACACAATTCATGGTGGCTATAAAATAAAACATGGCCCATTGCTCCAGACAATTGTGCTGGTCCTTATACTAGAATCAGAAAGAAACTCCCCTCAAGGAGCCACATCAAGAAGCTGCAGTGTGACACAACCATTAAACTCTCCACTCTAAAAGTTCTACCAGAGACCCAAGGAGATGATTCATCAGGCCACTTCACAAAGCAGCTCTGAGTCTAAGCCAATGGCATCCTACCACAGAGCAGTAAAAGCAACTCTACAGAGGACCAGTAAGATGCTGTCCAGGAACATCACTCTCTACTGGTTTGATCCAGAGGGAGAGTCTTGATTTTAATAGCTAGAGGAACAGACTGCACACCTTTCAGGCAATTGTCTAAAATACAGTTTCTCTCAGATACGCTTTTGCTAGATATTGTACACCGTTGAATTCGTTAATGTGTTCTCTGGCAAGTGGCTGGAATGTGGTCTCACATTCCACATTACTTAATAGATAATTGATCCGGGGGAAGAGTCAACCTCATGTAAAAACATTTTTGCAAAACCCAAAAACCATCATTTACTACTACCATCTATAACATTAAAAAGTATAGGAGGAGCATAAGCTCACAATATTTTTACTTGAATACGTTTAGCTTTATGATAAACTTCTCACAATGTTCTTTTCTTGGTGCACATGATTGAAAACTCTGGCATGGTCTGCAGGGCCTTTGGGGACATCTGAGCTATAGAGTACCAAAATCTTCTAGACTATAATAGTGAAGCCACTCTATGTATAAAAGAATAATCAGGGCCCCCAAATTCTACTATATATAATAACGTTCTAATAATATTTTGCTGGAGACATTTTAATGTAGGTTTCACAAAATGCCTGTTTGGGGAAAAAAACAAACCAAAAAACCCCTCAATTTAAAAAAAACAAAGAATCCATAGCTTTAAGCCATTCTTTTTCCTAGAGTACCCCCACCCCAAAATAAAACCTGTGAAAACTACACCAGAGCAACTGAACAACATTTCTGCCTCACGAGACTATTATCCAATAATTAATGGGGTTTTAAAAAGTTTTTTGCTGAGGAAGACTGGCCTTAAGCTAACATCTTTGCCAATCTTTCCTCTTTTTGCTTGAGGAAGATTGTCCCTGAGCTAACACCTGTGCCAGTCTTTCTGTATTTTGTATGTGGGATGCTGCCACAGCATGCTTGATGAGCGGAGTATAGGACCATGCCCAGGATCTGAACCAACCAACCCCAGGCCGCCAAAGTGAAACACGTGAACTCAACCACTATGCCACTAGGCTGGCCCCAATTAATGGTTTAGAATAGTTGACCATAGGGGCCGGACCAGTAGCACAGTGGTTAAGTTCAAAGGTTCCACTTCGGTGGCCCAGGGTTCACCGGTTCGGATCCCAAGTGCGGACATGGCACCGCTTGGCAAGCCATGCTGTGGTAGGCATCCCACATACTAAAAAAAAAAAAAAAGTAGAGGAAAATGGGCACAGACGTTAGCTCAGAGCCAGTATTCCTCAGCAAAAAGGGGAGGATTGGCAGCAGATGTTAGCTCAGGGCTAATCTTCCTAAAAAAAAAAAAGAATACTTGACCATAAAAGCTAATTAATGATGACCAACAATTCTAAAACATGTTGTTTTTTTTTTATAAAGTCTCTCAACTCTTAACTGACAAATCCTACGGAGCAAGAATTCTTAGTTACCTTGATGTACCTTTCCTATGGATGATAACAAAAGCATATCATCTAGTATAAGACAAACAATGTCTTTCAGCTTCCGATATCAAGAAGGGCATGCATTAAACTTTTTCAAAAGAAGTAGTATTCTTATATTTCTAGCCCAGAGGTCCCAAGAAACAGTATCATCCCAGTAGCAATGAACACATCTAGCACCCAGATCCTGGTTTCTAAACAACATTCTCCAATAAAAGAAATCAGGGCTCCTGGAGAAGCGGCTGATTCCAGGGATGGCGCAAGGTAAATATAAGATACGCCTGGAGCATCTTGTGATTCCAGAAACTAATGAAGTGCTTAAAAAAAAAGAAGTTGGGAGGGAGGTATGTCAAAAGGACAAAGGAGTCAACCTGAAAGGGGTCCCAATGAAATAGTTTGAGTAATAAAATAAACACCCATGAGTCCATACTGATATAAATAAATGACTGAACAAATAAATAAATAAGAAAGGACAACTCTTGCTTATAGAAGAATTCCAATTAATAAATGAGAAGGAATGAAGAAAATAGAAAAGTCACCATTAAAACACCACAGTAATGACTGCAGCAAGCAAGATCAACCTATAAATGCAAAAAGCAGTAGGCAAAAACTTAAAGAGAAACAGGATATTTACAGACCCCAAAGTATATCCCTCAAATGTTTACTAATTAAAAAGGGAAAATAGTAATTTTACAGTGGAGAAACCAGGCAGATACTACCTTAACCAAGAGATTAAGATTAACATCACCGGGGGGCCGGCCCCGTGGCTGAGTGGTTAAGTTCGTGCGCCCTGCTTTGGTGGCCCAGGGTTTCACCAGTTTGAATCCTGGGCACAGACATGGCACTGCTCATCAAGCCGTGCTGAGGCAGCATCCATGTACCACAACTAGAAGGACCCACAACTAAATATACACAATTAGGCACCAGGGGGCTTTGGGGAGAAAAAGGAAAAATAAAATCTTTAAAAAAAAAAAAAAAGATTAACATCACCAGTAATAAGACTTTTCAATGGGCTGCACCCCCGGTCCAATGCATCGAGAGGGTCACATCACTTCAGTGGGATTCTTCCCCCAAATCCATTACCTCAATCTAACTATGAGAAAACATTAGACAAACCCAAACTGAGGGACATTCTACAAAATACCTGACCAGTACACTTCAAAAGTGTCAAGGTCATAAAAGACAAGGAAAAGCTAAGGAACCATCACAGATTGGAGAAGAATAAGGAAACACAACAACTAAATACAATATAGGATCCTGAATCAAATCCTGGAATAGAAATAAAACAGTGGAAAAAATGGGAAAATCTGAATAACAACTATAGTTTAGTTAATGGTATTTTATCAATGTTATTCTCTTAGTTTTGATCACTGTACCATGATTATGCAGGATGTTAACATTTGGGGAAGGTGGGTGAAGGGTTTACAGGATCTCTTTGTACTATCTTTGCAAATATTCTGTAAGTCTAAAATCATTTCAAATAAAAAGCTAAAAAAGAAAAGGAGGCCAGCCCTGTGGCCAAGTGGTTGAGTTCATGCACTCCGCTTTGGCAGCCCAGAGTTTCACCTGTTGGGTTCCTGGGCGTGGAACTAGCACCACTCATCAAGCCATGCTGAGGCGGTGTCCCACATGGCAGAACTAGAAGGACCTACAACTAGAATATACAACTATGTACCGGTGGGGATTTGGGGAGAAAAAGCAAAAAAAAGACAAAGAAGATTGGCAACAGTTGTTAGCTCAGGTGCCAATCTTTAAAAAAATAAATAAATAAAATAAAATCGTCAAAGCCATAGTGAATTGCCACATACCACACTATTCCAAGTGTTAGTCTTAAAATATGATCATAAAAAAATAAAAGCTAAAAAAAACAAACAAAAAAGTACTGGTATCCAGTCTCTGGATCCAGCTGCCAATTTGCAGGAAATACAGAGGACACAAGAACATTTTATACTGTCCGATGAATACACAATCATGAAAATCCAAACTATGGGAAACTCTACAGGTCAAACAGTCTGGGTTCACCAGATAAGTAAAACAGAAAAGGATGGGATAGACAGGGACCTTAAAGATTAAGGGAGACTTAAAAGACATATAAAAACTTTTTTTAGGGGCTGGCCTCGTGGCTGAGGTGGCAGCTCACATGCCACAACGAGAAGGACCCACGACTAAAAAATATATATAACTATGTACTGGGGAGATTTGGGGAGAAAACGCAGAAAAAAAAACCCAAAAACTTTTTTAAGGGCAGGACTAAGCTATAGTGTCTAGGGATGCTCATTTGGCTAATAAAACAAAAAAAAATGCAAAGATGTCATTATTACAAAAGTCAGGATAATGGTTCCTTATGAAGGGGGTAAGGGAACTATGATTGAGATGGGGCATATGGAAAAGTTTAACAATAAAAGGTTTTTGTTCTTTTATGTAGTGCTATCAGGAGTGTTCCTCCTGACCCTGACTCTCATAGCTGCACAGGAGGTGGGTTTCTAAAAAAGCCCAAACTAATAGCTTGGGATCTACCCTCAACTCAAGAAGCTAAGCCCATACTAACTTCTAATCTTTAGGTCAAAGGCTGAGGAAATGCCAAAGTATCACAGAAAGGTTCCAAAATGATTCCTGATGGATTTCTACACAAGATAGTATATAGTAAACTCTGGTGGAACAACCATGCCTAAAGATTGCTAGCTAGTCACATAAAACATTATCAACTATGTGTCTTTGGGCAGGTGACAACCTCTCTGTGCTTAAATTTTCTCATCTATAAAATCAAGTTAACAATAGTATTTATATCACAGGGCCATAGTAGAGATTAAATTAGTTTTTTAACATACCTAAAGTGCCTGGAACAGTGCCTGGCATGTAGAAAGCATTACAGCATTGTTAATTATTACTATTTTTACTGGACAGAAAAGCACATGCTTATATTTTGTCAAGTAGGAAATCTGTATACATTTTAATTAGACTATCAAACTGATGGGTCTGTAGAAATGAGTGACACAAAAAAGATCTCTTCCTATCATAATGGATATCTGTTATTTTCACCGCCCAACATCAATTTCCCCCTCTTCTGGTAAGAGCACTCTAGTTTTCCTATGGAATACCTCCCTCTTCCATGGTTTGGGAGGTTGCCCCCTCTCCAAAGAGGAAGATATAGATACATGACCCAGACTGACCACAGTTATTGATTTAAGAATTGGTGTATTACCCAAATAAGTTCAATGTGGCTCAATTCCAAGGCTTTTGTTGTGCTTATTAAGAAGAGTCACCCTCTTTCCACTGGACTTGACACCGTGAGCATTTAAAAGGTGGAGGCTATTAGTGGCTAATCTTGCCAATACCTGGGAAGAGCCTTCCTGAATGCAGTCAATGCTAAGATGGAAAAAGAATTAATCCTGAGGAAATCATTGAGTCTCTGGATCCAGCTAGGCCTGAAGTCAGGACCTACCCTTGGATAGTTCCATTATGTAGGCCAATAAGCTCACTTTTTATTATAATTTGGACAGTTTGAGTTGGATTCTGTCATCTTCACATAAAAAAATTGACAACCCATTTAAAACCCTTCGGATATTTGGAGACAAGAACCATCCCCTCCAAGTGTACAACTTCTCACTTATTCCCATGGAAAATCAGTCCATGATTACAGCCAATCAAAATCTATTTGGATCCAAGGCCCTTCATCCAAAGAACTGGTCACTCAAAAAACTCAAAATGTCATGTGAAACCAGAAGGACTCCTACTTCAATATTTTTAAATGTCTGCCTTTTAGAATTTAACACAATCATCTGCTTTTTAAAATATCCCATCTTAAAATATACCTTGAAGACAAGTGATACTTATAGACGTTGTACCCCTCTCTCCCAAATGGGACAAATAGTTATCCTGACTTAACCAGATCCAGGTGGGTGATTACCACATCGCTCTCTCTAGCTGAAACTGGCTCCCAAGCTCCAGGCCTAAACCTTTGAATATCATACTATCACCTTATACACACAGCAAACGCTCACTGCTGTCCTTTCTGACTCATCTATTTCAGCCAATATCACCACTGTTCTCCCTATTATTTAAACTCAAAATATTAAAATTAGTCATTTTAGCTTTGATTATTGTACTAAGAGCTTCAACATGGATTATCTTATTTAATGGGGTATATATTATAACTTCATATTTTACAGATAAGAAAACTGATGTTAGAGGTCACATAGATAGTGAGTGGCAGAGGCAGAGAAAGATTCAAGCCCATTTTGAGATCCCAGACCCTGTGCTCTTAATCACTGTCCCACATTGCCTTATCTTTGGATCCTTTACCCTGTCTATCCTATAAGTAACCAGATCTTAGGTTTTCTTTTTTTCAGTACTTATTCAACAGTAACTATACAACTACTCTATGCCAGGCACAAAGGATTCAGGAATGAATAAAATAGTCCTGGGCTTCATGGAGCTCACAGTACAGTGGAGAAACTGGATATGAACAAATATGATATAAAATAAGAAATGCTCTTAATAGAGGTATGTATAACGTGCTAAGACAACAGAAGAAGGAAGGCCTAATACTGTCTTGTGTTTTCTAGTATCCAGAAGAAAGCAGGAACCAAGTGGCTTCAACAAACAATTCAGTTTGTTCAACAAATAATTCTATGCAAATATTATACGCAAAGATATCAAGTCTAAGCTCTCACCATCACACATATGAATTACTACTACCTTTATTACCATTTGTTAACTGGGAAACTTGGCGAAATTACTTAACTCCTCTAAATTTCAGTTTCATCATCTGTAAAATGGGGAAAATAGCACCATCTAACACACAAAAAAACTGGAGGACAGGGGCCAGCCTAGTGGCGCAGCAGTTAAGTGCGCATGTTCTGCTTCGGTGGCCTGGGGTTTGCCGGTTTGGATCCCGGGTGCGGACATGGCATGGCTTGGCACGCCATGCTGTGGTAGGCATCCCACATATAAAGTAGGGGAAGATGGGCACGAATGTTAGCTCAGGGCCAGTCTTCCTCAGCAAAAGGAGGAGGATTGACAGCAGATGTTAGCTCAGGGCTAATCTTCCTCAAAAAAGAAAAAAGAAAAACTGGAGGATAAAATGAGATTTACCACAGTCTCTGATACATAGTAAGTATTTTTAGAAATTTTAGTGCTAATTACTCACAAAACACCCATTCATCATGCCATTCCCCATTGCAAAATGTCTACGGGATAATATCAAAACTCTAGCATTTAAAGTTCAAGGACACAAAGGGGACTTTTGGGGTGCTGGGAATGTTCTGTTTCTTGATCTGCATGCTGGCTCCATGGGTACACACAGTTTGTGAAAATTCACTGAGCTCTACACTTATTATACATGCATGGTATATTTATTGTACTTCAGTAAAAAAGCTTTTAAAAAAATCTTCAAACTTTGGCCCTAACCTAACCCCCCCCTCCATTACTCCCTACTTTGGACATTTCATACCCTTCAATATTTCTTGATCCTGTTTACCTTCTGCTACCTGGAACTCCTCTTTCTCTAATCTCGCTTTCCAAACTCTACATCCTTCAAGAGTTAGCTCAAATCCCTCATCCTTAGGAAACAGGAAAAGAAAAGGACACTTTCTTCAGGGTCAGAACTCCAAGGAACGAGATGTACACAGGAAGTACACTTTTCACACATGATTATAACTGTCTCTCTCTCCCACAAGCCTGTGGATCTTTCAGCCCAAACTCTTGTCTCATTGTAAGCGCTGGTATAAAACAATGTTTGAGGAAGGAGGTAAAGAAGAAGAAACAGCGGGAAAAGCTGCACTGCAAGTCCTAGACTGAGAACAGGCGTCTAAACACAGTCACACCCTCTCCTCGCTTAGTCCAGATTAGTCCCCTCACTCGAGCCCCCGACTCACACACCATCCTACACCCCAGAGAGCACCACTTGCGACCCCGGAGCAAATCCCAATCCCCTCCACAAATCCCACTCCACCCACAACGCCCTTTTCTTATCCCGACCCTTCCTCGGACCACGCCCCTCGGCTCAGGACCGGAGTGGGACACACCCCCTCAGATCCCCGCCCCTCGGGCGATGGGGCCCGCAGGGCCCAAATCGCTCGACACGGTCCCACGCCCCCTCCCCTCAGCAGCCCCGCCCTCAGGCCCCGCCCTCTCTGAGCACGCCAGAGCCGGTCAGTTCCCTCAGAATCTTGAGTTTGCGGCTACTACCCGCGCCTTCCATTCACGTAAGCCCAGAGAGCACGGGCGGAGCCTAGCCGCCTGCTTGAGCCAGTGACCTCACCTCTCTTCCAAGAGCTCAGTGGGGACACCACCTCCACGCGCTCGGAGATGAACTCGGCCAGACTGGAGCGGAACAAGGCCGCCCGCACGGTCACGGCCACCACCAGCACCAGGGCCAAGGGAGCCGCCATGATAGCTGGGGCGGGCGCGCAGGCCAGGAGGGAAAGGCGAAGCGGAAGAGCCTCGCGACCTGTGCGCCACCCTCTGTAGTTCCAAGCGCCGGCGCGCCTCGCTGCTGTCCCTGGAGCTGCCAGACTAAGGACTACCACTCCCAGTAAGCCTTGCGGCGAAACCAGGCGGAACGACGGAAAGCAAGGCGTCTCAAACTTGTTGCAAAAGGTTGGGTGACGCGTCCTAGATAGCAGGTGAGTTGTAAAAGCGCTCAGGGGCTGAAGTCTTGCTGACATTTGACAAGTGAAGGTAGTTATCTTCCTAGGATTGTGAGCGAGTTTTAAAAAGATGTTAATTTTACTCTTGTGTGTATGTTTTTAATGTTAAGGTATTTCCCTTTTATGTTTTTAAAGTGTTAAATATGTACTCGTTTAATTTGTTCTACAGTTGTTTATTGAACGCCAACTATATTCCAGGCAGTATACTGGGTTCTGAGGGTACATTTTGGAGTAGTAAACAGATTTATTAGCTCGGCGGCCTTGAACAGGTTGCTTAACCCTTCTGTGCCTCAGGTCCCTTATCTGAATATGTGCTTGCTGGTTGTTGGCTCGTACAGGCTCACTAGAAACGATAGAGGAATGCTTAGGAATTTTGCCAGTCGCTTTTAAACGCAGCCATTATCAAAAATTAAATTATTTAAACTTACAATTAAATACGTTATATTAAAAACAAAGTAATAAATACTCAAAGCTCATCATTTCCTAATTATTTTACTACACTTTTATCTGTGCTCTTGAGGTTATTTACCACTGCTATAAGACTATGGCAAAGACTGTATAATGGTGTGCTACTGCCCTTCACTTCTCAAATCGGCTTTCAGTGACGTCAGGTTGGTAGCTTGAAATCCCTCCCCATGGGAATGTTTACACCACAGAAATCAGCAAACACTACAAATCAGGGTTTTGGAGTTTGGAGAGCCCATTGATAAACATTAAGTAGCACGCCACTTCATTAGTTAGTGTATGAAAAGTGCTTATGGTGAGTGCTTAAATATTAGCTATAAAAATTAAATAAATATATAAGGAGATTTCAGATCTGTGAATAAAATGAAACAGGTTGCATGACCAGGAATAACTTGGGGGAAGAGCGGTAGTAACACTGGAGAGGGTGGTCAAGGAAGACTTCAGGAAGAGGTGACATTTGAGCTGAGATTAAAAGATGAGAAACTAACCACAGCTTCCAAGCAAAAGGAATAGACTCCGAGTCAGGAAATAGCAGGGTGTGTTTGAGAAAGGAAACAAATATGATCCAAGTGGAGAGAGTAGTAGAAGTTGTGGGTGGAGAGGCAGATAGTGGCTAATCAGGTAGGGACCTGTTCTCCATGGTTGGGGATTTGAGCTTTATTGAAAGTGCAATCCCTGTGCCACTGGAGCATTTTAAGCCAGAAAGTGATGTGGTCAGGTGTTCATTTTTAACAGATCACTATATCCCCAGGAACTATGCTGGGTGTTTGAGAATATTGGAGTGACAAAGTTGCACCCCCTGCCTTTATGGAACTTGGAGAATAGTTGAAGAGATGTGATAGTCTTAAGAATAACACAAATAAAACTAAAATCACAAATCATGGTGAGAGAAGGAAAAAGGGGAGCAGGATGGTAGGAGAATGTGAAAATCAGCTCTGGACCTGATAGCATTCTTGACCAGTGGGAGGGGCAGGTCTCCCTTGGGAGAGAGGATAATGAAGGAATAGAGAGAGGCGCTCTCATCCTTTGAGCTCTGCTCTGCCGAGCACTGTGCCATACTTTTTTTGTTTGTTTGTTTTGAGGAAGATTAGCTCTGAGCTAACATCTGCCGCCAATCCTCTTCTTTTTACTGAGGAAGCCTGGCCCTGAGCTAACGTCCGTGCCCATCTACCTGTACTTTATATGTGGGACGCCTACCACAGCATGGCTTGACGAGCGGTGCCATGTCCACACCCAGGATCCAAACTGGCAAACTCCTGGCCGCGGAAGCGGGACATGCGAACTTAATCGCTGCACCACTAGGCCGGCCTGGAACCTGTATTCTTAATCTCTCCAGTTTATTCTGTTGCTGGTGGTTTAGGAGCCATACTTTGAAAAACATTACCCTGAAGGCATAGGTATCCAGTAGTTTATGCAACAAAAAGACGAAAATAGTAATAATAGCTAGCAAGTATTGAGTGCTTACAATGTGTTAAGTATTATTTTAAGTGCTTTACATGTTTTAGTCTCTCTTAATATATATACTATTACAGGTACTATAATTTCCCCATCACCACATACACATAAAGAAACTGAGGCAGAAACAGATTTAGTAATTTGTCTAAAGTCCCACAGCTAGTAAATGACATAACCAGGATCTGAATGTTAGCTGCAGACATTATGGTTAAGCTGCTCTGCCTGAGAAAATGAGAGGAATTTGGGTTGGGTTGGATTGAGTTGGGTTGGGTTGTTTTGTTGTTGTAGCTAAGAAGGAAGGGTAGAGAACTAAAAGGAGGGAGATAATAAAGGAGCAAGCCAGGTGATTTCTCTCCTGAGAAGCCAGAGATTCCAGATGGTAAGTGGGTTGTCTAGGAGGAAGAAATTGAGGCTCTGAGATATTAAGTAACCGGCTTTAAGCCACAAACCTGGGTAGTTTTTCCTTTAGCATTTATTGAACACCTACCATTGCCACGTCCTGCACTAGGCTGTGGAGATACAGTCTATCCAGCACATTTGTTTTATTCCAAATAGCAAACTGATTCTGGCCATCTTTAACACAAAGGAAACTAACTAGGAGGCTATGAGGGAGCTTACAGCGCCAAAGAGAAGTCTGAGGAACCAGACTTGGAATAGTGATGACCCAGGTCGGCAACAACACAGGGCCTGGGTGGCAGGAACTACCTGTCAAGTCAACCAGGTACCACCGCTGGAATGAGTGAACTCCAGCCAGTTTTTAATGGCCTTGCCTCATGCCATTCAGTAGTCAAAGTTCTTGGAAAGAGCATGAGATTGGTTGAGATGAGGTCCCCTACCTGCCTCTTGGCTGTGTGTAGGGCAGCAAGAGAAGAGGATCTGTGAGTAGTCGGATGATGAATTTACTATGCTTGCCTTAGGGCAGAACACCCTGAAGGCCATTGAGTGAAGTCATTTGAGTGAAGGCAAAGGGTGATTGGATGCTGGATGGGGAAAAAGGGCAAATATCCACTAACAGTGATGAGAAAGATACAGTCCCTCCCATATTGGAGTTTATAGTCTAGCAGGAAGTTACACAAAATAGAAGTGAGCAGACAAATAAAATAGATGTTGTGATTAGCCCTATGAGGGCAACAGACCAGAAGCAATGATAATGAATAATGGAGGATCTACTATAGACTGGATTGGGTAATCAAGTAAAGTCTGTCTGAGGAGGTGATGTTTAAGCTGAGACCTAAAGGATGAGAAGGAGCCAATGATGTAAAGAATTGGCAATGGTGAATGGCGAGTATGGGGAGGGGGTAATTGAGGTTACCATGAACTTGCAGTGAGGGAGGCCAGTGTGGAATGAAGTGAGCAAGAGGTGAGACTTGCAGAAGTAGGCAAGGGTCAAGTGGCCTTTGTAGACCACGATGCAAAGTTGGATTTTTATTCTAAGAGCAATGGGAAGTCCACTAAAGGGTTTCGAGTAGAGTTAGAACATGATCACAATTTAGATTTAAAAAATTCCCCTCTGGCTCCTGGGTGAGTAATGGATTGGAGGAAGCGAGGGTGGCAGCAGGGAGACCAGTCAGCCAGGTGAGAGAAGATGGTGGCTTGGACCAGGGTGGTAGAGAGAAGTGGGTGGATTCAAGAGATATTTTGGAGGTAGCATTGATCAAATGCTTCCTGAATCCCCCTATATCTTGTCCCTGGTACTCAGACCCTGGCTCCTGTAAAGGTCTGATGGACAGTTCTCTGAGACTTTCACTAACAGACATTTGACAGACAGAAACTTAGAGCAACAATCTCAGGTTGACAAGTATACAAAATCTTTAAACACAGCTCAAGGCTTTTTTCCTTCCTGGCTTCCACCATTATGAATGACACAAGTAACCAGCCAGGCAAGGAAGTTCATGACATAGCAACTGTTTCTGCCTAAACAAATAGTCGTAGAGGTCCTTCCTTCACCCTGGGAAAGCAACAGTACCTAAGCCAGAAATTCTTGAAAAACTAACCAAAACGTATGAGAATACACCAGATAATTATCTTTGTCTACAGATTTGAACCCACTTTGGCAATGGCAAAACAACAGACTTTTAAAAAATTTACAATTCCTTGGATTATGCAAAGAGAAATCAACCCAAACATAGATTTGCAAGATTTGGCCTGGGTGAGAAGGAAAGAACTCAAGAAAATCAGCAAAAGAAACACGAGAACAGAGTGAAAAAAGTCAGGGTTGCTATAATAGCAAAAAGAAGGATTAAAGATACAGCTTTGGCTTGATCTGTACAGGTTTTTCACCAGAAGACAATAAACTTTTAAAATAAACAGTAACATCTCAACAAATGGGGGTGAGTGGAAGGCAGTGTCATGTAGGGAAAAATAATTAAAGGCATCCTTAAGATTGAAAAAGTAGGAAAGGGCTGATCTAGTTCACTGTACAGATTGGGAAACTATGGCCCAGAGAAGAGCAGTGCCTGGCCCAGGGTCACACAGCAAGTCAGTGGTGGCACTAGACCCAGAAACTAGGTTTGTCATCATCTGTCTCCTACACCAGCTATCTCTTGTTCTTGGGCTGGGTTTCCGGTGAGGCCCACTGGGAGACTCATACCAGCTCCTTCCTCGGCTCTAGGACCCAGATATTGTAAGGACCCAAAAGGAACCAGAGATCTGGCCTTACCTAATGCCTGAGGAAAGGTTTCCGGGACCCTGTGCCTCCAGCTCTCTCAATTTCCTTCCTGTCCCCTACCCACAAAGGCCCACCGTTGCATAAGCCATCCTGTTAGGAAAACAAGACCAAGATGTAAACCAGGCCTACAACCTGAAGGCTAAAGATTGGCTCCCCCTCCCCAGCCTCCTCTCTCTGAACCCTTCTCCCTCCTCCAGAGCCACACCCTCCACAACTATGCCTCCAGAACCCTCATGCCCTCCCCACAAATACACATAAACTTCCCTGCTCTGGAAAAGGAGACAAGTGTAGTGGGCTTTGTTTATTGCTTCCTGGCATTCATTCTCCCCTTCCTAGTAGGACCCTGAATTCTCAGCCATGTGTTTTGGGTGGAGTTTTTTGTTTTTTTTTTTAAGATTTTATTTTTTTCCTTTTTCTCCCCAAAGCCCCCCGGTACATAGTTGTATATTCTTCGTTGTGGGTCCTTCTAGTTGTGGCATGTGGGACGCTGCCTCAGCATGGTTTGATGAGCAGTGCCATGTCCGCGCCCAGGATTCAAATCAACGAAACACTGGGCCGCCTGCAGCGGAGCGCGCGAACTTAACCACTCGGCCACGGGACCAGCCCCTTGAGTGGAATTGACTTCAACCCCATTTCCAGGAATGGGCCCTAAATGGCTTAAATTAATCAATACATTCCAAATCCCTAGCCACGGTGATTGGTTCAGGGATGAGCAAACCAGGTCAATCAGAGCCAACAACACTCAATTCTAGAATTTTGGATTGAGCCATTTGGGGAAATGGGCCTTTCCTTTTCTTTCTACTAGGTTGGAGCTTGGAAGCACCCAGACCTAGGAGCAGCTGGTAGCTTATACGTACAAGACAAGATAAGGCAAGGCCAACGCCAAGGCCTAATTGATTCTATTGGTAAAGATACAATAAGCCACTTTTCAATTTAAGCAGTTTGTTACTTACATAGACAGCAAGAAGAACAAGCCAGCTCCCTGTGATCCTTGTTCCACACACCGAAAAGGATGGCACTGAAACAAAAGGGGCTGAATAATTGCAACACGAGTTGTGGGTACCCTGTTAAAGAGGAGCCAGTTCTAGACTGCAGTAAACAGGTTTTATGTTCTGTAGCTCCATCATGAGTAGGGTGGGGCAGAAAGTCTTTTAATCAGAAACTGGGAAGCAATAAAACTGTCTCATGACAGTCTCCCAGGGGAGATAGGAAGGCAAGTAGAAAATAGCCTCAATGCCTTACAAGCCTCCCATCTTCTCATGTTCTCGGATGATCACAAGGCATTCTGCCAAGGCTCAGATAAGCTTTTCAAACCTTTGCGTGTGTGGCCTGTATGAACGAATATATGCAGAGTCACCAGGGTGCCAAGGCAGAGCTGTTCCCCTACATTGTCATGTGGTCACAAAGAGACAGCCTGTCAAGAATTAAGCCAACTTCCAGGAAGTGTTTTGGGGAAATTAGAAAAGATTGGATCTTAGTTCCATTATTGAAGCCACTAGATCAAGCCTTGCCTGAAGGTAATTATTGCTAAACATTTCAATCAAATTCCTTTTCTAGTTTAATCCAGTTTGAGTTGGGTCTTAGTTACTTGCAACCAAAAGCTCTTAACCAATACAACAGGAGATGGAACTCAGCCTCCCAAAGGACTCTCATATACTTTCGTAGTTTCAATTATTGTTTATATATTGATGACTCTCAGATATTTATTTCCAGCCCAGATTTCTCTTGTTGAGATTCAGACATATGATCAAACTACCTCCTAGACGTCACCACCAGGGATATCCCAAAGTCACGTTAAACTCCAAATGTCTAAAACTCAGCTCATGATCTTCCTTCCAACAACTTACTCTTCCTCCTTAATTGCTTATCCCTGTGAATGGCACCACCAGTCTTTCAGTTGCTCAGCCAAAGACCTGGAAATCAGCCCTAACACCTCCCACTTACTCTTCCCTTGTATACAATCCACTTTCAAGCTTTGACCTAAATATCAGGCAAATCCACCTACTCCTCTGCATCTTCACTGCCACCACCCTGGTCTAAGCCACCAGCATTTCGCACCTACGTGTCTGCTATACTCTCCTGACTGGTCTCCTGCTGCCACCCTCCATTCTCCAACCCGTTCTCCATGTCTGACACCCATTGTTGAATGAATGAATGAATGAACAAATATCATTAACCTCTCACTAAAAACCCTTCATGGCTTTCCTTTGTACTTAGTTTAAGAACCAAAGTCCCTAAGATGGCTCAACAGGACCAGCATGATCTATCCCCTACCTTCCTCCCTTCCTTCATCCCCTACTTTTCTGCACTATTTGCACCTGAGGAAGTAAACTATCAATAGTCATTCGCTTGGTACATTCTACTTTGTACGCCCCACCTGCTACCTCCAACAGCACCTGTCCTCACTGGGCAAAGTCCTACTTCTCCTTCAAGGCCCATTCTTAAAATTCCTTTCTTTTCTTTTCTTTCCTTTCCTTTTTTTTTTTTTTTTTTTTGAGGAAGATTAGCCCTGAGCTAACTGCTGCCAGTCCCCCTCTTTGTGCCGAGGAAGACTGGCCCTGAGCTAACATCTGTGCCCATCTTCCTCTACTTTATATGTGGGATGCCCGCCACAGCATGGCTTGACAAGTGGTGCCATGTCCACACCCACCATCGGAACTGGCAAACCCCAGGCCGCTGAAGTGGAATGTGTGAACTGAACTGCTGTGCCACCGGGCTGGCCCCTAAAATTCCTTTCTTTATGAAGACTTTGATTCCATCAGGGAGTCTGTTCTTTCTCTATGCTCCCCAAACCCTCAGCAGCTGCCTCTAACCTGCACTTAGTAATCTCTATCTGATAATTCTGTTATCTGAAGTTCTTGGGAGTCTGATTCCTCTGTTTGTTGTGTCTACTGAAGCTTACTCATGGTGGATTGTTTCCTTGTGTACTTCATCAGTTGCTTCCTTGTGGATTATTAGCTAATGTTTGGAAGAGCCTTATATATTGGAATTCTGTGTAGCCTACAATGGGGGGATGGGGAGATCCAGAGAGGATTTGCATTTGCTTCTGCTAGGCATCTAAGAGATGGTTTTGGAATAGGTCTCCTTTTATGTTAATTTCTCCGCCCTGTGGGTTCCCAGCTGTGCAGCTGATATAAATACGAACCCAAGACTCGAGGGCAGGCATGTGGTTTCTAATTCTCAGGAGGTAGTTTCTTTTCTCCGCCCAGAGACCGGGTCAAGATGGACGCATATCCTTTTTGTCTCCTTTGCTAGTAGTCAGATGTTTGTTTTTCCCTAGTCTACTGTTTCATTGGGTGTAGCCCTTAAAGGGTCCTAGATTCATCAAGGGTCTCAGTTCCAACCCCTAACTTCATGTAAGCCCAAGCCTTTATCTCCCCAAATGTCTGTTAAAACCCAAAGTGTTGCAGGTTCGGTTGTACCTTTAAAAGGATGTTTGTTGTTTTTATTTCCAGCATTTTCATGTGTTACGTAGCAGGAAGTTCCAGATATTGTCAGAACAGGAAGTCCAACTCAATACTTAGTAGATAAAATTGTCGCTGTCTGTTTACTTGTCTATTTTCTTCAGGAGTATCAAGCTCTGGGAGGTCAGGGACTAGGTCTGACTCATCTCTGGGTCAAGACACCAGCCCAAGACCTGGCACACAGTAAATACTCAGTGCATTTCTTGATACCAGACCTTCACTCAAACACCTCTAGTGTTGGCAGACTCACTTTCTCCCAAAGTAGCCTTTCCTTTGGAGAGGGTTGTGTTACCTGGGTGACTGCCTGGCTCCTGGGGGACAGCCTGCCCCTCATTTGTGTTCATCCTTCCCAACACTCAACTTGTCTACTCAGATTCTGCAGAGCGGGGCTCAGGGCCTGGATGATCTCAGTAATAACTGGGACTTTGAGCTTTAATTCAGGAGAAAGTACATGGATCAATTCTAGGTGTAAACCTAAAGCTCTCATGCACCATTGGTAGAAGTTTGGATGGGCACAATATTTTGAGAGTGCAATTTGACACCATCTATTGAAATTTGAAATATGTATACTTGCAGTTCACTTCTCTGAATCTATTCTATTCATACAAGAATAGTTAGTGTAGCATTGTTTGTGGCACAAAAAATTGAAAACCACCCAAATGTCCATCAATAAGTGATCAACTAAATAAGCTATCTACAGTCATACAATGGGAAATTGTAAGACTTTTTTTTTTTTGGTGAGTAAGATTGGCCCTGAGCTAACATCTGTGCCAACCTTCCTCTGTTTTGTATGTGGGACACTGCCATAGCATGGCTTGATGAGCAATGTGTAGGTCCGTGCCTGGGAGCCGAACCTGCGAACCCCGGGCAGCTGAAGCTAAGTGGAGCGCAGGAACTTAACCGCTATGCCACTGAGCCAGCTCCAGTATTTTTTTTTTTTTTTAGGAAGATTAGCCCTGAGCTAACTGCTGCCAATCCTCCCCTTTTTGCTGAGGAAGACTGGCCCTGAGCTAACATCTGTGCCCATCTTCCTTTGCTTTATATGTGGGATGCGGGCCACAGCATGGCTTGACAAGTGTGCTATGTCTGCACCCAGGATCCAACCATTGAACCCCGGGCTGCCGAAGCGGAACATGCAAACTTAACTGCTGTGCCACTGGGCCGGCCCCTCCAGTTTTTTTTTTTGATGAGGTAGATCTACGTGTATTGGCGTAGGTAGAACTCCAAGTCATATTGTTCAGTGAAAAATGTGAGTCTGCAGGGTGGTGTATATGATATATGTATGTAGAACCAAACAAACCTACAAACAGTATAAATTGGTACATCCTGAAGGCTGTTTGGCAATATCTATCAACTTTAAAAATGCTATTTAAACTTTTAAAATAACCTCAACTGACTAATCTCCACTAATAGATATTCATCTCACAAATAAATTTGCGAAATTATAGATGAAAATATTAATTGCAGCATTGTTTGTAATAATAACATTTTGGACACAGCCTTTCTTTCCCTAGGGGGCTGGATAAATATCATGCATAAATGGGATAAATGCATAAATGGGATACTATGCAAATGTGAAAAAGAATGAGGCTGCTTTCCATACTGATAAGGGTGGTAAGATAAACTGTAGAGTGAAAAAAACAAGGTATAGAACAGTGTCTCTCTGTGAAACGTACATATATGTATATATACATTGGGTTTTAAAGGCTCAGAATATCTCTGGGAGGAATCACAGGAAACTGGAACTGAAGGTGGTCTCCAAGGAGACCAGGTGGCTGGGAACAGGGGAGTGAGGGCCACTTGATTTCCACTGTGGTCCCTATTGAACCTTTGGAATTTTGAACTATCTCCTTGTAATTAAGTAATAGAAATTTTAAAGTATAATTCTAAAACTAGAAGCAAAAAGCCCTATGAAACAAAACCCTTTCTATATGTATGTACATATGTTGTGTACAAAAAGGAAAGGAGGATACACTCCAAATTAGGGGCAGTTGTGGAAGATCCCTGGGATTGGACAAGGGGTGATCAAGGGTGACGTTGATTTCATTTTGATTGTTTGAATTTTATGTTTGTAATTTTTAAAAAATTAGGAATTTGGGGCTGGCCCGGTGACGCAGCAGCTAAGTTTGCATGTTCCAGTTCGTTGGCCTGGGGCTTGCCAGTTCAGATCCCGGGTACAGACCTATGTGCTGCTTGTCAAGCCATGCTGTGGCAGGAGTCCCATATATAAAGCAGAGGAAGATGGGCACAGATGTTAACTCAGGGCCAGTCTTCCTCAGCAAAAAGAGGAGGATTGGTGGCAGATGTTAGCTCAGGGCTAATCTTCCTCAAAAAAAAAAAAAAAATTAGGAAGGTTACTTGGATTTTATACAATATTTATGTAAACTGTTGCATCTTTTAAATTATGTTTTAATTTTTAAAAATAGACTTCAGGTGGCTAGAATACAACCACTCCAGGCAAAAGAGTGAGGCTGACCCTCTTCCTTCTGAGAGAAGGATTCATGTCATGCCCTTTGTTCCACCTGCCTTCCCCAAGGACACCCTGGCTCAGAAAGAGGCACCTAGGCTACTCGGGGCATCATTCCAAAGAGCCTCGCCTGTCACCTTTCACCCACTTAGCTCCCTGTCCCCAGTGTTCTGGGCTGAGAACCAGAGCCGATTGACCATGGGGTTGTGTTTCCACAGGGCCTATCAATGTGAGGTCGAGTAGGGCCAGCCCAGGAAAACTGGGTCATCTGCTCCGACCTCCACTTCTCTGTCCTTCCCCTTCAATGCCCCGCCACCCTTTCCCCACCTCCCAATCTGTGTTTCTCTCTCAGTCTATTCAGTGGAGAGAAGTCATCTGAAAAGCCCATTCGACTAGATGTATGGGGATTTAGTGTTCCCCGCTCTTGACTAGTTATATTTGAGGAGGCATCTAAAGGGGCAGTGCTTAACTCTGAGGAAGGACGCGATAATGGTGGAATTTCTAGCACCAGTGAGGATCCTGAGGCAAAAGGGCCTTGCTTTCCCTCATAAGTCATGTTGCTAGGCAATGCCATATAGCACTTAAGAGCTGGATGGGCTTTCAAGCCAGGCTGACAGGATTCATATCCCACTCTTTTACTTAGTAGCCGGCAAACCTTGGGCAGGTAACTCAAACTCTCTGAACCTCAGTTTCCAAACCTACAAGATGGGGATATTAAGAGAAGCTCACTTACAGGACCTTTGTGAAGCTGCAATGAGATATTACATGAAAACATAGAAACGTAGAAAGCAATCAATAAATGTTAGCCATGATTACTATTACTTGTACAAATACTTTTTTTTAAAGGAAAGAGCTAAAAAGCTTTGAAGGCCCCTGCAGAAGAAATATTAAATCTGGCAAGTCAATAAGTCACCTGGATATAGAGCAAAGAGGTATTAGTCACCAACTTTCTTTCTTTCTTTCTTTCACCAGCATTCTAATCCAACCCAAGTCAGGAACAGCTGTCATGACAGAAGAAGTTTTTGAGCAAAAGTCTAAGGAAAATGATGTTCTGACCAAAATCTTGACAACTTCATTTGAAAGATGGAAAACATCTGACCTGGGGTTATGAACTGCTGAGCTTGCCTTGCTCACATGAATTGGTCAATGTTGATTTTGTGTATGTAGGTCAGTGGTCACATTGTATTTTCTCAACTAAATTGAGTAAGTATATTTCAATGTTGCCTTTTTTTTCTTCTTAAGGCAACTTTGAGGTATAATGAGTTTTGACAAATATATTCACTCATGTAAACAATCACACAATCCAAATATAGAACATTTCTATCGCTCCAGAGAGTTCCCTCGTTCCCCTCTATAGTCAGTCCTTCCACTCATCCCCAGGCAGCTGTTGATCTGCTGTCAGTGTACATTACTTTTGCCTGTTCTAGAAGTTCACAAAAATGGCATCATATGGCATGTACTCTTTTGCGTCTGCTTGCTTCTGTTCAGCGTGGTATTTTGAGGTTCATCCATATTTGTTGCCGGTATTAGTAGTTTACTCCATTTTTATTGCTGAATAGTAGTCCATTCGATGAATATAACACAATTCTGTTAACTTTATATACTAGATTTTGAGAGAATAAAGGTTGACTGAGTTTAGACTCTAGAAGGAGAGGGGGAAGAGGTAGGAGCTGGAAATCAAAGCCTCAAGTTCGTGTTCTGTCCTTTCCCTCATGCATTCTGTTACCCTGGGCAAGTCCTTCCCACTCATCCGGGTTTCCGTCTCCTCAAATGTAAACTCAGGGCACTAGATGATCTCTAGATAACCATTCCTTGCAGTTCCATTACAGGGGGAAGGGTTTCTTTCTCTACAAAAGGCACATTTTTTAAGGCTCACAGGTAAGGTTCTGCCCCCAGGAGCTTAGAGTAGACCCAGTGAATTCCTCTGGCAGAAAGGGATGGCAAACTCCACAGAAACCAGATAAGCAAATTGAGAGTAAGCAGGGAGGCCCCTGGCAAGTCCGGGAATTGATCAATAAATATTTACACGCTATTCAGAGCTTCTATCCCTGGATTTTCTGCCAAAAGCTCTTGGTGGTAAACTCTTGGCTGGAATCAAGGGAGTCAGGCCAGGAGGATTTTTATGGAGTAGGAGGGATTCTGAGAAACTCAGAGAGCAGGCCATAGTGAAGGGCTGAGGCTGCCACTCGGCCTAGAGGGTAGGGTGGGTAGAACCAAGGGAAAGGGCAGCAGGAAGAGCTTGATCCAGGGAATGGATCAGAATCTTTCAGAGACACCATTGAGTCCAAACGCTCCCATAACCCAGATAAACCCCAGGGCCCCACATGGCTCAGGCTTAGCACCTTCAATGTCACATTCAAGAACTGTAGTATAAAGGGCAAATTGGAGGAGATCATATATACATATACATACTTGTATATGCAGAGAATATTTATGACAATTCACACAAGAAACTGGTAGCAGCATTTGCCCCTGGGGAGTGGAAATTGATTGGAGGGTACAGGGGATGGAAATGGGAAGGAAACCTATATCCTTTTGTTCTCTGGGATTTTGAATCATATGCATTTTAACCTATTCAAAAATGAATAAAAATGTACTAAATCCAAGAACAATAGTCCAACTCCAAAAACTAATTTAAAATGAATCTAATATTTGTAACTCTTGAAAAACATCAAAGGGTCTCTAATCCATGTCAACACTCTTTAGAATCTCCTTTGTTCTCACTAATCCTTTCACGCCCCACTGCTGCCTCTCAGTGTCCCTCACTCACCAAACTTGTCACTGTCCATCAAAAACTGTCCCTAGGGGCCAGCCTGGTGGCGCAGTAGTTAAGTGCACACGTTCCACTTCGGCAGCCTGGGGTTCGCCACTTCAGATCCTGGGTGGGGACATGGCACCATTTGGCAAGTCATGCTGTGGTAGGCGTCCCACATACAAAGTAGAGGAAGATGGGCACGGATGTTAGCTCAGGGCCAGTCTTCCTCAGGAAAAAGAGGAGGATTGGCAACGGATGTTAGCTCAGGCTAACCTTCTCAAAAAACAACAACAAAATACTGTCCCTCTAGGCCTTTTCCCCCAAGCCTAGCTTTTTTTCTTTCCTTCCCTCTTTCCTCTCACCTCTCCATCCTGTCTCTGTCACCCTGTTATCCAAGTTCTGTATCTCCAAAGCCTAGAAATCAGTCAGACAAGACAAAGTTCTCCTTAGAAAAGCTCTCCTTAGGGGCAGAAAAAAGGTGAGCAGGCAAAGGAGTCGCCATCATGCCCCCATTGTATAGACAGAGAAACAGAGGCCCATGGAGGGACATAGTCACATAGCAAGTCAGAAGCAGAGCCAAGGCAAGGGTGCAGGGCTCCTGATTTGAAATCATATTTCAGGCCTTTCAACCCCTTTGCCCCAAGCTTCTATTCATCCTTCCAAGCCTAGCTAAGGTGTCTTCTCTTCCAGGAAGCCTTCCTTGAATCTTTTTTTGTGGAGGGAGAGGTTACTTCTTCCCAAAGAGATCTTGGAGAGCTTCCTGGAGGAAGTGCTATCCCTCGACTTCAACTATATGACTTTGGCAAAAGAAAAAATGATATTTCCCAGTTATAACACTATTTACTATGCTTCACAGAACTATTTGCCCTAAGACAAAATGTACTACAGTATGTTAGTAACTCAAGCTGCCTCAATTTTCATGCAAGAAACTTTCTTTGACATGTGTGTAGTAGTTTTCCATTGCTGTGTAATAAACCTCCACAAACTTAGGTGCTCAAGATATACCATTTATTAGCTCACAGTTCTATAAATCAGAAGTCCAGGCACAGCTCCTCTGGGTTCTTTGCTCAGGGACCCACAAGGCTGAAATCAAGGTGTTGGCCAGCTGTGTCCTCATCTGGAGACTCAACCTGGGAAAGATTGGCTTCCAGGCTCCCTCAGGTTGTTGGCAGAATTCATTTTCTTGCGGCCATATTACTGAGATCCCCATTTTCTTGTTCTCTGTCGGTCAGGGAGCACTTTCAGCTGCTGCTGCTCCTGCTGCTTTTTTTTTTTGCTGAGGAAGATTTGCCCTGAGCTAACAACTGCTGCCAATCTTCCTCTTCTTTTGCTTGAGGAAGATTAGCCCTGAGCTAACATCTGTGCCAATCTTCCTCTATTTTGTATGTGGGTCACCACCACAGCATGGCTGACAAGTGGTGTAGGTCTGCACCCAGTATAGAAACCTGCGAACCTGGGCCACCAAAGCAGAGCATGCCGAACTTAACCACTGCGCCACAGGGCCGGCCCCACACACTTAGCTTCTAGAGGCCCTCCTTGGGTCCTTGCCATGTGGCCATCTGCACAACATGGCAGTTTGTCCCTTTAAGGCCAACATGGGAATGCCTGCTGCTCCAGAAAATGATTTAATGTTGGGTAAAAATGCTGTACATTTTTCACACATAGGCTTTATCATTTTTATGCTATTTATTATTGACATACAATATTTATTATGCACATACAATATTTCTATACAGTTGAATATATAGAAACGTGCACAGACACTTAATAGCACTGTGATCTTGAGCCTCAGCAACCTGAGCCTCAATTGCCTCATCTGTAAAATGGGGATAACAACAATGTCCATCTTGGAGAGTTACAGGCACATCATAAATGCTCAATAAATATAAGCTGCTGATTATATTAGTCCTGAAGACTAGAGAGGGTCTAGACACAGGGAGATTAAGTGAGTGAAGGATGGGGTTCCCTAGGAGGAAGAAAGTACAAGAGCAAAATCCTGGAAGCAGGAAAGCTGGTGGTGGTTTGGAGTGTGATCATTGGTAGAGGGTGTGTGTGTGTTGACAGAGAATGCCAAAAGCTTGGGTGGGGGCAGCTTCAAGCACAGCACTTACTGAATGCTTACTGTGTACCAGGTACATGAGAGGGGGCCTGGCCAGTAGTAGTATTTTCAGCCTGAAGGTGGTGGGGAGCCAAGGAAGAGCAGAGATCAGGAAAGGGCAGCGGTCTGAGCTTCAGGGAGTCCATTTGCGCTACAACAGTGGCTGGTCCAGCACGAGGGAAACTCACTGTCCACGCTCTCCTCTCCAGTCTCAAAGCTTGAGGGATGCAACCATTTTCCTTTAAAAGTTCGAAACGTGGGGATTCATGCAGGACACTCACAGCAGAGCAGCTCACTCGGGTACTTGTTCATACTCACAAACATACCCACATGTTTATCACATGGAGCCCCAAAGTCACCACCCCACCCTCACACCATGGGCAAATGGACTAAAACTAAGCTAGGCATTTGGCTTCCTGCACTCATCTCCTCTTCCTGAAATGAATCCTGTCCTGACCATCACCTCCTCATGGTCAGGGGCATTAAGCACAGTTCACCCAAACAAACTCGGATGCCTGGAGGTTGGGGCTGGAGGTACTATTTAGGAAGCACAGAACCAGCCATTTTGCAGATAGGGAAACTGAGGCTCAGACAAAGAAAGTGACTTGCCCAGGGCCAGGCAGTGAGGCCAGGATTGATAGAACCAGGATTGAAATCTGGATTTACTGACAGTCAGACAAGGGTCTCTTTCATGGTGTATACGCATGCCCCCCCACCCCCACCCCCACCGTTATCCTCAATTCAGGCATCTCTGGGTTGAACAACAAAGCTTTTTGAATAGGAATTCAGGAGCTATGGCCCCTTGTTAATGTATAAACCTATCTCTTGGGGGAATTTGGGGATCGTGTCTGCCCTAGTTGGCTTTACCAATGAAATTTCTTCCCCTCTCTGTCTCAGTTTCTTCATCAATAAAATGGGAAGAATAATATTACCTACTACATACATTATGGGATTGTTGTGAAGACTAAATGAGTTATCAACACAGGTAAGCACTTAGAATAGTACCTGGCATATAGAAATCTCAATAGTTTCTTCACTAAAATTATTTGTTTAACTCTAGATCTAGGGCTAGTGGGGGGTAGGAGGAGAGCTCTGCTTCCAGAGTGATCAGAACTTGCTGGTTTTGACTCAGATTCCAAGCTACCCACTGGGCTTCATCTCAGCCTTGCCCTCTAGCTTAGGGGCTAAAGGGGAGGGGGGGGTGGTGAGACAGTTCTCCAGCAGGTTCATACCTTCAAGTACACGGAAGGCCTGTGAGGGACACACCCAGGCTGACACATCTTTACCCTTTGAAGTGGGGGGCCCCAAGTCATCGGGGAGCCCCCAGGGTTTGGTGAGGCCAAGCCCAAGTCCCAGACAGGAATAGAAGGGTGACCTCTTGACCTCCAATCCTGGGAGCCATAAAATTGGGCAAGTGCTTACATCTGGGCAGGGATTGGATGGATTAACCCCATGGATGTGAGCTCATGAGCACATGGGTGTATATTTGTACATGGATGCCTTCATGTGTATGCATAGATGTCCATGCATATCCATGTGTGTACATAGGAGTGGCATCCTATGTCTGATTGGAAATGGGATTCTAGGATTACCCCCAGTATGGTGCCCACTGCCCCTTTTTACAGCCCCCAGGTCCAGGCCAAGGTCCCAGAATACTAAGCCCGCTCCCCAGGACCAGGGTCAGTAGATGGCTCTGCTACTCTATAATCCTAAGCACGTACCTTGACCTCCCTCTGCCTCAGTTTCTCTACCTATAAAGTGAGGAGTTTGGATGAATTGAGGTCTAGGTCTTCTCCAGCCCTGATAATAAATCTCTGCAGTGTAGAGGGATGGGTCCCCAGGGTTTCAGGAAGGGACTCCACTGGGCTCCAGCCCCCTACTTCCATAGGTACCTCTGACTCTACAGAGAAATGGAAGACTGGGATCTGACCTAGCAGTCTGTACATGGGGTTCAGCTAAGGCTGGGAGCAGAATCCAGGTCATTTAGGGTATCAGAGTTTATGTCAGGAGCCCCCATCCCTGGGCTCAGGGAACCAGAACTCTATGTCCAATAAAAAACCTCCTGTCCCAGGATAGAGGGTCCAGCTGTCAACTCTTGTACAAGCCAACCTTCTTGAGCTGTAACTGCTGATTTGATTAGAGTCTACTCGCTATCAGGCCCAGCAGGCTGGGTGGGGGAGTATATGGACAAAGATTCTGCCCTTGGGATGCCAACTACCCACTTGGGAAGACACATACACACCCACAATTGGTCATCTTCATTTACTGTTTATTGAATAAATAAATGACTGTCCATCAAGATAGCTCTGGACACATGGCTGGGGACAGGGAAGGCTACCTAGAAGAAGGGGTGAGTAGAATCTTGAAGACAGGAAAGATCTGAATTCACAAAGGCCTGAAGAGGGCTTTCCAGGCAGGGGAAAGAGCTTGAGCAAAAGTGTGGATGTGGGAGAGTGTTGAAGGGGCAAAGAGGAGTTTGACCTTAGCACAAGGTGCATGTGGGAGAAGAAGGGAAGATGAAACTGGAGAGAACTGGGGCTGCGTCATGGAAGGCCATGAATGCTGTGTGAGGAGTGTGGTACTTTGGGAGACACAGAAGGTTTTAAGCAGACAAGTGGTGTGACAGGAGAGGTGTATTAATGATTATACAGTTAAGTCAGCAAAGAGGTCAAGAGAGGGTAGCAGGAAGCAAATGTGATGGGCATAGGCTCAGGGTTGCATGAAATGAGGACACTTTAGGGACACCATTCCAAAACACTGCTCTCTCCTCCCCCGAGCAGCCTCTGGATATTATTTCCCGTCTCCTTCTCCTAGCTGCTAGGGCTGAGGAGTCCCTCTGGGGTTTCAGACTAGGCTGGGACAGGATTTTGTCACCAAAGCATGAAGCTCTGGCCTACCTCACTCCCTGTCTCCTGTTGGGCCAGATGGGCAGTTCTCAGACCCACCCTCACCAGTCCTGCTGTACTGAGACAGGACTCAGAACCTCTGAGATTCTGAGGATGTATATTTGTGGCCTCTCCCTGGGCATTTCCCAGGCCACTGGGGGAGCTGGGGGTTTAGAGCATGGGATTGGCAGAATCCTGACAGCAGAGTGTTTGAAAGAAGCTCTAGAAGGAAGCTTGGATATGTTAAGTTTGACAGAAAAGGAAATTGAGGCCCAGAGAGGTAAGACGACTTTCTTGAGGTCACATAGCAAGTTTGGGGCAGTCAGGACTGGGCCCAGGTCCCCCTGGGGGTGCTGAAGCACTCTGGGATTTAGGCAATCTGGTGCATGTAGAGTAGAGAGGGCTGGGGCCAGGAACTATGGGTTCAAATCCTGGCTCTGCCATTTACTATAGCTTTGTGACATTAGGAAGTCACTTAGGCTCTCTGAGTCTGTTTCCTTAACTGGAAAATGGAGATAATACTCACTTTTGGGGGTTGTTGTGAAGATCAAGACACATAAAACATGGGGCCGGCCTGTGGCTGAGTGGTTAAGTTGGTGCACACCACTTGGGCAGACTGGGGTTTCGCTGGTTTGGATCCTGGGCACCGGCACAGCACCGCTCATCAGGCCATGCTGAGGTGGCGTCCCACATAGCACAGCCAGAAGGACCTAGATCTAGAATATACAACTATGTACTGGGGGCTTTGGGAAGAAGAAGAAGAGAAAAAAAGGAAGATTGGCAACACATGTTAGCTCAGGTGCCAATCTTTAAAAAAAAAACCAACCACATATAAAGTGCTATAGCACAGTGTCTGGTACTGGGTAACTGTTCAATAAATGTCCGTTAGTGGTCTGGCTGCGGCAATAGTAGGTACTCAATAAATGTTGAATGCATTATTGAATATGAATCCACATACTAACAGTGAGATTTGTGATCCTCAGTTTCCCCGTGTGAAAATCGAGACTAATAACTGATCCCTGTCCTGTCACTTTTCTGTCCAGCCCCGGTAGCAACGTGGATCAAATAAGGTGTGTAAATATTCCAGTACAGAACGGTCTCTAGGTCAATGTTTATTCAGCCCAAAGCAATTCCTCTCCACGTCCTACTCTGCAAAATTTCCCGTCAGCCTAACCAACTCTACATATCCAGGTGCTCCCGCGGAACCAGGAAAAAGGGATGTCGCTCACCTCTCAAGTCTGCCTAGCTAAGGAAAAATAGGGTGGGAAAGCAGAGAACGTGTTGGGGGTGAGGAGGTGAGAGAGAAAAAGGAGGGAGAGCAGGGAGAAAGGAGGTGCGTGGACGTGGTGTGGAGTTGAGAAAAGGGTACAGACTGGGGTACTTGGATATAGGATGACGGTGAAAGGATATGGGGGGACAGTGGGAGAGGTGAGGGAGCTGGGATATGTGGAGGGAGTGCAGGAAGATGGGGATCCCGTGGGAAGGAGTGGGGACGCTCCTCACTGAGAGGTCTGGGGGTCGCCCTGGGGCAGGGGGTCCAAGCTCCCAGCAGTCGCCTCTCGCGGCGGTCCCCGGAGGCTCGGAGCCGGGCTCCGGGGCAGGAGCCACTAGCCGGCGAACCGTGGATGGGGCAGGGAGGGGGGATCCGCAGCCTGGGATTGGCCGCCGCTCCGCCGGCCGGTGACGCGGGGCGGGCGGGCCCCTTTGTGACGTCACAATCAGCTGTTTGAACGTTCCAATTTGTGCAGTGAGCCCAGCAGCAGCCGCTGCACAGACTCAAAGCCCGGCGGGCGAGCGCAGCAGCCCGGAGCGTCCGGCCCGCAGCCCCGCCGCCTCCCCGCCCAGCCCCCGCGATGCGCCCCGGCCTGTGATCAGCCGCCGATCCTGGGACGCTCCGCCGCACAACTACCTCAGCGCCACCCTTCCCGCCGCCCCGCCCTCGCCCTCGCCCCCAGGTGAGTCCGGAGCAGCTCCGGCCGGGGGGGTGCTCCCCGCGCCCCGGGACACGCCCCGCGCCCCCTGCTCCCGGGTCTTTGTCTGTTTTTGCCGGCGGCCGCCGAGGCTGCGTTCGGGTCTCCCGATTGGCTGCCGCACGCCGGTAGACCATGACGTCTCCCTATTTGCATATGACATTGAGACGTCACCAAGGCCGGCACCGCCTTCCTTCCCCCCTCCCCGCTCGGGTCGCTTGTCCTCCGGTGACCCGGTGGGCGCTGGGTCGGGGCTGGGCCCGTGGGTGAGGGACGCTGAAAGGCAGCGGGACTGGAGGGGCCTTGGCAGTTTCCTTGGCTACTTCAGCGGCTGGGGCAGGTCTCTGATCCCCTGGTTTCTCCTTGCGACTTGAGAGGGGTTCGGGCGGCGCTGCTGGGTCTAGGTTGAGGGGGTTGTCCCGAGTTCAGGGGCGGCTTGGAGCTTCAGCTCCGAGGTCTTTGGGGGAGCGCCAGATGGTGGTGGAATCCCCTTCCTCGGGCTCCCGGCTCTGCACCGCCGGGACTAACATAATAACATCCTCCTAATCCCTGACATGTGTGCAGCGCCTTAGCTAATATCACTCCCAGCCCCAAAAGGAGGAGTCTTAGACCTCATTTCATGGAAGGGGAAACTGAGGCCCAGAGAGAAGTGGCTTACTCGAGGTCATGCATCCAATTAGAGTTATAACTACTGAGTGAGTGACAGATGCATTAGCCACAGGCACATACCTACTAGGAGCTCAACACTAGTAACAAGTTACAAATCCTTGTCCACTGGGGACTCTACTTTGGGCTCAACATCATCCAAATTTGATAGGGCTGGTAGGTCTCCTCACTCCTGGATCTTTTTCCAGGTCTGGAGACTGGGTCCCCTTTTGTGGCCCTGATCCTAACTCTGTACCTTGGAGTCCCAGAGCCCAATAAAATTGCTGCCTCCCAGCTGTTTTGACCACAGGAAGGTGAGTCACTGGTTGCATCAGGGTGTCTCCAGGGCTGATGTAGGAGTGGGGTGGGAGGTACAAGTTCCCTTCTGTTTGGCTGTTCATCACCTCCCTGACCCCCAGGGTTGTCAGCTAGGAAGGACTGAACTGGCCTAGTGATGGTGTTTACAAGGCTTGTGCTGCCCCTCTCTCTGCTCACAGAGGGCCCAGAGAAGGAGTAGGAGAAAGAGAGCTTCTGACTTCCCCAGTGGATGGGCCCAGAGGCTAGACGAGGAGCCCCATCCCAGCCTGGGTTTTGCTCAAAGATGGGTTGAGGTAGTGGTGGCTTGGGGCTCAAGTGCTATTCAGGGCACGACTGCTGTAGTTATTAAAGGGAATGGTTCTCCCTGGAGCAGAGCTGGGAATGTGAGAACCAGGAAGCTGGCAGGGCTGGGAAAGAAAATCTGAGAGGCTCCCCCAGTGGTCATGAGTGGGCAGGCCCTGGCTGGCTGGTGCTGCTGTTACTCCTGGCTCTGTGGATGACTTGCTGTGTGACCTCAGGCAGGAAGCTTCCCCCCACTGAGCCTCCCTTACCTCAATCTGTAATTTGAGGAGGCCCGGAGAGGCTCTGGCACACAGTGGGTACTCTGGTAAGTGCATTATGAATCTTGGTGCCAGGAACCCCAGACCCTTTATAAAAGGGGTGGGCAGAGGGGCTCTGTGGGGGGGTCAGTAACTTGATCAAGGTCTGATTGCTGTCTGACCTCCTTATCTCCCCTGCATCATTATATTTTGGGGGATTGTTTGCTGAGGCTTTCCTGACTGTGTACACTCAGGACTGGATTCTCAGTGACCTGGGGCTAGGCCTGCTCTGCCACCATCTAGCTGTTTGTCTTTGGACAGACTTATATCCTCTGATCTGAAGTTGTAAAGTGGGCCGGGTGAATATCATGGTCCCTGAAAACAGCTCTTGACTTCCCTTTCATCTTCTCAATGAAGTAGTAGGTCCGTGGAAGGAGGCTGTGCCTCAACAAGTCCTCAAACTTCCCTTCCTTCAGGAGAGGCCAAGCTTGCTGGATTTTTGGTAACTGAGTCACTAACTCCTGTGGCTACAGATGGGTTGGGATGTGTGGCATGTGCTGGGCAGGCACTAGTTGGGGGTGGCCCAAACTTCCCTAATCCCTGTAGATCTGCCACCAGGGCCAGCACCGTGGGAGTGCTTCCTTCTGGAGTCCACTGTGGTTCTGCAAGTGTGGAAATACTCTCAGGGTATGGAGGTTAGGTGATTCTGTGTCAAGTGTGAAAACATTCCCAGGGAATGAGAGAGGTAGCAATGAGCATAGAAATACCTGAGGTGGGTTAGCATTAAGAGTAGAATGCCTCCAGGGAATGGAAGTGTGGACAAGCCCCCCAGGAGTTCTATAGGAAGGGTGGAAACATCCCTAGAGGAAGGTGACAAGGGGCTCAGTAGCAAAACTGTCAATCATCTTCAGGGGACAGATGTGGAGGGCCAAGCTTTAGGGACATCCAGGGGGTCTGGCCAGGAGCTCCTAGCCCAGGTCTAGTCCTGCGCTAGGCTGTGAGGTGGGGAGAGGGGCAGATCGAGAGCCACCTTCTTAGTGTCTCCATGGAGCAGGGGGTCTCCTTACTCATCTTCACCCAGGGAAGGGCTGATTGAGGGTTTAAGTCCTGGTCCAACCCTCAGTGCTCATCCTTAAGGGCTCCTAGGGTCTGATAGCTCCCTCCCTCCCTCATCACCTCCCACTGACCTGCTGTCTCCCTGGGGCCAGGCAACCTGATCCTCCTCCCAGCCAGGATGCTGCCCTTGAGCAGGAGTTTACGACTAGGGGGGCAGAGGGGGAGGGCCTGTGGGAATAGGATCTTTGAACTTTGTCTGTCAGACATGACTGAGGGCTTTGCGATCACATGGTGAGACGGTAGCAGTTCTGTGGGATTTCTGCTAGGCAGCACTTTTCAAACCACCCAGGCTCGAGTAGTGGTTCTAATCTCTGGGGTCAAGGACTGCTGTTTAGGAAATCATGATGAAAACCATGGTCCTTCTTTGCATAACAATACACAGGGACAATGGCCTCTCGCCACCAGGTTAAAAATGCCTAATCCAGACAGACATCCAGCTATGGATTATAGTGGTTATGGCTGCTGCCTCTAGAATCTGACTGCATGGGTTCAAATCCTACCTCTGTATCTTACTAGCTGTGAGACTTTGGGCAAGTTACCTTACCTCTCTGAGACTCAGTTTCTTTATCTGTAAAAGAGAGATAATAATTATACTCACTTCCTAGAGTTGTTGTGAGGATTACATGGGGTAATATAGGTAAAGCGATTAGTATAGTACCTGGCACATGAATGTTCGCTGTATTATGATAATGATGATAAATAATCACAATATTGGGCAATTTCTTTCTTGCTTGGATAACTCCTATTTACCCTTCAAGGTCCAGCTTGGATGCCCAATCCTCTGGAAACCTTCCCTGACAGAGTCTGGTCATATATATCACTCCTTCCATGTCCCTAGAGCATGGAATAATATTAATAACTAGTTGATTAGTTTACTGACTTCTTACTCTGAGTCCAGGTACTATTCTAAGCACTTTGTGTTTAGCTTATTTAATTCTTATAAGGACCCAGAGGAGGGTACCATTATCATTGCCATGTGACAGACGAGAAATCTAAAGCACAGATAAGTTAAATAACTTCCTAAGGCCACATAGAAAACAGAAAAGCCTGAGGGCAGGCTTAGCTACCAGAAAGTGCATAGGTGGCAAAGCGTCCCCACACGTCCCTGCTGTACTCTTGTCACTGCTCTGGGGGCTGGGGGTGGTATCCGGAAGTCAGGAGTGGGGGTAAACTTCAGTCAGTGGTGGCCCTGACTACTCTCTACACCTCCCAGGTTTCTGCACTGCCATAGGGCGCCCCCCTGAGGCCGCTTCACTTCCCCACCATGTTCCAGCGCCTCACTAGCCTTTTCTTCAGCAACCCCCAGCCCACTGAGGACCCTGACTGCCCCGGAGCCTTCGTCTCCGAGGAGGATGAAGTGGATGGCTGGCTCATCATTGACTTGCCGGGTGAGGCCTGAGTCAGGGACCAGGACTCTGACTCCTGGGTCTGTGAAGTAAGGGCAGGTGGCCGAGCAGCAAAGGGGAAGGGAGCTGCTTGGGGATTGGGGAGTTCCCTCAGGCCTACTGGGCAATCTGGGGCTGAGGCAGTGACACTGGAGGTGGGGTAACAGGGTCCCATCCCATGCAAGCCGGGGGATCTCTGGGCGGCACAGTGTTGGGACCCACACTTCACGTACCCTCGGGAAGCAGGTCGAGACTCCTGGCCTGTGGGTGCCCCTTGGGCGCAGCGGGCAGAGCAGCGGGTCTGACTAACGATACTCTTTCTCTCCCCGCCCCCCTGTGTCCGGTGTGTGTGTGTCCCTCCCCGCTGCACCCCCTCCTCCATATGGCTCCCCCTCCCGCACTCCATAGACAGCTACGCGGCTCCACCCAGCCCTGGGGCCGCCCCTGCCCCCGCAGGCCGCCCTCCGCCCGCGCCCTCCTTGATGGACGAGAGCTGGTTTGTTACCCCTCCCGCCTGTTTTACTGCAGAGGGTCCCGGACTTGGGCCCGCCCGCCTCCAGAGCAGCCCCCTGGAGGACCTCCTCATCGAGCACCCCAGCATGTCCGTTTACGTCACCGGCAGCACCATAGTGCTGGAGCCCGGGCCCCCTTCCCCGCACCCCGACGCTGCCCTGCCTGACGGTGATCTTAGCGATGGGTGAGCCGGCCGGGGGCGGAGCCTGGAGGCCTAGAGAGGCGTATCTCGGAGGCGCGGGTCCTGCCCCGCACTGAGGGGGCGGGACCCTCAGGGGCGTCTCTTAGTGGCAAAGGGCGGGCCTATGGCCAGGGACAGGGCTGGGAGCGGGGGACTGGGGCGGGGCTCTGAGCTACTGAGAGGCGTGGCTTCGTGGCTGGGGCGGGGTTTGGGGGAGAGGCAGTTGAGAGGCTTGGGATGGGTTTGGAGGCTGGAGGAAGGAAGCCAGAGCGTCGAGGGGGTCGGGTTTCTAGAGGCTTGTACAAAAGGCAAGAAGAGCGGAGGCTTCCCTGGGGTCTGGCTTACCTGTGGCCAGGGCTAGGAGGAAGGGCCGGCGCGCTATGAATAGAGACTGGCACTGCTCCAGGCGAGGGTGCGGGGACAGGGTGGGAGGCTCCAGTGCTCTTCTCCGCCCTCCGACTGTCTGGCTCTGACCGAGCCCTGCTTTGTCCCCGCAGGGAGTTGGCGCCTGCCCGCCGAGAGACCCGGGCCCTGCACCACGCCGCCGCCCCTCTGCCGGCGCGGGCTGCGCTGCTGGAGAAGGGGGGCCAGGCGCGGCGGCTGCAGCGGGCCCGGCAGCGGGCCGAGCGCCACGCGCTGAGCGCCAAGGTGGTGCAACGGCAGAACCGCGCCCGCGAGAGCCGCCCGCGCCGCCCCAAGCACCAGGGCAGCTTCGTCTACCAGCCGTGCCAGCGCCAGTTCAACTACTGAGCGTCCGCTGGCCGCACCACAGCCCCCTCGCCGACGCCTGACCCCTGTCGGGCCCCTCCGCCGCAGCCAGTGCGCTGCTCGAGGGGCGCCCGAGGCCCGCCTCAGGCTGGACATCACAACCTTCCTCTTTCTTAAGTGTGTGAGGTGGGGTGATAGCCCCCCTCTCCCTCAATGTCCCCACCTCTGATCCTCTAATCTGCCTCTGAATCCCCCCCTGTCTTTCACCCTTCCTCCTCTGGCCGCCATGCCCAGCATCTAATCCTCCATTTCCCCTACCCCGACACTCCATTCTTCCTTCTCTGGTCCGCGTCCCGCATCCCGCATCCCGCCCTCTGCCCTGACATTCCCCTTCATCCTTGCCCCCTAGTCCTCTACCTCTGGCCCACTCCTGATTCTCAGTCTTTCTTCCAGTCCCAGATCTGGCTCATTCCCTACCTTCAACTCCCACTTTACGAGCCACACCCTATCTCATGTTTGGCACTACACTCATTCCTTCTCCCTTATTATTCATTCCCAGTAATTCCCTCCCAAATGGGGGGGGGGGGGCGGGGGGCGGGGAGGAGAGACACTGAAACTAAAGGGTTCTGCCTTTAGTCTCCCCCTTCCCTCTCCCCTGGGGGCTGGGCTCCTTGGAGTTGCTTAGGCATGAAAAGGTGATGTACGTGGAAGAGGTCTGTGAGATGTGAGCTAGAGGGAGAAGGTGGAGGGAATCAAGGGAAAGAGACAGCCTACTGGAGAGGTAGACAGGACAGACAGGTTGAGAAGCTATAAGGAGCAGGGCACCATGGGAGCTGGCACTGTGCTTGCTCAGAGAGGCCAAACTCTGCTCTCAGGCTGAAGCCTAGAGTCTACCCCCACTTCCCTTTCCTATAATTCCACCTCCCAAATCTCTTCCTGAAATCCAACCCTCTGCAGGCCCTTGAGTCTGAAGGGCTTAGTTAGTATCTTGCTGCCCCATCCACAACATGTCATCCCAGGAGTAGAGGCTGGGCAAGGCCCTGCCATCCTGGCCATCTGTTCACATGCCCAAGGTGCTAGAACTAGCTTAGGAGAGATGCAGGTCAGAGGGCTTCTAGGCAGGGGAAGTGCACACCCCAGAGTAAGAATGCAGAGGAATGATGCTGTGGAGGTGAAGCCATCCCAAGACTGACAGCTCAGTCTTCATCTTGCTCTAGCCTTGTATTTCACACCCTGCCCAGGATGGCTAATAAACATTCTTGGGTAGGAGGCCAGGAGCCCCACTGTCCCAATCCCCAAATAGTCCTTATCCAGGTTCAGGGCCTTCAGGGGCCTCTGCTCATTTTCTCCCTCAGGGCTCTCTTCCTTTCTACGCTGTGGGAGAAATGGGTGCCCTATAGTTCCCCTCCCCTCCCCCTCCAGTAAGTACTTGGAGAAGGGAACCCGAATCCCTGGGTGAGACAGAGGGGTCGGGGCAGCCAGCTTTCCCCTTCTCATGGTGAGACTGAATTTTGGGCTCAGACACCAGCAACAGCCTCTTGGGATGCCCGGAGTTGCTTCCCTTTTCCTCTTTCTAACAGTCCTTTTCTAGTGTGTGCTCTTCTTCCCTGAAACTTTTAAGATTTCCTGTTACATACTAACATAAGTCTTCCCCCTCACCCCAATTCCAGGTTTCCAGCTGCCTTCCCTGACCCTAGAGCCCCAAGCCTCATGTGGGGTGTGTGGGCAAGGCAGGGGGTAGCCCCATGAATACTGGGATGGGGACAGAGGAAGCCCTGTTGGAGTCTCCTATGCAAGGGAGTAAGCCAAATTTACACTAAAAGCAGATCAAAGTCCCCACACCAGTCCACTAGGGTCCCAGTAGCTGACAACCTTGCTCCTCTCCCCAAGGTTCTCCTTCAGCTAGGACCTAGTCACTTTTATTCTTCCAGCCAACCCTTGGTCGTTTCACAGCCAGCTTAAGGTCTTCAGCACTTCCAAGAACTGAAACTCCCTCCAATTCTTCCTGCCTATTCCTTTACTGCCAGCTTGGGCCTAGGCTCAGTCCTGGGCAGTGCCCAGGATCCTTCTGGTGCAGGAAGAGTGAGACATAGTGCATTTGGCTCAAATTTCAAAGGGCCTCTCCCTTACCCATATTTCTGGAGTCTCCTGTAGTTCTAGAACCCTCCAATCTCATCACCAGGCTAGTTGCAAGGCTCATGTTTTTGTACTTTCCTATAGATTCTGTAGCATTGAGTGTGGCAGTATTTTAATTGTGTATAGATTTCTAAGAACCAACACTACTCAGTCTCCTGCTAGTCTGACTCCTGAAGCATCAGAACTTGTCATACTGTACTGACTGTGTATGTGCCTTTCACCTTGAGCATGCTTCAGGATATATTTTTTTAAACCACAGAACTTGAATACATGAGGGAACCAGAATTCACAAAGTCCTATGCAACCTTAGACAGGAGGGGGTTAGAGAGTCTGTCTTGACTGATGTTTTCAGAGACCCTGGAGAAGTCTGTTCCAGTTTGTGAGTATTAGTTAATGTCAATACTACCAGCACTTTGCCAAAACTGAGTATGTCAGAGGGACTCCTGTTTCTAGAAAGAGTCCCAATTACATCAAAGGGCAACTTAGAGTAATTCCCCAATCTGTCTGAGTGCTCTCTTCAAGCTGGGTGTCACTTTTCAGCCTTTGCCAGTCTGGCCCCAGCAGGGTAACACGTGTGTATGAATGCAGTTTGCTGATGTTCTGGAGTATGCCTGCTCCCCAGCCCCCACCTGGAACCCTGATGAATTTGTTCTGACCCATAATGTCTTAGGTGAAACGAGGACCCCACCAGAGCTCTTGGATGCCTCCTCAGATCCATGTGGCTTTATGTGAGGGAACTGAATGCAGACATACCTTAGCCCCTTATATTTTCCCTCTTGCCCTGCCACGTAGTTCCAAATGGAACCAACAAGTTGAGTGCATCCCTCTTGGGTGTTTTGTGTTGAGATTGGCTGAAATGAGGAGACTCTGGTTGACCGTGTTGTGACATGTCAACAGACTCAAGGACACAACCACCTCGACTTGGTCATGTGGCATGCCTGTGTATGTGTGTAACAGGATTCTGATTGTTAAACTGTAATGTTATCCTCTATGGGAGAAAAAAATTAATATAAAGAAAAATAAAAATCTATTTAAAGCACATTATGCTTTCTGTTTGAGTAGAGCTGAAGTAGAAGCATGCTGCAATGTCAAGCATAGTACTGGCATAGGGTAGTATTATTAGGCTGGCTTTGGTTCTGGTTGTGTGTGTCATACAGGGAAGGAAAAGGGTAGATAAGCTTGCTGGGAACAAAGGCAGACAATGTTCGGTCTGACTCATAAATAACTACTTTTAGAGGATCCTTATAAGACATATGTACACTAAGACAGTTGAAATAGAGATGAGAATAAGAGCATGACAGAATCACCGACTCATCCTTTTTGTCTCACGCATTGGGTTATGGCAAGGGCAGAGTCACTGCAGGGGAAGGGATGGAATATATATCTAGCTGTAGGAGACACTGCAGAAAGCTGACGCCCAGACAAAGACAGGGCCCCAAATGTTGGAGTCCCCTGAAGTTTCGGGAGGGGAGTAGGGGCAGAAGCAGCTGGTTTGGAGACTACAAATTTTTAGGTAAGAATTGAGCCAGGAAAGGGAAAAAACCTGGTCATGTTGATGAGAAGTCACCCTTAAGCCTGATGCAGATGAGAAACAGGGCAGCCAAAGAGTGGAATATAGTGGACATCTCTGAAGTACAGAACACAAAATGACCGCTTCTATTTGGGAACTACCCCCTCTAACCACAGAACTGGACTGAAGGTGGAAAGCTGACTTAAACTGGGCTAGATTCTTGATGCTGTTACAAAGAATCTTGCTGGTCAGTCTGGGCTTATCTCCTGAATGGAGGTGTAAACACAGTTGTTTTGGAGCAACCCATCACATGCATGGAGAAGCAGAAATATGAGGTGGAAAAAAAGTGCTATTTGGGTTGCTGATGGCTTCCAGTCCCAGAAAATCCTGGGTGGCCTTTGATCCTCTCTAAGTTGATTCTGTTATCTGCAGCAAAAGAAATTTGACTAATGTATACCAAAGTGCCCAGTAGACTGCTGAAAAGGGCTAGTTTCTTTAAAGCCAAGAATGAGTTGAGTGAACAAACGTGCATTTTTCTCAACTTGCCAGGTGCATCTCAGGTGCAATGAGGACAAGACGGGATTCTAATTCACAAAGAAGGCTGTTCCTATTCATTTATGGTCCAAAGAGCGAGCTTGCTCACCCAATGATCCCTTACCAATAACATAACGTTTATGTTCTAGGACAAAGACATTTATTTAACACATTCAGTATTTCACATTGTACAAACCCTTAGATTCTCTTTATTCACTGGTCCATTTCTACAACAAATACATCCAAAACACTATATAATAAAATTATTTACAACATTTCCAAATGAGAAGATTCCTTTTGCTCCCACTACTGCTATTCACACACAGTACTTCCACAGCACAATACATCATTAGAAGATCTAAAAATGCTCACCCTGTACTCTAGGCTGCTTAGGAAATGTGAAAACTAATAACATAATCGCATTAGCTCCTCTCAATACATGGTAACATTTTAGAAACCTTGAACTTCATCTTGCAACACCAAGGGGGTTCAACAACTCTGCTTTCCCCATTGCACTTTACGAAACAGGTTGCAGGGACTAGGAAAAGGGCCACATTGTTAAAATGACTAACTGTACAGAAATGGATTTTAAAAAGTCACAGCTCAAAATTGCTCTTTGTAAAATTCACACACATTTACAAGTATCAAGTCGCTGTCCAGCTTGTTTACTTGGACTTTCTTCGCTTGGATTGCACCGCACTGGTTATGTCTGTGGGGGAAAGGAAGGACATGTTCAGCTGAGGCAACTCCTTGCAGCAATGCCTTTTAGATAGTCCACAAGAACCACGGCTGACCTAAGGAGAGCCCTATTGAACTCTGCATCAGTCTCCAGGCCTCAGAAGGGGCACTCAGTATGGAGAGGTTATCAGGCTTCTGCGGGAAGAAGGTATGGCCCTGTACATGAGGGCCTACGATCGGGGAAATGTGATACAGGTGGTGAGAGGTGAAGTGCACATACCCGGCTGAAAAAGTGGGAGGGGAGAGCTTCTTTAGCTGGGCAGTTGACACCACAATCTCTATCACCAGTTCCTAGTACCCGATGAAATGATGGATAGACTGACAGTGCTTTTGGTGAGAAATCAAGAGTGATGGCTACCAGGAAGTGAATAAATTGTGCCAGAGTGCAAAAAACCAGCCTGTGGATCCTTTTTGAAGCCAGGCCATTGTGTTGCTGTAAGGAACTCTTTGCCATGCTACAAAGTCTCTAAATAACATGACTGCGACCCTTGGTCAAGTGTCTACTGTAGCTTAGCCCAGTATATCAAGGCTGTGGATACATGCAGGCATTGAAGCAATTCAGAGCAAGCTACAGCCAGCTCTGAGCCCAGGTGAGCCTGAGGGCTTCATGGAAGAGGTGGGAACTAAGTGTGTTTTAATTACTCTAATTCCTCTTGTATTTTCATTGTCTTAATCAACTTAATCTTATCCCGTATTTAAACCATGGTTCTCAAAAACTTTTCCACAGAAACATCTTCTGCAGCAGAGTACAAGGAATAGCTTGAAGCTCTCCAAATGTAAATATTTCCTTAAAATCTCATACTGATCTTAAAAATTCACCCTCATTCTTCCTGCTGCTCCACAGTAGATATTTTGGTTTTAATATGAAAACAGTGTTTTTTTTTTCTTCTTCTTCTCCTCAAAGCTCCCCAGTATATAGTTGTATATTCTAGTTGTGAGTGACTCTGGTTGTGCTATGTGGGATGGCACCTCAGCATGGCCTGATGAGCGGTGCCATGTCCGTGCCCAGGATTCAAACCAGTGAAACCCTGGGCCACCAAAGCGGAGAGCGTGCACGAACTTAACCACTCGGGCACAGGACCGGCCCCCACAGTGTTTTAAAATTACTTTCCATCATGGGGGCCAGCCCCGTGGCGCAGTGGTTAAGTTCGCACGTTCTGCTTCTCAGCGGCCCAGGGTTCGCCGGTTAGGATCCCGGGTGTGGACATGGCACAGCTTGGCAAGCCATGCTGTGGTAGGCGTCCCACATGTAAAGCAGAGGAAGATGGGCACCGATGTTAACTCAGGGCCAGTCTTCCTCAGCAAAAAGAGGAGGATTGGCAGTAGTTAGTTCAGGGCTAATCTTCCTCCAAAAAAAAAAAAAATTACGTCCCATTAGGAGAAAAAAATGTTTTCTAACACATTAATGTGTAAGATAAATCAGACCTATCCATTTCTGGAAACTAGGCTGAATTTTCTGATGATGCATTCTATGTTCAATGTTCTAAGCAATTTTTCTTCTCTCTTTTGTATCATAAGTATTTTGAGAGCCCAGACTCAAAATGTAGATGCAAAAAGAAAAATTTTACTGCTCTACTAGCTACAGGAATTACTAAGAAGTGAGGCCTTGATGACTTTTCAAGAAGTGACCTGTACAATGTTTCTGAGCTTCTACTAGTGGAAATTTCAATATGCTTATCTTCTTGTTGAGAGGACATACTGCTTGTGCCATGTGGTAGAATCAGTCTCTCTGATTTACTCATTAGTCTTCTGCTACTCAGAGGGTAGTTAATCTGACAGGATGTTGATAACGGTGTTCTTTATTTTAATTCCATATAAATAAACTAAGAGTCTTATACAGCCCACAACTCCCCATAATTAACTCTTTACGTCTAACTCTCAAGCTGCATATTCACTGTAGCAAATCTGTCATTTGCAGTAAAACTATATATAGAATTTTGACTGAGAGTTCATCCTTAGAAAAATAACTGTTAATAGGTCAACTTTGGGAACTTCTCCTTTGTTGTGATAGGAAGGATCAAGTGGGCTGAGAAACACATATATGGCTGCAAAAAGAGGTGGGGAGTCGGGGGAACAAGCAACCTCAGGCTCTTCCCCCCTCCTTCCTTGCTTGTTCCCATCTGTCACTGCTCCAAAGCACCCAATAATCTGGCAGGCTGCCTCTGCTTCTGCGGATGAATCAACGAGTGGGGCCATGAGTAAACAAGTGATTTATGCTAGACACTGCAAAAAAATAATCTTTTAGATACCAGTGGGAGGTAGGAGTGGTGGTGTAGGGTGTACTTTTATATTTCTATGAGGGAAAAAACCATATCAACCTGATTTTGAAATGTCTTGTCACTTTCCCTGGATAAATCTAGCCCATCTGGGTCACAGAGCAAAGTCACTTTTGATGTCTTTATAAATATGTCTGAAAAAATGAGTTTTTTGTTTTTATGGTTCAATTTTATACTTCCTCCAAAATGTTACCACTCCACTGAACACATTGAGAATCCAGAGACAAACTCTTTAAGGTAAGGAATTCTAGGGAAGTAATATAGTGGCTGATAGAACATTCAGGGTATACTTCAGGCCTGTTCCTAAAGGCTGCCTAGCTTATCTGACTATGCATAATCCCACTCCCAAGCCCCCATAATAACACCATACTGGGAAAAAAAAATCACATATTGTTGAAAAATTCTCAGTTTTTTATTTTATTTTATTTTGAGGAAGATTAGCCCTGAGCTAACTGCTGCCAATCCTCCTCTTTTTGCTGAGGAAGACTGGCCCTGAGCTAACATCCGTGCCCATCTTCCTCTACTTTATACGTGGGACGCCTGCCACAGCATGGTGTGCCAAGCGGTGCCATGTCCTCACCCGGGATCCGAACCGGCGAACCCCAGCCCGCCGAAGCAGAACGTGTGCACTTTACCACTGTGCCACCAGGCCGGCCCCAATTCTCAGTTTTTTAAACCATCAAGGATTTTACAAATTAATGTCTTCACGGATATACAAACAGTCCAAAGACTAATAGTGTAGTTACATCATTTATATTAATATTTTAGAACAAACTATATGGTAAAGAACTGGGTCAATAGTCTTTCAGGTGGTGGTCCACGTATGTCCTTGGGGAACATTTAAATTTATAATTTGATAAGGGCATTTTTTCAGCCTGGTTGCCTCAGGTTGACTTTAAGCAAATTTGGTCAAATCTATAGTATAAGGTTCTATTAAATCTTCTAGTATCTTCCTTTACCTTCCGAGGAATTTAAAAAATTGACCTTGACCTTGCTCACTTCATTGTGCTTTCTACTCTATTACTTCTAGCCAGAATTTCTATTTAATTGTAAAGAAGTCTGGAAATTTCCTTTCAAAATTTGCATGGTAGGCTTGTAAATAATGCTACAAGAGTGCAGTTTCAGACAGTTATTATTCAGGGTTCTCCCATAAGATGTATGTAATTGTGCTCATTTGCCTTTCCACAAGAATAAGACTTCTGTTTTAAGTATATCTGTATACTGTTTTTTTTTTAAAGATTTTATTTTTTTCCTTTTTCTCCCCAAAGCCCCTAGTACATAGTTGTATATTCTTCGTTGTGGGTCCTTCTAGTTGTGGCATGTGGGACACTGCCTCAGCATGGTTTGATGAGCGGTGCCATGTCCGCGCCCAGGATTCGAACCAACAAAACACTGGGCTGCCTGCAGTGGAGCGCGCGAACTTAACCACTCGGCCACGGGGCCAGCCCCTGTATACTCTTGTTTTTTGACTGTTGCTTCTCAAGGCACTGGCTGTGGGCAGGGTAGAGCTATCACCCCACTTTGCTGTCAGAGGCATCTTAGGGCACCCTAGGGACACCGACTGCTGCTGCTGATTACAGGTTGCTCTTAACTTCCCTTCTATTAGCATATCTTCCCTGGTTTCAAACTTACACATTGAACTTCATGTTTTAAACTACGGATCCTTTTTCCCAGTTGAAAATATAACGACTATTATAAATATGAGAGTGAATAAAGAATAACAAGAGAAACTAGAAAAATCATTTCTGTTTTAATAGGGAACTCATCCTGTCAGGAAGCAGAACTACTCATTTGCATATTTGTAAACAACACATCTGATCAAGTGCAATTTTAAGAAGATATTCACTGATTTGTGGGAGCCAATTTCTGTGTCTGTAATTAAAAGTGTGTGTGGGGGACCCAACCAACCCAAAACAAAACAACAGATTGCAGGGGCGGGCCTGGTGGTGCAGTGGTTAAGTGTGCATGCTCCACTTCGATGGCCCAGGGTTCGCCGGTTCAGATCCCGGGTGCGGACATGGCACCACTTGTCAGGCCATGCTGTGGTAGGCATCCCACATATAAAGTAGAGGAAGATGGGCATGGATGTTAGCTCAGGGCCAGTCTTCCTCAGCAAAAAGAGGAGGATTGGCAGCAGATGTTAGCTCAGGGCTAATCTTCCTCAAAAAAAAAAACCCAACAGATTGCAGTGACCCATCAACCATGTCGGCCTCTCTGGACTTGCCCAGAAATCATCTAGCCCACCTGCTCCAACTGGCAGTCTAGCAGGCCTTGGCCAGCATGACGTAAGCAAACTCTGTTCTCACAGCAGGAGCATGACTAATGTCACTGGTTCCCCAACAATACAAAAGTAGCAATACTTTTCATTATATACTCTTATTATACTTCTCAGCTTTCAAGATTCTCATGGAAAAAAAGAATGTTTTTGATTTTGTTTGTGCATATATGATCAAAATCTTATGAGTGCAAAACGGCAAAACCTTTTTCCTCCCTCAAAACTTTAAGAAGTACTGAAGCAGGAAGATGTTTCAGGTGCCCAGCTTGACATATGTCTCCAAGTTTGAGGTGCATAAATTTTAGAAACTAGGCTGATGTTTTGTAATCACTCCCTGGGTATGAGTTGAAATACAATCACTGAAGTTATTTTATGACTTTGGCTCACTTTTTGGATACAACATAGCAGGCCAAATAATATGCATATTTATTCTTTATTTTGGACCCAAGAGGTCTAACACTTAAAAACTAAAACAGCTATAGCACTCATTTCTGATTTAAAAGGTAACATACCCTAGGACAGTTAAGGACTGACAGCCTGAGGGCTTGAGGCTAATGTGGAGATCTATACATGACTGTGATTCCTGGGCTCTGGCCAGAGCTCTGCCATCCTCTAGGAAGACACTTACCCAGCACCCCTCCATGCAAGATCACAAAGCCTGGGAGTCATTATTTCCTCTCCTAAGTCAGTTGCTAAGACTGAAAGTGTAGATGGGGCAGGCCTTCCAACATGACCACCACCACCTGGGACAATGTCCAGTTTAAGTATACAGGTCTATTCCCCAGCCTCCTCCTAAAATAGGTTCCAGCTTTCCATCTTTTCTTGGCTGGCAGTTCACTACAGAGTGGCTCTAATTTGGGCATCTCTTCTAACTATCCCAGCTGTTCCTTAGATGAATTCTTTCTGGTGCACTGTAAATGACACCTTTAGTATCTTGAGGCTCTGGGCTCAGGCCAAGTTTCCAAAAATCTGGTGTGTCACATCTCTAAAGGCCAACGCTTTTTTACTGTTTGAAAGGTAAATAAACAGAAGCCTAGAAGACCTTGATCCTTTGGGAAAGTGAGGGGCTAAGAGAATACAGAGGATTGAGGGGAAGCAGAATTTCCCATAGAACTCCAGGAATCTTCCCTTTTGTTCTCCAGGTTTAGTACTCAATATATTGAAAGGTGTGCTCCTTCCAAACAAGTTTCTACCTAGGAGATGATTCCCAGAGACGAGGAAGAAGTTGTTGGTTTCATTTCTTTATCCAAGGAGGGGATACCTAAGAGGACCCTCCCTGTGGTGTACATGGTACGCCTGCAGAGGAAAGAAGGCCCCTCTCAACTTCTCCCCTCACTCTCTGGTGGGCTGAGGTAAGGTGACTTCTACACCTCTGCTTTACCAATGTATGATCTACGGACTGTGGCCTACTCCCAAGGGCTCTTGTGAGGCATCATGAAATTCCTGCCCAGAAACATGACCTGCCAACGACAGCTGAGTTCTCAGATCAGTGTCTGGTGTCTAGTGTTGGTGCACCCACAACCTGCCCTGGTCCTTCAGGCTGGTGTCCCAAGTGGTACTTGACTGTGTGTCTCAGCAGCCCTGCTGATATCAGGCACTTGGCCAGGATCCCAGCCCTTGCCCAATCTGAGCTATTCAAGCTCAGCACATTTTCTGAGAGGATGAAGTATCATACCCTTCTTCAGATCTGGGCCTTTGCATATGCTGTACCTTTTGCCTAGAAACTCCATTCAACCCTCATAGCGTGGATAACGCCTCCTCATTCTTTAGGTCTCAGCTTAAACATCATTTTGTCCAGAAAGCTTTGGCAGAGGAGCAAAGCATCCCAGCTATATGCTCCTACAGTACCATGTAATTTTGCTACCATAGCTTTAACATTTAACACTGTATTAGAGTCTGTTCTTCCGGCTAGCACGTAATTGAGGTGATGAAGACAGAGACTCTATCTATCTTTCCACTATTGTATCCCCAGAGCCTGGCATGTAGTAAGTACTTAATAAATAGTTGATAGATGGTTATTAATTTAATAATTATTGATTATATACCTCTTTGTATTGGGCATCATTCTAGGCATCAGAGATACAGTGGTGAGCAACACCAGACAGCTCCTGCTCTAATAGATGTCTATGTTAATTACCTATCACATACGTAGAGATAAAGCTACAAACGTGGTGTTATGAAGGAGAACACGATGCTATGATTTCTCATAGCAGTGACAACGAAGCTAAGTAGGGAGAGTAGAAAGTTAATGAAGTGCAGAGAGGAAGAAAGAGGGAAGAAAGCTTCCTGCAACAGGCATAACATATATAGGCTTGTGATAAGAGGGATGAGGATGGCATGTCTGAGTTGCTGAGGGAAGTCAGATGAGGCTTGGAGAGGGTGGCAGGGCCAGACCACATAAAATCCTGTGGTCCATGTTGATGCTTTTAGAGTTTAACCCTAATTACAATGGCAAATCATTGAGTTTTAAGCTAGGACAATAGTGAAGATGGGGAAAAACGCATGAATTTGGGCCATCTGAGATAAAATCAGCAGCTTTTTGTGATGGATTAGATGTGAGGGTAAGGGACAGAGGTGCCAAGGAGGACTTGCCCAATGGACAGATGGTGGTGCCATTCACTGAGATGGGGAACGATGGTGAGGACCACATACTGGGGGTGAAAAATCACAAGTCTAATTTCAGACATGTTGAGTTTGAGGTCCTCTTAAGGATGTACATGCAGTTGTCTAAGATCTCTAGAGGTCTGTACTAAAAATACAAATTCAGGAGTCATCTGTGAAAGGCTGTAATTAAATAATGGGGGCATGAATAAGATCAGTTAGGGAGAAAATATAAGTTGAAGAGAAAGGGCAACTCAGGATTGAAGTTTGAGGAAAGCCAACGTCTAATGGCTGGGTACAGAGACTGAGAAGGAACAGCCAGAAAATTATGGAGAGTTCTAGGTTACAGAAGCCAAGGGCAGGTTAATTCAAAAAGGAGATGGCAGTCAATAAAGAAGAGAAAACTGGTAGTGTAAGGTTCTTGAGAAGGTCACAGAAGGTGGGATCAAAGGCACAAGTGGGGGAACTGGCCTTAGACTTGAAGAGGGACAGCTGCTCTGTTATAGTGGGAGCAAAGGAGGACACTGGTAGATTTATGTCTTGGTAGTGAGAGTTGAGGGAGTTCTATTTTCTCTGTGAAGAGGTGAGAGTCTCTGCTGAGAGAGAGGCAAGAAAAGAGGGTCAGGGGGTTTAAAAAGAATAGAGAATGGGAAGAAGAGTTGACCACAGAAACACGTCTTCTCCTGCTGTGATAAGGATCCTATTCTTCTATTTGACCCACAAATAGCACCCACATCCCACTGCTAACCTTTAGTAGAGCTGGAGGCTGAAGCAGGCCGAGAGGATCGCTTACGATGTCCATTTTCCACACTTTCAGAAGCGGCAGTTGGCTCTTCAGTTCGGGAGTTTCTTCGGCTTGGGGTTTTTGACTTTTCAATTATCTCTTTGGGCTCACTGCTGACAGAGGGAAGCATAAAGTATCCAAGGAGGTGAGAGAACCAAGTCACAAAAAAAGGGCTTTTCAGATAGAGTTTCATTTATAAGGCAGCAGATTAAGAACTACATAGTTATTCTGGAGAGAAAATATTCCACCCTGGGACAATGAGCACAATTAACTGTCTACATAACTGACAATTTAAAAGTGAGTCTAGTTTGTTTCAATAGTAAAAATAAAATACTAAAGCATAACGCTGGTGAAATTGTGGAAAAACAGGTAGAAAACATTAAGAACTTGGACCAAAACTCCCAAACTTCCTCACCTGTCTTCCTAAGATAATAATATTCCCATTCAAAAATTAACAGTACCTAAAATCTAGGAAATTACTAACATATGCTGACATTTACTATGAGCCTGGTATAGTCAGATAATGGCATGATACAAGTCACATTATAGAACATACATGGGAATATATTCACAATACACTGCTGGGTATATTGATTGCCCCTACCTCGATCCCCTTTTTTTAGTATGTAAAGATTTAAACTGGTAACATCCAGTATTGTTGAGGGCATAGGGGCAAAAACTCCTGATGGAGTGTAAACTGTGTAATCCAATGGTTCTCAACAGGAGGCAGTTTTACCTTGTAGGGGACATTTAGCAATATCCAGAGACAGTTTTGATTGTCATGACTAGGGGTGAGGGATGCTACTTGCATCTTTTGGGTAGAGGTCAGGGAAGCTACTAAACATTCCATAATGCATAAGACAGCCTCCCCCACCCCCCAAAAAGAATTATTTGATCCAAACTATCAATAATGCTGAGGCTGTGAAACAGTGGTGTGATCCTCTGGCTCAGCAATTTCACTTCTAGGTGCCTAAGAAAACAAATCTTTTCACAGAGCTCTAATTACACACAAGGATGTCAAAGCATTTTATTTTTACTAATCAAGACAGACCTAAATGCTTAACGATAGTAGATAAGTTAACTAAATCGTGGCACATCCATATGCAGTGATGAAAAAAATCATGTTACATAAGGGTATTTAATGATAAAAACTGTTGATGAGACATTGTGGGAAAAAAGTTACCAACATTATGAATAGTATAATCCCATTTTCATTACAATATATGAGTGTATATGTAACCACAAATGAATGAATGAGTGTGAGATATATATGTATGTGTATAATGTACAGTGTTTACATATAGATATAACACTGTATCTAGTGTTCACATATAAAACATTCCATCTCTATCTGTACATATGCTCTGTGAAAAGGACCAGAAGAAGATCAACTAAAATATACACAGTGAATATTGTTGAGTCACAGGAATACTGGTTTACTGGTGAGTAATTTTCTTCTTTGTAATTCTCTGATCTGAATTTCAAGTTTTCTTTTTTTTAAAACTTAATTTTAGTGAGGTAAGATTGGTTTGTAACATTATATAAATTTCAGGTATACATCATTATAAACTTTTGTGTAGGCCACATCATGTTCACCACCCAAAGTCTAGTTGCCATCTGTCACTGTACACATGTGGCCTTTCACCCCTTTTGCCCTTCTCCTTCTCCCTCTGGTAACCACCAATTTATTCTCTGTCTATGTGTTTGTTTCTTGTTGCTGTTGTTTTATCTTCCACACGAGTGAAATCATATGGTATTTATCTACAGATGATATTTCTAGAGAGGTAACAATGTAGTAAAGACTAGACTAGCTATTGCTGGTTTTGAAGATGAAGTGGGCCATGAGCCAAAAAATGTTGGAAGCCTCTAAAAGCTGGAGAAGTCAAGTTTTCTTTAATAAATTTCTTACTACTTTCATGGTTCAAAAAATGCATGTTAAAATCATTAGGAAAAAAAGAAGCTGATTAAACTTGCTTGTAAGGCATGGAACTGAAACAAAAGTAATGCAACAAAACAAGAAAACAACTGGTCAAAGTGATGCCTCTTCTGGGAAGTCTTCCATGACCTCACTCCCTAAGTGGAGTTGTCTCTTCTGTCTTTTGGGTTCACAGTCTGTATCTGGCGTTCTAGAGCACCCATCAGACTGTACAGCATGTTTTATTTTAATATCTTGTGCTTCCACTAGATTGTGAGCTCTTTAAGGGCATGAACCATGGCCTGACTATCAACTATCCCTACTCCTCCACTGCTCACTCATGCCAGAGGAGCCTTTGCTACTGGCACTATGGCTGGGAATCTGGCCACACTGTTCATTACCCTAGCTTTATGTCTACCAAATACCCAATAAACCAAGGCAAGTCAAGGAGAGGTGAGACAGGAGCTGGGGTGGATTTACGAGTCAGGGGGATTTACACATCCTTTTAGAGGTGGTGAGGATGGCTTTCTGGCTAGGAGCCCAGAAAATGGTCAAAGCTTCTGAGGAAGTAAGATTCCTAATGAAGGTACCTCTTTCTCCTGGCAAAACAAAAGCCACAGCAATACTGTCCTGCTATTTATATGGTCAATGCTCAGGCAGGTCTGGAAACAAACACCCACAGGGTATTTTTGGTCTGATTATCTTCCTTCTCTAGCCACATAGTTGTATATGCTTGAGAAGTGCAAATGAATTCAAATATTAGCCCAATCCAAATAAAACTAGACAGGCAGAGTAGTGTAGTAGGAATAACAATGAATTTGGAGTCAGAAGAACAGGGGTCAAGTCTTAGCTATGCATTTACTGGCCATGATATTTAATTTTCTCTATGCTTTCTTATTTTATTTTTGCTGAGGAAGATTAGCCCTGACCTAACACCTGTGCCAACCTTCCTCTACTTTATATGTGGGTTGCAGCCACAGCATGGCTGACAAGTGGTGTAGGTCTGCGCCTGGGATCTGAACCTGTGAACCCAGGCTGCCAAAGTGGAACGTGCCATACTTAACTATTACGCCACAGGGCCAGCCCCTCCATGCTTCAGATTCTTGTTCTATAAATCCCCATCTTTTGTGCCACAATACGTTAAGTGTAAGGGCTCTGGAGTCAGAAGGTCTGGGTTTGAATCTCACCTTCACTATTTATTAAATCTGTGGTTTTAGGCAATTTAGTTAACCTCTGTGAGCTTTAGGTTCCTTATCTGTAAGACAGAATTTACTTTCCTAATAGATACTGTGAAAATTAAACGACATAATACATCTAGGGGACTTGGAGGCCAGCACATGGCATGCAATAGCATTCAAATAAACGTTGGCTATTATTACCACCTCACAGGGCTGAAAGAGGATTAAATGAGAAAATGACTGTGAAGGTATTTTACAAACTAAGTTGATGTACAAATATGATAAATTCTTTAAAATGTTATCTAGTGCATTCCTACACTAAAAAAGGAATGACTTTTGGAAAATAATACTACTCTTCTCCTTGGGGCAAATGAGGTTGAAGCCACAGTTCTATTTATATTTTGTTAGGTTATGTGGGGCAGCATAGTATAACAGAAAAGGTGTGGTTTTTGGCATGAGACCCTGCCTGTCTTTCTCTCTCACTTGCCTTGAGGATCAAACAGATACACTTCAGAAGGTATTGCAAGGACTACTATTAATGACAATAAGAGCAACAGCTCCTATATTGAACATTTACTATTTTCTCACTATACTGAGTGCTGAACATGTTATCTCATTGTTTTCAAAACCACCACAAAATGGTAGAAACTCAGCCACCAAGTTTTATTCAGAAATGTTACCTCTGAGGGCTTAGGACTCATGACAGCTCCCTGCTTCAGCAGGAAAAACAGACTGGTAGAAAGAGTGAAGGGAAAGGACAAGGTGAGGAGAGGTTTAAAGGCTGAGAAAGCTGACACTCTTCAAATAGGCTTATGCCGTATTCATGCTAATTCTGCAGAAATGATCATCTTACCTTTGTCCAGAGACTATGGCAGCATTTGCCTCGAGTTCTGTAAAAAATACAAAGGACAGAAATGAGATGTGGGAGCTTCTGGTGTACAGGTCCACAGGAAGAAGCTAGGTGTCTACACAAACTCTGAATGCCCTATTTAGGCTAACGTGTCTCCACACCCAGGAAGATCCTCACCCTACATGGTATAGAGACAGAGTTGGCACGGACACAACTCAGTTGTCTGGGGCATAAGACACTTACTCAGTCTATTTTTATTTCTACTCTGCACTGTGAAATAATCCTGTTTGGATCAACAGAACTAAATTCACACTGCCTGGTTCATATTTCACCCAGCTATAACTAGGTTATTAAAATAAACCTCTTCCTCTCATATAGAAGAGATTGTTTTCATTCTTAGAATATCTCCACCCTCTTGACATTATTTTTTTAAAGACAGTAATCTTCAAACATGTCTTAAACATATATTTAGGATGCATTCTCCTCCGAAGGACTTCCTCATTAAGTTTTAGAGGGCAGACTGCTTTGCTTTGAGATGTCGCCTACAGACCCTGTTATGTTCTCTCTTTTGCAACTTCCCAGCAATGCCGTCTAAGAAAGCAAAATCTCAGTAATTTGTCTAGCAGGGTTTTGCTTAAATGAGCATCCTATGGGTTTACTAGGCACTTCTTTCTCAGCAACAACAGAAAAAATCTTCTTCCTCCATTATATATCTTTAGGTAGTTCCATCTTTTCCAAAAGACCTTCCCTGATGCACCAGATAGCAGTGATCTCTCCTGCCTCTGGCCTACCACAGCCCTGTGCCTGTACCTGTCCCCACTTTTAGGGAATTCAACACCTTAGACTCAGTGTACATGTCTAACCTACCCTACTGATTACACGGTAACCTCCTTGAAGGCAGTGAAGTCAGAGTGTCTTGGTTAAAAGTTTGACCTCATTGTTAGTCAGGTGACCTTGGGGAAATTACTTGACCTATCTGTGCTCAAAGCTGCATCTAAAAAATGGGGATAACCACTTTACCCACTTCGAAGTTAAGAAGATTAAGTGAAATAACATAAAAAATTTAGCACAGGGGCCAGCCCCGTGGCTGAGTGGTTGGGTTCGCGCGTTCTGCTTCGGTGACCCAGGGTTTCACCAGTTTGAGTCCTGGGCGCGGACATGGCACTGCTCATCTAGCCATGCTGAGGCGGCATCCAACAGGCCACAACTAGAGGGACCCACAACTAAAAATACACAACTATGTGCTGGGAGCCTTTGGGGAGAAAAAGGAAAAATAAAATCTTAAAAAAAAAAAAAATTAGTACAGCACCTGGTGCTCAGTAGGAACTCAATGTTAGCTATTATTATGATTGCTATGATGTGCACATTGATGCAGCCTTCCTGTGAGGAGGCTGGACCACTCTGCCTTCAATGTAAGATGCCGGCAGAAAAGAATACTTGCTTCTCACTTGCTATTTAGCTTCCCACATCTAACTCATAAAACCTGGAAACCCCTTCGCAAGAAACAGATACCAGCTCACTGAGTCTCTGCTGCCTTGCTGGCTCTGCTGGAGCAAAGAAACTCAGGTAATATGTGCTCAAAAATGAAAAGGGCTCAAGTCAAAAGAGACTGATAACAAAAAAATCTTGATTAGTTTGCTCTTTTGAACAAAATTCAATGCTTTTGAAAATTTTAACACTATCACAGCCAATTCGTATAAAGGAATTTGGTGAGGGCAATTAGTGACGTAGGGGGTATTTTAAGGAGATTCACTTAAGCCAAACTTTTTAAAGGAACAGGACTCTTCGGCCAACTATGCTGAGAAGGAGGACATATGAGATGGTAAAGCCCATTTTCTGGAGAAAGGAGCTGGGGCAGGAAATGGAATTCCACTCCCCCTTCTAGTTGTTCCTTTTCTCACCAAAAATGAGTTTTACCATCTGATCCTTTCTCTGAATAATTTGCTCCATGCTCCCCTTCTCAGATACTAGCACGATGTCAGGCATCATGTGAGCAGTTGGTAGCAAAGGAAGAACCTGGGTAGCTGAAATGGTTTTTGCTTATCCATTTTTTCCAGAGGACTGTTTTTACCCAAAAAATGTGTCGTGGAAAGTACTATCCATCACACAGGACACAGCACCCTGAAGCAGGTTTTAAAATAATCACAAGTTATACCTTACTTTTATGGCTTAGACTCACAAAATTAAATACGGTTGTACTGTTGGTTTTTTTCTTACTAATTTTGTCAACTGTGTGAATTGTACTGTCAGTGAGATTCTAACTTCCTTGTGGAAAGCAGTCATGCCTTGCTTTTTTTTTGTACCCTTCAATGACCTACAATGACAAAGAGCCAGGCAAGACTAAACTGTAACATATCTATGATATTTATCTGCTTTAGCAGTTTAATTTATGAAGGCAGCGTGCTGTTATTTGCCATCAAGATCCTCATGTGCTCAGAGCTGATCCAGCATCCTACAGCAGTTACTTGTCAGATTACCATGGACTCCATCTTTCAGAAACACCATCCCTAGTGCTATTTACAATATCTTGGTCATGGGAAGAAACTGAATGCCATCCAGAGATGACTGAAATGACTCTAACTCCCTGGAGGGACAGCTGCCTCACTGTAGCAGAGGTTCTCAGAACAAGCCTCCACTCCTGTCATAATGCAATTATTATCTTGGTGCAGTAACGCTTGCCACTCCAGTGAGTTATCATATACTAGTCAGTCAGCTGCCAGCTATGGGTGCCAGGGTCATGGAACAGGGCAAACTCTGCAATGGAAACCATCCACGGCTGGGTGGTAGACAGACAATGGGCACCGAGATGCCCTTCTTGAGTTCCCTGGCTGACACTAGGAATGTGTAAGAAGCAAGCTAGTCAGGGGGAAAATAACCTCAAATAGTACTGCACAAGCTCTGCCACTCAACTGAAGTCTGCGCTGAAGCAAATAGGTAAGACGGTTTCAGCCACTTCCCGGCACACTGAGGACAGCAGTAGTTCCTTCACATTTAACCCATTCCACTCTGAGAAGTTTTTCTAAAGTGTGCCTTACCTGGTCTGGCAACAGACCCCTGCAGTGCTGTAGCTGGAGTTTCCTTTGGGACTAAACTCTGTGAAGGGGCTAAGACAAGAAAAAAAATACAGGCCTTTTACTTTCTTTTCTAAACAAAACAGAAAGCATTGACTGAATCAAGGGCTAAGTAACTGGTGAAATACACATACTCTTAGAGAGTAGTACTTAAATTTGGCTTTGAAAGTACATTTCAAAACTTTTGATTTAAAAATTATCTATTATAACACTTAGTGAGAAAGAATACCACTAGGGATACTTGTTTCTCCTTTTTGTGTGTACAAAAATCAAGGAAGGAGGTAGCCATGAGGACAACAGCACCTGTAATTTTTGCTTCTTGGGGTCAAGTGCTGTCCAGTACTCTAAAAAATCCCAAAGCATACCTTAGTAGGCAACCCAAACCACTTTCGGAGGAACAATTACACAGTTGACCTTAGCGTTTAAAAAACTATGTCTCATCCCTCCAAAGACTAGTCCTTGAGACCTAAAATGAAGCATAATTTATTTTGTACTTTTCTACAGCACCTGGCAAGAGTGATGGACATAAAGCAGGTATATAATTCACACTTAATGAATAAATAAATTCAATATGTTACTTAACAAACAGTTACCAAGGGGTAAGGCACTTACTAGGGACAAGGCACTGTGCCAAGCACCCTTAGAGATCAAATCACATCCTTCTTTCCCATCAGGAACTCAGTCTAGTATTAAAGATAAGATATGGTATAACACATATGGTACACTGGAGTGCACTGTGATGTTATATGAAGGAGATTCGTAAGGTATCAAGTGTTACAGGACTCCAAAACAAGGGAGAACAATTCTAGGTTAAGAAATCTGAAGGTACATTAAAGGGAGAAACATCAGAATTAGGCTTTGAAGGACAGAGAGAACTTAGGCTCTTGAAGAGGAATGGAATAGAATACACAATGTACTCCAGAATGGAAACTTATTGGATCACACAGTAAGGATTAAGGACACAGATATGCCACAATCACTCAAGGGTATGTCCTCCCATCTTGACACTTCAGTCTAACATGCTAAATCAACTGTGCAAAAGTAAGTTTTACCCTCTTGAGGAGATTATGAATTTTGTAGGTTTCTCTCCATGTGTAGTCAATAATCCATTTGTGTTAAGAATTTATTTTGGATGCATATCTGATAAAGCGTAAAATGATATTTAACTTCTACTTTTTTTAACTCCAGTACTGGTTTTTCACATTTTCAAGGTAAAAGTACAGCAGCCCTTGAAAAAGAATGGAATTATCTTAACTAAAACTGAGAATTTTTTCCAACTGTTGGTTCATCTCCCCAAGTCTCACATATTTCTCTAGGATTATATACATCCAGAAAAAAATATTTTTGAATTGCTTCATCATTTTTCTCTTGGTACCTGAGGGGAAGGTTCTCTGAAAGGAAGTAGAGTGGAAACATTTAATAGCAGAGAGTATTATTTTAGTCACATCAGGTTTCTTTTTAATTCTTAGGGCTCACCTACATCAACACAACTGGAACAACAAACCTAAAGCACCCAGCTCTGTGAAGCCTGTCTGCTGCAAGGGCAGTGAACTCCTTGAGGGCCTTTATCCCTTCCTGTATCTCTAGCATTCAAGTGAAGAGGCAGAGAGAAGGGAAATTAACCTTTCCAGAGTTCTGTGTGAGGCAGCGTGTGGCCACTTTACGGTAAGCTCGCTCACTGAATCTTCATATAAATTCTGGGAGATAGGAATTACAATCTCCATTTTACAGGTGAAGTACATGGCTTACGAGAGGTTAAAGACTTTATCCAACTGTGATTGATAACCAGTGGAGCTAGAATTTGAACTCTGATCTTACCCGGAAGCTTGTGTTCTTTCTGCCCCTCCTCCTGGGTGCTTACCACTCAGTGGTAGGCACTGGAAGCATTTTAGCTGCATAAACAAGATAGGCACTATTAACTGGCCTAGGATATAGCAAAGGTCCTTCCCAGCTTTGGCAGTGTGTGACTGATCCCATTCTAGGGAAACAGAACTTCTGTACCATTTAAGCCTCACAGAAGGAAGAACGTGAGTGTGAAGGCGTAAGGGAAGGAAGGGAGGAGTAAGGACACCTACGCTCCATCAGTAGCCCACCTTAACAGTACAAGGAAACAATCTGAACCACACATACATGAATGGAATGGTGTAATTCACAGAAAGACTGCATCAAAAAGAAACTGGTAATAACAAACTTTTACCATTTGTTGAACGATTACAACATTCTAGTCCTGTGCTAAGCATGTTATATGCATTATCTCATTGAATTCTTACAACCACTATTGAACTCATATTACAAAGGAGGAAACTGAAGTTTGGAGTAGCTAAGTAACTTGCCTAAGTCCATATAGCTGGTAAATGCTGGTGCTGTGATATCAACCCAAGTCTATCTGTCTCTCAACCACTTTGCTCCTCCAGTGTCTATTATCATGAAACCTGGTTTTCTGGAAAGCTCTCCTCTGGAGTAGCCAGTCAGTATGGAAGAGTCCCTGGGATAGAGTACAATGAGGAAGGGGCTATGAGAACCCTGCTCTGAACTGTTGAGAGCAAGTCTTTGTCATGGTGAGGAGAACCTGCAGAAGCTGCTGTTCACATTTAAGAGACAATGTCAAACTGTAGGTTCATAGTATAGACTTTGAACAAATACTGAACTTCTCTGAGCTTCAATCTTCTCACCCATAGAATGGGGTTAGGGCTACCTGATATGGTTGGTATGAAGATGATGTAAAATAACATATGTAAAAATGCTTACTTGTAAAATGAAAAACTTTATATAAATGAAAGGTGTATCACTTCAGGACCTGAGGGAGAACCATGTTAATGAATGTAAACTTAATATGAGATTTTAAAAGTATATTTCCCAGTGTACTTCCAATAAACAAAACTACTACTATTGCCATTTAGCCCATTCTTCTTCCTCCAAGTAGAAAAGGAGCCATGCTTTCTCTTGTGGGATAGGTCATCAAAAAACTGACATTAGGAGATGATGCCAGGCCCCGAGTACATACCTATGCTGGGCAGAAGCTCTGGATGGGATCCCACCTTCTCCTCCACTAGGCCACCCGCAAGTGGCTCAGATGCTATGCCAACATGATTGTTTTTTGTGGTCGGCGCCGCGGAGATGAGCTCAGAGGGTACCAGAGTGGTTACTATTGAGCGTACACTGGTGGGGAGAGTACCGCCAGGTAAGCTGGGTCCTGCTGAGGTGGAGCCCGGGCCCACAGGGCTAGAGGTCATTTTTAGCAGAGTGGGTGCTGGGGGTGTTGGGGTTTTACTGTCCAGCTCTGTGGATAATTGCTCTGTTCCCATGAGCCCTGGAGCTGTGGTCTCTAGCCCTTGGCCTTCAGTCTCTCCATCTGCACCATATTGCTCTTCCCCTTTCTCAAGAGAGCCTGTAACTTTCTTACACGCCTTGGTCAGCAAAATCTGGCCGATTTTGTCCACTTTTCCTTTGCCCTTACTAGATGAGACTGGGCTTCGCCGGTTGACAGAGGAGCCTGGACTATTAGTCAAAAGGGGAGAAACCATTGTGGTTGACTGTGAAGAGGGCAGAGTGCTCTGATCTGCTGAGGTGCTCACCTGAGGACTGACCTCATCTGGATTCAATTCTTTCACTTGCTGGACAGGGGGATGAGGAGGGACAACTGGAGAAGTTGTACAAGGAGGGGAAGGAAGCTGGACAGGGGTGGCTCGTGAATTAAGGACCAGGGGTCGACCTGTCTGTATGTTTGGAGCAGGACTACTGGAGGGGACATTAGGTGGTACAGGAGCAGAAGAAAACTTTATGTTCTGAGGTATGTGTAAAGGGCCAACAACTGCAACAGAGGGAGGCATCAAGCCAGAGCTGGTTGTCAGTGGGGCTGCAGGAATTGTGCTTGGCTGTGATCCTTTCATTACCTGAATTATTGAGGATGAATTGATAAAGACAGGTGTAATAAACTGAGGCCGGGCATTAGACTGAGCAGCTGACTGTCCCTCAGAAACCATAACCTTGCTACCCACATTGGGCATTGTGACGACTGTTGACATTAATGCAGACTGCAGGTGAGTTGGCAGAGCTGCTGATGTGTTAGCTGAAGTTGTGATGGGATTGGAAGTTACGAAAACAGTTATCTGATTTGGGGGCAAGGGAGTAGAAATGGAGGAAGAGCTGACAGGTCTTGGCATTACTGGAGGGATGCTTGGTGCAACATTAGAACTGACCTCACTCAATTCTGGATGCACAAGGGTTGAACACGGCTCATTACTGTGAGGTAAATTTAGGGAATTAGAGGGTTCTTTAGAAGAAGACGGATCCTGCAGTGTGGGAATGACAGATGCTTTTTTCAGGTCTTCCCCAGAAACTATTGGAGGTGTTACTTCCAAATCTGTAAGCCCAGGAGGTTTAATGGTCACATTAGGAGCTCCGGAGTTGTCAAGAAGTTGACTTAACGATGTTGGTGCTTCCCTCATAGCAGGAGACACCAAATTTTTGTTCTCTTCGACACCTGTAAGTTTGTTAGGATCCGAAGGTTGATCCTTTTTGGATTGATCTTCAGGGATAACCATTTTAACTTCTTGAGCAGGGACTGCTTTTAGCTCAATGTTTACCTGCTCCTTCCTACCCTGGGAATTCTGGCAATCGCTGTCCTGAGGCACATTCAAGCTCTCCTTGTTATCCTCAAGAACACCTCCCACTGCAGCCACAGGCATGGTAGGATTCTGAGGATTCAGCCCACAGTTGTTAGGGAAGCTCCCAGGTACAGGGGGATTGGCCAAGGGAGTAGGACTGACCAATACGTTTCTTGGCAACTCCACGTTCTGCAACAGGGCTGCATTTGTTTGAGAGGCCAGGGTAAGTTTAGGGGCTTTTGAATTTTGTCTCCCAGGACTTGGGGTAGTTTTCCTACTGGAACCAGGACTAGACCTGCGACTGTTGCTTGGACTTGCCCGTTTTGTTGCTCCAGTATTAGACTGCTTTCCGGAATTCACCACCACAGAATCTAATTTGTGAGTTTGTGGGGCAGCAAAATTGGAAGGATTATTCATGGTAAGATTTGAAGGTGCTTGCCCGATGGCCTTCAAGGTTGTTGGATTTAAGCCCTGTTGATCAAAGCCTCTGTTTAAATTTGGCCTAGGAGGTAAAGGAATATTAATCTGTGGGGGGAAGAGTCCTGCTATGGAGGCATTGAGTCTTTCTGGTGATAGACTGATTTCTGAAGGTTCTGTGCTGGGTGGGCGGTTGTTAGGTGTCTGAGGATAATAGGGCCTGGGGCTGGCTCTGTTTGGTGTTTTAGGCCTAGATGTTTGGGTTGGAGCAGCCACATTTGGAAAGTGGTGGCCATGAGAGCTGGGCAGAGAATTTACAGAGGGTTGCTGGGGAGTTGCACCTTGAGTTGCTGAAAGGGGTGATGGTCCAGGTTTTGGCCCTGTCATCATTAACTGATTCTGGGAAACCACTAAATGTGAAGGCATGTTATTTGGGCCTCCTGACACAGATGGTACTTCACTGCCACTCGCTTCAGGGAGTGAGGACATCTCTCCCAGTGGTGAGCTGGAAGGATTCTGGGGGTTCTCTTGGTATATCATTTTCCTTGAATTGCTTCCCAAAGGAGTATTCACAGGCATTGGCATTCTTTGTTTATCAGGTGACGGCGGCACAGAGGCAGGTGCTTGCAAACTGACCATGACAGGCACACTGCCACTCTGTTGCATGGGCATTCTTTGGGAATCTGGGTTCAGGGGGCCCCTTGGGGGATGAACATTTTGGGAGACTGGAAGCCTAACTGATTTGGGGTCCTGTTGCATCATAAGCATCATCATCATTTGTTGCTGCTGCTGCTGTTGTTGCTGCTGCTGAGACTGTGGTTGATTGGGAGGTGGTGGCTGCTGCTGCTGCGGTGGCAGTTGTGGTTGTGGTTGCTGCTGTGGTGGCTGTGGTGGGGGTGCCACATGCTGCATGAGCTGAGGAGGCATCTGCTGATGTGGCCTCTGTTCAACTGGTTGAGAAGGATAACCTAAAACGAGCCCCCAAAATCAGGGAAGTTAGATTTTCAGCAAAAAAGCTTTGCTACCTTTAGAGTATAGCCAAGCAATACTCATCTAGGTGGCACAGACTGTGCACAAACAGCTCAGGCATGCCTGCTCCCAGGGGGGAAGGGGCAGCCCCTCATTATTTGACATAAGCAGATGCTTAAGCAAAAACTGCTTGAGGAAGCAAAAAGCAAAGCATCAAGAACCTGGAGCTCCTCAGTCTTCAGGGTCTGAATGAGATATTACTGTACTAAGACTCTAACAGATAGACACTGTGCTATGTACTGAAAATGGCCAAGTTTATACCAGCCAAAGGTTCAGATGAAATGAGAAAAACTCCATCACCAGCAAGAAACTGACCACCCAGCACTGGGGTCTCATTCAGGCATAATAAATATTTCACTGTACTCGTGAATGAAGTAAAGCATTTAGGATTCACTTTTTCTGTTAGCAAAGATTAATTTTTTTAAGACTTGGTTTTGTTGAAAACACGAGCATTGAAGACAGGCTTTTTATTCTTTCAACAGAAGTAAAAAATAAATTCTAGGGTTTAATTCCTTAAGAAAGAGAGATTTAAAATTACTCCAATCCATTGGCTACACACACCATGCTGCATCCTTCAGGGGATGCAAGTGGATGCATCACCTGCATTCAGCTTGAGGCAATCCAATTGAATTAAACTGCCTCTCCAATGTAAACCAGTTTAATAAATAGTAGGAGCTAATGAGCTGATGTACACATTGTAAATAAAATGAAGTTTTTATGGCTACACTGAAGTTTTTATGGATATTAATTTCCATTTACTTTCTTACATGTAAAATTGTATTTGGATAAATATTTTCTATGAATCCACAGTTGGAGAATAAGTAAGCCAGAAGCAGAGCCCTCAGGAATAAAAAATAATTTCAGGAAAAGAACTCTGAGGGACAATATCTTACAGATTTGCAGAAGGCAACATCTCAAACGATTCTTTCTTTTGTGAAGATTTTACTTGGCATTTTAGAACTCAAACCTTATACAATCAGTGGAAAGGATGGAAAGATCATTAAATTAACCAAGAATAAAGGTGGTTCAGTAGGAAAAAGTGGGCATATAGCTGGGATACAATTTTATAAACTAGATTTATTCCATCGTTGCATGAAAAGTACATTAGAAAAGTTTTAAAGATAAAACATACCAAAGAGAGCAGAATAGACATTACAGCAACCTTTTGAAAGTAACAGTTAAAGGCATGGTTGCCATAAAGGTTCCAGAAGCTGGAGGTAGAGGTCCAAAGGGCACTAATGATAAGAAGACAGACTGGGGTTACCGTGACAGAATGGTGGTAAGGGAGAGCCAGGACACACACAGTGCCTATAACATTATGAAAAAACAAATTTATTAATCAAGGGATGCAAACTCATAAGCCTTCAGGGGCCAGGCTGGTAGCAAAGAAGAGAAGTGGGCTGGTATAAGACAGTAGTAGTCCTGTGGACATAGCCAAACTGTAGTGGATGCTCTGTCCAAAGGCATTTAAGTTCAGGTTTTTGTTTGGTTTAAGACACTGCATGACAATTCAAACACATTATAGGCCAAATTCAGCCTGTAGGATCCCAGTTTGCAAACTGCAGAAGGGAAGCAATAATTTGCAAGGGCCCCTGGGATTCATATAAGAAAAATTCAGATGTGTCGGAGTGAAGAAGGTACCTCCCAGTTCATAATGCCTTCCGGACATACCCGCCAGAGACTGGTGACCTCCCAGCCTCAATTGCGCTGCTGCCAACTCACTGATAGGAACTGTAGTGTGCCCGAACAATTTTTAAAATAACACAAAGTACTGACATCATGATGGGTTTACCGTTTTTTTTTTGATTCACTTTTAAAATACACAAATTAAGGGTGGATTAAAGTTTATCCCTAAAATAACATCACTCTCACTTACATGCCAAAAAGGAGGTGGAATAACTTGTGAGGAAGAAACAAAACATAATACTTTATACACACAGGGGAAAGTGGCCTAACTGTGACAGGCTTGTGTGTCTTGAACTGTGTCACAGGTGAATAAGGTTACAAATCTTGGCTCAGGCCAAGAGTAACCTGGTATAGAGACATTGTGGCACCTGGCCTTAGTTCTGTAATACCTAGGGTGGAATGAATGAATTTTAGGAGCTTTTTCCTTCCCAATATAATTTTTCAACACTTAGAGGATAATATTATTTTATAAGCAGAGAGGAGTACAACATAGGGAGCTTCAACAATATTGGTCCTATTTATTATTAAGCTGGGTGGTAGGTACATGAGTGTCTCTTTTATGATTCTTTATGTATTTTTTATGTTTAAAGACTCATAATAAAACTTTTTTTAAAAAATATTATTTATACCCTGTTTTCTGCTTTGAGAAAGCCCCAGTAGGAAAGGCTGCAGGTAAGGCAGGCAAGCAGGATTAGAGCGAAAGCATCTTTCCATTTAATCTTATTCCATTTTGATACCAACAAGAACCTTGACACTGATAAGAATAAAGAGGCATTTGACATTTCAGTCTGATTTTATGAGGACTTAAAGTAAGGAAGACTAATTTGAGCAGAATATATATATGTGTATATATATATACACACACACACACACACACATACATCCCTTCAGAAGTTATATTTGAAATTTTTAACAATATCAAGGCAAAGTTTCCAAATATTAGACACATTAAATTGCTAAAGTAGCCTCGTTAGGAAACAAAATAAAATACCACTGTATCCTTGAAGAGAAGCTTTATAATGCATATAAACAATGACAAGTGTATAATCTTTAGCTAACATTTTATCACCTGGTGGTCTGTTTGAAAATTCTGGCAGTTTAGGGCCTGAGCTGTCCAAGTTAATTCCTTGTTCTCCAGGCAATGGCTGCTGATCGGCCTCCTCCAGACCAGCTGGGCGAGTATCTGGGGTGCTAAAAAATAAATTACACATTTGAGAGCAAGTTGTATAGTTTACACACCAAAACTTAGCTTAACCCCTCCCCTATTTCTGAAGAACTAAAATCTACTTGCATTCTCATCTTACCATTACTTACATCTCTCTAGTTTGATAAAATATTCAATATTTGGCATAAAAATAATCTAGAAATTTCATTAAATGTTGAAATCCACTTAATCTAATAGCATGGCTATTTATTCAAAGTGTTTTTTACAAATTTCTGATACAATGATTTTCATGTAATCATCCATCCCTTAGATGTTTTAAGATCTGATCATAGTTTGGGCTATCAATATTATAAAGCACTGTTTCTGTGAAACCACACTATCTTTGGTGTAGCTATCAAATTCAACCAGGGAGTCTAGACTGTTTCTTTCTTGTGGATATTACAGTGATAGCTCCAACAATTCACAAAACTTTGCAAGAAGTTGTAGGTTGCCTGATGAAAATGGTATTCAGAGAACAAAGAAAGATGGAGAATACCAGAAAAACCTAATTAATTTTGTTGCAGAATAAGTATTTGCAGACAACCCCAAAGCTTTCATTTTTACCTGGGTGTATCTTAGAATTTTTAGTGGGGAAGAAAAAGGAAGAAAACATTATCTAACAGCCATATTCCGCCATATTCCCAAAGAACCAGAATGCTCACATCCCTCATTTTGTTTGTAATCTTACTCCTAGCTGCACCTTTCTTTCCTACCTTTAGTTTCCCTTTGCCCTAATCTTGGTCACCTACTTTTAGACAGTATTTTATCTCATCATTTTCTATGTAGTTTCATAAGCCTTACCTTAATCCATTTAAAAAGCCATACCACAGGGAAATTTAGAACCTGAAGCAGGTCCTTAGCACATCCAGATGCCTATATCGATTTGCTCCTTATATGACTTCCCTCTCACTTCAAATTATAGGCAAGGATTCTGTGGTTTTCTTTACTTTCAAGAACTATACTGCTAAAAAAATCTCAGATATCTGGTGCAGCCACCTCATGTTATGGATGAGAAAACAAAGACCCAGAGAGGTATAAGAGATATGCCACAGGTTCCACAGTGAACTAGTGGTAGAGCTAGGAGCAGGTGCTCTTCCTATCAAACCTACTCTCTCCCTTTCCTACAAGCCTTGATACTATATAAGGCCCTTTAAACAATCTGTAGCCTCAACAAGTAAGCAATCTCCCTCAGGGTTAGGGAAGACAGCAAAAATACATACTAACGGTAACTGAATAACCTTGCAATTATACTCCTAAACTACTGGGAGGAATGCATATCACCACGAAAAATGTTATTCCCACAGGTTGATGGCAAAGAATTTAACTTAGAAAGAGCTACTGCAAAAATCAGATAATTAAAGGGCTTATTCAGTCTAAATTCAGGACATTATAGGTGGTTAATATATAGTTATTGACTTTTAATGTATAAGATTCAAGAAGCAGTAACTGAGTATGATATAATATTAGAGTACAATCAAAGAAATGTTGTGGGAAGGCTGGGAGAAAGGTAGTTGGTTTTGTTTTGAACATTTATGCTTGCTTAACTAAAGCTCCCCTATTCTTTTCTATAGTTGTAGCAATTTATTTCAATTAACCCCTTTTACATTCATTAGTTACTATTCTCTGTTAATAAATGTCTCTGAATTCCAGTTTTATGATTAAAGGCAGAAAATCCAGTTCAATCAATACTCCTTCTGGAAATATTTTATCAAAGCCCAAAACATGACTTAAATTAACACTTAGCTTCAGGAAATGAAATATTTAATTGCCCTTCCTGCTGTGATCTTGCAAAAGAACTCACCTGGAGAGCCTTTACTGAAAGGGTAACTGATTTAAAAGATCCAATCATCTGAGCATGAGGTTTTAAGCTTCTAGGGATGATAAAGAGCCTTTAAAGGAAAGGCACCCGTACAAAAAACCATTTCTATTTGAGAGACAGCAGGGAGTCTCTATCAGCAGTTTTCATTTCCAAAACACATTTTGTCTTCTCTGGTTCCCCAATGGCCACTATAAGCCTGAAGTGCTTTGCGGAGTTGCACTGTGGTAGCACAGGCTACTATTCAGGCTCTCAGTGCCACAACCCCCGAGACTACAGACATAAGAGACATATATCAGTCAATTGCAATGTATAAACCTTGTTTGGATCCTTATTTGAACAAACTGTAAAAAAAGTTAATTTGAGATAATCAGGGAAATTTGAACACTGTCTGGAAATGTGAGAATATGAAGTAAGAATTTTTCTAGGTGTACTAATGGTATTGTGTGCTCTCAAAAAACCAAACTGTTCTTATCTTTCAGAAGTACATACTGAAATATTTAAAGTGAATTTGCTTTAAAATAATCAAGAGGATAACAGTGACAGCCTGGGTGAAGGCAAGATAGGCTATGAGTTGATAATTATTAAACCAGGTGGATAGCATTATACTATTGTAACTTTATATATGTTTAAAATTTTCCATCCAAAAATGTTGTCCACATAGAAATAAATGAATAACATTTGAGCCAAAACTATAACAACCTACTTTAGATCCTGCTGACTATTTTTCTTCTTCCGAGGGGGTTTCTTCTTCTTCGGTTTATTTGCGTTGGTATTATTTTGTTTATTGTTTACCCCAAAATGGCCTGCAGAGATGTCACTCTGCAATAAGTTGACCAACAATGGGCTTGTTAGCGTGACATCCTTATTGACCGGGAAGCCTGGATTCTGACCACAGGACATCTGATTTCCATTGGGTGCTCCACTGAAAGGTGCATTGAAAGGCATCCCATGGCCTGAGAAGTGGTTTCCCGAGGCACTGTTTCCCTGCATGGCCTGCACGTGGGGGGGGACGATGTTGGTTTGTTGCATGCTAACGTCTGGTATCATCTGAGACAAGCTGACATCATTATTTGCTGTAGTAGCAGGATCACCATGCTGCTGGGCCATGTGTGGACTGGGCCCTGGTGGCCGCAAGACCTGCCCCTGGATCCCCATAACCTGAGATGGACTGTTGTTCACAGGCCCTTGCTGGGGCAGCATCTGTCCTGACATCTGTCCCGTAAACTGCACCATGTTTCCTTGCATGTTTGGAGTTGGTCCCCTCATTATCTGTGCTGGTCCCGGCATGACATTGGATTGGTTCTGAGTGTTAAACTGTTGCTTATTCCCCTGCATCTGATTGGTCATGATCTGTTCTATCATTGGGTTCTGTTGGAGCAATACTTGGCCCTGAGGCCCCATCATCTGGTTATGTGGCGCCATCATTTGTGCGCCCTGCTGGGGAAGCATCTGCTTGGGTGGGGTCATCCTTTGGGGCGAGGGCCCAAGATTTTGGCTCTGAGGGTTCACCATCATCTGGCCCTGTGGCATAAGCTGGGCCCTTGAAAGGATCATAGGGTTCTGAGGGTTCAAGGTTCCTTGTTGCTGGACCATCTGCCCCTGGGAGGGCACGATCTGCTGGTGCATGCTCATCAGCTGAGATGGTGGGCCCTGCTGGGGCTGGCCTTGCATGTTGCCCAGGTTCACCTGAGGAACCCCAGAACTACCAGCCTGCTGGTTGTTCATGTTGCCATGAATTCCCATGAGGCTGGGCTGCATCATATTTGGTGGCCCATGGGACACCTGCATCTGGTTTTGAGGAGGACCAGCTCCTTGACCACCTTAAAAAAAAAAAAGGCACAGTTTCAGAAAGAAATACTATTATCTTATTGGTATTAAGATACTAAAATTACTTTAATTAGAAAAGCACCCACTACCCATATATCCACTGACCAACATAAACAAATGTACTGTGCTTGACATACTTTCTGTGGGTTTTTTAAAATATGGAGATGTGACTGTGAGAAAATTGTTTACATTCTTGATGACCATATATAATAGAGAATGAGAAACTGTTTCTTCATTCCTATTTGGTAACTTAAAGACAACATTTTGAAGATCAATAAAGTTTACCTTCTTTCAGATTAAATAAAGAGAAAGGCAGCATCTCATTGTTTAAAAACGACTTGTAGCTACCTTAAGATGAAGAAAATTAATGAAAAGGACGGTAGGCTAATGAAATAAGCTCTACTTTAGAGGAGGTGAAGGAAACAAAGAATGTGATGGATCTTCTTAGGAAAACCTCAACAAGCTGAGAAGACATTTAAAAATGCTTCTTGGAAAACTAATAATGACTCTCAAAGGTTATGTGTGTGCTATCTGGATGCTGCACTTTAAAGAAAAGAACACCTAATACTTCCTAAAGATAGGTCTCCTCTGCCCCAATGTGGTGAAAACCATATAATACTGATCTGGAAGCTGAGCCTCTGCTGGGAGTAAACTGATAAACAACCCAGAAGCTGCGGACAAAGGATAGTTAACAAGGGATGTTAAAACTGCAGTGAACCTCCCCTGTGGCAGTCCCTGGTGGACTACATGGGACATGTTCTATTCTTCCCAGTTATTTCTAATTTAGACAAAGGACACTGCCTGGCTTGCAGTGTTTACTTATGGCTGAGTCTTTGGGATTTTCCTAGAGCTACTTGCATTACCTCCCCCTTTTTACTGAATAACCATTCTAGCTTATTTTATCTCTGTTTTATTTTTCACTTTTAAATGGGAACTAGAAAGTGGCAACCACAATGAAGTTATAAGGCTAGTCTATGCCCTAGCCAGGGAGGCAAGGGACAAAATGTCCCTTGTTCACACTATCCGGAGTTTTTTTTAAACCAGCCTTATAAACCCTTAACTTGAACTCCATGACCACTATATACTAGACTCTATATACTCTAAATATACCACTGTATATTCATTCAATCAAAAATTTATTTATTGAGTACCTAATATGTATAAGGCACTTTTGGTGCTGCAGTATTAGCAATAAATAAGATAGATCAAACCCCTGACTCCGTGGAGTCTAGTTGGAAAGAGACAATAACAAACAGACAAGTATTTTTCAGAAGGAAGTTAAAGCTAACAAGAGAAATAAAGTAGGGTAAGAGAACAGAAAATGACAGACAAGAGTAGAGCTATCTTAGATGGGATAAATGGGGAAATCAAAATAATATGTGCATGTGGAAGGCACCATATAAAAATACAAACTAGCTGTGCTTTGGGGAGGAACTATGAATGGTTTTATCACTGTTTTAAAACTTCTTATAGAAAACATGAAGTCACATAACTCAGGAATGAAGTGTTGCATTAGCAGACAGGGAAAATCAAGCAGTTTGTCCTATCCTTCTCTCACCCTTCAGGGGGTCGTTTACATTTTTTTTTTATTATTAATTAGGATTTTTCTTGTTCCTTAGCGATTTACAATTAAAGTTGGAACCACATAACTAAATTAAGTCCAAGCAGGGATGGGAATTCAGAAAATATTTGCGCTACCTCAGTCCAAGATGCCTGAATGAGAAAGCGTAAGAGGATTAGTCACATGGTACCCAAGCAACCAGAAACATGAGGTTTGGGCTTATACAATATTGCTTTACAAATATTTTTCAGCCATCTGCTCTATCCTATTCCTCCTCCAAAATTTCTTCTTATATACAATACACTGTTGGCATTAAATCTGTACTGACTGAAGGCTGGTGTTCAAACACCACAATGTAAACCAGAATTCAGATACTCGGCATAAACAAAGCTAACATGTACTATATAGAGATTTAAAAAACTGTAGTTGTCCAAAATGCCATATGCCTCCATGCCTTTTTTCCTATAGTTCCCTTTGCCAGAAACACCTATTGCCCTTTTATGAACTCAGGGGTCAGAAAACTACGTCCCATGGGCCAAATCAAGCCCCTTGCCAGCTTGTAAATAAACAGTGTTTGGACTATTGCCATGCTCATTTGTTTACCTATTGTCTGTGGCTACTTTTGCACTATAACAGCAGAGTTAAATAGTGGCAACAGAGATCATATAACCTGCAAAGCCTAAAATATTTATTATCTGGTCCTTTACAGAAAAAAAATTGAGGACCCCTGCCCTAACTGAAGTTTCACCTCCTTTCTTTAGGTGTTTCCAGGTTCCTGAGACATTTTACTTACTTTTGAAATATCAGTTATTACTCTGAAAGAATACTTACGGGTTTGAAATTAAGCAGAGGGACCAGGACTTACATTTATCTGTATCTCTTTGTCGCCTATCACGGTTTCTACCACACAATGCTCAGTAAATGCTCGCTGAATAAATCACAGAAAACAAACCTGCATGCTGGACGTTTTGATTTGCTTGCAGCTGAGGGGCTCCTGAATTCCCAGGGGTGGTTGCTGTGGTCGAAGGCACCTGACCTTGCATAAAGTTCGGATTGGCCTGTCCTGCTGAGAAGCCAGGTGGGAGGCGTTTAGGCATTCCTTAATAGAAAACAATGAGTAAGGCAGTTACCTAGAAAATTTATACTCTTGCTTAGATGTGGAATGAATAAGGAAGGATGAGCTGCATGAAGTCTTCACTGGCTTAGCTCTCTCTGTCACACTGGTAGGATCTTTAATAATAAGGTTGGGAAAGATGGTTAAAAAAATCAACACAATCTCTTACATGAGCATTGTCAAAATGAAAAAGAAATACTAAAAAATTTACGCTTAGAACATGCCAAGGAAAAGATGGCAATCTGCTCCCTAAATGTGATCTGAGGCCACGTCACAGCAAGGTTTAGGGCTCACTTTTCTCTGTAATACAATGGACCCCCAAACTTTACATACTTTAACACAGGCACCAAAGGAATACACTAAATTCTCTCATATTCAAACAGATTGATAAGAAATACTACAAAACAAAGAGCTGGGTCCTGATATTAAGGATAGGTGATTTTTTTCCATTGAGGGAAATGGACAACCACCTCCAAAATTTACCCCCAATATTGTGCTTGTCTCTTTGGAAGAGACAGGAGATTAGAAACAATTCAGAAGAACTTCAAAGCGAAGATATATTAAATTTACCATTACAACTTCCCCTCATAAAGTTTGCTGCAATTCTGACAGCTATGGTACCAAAAACTGTGCTCTAATGGAATCTTACTGAAGTGTTACTTCCTTTTATAGGAAAGTTTATTTCAGAAAACAAATCTGTAAGAAGGAGAATCTCAGAACCCACTCATTGTTTATAATGTAGGCCTTGATGTGGCCAGATCACCTAGGCGAGCACATCATCTGCTCTATGAAAGCATCAAGACCTAAAGCTCACTTAAAAATTTTTTGTGTTAGTCCATTTATTTTTTTAAGGGCCAAATTTTCAATGTCCTGAAAAATGCTTTGTAGACAAATATGCATTTGTCTTTTCTTTAGCAGTGACACGTCCCCATTTGCAAGCTTCCATTGTAATCAAATCAGTAATCACATTTGCGGGGGGACTACCCAGCTTCCACTGATCCAGGACTAGATGCCTAGAACAGTGAAGTTTGGAGCTGAAGCATTCTTGCATTTTCTAAAAACTTCTTAGGATTCAAATATCAGAGCCTGCATGTCAGTAAAATTAATTACAAGAGAGTGAAAAGACTGATGAGCAACTTAATTTCACCAGAAACCATGGGAACATGCCTTTGCTATGTTGCACTAAAGATGCAAGGTTTTTTTCTGAGTAGGCAATGGGTGTCTTTTGGTGGGGGTTATGTTTATCAGATGACAGTATTACTGACACTCTCTATACCTTACTGAAAAGCTCCAAGCACATTCATGTGCACTAGATCAATGATTAATAAGAATAAATAATAAACATGGAGATGGATAAGTTTTACTGTAATCGTTTTACCTCTCACACATTAAGCTCCATTGCTTTTTCTTCATACAAGAGGCACCTTACAAAATAAATAAATAAATCTCCTTTAGGTATAACTGGTGGAATTCCCTCTCTAAGGAGCAGGCATTGACATTATAAAACTATAAAAGTCAATGATTTCTGAACTTATTCCCCTTTAATACTGTAATCAAATTTAACAAATACCATGCTTATTATTTTACTAACTAGGATTATCAAAATAGAAAACTACAAGGGCCTTTTGCCCAATAAGACCCTGCATTTATCTTTTCATTTTTGCTCTATTGCATAATCTTAAATTTTTTCAACAGCTGAGCAGTTAAGTTGTTAATAAAATGCATTTTTCTTCTGGACATTTTAATTACTAGTACAAGATCAAGCAAAAGTAATTTGAAAAACAAATGAACATCTCTATATTGAATTTTACCTGCACTTTTATCCAGAGGGCTAGCTTAAATGTAACCAGTAAGATGCTGCGTAATATATCAAGTTAATAATGGATCAAGTTAACTAAGTTATATCAAATGTCACCACTATATCCACAAAACCAAATAATCACATCCTTATTGCACTCCCTCCATTAACTCTAAAAATTGAAGTTCTACTAAGATCTATCTCCAGTAAATCTATCAACACAAACAGCTTCAGTGTTCCTCACCTCCTAGGCCTGGATGTAAACTCTGTGGCCCCTGGTTTGGTGGTTGCTGCTGCATCACCATGAAGTTAGGTGGCACGTTTCCCTGTTGAACCATAGGATTCCGACCCGGAGAGCTGACGGGCTGCTGAAATCCCTGGGGAAGTGGGTTATTTTGAGGTGGCCTTGGTCCCATCTGCTGCTGAGTTTGGTTAACCGTTGGGGAGGATGCAGGGGATCCCTGCTGGAAGGAGGAGGGTGAGGAGGCAGGAGACTTGTTGGTGAGGTGGGGCTGCTGCAGGGGGGTTGGGACCCTGGAGGGCCCTCCCTGCAAGCTCTTCATCTGAGGAGCTGTGAACTGGCCTGGGTTGCTCATTTGAGCAAAGTTTGTATGGGCTTGTGAGGCTTGCTGGCTGCCAAAGGGATATGGAGGGGGAGGGTGGGAAGGTGTCTGTACCGTGGCTAAGGATGGTCTTGCCTGGAGTTGCTGTTGCATTGGACCAGGCAAGGGAGCCTTCTTCCACCCTTGGTTTGCAGTCATTGTGCCCAGAGAACCCTGGGCTGGAGGAGGCTGAAGGGCTCCGGAAGGCAGCTGGTTCCAGCCTGGAGGAACAGGCACCTGAGTTGGGGCAGTAAACTGGGGTCGAATTCCCTGTGGCTGTTGCTGCTGATGTTGCTGTGGGGGTCTTGCCTGCAACTGTTGCTGCTGCTGCTGCTGCTGCTGCTGCTGCTGTTGTTGTTGTTGTTGCTGCTGCTGCTGCAGCTGGGGAAAATTAGCTGGGTTCATTTGTCTGTTCACAGGGACAGGCTGCATTGGGTGGTGTGGGGGAGCTAAAGATCCTGAGGGATGACTCTGCTGCTGTATATGGAGCCCAGAAAGGAGTGGATCCATTGCATCTGTTTAAAGACAGTCAACAAAGCAATAATTAACTTACTGCAACCTAGGTCCTAAAGCAGTAGTCTTGGCAATTCTGCAAATATAGAATAAAATCTGCTGGTACCATTCAAGGAAATGTTCATGAGTACCTTTTATAAGCAAAGCAACATACCAAGATGATAGAAAGATGGGTCTTGTCTAAAAAGAGCTTATGGTTCAAAAGTAGATACAAGAGATAAACACAAAATGTGGAGAGTGATATTTTCCAAAGCATATTCTGGGGAGCTATGTTTATTAGTGTTATTAAGAAAACAGAGTAAAACAAAACGTAGTCAATTAGGTTTAGGAAACCCTGGGCCTAACAACATTAGATAGGTTTCTTCACTGAAGGACTTTCAGTGCCTCCAATATGTTCATTTTGAATCTCCAGGAGATTCAAAAGATAAAGTATGATGTATATACCAAATTTACTTGACTACAGAATTTTCCATTGTAGGGTGTCTTGCAGGGCTAAGTAGGCCAAGGAACAGATTTTTAGGAACATTGGGATAAAACTGCTAAGAGAATAATGAGAAATTCTGAGAAGGAAACGATGACTTTTAACTTGAGTAAATTAGGGTAGATTTGTGAAGAAGGTTGCATTTAAGTTGGGCAGTTAGGAATTTGGCATCAGAGAGAGCTGAATTTTCTAATGATCTGTACAGGGAGTCCCAGCCTCTTCAATCCTCAAAGACTGGAGGTCATTACCTGACTGAGAAGCTGGGCGAGGAGTCCTGGGCTGCAGCTCTGAATTAGGGCCTGGTGCCATCATGGAAGATGACACGTTTCCACCCTGGGGTATCATAACAGTGGCAGGGCTGGTCATCCTTATTAATCCTACAGAAAAAAAAAAAATCCCTAGAATAGACTCCTGGAATTGGTACAATGTTTGTTTTTAATAAAATATTTCAAGAATATGAAAAGGCATAGAAAATTTCTGTACCCATCACTTTGTTTAAATCTAAAAGTTTTAGGGGTCATCCTGTGGCTGAGTGGTTAAGTTCACATGCTCCACTTCGGTGGCCCAGAGTTCCGCTGGTTTGGATCCTGGGTGCAGACATGGACCGCCCATCAAGCCATGTTGAGGTAGCGTCCCATATAGCACAACCAGAAGGGCCTACAACTAGAATATACAACTATGTACTCTGGGGCTTTGGGGAGAAGAAGAAGAAAAAAAAAGAAGATTGGCAACAGATGTTAGCTCAGATGCCAATCTTTAAAAAACAAAAAACTAAAAGTTTTGCCTAATCTCCATCAGATAACAAATGTAGACACACCAGAAGCCTGCTCCCCCTTCTCAATCTTATTTCATTCCCTTCCTTTTATCTTATAATTGAGGTTAACAGTTCCACACATACTTATTTATCTTTTCTACTTATGTAGGTAAACTGCATCACATTTTTCGTATGCATTTGATCTTGTACAAGTGGCACCATACTGTATTTTTCTTCAGTTTCGTTTTTCACTTAATATTATTTTTTGAGATTCATTCATCTTGACTGCTATAACAGTGCTCCATTTTTATGGAACCCACACATCCATTCTTCTGCTGATGAATATTAAGGGTGCCTGCCTCCAACTTTTCATCCTTAGAATTTTCCAATGTCATGTTTTTGTCATGTATTCTTGCGGACATGTTAGAGTGTCTTTAGACTATATGCTTAGAATTACTATGTTTCAAAGTACAAGCATCTTCAGTTTTACTAGATATTAGTAAACTGCTCTCAAAAGTGGTCATACCAACTTGCAGTCTGATAACTCTTCTTGCTCCAAATCTAATTTCTGATACTGTTAGATTTTTTAGGATTCAGCATCTATGTTAATAAGTGAAAATAGCCTATAATTATCCTTTTTTCCTGTTCCTTACAAATTAAAGATCAAGATTAAAATAACTTCAAAATGAGTTGGAAAGCATCTTTCCTCTTTTTCAATGCTCTGGAAGAATATGCGTATCTGTTCTTTAAACACTTAGTAAAACTCACCCGTAAAACCATCTGGGCCTATTGGCTATACTAACTGATTCATAGGGAGACAGATTTTTAATTATTTCAATTTCTTAAGTAGTTACAGATTTGTCAAGTTTCTGATGTCTTATTAAGTCAATTTTGGTTAAATTATATTTTCAAGAAAACTGTTACTTTGCCAATGCTTTAAAATTTATTAGCAGTTATTCATGGGATACTCTTTTTATCTATTCTTTTTTTAAATTGAGATATAATTCACATACTACAAAATACACCCTTTTAAAATGTACACTCTTTTTCATTCTTCACATTGTTTGTGACTCTCTTTTTTTACTGGTCTTACCAGCTTCATCAATTTTAGTTATCTTTTGAAAGAAACATCTTTTGGTTTTGCTGGTCTGTTCTGTTTTCTTTTTTCAATTTATACTTTACTTATCTCTACTCTTATTTCCTTCCTTCTAAATTACTACTCTCTTGTTCTTTTTCTCAATTCTGAAGTCAGACACTTAGCTTAGCTTGTTAATTTTCAGTTTATGTTCTGCTCTAATATAAGTATCTAAGGGCTTAAATTTTCTTCCAAGTGCTGTATTAACAACATCTCACAAATTTTGATATGTACTATTCTCATTATCCCATTCTAAATATTTTCTGGCACATTTGTATGGTGACAGATGGGAACTAGACTTTTGCTGGTGAACATGATGTACTCTATACAGAAGTTGAAATATAATGATGTATACCTGAAATTTATATGTTATAAACCAATGTTACCTCAATAAAAAACAAACATTTCCTAATGTCCATCATAACTACTTTTTAAAAAAAATCACTGGGTATTTAGAATATATTTTTAAATTTCTAAAAATATGGGATATTTTGGTTAGGTTTTGTTTTTTTTTTTGCCACTGATTTAATTACACTGTGGTCAGAGGCCATGATCTGTGTGATACTAATATTTGATATTTACTGAAACTTGCTTTGGGAATAACACATCGTCAATTTGTATAAATGTTCCATTCATGCTCAAAAAGATTAAGAATTCTTGAATTATTAGCGCATAATTTCTCTATATATCTATTATATCAAACTATTTTAATTATATTATTCAAGGTTTTTTTATCCTTACTAATTTTTTATAAGCTCAATCCATCAATTACTAACAGAGATATGTTAAAAATCTCCCCTAAGATTTGTATCTCCATGTAATTCTGTCCATTTTTGTCTCACATATTTTGAGGGTAGGTTATTAAGTATGTACATAAAAGTTTAGCTCTCTTCCTGGTGAATTTTTCCTTTTACTTCATAGAGTGGCCCTATGTAGCCCTCAGTAATGCTTTTTATCTTGAATTCTGTTCTAATAAAAATATTGTTATACCCCCTTTTCTCAGTTAATATTCACCTGGATTATCTATGAACTGAGTCCTTATATTTTATGTGTTTCCTGTAAGAGTACATAGCTAAATCAGAGATTCTTATTCAATCTGATTAATCACTTTTTTAATCAGTGTTCATAATCCATTTACCTTTATTGTTAATTACTGGCATATTTTTAATTTATCTTATTGTTTTGTAACACCGCTTTTTATTCTTCTTTTTCTATGCTTTTTCCTGTTTTTCTGTGCTGTTTTCCTATTTTTCCTGAATTTTATTAGATTGATTTTTTCATCATGCCCTTCCTTTCTACTCCTCCACTACTAATTCAGAAGTTATACATTCTATTTCTATTATTTTAGTGATATCTTTAAAATATCAACAGACATACATGACAAAGTCTAAAGAAAATATATAATCTTTATTATTATTAAATAAGTCAGTGCTGGTTTAGATTTACTCCATGTTTACCAATTATTTAGCTCACTATTCCTTCTTACATGTTACTTCTTCCATCTTAGGTTCAATTTTCTTCTTCCTGAAGTACATCCTTGAGCAGTTCACTTAGCAAGGGTCTGTTAATGGTAAATTCTCTAAGTCTCTTTAAAAAGGTCTTTATTTCATACCACTCTTTTTTGTATGTGTGAGGAAGATTGTCCCTGAGCTAATATCTGTGCCTCTCTTCCCCTATTTTGTATGTGGGATGCCACCACAGAATGGCTTGATGAGCAATGTGTAGGTTGGCACCTGGGATCCAAACCTGCAAACCCCAGGCTGCCGAAGTAGAGTGCACGAACTTAACCACTATGCCCCTGGGCTTGCCCTTCATACCACTCTTAATAGTATAGCTAGGTTGTCAATTATTTTCTCATCACTTTGAAAATATTATTCCAATGTTTCCTGGCTTCCAATGTTGCTCTTGAGAATCAGCTGTGGTCTGATAGTCTTTCCTACGTAAATAATTGGTTTTTTGTTTCGAGTTGCTTTTAACATTCCCTTTGTTTTCCATGTTCTATAGTTTTACAATTTTGTGTCTAGATGTGAATTAATTTTTATTTATAGTGCTTAGGATTACTGGGCTTCTGAATCTGAAGACTCATGTCTTTTATCAATTCTGAAAAAATTTCAGCCTTTTCTCTTAGACTATCATCTCTTCTCAATTTCTTGACCTTCTTTTTCTAGAACTCTTTTCAGACATATGTTAAACTTTCTTATTTTACCCTTCACATCTCTTGACCTCTTTCATATTTCCATTTCTTTACTTCTTCTCTGCTGCATTCTGGGTAATTTCTTCAAATTCACTTTCCAATTTGGCCGTCTAATTTGCTGAATGTTACTCACTTCAATAAATTTTTAATTTCTGTAAGTTCTGTTTTTATTCCCCCAAATTCTCTATGTTTTGATAGTGTCTTGTTCTCTTCTTATGATTTTCATAATTTTAAACACCCTGATATTTCTATTATCTAGAATTCTGAAGGGAGGGAGTCTAATTGTAAATTTCATAAATTTGGAGAATAAGCTCATTTATAGTAGGCTTTAACTATGAGAAGTCTGCAATGGCTTGGGTTGAGAATGTGCCACTCCAAAGTTTCAACAATTATTACCAGTCTAGAACCATTTAATGACTTAGCTTGGCTCTTCCTGGGTCACTTCAATAATATATTAAATGTCCACCATGCAAGAGGGTAGAAAAGACAATTCCACAACCACCACTTCCCCCACCTCTCAACTAGAGAGCTCAGGCCAAGAGAGACAAGTTTTCTGTCTCCTTGTGCCAGAGGGTGAAAATTTTCTAATCTATTCTCACTGAAAATTCTGGTTTTGTGAGTGATTCTGAATTATAACTTTCTTCTTTATATGGACCCAAGGCAAGGTTACATATTTTATCCTTTCCTGGTCATTAAAACTCAAATCCTTTGGCGCCTACAGAATCTCATTTATTTACTGCTATTTCAATTTTCATCTTTGACTTCTTTTTTGCCCTGGGGATTTTCCTTACTTTCTTACAAGCTCAGCTGTGCATTAAATGTTATATTTTATCCAGCATTTTTAAGTTTTTTGTAGATAGAGAGGGCAATAAGGTAAATGTTTATTTGCTGAAAATGGATGTGTTTCTCAGGAATCCCATACTATTTTTCAAATAGGGTAATTAGACAGTAGTCCTTAGGAGATAAGAAAAAACAGGTTTTACTCTCTAAAATGAGTTTTCTTTCTCCAGAAATGTTCAAGTACATGTTCACTACACTACTCAGTAGTGATAATATAAAATACATTCCAGCACTATGTGAGAATTGGACTAGATCCATGGGGGGCAATTTTGTCCTCCAGGGTACATCTGACAATGTCTGCAGACGTTTTTGTTTGGCACAAAGTGGGGGAAAGGGTGGTGGTGCTACTGGCATTTGTAGGTAGAGGCCAGGCATGCTGCTAAACATCCCACAATGCACAGGACGGCTCTCCAAAGCAAAAAATTATTGGCCTGAAACATCAACAGTGATGAAGTTGAGAAACTATGACTAAATGACTACTATAGTAAAGTACAGTCCCACTAATCTTGGGACTCTATAAGGCTACAAAAAAAAAAGACTATGGATTTGGTTTTAATTATAAAAGAGTTTTACTTGTAAGTCAACTTTCTGTTGCCAATGCTAAGAGAAGAAAGTAGTGCTAAGAATAATTGACAATCTAAGACATTCTACACACACAATTCCAAAGTCATTTATTATTGTTTTAGAGGATAGTTAAGGCCTCTTTCCCTAGAAAAATTTCTGTTTAGTTTAACCTACTATTAAATTTTGTTTGCATCCATCGTTGTAACCGACAACAGAGAAAATATTTCTAAAGTATGTTTGGCGGTAAAGAAAGATACCTGGGGGTTAAAATGTTACTGTGGCTATAGATCCATTATTTTTGAAACTATACACTGCATATATTTATCACAGTGTCCTTCATTAAATACCAGTCTAACCCAATTCCAACCTAAAACTTTCATGTTTCCTATGTTGATAATGAACTATATCACTAAAATTTACACTCACTTCCCAGAGACGCTTAGTGTATATGCCTGCTATTTGCCAGATGCTAGCCTAGGAGAGCTTGCAATTAGTGTGCTGATATCAGTTTAACAGAGTCCTAACATTTTAAGGCTGGAAGGGATCTATAGCATTGTTTCCAGGACATAACTAAATATGTTTACAGGCAACTAAGGCCAGTAAATATTAAGTCATTTGTCCAGGAGCTGAGACTAGAACCAGATTTCCTGACTCTCATCCTAGGTCTATTCATTCTTTCACTAACTATATGCAAGTGGGTTAGGCCCTTCCCACTCTCCTTCTGGCCCTGGTTCTTCAGTAGTGGCAACAGTGTCACCAATACTCTCTCATCAAGCTGCCTTTAACACCAAATGCTCAAACTTCTGTGAAACACTTTATCTGCTTACTCCCTACTATAGATACCAGGTTGGGTATTTTACATCTACTATGTGGTACTCCACAATAGCCCAACAGCACAGGTCCTGACATATAATAGGAACTCAGTAAATGTTTGCTTCAATGGCTCAGGGCTCATCCATTTTCAAGCATGAGCTCAAAATATTTTAGGCATTATTATTTTATTTTATCAGTGAAGAAACTTGCTCAGAGAGGCACAGTGACTAGCTTAAGGTAACCAGTAAATGGCAGTGCCAGGATGAAAACCTAGTTCCAATTCTATACAGCCAAGTCTTCAGCTACAGTTCAGAGCAATGGCTTTATAAATTGAGCTTCTCCATTCTGTTGCGTTTCTTCAACAGCTACTGTGGTGGGTGCGGAGGTGAATGATTGGGTATAGTTTCAGGTGCTAACTCTGCTTCAACCACAGCAGCTGTACCTCCCTGCTTTATTTGAATAAAAGGTCCTGCAGCAGAAAAAGTTTGAAAGCCACTAGTGTATTGAAAAGAGCATTGAGCTGGGGTTAGATCTGTGATATTAGCCTACTGTTACTTGCCTCTGGCAAACTGCCTCCTTTCTGTCAGCTCCACAGCTTCCTTAGCTTTAAATGACAGAGACAACTCAATTCTAATGTTCTATGCTTCAAAGAATATTGAATTCAATCGACAGAGAAGAAATGTCAGGATTACTAGAAAAATTAGCAAATAATTTATAACTCTCTCAAATTCTAAATACATAAAAACACATATTTCCCCCATACTTCTACAGATTCCACATAAGCACGCAAGAACTCTCAGCTCACAGATTCTCAGCCTTGGAGAAAGTGAAAGTTGGAAAGCTACATTCTCCATTATGCTATAAACACCTGAAGGGAGAAAATGTTTTATTCCTTTCTACTTCCAACCCTTAGCCTAGGTCCTGTCATACAACAAGAACTCAGCAAATGTTTGCTGCATGGCTCAGTGCTTTAAGCAGGAGCCCAAAAGACTGCAAAGACTATATGCTTCATCCTCTGTGATTCTAGCCTCCCAAGAGTGATTCACATTTTGCTTTCCTGAAACAGTAAACAGAGACGTGCCAGGAACCCCCAACTATCTTGCAGAACCCAAATGATCATACATTAGGAAATAAAGCCAAAGGAAAGTAGCAAAATGTTATGCAATTGAGTGTGAGATCTCACCTGGACCACCTGCCATGGGAAACCCTGGCTCCATTCTAACTGAATTTCCGGCTCCTATGGGTCCATTCATTCTTACATCTTGGCTTCGGTTCTGAGCCAAAGCCAGGTTGATAGCACCTTCCCCTGAAAATGACAGACAGGTAATAAAAAGGAAATCATCAGAATAAGATGCAAATTTTGTTTAAAAACAGGTACACAAAAGCTTTAGTTTTCAGTGTTTTTGAAGAATTACGGTATGTTTACCACCACAAAAAGGGCAGGTTCAATACTATATGGGTCTTTCTTCAAATTCATTTGAGTAGGTTTACTTCCATGAGGCACAAGAGAACGTAATTCTCACAATATAGCAGATAGGCAATCATTAATGATATGTCGCATCAGTAGAGAGCTAGAAACTCAATATTTACTTTCAACCAGCTCATCAAGCGTGTGTGTGTGGGGGCGGGGGATGTCTATGTGCGTGACAACAAAGAAAACTCTCAAAATCCTAGACTATCTTTTGGGAATTTACAGTCAGAAGGTAGAGATATAAGTAGGCTTAATGGAGAAAGAACATATGATGATATGGGGACATTGTAACACTTGTGAGCAAAACATAAATAGATATCTAGCAGAGAAATTCATGCAATGGAGAGTAGACAGGTTGCTACTAATCTACTGCTAAGACGTCTGATGAAAAGACCAACATTTGTATTGGGTTTTTAAAAGTTACAAAATTTTATCTCATTTGAACCTCTCAATAGCCTAGTAGGTAATGTCACTAGAAGTGTTCCACTTGAGTAGACCCTAAACTTAGAGGCAACTTAAATTTTACTTGGTCTAATGATAAAAGTTCTCTGAAACAAGTTTTGGGGTGCTCCCTGCACTTAATCCAAAATTTTGACTACTGTTACTCTGGAAGACAGCACCACCTTGTGGACAGATTTTTAGCCTGTGGCCTGAGGAGTTGAAAGGCTGCATTCATTGGAGTTCTTCCTTACTGTGGGGTCCTGCTTTACAGAGTCAGATGATAAAGCAGAAAGCTAATGAGGGCACAACAGTTACCTCTGTCTTGTCACTGCTCTAGGTCAGCTTTCTGTACTAAGTATTTTAAATAGGCAGGTAGTTTGTTATAGGGAACAAACATCCTGCCAGCGAGGAATCAATCACCAGGGGCCATAAGATGCTCTAAGTTGCCTATGGGAGTCAGGAGTAAAGAGAAAGAGAATACAGATCTTGAGGGTTTCCACTAAAAGGAAGGAACTATTAAGATATCAAACTTGCTAAGACATTCTAACCACAAAGAGTATTATATCAGATCATGTCACTTCTCTGCTTAAAACTGCTCCATTGTTTCCCAATGTTTTAGAAATAAAAGCCAAACTCCTTAAAAGAGTACACAAAGCCTCAAATTTGTCTATCTAGCCCAGGGCTGTTCAACAGAAATAATACAAGCCACACATGTAAATTTAAATTTTCTAGAAGCTGCAGTAAAAAGGTAAAAAGAAACAAGTGAAATTAATTGTAATACATTTTATTTAACCCAGTATAGCCAATATATTATTTCAACATATAATTAATATAAAAATTATTAATGAGATACTTTACATTCCTTTTGGGGACCGCTAAGTCTTCAAAATCCAGTATGTATACTTACAGTGCATGCCAGTTTGGACTAGCCACATTTCCAGCGCTCAACAGCCACATATGGCTGCTGGCTACCATCTTGTGACCCTTGCCTATCTCTCTAATCTCAACTCACACTATTTTCTCCTTCAAGAACAAAGATTCAGCCTCAGTGGAATTTTTTTAAGTTTTTTAGGCAGACAAAGCTGCTTCTTACCTCAAAGCCTTTGCATGTGTTATTCCCTCTGCCTAGAACAGTTCTCTTGCACTCTTCACATAAGCCAACTTCTCAATTTTCATGTACTCTTCTTTTTGGGGGAGGGGGGGCCAGTCATACTGTCTTACAACGTCATGTAAATTTCAGGTGTATCTAATTATATTTCAGTTTCCATATAGATTGCATCATGTTTACCACCAATAGTCCAGTTTTTATCCATCACCATACACATGTGCCCTTTACCTCTTTTGCCCTCCCCACATCCCCCCTCCTCTGGTAGCTACTAATCTATTCTCCTTATCTATCTTCCACGTATGAGTGAAATCATACAGTGTTTGTCTTTCTCTGACTTATTTTCCTCAGCATGATAACCTCAAGGTCCAATCATGTTGTCGCAAATGACGCAATTTTGTCTTTTTTTATGGCTGAGTAAAAGACTGCTGGATATATATACCACACCTTCTTTATCCATTCATCTGTTGATGGCCACTTGGGTTGCTTCCACTTCTTGGCTATTGTTAATACTCTGATGAACATAGGGGTGCATCTATCTTTTTGAATTGTTGATTTCATGTTCTTTGGATGAATACCCAGCAGTGGGATAGCTGGATCATACGGTATTTCTATTTTTAATTTTTTGAGAAATCTCCATACTGTTTTCCACAGTGGCTGCATCAGTTTGCATTCCCACCAGCAGTGTAGGAGGGTTCCCTATTCTCCACATCCTCTCCAACACTTGTTATTTCTTGTCTTGTTAATTATCCATTCTGATGGGTGTGAGGTGATATCTCATTGTAGTTTTGATTTGCATTTACCTAATAATTAGTGATGTTGAGCATCTTTTCCATGTGCTTCTAGGCCGTCTGTCTCTCTTCTCTGGAAAAATGTCTGTTCATATCCTCTGCCCATTTTTTGACTAGGTTATTCACTTCTTTGTTGTTGAGCTGTATGAGTTCTCTATATATTTTGGAAACTAACTGGTTGTCAGATATATGATTTGTAATCTTTTCTCCCAGTTGGTGCATTGTTTTTTTATTTTGTTGATGGTTTCCTTTGCTATGCAGAAGATTTTTAGTCTGATATAGTCCCATTTGTTTATTTTTTTCCTGAGGAAGGTTTGCTCCAAGCTAACGTCTGTGGCCAATCTTCCTCTTTTTGCTTGAGGAAGATCTGCCCTGAGCTAACATCTGTATCAATCTTCTCCTATTTTGTACGTGGGTCACCAGCACAGCATGGCCACCAATGAGTGGTACAGGTCCTTTCATGCCCGGGAACTGAACCTGGGTCACCAAAGTGGAGCGCACCAAACTTAACCACTAAGTGACAGAGTCGACCCTGTTTATTTTTTCTTTTGTTTCCCTTGCATGAGTAGACATGGTATTCGAAAAGATACTGCTAAGACCAATGTCAAAGAGTGTACTGTCTACATTTTGTTCTAAGAGTTTTATGGTTTCAGGTCTCACATTCAAGTCTTTAATTCATTTTTTTTTTAAAGATTTTATTTTTTTCCCTTTTCTCCCCAAAGCCCCCCAGTACATAGTTGTATATTCTTCGTTGTGGGTCCTTCTAGTTGTGGCATGTGGGACGCTGCCTCAGCGTGGTTTGATGAGCAGTGCCATGTCCGCGCCCAGGATTTGAACCAACGAAACACTGGGGCGCCTGCAGCAGGGCGCATGAACTTAACCACTTGGCCATGGGGCCGGCCCCTCAAGTCTTTAATTCATTTTGAGTTAATTTTTATGTATGGTGTAAGATAATGGTTTACTTTCATTCTTTTGCGTGTGGCTGTTCAGTTTTCCCAACACCATTTCTTGAAGAGACTTTTTTTTTTAAAGATTTTATTTTTCCTTTTTCTCCCCAAAGCCCCCCCAGTACATAGTTGTGTATTTTTAGTTGTAGGTCCTTCCAGCTGTGGCATGTGGGATGCTGCCTAAGCATGGCTTGATGAGTGGTGCCATGTCCGTGCCCAGGATGTGAACCAGTGAAACCTTAGGCCACCAAAGCAGAGTACGTGAACTTAACCAGTGGGCCACAGGGCCGGCTCCTTGAAGAGACTTTCTTTTCACCATTATATGTTCTTGGCTTCTTTGTCAATGATTAGCTGTCCATAGATGTGTGCTTTTATTTCTGGGCTTTCAATTCTGTTCCACTGATGTGTGTGTCTGTTTTTGTGCCAGTACTGTTAAATTAAAACATGCTATTTTAATTACTATAGCTTTGTAGTATATTTTGAAGTAAGGGAGGGTGATACCTTCAGCTTTGTTGTGTTTTCCCAGGATTGCTTTAGCTATTTGGGGTCTTTTATTGTTCCATATAAATTTTAGGATTCTTTGTTTTATTTCCGTGAAGAAATGTCATTCTGTTTGGGATTGCACTGAATCTGTAGGTTGCTTTAGGTAATGTGGACATTTTAACTATGTTTATTCTTCCAATCTATGAGCATGGAATATCTTTCCATTTGTTTGTGTCTTCTCTGATTTCTTTCAATAATGTCTTATAATTTTCATTGTACATGTATTTCACCTGCTTGGTTAAATTTATTTCTAGATATTTGATTCTTTTGTTGCGATTGTAAATGGGATTGTATTTTGACTTCTCTTTCTGCTAGTTCGTTGTTAGCGTTTAGAAATGTAACTGATTTTTGTATGTGGGTTTTGTACCCTGCAACTTTACTGTATTTGTTGATTATTTCTAATAGTTCTTTGGTGAATTCTTTAGGGTTTTCTATACGTGGAATCATGTCACCTGTAAATAGTGACTGTTTCCCTTCTGCCTTTCCAATTTGGATCCCTTTTATTTCTTGTTCTTGCCTAATTGCTCTGGCTAAAACTTTCAGCACTATGTTGAATAAGAGTGGCGAGAGTTGGCATCCTTGTCTTGTTCCTGTTCTCAAAGGGATGGCTTTCCATTTTTCACCATTTAGTAAGATGGCTGTGGGTTTGCCATATAAGGCCTTCATTATCTTGAGGTACTTTCCTTCTGTACCCATTTTATCGAGGATTTTTATCATAAATGGTTGTTGGAGCTTGTCAAATGCTTTCTCTGCATCCAAATGTTTTCCCTGCATCTATTGAGATTATCATGGGATTTTTATTCTTTATTTTGTTAATGTGGTGTATCACAGTGATTGATTTGCAGATGCTGAACCATCCCTGCATCCCTGTAATAAATCCCACTTCATTGTAGTGTATGATTCTTTTAATGTATTGTTGCATTTGATTCGCTAATATTTTGTTGTTGATTTTTGCATCTATCTTCATCAGTGATATTAGTCTTCAAGTTTCCTTTTTTGTGTTGTTCTTATCTGGTTTCGGTATCAGGGTAATGCTGGCCCCACAGAATGAATTCAGAAGCATCCCATGCTCTTCAATATCTCAGGATAGTTTGAGAAGGACACGTATTTAATCATCTTTGAATTATTTGGTAGAAGTCACCAGAGAAGCCTTCTGGTCCTGGACTTTTGTTTTTTTGGAGGTTTATGATTACTGTTTCAATCTCTACTTGTGATTGGTCTATTCAGATTCTCTATTTCTTCTTGATTCAGTTTTGGGAGGTTGTATGAGTCTAAGAATTTATGCATTTCTTCTAGGTTACCCAATTTGTTGGCATATAGCTTTTCATAGTATTCTCTTATAATCCTTTGCATTTCTGTGATATCTGTTGTAATTTCTCCTCTTTCATTTCTGATTTTGAGTCTTCTTTCTTTTTTTCTTAGTGAGTCTGCCTAAGGGTTTGTCAATTTTATTTATCTTCTCAAAAGTACCAGCTCTTAGTTTCATGGATCCTTTCTATTGTTTTTTTAGTCTCTATTTAATTTATTTCTATCCTGATTTTTTATTATTTCCCTCCTTCTGTTGACTTTTGGCTTTCTCTGTTTTTTTTTTCTAGTTCTGTTAGATGTAGTTTAAGATTATTTATTCAAGACTTTTCTTGTTTGTTGAGACAGGCCTGTACTGCTATAAATTTCCCTCTTAGTACTGCTTTTGCTGCATCCCATAACAGCTGGTATGTTGTGTTATCATTTTCATTTGTCTCCAGGCATTTTTTGATCTCTCCTTTGATTTCTTCGTTGATCCAATGGTTGTTCAGTGGCATGTTGTTTAGTCTCCACATATATGTGACTTTCCCAGCTTTTTTCTTGTAGTTGATTTCTAGTTTCATACCATTGTGACGGGAAAAGATGCTTGATATGATTTCAATCTTCTTAAATTGAGGCTTGCTTTGATTCCCAGCATGTGATCCATCTTCGAGAATTTTCCAATGTGCACTTGAGAAGAATGTATATTCTGTTGTTTTTGGATAGAATGTTCTACATTTATCTATTAAGTTTCATTTAAGTCCATTGTTTCCTTGTTGACTTTCTGTCTGGATGATCTATCTATTGACGTAAGTGGGGTGTTAAGGTCCCCTACTATTATTGTGTTGCTGTCAATTTCTCCCTTTAGGTCTTTTAATAGTTGCTTTATATACTTTGGTGCTTCTGTGTTAGGTGCATATATATTCATAAGTGTTATGTTTTCTTGTTGGAATGTCCCCCTTTTATCATTATATAACGCCCATCTTTGTCTCTTGTCATCTTTTTTATCTTCAAGTCTGTTTTGTCTGATATAAGTACAGCTACACCAGCTTTCTTTTGCTTGCCACTTGCCTGGAGTATTGTCTTCCATCCCTTCACTCTGAGCCCGAGATTGTCTTTAGAGCTGTGTTTCCTGGAGGCAGCATATTTTTGGGTCTTGTTTTTTAATCCAGCCAGCCACTCTGTCTCTTTTGATTGGTGAATTTAATCCACTTACATTTAAGTGATTATTGATATGTGAGGGCCTAATACTGCCATTTTATCTATTGTTTTCCAGTTGTTCTGTATTTCCATTGTTTCTTTTTCCTTGTATTTCTGCCTGCCATTTCAGTTTGGCAGTTTTCTGTGATGCTTTTCTCTATTTCCTCTTTATTTATGCTTTGTGACTCTGCTCTGATCTTTTGTTTTGTCGTTACTATGAGGTTTGAGCATAAGATCTCATAGGTGAGACAGACCTTTTTCTGATAGCCATTTCATCCATTTCTTCTTCCTCTTCTATATTTTTGTTGTCATAAATTCTTCTTTTTGTGTTGTGAACTAACTATATTGGTTATAGTTATTTTTGATGCTTTCTCTCTTTTATAATTAAGTTTTACTAACCTATTCTGATATATAGCTGCAATTTTCTGACTATGTCTATCTCCTTGCTCAAGGTTTTGTAAACCTCTGGTTTTTAGTTTCAGATGGGAGGGCTCCTTTCAACATTTCTTGTAAGGCAGGTCTAGTGATAATGAACTCCCTCAGCTTTTGTTTGTCTCAGAAAGTTTTTATTTCTCTGTCATAGTTTCACTGGATAGAGTATTCTTGGCTGCCAGCTTTTATTTTTCAGTATTTTGAATATATCATTCTACTCTCTCCTAGCCTGAAAGGTTTCTGCTGAGAAATCCACTGGAAGCCTGATGGGGATTCCTTTGTAGGTTATTTTCTTCTGTCTTGCTGCCCTTAATGTTTTCTTTGTCATTGACTTTTGACAGTTTTAACATTATACACCTTGGAGAAGGTGTTTTTGCATTGAGGTAATGAGTTCTATTAGCTTCATGTATTTGCATGTCCAGTTCAGGTTTGGGAAGTTCTCGGCTATCATTTCTTTGAACAAGCTCTCTGCTCCTTTCTCCCTCTCTTTTCCTTCTGGGATACCTATGATCCTTACATTACTTTTCCTAACTGAGTTGGGTATTTCTCAAAGAATTTCTCCATCTTTTAAAAATCTCAGTTCCCTCTCCTCCTTCACCTGACTCATTTCTAGGTTTCTATCCTCAAGCTAATTCTCTCCTCCATATGTCTGCTCTATTTTTTATGCTTTCTATATTATTTTTCATCTTATTTATTTTGTTCTTCATCTCTATAGTTTGTTTGGCTTTTTTCTAGATTTTCAGTCTCTCTGGCAAAGTAATCCTTCTGTTCATTAATTCTGTTCCTGAGCTCATTGAACTGTCTTTCTGTGTTTCCTGGTAACTCACTGAGTTTCTTTATGACAGCTATTTTGAATTCTCTGTCAGTCAGATTGTAGTCTTCTGTGACTTCAAGTTTGGTTTCTGGAGAGCTGTCCTCCTCCTGTTCTACCGTGTTGCTGTAGTTCTTCATGGTGTTTAATGAACTGACCATCTGCTGATGCATTTGCGATAGTAACCACCTTTTTTATTTGGATACAGCTTTGATCACTTTGGTTCTGCGCTGCTTCTGATTGTTTCTGAGAGCCTACACTTTCCTCTCTCCACTGCCTCTGCCAGGGGCATTGTCAGTGCCTTCCTTGTGCCACTTGTGCCTGTGAGGCTGCTGGTACCTTCATTTTAGTCTCAAGTGTCGCCACTGGGGTAACCAAGCTGTGAGCACTTCTACTGCTTCCAGGGTCACCTCGGTCTTGTGTTCTTCCAGTGGCTCTCCATAGGCTTGGATGCTGCTGCCCCATGCACCACCTGTGCTGTTCCTGGATTGTCTAGGGGTGCTAGTTGTACCAGTGCCAGGGGTATTGGGTTTACAGGTGTCTCTGTCACTGCCAGGGGCCTGGGGACCTGAAGAATTGTGCACAGCCCCTGCTGTTGGTGGAGCTTTGTGTTGGGGATGCTGCCACTGGGGGCTGGGGCACTGATTCTGCTGTAGTTTCTGGAGCCTCTGGTTGCAAGTTCCACCTGCCACTGCTTGGGGGGAGCAGGGGCTAAGCAGGAAGAGGTTTTTGTTGCTGCTTAATATGCAGCCTTTGGTCTCTAACGCTAGCCGATGTGTGCCCCACCCAAGCTGGGAAAAGCCAAGTTTTGTATACTATCCCCACCGTTGGAAGGACCTGGCCACTGCTGGGGGAGGTGGAGGAGGCATGCACGCTGAATCTGCTGGGAGCCGGGCAAGGAGCAATCCAATCTGCCCTCTGTCCCCACCGGGACTGCTCACAGGCGCGCAGGCTAAGTCCTCTAGGAGACTGGCAGGTAGTGAGCCAGCCCACCTTCTCTGTCCCTGCCAGGACTACTGGCAGGTCACTTTTCATGTACTCTTAAGTGTCACATGCCCAAAAGGCCTCCTCCAACCCTCTTATCCAAGGTTAGGTCACCCTTAACGGTAAATCTTGTTATTTTTTCAGAGCACATCCCATGTAATTACTTATTCATTCATTTGTTTTCTTGTCTACCTCCCCCATCACTATAAACGGGTAACCGTAAGTCTGCTCCAGTTCCTCTATATCTGTTGTCCCAGGATAGTTATTAATAGCACCCTTTTACTCCTAATTTAGATGATAAGTTACATGGCTATCTTGATTATATCCTTTATACATAGAACAGTGCCCGGTACTTGGTAGGTACTCATTAGCTGTTTATTGAATATATGATGAATAGTCATCTTATAACCTTACAAAGAATTATAGGCATTTTTCTATATTATAAATGCATTCCTGGAAAACCTAACATTCTGTAAAACCTTACACTGAAAATAAGAGGTTTCATAGGAAAAACAGTTTTGAGGCAAACTCAAAACCTATGCAGCTTTGTAACCAGAACTCTTAACAAAAACACTAATTGTGGAGGCAACACACCAAAAACACTAGAGTGGAAATGCCTGGTTAAAGGTGCTGAGATTGGAGCTCTGAGGCAGTGGGGCTGCCATGAAGGCAGGCACAGGAGGAAGTGAAACTTGTCATAAGCCAAGACCCATGCAAGTCTAAGGGTGCACTTCTGGGGAAGGTGCCAGAGTACTATAAGTCCTCATTCTTAACTTTCTTAAAATAAAGCTGAAAGGACTCCCACCTATGCAGCAGCTGATCTAAAGGCTTTTTTTTTTTTTTCTTGTGGTAATTATCCTTCTGTTCCCACTATTTCAGCTCCCCTTGCCTAGGAAAAATCACATATGAATAAACACTATTTCCACATCATACTGCTATTATTCCCCTATTTGCCAACTGCATATAAGCTAACTGGTGTTAAAGAAACCCACGTAGAGAACACTACTGACTCCAAAACTTGCCTATTAGGGGTTGGCAAACTATGGCCTGTGGGCCGAATCTAGCTTGCTGCCTGTTTATTTAAATAAAGTATTATTGGAACACAGGCATGTTCATTCATTTACATGTTGCCTGTGGCTATTTTTCTGCTACAATGGTAGAGTTGAGTTGTGACAGAGATCTTATGGCCCACAAAGCCAAAAAAATTTATTCTCTGGTCCTTTACAGGAAACGTTTGCAGATTCCTGCTTTAAATCACCATGAATTTACAGAGAGGTCACAAAATGTCCTCAAAAAATCTGTCTCCCCAACTCCCTGACTAAAACTCAAAAAAGGAAGGGTACAGAGAGTATTCTTCAATGGAGAATAGACTGCTGGGGGAACAGCCTGTCCCTGCACCCCTGCAGCAGACGCCATGACAGTGGCAACATCTCCTCTTATAATTTATGAAGGCATGAGCCTGTCACCCGTTTCACAAAAGCAACAGCTGCTGCCACCACTTGTACTTCTGCCTGAATTCCCAGGGAGTGTGGAGAGAGAAAAGCAGATCACCTGGGACATCTAAGTGTATCTTAAAAGTTAAAGAGCTCTTTTCTCTAATGTAGTAATTACTGCCACATGTGAATTTCATAATTTCTTGAAATATGTGTAATCCATTTTGCTGCCTTGCTGGTACTTATGTTTTAATTTATGGCTATAACAATAAAGGGGAGCCAGCATCTTACCCTTTTAAGAACTTGTAGGAAGTAGGTCTCATCAAGAGAAGAAATTGGTGTTTCCTTTCTCCAGTGGAAAACATCACCTCTTACGGTTCCAAAGCCCTTTTAACTCAGGTAAATAAGTAACAGAGACTATAAAACGTTTGGGGTTTTTAAGAAACCCCTTATGTGTTTCTCATAAGAGAACACCTGTTCTTATGTGCTTATAAAGTATAATTAACCTATAAAGTGTTATTATATACAATAGGTGACTTCCACTCTTCCCAAAAGTTCATCTTATATCATATAGATTGCTGTGAATTAATTTTACTTTTCTGAGTCCCTTGAGAAAATCCAACATTTTTCAAAATAAATTGGTTATTGTAAGCCATTATTCCCTCATTTGTCAAATGATGGAATTGACCCCATTTCTCAATCTACATATAACCCTCTCTAAATAATCTTTATTTGTCTGTTGGTATTGCTCCTTCTGGAGGAGAGCAACCTAAAATCCTAACTGCACAAAATGTGTCTCACCCCTATATACCAAATCTTGGCTCCTGAGGTTTTATGGAACATTCAGGTTGTAAGTAAGCAGAGAGTCAGGAGGCCTAGGCCCATCAGTGGAAGGGAAGGCTGGAATCGCTGGTTGCCACCTTGTATGCATCAACACAGGAAGGAAAGAGAGGGTTTTAGTTCACTGGGCACCCAGAGACAGAACCTCCTTTGTGCTCCCCCACACGTGGTACTTACATCTCTCACAGGTTTGTCGCCCTCACCATGCTCATGAGTTTCTTTTGAGTTCATAATGGCAAGGATCATATTGTATTTATCATTGTATTCTGAGTGCTGAAGCAAAGTGGTGCTATTATATATGTGCTTCCCTTACTCTCATTTAACATATGTTTACTAAAGAACATGTATAGGCAAGCAGAGATACAAGAATGTGCAAAACAAGACATGGTCCCTGCCCTACGAGAGCTTTCTTGCAGTCTATGGAACAAAACAATAATCAAATAATTGCTCTAATCAACGTGTTAGATAAATATCTGAGGGGAAAAAAACCAGACTTTTGTGAGAGCACAAAACAAAGGACTCTGACTTAGTCAAGGAGTTCAGAAAATACACCCTCAAGAAGATTTAAGCTGACTACTGAAGACTGAGTAGGTGTTAACTGATGGAAGGGGGAATGGCAGGGGACAATATTCCAACCACACCCATGCAAAGGACCTGTGCCAAGAGGAAGAAATGCATATTCAAAGAACCAAAAGAAAGCTGTAGAGGCTGGAACATTGACAGAAAGGAGGAGAGTTGTACAAGATAAGGCTGGATGAGAAAGGGAGAGGTCAGATCATGTGAGGCCGGAGGTCATGATAAGGAGTTTGGTCTTTATTCTGTGAACAATAGCAAGTCATAAACAGGGGTTTTAGGGGGTGTGTGTGTGTGTGTGTGTGTAGCATATTTTCATTTTGAAAAGATTACTCTGGCAAAATACTTGAAAAATGAATACTACTACAAAAGGATTGTTCAGGCCCTCCTAATCTGCTAGATGAATAAAGAAATAAATACTACAGCTTATTTGGTGGAAGGAAGCAATTGAAATTAGATACTTTTTAAAAGACAAATCAGTTCCTGGTCAGAGTGCCAGTAAAATCAAAGTGTGACAGACTGATAGCCAAAATCAGCCAAGGGAATGCAGTCCAAGGCTACAAATGCTGAAGCATCAGGACCCCATCAGAGCCTCAATCCCTCTTCACCCTAAGGTGCTGCAATGTGAAGCAGAGGCTATGAGTTACTAGGCATTCTGAAACATAAGAGGAGAAGAACAGACAAAGCAAGACAGAAAAGCATCCTACATTCTACTATTCTTATTATTTGGGTTCAGATGGGCACCTTCAATCTGAACGGAGAGAATCCCCAGATCCCGAAGCTGCTGGTTGTTGCTCTGAGCTAGGATCCGTAGCCGCTCCGCTGCTTCCCGGGGGATGTTGAATGTTACACGCACGCTGTTCCAGGGTTCCACCTTCTGTACCTTTAGCTTGCTGGATTCTTGGTCATGAAAGAAAGAGAATAATATTAGTAATCTCTTAGTTACCAGAAGACACAGAATGAATAACAACAACAAAAATTAAAAGAATAAGGCAGAGCACCAGCTTGGAGTAGCTGAGAGAACTCGCTTTGGCATTCATAGACCTCAAATCTAATCCCAACTTTACCACTTAGCATCTTGGTGACCATGAATAAGCTGTTTAACCTTTCTGAAACTTAACCTTTCTCTTCTCTAAAACCATGAAAAAACTACTTCATGAGACTGTGAGTGCTAAACGAGATAATATATGCCAAAAACCTAGCAGAGGACCTGATACACTGTAGACACTGGATAAATGGAAAGCAGTAAGATGGAGTAAGGAATGTAAGAGAGAGAGATAAGTTTAAATTAATAGAATAATGTATACTTCTGGACTCAGTTCAATGTATGTGAACTGAGAAGCTGAAAACACTTAAGTCTCACATTTTAAGTGAAATTCTATAAAAATTCAATTGTCAGATATGTCAATTGTAGGATATTAGGGAATCTGCAGCTACAATCCACCAAACTTACTTAAAGAAAGAGCACTAAAAAGGAAAATAAATTTACTTATAAAATGTTAAGCAGTTTTATCTCTTCAAATGAAATATTTGAAATTTTAATACTCATATTTAAATATTCACTACGCATCTCTGCGGAAGATATAAGTCAGGAAGCAAACATTTCCCATGTCCTATAAATGCTTCAATTGAAGGAGAGCTTAAGCCTGGATTCATGTCTGTGATTTTTAAATCCTTTCCTACTTTAAGCAAGAGTAGAATTTCCACTGAAGCACACCAAACTGAGGGGAAAAAGAACACAAATTTGACAAGTAAGCTTCAGTTAGGATATGAAAACATTACGTTTCAACAAGTCTGAAAAGTCAGTGCAAACTTCAGGATGTTTTTAAAAGAAGATACAAAAGTTAATTGAAGAGTTAGTGTTGTTTGTAATCATATTTTTCAGATAGAAAGCAAATCTCAGGTCCAGTTAGCTGATAAAAAAAACTTTTTTTCAACAACCCCAGACAAAATAATTTTCCCTTTTGTTACGAACTCAACTAGATTAAATCTTTTGTATCCTTTATTCAGTTATACATTCCAATATCAAGGAAATGGTCATATAAGCATATCTGTTCTCAAAATAAGAAATATCTATGGAGAGGGCAAAGTGCCTACTTATTGCCGAAAGCCCCTTCCAGTCCAAAAACATTATACATTGAAGATTAACCTATCCAGACATGGAGTTCACTTGCTCTAACGTGGAAGAAAGAGACCACTTACTAACAGTAGTGAGATAATATAATCAAAGAAATTTAGAAAGGACCAAGTTTATTTTACAGGTCAGGAACCTGAAGCCCAGAAAGCCTAAGTGCTTTGCCCAGAATCCTGTGGCTACCTAGCAACATCAGAGATAGCATTAAAGTCCAGCTCTGATTCTTAAGTCAGTTTCCTTTCCATGACACTTATGCCTCTAAAGAGCAAAAGGCAGGAAGCTTGGGATCCTGGTTCCACAGAGTATAGATGCTACAGGGCTTCTTCCCAATCTGAAGAGTACTGGAATCTTGTATATGGTCTAGACAAATATGAAATTTGCTTATGGCATATTACCTACTTGTGAAAAAAATCCTTGTCTATAACACAGCTATATATTATCAAAAGTTCTTTTAACTTCCATCATATTTGATAAGATTTGACTTAAAATACTTTTTGGACCAAGAATATAATCTGATAACACCATTAAGTCTAGGTTTAATAATTTATTTAAAAGCCATAAATAGACTGATTCAGCAATTTAAAAACAAGAAGAAATGTGACTAATTAAGAGTAGTGAACAATTTCAAGCCCAGCTAGGCCCTTACAATATGATACATTATGACTATGATTACCACAACAATGATGATGATAACCACAACTTTAACACATAAAATTATCTAATACTACGCTAAATAATCCCTAACCATAAAGAAGTCTTATACAATGCAGTAAAAAAGCCCTTGAAAACAATGACAGCTTTCCTCCTGACATTAAATCTCGAAGAAAAAACCCTCAAAACCTAAAAAAGCTAACTAGCACCTGATCAAATCAGGTTTTGTGATAAAAGGATAAAATCTAGGCCTTGTACTACGTCTGAAGGGATTAGATAATTGTGCTAACTAGAAAAGATGGAGAATATCTAAACAATGTTCAAAAACACAAATGCCCAAAAGTCCAAGACAGGCAATCTAAATGTGCGAAGAGGCCAGATGGGAAATGAGGTGAGGGTCTGCCTTCAGTGGCAGCTGCTACTCAGCACTATCTGGGACAGACGAAGAGCTCGATGTTATCAGATCTTTCCATTTTTAAAGACAAATCCAAAATCTGGAGTTTTTATGTAAAATATCTAAATTTTTAAAGCATTGGCAATGAAATTCAAACATTAAAAAAACCAAACAACTAAAGCAGACCAGACACATGGCTGCAAGCTGGATCCAGCAGGCTATCAGTTAATAATCTCTGACCTAAAATTTAAGAGAACTGGGGCCAGCCTGGTGGTGCAGCGGTTAAGTTCCCACCTTCCGCTTCGGCGGCCTGGGGTTCACCAGATCAGATCCCGGGTGTGGACATGGCATCACTTGGCACACCATGCTGTGGTAGGCGTCCCACATATAAAGTAAAGGAAGGTGGGCATGGATGTTAGCTCAGGGCCAGTCTTCCTCAGCAAAAAGAGGAGGACAGGCAGCAGTTAGCTCAGGGCTAATCTTCCTCAAAAAAAAAAAAAATTAAAATTTAAGAGAACAAATTTCAAGTCCACTTTAAGTAGAACCATGGAATAAAAGCGTTTCGTAAGCTGTAAGGGGCCTTAAAGATCCAGTCTAACCTCTTTATTTTACAGGTAAGGAAAACGAAGACCAGAGAGTTAAAAACAATAAATACATTTGGGTCTTGAGAATTACTCCTATCCACTAGAGCAGATTATTTAAAGATTACTGTGTCAAGCAATACTTTATGTTCAATTTCTCCAGGTACTTAAAAGAAACACAACAGCATTTCTATTTTAAAAAATCCTAAAATTCCAACTTTGCAATTAAAATCAGCCTTTTAACCCAGTATAGCAAAGTTTTACTTTGTAAAACTCAAGATAACCATAGAAGGGCAAACTCTTCAAAAAGAGTAACAAAAGAAGGAAAAAATAATTAAAGCAAATTACCCATGTGTAACAAATTGGGCACATTCTCCAATATTGTGTCCAATTTCCATTTGAAGTCTTTATCATCTATATTTCCTTTGAAGGCCACAAAGATTGTGGAATCCTCCAAAATACTATCGCTTTTTGTGTCATCATCTTCTAGTCCAGAATCAAAATCCATCTCTGAGTCTTCCACTGTTGATGAACATAAGGAAGTATAGATGTCTTCTAAGTTTGGAAGGTCATCCAAAACCATGGTGGATATTATTCCAGAAGCATATATTCCAAGTGGACAGTAAGAAAACCTTGAGAAGATACAAAAAGCATTATAATGCATAATTATACAATCAATAATGTATAATCCATAGTTCTGTGAACTGTAATTTATTTGTCAAGTAATAAGGAAATAGCCTAATAATTAAGAAATACAGAGAGAATAAACTATTTTAATTAAGATATTCTATAATAATTAGTTCTTAAAGATACTAGAAATTTTTTAAAAAGCACCAGTTTTAAATAAAATTCCTTTTATTATGGTATAATGCTTATATCTATTATGTTTTATGCTACCTTTTGTAAGCCTAGACTATGGGGAGGAGGGGAAGAGATCACAAGAAAATAAAACAAGTATTTTCTGAGAATTAATTTACATAAGGCTTTAGTTGACCCCACAGAACAAGGGGCTCTCCAAGACTCCCCTTACTTCTGTCCTGACAAAGCTTCACAGGAGCCAAGGTTTCTAAAGCCCTCCTCCTTCTCTAACCTGCAAAGCACAACTTGACCCAACTAAAAGCATTGTGGAGGACTATTGAAAATCCTCAAGTCTTTCATGAGGACCATTTTAAACAACTTTTAAAGGGTTATTAATAGTGGTATGGCTGAAAATAATCAGAAACAAAGCAAACATTTAAAACTACTTTTATGAAAGGGAAATAGGTGGTTAACACACGTTTGCAGAGGCAAAGAAATATATTTAGGACAGGACTAAATTACTTTTTAACTTTTAGATCTAGAGAAGTCACATTTTCTGCTACTTTCAGTTATTTTGCCTACCTAAGAGTGCACATGTCAAAGATCACACCATGTGGCCATTTCCTCCACTAGCTTTGGGACTGAAGATCAGATACTTAATCCAAAAGAGAATGAATGAACATTAATTTTTGGTATTTGTGTTAAGCAAGAATGGTGTGGAAACATAAGAACCTCACAAAAATTTTCTAATTTTAAAAAAGTCCCTACATAAAATATAATTACAATTATGTTGTTTTTTAAAAAATGGATAAGAAAAAAGGACTGTAAATAAATCCACTAAAATGCAAACAATGACTCTGCTAGGTTGGTAAAATTGCTGGTAAGTTTTCTTTTGCTATTTTCCAAGTATGCTATAAGTCATTAGGGAAATACAAAACTAAATATGCTGTAATATAGTTATATTACTTGCATAAATGGAAAAAAAATCAACTTTAAAAAATGGTTTAACTTTTCTTTTTTAAATAGTCACTAAACTTCAACACCAAAGCCTCTCCAAAAACAATCTAAGTAATCTTAGGGGGAAAAAATTCCTCGGTTATAAATAAATATGGAAAAAAGCTTTTATACTTGAGCAGATAACCTTTTTTTTTTTTTTAGAGATTTTATTTTTCCTTTTTCTCCTAAAGCCCCCTAATACACAGCTGTGTATTTTTAGTTGTGGGTCCCTCTAGTTGTGGCATGTGGGACGCCGCCTCAGCATGGCTTGATGAGCAGTGCCATGTCCACACCCAGGATCCAAACCGGCAAAACCCTGGGCCAGCAAAGCGGAGCGCGCAAACTTAACCACTTGGCCACGCGGCTGGCCCCATGAGCAGATAACCTCACAGTCTGGCAATGATAACCTTTTCTAGTACTGTGACTGCTACAAAAGAACAGTGTGATTTGGGTGGTTAAGAAACAACAGCATTCAGAAAATCCGTTATAAGTATCACTGCCTTTAGTCAATTGCCATCTGCATTTTACAGATTTTAAAGAACTTTAGACGTAAATAAACAAAACTAAAACATTTTTAGGACTTAAAATCTGCTTCCCAGCAGGAATAAGATTGCTGAAACTGCCTGAAAAACTATAGCTATTTAGCAGCTGTTCCAAAGTTGGAACAACTGCAAGAAGAGAATTTAAAATTTAAAATATGTTTTCCAAAAGAATCTTTAACTGGAAAGAAGGAAACCAACTAAAAAACCTGGACTTTGGTAGTCTTCTAAATAGGTCGTTGGTCATGCCATGAAGGCTGTGCATCCAGATTTGGAAAACCCTCTACTGACAGACACAACAAGTCAGCTAATTCAAACTCAGGTATTAGCAGCTTAACAGTACTATGGGTACTACATAGGTGCTTAAAAAACCAAGAAATTGAAAGTCAGTCTATGAGAAAAATTGCTGGCCTTCTCTTCAAAAAAGTTTTTAAAGAAACTTATAGACAACATATTCACCGAGATAATGTCCACTTAAAATCTAGTCTTTAATAAAGAATTTATTATCAAGATAACTGACTAATCCTTGAGTAAATGCAGTTCAGTGAACTACTCTTGGAGAGAGAAAACACATTACAGTTGACTAGGTCAAGAAAGTCATTTGCTGGGGCAGGCCTGGTGGCTGAGTGGTTAAGTTCCCATGCTCCACTTCGGCGACCCCGGGTTTCCACCGGTTCGGATCCTGAGCATGGACCTAGCACCGCTCATCAAGCCATGCTGAGGCAGTGTCCCACACAGCAGAACTAGAAGGACCTACAGCTAGAATATACAACTACGTACTGGGGTGCTTTGGGGAGAAGGAGGGAAAAAAAAAAAAGATTGGCAACAGATGTTAACTCAGGGCCAATCTTAAAAAGAAAAAAAAAACCCAAGAAAGTCATTTGCTCACTTATGGTCATCTATCATAAAAGAGCAGGTGCTGTCTCTCTGGGTTTGATAAGATTAACCACAGGTTATCTTGTAATGTTCCAGATTACATATGGATTTCACTTCTTATTGGGGATCTTTTGATTTATTCTACCTTTCCAATCTATTTCCAATGAAATAGATTTCCAAATGAAATCATTTCAGAGTAAATATTTCAGGGTAGCCAAAGAGCTCTAGTTGATGAAGGAAAGCTCTTTTTTATAGAACAATGCCAACTTAAATGTAAAAAGAAAGATATCATTAGAAAAATCACAATTTTGCAATCGCTAATAATTCAGGCAACCATCAGTAATAAGGATAAAACATTATGTGAAAAATTGACAGACAACTGGATATTCACATGATGTGAAAGTATCATCCCAGATATTTGTTGCTTAGCAAAGGGAAAACTAACTTCACAATGGAAGGATCTGACTATCACTACCTGAATTCAATGATCCAACCTTAGCATCATTAACAGAAAAACAACCAGAAATTAGGTACAATATTAACTCCACCTATGAAATATTCTTGTCAAAAATGCTGAACCTGAATCTAAGAAGTTTTTAACAGGAGACAGAGGAACAACTTAAACACCACCACGAAGAAATAACTGGACCAATCTAGAGGATTTCTACAGCCAATTGGCTTGGCCTCTTCAATAACTCTGGTCAGGGGGAAGAAAAAGGTGGGTAAAACTGTTCTCCATTAGAAGAAATTTAAGACACTTAAAAATCTAATGCAGTGTATGGTCCTTTATTGGGTCTTGGTTTGGAAAAAAGATGCAAAGCACATTTTTTAGGATAATTAGGGAATTATTGTTAATTTTCTTAGATGTGATAGTAATGGCGTTGTGGTTATACATGTCAATGTTCCCACTGTTTCTTAAGAGATGCATACTGAAGCATTTAGGGGTGAAATGTCATGATGTCTGTAATTGACTTAAAATAATTCAGGAAAAAAACAGATTAAGCAAATATGACAAAATGTTAATGATGGTTAAATATAAGTGATGGGTATATCGGTGTTCATTATACTTCTATTTGTACTATAATTTTACATTGTTTGAAATTGTTCATATTAAAAAGTTAACAGGATCAAGTGGGATTTATTCCAGGGAAGCAGGGATGGTTCAGCATCTGCAAATCAATCAATGTGATACACCACATTAACAAAATGAAGAATAAAAATCACATAATCATCTCAATAGATAGAGAGAAAGCATCTGACAAGATCCAACGTCCATTTATGATAAAACCCTCAATAAAATGTGTATAAAAGGAAAGTACCTCTATATAATAAAGGCCATATATGACAAACCCACAGCCAACATCCTCCTCAACAGTGAAAAAGTGAAAGCCATCCCTCTGAGAACAGGAAAAAGACAAGGTTGCCCAGTCTCACCATTCTTATTCAACATAGTACTGGAAGTTTTAGCCAGAGCAATTAGGCAAGAAAAAGAAATAAAAGGGATCCAAATTGGAAAGGCAGATGGAAAACAGTCACTATTTGTGGATGACATGATTCTATTCATAGAAAACCCTAAAGAATCCACCAAAAAACTATTAGAAATAATCAACAAATACAGAAAAGTTGCAGGGTACAAAACCAACATAAAAAAATCAGTTGTATTTCTATATACTAATAACAAATTAGCAGAAAAAGAAATCAAGAATACAATCCCATTTACAATCGCAACAAAAAGAATCAAATACCTAGGAATAAATTTAACCATGGAGATGAAAGACCTATACAGTGAAAACTGTAAGACATTATTGAAATAAATCAAAGAAGATATAAACAAATGGAAAGATACTCCATGCTCATGGATTAGAAGAACAAAAAATATAAGTTAAAATATTCACCTTACCTAAAGCAACCTACAGATTCAATCCCAATCAGAATCCCAATCCATTCTTCGTGGAAACAGAACAAAGAATCCTAAAATTTATATGGAACAACATAAGACCCTGAATAGCCAAAACAAACCTGATAAAAAAGAACAAAGTTGGAAGTGCCACACTCCTTGAATTCAAAATATACTACAAAGTTATAGTAATTAAAACAGCATGGTATTGGCACAAAAACAGACACACACATTAATGGAACAGAATTGAAAGCCCAGAAATAAAACCACACATCTATGGACAGCTAATGTTTGACAAAGGAGCCAAGAACATACAATGGAAAAAGGAAAGGCTCTTCAAGAAAAGGTGCTGGGAAAACTGGACAGGCACATGCAAAAGAACGAAAGTAAACCATAATCTTACACAATACAAAAAAATTAACTCAAAATGGATTAAAGAGTTGAATGTAAGACCTGAAACCATAAAACTCCTAGAAGAAAATGCAGGCACACACTCTCTGACGTGAGTCTTAGCAGTATCTTTTCAAATACCATGTCTACTCAGGCAAGGGAAACAAAAGAAAAAATAAACAAATGGGACCACATCAGACTGAAAAGCTTCTGCATAGCAAAGGAAACCATCAACAAAACGAAAAAACAACCCACCAACTGGGAGAAAATATTTGCAAATCATACATCCAGTCAGGGGTTAATCTCCAAAATATATAAAGAACTCATACAACTCAACAACAAAAAAAGAAAAACCCAATCAAAAAATGGGCAGTGGATATGAACAGATATTTTTCCAGAGAAGATATACAGATGGCCAACAGGAACATTAAGATGTTTTACATCACTAATTATTAGGGAAATGCAAATAAAAATTACAGAAAGATATCACCTCACATCCATCAGAATGGCTATAATTAACAAGACAAGAAATAATAAGTGTTGGAGAGGTTGTGGAGAAATGGGAACTCCCATATACTGCTGGTGGGAAAGCAAACTGCTGCTGCCACTATGGAAAACAGTAGGCAGATTTCTCAAAAAATTAAAAATAGAAATACCATATGATCCAGCTACCCCACCACTATTTGTCAAAGAACATAAAATCAACAATTCAAAAAAATTTATGCACACCTATGTTCTTCCCAGTGTTATTCATGATAACCAAAACATAGAAGCAACCCAAATACCCATCAACAGATGAATGGATAAAGAAGATGTGGTATATATACACAAAAGTCTATTACTCATCCATAAAAAAAGACAAAATTGTGCCATTTATGATAACATGGATGGACCTTGAGGGTATTATGCTAAGCAAAATAAGTCAGACAGAGAAAGACAAATACCATATGCTTTCACTCATATGTGGAAGATAAACACATACACAGATAAGGAGAACAAATTAGTGATTACCAGAGGAAAAGGGGATGAGGGGAAGATGAAAGGGTTAAAGGAGTATATATGTATGGTAATGGATTAAAAACTAGACTATCTGTGGTGAACATGATGTAGTCTATACAGAAACTGAAATATAGTTATGTACACCTGCAATTTATATAATGTTATAAGCTAATATGATCTCAATAAAAAAAAAAGTTAAAAAAAAAAAAAAGAAAGAAAAAGCAAGCATATCAGCAACATAGCATTGCTCCAAGGTAAAACTCCAGCAGACATCAGGAAGGCTTAGAAGCTTACTTATGAACATCTTTCAAATCACAGTAGGACTAAAAATACACAAACAGGGGACAGCCCCATAGCCTAGTGGTTAAGTTTGGCATACTCTGCTTCAGTGGCCCAGGTTCAGTTCCCGGGAGCGGACCTACATCATTCATCTGTGGCCATGCTACGGCAGTGACCCACATACAAAACACAGCAAGATTAGCAGAGATGTTAGCAAAGAGTGAATCTTCCTCAAGCAAAAAGAAAAAGAGGAAGATTGGCAACAGATGGTAGCTCAGGGTGAATCTTCCTCAGCAAAAATAAATAAACAAACATATAACCATACAATAAATATATTTAAATATATATTTATTTATAAATATATAAATTTGTATATCATATATATATTCAGCTACCTACACCAGTCCTTTCTCTTCAGATTTAAATATATAAATATATATGTAAGATATATAAATATATACAGATCCTTCTCGACTTATGATGGAGTTACACCCCAATAAACCCAGCCTAAGTTGAAAATATTGTAAGTTGAAAATGTATTTAATACACCTAACCTACTGAACATTGTAGCTTAGCCTAGCCTGACTTAAATGTGCTCAGAACACTTACATTAGCCTACAGTTGGGCAAAATCATTTAAAGCAAAGCCTAGAATAAAGTGTTGACTATCTCATGTAATTTACTGAATACTGGACTGAAAGTGAAAAACAGAATGGCTGTATGGGTACAGAATGGTTGTAAATATATCAGTTGTTTACCCTCATGATTGCGTGGCTGACTAGGAGCTACAGTCACTGCCACTGTCTAGTATCAGGAGAGAAGAGCATATTGCATATCACTAGCCTGGGAAAAGATCAAAACTCAAAGTATGGTTTCTTTGAATTTAATATAAATATATATTTATATATAATATATAAAAACTATAATACATTAAATTTATAATAAACTTATAAATATATAAATTATATTTATATAAATATTTAAATATATAAATCTGAAGAGAAAGGACTGGTGCAGGTAGCTGAATAATGGGTAGAAGACTGTCACAGGCTATTCAGATTATCTGTCTTGGCTGCCATTTAAGCAAAAGGCAAGACAGTGTTATCTACATCAGAAATCACAAACTCACATACCTACAGGGGTCAGGCAAGTAAAACAAATAAGAGAACAACACTGGATACTGAATGCATTTGCACATACGTAGGAACGGTCTGGGCAATGGGAAACTTGCATACCCTTCTACGCTGAGCAGCCACTACTTTGCTCCAGCTTACGACTTTGTTTTTGGAGGGATGGGATGAGTTGTGCAGGCCCAGGAATAAGAGATACTCTGAATTTTAAGAAAAGACTAAAATCCATATATTTAGTGAAATCTCCAGATTCTGAAATAGATTCACATTTTTGGAAAATACTCTATGGGCAAAATGAAACACACTGCAGTTGCATATGGCCCACACGGCATCAGTTTTCAATTTCTAATTAAGTCTGACAATCCGGGTAAGACTCACATGACTGATCAGTACAACACGAGGCCCAAGTCAACTATGCTAGGTTTGGTGTGTGCTGGAGGAGATAAAATATTTAAAATGCATTTAAATGTTATGATCTGCCTCTTCAGAGGTCTGTGGACTCCCTGAGAGAAAGAAAAAGGGACGAAGGTCTTAACTCAGAGGAAGAGAAGGCACTCAACTTAGTGAAGTTTCAGTTTCATTAAATATGCTGATGTCTCCCAGAACTGCCTGAAGGACTATCTTCTTCAACAAAATGCCAAATGATGAAGGCAACAGAATTTTTTATTTGCTGTATAACTTTGGTAGAGTCATTCCATTGCTTGGAATTAAGTTGAGCTGTATCCACTCTCTCACATAAGATTTCACTCACCAAAATGTCTTTCTTAATTTTTATCATTTATCCAGGTAATCTTCTAAGTCCAAACAAGCTGGCATTTTTAGGGCCTGTATTTCAAGGTAGCAGCCAGATAAAAATTCTAAAAAAAAAGGAAAAATAAAGTTACAATACTATACAGAAATTACAGAGGTGATCTATCCTTGCAACAGAAATCAATGCAAATATCACAAGTTATAAAATCAACTTAGACATCTGCAGACTTAAAAATCAGTTTTCATTATGTCTAGAAAGAATATCTTTTTTCTAAGATCTTAAACCACTTATCAACAAGCATTCAGAGAGTACAGAAGCAAAATTCAGGGACATATACCAGCTTCACTGAAGAATCATAAAACTGGGAGCTTAAGCCTTAGAGCCCTCCATATATATACCTTTATGTCAAATTAAAATGAATTAACATCATGCTGCCCTGTTGGCAGATACTTGGAACCAAAACCAAAATATTTTGTACACACACTAAATACAAGACCCCTTTCTTCTAAGAGATTTCAAAATTCATTGAAAATTCATTCATCAAGTATAGATTTAATTTACCTGTTTTATCTATAATATATAGACATTTTATTTTTCATCAAATTTTCAATTTAAGTTCTAAAGTATTCTTAAATGTACATATAGAAATTATAAATGAAAAGAGCCTAATTTTGGCATGCTTCAGAAAAAATTTCCTACTTAAAAGACATCGTAGACTGATATTATTAACTTGGCTATTATAGTTTCACATTATTGCCAAATATTGATTTTATAAATCTCAAAATTTTAGATGGATATATGTACTAGGTATTAATAAATAATTATTACGGAAAAAACTATCCCTTAATTTTTTTTAATTCAAGAAAACGCCAATTTTTTTAAGTCTCCATGAAATATTAATAAAAATTAACCTTTAAGAAAGGCCATAAAGACTATATCAATAAACCCAAAAAGTAACAATAGGATAGTCAAATACCCTGATGCCAACGCACTGAAATTATAAATCTAAGATAAAATCAGGAAACAAAGGCCTTTCTGCCTTACAACAACAACAAAACCCTTGCACTGGGGTTAAAAAAGAAATCGAAATTGCAAAATTTCTAGAAAATTATACCTAGGAAAATACTACATATTGGAACCTAAAGAATACAGCCAAACAGTAAAGAAGAAAATTCACAGCCATAAATACCTACCCCAGAAAAAAAAGAGAAAGAAATGAGTTAAACATCTGATTCAAAAAGTTAGGAAAAAATCCAATAAAGTGAACTGAAAGAAAGCAAAACTAAAGAATTAATACAGATAAAAGCAGAAATTAATCAGAAAACAGAAAAACAGCAGAATTAGTAAATCCAACAATTGGTACACTGGGGGAAAAATCAATAAAATAGTTAAACCACTACTTAATCTACTAAGTAAAAAGGAAGAAAGTCCAAATATATAAAATAAAAAGGAAGCCATAGAAACAAAGGAAATTAAAGGACCATAGAGACACATCTATGTAAATATGATGCCCCCAAAAGTACCACACACAGATTTAATGGAAACACTATTAATCTTTTAGAGAGCAAATAAGTCTAGTGATCTGAAACTGTTCTTTTTGAATGCAAAAGAAACAAAAAAACTTTCCACAAAAAGAAAGAGAACATCCCAATTCTCCTTATGAAGCACATATAACATGAATATCAAATGCTGATACAAACTGCAGGCAGAAAGCTACAGATCAATCTCTCCTATATTGCTCAATCTCTCTTACACTGATGCAAGATTCTAAATCAAACTTTAAATAGAATACAACAGTACATTAAAAGAATAATAATGCATCATGATCAAGTGGAATCTGTTCTAGGAATGCAAGGAAGGCTCAGTATCAGTAAAGTAAGGTATGAAGTCATCTGATCATCACCACAGATATTAAAAAGTCATTTGATAAAATGCAACAACCCTTCTTGTTTTTTTGTTTTTTGTGGGTTTTTTGGGTAAAGATTTTATTTTTCCTTTTTCTCCCAAAGCCCCCTGGTACATAGTTGTGTGTTTTTAGTTGTGGGTCCTTCTAGGTGTGGCATGTGGGACGCCGCCTCAGCATGGCTTGATGAACAGTGCCATGTCCATGCCCAGGATCCGAACCGGGGAAACCCTGGGCCGCCAAAGCGGAGCACGCAAACTTAACTACTCGGCCACGGGCTGGCCCCAACAACAACCCTTCTTGATTAAAAAAACAAAACAAAAAAAACCTCAAACAGGACTATACAACATTTCCTTAACATGACAAAACATATCTCTTCAGCCCAACAGTCAGCAGCTTGCTTAATGGGGCAAGACTAGAGGTATTTGTCACCTACAGTTGGGAAGAAGATAGATACCTATGATGTATCACTAAATATTACACTAGAGGTATAAAGTCAGTGAAATTAAACAAGAGTAACAAAGGTATAAAAATTGGAAAGAAGGATGTAAAACTACCACTATTTGCAGATGATATAATTGTGTTCTTGAAAATCTTAGAAAATCAACCAGGAAAACAGCAAAATTAAGAAAATTCAGGGGCCGGCTCCGTGGCGGAGTGGTTAAGTTCGCGCGCTCCGCTGCGGCGGCCCAGGGTTTGGATCCTGGGCGCGGACATGGCACCGCTCGTCAGGCCACGTTAAGACGGCGTCCCACATCCCATAACTAGAAGGACCTGCAACTAAGATATACAACTGTGTGCAGCGGGGATTTGGGGAGATAAAGCAGAAAAAAAAAAGATTGGCAACAGTTGTTAGCCCAGGTGCCAATCTTAAAAAAAAAAAAAGAAAATTCAGCAAAGTAGTATGGTACAAAATTAATATACAGAAAACAATAGCTTTTATTACATATGCAATCAATCAGCAGTAGGTGGAAAAAAGATCTCATTTACAATAGCAACAAAGAAGATTAAATATCGAGGAGCGAATTAAAAAGAAATGTAGAGCTATAAGAAGAAAATTTAAAAACACTAATGAAGTATACAAATACAAAAAAAAACCTGAACAAATAGAATGACACACCAAATTCTTGGAGAAAAAGATTCATAAATATCCATTCTCCCTCATTTATAACTTAACAATCTCAATAAAAATGCCAACTTCTTTTTTTAAATAGATAAGCTTACTCTAAAATTCATATGGAAACAAGTAAGAAGAGTCTGGAAAACTCTGAAAAATAAGAGTAGTGAAAGGGATGAGTCCTATGAGATGTCAAAACATAAAGTCTCAATAATTAAAGCTGTGTAGTACTGGCATATATGAGAAACCAATGGAACAGATCAGAAATTCCAAAAACTGATCGAAACGTATATGAAATTTTAGTGTCTCATTAAAGGTGGGGAAAAATGGATTTTTCACTAATTGGGACTTAGGTAGCCATCTAGGAAAAAAAATAAGATTAGAGCTATACCTCATATTGAGATAACTCCAAATGGACCCCAAACTTTAATGTAACAAATGAAACCCTACAAGTATTAAATGAAAGTACAGAAGAAATGTTCATAACCTTGGAGTGGAAAGATTTTTCTAACTATGATCCAAAATCTAAAGCCATAAAAGACAAGACTGATAAATTCAAATACATAAAAGTCAAAGAATTCTGCAAGGCAAAAAAAACACCATAAGTAAAAAAGGGAAAAAAAGACAAAGTAAGAAAAAATATTTGCAACTGTATCATGGATAAAAGAGCAAATCTCCAACATATAAACATATTATAGAAAAAAACATATTTATAGGTGTGTGTATGTATATGTCTGTATATATATAGATATATAAAATAAAACAATTTGGACAAATTATTATGTCCAAAAATGGATATAGGATATCATCAGAAAATTCACAGAAAAGGAACTACAAATGAACTTTAAATATATGAAAAGATGTTCAACCTACTATGTAAGAAGAAAAAAATTTTTTTCACTCATCAGATTAGCAAAAATCCAAAAATGTGATAACATATTGTCTTGGCAAAGTACGGGAAAAAAGGTATTCTCATTCATTGCTAGCAGTAGTGCAAACTGCTGTAACATCAGCAATTAAGTAAGATCTGTCAAAATTACAATTATATATACCATTCACCCAGCAATCTCACTTCTGCCTGGTGATCCTTACAGATACACCTGCCCCCATACAGCAGGACATATATACAAGGTTATTCACTAAAGTATTGTTTGTAATAGCAAGATAGGAAATTATCCAGATGTACATCAACAGAGATTGATTAAATTAAGTGTGTCCAATAAAAGTGAAATGCAGACAGAATAAGGATGCTTGCTATGTACTCATATGGAAAGATGTCCGAGATGTACTGTTGAGTGGAAAAAACAGGGAGTAAAACAAGGACCACAGTATGCTACTTTCTGTGGGAAAAGAGGAGAAAAAATATTTTATATATGCTAGTATTAAAGTAGTCTAGAAAGAAATACAAGAAACCATTAAAAATGGTTATCTTCAAGGTAAACTTTAAAAAAATCATGTTATACCAGAAGGCAAAGAAGTACTCAGACCAATGGGGAGCATGTCACAAGGACACAGAAGCCAGTCTGAATGGTTTCCTACCGGCAAATTTGAGTATCAAAAATAATAATGACTAAAGTTGATAATAATATGAATAAATAAGAATCCATGAATCCATAGTAATAGCTCAAAGAGAGAGAGAGAGTGTAAAAAAGGCTGTCATCTGCCACCACTTGAGATGACTACTACATCAACTCCTCACTCTAAAGATTGACAATTAAAGAGAAAGAATTAAGCAATTTACTTTGTCTTTTTAGAAGGGTTCATCCTCAGTAGAGAGGGAAAGCTCTCCTTTACAGAAGAATCCCAGTTAATAAATGTAGAAGAAAAGGAAGAATTTTTAAAAATCACCATTTTGCAACCTCCAATGAAATAAATGATTCTGGCAAAGATGATCAAAGGATGCTAAAAATCATTTGGTGAAAACTGCTGGGGCACAGAAGATTCCCACGGTGCCAAAGGATTATTCCACAGATTACTTCCTAATTGCAAAGAGAAAAACGAGTACATTTGCATTGGAGATATCTAACAGTCACCAGCTTAACCCAGTGATCAAACTCAGCAACAATTAGAATGAGATCTGTCATTTATGCCTCCTGATGTGATGTAACCTGAAGTCCAAGGCATCATCTATGCTGCGTTATTACCAAAAATGTCTAAACAAGTCTTTAAACCTAATTTCTCCCTTATAGGAAATTCAGGGGATAGAGCAACAAGAAAAATTACAACAGAAATTTTTACAAGAAAAAAATTAGAAGTAGTAGTAATTGATCACATGAAGAAATAATCATATCTAGAATGTGGGACTTGCTATCACAAAACTGATCTGACCTCTTCAAAACCCAAAATCTTGGGGGAAAGATTAGGGGTAGGATATAGTTCTAGATTAAAAAAGACTGAAGAGACATAACAACCAAATGCAATGCACGAACATTACTTAGACCTGTTTTGAATAAAACAGCTATAAAATAATTTTTAGATAGTTAGGAAAAACTGAATGTGAAGTGAGTAACAGAAGATACTAGGGCATTAAAAAATTTTTTCTTGTGGACCATCCCGGTGGTGTGGTGGTTAAGTTCGTGCACTCTGCTTCGGCAGCCCTGGTTTCACAGGTTTGGATCCTGGGTTTGGATCCTGGGTGCGGACCTAGCACCACTTGTCAAGCCACACTGTGGTGGCATTCCACATAAAATAGAGGAAGATGGGCACAGATGTTAGCTCAGGGCCAATCTTCCTCATACACACACAAAATTTTTCTTGGGTGTGGTAATGTTATTTGTGATTATGTAGAGAATGCCCTTATTCTTAGGAGACACATGCTGAAATAAAGTGTCATAATGTCTGCAACTTATTTTCAAAGTATTCAGCAAAGACAGACTGGTAGATAGATGATACAGTAAAATATCATTATATTATTTTCTCAACTTTTCTGTATATTTGAAATTTTTCAAATCAAAAAGTTGCGGGGGAGGGTAGTATAAATAAGACCCACGGGAGCTGAGGGTGGGATCAAGACTTCTCACTGTATATCTGTTTTATAATGTTTTGATTTTTGAACCATGTAAATGTACTATCTATTGAAAACAAAAGCCAGCTAACTACCACCCTCTTAAACCCTTAGCAGTAATTATAATATTTCTACCCTTAGCCCATCGCAGACATGCAACAACAAAAATATCCTCTGCTTTCTATCTCCTTGTCTTGAGGGGAGCTCCTCTGACCATATTTCCCCCATGAGTCGTCTGCCAGTAAGATAAGAACCTGGACCACATCATTACCAGGTACTGAGCCACTGCTACCGCCTCCAAAAATATTCCCTTAGGCTAGTCTCCCACACTTGTCCCCCAACCCTGTCACACCCCACCCTCCCTTACCTCCACACTCTGTTGTTCACACAAACACTGTTCCTCCCCATTCACTCCCCTCCCATCCCACAGTTGGCTCCTTCAACAATGCTCTTATCAGTATCATGGTCTCCCTTGCTCACCTATTCTTCAGGTACACAAAGTTCACCAGCTGCCTCTCCCTCACCCACTCTGGCTCACAAACTTGAAGTTTAAGAGCTAGAAAGGAATTTACAAATAATTAGTCTAACTCCTCCACTCTCAAAGAAACCTAGACAGTGGTATTGTGGCTTGACTGCAGTTACAGACTAAGATTGCGGCAGGATCAGGACTAAATCTTGACTAGCCTCAAGTTCAGTGCTCCTTCCACCATATACCAAACTTTCTTCTCACCAGGGTGACTCTGCCCAACTCATACACAGTGCACAATTAGTGGGAACATCAGAATCAAGCGATCCAGTCTATTTCAGGCCAATACTCACTAATTAGAACTGCCCTAACTACTCCAAAATGACTGAGGTCAGAATACCTGAGATCAAACGAGTATATGCTTTGAAAGAACAGTGGCTCTCAACTTTGGCTACACATTGTAATTATTTGGGAAACTTTTAAAAATAATAATGCCTGGGTCATACTAGGTCTGTCCTGTGGCCTGAGCCTTGAGTATTTAAACACTATCCAGGTGATTCTAATATGCAGCCAAAGTTTAGAACCACACTTTTCACACATTATTTAATTTGCCTTTAGATGAGGTAACCGAGTCCGGTAGGGAATGTGGCTTAAGAATTTGCCCCAAGAAAGCAATGAAGAAGAAACAAAAGCTTTTTCTTTTCTTTTGCTTATTATAAACTTTGGTTGTTTCTTTAAAATTTTTTGTTTTTAACATAAGTGATATAAGATTGTACTGTTGGTGAAAAAATCAAAGAAAACATACGGAATCTAAAAGTGAACTATACCACCCTGAGTTCCAGCTTGTTTTCTTCTATGTCTGTGACCTTGGAGTCTCTTAAACCCTTCTTAGCTTCCATGTTATCATGTAGAAAATGAGGGGCTAACATACTTTCCAGATGTAGGGACACTATGACTATTTTAAACCTTGGCTATTTGGCTTTGGTGTTATATTTCCCCGAGAAACTGGAAATCATTTGGTGCAAGATCTTTAACTCTTCCTTCTTCCACTAGTGGTTGTTCTCTACTCTTCTTTCATCTTCCTCCTTTCAAAAAGTTAACCCAAAGCTGGGAGTTAAAATGGAGGGGACCTGACAATGCCTGGTTCATTTCTATCATCACCTTCACCCTGATTTTTCATTGGTATGCTTTAGGAAACACTGAGAGTCAAAGTTATTAACAGCATTGGAAACTAGGACTGCTGCTCAAAGAACTCTTGGACTCATACATGACTTTTCTGTCAAAGAGCAGAAATGGGGCTTGAGATACAACCATACAGTGGGGCCAGCCCAGTGGCTCAGCAGTTAAGTGCGCACGTTGCGCTTCGGTGGCCCGGGGTTCGCCAGTTTGGATCCCAGGTGCGGACATGGCACTACTTGGCAAGCCATGCTGTGGTAGGTGTCCCACATATAAAGTAGAGGAAGATGGGCACGGATGTTAGCTCAGGGCCAGTCTTTCTCAGCAAAAAGAGGAGGATTGGCAGCAGATATTAGCTCAGGGCTAATCTTCCTCAAACAACAACAACAACAATACAGCCAGGCAGAACAGAAATCAGGCTGGCCTCAGATTTCTGCTTTGCGAGACCAGAAGACAATGGCAAAGTAATAAAGAATTAGGAGTGGAAAATAATGTGACCTAATAATTCTGCCTCCTCCCTGGCCAAGTTATCACTCAGTGTAAAATCAACATAAAGATATTTTCAGATGAAAGTATACCAATCAAGTACTTTTCAAAAAAATATTATCTGAATAATAATTAACCAAAACAAAAGACCTTGAGAATAGGAAGAAAGAGATGAAATCAGTTAAACATAGGGCTAAATTTAAATAATTGTTATAAATACGATTAGCACCAAATGCTACTTTTAAAAAGTAATTTGTGAAAAGGAAGATCTATAAGGTACAAAATAAAGATGAACTATTATTAGCCATCATCATCATCATGAGTACTATGAAGAATTTTGCTAATATGTTCTATCATTAATTTAATGAGTTAAACCCCCTATTAAGAGAGTTTTAGACTAGGTCAAGGAGCACTGTTCTATTCTAGATATCTCATATAATGGGAACCACACAATAGTGGTCTTTTGTGACCGCCTTCTTTCACTTAGCATAATTTTTTCAAGGTGTTGTAGCAAATAACAATATTTCATTTTTTAAATTACCAAATAATATCCCTTTGAATGGAAATATCACAATTTATTTACCTATTCATTCATCAGCTGAGAGATATTTGGGTTGTTTCCACTTTTCACTATTATGAAAAATGCTTCTATGAATATTTGTGTACAAGTTTTTGTGTGGACATATGTTTTCCTTTCTCCTGGGTGAATATATATATATATATATATATATATATATATATATATACACACACACTCGCCTGGGTAATATACATCTAGTATATACAATATAGCTGGGTAATATGTTATCTCTCTAGTTAACCTTCTGAGAAATTGCCAGACTATTTTCCAAAGCAGTCACCATTTTACATTCCCACAAGCAGTGTATAAGGGTTCCAATTTCTCTACATCCCCAGCCACACTTGTTATTATCTTTCTGATTATGGCCATGCTAGTGGGTGTGAAGTGGTATCTCATTGTGGTTTTGATTTGCATTTCCCGACAGCTAATGGTGTTGAGCATATTTTCATATGTTTATCGGCCAGTGGCATAATTTCTTTGGAGAAATATCTATTCAAATCCGTTGCCAATTTTTTTTTTAGATTTTATTTTTTTCCTTTTTCTCCCCAAAGCCCCCTGGTACATAGTTGTATATTCTTCGTTGTGGGTCCTTCTAGCTGTGGCATGTGGGATGCTGCCCCAGCGTGGTTTAGATGAGCAGTGCCATGTCCTCGCCCAGGATTTGAACCAACGAAAGGCTGGGCCACCTGCAGCAGAGTGCGCGAACTTAACTACTCGGCCACGGGGCCAGCCCCTCCTTTGCCAATTTTTTAATTGGGATATTTGTCTTTATCATTGAGTTGTAGGAGTTCTTGATATATTTTAGATACAAATCCCTTATCAGATATATGATTTGCAAATACTGTCTTTCATCTTGTGGGTTGTTGTGGGTGATTTTTCTTTTTATTTATTTCACATCTATGAATAAATGTTGTGCCCTATTTCTTGGGGGGTGATTTTGTTTCATAGTTTGGGACAAATTGGTTGAACATTTGGAAAAATTTTTATTAAATTTTCACTTCACAATTGTCTTAGTCTGTTTGAGCTGCTATAACAAAATACCACAGACCTGGTGGCTTGTAAACAACAAAAATTTATTTCTCACAGTTTTGGAGGCTGAGAAGTCCAAGATCACTGTGCCAGTATGGTCAGGTTCTGGTAAAGATGCTCTTCTAAGATGTAGACTGTTGACTTTTTGCTGTGTTCTCACATGGTGGAAGGGGCTAGGGAGCTCTTTGTGTTTTCTCTTCTAAGAGCACTAATCCCATTCATGAGGACTCCACTCGCAAGACCTAAGCACCTCCCAAAAGGCCCACCTCCTAATACCATCACATTGGACAATAGGATTTCAACATATGAATTTGGGGGGGGGGGCAAACTTTCAGACCATAGCAACAATGTGTACTCAAAAATTCTGGCTAATGAGTTAAACTTAAATAAAAAAATAAAATCATAATACTACAATCATATACTGGTTACATATTCAAACATATTGATCAGGACCAGCCCGGTGGCATAGTAGATAAGTTTGCAGGTTCTGCTTCAGCAGCCCAAGGTTCATGGGTTCAGATCTTGGGCGTGGACTTACACACTTCTCCTCAAGCCATGCTGTGGCAATGTCCCACACACAAAATAGAGGAAGATTGGCACAGATGTTTGCTCAGGGACAATCTTCCTCATCAAAAAACAAAAACAAACATACTTATCAGCTCATGAACTGAAAAGCTAAAGCAAAATATAGATTTCATTATATAATTACATTATTATTTTGCAGGTCAAAGTAGACAGGAGTAAAAGGCAAAATACATGTTCAGGATTATATTTGTAAATAACAAAAGGTTAACAAACTTAATATTTAAAGCACTGTTAAAAATTAAGGAAAACATCATCCCAACAGAAAAACTGACCCCCAAAATAGACAATTCATAAAATCAGAAATAAAGATCATCAATAAATAAATGAAACGTCTGTTACGTTTCATAAGTAATAAAGAAGAACAAAATGAAATATGCCTTTCTTCCAACATCAAGCTGGCAAAGATTCTTAAAACAAAATACTCAATTGTGGCAAAGGTATAATGAAATGGATTAACATTCACATTTTTCTTAAAACTGTTCATCTCCTTAACATCTTAACATCTAGGACTCTAATCTAATGAAATAATCAAAGATGTGGTTAGGGGGTGATGTCAGCATCATGGCAGAGTGAGGTCTCTCAGAAATCTTCCCCTCCAATATACAATGAAAAAACATCCATACTCCAACAGAGGACATCCAAACTCAACACAAAAAATGTTGGAGAGATCCATGCAGCCATACACCAGAGGGCAGAGAGGCTGGAGCCCCCCTCGGACGTGGAACAGGGTAAGAGAAATCTTTGCTCCCTCCCCTAAAGACTGTGATCTGGATGCGGGAGGCCTCCTAGAAGGACGGGACGTTTGTTTTCAGGGACATCAAGGACTCCCTAGGGCCCTTGCAGCCTAGAGGGAAGCCCTCTACCATGACAAAAGCTTTTGCAAGGGGTGACCTCATCAAACCAACATCCCAGGAGAGCAGAGGGAGAAAACTCCAAGAGCACGCAGGAGAAAGTGCCCCTCCACCCAGCCGCTCAGGCGGCTCTAACCCCTAGGATTTCACCTGAAAGCAGATGGCTCAGAATATGGGACTCTTGACCCCTACCCAGTGGCGATAGGTGGTAACTGCGACCTAATAATGCCAGGATGTGAAAAAACAGAGCCTCTGGCAATATCAAACACTCTATTAGATCTCCAGATCAGAGAGAAAATGACAAGTACCCAGAAATCAGTCCTGAGGATGCAGGAATATGTAATCTAAATGACAAAGCATTCAAAACAGCTATCATCAAAAAACTCAATGACATAAAAGAGAATGCAGAGAAACAATTCAATGAGTTCAGGAGTTACTTCACACAAGAGATTGAAACTATAAAGAAGAATCAATCAGAAATATTAGAGATGAAAGACACAATGGAAGAGATAAAACAAAATATGGATTCCCTGAACACTCGAGCAGACACCACAGAGGAGCGTATCAGCATAATCGAAGATAGACATGTTAAAATGATCCAGATAGAGGAGAGAGAACTAAAACTAAAACCAAATGAAGAAAGTCTCCAAGAAATAGCCAACTCAATTAGGAAATGCAACATAAGAACTATAGGTATTCAAGAAGGAGAAGAGAAGGAGAACGGAGTAGAAAGATTGTTCAAAGAAATAATAGCAGAGAATTTCCAAAACCTGGGGAAGGAAATACATGTGGAAGAGGCTGCCAGATCTCCTAAACATGTCAATGTAAAAAGACCTACTGCAAGGGATATAGTAGTGAAATTGGTAAAAGTGAATGACAAAGAAAGAATATTAAGGGCAGCAAGGCAGAAGAAAATAACGTACAAAGGAACCCCCATCAGGTTTTCAGTGCATTTCTCTGCAGAAACCTTACAGACTAGGAGAAACTGGAATGACACATTCAAATCATTGAAGGACAAAAACTTTCAGCCAAGAATACTCTATCCAGCGAAAATAGCCTTCAGATATGATGGAGAAATAAAAACTTTCCCAGACAAACATAAGCTAAGAGAGTTCGTAGCTGTGATACACAGCCCCCCCGCCCCCAGAAATCCTCAAGAAGGCATTCATACCTGAAAAAGAAAAAAAAAGGGAGAAAAGGGTTACAAAGCATGGAGTAAGGAGTTAAATAGGTAGACAGAATCAGAGCAGGATAGCAAATACTCAAGTATAGCATTAAAGACAAAGGGAAGGGAAACACCAAAAACAAAGATAATCTTGTCATTTTAACCACAAACTCATAACACAAGAATGGAATAAGATGTGAGAAAAATGACTGAGGAGGGGAAGAAGAAAGAGATTGAATCGGTTTAGTCTAAGGAAATAGGAGGCCATCAGAAAAGGGACTATCTTATCCATGAGATCTTGAATACAAACCTCAGGATAACCACTAAACAAAAAAGCAGAACAGAGACACAAATAATAAATAAGGAGAAAACAAAGAAACACAACATAAAACACTACATAACTCGACTGGTAGACCAAAATACACAAGACAAAAAACAAAGGAAATGCAGGAGAACAGGAAAATGAGTGATAAAATGACAGCATTAAACCCTCATATATCGATAATCACCATAAACGTAAATGGGTTGAATTCTCCAATCAAAAGACACAGAATGACAAGATGGATTAAAGAACAAGACCCAACAATACGCTGCCTCCAGGAAACACATCTCAGCTCCAGTGACAAACACCGGCTCAGAGTGAAGGGGTGACAGATGATACTCCAAACTAATGGCAAACAAAAGAAAGGTGTTGCAATACTTAGACAAAGTAGACTTCAGAATAAGACAAGCAAAGAGAGTGTGGCAGGCCCCATGGCCGAGTGGTTAAGTTCGAGTGCTCTGCTTTTGCAGCCCAGGGTTTCACCGGTTCAGATCCTGGGCACAGACATGGTAGCACTCCTCAAGCTATGCTGAGGTGGCATCCCACATACCACAACTAGAAGGACCCACAACTAAAAATATACAACTATGTACCAGGGGACTTTGGGGAGAAAAAGGAAAAATAAAATCTTTAAAAAGAAAAATCCTCAACAAAATATTGGCAACCCATATACAGCAATACATCAAAAAGATCATACATCATGATCAAGTGGGGTTTATTCCAAGGACACAGGGATGGTTTAACATCTGCAAATCAATCAATGTGATATACCACATTAACAAAATGAGGAATAAAACCCACATGATCATCTCAACAGATGCAGAGAAAGCATTTGAGAAGAACCAACAGCCATTTATGATAAAAACTCTTAACAAAATGGAGATAGAAGGAAATTACCTCAACATAATAAAGGCCATATATGACAAACCCATAGCTAACATCATACTCAATGAGGAAAAACTGAACGCCATCCCTCTGAGAACAGGAACAAGACAAGGATGCCCACTATCACTACTCTTACTCAACATAATTCTGGACGTTTTGGCCAGAGGAATTAGGCAAGAGAAAGGAATAAAAGGAATCCAAATAGGGAGTGAAGAAGTGAAACTCTCAATGTTTGCAGATGACATGATCTTATATATAGAAAACCCTAGAGAATCCATCAGAAAACTGTTGGAAATAATTAACAACTACAGTAAAGCTGTGGGGTACAAAATCAACTTACAAAATCAGTTGCATTTCTGTACTCTAATAACGAACTTACAGAAAGAGAACTCAAGAATACAATTCCATTTACAATTGCAAAAAATAGTCTAAGGTACCTAGGAATAAATTTAACTAAGGAGGCAAAGGACTTATACAATGAAAACGATAAGACATTATTTAAAAAAAGATAATGACATAAAGAGATGGAAAGAGATTCCATGCACATGGATTGGAAGAATAAACATAGTTAAAAATGTCCATACTACTCAAAGCAATCTATAGATTCAATGCAATCCCAATCAGAATTCCAATGACACTCTTCACAGAAATAGAGCAAAAAATCCTAAAATTCATTTGGGGGAACCAAAGACCCTGAATTGCTAAAGCAATACTGAGAAAAAAGAATAAAGCTGGAGGCATCACAATCCCTGACATCAAAATGCATTACACAGCCACAGTAATCAAAACAGCATGGTACTGGTACAAAAACAGGCACACAGATCAGTGGAACAGAACTGAAAGCCCAGAAATAAAACTGCACATATGTGGATAGCTAATCTTTGACAAAGGTGCCAAAAACATACAATGGAGAAAAGACAGTTTCTTCAATAAATGGTGTTGAGAAAACTAGACAGCCACATGCAAAAGAATGAAAGTAGACCATTATCTAATGCCATGCACAAAAATAAACTCAAAATGGATCAAAGACTTGAAGATAAGTGCTGAAACCATACAACTCCTGGAAGATAATATCAGTAGTACACTCTTTGACATCAAATTTAAGAGGATCTTTTCGAATACCATGTCTTCTCAGACAAGGGAAACAAAAAATAAACAAGTGAGAGTTCATCAGACTAATGAACTTCCACAGGGCAAAAGAAACTAGGATCAAAATTAAAAGACAACCACCAATTGGGAGAAAATTTTTGTAAATCATATACCCGATAAGGGATTAATCTCCATACTATATAAGGAACTCACACAACTGAACAACAAACAAATAAACAGCCCAATCAAAAAATGGGCAGAGGATACAAACAGACATTTTTCCAAAAAAGATATAGATGGCCAATAAACACATGAAAAGATGTTCAACATCACTAATCATCAGGGAAATGCAAATCAAAACTACTAAGATACCACCTTACACCTGTTAAAATGGCTATAACCACTAAGACTAAAAATAATAAATGTTAGGGTGTGGAGAGAAGGGAACCCTCATCCACTGCTGGTGGGAATGCAAACTGATGCAGCCACTCTGGAAAACAATATGGAGATTCCTCAAAAAACTAAAAATAGAACTACCATACGATCCAGCTATCCCAGTACTGGCTATCTACCCAAACAACTTGAAATCAACAATCCAAAGTAACACATGCACCCCTACATTCATCACAGCACTATTCACAACAGCCAAGACAAGGAAACTATCCAAGTGCCCATCGACTGATGATTAGATAAAGAAGATGTGGTATATATATACAATACAATGCTACTCAGCCAGAAAAAAAGATGAATTCATCCTACTTGCAATAACATGGAAAGACCTGGAGGGAATTATGCTTAGTGAAATAAGCCAGACTGAGAACGACAAACACCAGATGATTTCACTCATATGTGGAATATAAACAAGCACATAGACAAAGAAAACAGTTCAGTGGTTACCAGGGGAAGGGGGGAAGGGGGTGGACACAGGGGGTGAAGGGGAGCACCTACGTGGTGACAGACAAGAAATAATGTACAACTGAAATTTCACGATGTAAACTATTATGACCTCAAATTTAAAAAAAATACACACACACACAAAATACATGATTAAAAATTTATATACAAAGATGTTCATCAAAATATTATTAACAGTAAAAAATGGGAAGCTAGCTCATGGTTCAACAATAACAGAAGTGGGTAAACAATTTAAATGTACTTGAATATTGCTTCTGCATTAAAATTCATGTTTCCAAAAATATTTAACATCATTAGAAATGCTCATATTTTAAAAAGTATATAAAACTGTATTCATTATTTCAATTTTCTTATTGTGTGTGTATATTTATACATACATAGGGAAAAAGCCAAAGGAAACTCAAAAATAAGACAAACCACCCAACTAAAAATGGGCAATAGATTTTTTTGTGGGGCGCAAAAGACTTGAAAGACACTTTACAGTAAGCACATGAAAAGATGCTCAACATTATCAATCAGGAAAATGGAAATTAAAGCCACAAAGAAATAACACACCTACCATAATGGCTAAAATTAAAAAATATCAAATGTAGGCAAGGATGTAGAGCAACTGGAATTCTCATATTGGCGGGAATGTAAAAAGGTACAATTTGTCAGCTTCTTATAAAGTTAAGTATATACTTACCATAGGACCCAGAAATCTCACTCCTAGGTATTTACCCCAAATAAATGAAAACATGTCTACACAAAGACTTGCCTATGAAAGTTAACAGCAACTCTATTTATAATAGCCTCAAACTGAAAGTAATCTGGAAACAACCTAAATGTCCATCAATTAGTAAATGGATAAATTGTAGTATATCCCTACAATAGAATACTGCCCAACAATAAAAAGGATCAACTATTAAAAGTTCTTAACCAGTGGAAGGAGAAGATTTTGTCCCCAAGGGGACATCTGGTAATGTCTGGAGACATTTTTGATTCTTCCAACCGGGAAGGAGAGTGCCAATAACATCTAGTGGATAGAAGTCAGGGACGCTGCTAAATATCTTACAAAGCACAGGACAGTCTCCAAAACAAATTATCCAGCCCAAAATGTCCTCAGTGCCAAAGTTGAAAAACTCTGAATTACTATATATCCAACAACATGGATGAATCTCAAAAACTTCATGGTGATCAAAAGGATCCAGACATTTCTATGCCATTCTAGAACAGGCAAAACTAACCTCAGTAATAGAAACCAGATGTGTACTTGCCTGGAACTAGGGTGGGGATTAATTACAAAGGGGCCAATGTACCTTTGGAGTTAAAATGTTCTATATTTTGATTGTGGGGATATACACATCTGCCAGAATGAAAACTGTACACTTAAAATGAGTGCACTTTACTGTATGTAAATTATACAAACAAGACTGGTAAAAAATAAACTGTTGAAGCTGGGTGAAAGGTACACGGCGGTTCAGGATAGTATTCTACTTTTGTATCTGTCTCAATTTCCGTAACAAAATGTTTTTAAAAAATACATGTATAAACACAAAATGATTCAGGGAGAGGCCTTATTTGAATTTGTCAAAAAAAATACTCAAGATTAAAATCTCACTGTGGGAATGACCTTTACATCTCTGTTCTTGAAGGGGAGAGAGGGTGATGTGAAAGAGAGAGGGAAGAAAGAGATACAGTTTGATAGGGGGAAGGTAAAGAAAATTTCACAAGCTCCTTTCTCACCCCCTGTAATGTGCTACCTAGTCCCAGCCTGGCACTAAGCCATACCTTCTGTGATACATGGACTTCTAAGATGACCATCAATCATTCCAGCCTTCTGATATTCACGACCTTGTGTATTATCCTCCCTCCTGAGTGTGGGCTGGCCTAGTGACTTGCTTCTAACCAACAGAACATGGGAAGGGAATGGGATGTCACTTTCATGATTAGGTTATAAAAGATTGTGACTTCCATCTCCCTAGAAAACTCTCTCTATTGCCTTCTCAGCTTGCCATGTTGGAGAGGCCAGATGGCAAGGAACTGAGAGCAGCCTCCAGCAAACAGCAAGTGAAAAATCAAGGCCCTTAACACATCCCTTGAGGAAGTAAATTCTGCCAACAACCAAGTGAGCTTGGAAGCAGTTCCTTCTTCAGTCAAGCATTGAGATGAGATTTCAGCCTGTTTGACTGCTGCCGATAAGAGACCCTGAAACAGATGACCCACCTAAGCTGTGCCCAGATTCCTGACCCATGGAAACCGTGCCATAATAAACGCATATTGTTTTAAGTTGCTAAATTTCTGGTAATTTGTTATGCAACAATAGATAACTAACACACCCTCTTTGGAAATCCTGCTGAATATTCACCTCCTTTAAAACTGTCTCGCAGTTTCTTGAATAGTTAGATACACCATACAACCCAGCAATCCCACTGCGAGGGATTTACCAAAAAATAAATGAAAACATGTCTACACAAAGACTTGTACAAAAATGTTTATAGCAGCTTTATTCACAATCATCAAAACTGGAAACAACCCAAATGTCCATTACAGGTGAATGGATAGACAAATATGTTATATTCACATAACAAAACACTACTTGGCATTAAAAAGGAATGAACTACTGATACATGAAATAACATGGATAAATATCAAAATCATTGTGCTGAGTGAAAGAAGTTAGACACAAAAGAGGACATAATGTATGAACGTGTTCATATAAAATTGTAGAAAATGCAAAGCGTGGTGGTGCTGCGAGGGACAGACTGCAAAGGAGCATAAGGAAACTTTTTAGGGAGATGAAAATTTTCTGTATCTTGGTTGTGGAGGCTGTTTCATAATAAATACTATAAACCAATAAATAAATCTGTCAAAACTCATCGAAACATGTTTCACTTATAAATGGATACAGTTTATTGTATGTAAATTATACCTCATTAAACTGACCCAAAAATCACATTGTCAAGCCTTCTTTAATTACATCAAATGCAGCTGATTCCATTATTCTATCTCAGTCCTCAAACAGTATTCTGTAGACAAATTACCCAAACTGCAGAGAATCCAGGGCTTCTTAAATTCTACAGTAGCTAAAACTCACCCAACGCTGTTATGCACCAGGCACCGTTCTAAGCGCTTTGCGTTATTAACTCAGTTAGCCCCCAACAACCTCATGAAATAGATTCTATTACCCCCATTTTACAAATGAGGAAACTGAGGCACAGAGAAGTACTTGCTTCCGGTCACACAGCTAGTAAGTGACAAAGTCATGACTCAAGCCCAGGCAGTCAGATTCTAGGGGCTGGGCTCTTTACTACCACCCCACTGCTTATCTCAGACCACTGGTAAATGCATACTCTCAGCTTACTAGAGACTGACAGGCTCATTCACTCATTCAACAAATATTTAAGCTTGCAATATATGCCAGGTATTGTTCTAAACGCTAAAGAGAGAACGGTGAAGAAAATATAGACACGTACCTGTTTTTATGGAGCTTACATTCTAGTAAGAACTTAGGTTTAAAGTGCAAGATTCTTAAATCAAAATAGTCATCCCCTTATTTATATATTTATCCAAATATTTATGCAAAACAAAGTCAAAAGTTGCCCAGTGGCCAGATCTGCTTAAATCAGTTAGAGCAGTGGTTCCCAAACTAGTCTGCACTTTAGAATCACCTAGGGATCTTTTAAAAATTCTAAAGCCCAGACCATACCCCCAGACCAATTAAATCACAATCTAAGTAGGGGGAAGGGAGGGACACAAGGCATCAGTAGTTTGCCGGGTTCCATAGGTGATTCCAATGTGAAGAAGACAAGTTTGGGAAATCACTGAACTAGAGTTTTTATCTATCTGAATAATGATAAAGTTCATTCATGGTGACATAGAAATAAGTAGATGAATGAGAAAAAAACTATATACACTTGCCCTTTTCTGAATCAGAGACTTGCAAGGTAGCTTTGTTTTTTTCCCAATGTTCTGAATTCTGAGAACATCAGAAAGTGGGCCAAATAATTATTTTCCTTCTTGGATTTATCCATGCCTCCATTACTCTCCAGGATCATGGACAACTGAGATATTCACCTTTTCATCTTTTATTGGTACTTTCCATGTGACCAATAAAGAATTCTTCCATATTACATATATCCAATATAACTGATAAAGACATGACTCAACTGCTTTTCTATTGAGCAGATCTTATTTAATTCAGTCGCTTTGGGTCCAATCCACATGCCAAATGCAGTTTGCCAAAGTAAAATGTCCTATGGACAGTGAGATCAAAATGCCTTTTTTCTTAAAAAGTAAAGTCTATTTCTAATTCAATCCTTTGCTTAAGTTGAAACTAAGTCTTTTACAAATCAAATTTGCATTTGTATTCTACAGAATCAACAGACCTGTTTAAGAACTCTGACCACTCTCAGAAAAGAGTTAGAAGCTCAGTAGGACCCCTCTCCATTCCATCCAGCACCTAAGCAGAAAGGAAAAAGGGCAAAAAGGAAGAAGAGAAACATCAGAAGAAAAGACTAGATATATTACCTCAATAAACTTATTCGAAGTAAATTTTTGTGACTGGCCAAATTTGTCCTCTCTACCTTTCTTTCTGCTAATTTCACTCTAGAAAGAGTTGTAAAAGACATGAGATTATCTAGTCTTAAACCCAGTGGTTTTTTTTAACAAGGAAAGCTTATGATAATCACTAAGGAAGCTTTTTCAAAATACATTAGAAGTGGTTACACAGGGTGTTCATTTTATAACTCATTATCTTTATGACTTGTGCACTTTGCATAATGTGTGTTATACTCCAATTGACAAATATTAAAAAACAGATATATGTGTCCTAGGCAGAACCCCTGAAGGATTCTAATTAAGTAGGGAGCAGAAACAGAGTTCCACCGAGGTTACAAGATTTGCCCTAGGTCACACGTATAGTTAGCTATAGACTTAGTCCTTCCTGTCACTTTCGTACTCTTCCTGTAATAAAACTGTAAATATGCTAATATTATATTTTTTAACATTTACTCTCCTACTTATACTCTGAAAAAAATTTTATTACAAACGACAACTGCAAAAAACAAAAAAGCAAACAAATAAATGGAAAACACAGATGTCCTGGGTTCACAACTGTGCACCATTGCAGCTGCTGCATCATCCACATAAGAAAATTAAATAAAGCCTAATGTCCATGCAAAGATTCCCTAACTTTGGTATCCATTTTTTATAATGTTTTCAATACAGACAAATGTCAAATGACGAGCAGTAAAATCAACTGAGTACATCCTGAGAATAGACTAGCATTATTTGTGATAACAAAACACAGGGTGACAGAATGGAAAGAGAGCTAGGCTGAACATGGCAGGGTGAGTATACCCTCAGTTCTAGTCATGATCTTCCAATAAAGATGTTGTATGATTTGGGGCAGGACACAATCTCTCTGGCCTAAGATTCCTAAATTATAAAATAAGAGGATGAATCACTAAAAGCCAGAGCTAAATAAAATCTCAGGCACCTTCTCGGTTTAAGAAAACTCAAGGACTATTTATCAAGAAATTTAATTATTATTCTATATGCTTTCACTTTACCTCTATTGAAATGTTTTAAGCAGCTTTGTAAAACAAGAATCCTAGAATTCCTATGGTATCTGCCTCAAAAGCACAAGCTTATTTTTCAGCTTGTGCCACAGACAAATCTCCTAGATTTATTGTCTAGGTGCAAAACCTCTTCCTCCAAAGACAGCTAATAATAACATTCTCAATACTTTACCATCACCCTGAGAATCTTTTGCATCAGTTTTTTTTAAAATGGAAAATATGTGTATAGAAGTCCCTCATAATTTCTAATCTCCTGTAATTTGAATACTTTCAATGGATGCATTTGTTCAACCACTCTTTACCAACTGCCTACTTTGTACCAGGCACTCTGCTATGCACTTTCCTGCTCCTAAGGTTACTACATAAGAAACAAAAAATTTGTGGAATGGGTAATTTAAATAACATTTTCATGAATGCCTAAATCATACAGAACTTAAAAAATTAAGTTGGCGTTTTAACCATATAGCCTTAAATGTTTCAGGATAATTTACAAGGCATTTAAAAGTGAATAAACAGCTAAATATGAACTGTCAAAGACCACTGTCATGGCACGACTAACATAGGAATCAATTCCATCCTCCCTACACTCTCTCATGAGGTTCTTATAAAAGTATTACATGCTTCCTGTTCCCAAGTCCAGGGCTCCAAGGGAAAATTTATGCAAACCTGCAGGCAAATCACAGAAACTTAGTGCCCTGAAAGAATCAAGAGAATGCCTGTCAAGGAGCTTGGCATTTCAATACTGTAACAGCCCTGGTTTGCTCTTGGTAGGGATAACAGACAATTTAAGAGACTACAGAATATTAACATTAACTTTTAAATTTCAACCCTGACATTTTAGTATAAGAAACAAAAGATTAATTAATGAAATATGAAATTTGAGATGATTATTATTTTTTTTAAGGAAGATTAGCCCTGAGCTAAGTACTGCTGATCCTCCTCTTTTTGCTGAGGAAGACTGGCCCTGAGCTAACATCCATGCCCGTCTTCCTCTACTTTATATGTGGGACGCCTACCACAGCATGGCTTTTGCCAAGCAGTGCCATGTCTGCACCCAGGATCGAACTGGCAAACCCCGGGCCGCTGAGAAGCAGAATGTGCGAACTTAACCACTGGGCCACCGGGCCGGCCCATGAAATTTGAGATTCTTAAAACTACTCATTCTAACACAGATATATAGAGTTAATAATGTAATCTAGCACATTATAAACCAACAGAGTAAATCAGAAGCTCCACGAGATTTTTTCCATCTTGTTAGATACCACACGGTAGGTGGATAAAGTCAAATGTAGAGAAAAACTACTTTATACATCATGTTCTAATTATGAACACGACCATGTTCTTTCAATCATAATCAAGCTACAGTCAAAAAGCAATACAAAGTTTGGAGTACCAGTCTTTTAATCCATGCTCTAAATATACAAATGACATTGAGAAGTTGACCAAATCCTACAATCTAGGGATCAACAAAAAATCCCCTAAAAATAAGGATGAGAATCTGAGCAGAGTAAGAACTAAAGCCCCTGGAAATCATCTGGTCCAATACTCTCATGGAAAAGATAGAAAAATTAAGGCCCGAGCGAATAATTTGTTCAAAGCTTCTTAGTGTTAGGGAAGTCTTTCATTTCATATGTGACACTTCTTTGCAAATTAAATATTTCATTTTAAAAGCACTAGAAAAGTATGTTATATAATGATAATGAATGTTGTCTTGCAATAAGACAATGATGGAAGACAAATTTAAAGAACAATGGCTTTCTTCCTCTATTAAGCTTCCAACAAGAGTTAAATCGTGACATCTGGGCTGTAAGTTAGAGAAGTCCTTGGATCATCATTCTAAGAGTCTGCGAGTGTTTCTTCTTCTGCATGGTCTTAATATATTCATAATGACAGTGTTGGCAGGTTTTCTTTTTTTTTGCTTTATGCACTTATAATTGTCACTTTTTAAATCAAACACTGAAGTCCTAAGACCAGCTTTCAAGTCCTGTAGCCACCATTCACCATTACTGATGAACACGATGAATACATTTAGGAAACCTGCAGACAGAACTGTATTAGGTGAATACACTAATATTTTCAAACACAGGTATAGCATTCAAACTTACTTAAAACAACTAAAAATGCACTTTCTTCAAAGTTCAAAAGAGATTATTTAAAAATTAGAAAATCTAATACTATGCTTATCCCCAAACAATGAAGAGAGAATTTTTTGATCAGAAGAGGAAATTCAATGGCAAGATAAACAAGTTCACTTACATTAAAAAAATAAATACATAAGTCTCTGCCCAAATTGCAAAAAAAGAGAAAACAAAACTAAGGTTAAAATTAATAACAATAAAACAAAATAAAGAAATAAAACTTAGAAGAATTATTAACTTCAGTGGGGTGGTGATAAGCAAGAGATGAACCCAGAAGTCATAAAGAAAAAGATCAACAGACATGATTAGATGAAAATTAAAATAGTCTTGAGCCGGCCTGTGGCCTAGTGGTAAAGTTTGGTACACTCCGCTCCAGCGGCCTGGATTCAGTTCCTGAGCATGGACCTATGCCACTTGTCAAGCCATGCTGTGGCAACAACCCACATACAAAATAGAGGAAGACTGGCACACATGTTAGCTCAGGGTGAATCTTCCTCAGCAAAAAAATAATTGAAATAGTCTATATGTCAAAAGAAACCGCAAAGTCAAAAGCCAAACGATAGATTGGGAAAATACATTTGCACCATGAGACAAAAAAGCGGTTAATATCCCAAATACACAAAAGCACCTACAAATTGATTAAAAAGTAAAAAATTAACAACCCAAGAGAAAAATAAGTAAAGGATTAGAAAAGTCGATTTGCAGAATAGGGAATGCAAATATCCAATGAATGTATGCAACTTATTAATGGTCAAGGAAATGAAAATTAAAATAAGAAAACACTTTTCACCTAGCTGATTGGCAAAAACTAAAAAGATGCCTATTATCCAGTGCCAGTGGGAATAAGAACTGCAACAACCTTTATGGAAAACAACCTGGCAGTTCATAATACTGAAATAAGCTTATCTTTTAATCCATATTTGGGAATATATCCTACAGAAGTAAAAGCTCTATTTCTTAAAGGTATATGCACAAGGATGTTACTGTTTGTAACGGGGGAAAAAAAATCAGAAACAGCCTGAATGCCCAGTGAGAGAAACCTATGTAAATGGACTATTATGCAGCAAGAAAAAAACTGAATTAGATATCTGTTTAATGATATAGAAGAAAACATATGATACCCTATAAAGTAAAAAAACAGAAGTTGTAGAATAATGTGTATGGCATCATGAGAATCATAAAACACAGAAAATAAATCACTATGTACATCTGCGTTTCTAAGAGCATAGAGAAAAATATGGAAAAATCACACTAAGCTATTACATTTGGGTAGTTTGGAGGATAGGAACTGGAGAGGAGGAGATGGTTGGCTTTTCTGCATGCACCTCAAATGATGGTCAACTTATTTCCATTAGCCTGTACTGCTTTTGTGGTTTGAAAGGAAAATCTATCTGAGTATACTAGAACAGAAAAGAAATGGAATAAGAAAAAAATCTATACCAAGAATGACAGAAAAACTAAGTTATTTAAAATTAATAAAGAATTGGTGTATAAAAGACAGCCAGAAACATTCAGAGGACAAGGAATAAAAATAAATTCTGGGTGCTTTTTTTTTTGAGGAAGATTAGCCCTGAGCTAACATCTGCTGCCAATCCTCCTCTTTTTGCTGAGGAAGACTGGCCCTGAGCTAACGTCTGTGCCCATCTTCCTCTACTTTATATGTGGGACGCCTACCACAGCATGGTGTGCCAAGCGGTGCCATGTCCGCACCCAGGATCCAAACCGGAGAACTCCAGGCCGCCGAGAAGCAAAAGGTGCAAACTAAATCACTGCGTTACCAGGCCGGCCCCTGGGTGCTTTTTATGTGGGCATGTAAAACAACTTTTACGAATTCAATATTTACCTCTACTTCAAAAAGAAAAATAAAAGAAGTTTTTGATTCAACTGTTCTATGTTTTTTAGGCTTATCTGCTTAGAATGGTTTTTTAAAAAAGCAAATACAACTCATCATGAAATTCTGTCAAATTCCCCCATTATATATTCTCAATCTGTATCTTTTTTTGGTAAAATTATATTTGATTTTACCTATATTTTGAAACTTGAAATTTATCTTTTATAACAATGCAGCATTCTTTGTTACACATAAAATTTTTAAATGCATAGTACAAACTTAAAAGGAAAATACCAAATTTACACTGAACAAATTATCAAATGATATGCAAATTAGTTTAAACAAGATTGAAAAAAATGCTCACCACTGATAAGAATAAAAAACATATTTGCTAGTCACAAAGTAAAAAAAATGCAACTTCACTATGGAGAGATCTGGCAGTCATAATCTTAACCCTGTGATCGAAGTTATCACCAATATTGAGACAACCAGACATTTATGTACCTCGTGATATGAGGCAATGTGAAGAATAAGTACTTTTGCCCAAATGTTTAACTAGAATCTAATCAAGCCTTTACAATCTAATTCTTTAGAATCTAATCAAGTCTTTCAACCTTCCAGTTTAGGGACATACAAGGAATAAAACAATCAGATAAATCCAGAATCTGGGCTATTCAACAAGAAAACTACTCTAGGGGCCATTCCATGGCTGAGTGGTTAAAGTTCCACGAGCTCTGCTTTGGTGGCCTGGGTTTGCAGGTTTGAATCCCAGGTGGACCTAGTCCACTCATCAGCCATGCTGTGGAGGCATCCCACATACAAAAAATGGAGGAACAATGGCACAGATGTTAGCTCACGGCTAATCTTCCTCAAGCAAAAAAAAGAAGATTGGCAATGGATGTTAGCTCAGGGTGAATCTACCTCACCAAAAACCAACCAAACAAACAAACTGCTCTGGTTTAAACAAATCAATGCCATGGGAAAAAAAAGGTGAGGGAGTAGACATGAAAATTGTTCTAGGTTAAAAAGACCATAAAAATAATAACATGCAAATGCAACGCATGGTCCTTAATTTGATTCCACTTCAAACAAGTCAGCTATAAAAGTCATCTTGGAGACAACTGGAAAACTTAAATACACCACTTAATGTTAGATAATATCAAGCAATTATTGATAATTCTGTTAGATGTGATAATGGCATTATGATTATAAAGGAGAACCTCCTTATGTGTAAGAGATGCATGCTAAAGTATTTAAAGGCATAGTATCATGATGTCTTTATTTTGAAAAGGTTTAACATAATAAGTATATTACTAAGCAATGGCAACATGATGAATATAGATGGTGGGCATAAGGGTGTTCACTGTACTGTTTCTGGGGGCTTTTTTGGGATATGTTCAAAATTTTTCATAATAAAACATTAAAAATATCAAAAAAATCCATAAAACCGTGAGGTACCACTATTAAAATGGAAGAAAAAAATTATAAAATCCAACATTAACTACTGGCTAGTGGGAATATAAACTAGTAGTTGTTCTAAAAACACAACATGGCTAAAAAGTGATACCCTCAGACCTAACTGAATCATTTTAGGCAATATATTCTAAGAAACAGTTGGGGGAGAAATTTATAAAAAGATGTCATAGCGGTATAACTTAGAATTGCAAACCAAAAATAAAAACAAACTGGAAATCACCCAAATGCCAAATACTAGAGTATTTAAACTTTGGTCACTATGCATTCATTAAAAATGATAACTATACAGACAAGTGGAAAAGTGCGTCAATATATTGCCATTTGAAAAGGATACAAAAAATTGTATGAATTAAACTTGTAAAGATTATAAGCATATGATAATGACTAGGAAGTTAGGTGTTTATTTCTCTGTAATATTTAAATACAATTTAAAACATTTCATGAGGACATACGCTCTTAGAGAAAATATGAACAATGCAAATATAGAATGAGGAAGAAGTGCCTAGGCACAAATAAGGAAAAGCACCTGAGGACTACCGTTGACCACAATTTGAGTGAGTATTCACAATTTGCATATAGTCCTATTGTGGACAAAAGTCAACATAACCATCATTAAAAGGACACAGAAAAAGAACATGTCATTGGCTTAGACAGTGCATAATCTTCCTCAATTCTTTCCATTAGTCAGATGTTTCAAAAAGAAACTGAAATCAGAGTTCAGAGAAAAACCAAGGGGTAAAAAATAGGATGGAAAAGAGGTGATTCTGGAGAAAGATATGAAAGAAAATGAAGAATAATATGATTATTACTACTGAAATCCATGGAGAGGCTTTGGAATAGAGACCATGAAAAGTTGCTCGATCTCAACGCCACAGATGACTCACCAAGAAGCTAATAAAACCCACAAAGTTTGTTGTTGTGGAGTTTTGGTTTTTTTTATATAAGAAGGATTTCTTGACTGGTGAAAAGTTACTGGCATAGGCAAATGAGGGAAGCTGGGTGTGTTAAATCATCGACCAACTGTTTTCTTCAGGGTGTCTACTTATCCATGATCAACTAATCACAGAATCTCCCTAAAGCTTGAATTAGTTATCCACCATTTCGAAATTCTGCAGTGCCATCCTGTTTCCACACACTACCCACTCAGCAACACTTAAATGTCCTAGTTCTGGCACATAGGGCCCCAACAAACTACTCTGGCCGTTATCTCCCCACAACTCTTGTGCATGACAGCAAACCAGACTTCTCACTATTTCATTCCTTACGCTTTCCTTACGTCCATGATTCCCTTGGTTCTTCTCTCAACTTAATTCGTTGCAATCTTATCTTTCCTTTTATTTAGTAAATTCTAATTTAATACCTCTGTATCATTTCTGTATCATGCCACCTGTTATGGGTTGAACTGTGTCCCCCAAAAGTCTTAACCCCCAGTATCACAGAATGTGACCTGATTTGGAAATAGGGTCACTGCAGATGTAATTAGGTAAGATGAGGTCTTAACTCATCTTAAGTGGGGTAGACCCTGAATCCAACATGACTGGTGTCAGAAGAACAGGCAAATTTGTACACTGAGATACACAGGGAGACTGCTTTGCGACAACAGAGGCAGAGACTGGAGTGATGCAGCTGCAAACCAAGAAATGCCAAGAACTGGTGGAAGCTAGAAAGAGGCAAGGAAGGATTCTACCCAAAGTCTCAGAAAGAATACAGGCCTGCTGACACCTTGAATTCAGGTTCTAGACTCAAGAACTGTGAGAGAATAAATTTTGTTTTAAGTCACCCAGTTTGCAGTAGTTTGTTACAGAAGCTCTAGGAACGTAACACACCATATTTTCCATGAAGCCTTCCCTGATCCTCCAAGTGGAAGTGATCTCTCTTCTAAATTCCCATAGCACTATCTCATTTAAAAGACAGTTTTCCCTCTTTTTATTTATGTTCACATCACTTCCCCAGATGAATTCGTTTCCTGAAAGGCAGAAACTAATTACTCACCAACTGTACAGACCTCTCAACACTGGTAGGCAGTCAACATACACTGACTATAATAATCAAAGTTTTCTCCATACTTAATTATTCCAATCTGCATGCTTCTGAATGAGTCATCTCCACACCCACTGAAGAGTTACACACAACCTAAAAGAACTCAGTTGAAGGCTCATTTTCTTTAGGAAGCATTCCTAGATTCAAATTTACTTATACTAGTTACAGCAATATATTTCACAGTGATATATGCGTGTTTGTATATACACAAACAGTACTGCTGTTAACTAATATCCACAATGGGGAAGAATGTTTATTTAACAAATTCATTATTTAGGGTCTATTGGTCTGTCTCTTATTAAGTGTAGTCAGATCCTTGTTTACCTAAAACTCTTCCCACCTTTACTGGTATACAGCAGTTAACCACAGTGTCTTTGAATTTCTACAAGTGTTTGAATTTCTTAATTCTATATATTATAGAAGGGACACAGCCTTATTTCCACATAACATTTAAAATTATGGTAAGGGACTTAACCTAATGAACAATTTCCCTGAGTAAAATCCAAAACAGGAACCTGATTCACAAATTTGCAACTATTTCTTCCTGTGAAAGACTGCTGCTGTCTGGTCTTTAGAAAATGTACATAAATGGTACTACGGAACTAATATTAAACAGGTTCAATATCAGTAAAGGAGCTGATGAATGGGAACTTTTGTGGCCTCTGTGTGTGTTCTGGGGGGGAGTTTGCAGCTGGTTAATGCTAAATACAAACCTAAATACCTATTTAAAGTATGAACGCCCTCTGAATTTGGTGTTCATTAATATTATTAACTGAAATAGTTTTTTTCCAGCTTTATTGAGATATAATTGACATATAACATTGTGTAAGTTTAAGGTGTACAACAAGATGGATATGCAAATATATCGCAAAGTGATTACCACAATAAAGTTAGTTAACATATCCATCACCTCATACAATTACCATTTTTGTGTGTATGTGATGAGAACATTTAAGATTTACTCTCCCAGCAACTTTCAAGTATATAATACAGTATTGTTAACTAGTCACCATGCTGTACATTAGAACCTTAGAACTTATTCATCTTATAACTGGAAGTTTATACCCTCTGACCAACATCTCCCCATTTCGCCTACCTCCCAGATCCTGGCAACCACCAATCTATTCTCTCTTTCTATGAGTTTGGCTTTTTAACTAACATAGTTAATATTAACTGATCATTAATATTCTAACTGACATAGAATATACAACTCTTCAGAAGATAAAGAAGACGCGGTTCTGGTCTTTTGCTTTATAGGATTTATATATAAAATATAGCTTATTACCAAATTCTAGGGCTGCATTACTCCCTTCAACAAAGCCATAGTACTCCCTTTATGTACATATCTATATATACCCCTAATCATTTATTAATTAACTCAGCAAATGTTTACTGAGCTCCTAGGCAGCCACCTAAGTCCTTTCTAGAACAAGGTGAAGTAAAAAAAGATTAAAATTAAAAAACATAATAAATGTGCCAGACAACACAATAGGTAGACATTGAAGCCAAAGGGAAGAAGAAAGTGACAGACACAGGCCCAGCCCTGAAGGAGCACTCAATATAGTGAGGAAGGAGAGTAAACTAGCTCCATGTCTCTCCTTTCTTCCCATGTTGTTCTTACACTTCATGAGCAGGCTTACTTTCTTAATGTATAGCTCTCATTATGTCACCATAAGGCTAAAAACTTTTGATGACTCCTCATTACTTAGTCAATCAAGTCCAAACTTCCCAGCTTGGAAATAAAAAGAATTCAAAGTCTTCCATGATTCAGTTTTACAGTATGCAGAGACTAAGAACACAGGGTTTGGAATTAGACTGCCTGGACTCAAACTCTTTCTCCATTATCGTTAGCTCTATTCCTCAGTTTCTTTATCTATAAAAAGGGATAAAAAATAAAGAGGCAGCCCTGATGGCCTCGCAGTTAAAGTTTAGCATGCTCCACTTCAGTGGCCCGGGTTCGGTTCCCAGGTGTGGAATCATACCACTCGTCTGTCAGTAGCCATGCTGTGGCAGCAGCTCACATAGAAGAACTACAAGAATTTACAACTATACACAACTATGTACTGGGGCTTTTGAGGGAAGAAAAAGAAGAGAAAGGAAGAAGATTGGCAACAGATGTTAGCTTAGGGCAAATCTTTCCCTGCAAAAAAAAAAAAAGAGAGAAGGGATAGGGGCTGGGCCCATGGCCTAGGGGTTAAGTCTTTGGCATACTCCACTTCAGCAGCCCAGGTTCACTTTCCAGGCATGGACCTACACCATTCATTGGCAGCCATGTTGTGGCAGCGACCCACATACAAAATAGAGGAAGATTGGCACAGGTGTTAGCTCAGGGCAAATCTTCCTCAGCAATAAATAAATAAATAATCCTATTTTTAAAAAATAGTGCCTATCTCACAGGGTTGTTGTAAGGATTAAATGAAATACTACTTATAAAATACTTGGCACATTATCTGGCAAATAGTATGCAGGCAAAAAATGTGAGCTACTACAATAATTATTATTGCTGTTGTTGTTCAATCTCTATTTCTAGCCTTAATTCCAACAACCGCCTTGTAACAATCCTGTTCTCCAGCCAAAATGGACTCTACTATCTCCTAAACACCCACCTGTACAATCATGCTTTCACTCAGCTGGAAAATACTGCCTCATCTCTAAGTATTAAGATCCTAACTATTTTTGGCAGCCCCACTCAATGGTCACCTCTTTCAGGTACCATTCTCTGCTATCTCAGCTCCATCACACATTACATATACCTCACATGACACTTAAACCCTGGCTAGATTCATCTTTGTATCCTGTAGAGTTCTAGCCCAATGTACATAGTAGGTCCCAACAAATATATGACAAATGAATGAATTCCTATATTTCCTCTCTCTCAACTACTCTCTTGGAGAATAGCTCTAAATCACACGTAAAAAGACCTCTTCTGTAATATTTCATAAGGCTGGCCAACTAGTTTTTGTTTCTATCACCAATGTGGTAACTTCTAATGTCCCAGCACATAGTAGATGCCTAAATATTCAGTGATCTGAACTGAATTTCGTCTCATGTTTTAATTTCAATTATCATTTTATTCATTATAATCAACTATGACTCAGCCTTAGAAATAAATTTTAGTTTTTACCTGCTTATAAACTCATCTGTCAATTTCTGGCTATCTTGACCCTATCCCAATATGTCTACTTGACAGCCCAGGTTCAACTCCCTGGCGTGGACTGACACCACTCGTTGGCAGCCATGCTGTGGCAGTGACCCACACACAAAATAGAGGAAGACTGGCACAACATGTTAGCTCAGGGCAAATCTTCCTCAGCAATAAACTTAAAAAATAAATAAATAAAAAGAAAATCCTATTTTTTAAAAATGGTTTAAAAGAGAGATTGGTTTAGGAGAGATACTGGTTTAGGAGAGATAATATTTAAAACCTCAGTAAAGTAAGAACCAGAAAATCAAATGCCTATAGGGCAACAAAAGTAAATAAGCGAAGCAAGAGAGTAGTGAGAACCACACAGAGAACTAGGAAGCACACATCCCAGCTAAAAGCTATTGTACTGCTATGAGAGAATATGGGCTTGGTGTTGACAGATCTTCCAATATTTCACAGTAAGTGAGAAACTCAGAAATTTGTGTAAACTTTTAAGACATTAAAAATATTGTCTGAGCCAAACAAAACATGTCTGCAGGTCAAATCCAACTACAGGCTGCCAGTTTGCATCCTTTGCTACAGAAGTTCTCTGCAAAAGAAGTGATGGGGTGGAAGGAGTTCCACTGCAGCAGACAGTCTAAGGCAGCATCTAAAATCAAGCAGCAACTTGGAAGCATCTCCTGCAACACTTAGCCTAGCTCTCAATCAATCTGTTTTGACCTGAAAACCAAATTAACTCTACAGTTGTGTTGACCATACTGAGCCTCTACTTTGTGCCTCGTGCTGAGAATCAGAAATGAACAAGAGTGCTAAATAACAGCTGACATTATTGAGCATTTTCTAGGTGCCACGCTCTTTTACTCAAGTTAGATGAATTAACTCAATCCTCGCAACAACTCTATGAGATAGATATTATTATTTTTATTTTAAAGATGAGGAAACTGAGGCACAAAACGGTTATGGAACTTGTCCAAGGTCACACAATTAGCAAGGAGCAGACCTGGAATCGGCACCTTCGATAGACTCCACCAGAAAGAACTCACAACTTGAAAATAAATGCCATTCAATAAACGGTACTGGGATAGTTAATTATACATAGGAAAAAAATAAAATGGGACCTTACCTCTCACCAGACACAAGAGTCAATTCTAGATAGATTAGAGATCTAAACATCAAAGGCAAAGAAGTAGAGATTCAAGAAGATAATATAAAGAATAACTTCAAAATCCTGGGGGAGAAGCTTGATAAATTTCACTTTATTAAAATTCAAAACTTCTTTTCAACAAAAGACAAAGAAATTAAAAAGATTAGCAACAAACTGGGAAATATCTGTATATACGTATAACCAATAAAGGATTAATAATCTGAAAATAAAGAAATCTTTGGGAAAAAACAACCCAAAAGAAAAATGGCAAAACAAGCCCCAGCACGGTCTAAGCTGTGAAAACCTGGCCTTACCACAGGTGCCACACAGCAGACCCCAGAACAGTAGATCTTGGCATCACTGACCAACATAAAATATTCAGGGGTCTATGTCATGTTGCAGGTGCATACAGCATGCGGGACCCAGCCAGGACAGAGTCAAGATGATTATTCTCTATCATGTTGGAACTGGACGGTAAATCAGAAGCCAAACATCCAATATTCAGACACATAGATGATCAATTGGCAAATGTTTTTGGTAAAGGGCCAGATAGTAAATATTTCCAGTTTTATGAGCTACATATTCTCTGTCACAACTACTCAACTCTGCCATTAGTAGAAAGAAAAGAGCCAAAGACAAGATGTAAATGAATGAGTGTACCTGTGTTGCAATAAAACTTTATTTACATAAATAGGGGGTGGGCCAGATTTGACTCATGGCCATAGTATCCAAACGTTACATAGTTATGACTTTTCCTACACTCTAGGAATACTTTCCAGGTCTTTCCCTACCTTTTATGTCTGCTGATACTTACCTCTGATTTCCTTAAGCAAAAACTATACCACACTTGACAGTATTGCAATGGTTTCCAAAAGTCTATTACTCTACCAAAAAATATCTTCTCCTTTATTATCTGTGACAATTCTCACATTTTCCTTTCACTTTTGTTAAACTTCTTTGACAGCTACCATCCCAAACTAGAAATCTAAAAAATTCCCTCTCTCTCTCTCATCATTCACAATGTCAGTTATATTAATACCTGAAAAGCCTAACTGTTCAATAGTCACAGCCTCTGCCTTAGTTCAGGCCCTCATTAATTCGTCCCTACTCTCCAGTCCACCCTTCTTCCAAAGAACTTCAATTTATCTACTAAAAACTAAACCTCACCATACATCAACTCCTTGAAAACCTTGAATACCTCCCTATCAGTTAATGATTCAGTCAAAACTCCTTAGCAAGGTCTTTCACAACCAGGTTCCACACAACCTTCCCAATCTCATCTCTGATCACTCTTTTCACGCGCGCACGCACACACACACGCTCCAGTCACATTCAATTACATTCCCTGAAAATGCATGCCTTTACCTGGAAAGCTCTTCTCTCCAATCTACACCTAGCAAACTCCTCTGCCTTTCAGAATGCATCTCAAGTGTCACCCCTTCACAAAACCTTCCCATTCCTAGAGCAAAGACATGCCCACCTCTGTATCCTTAGAACCCTTGATAACTCTCCTTTGGCATTTTCCATCCTGAACTATCACTGTTTACATGTCCACGTCTCTTATGAGACTGAATATCCAAAGCGAAACCTGCCATAAAGACTTTGAACCCCCAGATCCTAGCATAATACTTGACATGCAGTAGATGTCTTAGCGCAGAGTAAATATCTGTTAAATGGAAGACACGCTTGGCGGTAGGAGTAGGATTTCTTAACCTGGGATTCAAAGACAGGAGTCCACAGAATTCGGGGTGGGGGAGAGGGGGTCCATAAACTTGGAAAAAAAATTACCTCTTTATTTTCACTAACCTCTAACTGAAAGTTACCATTTTCTTCAAATATGAATGTAGGCAACAAACCATTCTAGTATTAGCAGTATCTGTGACTCTGTCACAATAATCACAGATATCTTTATATTATACTACAGTTGATGCAGATTATCTTAAAATATTATTTATGCTCATCGCATCTTTAAAATTGTACTTATTAGACCCATCGCTAAATCTGATTTCTTATTGTGCTGATAAAGAAGTATGTCTATATTACTGTATTACAATTTGTATATTTTGGTAACTGTATTTCAATATAATTGGTTTTCTTTGTAATCCAGTGTATTTTGTTTCACACAATTAAAAATATTCTGAGAGGCCCATAAGCTTCTCTAGATGCTAAAGGGCCCCATGGCACAGACACGGTTAGGCCTTCCTGCATTAGAAAGATCCAGAACAAATGGATCATGTTGCTGTATATATGTATGGCATATACGTATTGAATATACTGTATACTGAACCTTATTGCTATGAAGTTCTCATAACCTTTTTGTTGAAAGTCCTTTTTGATTATATGGGAGTCCTGGAACTACTATATCATGACTAATTTGCAGTTTCCCTCAGAATTCTCCCATTAGCCCATATGAACTTTGAACTCTTCTCTATGATGATCAAACTTCAATTAAAGTTTGATCATGATAGAGATCTTGCGTCTCTATCATTGTACACTGTTATCTCTCTAGCTTTTTGTGTCCCTTTGCTGTATAGTAAACACCTAGAAGAGAAGGGGCATCTTTTAAAACTCTAGAAAGTGAGAAGTCACAAGGGTCCTGAAGATAATTTCTTTGCACAAATGGAGGTGAGCTAGAAATTATCAAATAGCTGGTTACCTATACTTTTTTGTTTCCCCCTTAGTCTTTGTACTGACAAACTTATTACAAAAACAAAATAATTAATAGTTCTTTGATATATGCTACCAAGCTTGACTTCTTAACACTTTTTTCCGGTTAGCAAATTGCTCTAGGGCAGTGTATGGAATGAGGAGGCAGCAGACCTGAGTTAGAATACCTGCTCTGCCACTAACTTGTAAGATCTTGAAAAGTCAACTTTTCCTTTCTAGGTCTCAACCAAAATCACTACACAATCTGAAATTGTTACATGATCTCTAAGACCCTTGTAGTTTTTATACATTTATTTCTCTTCATCATTCTTACTGGCTTCAACAACGCCTTTCTGATGACCTCCCCAGGTGACCCTGCTCTTAAAACAGTGGGCTGTCCCCTTCCTGGGAAGACACCTTGGGTCACCGCCCACAAACAGCCCAGTCCCTCCTTTTAAAGACACACAAACTCCCTAAGTTGATGGAGGCGCTCTCTCTTCTTGCCAATCAGTTCCACTCTCTGCACCCCTTTTGCTGACCAGCTCCTGCATCCAAACCTCAGTCCCCCTTTTCCCTCCTCCTCTTCAAAGCCTTCCTTTTTTCTGTTGCTGTCCCCAGTAGGGACTGGAGGATCCTGGGGGCACATATGTCCTCAGTCCCTTGGGAGTTATACGGACTTGCAATCTAGCCTGCGACTCCGACGACTGCCCCAATCTGATACCTGCGTCGGTACCTAAAGGGCCCCCATTTCTAATCAATACCCTCCCCCCAACCACCAAAGAGCTGTCCCAGCCCTGACAGCTTGAGCGTGGGTCCCACGCCCCTCCGGGTCCTACCTGCCTTGGGGTCCTGAACACCGCCCACTGCCTAACCCAGCTCCAGGTCCTGGTCCCCCAGCCCCATGGACCCAGATCACGGTTCCGTTTGGACCCAGTGTCCCTTCTCCGCGACCCCCGCCACGACCCCACGTCCGGCTCCCGCCAGTACCTAGGGCCTGGAGCACCACCCCATGCAGACCCCGGCCGGCCTTGCACTCCCTCAGCGCCCCAGACCCCGCGTCCCGCACCCTCCCCAACCCTGGCCGGGCCCCGGCTCCCTCCAGCGCCCCCGCCCGCAGGCCCCGGGCCCGCTCCCCAACATGGCGACGGGGACACGAGCGCGGCGGGCGGGGCGGCTCCGGGCCGGGCCCGCACTGGGGCCGTGCTCCACGGTCGGCCGGCGCCATTTTCCCGCGCCGGGCCCGGGCGGCACCTCCTTCCAGCGGAGCCAGCCAGGCTGAGACCGTGGACGGCCGGCGGGCCCACCCCTTACGGGCCCGCGTCGCCGTCACCTCACCTGAGCGCGGCCCCAGCCCTCCCGGGCGGGCCTCGGAGAGCCGGCCGGGGCCGTGCGTGCCCGCGGCCCTCCGTGTGTCTGTCCGTCCGTCCTCGCGTGCGCCCGTCTGTCCGGCCGTCGGCACCCGGCCGCCCGCAGCCCGACCCGGCAGGGCCTCGGGGAGCCGGCGGGGAGGGGGATGGGCCGGACCGGGCCGGGGAGGGAGGGGGAGGGAGGGAGAGAGGGAGGGAGCGCGGGAGGGGCGGGGCGGGGCGGATCCAGGGGGCGGGGCCCTGGGTCACGTGACCAAACGTCCCCGGGAGCGCGGGGCCGAGCGCGCGCCCGCTCACTTGGACGCAGAGCGGTTAGTACCGGCGTCCAGTGGATCTCTGTATGCTTCCTAGCACTGTGATATCGTCAGTCACTTCTATCCCCACTTCGGAAGCTCTTCACGGCTCTATAGGAGCCCTCTGGCTGAGTGTCCTTGGGCGAGTCAACTCTCCAAGCTTCAGTTTACCCGTCTGAAATATGGGAATAATAATAGTGCTTTGTGAAGAGGAAATGATGGCATGGAAAGCGCTTGACACAGAGCCTGACAAATAGTGTCTAATAACGTTAATGGTGATAAAGATAGCCTTTATTATTAAGTCCTTCTCTACTTTTCCCATTACCAGCACGCTAGGAAGTTCAGTAGGTGCTCAATAAATATAATTCTTGCGTGAACAAGGGAGTACGGCCCCTCCCCTCTCCCCAAATGTGGGGAAGCTTCCCCGGCACTCGACTTGATACCTGTCATACAGGCCAGGATTCAGATCTGGCTTTCACTCTTGATAGCTGTGTGATTTTCTTTTGCCTCTGAACCTCAACTTCCTCACCTGTAAAATGGGAGTTAATGGTCTGTTGGGAGCATCACAGAAGATAGAAGATGAGCAGGTGGATTGTAAACTGCCCAGCTCAGGCATACTGGTCTCATCTAAAAAAAGGAGTCTAGAGTCCTTTACTTCCATAAATATTGAGCACACACTGGGTGCTTGGACTTGTGCAGTAGCCATCCATGGCCGTTTCACATCCTTCCTGGTTCTCTCCGATCTATTCTTCACCCTGCTGTCAGAGTAATGATTCTGAGTCAGAAATCTGGTTATGTCCCTCTTCTATTTAAAACTATTTGATGGCTCCACATTGCTCTTAAGACAAAGGCCAAATAAATCTCTTACTGTTGCCCTTCCCACATCTCCAGACTTGTTTCAGGGCCCTTTTCGCCTCTCTCGGGGCTGTAACTACAGTCATCTTTTTCATATATTATACTTCCTCCCTTCTCAGGATGCTTGCACATGCTGATCCCTCTGCCTGAAATGCTCTCTTCCCTTAGAGATAACTCAACAGCCTCCAGATCCCAGCTCCAACATGAATACCCCAAGGACACCCTCTTCCACCTCTCCTCAGGCAGGCTCTCTTACTTGTTCTCAACAGGAGGCGTTAGGTTGTTTACTCCCTATCTTTGCCACTAGATTGTGGACTCCATAAGGAAGGAGAATTTATCCATCTTGTTCGCCGCTGTTTCCTCAGCACATAGCACAGTGCCTGGCACAGAGTAGGTGCCCAGTAAGTATTTGTTGTGTCTGTGAATCCTTGGCACTGTGCTGGGTGCTGGGTCCAAAAGGGCAGAGAAAAATTAAGAGAACCACAGGCGGCCACAAGGGGGCACCTCAGACCTTTGAGCCTATGAAATTGACACCAAAAGGATTTACTAGAGGGGAAGAAAAGGTTTTTTTTAAAGCTTTTTCTTTTAACTTTTAAAAAGTGAGGCATAATTTACATATTGAAAAATGCAAACATCTTAAGTGCATATCTAATAAATGTTTACCTATGTTCTTGTGTTACCACCTGCCAGATCAAGTTACAGAGCTATCAAACCAGAAAGTTTCTTTTTGTCTCCTGACGCATGTCCCCTCACAGTCAGTACTTGCTCTCCCAGAGGTAACCACTATTCTGACTTCTAGCACCATAGATCAACTTTGACAGTTCTTGAACTTCATGTAAATATATAAGCATATATTCTTGTATTAGCCTGAAAATCTGATATACCCAAAGAATGACTCATAGGATAATGATCCAATTAATGAATTATTTGATTAATTAATTAATCTGAAAGACTGAATGAGAAACTCTGTTTATTTCATCCTGCAGAGACAAGGGTCCTGCCAGCCATCCCAGAGGCTGAGATGACATATCCACACACCTCCAAGGCTCACAAAAATTTCTAGAGATGAGAAAGCTCTGAAAGATTCTAGAAACTCAACAACAACAAAAATCCAATTTAAAAATGGAGAAAAGACTTGAATAGACATTTCTCCAGAGAAGACATACAGATGATCAATAAGCACATGAAAAGACATTCAACATCACTAGTCATTAGGGCAATGCAAATCAAAACCACAATGAGAGCATTTCATATCCATTAGGATAGCTATTATATTTTAAAAAACACACACACATAAAATCACCAGTGTTGGTGTGAGGATATGGAGTAATTGGAACCTTTATGCATTGCTGGTGGGAATATAAATGGTGCACCAGCTGTGGAAAACAGTTTAGTGCCTCCTCAAAAGGTTAAACATAGAATTACCATCTGATCCAGCAGTTCCACTTCTGGATATTTACCCCAAAAAAGTAGAAGCAGGGACTCGAAGTGTTATTTGTATGCCCATGTTCCTAGCAGCATTATTCACCATAGCCAAAACATGGAAGCAACCCAAGTGTATATAGACAGATGCATGGATAAACAAAATGTAGTGTATATATACAACGGAATATTATTCAACCTTAGAAAGGAAGGACACCCTGACACAGGCTACAACATGGACGAAGCTTGAAGACTCTATGCTAAGTAAAATAAGCCAGTCACAAAAGGACAAATATGATATGATTCCTCTTATATGAGTTTCCTAGAGTAGTCCAATTCACAGAGACAGAAAGTAGAATAGTGATTGCCAAGGGCTAGAGGGAGGGAGGAATGGAAAGCTACTGTTTGATGGGTACAGAGTTTCAGCTGGAGACGATGAAAAAGTTTTGGAGATAGATAGTAGTGATGGTTGTATAACAATGTGAATATACTTAATGCCACAGAGCTGTACACTTAAAAAGGGCTAAAATGGCAAACTTCATGTTATGCATATTTTACCACTGTCAACCTACAAAAACAGAAACCAATTTAAGAGACAAAGCATTTATTTGGGATCAAAGAATTGCAATTCGGGGAGCACAGATTCAGATAGAAACCCAAATAGCATCCCAGTGACAGGAGAGGGGCTTAGGGTTTTTATGGGAAAAGAGAGGATGAGGTGAGTTGTCTTAAAGAAAGGTTCATTGGTGCTAGATGAGGTGAGACTAGGTTTGTACTTCATAGATTGGCCTGAGGGTCAATCATCAAGCAAAAGTCTACACCGGTACTTCATTATTTGGTTAGTGATCTGGTTATTAGCAAAGTCCAGTTCCATCAGTCCTTATAGACAGGATATTCTTGTCCTTACTGACTTCTTGGAATGTTGGCAGTTTGGTCCAGTTTGGAAGATAAAACAAGACATGCAAGGCAATTCCTCTGACATGGCTCCTCTGGCTCTATTTTAATACCACTCCACTCATGTCATCTTGCACACCACAATTTAAAAAAAAAAATGCCAGAACCTGAGCCACCATCCTCATTTTTTCACCTTATTATCCATGTCCTTACCCAAAAGGTCACAGATTTTCCTGGGATTAGCAAGGATGCAGGGAGCTTGGAGACAGGGGCCCGCTTGGACACGTACACATCTTGTGGGTGAAAATAGCAGGAGCACAGGCAACACAAATATTTGTTGCCCACAGGAAGGCAGCAAAGGAACAGAAACAGGACAAGAACTGGCACTAAGTCCAGCATAGCGATTATGAGGTTGGGGTCTGAAGCCAAGATACTCAAGTTCAGATTCTACATCTGCCATTTATTAGCTATGTGACCTTGGGGAAAATCCACTTCGTTCTTACACAGATGAGGAAACTGAGACCAAAAGGAGAAAAATGACTTGTCCGGCAGGGTCCAAAGTACTTTCTCCTTTGTTTGTTTTTAAATCCTTACATGGTTTTCATTTTGTTTCGTGTCCCTAATATACTGTAAGCTCCCCAAAGAAGGTATTTTTGTAATATTATCACTTGTAATACAACCTAACTTTTCAGTGCTTCAGTTGCCTCATCCGTAAGGTGCTGATGATAATAAGGGCACCTTCCAGAGGAGGATTAGTTAAATGAATTAGTAGGGAATTAAGTGAATTGGTAGATATAAAATGTTTAGAAGAGTACCTAGCACTTATGAAGACTCAATAAGCAGCAGGTTAACACAGGCCTGTGAAGAGGTTCTCAGGCTGTTTCACAGAATATTTTGAGCAAGAAAAACAGTCCTAAGACATTCATGATTGTTATGGATCCAGAATTTGGTTAAAAAAAAAAAAGAAGAAGAAAATCAGTTGTTCTTTGATATGAACAATAATATTAGCATTTACTGAACTTCTGCTTTCATGTTTGTCCAAATGGGCTTAAGCTTTGCAGTGATAAGACTGATTGTGAATACTTGAACCATGTCTTTAAGAACAGCATCAGACAGGAAAAAAGAAAGTAAGAACAAAACCATCTAGAGAGCATCAACATTCTACTGTCTGTGGGGTTCATCACAATAGTGCCAAACAAGGTTACCACATTTAGTTGGCAAGTTGTGTCTTGCAGGAGGACATCACCTCTAGGTGGGCACTGTTCACTGGTAGACGATGCAATTTATAACTTCGTTGTGACAATTTACCACTAGATGGCAGTAAAGTGCCTCATTATTACAAAATCAGGTCACAATTTTCAGACAATAGGAAATAAAGTGCCTTGAAGAGGGGACACTTCTGCTTTGTATAAAGGCTTAATATGGACAAGCAATGGCTTGCTTTTAGGAAAAAAGATTGAAAAATAGAAATAGAGTGATAACTACACAACTGAAAAAAATTGAAGAGTATCAAGGAATGACCAAAAAGAAAAAAAAAGGAGAAATATTCTTAGGACTTAAAAATGTGCGTTCAAAAATATTCTGAAATTTTAAAATTTTTTATTGGAGTATAACATAAACACATAAAATTACACAAATCATAAGGGTAAATAAAGCCTGATGAATTTTCACAAAGTGAACATCTAACCAACACAAATTAAGAAATGGAACATTACCAGCTCCACAAAAGCCTCTTTATGCTCCCTTTCCAGTCATTACCAAGACTCCTGAGAGTAAACAGTATCCTGACTTCTAACTCCGTAGATTAGGCTCCCCAGGTATTAACTTTATGTGAATGGAATCATACAGAATGTATTCTTTTGAGTCTGGCTTCTTTTGCTCAATTTTATGTTCTGGAGATTCATTTATATTGTTGCATGTAGTTGTAGCTTGTTCCTTTTCATTGCTGTGTAGCATTTCATTATTTGAATATATCACAATTTATCCATTTTACTGCTGAGGCGCATTTAGGTTTCCACTTTAGGTCTAGTTTTAACAGTACTACTGTGAACATTCTTGTACAGATCTTTGGATGAACATTACAATGCTGGGTCATAGGGTTTGCATATCAGAGTATGTCAGCTCTAGTTGATATTGCCAAATCCCATGTCTTTTTTTTTTGGACAGCCTTATTGAGATATAATTCACATACCATACAATTCACTCAAAGTATGTAATTCAATGGTTTTTGATATAGTCACAGATAGGTGCAACCATCACCACAGTCAATTTTTTAGAATATTTCCGTCACCTCAAAGAGAAACTGCACTCTTTAAATATTGCCCTCCTCCCAACCCCTCATTCTCTCATCCCTAAATAACTACTAATTTGCTTTCTGTCTCTATAGATTTGCCTATTCTGGATATTTCATATACATGGAATCACACAATACATGACCTTTTGTGTCTAGCTTCTTTCACTTCACGTACTGTCTTCAAGGTTCATCTGTGTTGTAGCATGTGTAAGTATTTTGTTCCTTTTAATGGCTGAATAACATTCCATTTTACAAATATACCATATTTTGTTTATCCACTCATCCATTGATGGACCTTTGGGTTGTTTTCACCTTTTGGTTTTTTTGTGGTTGTTGTTGTTTTGTTTTTTTAAAGATTTAATTTTTTCCTTTTTCTCCCCAAAGCCCCCCCGGTACACATAGTTGTATATTCTTTGTTGTGAGTCTTTCTAGTTGTGGCATGTGGGACGCTGCCTCAGCGTGGTTTGATGAGCAGCGCCATGTCTGCACCCAGGATTCGAACCAACGAAACACTGGGCCGCCTGCAGCAGAGCGCGTGAACTTAACCACTCAGCCATGGGGCCAGCCCCTCACCTTTTGGTTTTTGTGAACAGTGCTGCTATGATCATTTATGTTCGAGTTTTTGTTTGAACACCTGTTTTCAGCCCTTTGGGGTATCTATCTGGAAGTGGAATTGCTGGGTCATATGCTAATTCTATGTTTATCTTATTAAAGAAATGATAAAAATGATTAAAAATGTAATGATTTAATGATAAAAATCACTTAAAATGATTTTTAAAATTATTATTATAGGGGCTGGCCCATCAGTGCAGCAGTTAAGTGCACATGTTCTGCTTCGGTGGCCCAGGGTTTGCTGGTTCGGATCCTGATTGCGGATATGGCACCACTTGGCAAGCCACGCTGTGGTAGGTGTCCCACATATAAAGTGGAGGAAGATGGGCAAGGATGTTAGCTCAGGGCAAGTCTTCCTCAGCAAAAAGAGGAGGATTGGTGGCAGATGTTAGCTCAGAGCTAATCTTCCTCAAAAAAAAAAAAATTATTATTATAGCCAACCTAGTGGGTGTGAAGTGGTATCTCGTGTTTTTGATCTACATTTCCCTAGTGACTTATGATATTGAACTTATGATATCAGAGACTTATTGGCAATTTGTATACCTTCTTTGGAGAAACGTCTATATAAGTCCTTTGCCCATAATTTAATTGTGCTGTTGAACTGTAAGTGTTCTCTATATTTTCTGGGTACTAGACCCTTGCCAGATTTGTGATTACAAATATTTTTCTCGTTTTTGGGGTTGTCTTTTCACTCTCTTGATAGTGTCCTTTGATGCACAAAAGTTTTCAATTTTGATGCAGTCCATTTCATCTAGTTTTTCTTTTGTTGCTGGTGCTTCCTTTGGTGTCATATCTAAGAAACCATTGCCAAATCCAAAGTCATGAGAATTTACTCCTATGTTTCTTTCTAAGAGTTTTATAGTTTTACTCTTACATTTAGGTCTTTGATCCATTGTGAGTTACTTTTTGTACATGGTGTGGGTAACAGTCAAACTTCATTCTTTTGTATGTGGATGTACAGTTGTACCAGCACCATTTGTTGAAGAGACTACTTTTTTCTCTCAGTGATCTTGGCACCCTTGTCAAAAATCAATTGATCATAGATATATGGGTTTATTTCTGGATTCTCAATTCTGTTCCATTGATATGTTTATCCTTATGCCAATATTATACTATAATCAAAAATATCCAATTTAAGAAGCAAGTAGTTACAGCTTTGAGTTATTTGAGGCCTGAGGGAATATCATGAAAACTAAATTTCCAAGCTTCTTATTTCTTCATTTCATAGTCAGCAAAAGTTAGGTTCTCAATGCAAGGTGAATTTTGTTTTCTATGGTAGATCCAGGTAGTACAATCTAAATAAAGTAAAAGTGATTACGAATTTAAAGTCCAGGAGAGCAAGGACCTTGTCTGTCTTGTTCATCAGTGTCCCCATTGCTTCGGTCAGTGCATGGCATGGAGTAGACACTTAAGAAAATATTTGTGGAATAAAATATGGTATTTCACGTGCTGAGCAATGAAACAGATTTTCCTAGATATCAGAATTTTGTTTTAATATATAAGAATTGTTCCAGTGAAGAAATCTTTATTCAAAGCTGTCATTATTTGTATATTTAAGAAAGGAAATGATCCCAAGGAGCCATGTGATGCCCCCAAAGCATGCTGAATGGAAGGTCCTGTAACTCCACAGAGTCTAGGAGAGTTGGTACGACCACAGACGTGGCTCAAGCACCTAAAGCTGTCAGAGCAAGGATATTCAAAGTTGCATTGGAAACCACCCAAATATCCACTAATAGGAAACTGGTTAAATCCTTCAATGAACTATGATACATCATTATAAATAATTAGGTAGATCCATATATATTGATATTGACATGAAAAAATGCCCACATTATATTGGTAGTAAAGTAATGCTATAAGTAAAAAAAAAAAGGGAGGGTGTTATAGACAGTGTGAATAATATAATCCCATTTTTATTTTTGAATAGAATGTTATAGCTACATAAAAAAGGAGTTAGAGGAGTATATACTACATTATTGATAGTGAGATTTTTGGAAAGTTGAGATTTTGAGGTCATGGATCATCTACATTATATATTTATGTAATGTTTGATATTTAAATAACTGTTACATCTGTAACCACATAAAATAATAAAGTTTGTTTGTTTTTGAGGAAGATTAGCCCTGAGCTGACTGCTGCCAATCCTCCTCTTTTTGCCAAGGAAGACTGGCCCTGAGCCAACATCCATGCCCATCCTCCTCTACTTTATACGTGGGATGCCTACCGCTGCATGGCTTTTGCCAAGCGGTGCCATGTCCGCACCTGGGATCCGAACCGGTGAACCCTGGGCTGCCAAAAAGCAGAACGTGCGAACCCAACCGCTGCACCACCAGGCCAGCCCTAAAGTTTGTTTTTTTTTTTTAAAGAAGAGAGGGACATGATCTTTGGAGTCAAACAGACTACTTTTGAATTATGGATCTGCCAACTATTAACTGGGTGTCCTTAATCAAGTTAGTTCACGTATCTGAACCACAATTTCCCCATGCATAAATTGAAGAAATTAATACCAGCTTCATAAGCTTCATAAGGATGTTCTATCTACCTCATCAGTTTCCTCTCATACCATTGTCCTCTCAGTATGCTATAGAATAGGGGTCAGCAAACAACTGCCCTTAGGCCATATTGGGCCCTGTTTTTGTTAAATGAGGTTTTCTGGAAACACAGACACAGCCATTTATTTACATATTGTTTGTGGCTGCCTTTGTAACAGCAAAGTTGAGTATTTACTACAAGGACCATATGGCCTCAAAGCACGAAATATTTACTGTATGGCCGTTCCAGGAAAAGTTTGTCAATCTCTGCTCTAGGAAGAATACACTGGCATTTTTCCACCTCCTAAAACGTAACACATTCCTTCTCATCACAGGACCTTTGCACATATTGTTCCCTTTAGCTAAAATGACATTCCCACAGCCCCCATCTAATCTTTTTCTGTGAATCCTACTCATCCTCATCACCTCCTTGGGGAGGACTTTGCTGATCCCATCGCACCTGTGAACTAGATGAACTTTTCTGCTCATAGCATCCCTTATAGAGCTTATCATGATGGCAATTACCTAATTATCTGTGTCCTTATTTCTTTAAGGTTTGATTCCCCTGTAGACTGTAAATCCATAAAAGATTGTCTGTCTTGTTCATTGCTGAATCTCTAGTGCCTAGCAAAGTACCTGGAACATAATGGCTGGATATGTGCATGCATGAATGACATAGTCTCTAAAAGGTATTTATCGTCTGACGTATACTATATACACAGTATACTCTGTAACAAAGAGTTCACCTAGTAGATGTGCAAGTGGTTTAAAGCACAGTTTAGGAGTTGGACATTCTGAGATGGAATTCTACTTCTTCCATTTAATACATGAGGAACCTTAGACAAGTCCCTTAACCTCTTTTTGCCAATTTCTCATCTGTAAAAGGGGAATAATATTAGTACCTTTCTCATGAGGTTTGTAATGAAGATTAAATAAGATTATCCACGTAAAGTGTTTAGCATAGAGCTTGGCACACTTTAAGTGTTCAAAAATGCTATCTGTAATTATAATTATTCTTCTTATTTATTTTTATTAATGAAACTCTTGGATAGATGGCAGATATTATTACAACCCCCACAAAGTTGACACCTGCTTGTGCTGGAGTCAGGGCTACTGGGACAGGGTGAGCCAACACCTCCTCTCTCACTTCCACTCCCAACACAGCCAAACACAAAAGAAGCCAGAGCCATGGTTAAGCAATATTCTTTCTTTAATTCCCCTTTGCAAATGGAAGCCCCTGAGCTGGTCCCCACCCCCACCCCTACCTCATACCCTGGGGCTCCCCAGATGCAAGGCCCCCGCCTCAACCTGGAGGGAGAGCACTCTCTCCCCAGGATGGTCCATTAAAAAAAATCCTAGTCATTTAAGAAATGAGGCTGGGGACAGGAGAAGGGAGCTGGAAGATGAGGCCAAGGTCAGGCCAGACTGGAGATGCTGGGGTTGTGAGGACCCTTGAGAAGGATTTGCAAGCACATCCCTAAGCTCAGGGCCAGCGTGGCTGAGGGAAAGGAGGCAGACAGACAGATAGTCTGACTCCTCAAGGTCCCGCCTGCCTGGTTGTGGACACTGACATTCACCACCACCACTACCACCACTACCACCACCACCAGCCTCCAGATGGAGAATTTTCCAGTTACTCTGGGATAGGGTTTGCTAAGCATCCCCTCTGGCCCCTGAGCTGGGGCATCCCTGGGGTCCACCTGAGACCAAACCTGGGAGAAGGAGGGACTCTAGGAACATGCAAAGGGGGGGAGCAGAGACTCCCACCCCACCCCACTGCTCTACAGGATGGTGGCTCCAGCTGCATCTGGGCTCCGAGGATCCTTCACACCGATGATGAAGTTGTTGGTTCTCCGGCTGCCATGGACCCAGGATAAGACATCTACCTTCTCCACATGGTGACCCCTGGCTTCCAGGAACTCAATCTCTTCCTCTGTGAACTCACCTGAAAACCATCCCCCAAATTATACACATTCAGAGTGTTCCCAGCACTTGTTAGGAGTCCTTTGGTCAGACCTGAGTCCTGGTCCTGGGTGCTCCACTGAGGAGCTGTATGACCTTGGGCAAATTGCTTTACCTCTCTGAGCCTCAGTCTCCTCATGTATAAAATGGGGGTTATACAAGAACCTAGTATAAGAAGTTGTTGCAGGGATTAAAGACAATAATACACAGAAAGCACCGAGCTCAAAGCCTTGCATACAGTAAGTTATCAATAATATACGATCATTCTTAATATTAGAAAAAGGGCTTTGGGGTCTTATCGCTGAAGCTGCAATCCTTACTTGCCAGGATTACTGCACAGCCCACTAACTGGTCCTTCTGCTTCCAATCCTGCCTTCCTTACAGCTTATTCATACAGCAGCCAAAGGGATCCTTATAAACCATTAGTCAGACCATGTCACTTCCCCCACTCAAAACCCTCTGATATCTTTGATGACTCTTAGAATAAAATCCAAAGTCCTTACCATGGCTCCTAAGGTCACACATCATCTGGTATCTTGCTACCTCTCTAAACTCGTCTCATCACTTTCTTCCACTCTCTCCCTTGCTTAACTCTGCTCTAGCCTCCTTGCTGTCCCTCAAGTAGGCCAAACATGCTCCTACCTCAGGGCCTTTGCATTTGCTGTTCTCTCTGCCTGGAATGCTCTCCTCCTAGACAGTCTCAAACTGGCTCCCTGACTTCATTCCAGTCTTCAGAGAGAACTTCCCTGACCACTATCTAAAACAGCAGCCCCTGTTATCCTTACCTTGCTTTGTTTTCTTTCAAAGTACTTAACGCTACCTGTGTTTGTTTATTTATTTACTGTGTCTCCCTCTGCTAGACTATAAGCTTTTTTTTTGAGGAAGATTAGTCCTTAGCTAACTGCCAATCCTCCTCTTTTTGCTGAGGAAGATTGGCCCTAAGCTAACATCCATGCCCACCTTCCTCTATTTTATATGTGGCACACCTGCCACAGCATGGCTTGATAAGTGGTGCGTAGGTCCATGCCTAGCATCAGGACTAGCGAACTCTGGGCCGCCAAAGGGGAGCACACAAACTTAACCGCTGCGCCACGGGCCGGCCCTTAGATTATAAGCTTTTTGAAGGCAGGAATGTTGTCTTGTTCACTATTGATCCCCAGTTCCTAGAACAGGGTGAGGACATAGTAAGTGAGGCAAGTATTTAGCGGATAAATGAACACATCCCCATCCTCTTGCATAAATTCAGGTCCTCATCATCTCTTGCCTGAACCATTATCCCAGGTGCTTCCTGTATTTCCCCTGCTTAAGTTCTCCTTCTTTCAATCCACCTCCCCTACATGAAACAAATCAGGTCATATCCCTCCCCTACTCAGTTGGATAAAGTCCACCCTTCTTAACACAACCACCATGATAAACCCTGCAATCTCATTTCCCACTTCTCCTCAACAAAGATGTGGTCTTATTTCGCTAAATGGGGTGATTTGGTAGTTCTTGAGATAAAGGCACAAGAATAGCATTAAATCACCGAGTTGGAAATGTATTCGCTTTGTGGTTCACTTTCAATCCGTTCGATAATAGTAAGGACTAAGTTTCGGTCTGGTCTCTAACATTTCTAATCTTTAACAGAGACAGCAGACTTCAGAGCCTTCTGGGAGCAACACTGTCTAACTAAAACCTAAAAACATTTGATTTTTTTATAGCTACTTATTATCTATTTAATGGCAAATTATGCTGTTTTTCCATTTGTGATTATAAGATTTACTTTTAAAATACATTTAGATTAAAAAGGAAGTCCATTTAGAGGCACACATTACGTAAATAATGGTTTAGATGGTGTGCAAATGTGGCAAAAGTCAGGAAGGTGCTGGATAAATTCTGAGGTTTGGGAAACAATGTCTCTAGTCCAGCTGGACTCCTGGCTGCTCTCTGAGCCATTCTTTCTGGCTTTTGCCTAGGCTGTTCCCCTTGTCCAGAACATTCTTTACCTCCATGTGCCAAATTCCTGCTCATACTTCAAGGCCAGCCAGTTGTCACCTCCTCCATTGAGCTTCCCAGAGCCCTCAGGTGGATAACTTTCCCTTCGCCAAGCCTCCTCTCCTCATATCCCTGTGTTAGACTGTGAGCCCCTCAGAGAAAGGCTAGGATGAGCCGCCCCCCTCCAAATAACTTAGCACAGAGCCTCACATTCAATAGAGACCAAAAGATATTAGTTGAGCAAAATCCTTTTTGCTGAGGAAGATTCACCCTGAGCTGACATCTGTTGCCAATTTTCGTCTTTTTGTATGTTAGCCACCACCACAGCAGGGCCACTGAGAGACAAGCGGTACTGTAGGTCCACAGCTGGACACCGAGTCCAGGCTGCCGAAGTTGAGCACACTAAACCTAATCACTAGGCCACCAGGGCTGGCCTGCACAATTCATTTTTAAGGACTTAGCCTCATCATCCATCAGCTGGGATCCAAAGTGTCACTGGCCAACTACAGAGTGTGACTGCTGAGGATGTAGGTCTGTGGCTTCTAACATGCTTCAGTCCAAGAGATATCAAGAGCCATACAGTAAAGAATTGAGTCTTCGGTATCAGTCAAGTATATGTTCTAATTGCAGTTCTGCCATTTACTGGTTGATCTTTGACTACTTTATAACCTCGGTGGGTGTCAGTTTCTTTATCTGTAAAATGGGGAGAACAATACTGAGCAAGCAAGGACCATGTCTCATTCAATTCTGTATCCCCTGTGGACTAGCATAATACGTTGTCTATTGTAATAAAAACTCCTCAAAGGTGCACATACTTTCCCAGTTACGAAGTTAAGCTCCGTCCAAAATTAAGTACTTGTCCTTGTTAGAGGAAAGTCCTTCTCCTCACCATAATCTATAAGGTCCGTGATCTGGCCCCTGCCAGCCTCTCTGATCTCATCTCACTCTCACTCACCCTGGTCTCATTTCCACTCCCAAAACACGCCAAGCCCATTCCTGCCCTGAGTTCTTTGCATTTGTTCCCTTGGCCTACAAAGCCTTCCCCAGTTTTTTGCATGGTGGGCTCTTTCTCACTCTTCAGATCTCAGTTTAAATGTCACCAAAAAGAAGCCTTCCCCAGTCATCAAGTCAGTCCTATGCATCATCCTGCTTTATTGCTCTGCAGATCATTTCTTTTATTTTCTCCTACTTCTTTCTTTATTTTCCTGTCTGCCTGTAAATGTGGTATCCTCAGCAACTAGGATAATGCCTAGTTCACAGGAGGTATTCAATGCAAATTGCTGAATGAATGGTTTGCAAAATGAACAACTATATCTTATTTTACAAATGAGAAAAACAAGGCTCAGAGTGGAGACATGAATTTCCCAAGGCCACGCAGCAAGGAAATGGCAGGACTGGTTCCAATCCCCAGATCTTTCACTGTTCCAATAGGAGTTGGTTGAAAGAAATCGAACTTTCACTGGCAGGGAGTTGATGCTGGTTGAGGCAGGGGCACCCTAGGGAGGAGCCCCTTTCTCCGCCCGGCCCTGTGCCCACCCCATGGGGATCTCTGCTCTGCACTCACTGTCCACCTGCAGGAGGTTGGACTGCAGGTCCGGGTGCAGGCGGCCACGGGCCAGGCTGTCACTCAGGTTCCGGTTTAAGGTCAGGACATTCAGCAGAACCTGTGGGCAGCCAAGGGGCAGAAGTCAGGGCTGTCCCAGAGGTAGGGGTTCAGGACTCTGTAGCCCTTACCCATGGTCCAGATTCTTTAGTCTTTAGAACCCTTATACGAGGGGTGTCATCCGAGCCTCTCAACAGCTCAAGACAGGCAAGCCTGTGATGACTGTCCTCACTTCACAGAGGGGAAACCGAGGGCCAGAGAACTAAAGTGATTCACTCCAGAGTTTAGAGTGAGCCAGGAAAGCGGCACCACTAGCATACAGTCTCCTTTAATCCATTCCAGGGCTCTCCTCCCTCCTGCCTGACCAGGTCAGGGTTAATAGCTGGGGGTGGTCCAGGGTACAATGTGGGGACTTGTAGCTTAGTGGTTAGGACGATGGGTAGGCTCTGGAACCAAACTGCCTGCCCATTCTCAATTCTACTGGCCCTGCGATTTCCCCTGCAACCTGGGAAGACAGGGAGCTTCAGGGCTCCCTTTTTGCTAAGAAACAGAGCAATCCATGTCCCCAGTGCCGAGCATGGGCCTGGCACAAAGCAGCCTCAGCCCATGTTTGCTGAGAGGATGAGAACAGGCCAGAGGCATAAGAGGCACCGGCAGCCCAGGCCACAGTTTGGCTCCCGGCCACAAAAGGCCTCCTAAGGCGGAAACTTCACCTGGGTCAGGCCGCTGAGGCCCCGGGCAGCTCCATTGGCTCCCAGGGCGAGGTAGGTCCCACAGAGCCCCTCCGCTGGCCGGACCACAGTGGGCAGCAGGAAAGACAATGGCCGCTTCCCTGGCTGCACCGAGTTCTCCTATTGTCAGAGGATAGAAAACACAAGGGAGATAAGAGGTGGGGCGAGACAGGAAAGGGCTACCCCATCACTCTTCCAACCTCTCTCTCTAGCGTCTTCCATAGGCCCAGTTTTCATGGGAGATGAGCCCCTTCCTAAGCCACAGTTTGCTGTCTGTGAAATAGGCAGGGTCCCTGGATAACTGGGGTGGAGAGTTGACCCACCAAGCTATGGGGCTGCTATGGGGCTACCATGGGTGGCAGGAGAGGGGACCAAGACAAGAAAGATGGCTATGGGGAAGAACAGGATAATCCCCACGCTGGTCACCTCTATCTGTCTTTGTCCTGCTGGGGCCCTGGCTTGCAGGGTGTAGAGTACTGGCCTCCAAGTAGACAATAACTCCTATCTCTCTCCTTGGGTCTCCCTTTAGTGCCACAAAATAGGGCTGAGCCCCATCAGCTGAGCATCACACAGTCATAGACTACTAATGCTATAAAATGCCCAAAGCATCAAATGGGAGTCAATTATCCCCAATGCCCCAACTGAGGCCCAGAGAGGGGGTCAAGACTTTCCCCAGGTCACACAGTGAGACAGCGATAGAATGGGACAAGGTTTCTTTGGACCCGCCAGGCTCCAAGCCCCAGACTTGAGCTGAGGATGAAGTGGACAACTTGTTTAAGTTCCTTTTCTTTATAATAGAACTTGCTAGAGGAACTAGGGAGGGAGGGGCAGCCATACTTCCTAGCCTCAAGGTCCCCAGGGGAAAAGGAAAGCAAGGCCCTACCAGGCTGGGCGCGGAGTGGTTAGCAGTCCTGTTGGGCCAGGAGAAGTCCAACATCTGGCTGTTGAGCAGGATCCCTGAGGGGGTGATGAGGCCGCTGCCAAAGGGTCGGTTCAGGGAGCTGCAGGCCGAGGTTGGAGCCAGGTGAGTGTCAAGGCAGCCCTCACTCTCATCCAACTCCCACCTCCTTCCTTGTCCAGATGATCCCTTGTGCCAGGTTCTGAGTCTGAGCTGGCATACCTGACCATGGCCACAATGAAGTCATCAGGGCCCATGATCAGCACCTGGGCAGCAGTGGGAGCCCCGTCCAGCTCGTAGACAGGCAGGAGGGGGGCAGGGGCCGCCTGGGAGTCATTGATGTGGCCCCGGAGGTAGGCAGCCTCCACCTTGCTGAAAAGACAAGGGGTAGGAGGTGAACACACAACAGGCTCTCATTATGCCCCACTTACCACACTTTGTGATGTCTGTTTGTGCAATTATCTGATTAACATCCACCTCCTGCACTGAACGACTAGGTCTATGAGAGCAGAAGCTCACTTGTTCCCAGCAAATAGGAAATATCTAGGAAATAGTTGCTGAGCAGAACAAATTTATTCAGGTGTTATTCAGATTCACTTCTAGAGCCAATTTTTAATTTATTTTATGTTTAAATCAAGAATTTTTTAGTTACTTGATTTTACTCAATTCTTTCTATAAAGTAGCTAGGACATAGTAGATGCTCAGAAAACACTTGTTTGGAATGAACAAATTGAATTCATTTAACTTAATGTTTGTAGTCCAGAACTAAAGTTTTATTAAGAGTTTAGTCAAGGGAGGGTTTTGTATACAGGGATCTTTACTTGCTATTAGAATTATTTTTTTAAGTCACAGGAGGACTTGGCACATAGTAAGTGCTTAATAACTATTTATTGGATGAATTAGTTGAATGAATTTAATATAGGGGTGTGTGTGTGTGTGTTTCAGAGCTAAATTTGTATTGATCTTGAAAACAACATGCAATTCTCCAGACTTCTTAAAGTTCAACTGAGGGTTTCTTACCTAATAACTCTTAGTTCAGTTACTCTAATTGATTAGAGAATGACAAGTTACCAAGGATTACTGAAGACATTCACTCCATTTCCAACCACAAAGGCTGGTGACCACACAGAGAAGGCACAGAGGGCTTTGTTTCATGTGGTTTGGATCAGTGGGTTGCGGGGGAGGCTTGGTTTTTAGCCTTCATCCGTGGGGCCTTGAGCTGGTTATCGTTTTCAGTTGCTTCATTTGTGCTTTTCAATTATAAGCTTCTCATTTAGTCTCAACATTTCCAACTTAATTCATAGAGGGTTGTTTGAGTAGCAATATAAATTTGCATTAACTCTATTTTTGGCTTCTGATTTTTCCTTAGCTGGCCTTTAAGACAGTTATAGGAGCAGTTAAATAGTAACCATTCTTACACTTATTGCCAATTAATAATAATAATGATATTGGTTGAACACTTATTATGTGCCAGACAATGTCCTAAGTGCTTTGGATGCATTTAGTCCTCACCATGACCTCTTGAGGCTGGCACCATTATTGTCAAGCCCCCTTGCAAAAACTGAGACTTAGAGAGTAAAAATGACTTGCCCAGGCTGCACAGCTAGTGGATGGTGAAGCTGGGATTTGAAATGAGTCAGTCTGACCAGAGTCCACAGTCTTCCTACTGTGTTATGTTGCTAATGTAGATACAGTAAAATCAAAATCCCAACCACCTCCAGTATTTGCTTGGAGACTGTTATTATTGATATTACACTTTCTTTTCCCACTCAAAAGGGGAAACAGATGGGTCCATATAGGAGTCAAAAAAATTTGAGAGCCAGGTGAAGTTGACCAACTCATTGTACAAATGGGGAAATTGAGATACAAGGAGAGGCAACCACTGTGGCACACTGTGAGTTGGGGCTGAGTTGAAATTGACTTGGGACTTCAGGCTTTATTGTTCCACTAGCTGCTTTTCACCTGTTCTTTCCCCCATATCCTGCACCACCTCTGCAGTCCCCAGGGTCTTGCCCTAGGACCCACCTGAGCATGTCATCCATGCTCTCGGTGATGGTAGAATCGTAGACGGGATCTCCCAGTCTGCTGGCCAGGGCTAATGCGATCTTCAGGGTCTAAAAACAGAGCTGGGGTGTGGAAGAGGCTGCCAGGCCCCTCCCAGCACCCACACCCAGGATCCTCATGTGTGAGAAGACTTGGAGGTGACTTAGTCCTGCACCACGGCAGCACCCCATCCCCTCACTTCCAGTGTCCCCAGACCCAGGGTAGGGTGGAGGAATCAGCTTTACCTCTGCCACCCAGTGAAGAGCCTGTTCCCGGGACACCAGGCTGGTTAGATTGAAGCCCTCGAGGATGTTGAGAGCACTGATGAGGGCAGGGCCCGTGTGCGGGGGTGGGGGACTGAGAACTAGGTGGCCTGAAAGGACAGGAAATGAGAGATGGCAGGGGAGGGGTCAAGGCATCTCTACATCCCACCATCACACAGACTGAGACCATTGCACTGGACTCCCTCATCAGATAGGGAAACTGCACTGAGAGGCAAAGTGTTGAGAGGCAAAGGGACCCACCCAAGTTCATATGCAGAGTCAAGGGCAGGGCCAGGACTCAACCCAGAAAACTGGCCTTTAGTGTCCTCTTCCATGTGAGGAAACTAAGGCTCAAGAGGATCGTGAATTGCCCAGAGTCACACTGCAGTCCATTGGCAGAGCAGAGACAGGTGTCAAGATGTCCAGATTCCTGGTCCACCATGTGCCTTTCAGCTCCTCCCACAGACCAGCATACTTTTCAAGGCCCCTGATGGTCCCACCCAGAAAATTTCTTGGGAGCAGCAACCTCCTCTTTCTATTTGAGGCCCCTGTTATTAGATGTTTGGACATCAAAGGAATAATAATAATACCCGACACATAACACTAACATTAATTAATTCATTTAATCCTCACAATGGGTACTGTTATAATCCCCATTTTACAGGTGAGGAAACTGAGGCACAGAGAGGCAGCTAGTCCAAGGTTACAGGAGGCAAAGGGAACCCAGAGTACTCAAGGTACTGGCATTGCCAAGAGAACCCAGGCTAGGAAAGGGAGATGGAAAATCAAGTACACACTGAGTGTTTTTGAAATCAAATACATTCAGTGCCCACTCTGATCAGGGCAACTCTAACATCATATCTCATCAAATCCTCATGGGTACCCTGAGAGGCAGGTACTATTATTATCTCATTTTAAGGAGGGAACCAGGGCTCAGAGTGGGAAGTAATTTGTTCAAGGTGAATGGCACAGCTAGTACTCAAACCCAAGTCTTCCTGGCTCCAAAGCTATGCTTTTCCTCTGTTCCATATACCACCACCTCTGGCAGAGGAATCAGGCTGGAGATTGAGGCCTGGAAACCTGAACTCAGAGGTGGCTTCTCCTGGGGCTTGAGGTGATTTGGGCCTCCAAGAGGGGAGGGAACCGGAGAATCTTCTGAGGGACCCTGGAAGCTACCATTTTGGGTTCAGCAAACATGGATTTCAACCATGTCATAAGCTTGGCTTTCTGGGTTCCTCATTGATTCTGAGTTTGGCAGGTTAAGTTCCATTCCCTCTCTGGGCCTCAGTTTCCTTTTGGCACAATGAGCGGCGGGTCTATGACTGTCTTGAAAGGTTTGCTCTAACCTGAAGCTTAGATGGACTTTGGTCTTACAAATTCTTCTTAGGAAGTACAGAGCAGTGAGAGTGGGGCTGAGGAGGGGGCTGAGGAAACACAGTGCCCAAATCAAGAAAATTTATGGCCAGAACCCCAATTTCCAGGACTGAGTCTTTGACCAGACCTCCCTCCCCATATCCTAAATACTGGGGGAGCTGACCCCATGACTATTTCAGAAGGTAGGCTGGCTCTGGCTTGCTTCAACAATTGGCTGCGCAGGCAGCTCATTGCCTCACTTTCTCTCCTGTGAAATGGGGAGGAGTCTCTAGGCCAAAAGGATGTGGCCATGGACTGGGAGGCTTTTCTTGAGTGGGGACCCTGGGAGATAGGGGAGAGGTCACCTCTGTACACGCCACACACGGGCTTCTCCACGAGGGCACTGTAGTTGCTGAAGTCCTCCTCAGTTATGACACCCCCTGCGTGCTGAGCCTGGAGGGGAGAGAATGACCCCACCACTGCTGTGAGCCACAGACCACACTCTGAGCATGTGGTACAATAGGGCTTGGCCTATTGTATACATTTGGATCACAGACAGATCAGATGTTTATCATTTTTGTGCCTTCTGCAACTCCCATTATAGCCTTTAAGGACCCCATCAGCCCTGGATACTCCAGAAAAAAGGAATAGGGAAAAGCACTAACACCGAGCACCTACTATGAGCCTGACATTGCACTGGGTACATTCTATGAATGACTTAATAGAATTCATAGGGTTTTCAAGGCCCTTGGTGATCTGGCCCCTGCCTACCTCTCCTACCTCGTATCCTGCTATTCCCCAATGAACTCTGTACTGCCACCCAGAGTGACCTGCAGTTCCTAAACTCATGACTCCGTGTCCTTGCATGTACTGCTCTCTCTGCCTATATAAAAGGAAGATTTTCCACTTATAGCAGCACTTGCCTATACGATATCAAAACTGAATTCTGCATTTCTTTACAACCAACTAAAGCCACTCTAAAACCATGAACTCTGGATGACCCTGGTAAGAATGACCCTTACTAGATGTAACCAAGCACTCTATTGACCAATGAACCAATCTTGTACAAACTGATGGGCTCATTCCATCCTATCCAGCACACTAATTTTCAATCATAAATTAGCACAGCTACTAGGAATGTTCTCCCTTTTTTTAGTATTTTTTAGTACTTGAAACCCCTGACTTTTAATCTACCCTCAGTGAACTACACATTGAATTTTTTGGCTGGTGTGTGTTCCTTTATCTGACAAGTTAATAAACTCAACTCTGGGTTTTTTTTCTTTTAAAGCTCTGATGGAATTTGTTAGCATCTCCTTCATCCCCTTCTCCACCTGCAGGAGAGGATACATGACCCAGGTCTGGCTAATCAGAGCATTCCTTTTCCATGCCACAGGGATTGGTTTGGGAATAGTCATGAGAACTATGACAGGCTCACGAATATAACCTTGAGGCTTTTGCTGGAACTACTGGAATGAGTAATGCTCTTTCTTTAGGACGGCTTTCTGGAAGGATGGCTGGTAGGGAGCAGGTGTGGAAAGGATCTGACAGAGAGTGAATTCAAACAGAGGGAGGTAGAGTCATGAGACAGAAAGAGAGACAGACAAAGTCCTGACAATGTGATTGGAGCCCCTGGACCCACCAGATCTAAAGCCAGTACTCTGCTGGCCCTTCCAGTTAAGCCCATATCCATATCTATCACCATATCCATACCTCCAGTGCCCAGCACAGGGTCTGGCACAGAGCAGGCACTTGTGAGTGTAGAATGAATGACAGACCTATTTAATTCCCACAACTGTATGGCAGAGATAGATATAATCATCTCCAATGAACAGATGGGAGAACCACTGAGTTGGTCTGTGTATCCTTATCTTGAACATAATTATCCGTTAGGAGTTTTGAACTATTGGCAACAGTTCTCAGAACTCATTACTGTCTCAGACCAAGACTCTTTGGGGTTGGTTGGTAAGCCCTTTTATCAATCTTCCCAGTCCAGATGGTCACCAGTGAAGGAGGTGTTTTCCCTAGTCCTAGAAAACTCAAGGGCAGGGTGGGATTGTGGACTTGGAGAAGCTACAGCTGATTCTGGGTCTCTGCCAGGCCTGGGAGGGACAGGACAGGCCCCTGGACAGGTTGGCACCAGCCCTGGTGAGCCCAAAGGTACTTTTCTCAATCAAGACAGAACAGTTCCATCACCCCAGGAGGTTCTCTGCACTGCATCCCAGTCAACCCCTCCCTTCTCCAATAACCACTGATCTGCTTTCCATCTCCAGAGGTTAGTTTTGTCTATTCTAGAATTTCAAGTAAGTAGAATCTCCAGTAAATATATGTTAAAAGAAAGACAGGGAAGGAAGGGGGAAGAGGACGTCCCTGCAGTAGGGTCCTTCAGGGCATGGGGGCTCCCTACACGCTCACCTCAGCCACCATCTCTAGCGTGAGGTTGCCACCGGCGTAGAAGGCAGCAGGGCCGGAGGTGCCGAGCGTATCCAGCACCGAGGCCAGGTCAGGCCGACGCAGCAGTGAACCAGGTAGTGGCGGGTGGCCTGAAGGCAGGAACATCTCTTGGAAGCGCTCCGAAGCATTGGGAGGTGGCTGTTCAGCCAGGGCGCGGGCTGCGGGCAGAGGGGAGGCTGGGCATGGGGGTGACAGGACTGGACTGGAGGGCTGAGATGCGCAATAGGTGGGGTGGATGACGGCTGAGTGGTGGGCCCTAAGGGCCCTGGCCCCCCAGGAGCCTATTATGGGGGAGGCAGGGGTGTATATGGGCCCCTCCCAGATCCCCTCATTTGAGGCTGCCTCCTGGTGGGTAACAGTGATGGTGGGATAGGGTGGTAAGGGGATCTGAGGAGCAAACTGGAAGAGAGGGCTTTCTGGCCTGGGCCCCAAATCTCAGAGGTTCCCTCTCCCCTCTCCATCAACCTCATGCCTTTCCCCCGACCCCCAGGCCCCACTGACCTAGATCATGGGTCACGTTGAAGCCATCTTGGGCCACAGCTGCTGCGAAGGCCAGGACTTGGGACCATGGCAGCCTGGGGGGGCCGGAGAGCAGGGGGTGGAGGAGGTCCTGGGGGAAGGAGGAGGGGTCTTGGGGGGAGGGGGGTTCCTAGGAAGGAGATTCCTGGCAAGGGAAGGGGATATTAGCCGGGGGGGTGGAGAGTTGGGAAGGGAAGAATCCAGGAAGACAGGAGAAGGCCACCCAAGGAGGGGTACAGGCAGGGGCCCCTGGTCCCTAAGGGGAGGGTCTTTACCTGCCATAGAGCTGGTGAGCTTCGTGTAGCCCCTTCACCATTCCGGGGACCCCCACCAAGAGCCCAGGCTGGGCAAGGCGGGCAGGCGAGGGAGAGAGGAGACCAGGTCACTGGAAGGGGGGGGCTGGGCTGAACTCTGCAGAGCCCCAAGCCAGGGATGGGGGGCTGGCACAGGGGAGAGACACAGGCCAAGTATCCCAGAGGAGGGACAAGTAGTCCCCAGCAGGCATCCCTCCCATCTCCCTGACTTCCTATCAGCAAATGCAGAAAGGCCTCCTTTATCTATCACAGTTGAGGGATTTATAAATTAAGCAAACTCTTTTAAGAGCCAAGGCATAACCAATTTAGATGGAAACCTGTCTACATTGGATTATACCTACGCCTGCCTTTTAAAATAGAGCACAAGGGACTTTCATTTAACCTTTTCGTTATCACACCACCATTACTCCTGAGCTGTGATAAGCCACGTTTGGCTTTTACCACTGTACTAAATATCTACTTTTCCAAGTTATTCTATTTCTTCCTTTGCTCTCAGTGGATAGTGGGTTTGCCTCGAGCAGTTCCTCTCTAATATTATGTTGTGGGCTGGAAAAGTTACAGTCAACAGGCTCAGAGTGAGATGTGTGTTTTAGTGCAGCTACTTCACGACATCTCAGGCTGCTCAGCAGCCTGTTTTCCTCCTTCCTACGTGCCAGATAGGCAAGGTTGCCAGAGAGGTAAGGTGTTGCTGTCATTGCCTGTTATCAACCGTCCAGACTTTGTGGTTCATTATTTATTTTGGGGGCTACCTGTCTCCTTCATAGCCTAAGACCATCCTGCTTAACTCTTCTCCTCACCTCCATAGTAAATACTCAGCAAAGTAATGCTTGGGTTAGTAAAAGGGCAGTGAAGGGAGATACCCCTGGACCCTCTTTTCTCACCAGGGCCCCCACCTTGGTCTCCCAGGATCTCTGCAAGGCCTCTTCCCTGAGAGCCCCTGGTGCAGACTCCCGGAAATCAATTAGGTGGCTCTCATTTCGTCGGATGTCATGTATCAGCATCACGCCCCCACTGGGAGAGAGACAGAAAGGGGAGGTTGATAATATGTTACCCCTCTGAACAATTAACCTGCCACCCCTGAACTCCCAACAGTGATGGCTGTAGGCTCAGTTTGTCATCACAGCTCCGTTCCCAGCAGTGATTCAGAGAGTCAGCCACCTTATGAGGGTAGAGAGTGAAATCGAGAGGGTTGGGGACCCAGAGTTCATGGACCTCTTCCAGCCTGTCACTGGAGACTTTAATCCCTAATTAGGGAAAACCCAGAGACTGGGAAAGCAGGATGTTCTGCCCCCACCCCCCCAAGACCATAGCTGGACTGCTGCCAGCTTCCTGCACCTGCTGCCTTGATATGCCCCCGCTCCCTCTCCCAGGACTGAAATTATATAAGGACAGACTGTGCAAAACCAAAAGGGGAATTTCTTTGGTAGGGCCTAGAGGGCTGGTCTTGCAGGAGCCAAGATATGGACTTCGTCTGCTTGTCCCTTTTCTGTGGCTTGTTTCCATCCGAGATGGGGGTTGCATCTTAGATGGTTGGTCTGTGGCCAAGTAACATAATAAGGAAAGCAGGACAGATAAACAGTAGGGAATGGTGGATACTATGGCAAAGTGGACAGCACAAGCCCCATCATGGGAAGCAACTTCTATTCAGCACCAGATAACTGCAGCCATGTGGGAATGTGGAATGAGACCAGTGTTACCGGGTCTCTCCAGGTTCAAGAGATGTTAGAAATCTGGATTTTCATGGAAGTTCTCAACTTTTTAACACTAGCAAACAAACTTTTAAAAATTTAAGTGTGCAAACCAAACCAATCTGTGCGCTGGGTATAGCCCCAGGGGTGGCCAGTTTGTAACCTCCGTTTTAACAGTTCTTTGCCTGGAGTGTATTTTTGGAGGATATAGGGTCCAAAGCTTTCATCAGACTCACGGGGATTTGTTGTAGAGATTTGTAAACCCTAAAAGTTTAAGTATCATTGCCCTAATGACCCTATACCCCCAACTTTGCACCTCCCTTTACAGTTTACAAAATCCTTTTCCCAGTTAAAAAAAAAAAAAAAAGCTTCTGAAAACAACTCCTCTGACTCCACATAAAGAAAAAGGAGTGAAATTGGGTGTAGAAAGAGAAAATGCAAGGAGTTGAGGCCCAGCTGCCCCTCTCTCAAACTTAGAGACCTCCCCATGGACACAGACCAGGACACAGAAGTAGGCCTGGGGGACCTCAACCTCCACAGCCGGGAACTCCTTACCCGCCCAGGCCAGAGCTGTGTGGTGCCACAATCCCCAAACACAGGGCTGCTGCCACAGCCGCATCCACAGAAGATCCTTGTTTACCGAGCACTTCGATGCCGAGTGATGTGCAACGGGCCGCATCGGTCACCACGGCACCCTGGTGGAAGATCTGGGAGGGGAAAGGGGACTAAGTTGGGGCAGGAGGAGGCCCCTGTTAAACCCAGAACCTCCACAGGGGACGGGGGTGGGAGCCCTGCCGTCTTGTCCTCTCGACTCTCCCCTACGACTATTCCCTCATTACCCCAAATGCTCCTACCTGATCGGGCCCTTCCTCGCCCACGTCACCGCCCTCTCCCCTTTCCATTTCCTGGCCCCTCTCCCTCCCTCAGCCATTCCCCAATTCCCACGGTCTCCTCAAGCTCTTCCTTGCTTCCTCCTCCCCCCCTCACCTGAGGGTCCCCGAAGTAGATCTGCATGACGAGCGCCACAGTGACACCCGTGGCAAAGGTGAGGCAGGCTGTGACGATGACCGTGAGCCCGTCCTGGCGGCAGGAGCACTCCGCCGCTGCCGCGGAGAACGGGTCTTTGCGCGTCTCCCTCAAAGGCGACCCGTCCTGGCTGCCCATCTCCGAGGAGGACGACGGCAGCCGCTGCAGCCTTGCCGACTTCAGGAAGGAGTCCGGGTCTGCGGGCGGCTAGGGGTCGGTCTGGGTGCCTGTTACCTGGCCCTGCCCGCCCTCCAGGCAGGGCTATTCCGGGTCCCCCCCTCTCCCCACCCCTGTCAAACAAACCCCCCTCAACAGCACTGCTCACCTTTCAGCGTCTCCCGACACACCCCAGGGCATCGGGCTGGGAAGACAGGGACGCCCAGCTGGGCAGCAGGGCCAGCTGGATTCCCGCCCCAAGGCCAATTTTCCCGGGACCCAGGACCCAGGGCTGAGAACACTTCCTGGAGAGGCGGGAGTTGGACCCTCCCTGGAAACCAGATCCTGCCCTAGCTGGGGCCCCAGCCTTCTGTGCAAGGAGGCAGCTACCTAAACTAAGCGGACAGTCTCTGGCTTCCAACCTTCCTTGGGTTATCCATTCATTCATTCAACAAATACGGAGGGCCTGCCATGTGTCTGGCTCTATGCTAGACGCTAGGGAAAAGGAACAGACAGTTCCTGCCCCCGTGGGGTTCACAGACCAGTGGAAGAAAAAGGTAATGAACAAGTAAACAGATAAATCATTACAAGTTGTGGCAGGTGCTATGAAGAAAAAGAAGAATGAAATGATGGAGAATGACAGTGTGAATTGGGGGCTGCTTAGCTGGGGAAATGAGGCAAGGCTTCTTAGTGGAGGTGACTTTTAAAGCTAAGAACTAAGGGATGAGAAGGAGACAGCCACATGTCGAGCAAGGGGTAAGTGAGTAGAGTGTTCCAAAAAGAAGAAACAGCAGGTGTAAAGGCCATAATGTAGGAATGAGCTTGGTGCATTAGAAAAAAAATAACCAAGCCTGAGTGGTGCTGGTGTAGCGAACAAGGGGAAAGAGCAGTGGGAATGAGGCAAGGCCAGATGCACTGGGCCCCGTGGGCCTAGTGAGAAGCTTGGATTTTACCCTAAGAGCCAGGGGAAGCCACTGGAGAGTTTTAAGCAAGAAGTTGAAGCCATCTGTTTTGTGTTTTAAAAAGATCCCTCTGGTTGCTATCTGGAGAATGGATCTGAGGATGTAAGAGTGCACGCAGGGGAGACCTGAAGCCTCTTTCTTGCTGTGTGACTATGGACAAGTCACTTCAAGTCATGAGCTTCACTTTCCTCACCCTAATAATGGAGCTAATCCCTAACTGGCCAGATGGGTACAAGGACTCCATGAGGCGATGTATACTGGGCACCCTGTAGGTGTGCACTCAAAGTTATTTCCATTCCTTTTCCACCTTGGCCAGAGCTGAGACACTCTTCCATCTTAAAATTTCCCTCCTCTAGGTTATCTTAGCCTTGAAACTAGGTCTCTGAATGGCCTAAAGGTCCTGGCTGTTTGTGAACAGTAAAGAAATAGCCTGGTAACTTGACCTTAATGTACTCACAATGTGTTTTTAAAAGTTCATTCATTCCATAAATATTTTTTGAGCACCTGCTGCTATGCGCTAAGAGTATAACCTCTTTAAAAGTCTGTGGGATAATATTAAAAATTGACTGTTATGTTTTCCTATTTAAAATACTATGTGGTTCACCAATGCCAACATCATAAAAATCCAAGTTCCTTGACCCTCGATGATACACACTCCCCTCTTTTGTCTAAATAAGAAATCATAATGTCCATATATATGGATAAAATGCTGATATATGCAAGAAATCTTCAGAAATTATTTAAGGTGCTTACTTTTGGGAAAAGATATTGAAGATGGGAATGAGATGGGGTGGGAAAACTTTTTGTTTGAAATTTTTACTACTTATATATATGTCTTTTGTTTTTTTTAAGTTTTCTTTTTGGTGAGGAAGATTCGCCCTGAGCTAACATCTGTGCCAATCTTCCTCTATTTTGTATGTGGGTAGTTGCCACAGCATGACCACCAATGAGTGGTGTAGGTCTGGGCCCGGGATCCAAACCTGGGCTGCTGAAGTGAAGCACAACAAACTCAACCACTAGGCCACGGGGTTAGCCCCAATACATATATTTTTAAATAAAAAGGAAAAATCGTGGGGAGCTATGAATGGAGAAGGGGACTTTCACTTTTCCTCGCTGTTTTTTTCTTTTTTTTTACCATGCACATGTAATTTGTTTTTAAACTTTTGTTTAAAAAAAGAAACTTGTGTTCTGGAAGCCTCCTTCAGTTGATCATGCTTGCTTCTAACCCTCACCACCAGCAACACAAAGTCTGTAAATAAAACTAGAATTCATTCAGCAAACAGAGGTTAAATACCTACTGTGGGCACAGAACTCTCCTTGGCCTCTAGAGGTTTCAAAAGAAGTACAGGAAATGGTTTTGAACTTATATTTATTGATGCTGACTATATACCAGGTACTTTACATTCATTCCCTCATTGAAGTATTCCCATAACTTTATGAGATAGGCCTACTCTGTCCATTTTTAGATGAGGAAACTGGGGCTGAGAAAGGTGATAATTGCCTGCTTTAGATCGTAAGATGAATAAAGGGCAGAACCAAGAGTCTATGTAACTTGAAAACCTCCTTTCCATAGCTCCACATGGCATCAGGAGCTATTTCCACCCTCAAAAACCAAACTTACAAGCTAATTCTAGTTGATATTTCCAGCTACTTGTCCTTCAATCTGTTTTCTCCAATCAGATATGAAGAACCAGGAAGTGAAGGTCATATGGCCCCAGGAGAGTAGGATGTATTCAAGACTTTTTATTCCACCGATCAATAATTAAGTTATTCATTTATTTAACAAAAATATTTACTGAGTACCCTACTGTGTAAGTGCTGAGAAAATAATACCTTTGATTTTACTGATATGTAAGAGCAACAGCAGGACACTGGGAAAAGGTTAGTTCGGGATCAGAAGAAAAGTCTTTTGGGAGAAAGATGATGAGTTTAATTTTGGCTATTCTGAATTTGTGGGACACCAGCAGGAGTTGTCTGGAGGCTGCTGGCCTAGAAGGCATCTAATCTTTATCTGCTTAGACAACATTCCTCATTCAGTTTTCTTGTAGAGAACACTATCTCCCCTCTCATTCTTCATTCTCTCATTCCTGACCAGAGTAAGTATATGACCTAGGCCTAACCAATGAGAACAGGCACCTCTATATAGTGATTTGTTCAGGGACAGGCACATGACCAGCACCAGGTCAATGAGACTCAAACTTTGTTCTTTTGCTAGAACTATTGGAAAAGAGAAAGGCTTTCTTTCTGTCTAGGTTGCTAAGGTGATAAGATGTAAGCCTGTTGTTGCTGGGGGCATCTTTCCCCCATAAGATAGGAGGCTTTCTGAAGATGAAGCCCATAAAAAGGAAGGCAAAGCAAAAGATGGAGAAAAGCCAATTCCTTTTTAGGCACCTCGATACAGCTACGCCTGAAGCCCCACATCCCTGAACTTTTCAGTAATGCTATCGAATAAAACTCTCTTTTTAGATATAGCTCAGTTTTAGCCGAGTTTATGACAAAAGAACCCTGAACAGAGTTGACTTGGCAAGTCTAGAGCTCAGGAGAGAGAGCTTAGCAGGAGACTGAGGTTATCCCTGGCTTGCTTACTCCCTTAAGGGGAGAATCACTGAAGATTTTTGAATGAGGCAGTGGCATGATCAGAAGTGCAGGCTGTGGATGGATTGGGATTAAGGGGGTGAGGGAGAGGCAAGAGGCAGGAAGAGTACTAGAAGCCTATGGGTGATAAAGGTAAGAGAGGATGATGGCTTAGTCTACAGTGGTGATCACAGAGATGGTGAGATGGAATTTGAAAGATACTTAGGAAGGAGAGACAGAGCATCTGATCCTAGTCTGGAAGTAAGAAGAAGGAGGGGAATCATGGGTGGCTCTTGGTCTTCTACCTTGGAGACTGGATGAATGGCAGTGTCATTAATTGAGAATGACACTGGGGGAAGAACAGGTATATGGGGAGGAGATGATGAGTTCAGCAGAGAACATCCTGAAAGTAAGGCATCTGCAAGACATCTAGAAGCAGATGCCTGGGAGAGAGAGGAACATGTAGGTCTGGAGCTCAGAAGAGAGGAAAGAAAGTACTTCCCTAGCCTTGGAGTGGTTACCATCTAGCTCTGTTTTCCACAGAGCCTGCTGCAGGGTGCCTGGCATTTGGTTCTGGGGAATGGCAGGCTAGAGGCTAGCTGGGCACAACCAAGGTCCTGGATAAGAGGATGGGACAGTGCCACTAGGAAGAACCACCAGGTTGAGAATATAGGAGGCCGTCTTAGACAACGGGCTGGTCCAGCTGGGCCAAAGGAGCCTTGGGGCTTGGAAGTAGTGCTGGGAGAGATGGCATTGAAATGACTACATAGGTATGATGGCAAGGTTCTTGGAACCTTAGTGTACAACCTTGGCATTAGGTACAGGTTCCTAGAAACTCAGCTGACCAAGGTCTCTGCTGGATTTTTGTACAGCTGAGGGCAGAGCTTGTGTTAACTCCCCAAGGTACTCTCTGAGGTTTGTGAACTTCCTTCCCTGCCATTCTTTCATCCTGAGATCTTCTCTCTCATTCGTTTATTCATTCAACATTTTTTATTGAGTGCTTAGCACTGTGCGGGATGGTAGAGAAAGGACAGTGAACAAAACAGTCATGACCTCACCCTCATAGGACTTACAGACATGGAATAATCACATGATTGCACAAATAAACACAAGTTTTGATAAATGCTAAAACATTTATAGGGGACAAGGAGAAAACATGTCAGGGTTTCCAATCTCTAGGTTAGGAGAGAGAGGCATTCCCAGTTGAGCTGAAAGAAGAAACTAAGGCCCAGATCAGGGTAGCTGTGCCCATTGTCACACAGTGAGTTAGGGCAGTGCTGGGACCAGAAGTGGCACTTCTGACCCCTGAAAGGACTTGGTTTCAGGCTGGTATCCACCAGGCTACATATTCCCACTTCTCTCTCTTGCCTCCTGATTCCAGGGCTACTCCCTCTGGAAAAGTAGTTCTGATCTGCAGCTTTGACATGCGATGCCCATAAACCTCCCCACTCTTCCCTCGCTCCTCCTTCCAGGTAGGGTACAGTCTAGTCAGCTTGGCAGGGGCTGCTGGTCAAGGCCAGAAGACTGGAAAGTTGTGGAGGGGGAAAGAATTTGGGATTGTCAGGCTGGAAATAGCTACAGAAGGGCCAGGCTAGAGAGGGCTGGGCCAGAGAAACAGATCTGCCAGGCTAGTAAGGGATAGAGCTCAAGTGTAGGCACTGGGAGCAAGAGAGAGTGAAGCAGAAGGATGCTCTAATGCCAGGAAGTGACGTTGAGGGAAAGAGGGATGGAGGATGGAGGATGAAGAATGGAGGGGAGGATACTGCTGGACCACATGGATAGCAGAGGGAGCACTAGGGAAGAAATGCTCAGAGAGCTCTTGGCCCTCAGGTCTCCCTCAAGCCCTGTCTCCTCCCTCTCTACTCCCACACCTTGCAGTCCCTGCAGAGGACCGAGGAGAACACAGTAAAATTCTGGAGCCTGCATCCTAGGGGGCAGGGTACCTTACTAATATCCTGGCCTGATCTATGGCTCCTCTATGGCTCCGGGAGGGGTGAGGTAATCCACAGGACAGCTAAGGCACTCTGTCCCCAAGGACTTTGAGAGGTCATGCAGTCCATCCCCCTGTCTCCCAATAGCCATCACTCACAAACAGATGGGAATCATATTCTCTTTACCCCTCCCTAGACATGAAGAGATTCTCAGCTTCTCCCCATGGTCTCTCCTTCCCACAATCCCTGGCTGTGGGGAAGTTCTTCTCAAGACCTAGCCTCTATCCATCCTGCTGCAGTCCTATCCTGCTCTCTGTCACTAGAAAAGGCCTCTTCTGAGTGGTCACAGCTGTTCCTTAAGATCTTCCCTCCAACATTCCTTCTTTATTAGTTGGTTCTTCCCAAGCAGTAACCCCAATCCCTCCTACTGCAGTCCTTGGCATTTTCTCCCTTGTCGCATCCTAAGCCTCCAAGGCAGAAATACATTCCCAACCCCACCAGATAATTAACAGAGACAAGGGAGGAGAAGGGAGAGGTTCAGGAGGAAGGGGATGAATTAGGGAGATGGAGGGTGGAGGTGATGCTCCGCGCAGATGAAGGAGGACCGGGGACGTCCCAGGGGACAGGGACGGAGCCAGCGGGCCTCACCGGTATCGGGGTCTCCCAGGAAGGCATCCTCGTCCTTGCGGCCCCTCAGAGGGGCCGCGGGCGCCGGCTCATCCTCCGGTAGCCGCGGGAAGCTGGTGATGCTCATGTAGTCCACGGGCGAGTAGGCGCCCAGGGCGCTCTCCTGACTGGCCTCGTTCTCCGCCGCCATCCTCGCCCGCGCCCCCCAGCAGCGCAGCGCTTGCCGGAAGTGGTGCGGCGGGGGCGAGGGAGGGGGGAGTTGGAGAGGGCGGGGCCTGGGCTCTTGGGCCGCCGGGAGGGGGCGCCTCACCCCACCCTAGCGAGTGTCCGGGTCTGACTCGCCCCTGCCTGCTTAGCGCTGTCAGCCTGCAGTGGGTGCGCGGGTGGGGGTGGGTGTGGATGGAAAGGCTGGAGGGCAGGTCGGGGTCGCGCAGTGGGGGGTAAAAGGAGAAGAGCGCGCTGCAAGAGCAACCGTAGTGACCCGGGGCACCTTATGCAGCCCAGGGGACAAACCTCTTCCTCCTTCCAGTTTGAGCTAGAATCCTCCTCAGACCTCAGACCCCCTCCTTGGCCCACAGACTCTTCCACTGACCGCAAACCTTTCCTCGACCCCAGATCCTCTCTCTGATCCCAAATTTCTTGGACCCCAGACCCCTCTTTCGACTTCAGACTCTGACTTCACCTCCCACCCTCAGAACCTGCTTCCTCCTCAGACTGCTTCTTCACTTCAATACCTCTCCTCGAACGTCAGATCCCACCCTGGACCTCTGACTCATCTGACTCATCTGACTCCTCTTTCCATCAAAACCCCTTCTTGGACCCCTGACCTATCAGCATAGGACGGTGAGTCCAAATTTGAGCATGTGTTAGAATCTTTAAAAGCAGATTCCCAGATTCCACACTAGAGATCATGATTTAGTAGGCTAGGATGGGGGGGGGGGGAGGGCAGTCTCTGGAACCTGAATATTTACCATTATTTTAAGAGTTTTTGATGTAGTTCTGGAAAGGACACTTTGAGAAAGAAATAATGGTGGTGATGGTATGGCAGGAGTGGGTGGCATGGAAAAAGGTAAAAGGGTAGTGAGTGGGGAGTGTGTCTCTGGTAGTCTAGGTCTCTGAGTTCTATTCCCTGTGCCACTTAGAAACTGTGTGATCTTGGGCAAGATACTTAATCTCCTTGAGTATCGGTTTCCTCATTTGTAAAATAGAGAGAATAATAGTATCCATCTCAGAGGGTTGTTGTGGGGATTAAATAACACGTGGAAAGCGCTTAGTATAGGGCTTGATACCTACTCACTAAATGCCACAATCATTATTATCATTATTATTATTTCCTTAATCTCGTGGATTCTCATCTGGTCCAACCTGATCCATCTTCCTCCCACTCTGAGGAATTCCAACTACACTATAGCTTGCACTACTACTCCATCTCCAAACATGGGGAGGGGTTCCCTCTCTTATGAGACCTCTTGTCCAAATTTCCATTGCATAGTCCACAGGCAGAGAGAGGGGGCTGGTAAAGCTCCAGGTATATATCTCCTTCTCCAACCCCAGGCTCCAGGCCCAGAGATGACCTGGACTGCTGGAAAATCTGCTATGGGCCTAGCAGCTGCAGAGACACCTGTAGACAGGAGGGGGCAGCAGTGTGTTGGGAACAGCTCTACTGCTTGGGAGAAGGGCTGGGGAGAAGGGAGAGGGGGGTAGGGCTGCCCAGAGCTGTGTGTGTGAGGTGGGAAGAAGACCATCAGTATGTGGGACTGTGTGCCCATTTTGTGTGTTTTCTTCCCCACAGAGAGGTTCCTATCTTAGTGAGGTCCGTAGGGCTTATTATGCTTCAATGAAGTCTGATCACCCAAGTAGGGCCTGTCACAACAAAATGAGGTCTGTGCCCCTTCATGGTGTCCATTCCCTCAGTGTAGTGAGAGGGTCCTCAGTGGGGTTTGAGTCCTTTCAGTGGGGTTGACGTCTCTTAGGAAAGTATAAACCTTCTGTATCTCCTGGGAGGAAGTCCATGTCCCCTCAGTAGGGTCAGTGACCTTCAATGCCATTCATGTCTTATTAGCAGGGTCCACAACCCTTCAGTGAAATGTGAGACGTCTCAGCAAGATCTGTGCTCCCTTAGTGAAGTCCATGTGCCTTTAGTGAAGTGTGTGTCCCTTCAGTGTGGTTAATACCTCCTCACTGGGGTCCATGTCCACTCCATGGGGTCCATACCCCTTCAATGAGCCCGGAGACCATCCCCTCAGGACTGGGTTGACTCTGGATCATATGTCTGACCATGGGGAGATTTTTTTTTTCAGTTTAGGGTGTGCTGGGCTTGTGGTTAGCTGAACAACGAAACAAGGGAGCAGGTGGGAAGGGAGTCTAGGCCAGATGGGGCCACAAGCCCTGTGTAGACTTCTGAAGGTGTGGGCTTTCTGCTTCAGGCCTCAGAATCACTCTTGGAGTTAGATATTTAAGGATCCTTCCTGCCTTGACAGCCATTCTGTGAACTCATGGATGGGGTGGGCCCCTTCTTGGTGGCAAGAGCAGATGGGAGATAGAGGGTCCTGCCTGGCCTCTCATTTCTGGAGTGGAAGGGATAAAGGGAAGCCAGAGGTAATTGAGCCCAGGTGTGGCAGGTGGGAGGGGTCTCTTGGTGAAGTAAAGAGACTGGGAAGGAAAGAAGAGTATGAATGATTCTTCCTGTTTGCATAGACTTTGATATTTACATAATCCTTACAGCCTGATGAGATAAAAAGACCTGGAATCGGGAGACCTAGGTTTGGCCCTAACTTGGTGGTTGTTTGCTTTGTGACCTTGCACAAATTTTCTCCTTTCCCTGAGTTTACCATTTGTGCAGTGAGGAGGTGGGTTTATTAGCAAAGACCTGAAGGCTCCTCCTAGTCTTCACTTAATAAGTCTTGTACTCGAGCTCTGGAGGGAGAGGGAAGACATATGCTCGGGGGTGGGAGAAAATCTGAGCTGGGCCCAAGATTAGCAGAGAGGAGGTCCTGTCCCCAGGCCATGCCCTCAAAGTCCACGGGAGGAGTTTTTCCTAAGGACAAAGGTGAGAGGTTTACTCAGAATGGAAGGATAGTTCCTAGAGGGGAAGAGTCTGAAAAGAACCCTACTCCATCTGGCTTTCCAACTCGGTGGGGTGACAGGTTTGTGCAATCAGACCACGGGGTGGTTCCGCGATGGGCCTGACCCAACTCTTCTCATCGAGCCAGCTCTTTCCTGCTCGAGACCCCACCCCACCCTGGTCACTCCATGGTCCTGCCTCCTCTCCTGTCACATCCAGCCCCGCCACTCCCCGTCACTCCATGGGCCCACCTCCTCTCCTGTCACGCCTGGCCCCGCCCCTTCTGCTTTCCCTCTAACGGCCCCTCCCGTTCCGCAAGTCAGCTGGGCCCCTACGCGCCAGGCAATGCTCGACTTTTTCCTATCTGTGTCTTTGCTAACCTTGGTCCCGCCCCGACCGGGCATGGCCCCGCCCCTCCTGCCCACCGAGACCTGACTAAGCTCCGCCCCTACCCGCCAGACCCCGGCCCCGCCCCTGAGGCCCCGCCCCTCGGCCGGCCTGTTTTCCCCGCCTGTGCACCCGCCGCAACCGCAAAGGCGGCTGCTGTGCAGGTCAACTCGACGCGATGGGGCTTCCCGAGGAGCGGGGCCGGAGCGGCGGCGGCGGCGGCGGCGGTGGCAGCGGGGCCCGGGAGGAAGCGGGAGCCCGGAGCCGGGGGCGGCGCTGGTCTCCGCCGCCGGAGGTCAGCCGTTCGGCGCACGTCCCCTCGTTGCAGCGCTACCGACAGCTGCACCAGCGCTCTGTGGAGGAGCCGCGAGGTGAGGCCGGGCCTGGGGGCTCAGCGCGGAGGGGAGGAGAGCTTCCAGCGGAGCGAGGAGTCGCCGGCCTCCCCTGAGGAGACAGGGGTTCCCTGGGGGAGTTGAGTCCTTGAGGAAGTGGAGGTTCGGCGAGGGAAGAATCGCCGTTCTTTGAGGAGATGGAAAAGGGGTGCTGGAGGAGATGGGGGTTCTCGGAGGAGGAGGCTCCTGTGAGGAGACGAGGGTCCCTAGGAGCTGCGGAGTTCCCTGACCACTTGGGGGTTTCATGGCACGTGGTTGCCGTGAGGAAGTGGGGCTTCCGTGGGGGAGAGTAGAAGTTTCATGAGAAGAGAAGGAGAGTTCCTAAGGTGAAAACAGGGGTTCCCAGGGGCGAGGGGGCGCCCTGAGGGCAGGAGGGCCGCCAGAAGAACTTTCTCTGCCCCCTTGTGCACCGACTCAGCCGCTGCCTCCCGACACCTTTAGCCAGTGAATTCGTCTCCACTGTTGAGGGGCAGCAGCCGGTCTAGTCCCCATCCTGGGGTCCCCACAATTAGTAATGGAGTCCCAGATCTTTTTTTTCTTACTGTTTCAATTTTTTTTTTGCCTGGGAAACATTGGCCCTGAGCTAACATCTGTTGTTGCCAATCTTCCTCTCTCTCTTTTTTTTCTCCCCAAAGTCCCAGTACATAGTTATATATTCTGGTAGTAAGTCCTTCTAGTTCTGCTGTGTGAGCCCCTGCCACAGCATGGCTATTGACAGGCAACGGTGTGTTTCTGCACCTGGGCACCCAACCCGGCAGTTGAAGCAGAGCCCTAAACTTTAACCTATAGGCCTCAGGGCTGGCTCCCAGATCTATTTTTAATATTTCACAAGTCCCAATGGAAATTACCCAGTATAAGACTGAACAAGTCACTAAAATGTTTTTTTTTTAATTTAATCTGGGATTGTAATAACTCAGAAATTCTGATAGATAGTTCCTTGTCTTTAAGAATATGCAAGGAAAATTCCCTACACTTGGGGGGCCAGCACGTGGCCTAGTGGTGCCCAGGTTTGGTTTGTCAGGGACCTATACCACTTGTTGGTGGCCATGCTATGGCAAAGACCCATGTACAAAATAGAGGAACATTGGCAACAGATGTTAGCTCAGGGCGAATCTTCCTCACCAAAAAAAAAAAAGCAAAAACCCGTACCATTACCCTCAGACTGAGTAAGGGGTCGAAACTGTACCTAGTTTGGAAGGCAGCATGATGTTTGCCAGTGGGACAAGCACAGGCCATTAATCAAACCCAGAAAGGTATAGATTTAGATCCTGGCTCTACCACTCATTTACTGTGCAGTCTTAGGCAGATTTTAAAAGCTGCCTGAGATTCTTTTTCTTCATTTATGAGATAGGGATAATAATACTTGCCTCGTAGCTTTGTATGATGACTAACGGAATCAGTAAAGTGTGCCTTATAGTGTTGCACAGCAGGCATTTAATATATGGTGATTAGTAACAATAAGAACAACGTGGATGAAGCAATTACTAAGTAATGCAAGACAGGATTGAATCAAGTATACAATGGTTGATTGCTGCAGGCAGTTTCCAAGTATGAGTCCTCAGGTCTCTTTTCCCTCTCTTCCCTCTGTATTTTCTCCTGTCATGAGTTCATCTGTTTCCCAGGGGTGAACTATTACTGCCACAATAATAACTCCTATCTATATATTTAGCTCTGTACCCAGGATTTCAATTATGCTCTGGTCCTAAATTTCATTGATCTGTAGACCATTTTATTCACACGCCTTGATGTTATATCATATTTAACATGACTGTGGCTGGGATTTACCAATTTTCTCTCCCAAACCCTCCCTCATCCTTAATTTTCTAATCCCTGTCAATGGCACCATTCCCAAACTGTAAACCTCTTTCATCATTCTTTCCTCTAATAAGATCTATCTATCATTTATAGATGATCTATAATAATAAGATATGATCTATAGTAATATGATCTAGCTATGATTTAAGATCATTTGTAGATAGATCTTATCTGTATATCTTATTATGTATAGATTGCTTACTGCTTACTAATCACAAATAATCCTGTTTGGTTTAATGTACAGACTGCTATCATCTCCATTTTACAGAGAAGGAAACTGAGGCTCAGAGACGTTAACTTGCACAAGGTCACAAAGCTACTTAGCAGTGGAGCTGGAATTTGAACCGAGGTAGTCTTCACTGAAGAACCTATACTCCTAATAGCTGTGCTGTTCCTCTTCCCTGACCCTGCAGTCTGCCTTTCATCAAATTCTGTCAAATACTCTGCAAATTTCTCTCAGATTACGTTTTCTTCCATTCTCACAGACGCTTTTAACTCAAGGAAGCAGCCTCTCTAATTGGTTCCCTAGTCTCATCAATCTTCAATCGCTCTGGTAGATTTACCTAAACACTATTAGATTGATATTCTGGAAACACTGCTTTCATATGTTACTTCAGAAACTTGCAGTAGTTCCCTATTTCCTCCAGTTTCAAATAAAAATCCTGCCTTTCTTTCCAGTCTCTGGATAAGTACCCCACCCCACCTTTCTATCCTTATCTGCTGCTCCTCTCTACCACACCTCTCATTCTAGACAGGTCATTCTCACTGATATACTGGAAATGCAGAAGTCCCTTTCCCACCTGCTTGCCTTTGCCCCTTTCCTTCTGCTCCTCTCTACCTAGTCAAACCCCACCAATTCCACAGAGCGTTCCCTGATCATCCCAGTCATGCTCATCTTTCCCTCTTCTGAACTTCTTTAGTACTTAGAATGTGTGCCAACAAAGCATCTCAATTTCAACACCTCCACCAAAAAAAACCCAAAAAAAACCCGAAAAACAAAACAAAGTGATCATAAAACTCAGGTTTTCTTCACTCCTTGTTGATGGACATAAATGTGGTTTATAAATAGTTTTACATAATCTATGCCCACTATTGTCACTTAAAAATATTTTTGAGTAGACACACATACTTAATGTAGTTGTAACAACATGGACTTTAGAGTCAGATCTGATTTTGTATTCTGGTTTCTAGCCACGTGGTCCTTAGGAGAGTTTCCTGAGCTTCAGTTTTCTCAACTATAAAATTAGGATAATTAACGTGTATTTCATAGGGCCATATAAAGATTACATGAGATTAGCTCAGTCCCTGGGACATGAAAGGCATTCACTAAAATGCCAGTTGTGTTTGCTTTCTCTTTAATGGTATTTAGTATTCTATTGTATTACTACTAGCATTACAATATTATTAGTACTAGTTTTCATCAGTTTTTTTATTGTTGGGCTTTTGAGTTGTTTCCAGTTTCACTATTTTTTAATTTTCTTTTTCTTTTATTTGAGGAAGATTAGCCCTGAGCGAACATCTGCTACCAATCCTCCTCTTTTTGCTAAGGAGGACTGGCCCTGAGCTAACATCCGTGCCCATCTTCTCTACTTTATATGTGGGACACCTGCCACAGCATGGCCCAACAAGTGGTGCACAGGTCCACACCCGGGATCCGAACCTGTGAACCCTGGGCCGCCGAAACGGAACGTGCAAATTTAACCGCTGTGCCACGGGGCTGGCCCCTCCAATTTCACTTTTATAAATAGTGTTGCTATAAACATCTCTTTAGTAATCTTTTTTTTTCCTTTGGGATTATTTTCTTGGTATAGGTTCCCCAAAGCTGAATTAGCACATGAAAGGGTATAAAAAATTTATGGCTCTTGTCAGGCATTGTCCTGCTATCCGCTAAGATTGTGTTGATTTCTTATAATGCCATTATTATATAAAAATATCTGTTTTCCCAGGGCCACTTAGGCATTGGCTTTAATCTTTCTTTTAATCTTTGCTAGTTTTATCTTTCACCTAGTTTGCTAGGTGTATAATGGCACCTTGGGGTTGATTTAATTTGGATTTCTTTAATTGATTGCAATGTGATTTAGCTTTCAATTATATTCTGTTTTGTATATTGAAAAATATTTCATGTGTTAATCTTATCTCTCCAACTAGATTGTATCAACTAAATCATGTAATCTTGAGCAAGTCACTTTACCTCTATGAATTTGGTTTCTTATCAGTAAAATGAGGAGGTGATAATCTCGAAAGTTCCTTCCATTGTTATGGTTCTAAGGGTCTCTCTCCCCTCTAGCTGCTGATCCAGTACTGAGAATATCCTAAGTACTCGGCAGTTGCATGTTTATCTGCTGAGTACGTTTTCTCCACTTTAGCCAGGCACATATTTCAAGACTGTAAATCTGATCATGTCCCTCTGCTGCTTGAAATTCTGCAATGACTTTCCATTGCTCTTAGGACAAATACCAAATTCCTTATCATTCCCAGAAGGATTGCATGATCTGCCCAGTTTATGCATCAGTTCCTGCTATTCTTCCTCTTATTTTCAGTGCTTCAGCCTCAAGCGCTAACATATACCCTTGGTTCCTTCCTATCCCGTAGTACTCTCTTTCCTGGTAGGGGAGTGGAGAAAAACTCCTATTCATCTCTCAGATTTTAGCAAAAATATCTTTCTCAGGAAAGTCCAAATCTTGAGTTAGTAACTGTGTAACCTTGGGCAAGTTATTTAACCTCTCTGAATCTTGATTTTCAAATCAATAAAATGAGAGTAAACATAAAGCCTACCTCCTAGGATTGTGGTAAGGCCTAAATGAGATAATACATATAAAGAGTTTAAAGCAACATCTGGCACAGAGCACGTAACACTTGGGCAAGTAATAGTAGGGGAAAGAGCTGCTCCCTAAATAATTACTAGAGTGAATGAACAAATTAAGAGATAGAAATGGTCATGGAAGGCTCTGTGTGTAAATTATTTCTTCCTTTCACTAATTAATTCATTAAAAAATTTGCTTATTGCTTACAATGTGCTAGGCCTTATGATAGACATAGGCTATGATTTGAATAGATGGTGAAAAATGGAGTGGTAGTTTTGAGTAGGGAAGGCAGAAATTTGAATCAAGATTCAGCTCAGGGGAATAGAAGGTGAGTTGGGAGAGTGGTGAGTGATAAGATTAGACAGGTAGAGGAGAGACCCAGGTGATGGGTCCCAGAGTACAGGGCAGAGAAGTTGTGAGTTGGTTCTGTGCATAGACTGGTAAGCCATCTGAAGATAAATATTTCTGAGAAGCTTAGTGATGTCTTTGCTTCCCCTTCTGTTGCAGAGTTTTGGGGAGACATTGCCAAGGAGTTTTATTGGAAGACCCCATGTCCTGGCCCATTCCTCCAGTACAACTTTGATGTGACTAAAGGGAAAATCTTCATTGAGTGGATGAAAGGAGCAACAACAAACATCTGCTACAATGTGCTGGATCGAATTGTCCATGAGAAAAAACTTGGCGATAAAGTTGCTTTTTACTGGTAAAAACATCTATCTTATAGTCTGTGATAGATAAAAAGAAACCCTTCACATTTAAATAGTGTTTCATAGTTCACAAACTACTTTAAAATCCATTAACTCATTTGATGCTTGCAACAACCCAGTAGAGTAAGCAGAGTATTGTTAACTTAATGTCTCAAGTGAGGAAAAATACCTCAAGAAGGTTAAATGGCTTTATGTCACATAAATAATATGTGAGAGAACTGACATCCAACTCTAGTGTTCTTGGCTTGTAGTTGGAGAGGAAAGAGGGGAGAGGGTAAATGGAAGAGAATAGGAATGAGTAGCTTGGCTTTCTTATTCTTGCTTTGGGAGGAAAATGGGTATTGGGTTTTTCACTACCACCACCACTGTTAGCATCATTGCCTTTTACTGAGCTGTATACCAGACACTGTGCTCAAGTGCTTAACAAATATTATCTCATTTGATGCTCACAACAACTAAGATTGCACTATTTATTTTCCTCATTTTACATCTGTGATAACTGAAATTCTAAGACGTTAAGTGACTTTTCTGAAGTCGTATAGCTGGCAAGAAGCAGAGCTGAGATTCAAACTCAGGTAGTATAATTCCAGAGCTTACACTCTTAACCCTGACACTACGTATACTATCCCTCTGATTCCTTACACTAGCCTCTCAACAGCTTTGCAAAATGGGTTTCCTTAGCTCCATTTTACAGGTGAAGAAATGAAGCACAGAAGGGTTACAGAATGAGTAAGGTAGAGCCAGGATTCAAACCTAAGTCTGTCTGACTCCTTGTTTGTAATGCTAGGCTGTGCTGCCTCCCCAGTGGGAATTTTCTAACACCCCTTCCTCCTGGCAACATAGCTCTATAGGAGGTATTAATATACTGAACCCAAATAGGACCTTGAAGTTTCAGATATTGGGTGTTGCTTCTGCCACCATGCATGAGCATTCTGAGAATTTGATCCTATTTCTTTTTAAGTGGGCCAATAGGAGCAGTTTGGATGTTTTATGGAAGAGTTAAATTCATGCTCATTCAAAATTTGCCCAATTATGACATATTAAGAAGAAGCCTAACCTGAGAGAGAGGAAATTTAGGCTGTCATTTCAACTGTGCCATTCACTTGCTATGTAACTGCAGGCAAGGTATTTAACTCTCTGTGAGTCAATTTCCTCTTCCATAAAATGGGGATAATAATTCTCCCTAGATTGTTAGGAGAACCAAATGAGACAATGATGTGAAAGTATTTATTTATTGGAAAACACTATACAAATGTGAAACATTGCCATTGTTCAATTTGAGATCACTTTGCCACTGAAACTCATGGTCTATATGTCTGTTGGAACTTTCTTTAGCTCCTGCCCTGGGACTTTATGCTTGAGCTCCAGCGAATACCTGGGCCCACCTCCTAGGTTCCTTAGGGATCAGAAAACCTTTACAGATCTGCAAAGGAGATTTGTTCCCTGGTTTGAAAATAATTCAGGTACATGATGAAAGACTGAGAAAACACAGGCGAGAGTTGTTCAATCATTAGAGATTGCTGCAGAACTCTGAGAGGCCCTTCTTTCTAGTTCCCCTACTGTCCACACCTGAACAGGCTTTAGAGAGCCTCTCTTTCTTCATTTGTAAAATGAGGGGAGTAGAATAGACCAGTGTCATCCAAAGGATGCTCTAGGAACTACTAGTTACTAGAGATATTAGTAGGGGCTTCTTAATTCATGAAACAAATGAGTCTGGGAAACAGTACATAATAAATTGCCTTTTGTGGGATTCCTAATGTATGCTAACGTAGTAAAGTCTCCAAGAAGTCCTATGGTAAAGACATCTGATTAATTTTGTTTAACATGGGATTCCAAAATTTATTTGAGCCCCAAACACTTTTTGCAGCAGTCGTTAACATCATAAAAAGCAGTATTCCATGGAACACCAATTTGGGAAACACTGGATTAGATAATCTCTAAACTTACTTCTAGTACAATATTCTGCAACTTCATAACAAGCCATACTCACTCCATTTTTACAGTGGTCAACCAACTGACAAGAATTTTTAAAGATACTGGGTGCTCATCCCTATATTAGGTGTAATGGATACAAGGGTAGAGGAATGGGAGACAAGTTCCACAGAGGTCATTATTATTCAATTCTTTTGTTTACAGTAAAGCAAAAGTAAGCTACAAATAAATAAGAAAGTAAAGTGCAGATACGCCAGATTTATGGTTACTTTCCTTTGTTTTTTTTTTTTTTAAAGATTTTATTTTTTTCCTTTTTCTCCCCCCGGTACATACTTGTATATTCTTCATTGTGGGTCCTTCTAGTTTTGGCATGTGGGACACTGCCTCAGCGTGGTTTGATGAGCAGTGCCATGTCCGCACCCAGGATTCGAACCAACGAAACACTGGGCTGCCTGCAGCGGAGCGTGCGAACTTAACCACTCAGCCACGGGTCCAGCCCCTCCCTTTGTTTTTTTTGAACAGATGTTTTATTGAACATAAAATCCATAAATAGATCCTCACAAATGTGGCCAATTGATATTTTATTGTGGTAAAATACACATAAAGTTCGTCACCTGAACACTTTTAAAGTGTACAATTCAGAAGAATTTAGCTCATTTGCCAATTGATTTTTGACAAAGGTGCAAAGAGAATTCCATACAGAACAGATTGTCTTTTCCATTTGTTTTTAAATAAGATGCTTATACTACTATTTCTTCATCTTTTTTGTTTTTTAGAAAGTATTGACTTCCTATTATGATAGATGAGAATTTAATTCTTGTATACTCCTCCAACTTCTTTCTCTCGTCTTCCCAATATAATTATAGCTCTGTTTTTTAGTTAATTTAGAATCAGTGTTTATGTAAGAGTAATATATTATGATTGCATTTCCTTTTATGTATAGATTTTTGTTTTCTCTGAAACATTGCCTGCAATTTTTCTTGCACTATTTGCCTTTATCATAAATTCAATATTTCACAAACTATCCATCATACCATTTATTCTGTGAAGTCCTCCTTTTCCCCCAAAGTCCTTTGTCTTGGAGCCCACCTTCTTCCTGCTCTAATTTTTATTGGTGTTTTTAAAAATGACATTTTTCAGTGATTTGCTCTGGTTGATATACTTCTTATGAGCCACAGTATGACTTTCTTTTCAACCTAAACCGTGTCATTTAGATAGCTGTAGTGGCCTTAGCAAACCACATTTGTAGCTCAGTCCATGTTTTGAGGCGTATCTTCTACATGTACTGAAATAGTCCACAAAGTAAATAGTGCTCTTAGGAAAGTTCTCCAGTTAGCCAGAACAGAACCATAGTAAGGAAGAATTCGACCTTTTACTTTTGGCTTGACACACTGTAAATGTTCATGGAATAATAGTATTTTTAGAACTTGAAGTGATTGTTTAGAGTCCATTCAGGCCAACTCTCTTTACAGATGGGTAGATTAAGGGCCAGGGAGGCTAAGTGATTTGCTTAAGGGTCATATACCTGCTTGGAGACAGAGCTGAGACTAATCTCCAGATATCCTCACTCCTAGTCAACTACTCTTTTCACCACATGATACTACTTCATTATTCTAGTTGTCCAACACTTGACTGTGAAGTTGAAAAGAGAAATTAGCTATATTAGCCATTAAAAATATCAGATAAAATGTGTTGTCAGGTTTAAATGGCCCAGACTTTGGTCTCGTGGAATTTACATTCTATTTGGGAAAACCAAATAAGCTTGTATAAAACAGCCTGAAAGCAAGTATGGGCCAAACTGCAAAGAGCCACTTACGCAAATAGTTCATAGAAGGGAGAAAGCATTGTAGGGAGGCAGTATAACAAAAATTAGAATAGGTTTTGGTGTCAAACTAACCTAATCTGAGTCCTGTTTCTGCCACTAACTAGCTATATGATTTTGTACAAGTTACTTCATGTCTTTGAACTTCAGTTTTCTCAACTGTAAAATGTGGCTAAAAATAGTTTTTATCTCATGGAGTTGTCAATTGAAGAGGATTGAATAGGATAACAAATCCGTGTGTCCAATTCCTGGCACATTGAAAGCACTCAATAAATATTAGCCACCATTATTATTATATCGGGACAGTGAGAAGACCAAGTCTGTCTGGAGTAAAGGGTTTATACGGGGAACAATTTATTCATTCAATAAATACTTAATGAGAACTTATTATGTACCAGGCACTATTCTGAACAAAGAAAGTCCCTGATCTCATAGAGGTTATATTCCAGCTTGAGGAGACAGATGATAAACAAACAAACTAATAAATACATGACAAGTAGTGATAAGTGCTATAGAAAAATACAGAGCACTGTAAGAGAAAAGAGAATGATAATGAAAAGTGGGGATTGATAAGGGAAGAACTCCCTGATAAAGGTGACATTTGAGCAGAGATATGAAGGAAATGGAGCGTGCCATGTAGATAAGTTGGGTTGGGAAGGGGAAATATTCCAGGTGCATGGAAGAGCTAATGCAAAGACCCTGAGGTGGGCGTGTGCTGCTGCCTGATGTGTTTGAAGACCAGCTAGGAAGTTAGTGTAGCCGAAACAGTGTGCGCTAGAGAAAGAGAGAGTAGTAGGGAATGAGGTCAGCAGGGCACTAGATCGTATAGAACCTTGAAAGTCAATATAGACTTTTTTGAGTTTTATTCACAGTGAAATAGGGAACCACTGGACAATCTTGAGCATAGGAGTGACAATGATTTGACTTTTACTTAGTATCTGTCTTTTGTGTGGAGGATAGACTGCAGAAGGGCAAGAGTAGAAGCAGGGAGACAAATTAGGAGGCTATTATAGAAATCCAGGTATGCAGTGATGGTGATTTAGACCATAGTAGTAGCTTGAACGTGGTTAGAAGTGGTCAAAATCTGGAACTATTTTGAGTGAAGAGCTCGTGGAATTTGCTGACTTGGATTGGATGTGGCAAGTGAGAGAAGGAGCAATCAAGGTTGTCTTCAACAGTGGCTAAGGTCCAGGAATGGGAGATCTTGACTATTTTTAGAGACATATGAAAGGATTTTATGCAGGGGAATGATGTTCTCACAGTTTGGCTTAAGAAGATTAATCTGGATACATATGGATGTGGGAGTGTGAAGCCAGAGAGCTGGGAGTTTGTTATTCAGGGTAGAGATGCCTGAACTGGGATACTGCTGGTGGGAAAGGAATGGAAAGATGAAATTTTAGAGTAATTTAGAGGAAAGAAGCCAACATTGGTAATTGGATGTGTAGATGGTGGGGAGAAAGTGAGAAAGAATCAAGGGTCCTCTTAGTCTATGTAACACATTACCTCTTTCAAAGGCACATGTTCATCTGGTTCAAGGGCTTATAATTTGTCCTCCAAACAAAACTTTGGTTTCACCCATGCACTCTTCCCCCTAGTGTGGCAGGTAGAGGCATTAATGGGGATTTATGTGTATATGTGTGAGAAGATGATCAGTGACAAAGTTACTAGAATCGTCATTCAGGGAGAGAAAGGCAGTGAGGGATATTAGGGGTAGCTCACGGAGTGAGGGCTGGCTAGTTGAAGGGACACTGGGTGACAGTAGGGGGTTTGGGGAATTAGTTAACGAGTTTATGGGGAAAGGGTGGAAAGAGTGGTTGATGGCTATTATTCTGGTGATATATAGCAGCTGCTCAATATCTAGGTTCTCGGAGAGGACCCCAGTCTCCAAAGCCCAATAAATTTGGTGTAGTCCATTCCTTCCACTGTTTGCTTTGGATTGCTTATGGCTGTCCTTATCTCTGCCCCATCTCACCCCTCATCCTCAGCTGAAATCACCTGGTCTCTCCACAGGCTCTGGCTTTCATTCAATTCTTCCTTAGAAACTGGAGCTTCTGAGAAGCAGGTGACTTATCTTAGGATGGAAGCTCTGCTCTCAGGATCCCCGTATGCCTCTGAGTATGAATTCCAGAGTGTGATATTTAGAACTTTCCAGATCCCTGTAGATTATGTGTGAGTGTGTGTATTTGAGAAGGTAGGGATGGTTGGGAAGGTGAGACAAGCCCACGTTCTGACAAGGAGAAGACTGTCAAGGTGACATGAGCCCTAAAGTGTGTTGTCCTAGCATTTGTGACCAAGAACTCTGTTAATTATCTAGGTCCTGTCTTGAAGTTTATTTCAATGATATGGGAAGGGAGGAACTTTTTGTCCTTCATCTATATCTTCACTGGTTTCACAACAGTATATTTACTGATTAAAATGCTTGGTATGGAAAAACACTCATTTGAGAAAGAAGATGGCCTTCTTCTTCTCAGACCATTCTCAGGCTTCAGACCATTCTCTTCCCGTCTCTGAGCCTCCCCTTTGTGAGAGTGGTGGGAGATGAACTACAGATACACTGCAAGGTCCCTTCCAGGTCTGATATTTCAGGATTCTATGATTGTGTCTGAAGAGGAAATGGTTTTAGAAGTTGTGTTGCAATCTGCAGTGATTTTATGGCACTCAGTAGGCAGGCTGGGTTTCTGTTGACATAGTGAAAGAAAGAGAGGATTTTAGATTTGGGGTGAAGGAGCTGAGGAAGAGTCTGTTTCCCTTGCCTGGGAGCAGTACTGTCGCTGGTATGATGGGAGATATGTGGGAAATAACTGTTGCTGGGAACAGTCTTTCTCCATTTGAATCAGGTGGGCAGATTATGAAGCAGGGCTGGAGGATTTCGTGTCTAAGGTGGATCTCTAATCTGCTTCTCTCATTTCTTCCTGAGTTTCGTGACCGTTGATGCCTTTAAGAACCCCTGCCTAAAGTGGTAACTCCAACTCACTAGTCACTTTTTGAAAGTAGGTGGGATATGAATAATAAATGTATAATAATAATAATATTATATATTAATATATTATTATATATACTAACATATGTAATAATAAGTATATAATAAATGGGGACTGTCTTGAAGCCTGATTCAGTGTCCTGAGCTCCATGTCAGCTACTTGAGTTTGTGTCTGGGCTGACTTCTTATACTCATGTGTTCAGTAAATACTTAAGGAGGAGAATGACTTTAGATAATCCCTTTTCTGAGCCTTCTTTTTTCCCACCTGTAAACTGTGGTTGGTGAACAGGATACTTGCTAAAGTTACTTCTGGCAGTGACATTCAGAATAGTTGTCACAACTGTAAGGAACTGCAGTGACAGGCAGCTGGGAGAGGTTGAGGGAAGGGGAAGAATCCAGTACCAGCCTGCTGACCTTTGAAGATAGCAAATAGTCAGGTAGGAGCGTGAGTTCTTGCCTTAGGAAGCCTCACAGTTATAGCAGTAATTACAGAAGGCACAGAGCCAAGGATGGGCCTTCCCCCTTTCCCTAGATTTGGGATGGGAGAGACTGGGCCCTAGTAATGATCCCCACTTTCTGATACTTTGAACCTCTATCTGAGAATTTGAGACTCTCAGTTCTAGTCCTTTAAAGTCATTTGGTCCACTTCCTATACAAAGCGGAAATTGTAGTCCCAATATCTCCATCCCCAACAATCTCCGTAAGTGATCATTCTGATTCTAGAGCACTACCAAGATGACAGAGTTCATTCACTACCTGTCCCATTGTTGGGCAGCTCTGTTACCACATTCTTAGATATATTGCCTCACTAGAACTTTCTCCGCATTCTGTCCTCTTCCCTTGGTCTTAGTTTTATGTTCTGGGACCACATAGAATGATCTTTTTTTTCCCATAAGACATCCCTTCAGATATTTGAGGACAGTTATTATATCCCTTTGCTAGGCTGAATGCAGAATTATAGAAATTTAAATCTAGAAGATGCCATTAAGATCATTTAGTTCAGTAATTTTCAATTTTTTTTAAAGTATTAGAATCCTTTTATTCAAATAAAATTAACAGGAGTAGGCTCTGGACTCTGCTTGGATTTCAGTCCCTACTCTAACACTTATTAGTTGGGCAAGTTGCCTCACCTCTTTAAACCTCAGTTTTCCCATCTGTAAAATGGAAATAATAATAGTTCCTATGACATAGATTGTTGTGAGGAGTATGGAATAATTTGCATAAAGGGCTTAGTGCTTTGCAAACAATGTGTTCGCTATTTTTTTTTTTTTTTGAGGAAGATTAGCCCTGAGCTAACTACTGCCAATCCTCCTCTTTTTGCTGAGGAAGACTGGCCCTGAGCTAACATCCATCCCCATCTTCCTCTGCTTGATGCGTGGGATGCCTACCACAGCATGGCTTTTGCCAAGTGGTGCCATGTCCGCACCCGGGATCTGAACCAGCGAACCCCGGGCCGCCGAGAAGCAGAATGTGCGAACTTAACTGTTGCACCACTAGGCCAGCCCCTGTGTTCGCTATTTTTATTGTTATGCCAAAGCCCCATACCTAAAACAGGTAAGAGCAGCGCTGTTCTGGTTGAAGCATGGATGGGAGGACCGGAGCCCCATTCAGTTGGCTTCTTCACTTTGTCACTGTGGTCCCTATGAGGTATGTGTGTGAGATCTCTAGGGATTTACAAAACTTATTTTGAAAACCCCTGATCTAGTCCAGTGTTCTTGTGTTATGGATGAAGACATACTGAGTTCACATTCCCAGGTCCTTGTATGCTGTGGTTTCGTCATCCTTCATCATCCATGTCAGTCTCCTCTAGACATACTCTAGTTGGTTAATATCTCATTAACTATTCTAGATATGGTCTGCCTTAGACAGGGAACTATTACCATTCTTTGCTCTGACTGTACATATCTAAGAGTACATTAGCCCCATTGACAGCCACACTTTACCACTCAACTTACAATCTCCCATAATACCTAAGGCTTTTCTGTTTATTCTAATAATAAACTATATCTCCTCTGTGCTGTACTTGTATATTTGTTCCCTTGTTTTTTTGAACCTGGGTATGGCTCATAACAACACTTGACAGATGAGGAACTTGAGGCTCAGAGAGTGGAAGTGACTTGGTCAGAGTCACATAGCAGTTGTAACTTGTTCTGGACAGAAGAACGCTTACATTCTTACACTGTGCTTCTATTTAGCTTCTTTGACAATTTGTCGCTTGTCTAGTAAATAGTTTACTTAGAGGGTTTAGGGCTGGCTTTAGAAATGTTGACTATAATTTATAATTATAGTTTATAAGCCTAAAGACATTAAAGGGCAAACCTCAAAGAAATAATATCCTTTCCTGTGCTCATTCATCCATTCATTAAACAATTTTTTTTACTGAATATCTACTATATATAGTCTGTATACTACTTGGAGAATAGTGGGTGGGGACCATGGGGCAATAGCAAGGGGCCCAGTAAGGGGTCACTGACAATAGTTCAGGCAAGATATGATAAGAGGGATAATGGTAGAGGTCGTGAAGAGTGGTCAGATTTTGGAATATTTTGAAGGCAGAGCCAATAGGATTTGCTGATAAACTTGATGTGGGGTATAAGAGAATGGAGTCAAAAATATCTCAAAGATTTTTTGGGGGGCCGGCCCAGTGGCACAGTGGTTAACTGCGCATGTTCTGCTTCTCGCTGCCCGGGGTTCGCCAGTTCGGATCCTGGGTGCGGACATGGCACTGCTTGGCACACCATGCTGTGCTAGGTGTCCCACATATAAAGTAGAGGAAGATGGGCACGGATGTTAGCTCAGGGCCAGTCTTCCTCAGCAAAAAGAGGAGGATTGGCAGCAGTTAGCTCAGGGCTAGTCTTCCAAAATAAAATATATATATAGATATATATTTTTTTTTTTCGTCTGAGCAACTGGAAAATGGAATTTCCATTAGTTGAGTTGGAAAAGAAACTGGAAAGAGAAGCTTTTGCGAAGGATCGTACACAGAGGTATAAAATTGCAGTTGTGACAAGTGCTAGGGAGCCAATGATGTATTTCTAAATAGAGGTATGACATATCAGTTACATTTTGAAAAGATCACTCTCTTGCTCAGTTATATACTTAAAAAAACAAAAAGCCTAGCCTGAGGATCTGCAGGCAGAGATCCTAACCATTGCTTTGTGACCTTAGATAAGTGATGACACCCTTCTGAGCCTCAGTTTCCCAACCTTTCAAATGGAGATAGCAATCTTGTCCTGCCAATCTCAAAAGATTGCTATGAGGATTAGCTAAGATGAAAGATGAGAAAACTCACTGAAAAGATTTATTACTGTGAGGTGCTGCTAATACCCATACATATCACACATGTCCAAGGGCTTTGTTAGGTAGAGGGACTCAAGACTGGCAGCCACATATGACTTTTCTATCCTTTCCAAAATGCCCTTCTTTCCTCTGATGAACACTTAGCCTCTTTTTTCAAACTTGGCTCAAAATCTGTAATTTCTAGGAAGTGTTTCATGATTGAGCACACAAGTTATTTATTTTTCCATTCCTTTGGTAATTTCCTATTCCTGCATTTTCTTTTCTCTTTGATCACTGTTCCCAAGATGGACCTTAGGTGGTGGGTGGTTTAGATCTTTCTAATTAAAGATTTTAAGCTTATGAAAGTAAGGTCTAGCTTCTTATTCCCTTCCTTTTGTGATATGGCAAGGAGTAGGCACTGATTGTCAGGTGGCCATTTTGGCAAAGATCTTCCATTTCCATTCCTCCATGGTGTGGGATTTTAGTAGGTAAAAAGTTTTGAGGTAGAGGAGGGGCCTTTGGTCTGGGAGCATCTCTGGCTTTTCTTTACCTACAGAATAAAATTTAAACTAAGCATTTGGGACCCTATATATGAGTCCTCCCTACTCTGTATTATCAATCTTTAATTTAAAGTTTTGAAACATTCTTAAATTTATGGAAGAGTTACAAGTACAGCTGTTTCTCAGTTACCGGGGCCTGCGCTTAGGTACAGACGGGAGAGTAGAGCCAACATGCCAGTTGGGCCAGGAGCTGGGTTTTTCGTAAAATCTATGTGACCCCACAGAGACCCTACAAGAAATTCCGCCTGGACCAAGAGATGAAGCTGATCAGCGAATACGGTCTCTGGAACAAACGTTTGGTCTGGAGGGTCAACTTTACTCTGGCCAAGATCTGTAAGGCTCCCTGTGAGCTGCTGATGCAAGCTTCTGTTGCAGGCAACACCCTGCTACGGTGACTCGTCTGCATCCCGGTGCTTGGCAAGGGCGAGATGAAGCTGGATTACATCCTGGGCCTGAAGATCAAGGATTTTTTGGAGAGGTCCTTAGGCTTGGCTTGTCCAAGTCCACCCACCACATCGAGTGTTGGTCTGCCAGTGCCGTATCAGGGTCTGCAAGCAGGTGGTAAACATCCAGTTCTTCACTGTCCACCTGGACTCCCAGAAGCACATCCATCGACTCCTCCCTCTGCCCTCCACACTGGGAGGCCTCATGAAGAGGAAGAACACCAAGAGAGGCTAGGGTGGGGCTAGAGCTGGCAAAGAAGAGAGGAGGACTAAGCCCGCCTATCTCTTCCTGGACTGGTGGATTGTCTAATTTTCCAGTCAGATAATAAAACAGGATCAGCGCTTTAAAGAAAAAAGACAAGTTGCAAGTACAATACAAATAGCTTTTTTTCCTGAACCATTTGAGAGTAGGCTGCAGACCCCTGAATACTTCAGTGTGTACTGTATTTCCAACAAAGACTTTCTCCTATATAACTATAATACAACTATCAAAATCAGGAAATCAATATTAATACATCACTACCATTGAATCCTCAGACTCCACTGGTTTTGCCAATTGTCCCAATAATGTCCTTTATAACAGAATGATCCAGTTCAGAATCACACATGACATGTAGTTGTCATGTCTTTTTAGTCTCCTTCAGTCTAGAATAGTTCCTTAGTCTTTACTTGACTTTTATGGCCTGACATTCTATCTTTTTAATCTTACAGCCAACAAAATGCAGCTAAGGTCTAAACTGAATTGGTTGCTATTTCGTTTTATATCAATGATGGAGATTTTTAAAAATTGCATGAATATTTCAGCATGGAATCCCAAAGAGTTGCCAATTTAAAATTTCATGAAGTAAGGATATTTTTGCAACTGCAAATATCAACTTCTGTCACTATCACTGAATTAAAAATAAAGATAATTTAACTGCACAAGAACAGGCAGGACAGGGGCCCTCCTGGTGGCGCAAAGGTTAAAATCATGTATTCTGCTTCTGCGGCCCAGGTTCCCTGATTCGGATCCTGGTGCGGACCTATGCACTGCTTATCAAGCCATGCTGTGGCAGGCATCCCACATATAAAGTAGAGGAAGATGGGCACAGATGTTAGCTCAGGGCCAATCTTCCTCAGCAAAAAGAACAAGGATTGGTGGTGGATGTTAGCTCAGGGCTAATCTTTCTCAAAAAATAAAAAATAAAAAAAAGAATAGGCAGGACATAATAGCATAAAATATAGTCCTTTATATAAAATAAATTTGGCTTTATGAAAAAACGCCACAGATATATGAAAAATTATTTAGGATTGGCATTGGCCTATAGACTGGCCTGTGCTTTTCAGCTTCTGCATCTAAGCTAACATTGTTCCCCTCTCCCTGAACTGGTCTGTGTTCCTTATCTGGGCCAGTCTAAATCCTGCTGCTGCTTTTTTTTTTTTTTTGAAGGAGATTAGTCCTGAGCTAACTACTGCCAGTCTTCCTCTTTTTGCTGAGGAAGACTGGCCCTGAGTTAGCATCCATGCCCATCTTCCTCTATTTTATACGTGGGACGCCTACCACAGCATGGCTTTTGCCAAGGGGTGCCATGTCCACACCTGGGATCCAAACTGGTAAACCCTGGGTCACTGAGAAGCGGAACGTGCGAACACTGCGCCACTGGGCCGGCCCCAAAATCCTGCTTATTCTTTAAGAACCATTTGAAATGCCATCTTCTTTGTGAAGGTTTTCCTAATTCTCACTTTCCAACACTCTTGCTCTCAGCTAGGATGAATAATAAAATCCAGACCTAGAAAGCACATTTAATGAAATATTCTCCTCACTTACAGCTGAGGCCCAGAGAAATGAAATAATTTGTAAAAGGTCTCATGTGAGAAATAGCAAAGCTTGACCTGAAATCCAGTCTTTCTGACTTCCAATCCAGAGCTCTTTCCCTGTCCATTCATTTCCCTGTCATTACAGCATTCCAGCCTCAGGGGCTGAGAGAGCATCAGCTGGAACTAAAGGTGGCCCTAGAAAACATGTGTATGGTGATGTGTGGCAACTAGACCTGCAGTGGTGAACACAAGATAGATTATACAAAAGTTGAAATCTAATGATGTACACTTGAAAATTTATATAATGTCATAAACCAATGTGACCTCAATAAAAAAGAAAAAGAAAAAAAAAAAGTTGCCCTAGAGGAACAGCATAGCTGAGGTGGATCAGTTAAGGTAGGGCCAGATTCTGGAGGAATCCGGGACACAGGGTCATACTGTATGACCTTGATGCATTAGGGAGCTTGGAAGTTCAAAACAGAAAGGACAAAAGAATATTATAGAACTTTAGACCTAGAAGGGCCTCAGACATCTGTTATGGCTTTTGGGACATAAGGCTTTGAGAACAGCCCTCATCTAAGGTTCTAAGGTCTGGTCCATTTATTAAAAGCCTTATGGTTTTACTAGCTGGGAGAGTCATTATTTTATTTAAATAAAATAAATAAGACCCTGAAGATCTTTACCCTGGAACACATGACAGACTTGTTTTTGCAGGAAACATTTCTATAGCATATCAACACCTGCATTTCTGAAAATGATTTTTGATTAGGTGCCCTTTTTTTTTTTTCCTTTAGGAAGATTAGCCCTGAGCTAACGTCTGCTGCCAATCCTCCTCTTTTTGCTGAGGAAGACTGGCCCTGAGCTAACATCCATGCCCATCTTTCTCTACTGTATATGTGGGACGCCTACCACAGCATGGCTTGCCAAGTGGTGCCATGTCTGCACCCGGGATTTGAACCGGTGAACCCAGGGCCACTGAAGCGGAACGTACGCACTTAACTGCTGCGCCACTGGGCTGGCCCCAGGGGGCTCATTTTTGAAACAGGTGTTTGTTTCTCTTTTTTTTTGTTGAGGAAGATTGGCAACAGATGTTAGCTCAGGGTGAGAAAGATTGGCCCTGAGCTAACATCTGTGGCAATCTTCCTCTATTTTGATTGTGGGACACCGCTACAGCATGGCTTGATGAGCGGTGCATAGGTCCGTGCCTGGGGATCCAAACCCACAAGTCGTGGGCCGATGAAGTGGAGCACTCAAACTTAACCGCTACGCCACTGGGCTGGCCCAAGTGTTTGTTTCTTTTTGACCATGATGTTTTAATACATGGAAATCTATCCAAATGAACAGTCACACAGGCCTCTTGTTGAACTTTAGTTTCAACTACACTTGAGGATGACGGTCTTATCTATTTTAAGTCAGAGAATGCAAGTGTGACATCCAAAACTGATAGAAACCTAATTTTATGTGTATGGATAGCCATGCTCTCTAGACAATCCACTAGCTTCTAGCAGTAAGTTTTTTGTTGTTATTGTTAGATTTTGTCTTTTTTAAAAATTGTGTTAAAATACATATAACATAAAATTTACATGTTAACCATTTTTAAGTGTGCAGTTCAGTGGTTTTAAATACATTCACACTGTTGTGTAACCATCACCACCATCTATCTCCAGAACTCTTCTCATCTTGTAAATCTGAAATTCTCTACTTATATTTTTTATTTTCCGTCTCCCCAAACCCCCCAGTACATAGCTGTACATTCCAGTTGTAGGTCCTTCTAGTTCTGCCATGTGGGACAGTGCCTCAGCATGGCTTGATGAAGTGCTACATCTGCGCCCAGGATCCAAACTGACGAAACCCTGGGCCACCAAAGCAGAGCATGTGAATAACCACTTGGCCATGGGGCCAGCCCTGAAATTCTATACCTATTAAGCAATAAGTCCCCATTCTCCCCTCCCCCTAGCCCCTGGCAACCATCACTTCACTTTCTGTCTCTATGATTTTGACTACTCCATGTACCTCATATAAATGGAATCATACAATATTTATCATTTTGTGACTGGCTTATTTTGCTTAGCATAGTATCCTCAAGGTTCATCCATGTTGTAGCACATATCAGAATTTCCTTTTTAAGGTTGCATAATATTCCACTATTTGTCTAAACCACATTTTGCTTATCCCTTCATCGGTCGATGGACACTTGGGTTACTTCCATGTTTTAGCTATTGTGAATAATGCTGCTATGAACAAATGTACAAATATCTCTTCGAGACTCTGCTCGCAATTCTTTTGGGTATATACCTCAAAGTAGGATGCTGGGTCATACAATAATTTTATTTTTAATTTTTTCAGGAACCTCCATACTGTTTTCCATAGCACTGCACCATTTTACATTCTCACCAACAGTACACAAGGGTTCCAATTTCTCCACATCCTCACTAACACTTGTTGTTTCCTGTTTGTTTTTTTTTTAAAGATTTTACTGTTTTCCTTTTTCTCCCCAAAGCCCCCCGGTACATAGTTGTATATTCTTCATTGTGGGTCCTTCTAGTTGTGGCATGTGGGACGCCACCTCAGTGTGGTTTGATGAGCAGTGCCATGTATGTGCCCAGAATTTGAACCAACGAAACACTGGGCCGCCTGCAGCGGAGCACGCAAACTTAACCACTTGGCCACGGGGCCAGCCCCGTTTTCTGTTTTTTTCATAGTAACCATCCTAATGAATATTTTTGATTTGCATTTCCCTAATGATTAGCAAAGTTGAGCATCTTTTCATGTGCTTATTGGCCATTCATATATCTTCTTTGGAGAAATGTCTATTCAGGTCTTTGGCCTTATTTTTTGTGTGTGTGAGGAAGATTGGCCCTGAGCTAACATCTGTTGCCAATCTTCCTCTTTTCACTTGAGGAAAATTGTTGCTGAGCTAACATTTGTGCTAATCTTCCTCTATTTTATGTGGGATGCCGCCACAGCGTGGCTTGATGAGTGTTGCTAGGTTCACACCCAGGGTCCTAACCTGCAAGCCCTGGGCCACCAAATCGGAGTACGCAGACTTAACTGCTGTGCCACCAGGCCAGCCCCAAATCTTTGGCCATTTTTGAATTGGGTTGGTTGGGTTTTTTTAAGGAAGGTTGGCCCTGAGCTAACATCTATGCCCATCTTCCCCTATTTTGTATGTGGGACACCTGCCACAGCATAGCTTGATAAGCGGTATGTAGGTCCACACCTGGCATCCAAACTGGCAAACCCCAGGCTCCCAAAGCAGAGTGCACGAACTTAACCACTACGTCACTGGGTTGGCCCCTGGTTGTTTTTTTGTTGTTGAGTTTTAGGAGTTCTCTGTGTATTCTGGATATTAATCCCTTATGAGATATATGATTTGCACATATTTTTTCTCATTCTGTGGGTTGCCCTTTTACTCTGTGGATAGTATCTTTTGATGTACAAAATTTTTAATTTTCATGAAGTCCAATTTGTCTGTTTTTTCTTTTGTTACCTGTGTCTTTGGTGTCATATCAAAGAAATCATTGCCAAATCCAATGTTGTAAAGCTTTTGTCCTAGGTTTTCCTCTAGGACTTTATTGTATTAGGTCTTACATTTAGGTCCTTGATCCATTTTGTGTTAATTTTTGTATATGCTGTTAGGTAAGGGTCCAGCTTATGGATAGCCATGCTCCAAGAACAATCCACTAGCTTCTAGCAGTAGGTTTTTTTTTTTAAGATTTTATTTTTCTTTTTTCTCCCCAAAGCCCCCTGGTACATAGTTGTATATTTTAGTCGTGGGTCCTTCTAGTTGTGGCATGTGGGATGCCACCTCAGCATGGCTTGATGAGCAGTGTCATGTCCATACCCAGGAGTCGAACTGGGGAAACCCTGGGTCCCCGAAGCAGAGCATGTGAACTTAACCACTCTGCCATGGGGCCAGCCCTAGCAGTAGGTTTTTTAAAAATCATTTTTATAGATATTTATAATACTAGGTGCTTAGGATATACCAATAAACAAGAGAAATCTGGTCCTTGTCCTCATGGGACTCGCAGTCTATTGGGGACAAGGTTTTTACCTGTGAGCTGGAATTTTATTTAGGAAAGAAACGTTGGGGACGGTGTGTTTTCCTTATTTCTAGGGAGGGGGTATGTGTCTCTAGGAGCAAAGGGATGTACAAGTGCTCCTGTGACACTTGAGCACTGCCAAGTACTGTGAACGTAGACATATGCCGACTTCCTTGCCTGAGGTTTTGGGACTTTCAAGAAGTTCTGAGGATATTGATGAGATTGTGGTTGGTATGGTCTTGACCACAGGCTAAAGCTCAAAGTATATGGGAATCTCCTCCTCTGCTTCTCACAGTGCTCCTGGAGATTCTTAGGAGAAAAGCTTTTCCATGTTCATTTAGGTATGCTCCAAATTGGTACAGTGGAACAAACGCTAGCCTGGATTCAGAAACCTGGGACCTAGTTTCAGGTTTGTCCTTACCCCACTCCTCGCCCCCCCTACCATGTGGCAAGCCACTTCCTCTGAATTTCTTGTATCTTTAAAATAGAGATAATAATATCTGCTCTACCTACAGCTAAAGTAGCTGTGAGGATCAGGTGAGGGAATATCCTCTAAAGCGGTTTTGTACTGTACTCGTGGAAGGAATTAGCTGGATTCTTATTTGATCTACACAAAAACCATGTGAGGCAGGCATGTCCGGTTTCATTACTTTTATTTGGTCTCTACCTCAGCTAAGTTTGTTCTTTTGTACCCCCATGTAAGTAAAACCTCTTGTCTCTGAAACTGACTTTTAGGGCCCATTCTCCTGCCTCTGAAAGGGAGAAATGAGAATCAAGGAGTCTAAGACACATTAGAGATTATCCAGTCTAACACCAACCTTCCTCCTCCTCCTGACTCCCTCCTCCCATCATATACTTTACAGAGAAAGAAACTGAGGCTAGAGAAAGGGGAAAATTTGTGCAAATTCATACACTGAATTAGGGGTAAACAATAAATCTAGGTCTGGTGACTCCAAATAATTACCTGAGGATCTTGTTAATAATCCCAATTCCTAGACCCCATCCCGCCTATTGAATCAGAATCTCCAAAGGATAAGACTTCTGACTTGTATTTTTATAACCTCCTCAGATGATTCTTATGTGGTGGGCAATGGCAGGGTACCTTTAAAAAATAATTATTTAGATCAGTAGTCTTAACTTTTAAAATCACATACCTACAAGAATTTTGAAAAATTATGTAACTCTCCACACATTTTAAAGTTCACACTTAAACATTTTATCATAAGATTAAATAATTGCAGGAATCTAATTTCCAATGTATTTTATGTTGTATACATGTATATATTTTATATATCTCTTTCACAACCTTGGAACTGCAAATTTAGCTCATATAATTTATAGAAAATGTCTACCATATAACCTAATTTGCACAGCCAGTTCTCACTGTAAACATAATCAGCTGAATGAGATTTACTCTCTGTTAGAAAATGCCTAACTTCTTTTTCAATTAAAATAAATACGTCAGTTTATCACCCTGTGATAACTATTTAACTTCTGAATTACAATTCTAAGAGAAATAAGGCAAATGGTTTGTCATGAGTTTGTCACCTGGATGAATTAAGATGTTACTCCTTTCAATATTGATTTCTTACAGGAGCTCTCTGATTTGCTTACTTGGGGCTCTCCCCCTGAAGTTATACTTCTCAAATTGTCCCTTTGTGTGGCACTCTGGAAGTTTTTTTTACCCTATCATTATACAGGCATATTAAGATTTGGGATAAGAGAGAGAGATGGCATTTTTTTTTTACAAAGTGAGAGAAGAGTATTTGTGAAAGAGGAAGTGGGAAAGGAGAACCAACACAGACAGATCAATTGTTAGGAAAGATTACTTACAGAAGTTGAGAATCTGGACACTTATTCTCTTAAAACTTTTCCTGCGCAGGTACCCGCAGGAATAGAGTACCCTAGCTTGAAAATTAATTATTTAAACTATGCTATCTACCTAAATAACAAAGAACCATTGTAACGAATATTTTTGCATGTGTCTGTTATACTCGGGAGACCTGATGTACATGTAAAATGGTGACTCTGGCTCTTCTTCCTGCTTTCTTTTTCTGCTCCAGGCATATTCCTGTTTTAGGCAGCATGCCAATGCTGTGATAATAAAAGATCTGAGAGGGCTGCCCTCATTCACTTGTTTTGGGTAAGGCTAGCATGTGGCACATGATGGTAGGAACGAGTGTGTATGATTTCCCTCTTGTAAGTAGGCAAAAAGGTAGTGGGAAAGGGATTGCCTTCAGTACTGGCCCAGTCTGCCTGCTTCACAGAGAAGAGGTGCAGAATCCAACTGGCTGGCATCAAAGCCACCTTGGCCAAAGGGAGCAGGCACAAGGTCCCTGGATCAAGGCCTGAAAATAGCTGACAGGAGGACAGGGTGCAATAATAGTCCAGATTGCAAAGCACAAGTCCCGTAGCCTTAGCCTCAGATCCAGGGGCTTCTTCCAGTCTCTCCCATGGCATAGAGTCCAGGACAGAGCCCAGGGTAGGGGCTCAAGAAACTCTCCTTTTTTTTTGCAGGGAAAGATTCGCCCTGAGCTAACATCTGTTGCCAGTTTTCCTCTTTTTTTTCCTCTCTTCAAAGACCCAGTGCATGGTTGTATATTCTGGTTGTAAGTCCTTCTACTTCTTCTACGTGAGCTGCCTCCACAACATGGCAACTGACAGATGGGTGGTGTGGTTCCACAACTGGGAGGTGAACCCGGACCATCAAAGCAGTGAGAGCGCTGAACTTTAACCACTAGACCATCAGGGCTGGCTCAAGAAACTCTTCTTGATATGTCTCCAAATCTATTCTACAAGTTTTAAACACTCTTTTCCTCTTGTATCTACCATTTCCCCCTGCCTGTCTAGCATCTGTCTTCTTTGTTTGTATCCTCTATAATCCTCTCTTTCCTTCCATGCTTTCTCACTCTGATCAGCCTGGATCTGGCTGGTCCTAAGAGCAGAGAAGTTTGTTCATTCATTCATTCTTTTATCCATTCATTTCATAATTCTGTATTAAGTTTCTACTGTGTGTAAAACTTTGTGCTAGGCACTGAGGAGGAAACAGATGAAAAGATATCCTGTTTGCCTTTAAGGAACTAACAATCCAGTGAGGGAAACAGATGTATACATATGACTAGAATGCTAAAAATAAAATAACTAAGTGTCAAGTCTTCAGGCAAATAGGAAGTGATAATATGAATGAATGAATAAATGAATGAATGAACAGTATGAATGACTGAATAGTGGTAACAGACAATCTTTTTGGAAAGGAAGATTGTAAAGATGTCTTTTTTTCCCAAATTAATCTATATGTTTATTGCAATTCCAATCAAAATCACAAGCTTTTTAAAATTTGAGCTATAGTTCATACCATACAATTTACCCATTTAAAGTGTGCAATTCAATGATTTTTGTTATATTCACAGAGTTAGGCAACCATCATCAAAATCAATTTTAGAACACTTTCACCACTCCAAAAAGAAACCCCATATTCATTAGCAGTCACTCCTCATTTTCCTCCAACTTTTCCCCACCTCAGTCCTAGGCAACCACTAATCTACTTTCTGTCTCTATGGCTTTGCCTATTCTGGACATTTCATATAAATGGAATCATACAATATGTGGCCTTCTGTGTTTAGCTTCTTTCACTTAGCATAATCTTCTCAAGGTTCATCCATGTTATAGCATGTATCAGCACTTCATTCCTTTTTATGCTGAATAATATTCCGTTATATGGATATACCACATTTTGTTTATCCTTTCTTCAAATGATGGGCATTTGGGTTGTTTTCACTTTTTGGTATTATGAATAATGCTGCTATGAACATTTGTATATGAGTTTTGTATGGATGTATGTTTTCAATTCTCTTGGGTGATTACAGCTGCACTAAAATCCATCCTGTGGTGGACTTCAACCCCACAGTTCTCAGGACTCCTGCTCTTTGATCTTCTTCCTTATGCTAATTCTGGCTTTGGAAAAAACATCTCCCTTTTGGAGGCCATGTCATTTAGGAGGAGAATGCCCTGAACTAGAGACATCTAGACTCTAGTACTAGCCACAGGTGACTTATTTAAAATAATTAAAATTAAATACAATTAAAAATTCCTCTGCCACATTTCAAGTGTTCAACAGCTGTATATGTGGCTTGTGGCTACCATACTGGATAGCACTGCTTTGGAATAATGCTGCTACTAATGTGCTAAGTAACCTCGAGCCATCCCTTCCCATCTGTGCATTCTGTTTCTTATCTGTAAATAAGGGTGATGGACATCAAAAACTCTGTTTTCCTCTGGCGTTCTAAGTGATTTGTGATTCAGTCTTTGGGGTGTGCATCCTCCCACCTCCTCCTTCAGCTGTTCTCCCTCCTCACCATGACTAGGCCAAGAATACCCAGAGGGAACATTAGGCTGCTAATTGGTCAAGTTATGTTGCTCCCACTCCCTGTTCCCTTGATAAAAGGGAAAGTGACTTGAGGGTATACTTACATCTGGGTGCCTCACATTTGTGCATGTTTTATGGATCATAGCACACATTATTTCTTAATTTTACAGAATCAAAGAATCTCAAAGTTGGAAGGGCCTTAAAGGTCATCTCAAACTTCAGTGAACATGAATCACATGGGTTGCTTATAAAATGAAAATTCAAAGGACCCCAATTCCTGGAGAATGATTTAGTACGTGTCAGGGTTTCCATGGCCCAGCCTGCGCAATCCTATGCTGTAGCTTTGTGGGGCGGGACCTTGGATTTTGCATAATTAACACTGTTTGACCACTTTGAGACACAGTGGTCTTGCTTGGTACTAACCATGTTGTGGAGTCTGCTCTTCAGTATCCCTGCAAATCTCAGGTTCTACATGATATCTTCAGAGTTAGGGAGCTCCCGAAGGAGTAGCTTCCATCGTTGGACAGCTCTGACAGAAAGGCTTTCCTTAGGTTGGACTCTCACATTTGCCCTAGCTCTTCCATTTATAGTTACATAACACTAGTCTGCTTCTTTCTTATAATAATCCTTCAAGTTCATTCACTTATTCAGCAAGTATTTATTGAGCACCGACTATATACAAGGTTCTTTGCAAGGCACTGGGGATTCAGCAGTGAACAAGACCAAACTGGTCTCTGCCTTCAGAAGACTTATAGTCTAGTAGGGGAGACAGCCAATTAGCAATAAATAAATAAATAATAAAAGAATTATAGCTTGAGGAAAATGCTATAAAAAAATAAATAGTGTTGTGATGAAGAATGTCAGGAAGAGCTGATGCTACTTAAGGTGGTCAGGGAATGCTTCACTAGGGAAGTGATATTTAAATTGAGATCAGAAACATGAGGAAAAGCAAACCATTCAAAGAGTTGGGGAAAGATAGTAAAAGAACATGGCATGCACTATCAGGCAGAAGACTAATGTGTTTGAAGCCTATTAAGCAGAATGGGACAATGGCACAAGAGTTGGAGAGGAAACAAGGCATAGTAGAAGTTTGGATTTTCTTCTATATGCAATGAAAGCCACTAAAGGGTTTTAAGCAGGAGATGATGTAGCTTGGTCTATGTTTTAAATAGATCATTCTGGATTGGAAGGGGGCAAGAGTGAAGTGTGAGACCAGTTTGGGGCCATTGTGGTCATCCAGGCAAGAGATGACGGTGGCTTGAATTAGGCAACAAAGATACATATATTTGAGACTTGCTATCATGTCTCTTGATATCGTCTCTTCTCCAGGCTAAACAGCTGAGTTCAGTGTTCCTCTCATAATAAGTTTGACTCATCTTCTCATCTGGGTATTTCTTCTCTGGAAGGCCTAACCCACCAGGTTAGATCCTGCCCTCTGATACTTCTGTGAAAAATCCAGTTTTCCTCATTTATTTTTTTCCTCAGCTGTTTCCTCCTATCCTGTGCCTTACTTTTCTGCGAGTTTAGGGAACTAAAATCTCCAATCAAATTACTATCCCTCTCATGTAAAGCGGGGAGCCCCAGTCTTGCCTGTCATTAATCAGTTATCAGTTTTTCAATGATTTGACCATGAACCTTAAGTATTTATTATGCCAACTGTGCTTAGAGGAGACAGAGAAGAAGACATGATCCCTCCAAGAGCCCGGGGTGTAATGGGAAAGATAAGGCCCCAATAGATGTAATGCAAGGTAGAACCAATAGAGCAAAAAGAAAGCGAGATAAAGGGCCTTGAGAGGAAGAGGGAACTTTCAGCTTTCGAGTAGGTGGGGAAAAAGAGAAACCAGGGAAGACTTCATGGAAGATGTTCATTTGGAGCACCTGGGCCCTGGGGGGGGGGGGGGTGCTCTTTTATATGGAGTGCTCAAGGATGACCTCACTGAGAAACCAACATTTGAGCAATAACTCAAAGATAGGGAATAAGCCATGTAGCTATCTAGGAGAAGAATGCTCCAAGTAGAGGGCAAAAGTTCTGAGGTTAAGTGTGCTTGGTGTTTTTGCCAAACAGTTAGGTCATGTGGCTGGAGCAGAGGCAGAGGGAGAGGACGAGAGAATAAGAATATATGAGAACAGAAAAGTAATTGAGGGTCTAGATCGTACAGGAACTATCAGGCCATTGTGAGGACTTTTACTTTTATTCAAAATGATAGGGGAAAATGTCTGAGCATTTTGAGCAGAGGAGTGACATGGTCTGACTTATCTAATGGTGATTTTGGACTAGGATGGTAGAAGTAGATGTGAAGAGTAGTCTAATTCTAAATATATATATATATATATAGAATCAATAATGGATTACAGTAAATTTGGAGAGTGTAAGAGCAAGGTAGTTGAAGTCTTCCTAGAGGAAGAAGATGAGACCGTAAACCCTGGGTTGTCCCATACCATATACCGTCCAGGTTAAAGGGAAGTAGTTTGGTCTACACCAAGGGTTCCTAATCAGTAGCCCACCAGCTAAATCTCTCTTTAATAGTTTTGTTTGCCCACAGTGTTTAAAACTTTTAAAAATTAGTTGTCAACACTTAAAAATTCAGAAATAGATTCTAGGCCTCTTTAAGAAAAACTGAAAAAAATGGTAACTGAGCCCTTATTCCCCGAGGGCAAAAGTTGGCAGGAGTTAAGTTTAAGTACTAGATGCCTCCTTTTGCCAGAGCATGTATTCTCCAGTTTTCCAGTTCCTGCACCTCTCTATTTTCCCCCTAAAACTGAAACTAAGTGTCATTGCAGTATGGCTCTTTTCTTATGGAAAAGTTAAGAGAAAAGTGAACTATTTCTTGACTCTATTGAATTTTTCTTTCACATGGTTCACTTGACTCATTTATGTTACCTGCCCGGACCCCGTCAATTTTTGAGTTTGCAGCTCTCAGTGTAGAGGAAAGAAGCCTGGACCCTGAGTCCTGGTCCCTGCTCTGCCACACCCTATCCTGTGACCTCAAGCACAGCAAATGGCCTCTTTTGATCTCTTTGGAGTCAGGAGACTAAATTGGATATTCTTTTAAAAACTGTAACAACTTAGAGTGCTTGGAATTTTGCAGTAGATGGTACTCTGTTCCCTCCCCCATTGCAACCAGCCAAGGGCCCCCTCCTGGTGTGTATGTCAGAGAAAGAAGACACTGCAAGGAGTAAGGTACCTATATCAATAATGTATAACTTGAGCTCCAGAGCCAGGGAGAGGAATGTACACTGTGTGGTTTTTGTGCATATATGTAACTGCAAGTGGGCTCAAGTATGCTGTTCTCGTATAGGTTTGTGCTTATCTGTTCCTGTGCCCCTTCTATGTATCCGGCTCTATTCTAGGTGCTAGGGATGTAGCATTGAACAAGACAGAGAAGGTCTCTGTTATCATGGAGCTTATATTCCAGTGAAAGACACAGATAATATACAGTAAATAAAATACATGAGATAAATTTCAAATGATTCTGGAGGGTCAAACTGTGCAGATAGGTGGATATATAAATGCAGTGCATATACTTGTAGATGGACCCATGTTTGAGTCTTGGGTCCATATAGTTATGCTTATTTGTGCCTATGTGTGCAAATGGGCAGCTTTTATGCCTACAATATTTTGTGTTTTAGTATATGTGATTTTATGCATGTGAATGCACACAAGTGAGGTGGTACGTGGAGACATGAGTGCATGAGTGCATGGTTATAATGCCAGCATTTAGCTGTAACTGGAGATGTTCTGAAGTTCCTGTGGCACTCATCAGTGGGCCAGTTAAGGAAATGGCATTTTATGCCTCTGGCATTCAGGGCCCTTTGCCAGCTTCCTCTCTCCCTGTTCCTTCCCACTTTAGAGAGCTCTCTGCGCTTGGCTCCTCTCAGCCCTAGGAGGGCTAAGCCAAGGAAAGGATAGTAACTGACTCATTGAGCCAAGAACTGGAAAGAAGCTGATAATCTGTGTAACCTCCAAAAGTCTGGCTTCCCTACTAGTCCCTGTCCTTTACACTATGAGGGGAAAGAGTCCTGACTTGAAATTAGAGGACCTGAGGATCTATTCTTGGCTCTGCCACTTATTATTGTGTGACCTTGGCCAAGCTACTACATCTCTCGGGGTTTTAGTTACTTCCTTCATAAGTACTCTGGGTAGTAAGGAAGGAGGGGGAGCGCAATGACCTGTAGTAGTTAGGGAGGGCTGTAAGGCTGGTGCCTGAAGGAGGAGGGAAGGCATTCTGAGAAGGGGCAATGGCATGATCAAAAGTGTGGAGGCAGGCTTTGTGTGTAAGGGAAGCCAGGAGGAACCCACTTAGAAAAAAATTTAAACTTCTTACCCTTGCCTACAAGGCCTTATATGATCTGGCTGCTGCCTACCTCTCATTCTTACCTTCCTTCTTGTTTACTATGCTCCAGCCATACTGTCTTCCTTTCTGTTCATTGAATAGGCCAAGCTCTTTACCACCTCAGTGCCTTTCCAGTGTTCTCTCTGCACAGGATACTCTTCCCAAGAATTCCTATAGTTGCCTACTTCTCATTACTCAGGTCTTAGCTCAAATATCACCTCCCCAAGGAGAGACCTTCCCTGACCATCTTATTTAAAGAAGTCATCCTCTAGTGTCTATAGATATTTAAAATGCACATACACTTTGACCTAACAATTTCACTCGTAGTAATTCATCCTACAGAGATATTTGCAAGTGAGTAAAATTACATATGAATAAAGATATTTATTGAAGCATTTATTTGTTAAGTAAATTATAGCATGTATAAACAATGGAACCATTATGCAGATGACAAAGAAAAGGAAACAGCACTATAAGTCTTGATGGAGAATGATATCAAGGTGTATTGTTAAATTTAAAAAAAGCAAGATGATCAAGCTCTATACTTAAGATTTATGGAGTTTATTGGATGTATATTATACTCAATAAAAAATATACAGAATAGTGTGTATTGTATGTCATCATGTGTTTAGAAAAAATGAGAATATGTAAACATAAATGCATGTATATATATGCTTGTCTAATAGGCCTGTCCTGTAGTTGAGTAGCTCTTTCCCACCTCTGTCCACCTGGGCTTATTTGGGGACTGTGAGGTGCTTATCTCTCTTCTGAGCAGCATTAAAATTCAATTTTTTAAATTCAATTTTTAAATTTCCATCTTCCGTGATATCCCAAAGACCTTATGAAAGATGCTAACAGTGTAGCCTTCTTCCAAAGTGATTATCTTGGTCACTCCGCACTAGTTCAGTTACCCTACACCCTCCATCCTACTAGGAGTGGCCCTGTTTGCATATTGTCTATTTCTGGAAAGTTGCACAACATTGTAGTAACAGTTGTTGCCGGTAGGCAGGGTGATTGGGGAATAAGGGTGGGAGGGACACTTCTTATTACATATCTTTTCATGCAGTGCCATTTTTATGTATTAGTAATTCAAAAAATAATAAAATTGAAAAAAAAAAACACTGAGGGGAATGTTCTTATAGTTAAGTCTTTATATACTGTCATGAAAGTTCCTTAAGATGTCCCTTTTTTTTTTTCTCTGAGGAAGATTCACCCTGAGCCAACATCTGTGCCAATATTCCTCCATTTTGTATGTAGTCGCTACCACAGCATGGCCACTGACGAGTGGTGTAGGTCCGCACCGGGAACTAAACCCAGGCCACCAAAGCAGAGTGCGCCAAACCCAACCATGAGGCCACAGGGCTGGCCCCAAGGTGTCTTTTTAAAAAGTGTTTCTCCTCTGTCATTCATGATTATATCATTCTTTATCTCCTTCATAATACTTATCATAATCTGAAATTATCTTGGTTGTATTTGTTACTTGTGTATTTCCTGCACTATCATTGGAATATAAGCTCCATGTTGTCAGGGATCTTGCTTATCTTGTTCATCAGTGCCTTATTTCTATACATGTATAGAGCACATAGTAGTTGTTGAATAAGCAAATGAACAAATGAAGGAATGACTGAAGGAAACCAGCCTGAAGCCTGAGGAGGAGTGCGAGGCAAGGCCGAGGAGGTAGACAGAAATCAGCTGATAGAGGGTGGTGACTTGGGTACAAGTGATCTAGAGAGCCCCCTTTGAATAATACCAATGCAGCCTTGACACTGTGCTTAGGAAGAATCACATCTGTGATATCATTTCTCCTTAACACATCCCTAGGATGGAAGAGAAGGGTCCGTCATCCCATTTTATCAACCTAAATGAGGCTCAGAGATGGACACTGCATTTTCCAATGACACACAGCTTGTGTATAAAGAATACTTTGAAAGGCCAAAAGTATCTGGTCGGCTCAAGGTGTGGTGGCAGATGGCAAATGACCTTCACAGGACATTTCCAGGCCTTGGTGTTACTGAATGGATTTTATGACTCTTCCTATTTGTTGTTTGGGGAAGAAGTTATACTCCTTAATGACTGGTTCTTTCTGATGTATCTCAGGGAGGGCAATGAGCCAGAGGAGACCACCCAGATCACATACCGTGAACTTTTGGTCCAAGTGTGTCAGTTCAGCAATGTTCTCCGAAAACAGGGTGAGTGTTGGGATATGAGAAGGGGACTGGAGGGTCTGGCCTTGGGGTATCTGAGGACTTGGGGAAGGTAGATAAGGAATGAAAGGATTCTGGTAACAGGGGAACAGAAAAGGTCAGCTGGGAGGGTGGTAGCTGGATGAGAGGGAGCGAGTAGCAGCAGGAAGGGTCCATGGTCGATGGTCTGTGTCCTTTACCTGCAGGCATTCGGAAGGGTGACCGAGTGGCCATCTACATGCCCATGATACTGGAGCTTGTGGTGGCCATGCTGGCGTGTGCCCGCCTTGGGGCTCTGCACTCCATTGTGGTAGGAATTTGGGCTGGAAAAAGGGGCCTGGTGGGGGATGGGGCTCTGGAGAAGTAGGTTGGGCCTGGATGATGGAGGATCTTAAGAACCAGACTAAGGAGTTTAGAATGTTTGTGTCATAGGTTCCATATCAGTTACCCAGTTTCTTCTAGGACCCTGGCTTAGAGACCCTGAAGGTTTTATGAGTGACTCCTTTCCTTGTTCATGCAATCCCTGGGTCTTCCTCTCCTTCAGTCTTTCTTCCCTTTCCTAGTTTGCAGGCTTCTCTGCAGAGTCTCTGTGTGAACGGATTCTGGATTCCAGCTGCAGCCTTCTCATCACTACAGGTGACTAATTCTCTCACCCCTTCTCCAGAACCCCCACACCGCAAGTCTTGATCTCCAATCAGCTAGTTGGTATTTGGGACTGCTCAGCATAGAGGGTAGGAACTGCTTACCCTTTTTCTCCTGGTTGCACCTTGGTTGAGCTTCTGTCAGCTCAAATCAGCTAGAAGAACCAGAGTCAAGAGACCTACTCAGGAAGGGCTCCATGAATATTGTGCTCACTAGGGTTAAGGGGCTAGGAGTGTGGTGACTTCCTAAGGCCTGGAATGTCTGTTGCTCCCCAAAGATGCCTTCTACAGGGGGGAAAAGCTTGTGAACCTGAAGGAGCTGGCTGACGAGGCCCTGGAGAAATGTCGGGAAAAGTAAGTGTGTTTGGCTGGTTGGGTAATGCTCTGGGTTAACTGGACCTTTCCCCAGTGCCAAGTTCCCTTTGTCCCCCCTACCATAGATGGACATGGGCGGGTCCTGCCAAATTCTCTCTTGAGCCAACCAGCCCACCACTTCAGGCTTTTCTTTCCTCCAGGGGTTTCCCAGTGATATGCTGCATTGTGGTCAAGCACCTGGGGCGGGAAGAGCTGGGCACAGGTGACTCTCCCAGTCAGTCTCCCCCAATTAAGAGGCCATGCCGGGATATACAGGTGAGTCTGTTACTGCTGTGCCCTCCTCTGGGCTCAAATTGGCTCCCTCTTCCTTCCCAGGAAGTTCCTGATGTCTTTCTTTGCTTCCTGAATGCTGAGGATCTGGGAGCAATCCCAGGAATGCCTCCTCTGGCAGGGCTGGCTGGGAGTTGGGGGACTTTGACCTTGAATGTAGATAGGAAGCCCCTTGCCTTGGGAACTTAGTGTGAGAGATTGTGAGGGAGACTCCCGTATTGGTTAAGGTATCTTGATAGGCACAAGGGACCCTCAGGGCTTGGACTTGGATTAGAAATGGGCTGACCTGGGTGACTATATGTAGTCATCTTGATTACCGGGTTGTAATCTTCATTACTGGGCTACCTGTGTATTCCCACCATGGAAGGTCCAGGATTTTGGCCCTCAAGATATGGGCCCTTGTTAGCTTTAGATCCAGTGCTCCTGGTGGAAATAGTGGAAAGGCCCAATGGTGGCCTCCCGGTCAAACAGGCATGAGAATGAAAGCTCCAGCATCCAGAAGGACAGTGTTCCTGAGCTTCTGTGACATAAGGAGCCTTGAGTAGTCTTAGGGCTAGAGAAGCTGACGGGAGACCCCAGTCGGCATTAGGGGTTCTGAGTGTACAGGGGCTGGGAATAGGATCAGGAAAATGGAGGCTGGGACGACCAGTGAGAAGGGAGCCTGAGGGAAAGGAGGCAACCAGAGGTTTGGGGCACACTGACTCTTCCATCCCACTCCCCTACACTCAGACCCTGCTCACTTCCCTTTCCGTGGGCTCTTGACAGGGTAAGCCGAAAGAGAAACCCACGCGCATCTGGCCCCAGGTATCCTCCTCTGCCATGGGCACTGCTTCCCTGTTTGCTTGACAGTGTGTCCAACTGCTCTTTGCCTGTTTTCCCCATTGTGGTGGCTGCCAGACCTAACCCCCTTCTCTCTGTTCCTGGGTCCTTTGCCATCTAAGTCACTCTAAAGGGTAGTGAAACCTAATGCCTGTTGCTACCTCTCTGAACTGGCATAGATTGTAGATCTCAGAGAGGTAGCAACAGACATCACATTTCATTCCTGCTGTTGCTCAGGACCTTTGTGGAGAGAGGACCAAGAAACCTGTCAGAAAGTTTTTACTGTGTGCTTAGCTGGGGTGGAGCCAGGAGAGACAGGAGGAAGAGCAGGCAGAGGAGGTACAGACCTTGACTTTGGAAATGCACCATGAAGTTGGGGAGTTAGATGTGTATTACAAATGAAAACCTAAGTTTTATATAGGACAGCAGAGAAGATTCCTAAATACGTTTATATACTACTTTGGGATTTATAAACTACATATGAACTCTGATATAATTAAGTGCTAAATTGAAGAAAAGTTACATTGCACGTGGTTCTAAGAAGGGAGATCCCCAAGAAGGGACTCAAAACAGATTAGTATAGAGGAGAGACTGGGCTTGGAATCCAGAGACCAATTTTTACCTGTATGACCTTGAATAAGTCACCTCTTCTCTCTGGGTTTCAGTTTCCTTGTTAGTAATAGAGAGATGATAATATATGCTTAAAAGGAAACCACTTCCTTCACCAAAACAAACCATAAAATCCACTATTCCTCTGAGTTTTACCACCCTCCATAGGGTGTCTTACTCTAAATCTGCTAGGATTAACCTCTTAGGCTAATGGTAATTATAATCCCCTTTTCGTTATTCTCATTAGCGTGATGGAGACAGAGCTGATTCCCAGGAGACACTGCTTTCCTTTTAAAACTCAGACAGGGACCTAAGACTTTTCTCTTGAAAGAAGTAACAAACTTAGTGGTTAGAGTGTAGGCAATGGACCCAGACTACTTGGGTTCAATTCCTAGCTCTGTCAACTGCTGCTGTGGGAGCTTGGGCAAGTTACTTAAGTTCTCTTGCCTCAGTTTCCCCTCTGTAAAGTAAAGATAATAATTGTACCTACCTGATAGGGTTTTGTCAATATAGTAAAGTGTTCGGCACGTAGTAACTACACCATAAATGTTATCTTTTATTACTTTTAACATAGGAGACAGATTGGCATTTTTAAAAGGGAAACCAGAAAAGAAATAGAATCGTGTAATTCTTAATACCGGAGACTCTTGGGCCACAAGCTCCTGGATTTTTGTTTCCTGGAGGTAAAAGCAATCAGTTACCAAAAAAACAAAGACCATAAAAATAGGCTTACAAAGTCTAGGTTTGTTGGTCTGAGAATTGCAATCAAAGCTGCAGAAATCTTGTCAGAGCTCCAGACCCCCTTAGGCTATCTTAAAATAGCTCTACCTTCTTAAGCTATCTTCAAGGGAGAATCTGGCACATTTGCAGGTGTCCTGTTCAACCATATCACCTATGAGCTTCCTCAAGTTCTTCTCTCACACGTGGCAGCTGTCCTCCCTGAGGCTATCCTGGTTCAAGGACAAAGGCCAACTTCTCAACTCTCATTTCAGAAAATTAAAACCTTTTCCTGGTTCAGAGCTCTGGGCCCTCACAGGCACACACCTAATTCACAATCAAAGTTTGCACCACTAATTAAGCTCACCCTGCTTCCTGGTGCTGGTTATTGGTGCCACACCTGGAGTACTCCCCACCCTTCTTACCCACACACCCACAGAGGAAACAGTTTTACAAGATTACGGGAGTTCCCTCATTGCCACGGTGTAACTATGCCTTGCCCTTACATATACCTACTGCCTTTTCTATGACGATTCACACCAGTGCTATAGACCAGCACCATTTGCCCAAAGCAATATTGACATACTTCTGCTTAAATACATTAATGCCCTCATCTCAAGTAGATCATTTGGCAGGAAAAAAAAAGTGTCCACGTGACAATGTGTGTGTAGATCCATATGGCTATTCCACTAAAAAATAGGGTGTATTTTTATGTTTTCTAGCTGTGGGCAGCTTCTCTCTCTTCTTTCTTTTTCTTCTTTTTATTTTTAATGGTGCCTCACTTGACCTGGGCTAGTCATTCTTCTGATGCTTACGAGCCAGAAACTTAAAATTCTCTAGGGTAAGGAGCAGATAATACAGAAAGAGGGGTGTGGTTGGAGAGTTATTTCATAAGGTATGTGTCTAACACTTTGGGTTTTTTTTTATTTGTTTGGTTGTTTTATGAGAAAGATTAGCCCTGAGCTAACATCTGCCACCAGTCCTCTTTTTTGGCTGAGGAAGACTGGCCCTGAGCTAACATCCGTGCCCATCTTCCTGTACTTTATATGTGGGACGCCTGCCACAGCATAGCTTGACAAGCATTGCATAGGTCTGCACCCAGGATCCAGGCTGGCGAACCCCGGGCCACCGAGGCAGAGCATGCGAACTTAACCGCTGCACCACCCACCCAGCCCCCTCACTTTGGGGTTTTTTTAACCAAAGATGCACACAATAAATTAGCATATAGCCATATAATGGGAATAAGATGTTTCTCTTACACTATAATGTCTACCTGCCAGCCAGGGCCATTGAACATACAAGAAGCTAATGAATGTAAAAGGGCTTTGTGACAGCTAAAGCAAACCCCAAACAGTTCCCATCATCACACCCTTAAATTCATCTCCCAGGGGAGTTCAGTGGAACTGAACTAGCTTCTATGCTTCCTGACATTCATCAGTCTTCCCTACCCCCCAGGACAATCCAAGGCTTAATGTTTACTAGGTAGTACCTTTCTTTTTTGATGTTCTCCAAATCCTGTGAGACCATTAGGGCAAGAATGACTATCCTTGGGGTGGGCCCAGTGGCACAGCAATTAAGTTCACATGTTCTGCTTCCGCAGCCTGGGGTTTGCTGGTTCAGATCCCAGGTGCGGACCTATACATCGCTTGTCAAGCCATGCTGTGGCAGGCGTCCCACATATAAAGTAAAGGAAAATGGGCATGGATGTTAGCTCAGGGCCAGTCTTCCTCAGCAAAAAAGAGGAGGATTGGTGGCAGATGTTAGCTCAGGGCTAATCTTCCTCAAAAAAAGAATGACTATCCTCATTTTAAAAAGAAGTGAATTGAGGTAAAGTGACTTACCCAAGGTCATATATAGCTAGGAAGTAGCAGAACTGGGATTGAAATCCAGTGAACTTGTCCAGTTTTTGGACAAATTCAGGGACTCCAACTTCACTTGGCAAAGAGTAGAGTCAGAAAACTGGTTGTTCAAAGAGGTGATATAACCAGCAAAGTAAACCAGTTTCAAGGAGAGTTTAGAAAGATTTCAGGATGACAGACCCAGAAGTAGTTGTGAAAGGCACTCCAATATAGGGGGACATCTCTCTACTGGGAGAAATCCACCTTGGTCCTTCTCCACTGACGTAAAGCAAGGCTTCCTGCTGAATGGAACTCAAGCAGATATTTTTATGGGAAACCCATTGGTACCAGTGGTGTAAAGGCAGGGGCAGAGCTAGGGTAGGAACCTCCAGATGTGGATGAGGTCTGGACATGCAGGAAAAGGTGCTTGGACCAAGATCTGTTGACTTCTTTTGCTACTAACAGGGCCAGGTGCCCACCTCACCTGCAGGCTCTGACTAATTTTGCATTTCTGAATTGTGTGGTGTTTGCATCCCTGCTGATGAGCCACTAGTCCCATAAGTACATATGTGTGTATGCAGGCCTGTGTGTGCATATTCATTCATCCAACAAAAATTTACTGAGTGCCTTTTGAGTGCCAGGCATTTTGTTAGGTGTTGGGGATATAGGAAAAAAATAAAAGACACATGCCACTGCACTCATAGAGATCACTATCTAGTTGGGAAGACAGTAATCAAGCAAACAACTAAATAAAACAACTGGAAATATGTTCTGTGTGGGAAAGCAATATGGTGCTGTGATCAAGAATAATAGTGAGGATGGGAGTGGGAATCTACCAGATGCTGTTCAGGGAAAGCCTTTCCAAGAAGGTGACATTTAAGCTTAGAATTGAAGGATGAGAAAAGAACAACCAAAGGACCCTCCTCAGTCTGAATCCAGGTGAGGGGAGCTCTGCAGCAGGGTGCTGGGACTACCCAGAAAGCCTGCTATTCTGTTTTCGTTCTCTCTGCCCCATTCCACCCTTTCCAGGGTCCTCCTTCCTCCCAGCACTTCCGTCAGGAGTCCCATCCCAGCCCCTCCAGGTGCCAGGGAGGAGTTTCTCCTGACCCCATCTTGAGCTGTTGAGTTCTTCCCTGCCCATTCTTGTCTTCCTCCCCCTGCAGATCTCCTGGAACCAGGGGGTTGACTTTTGGTGGCATGAACTCATGAAAGAGGCAGGGGATGAGTGTGAGCCTGAGTGGTGTGATGCTGAGGACCCACTCTTCATCCTGTACACCAGTGGCTCCACAGGCAAACCCAAGGCAAGTATGTGTGTTTGTGTACTGTGTAGGGGTGAGAAATGAGTTTCTGAGGAAGCATGTAATGACATGAATTTTACTCTGCAACCCTGAGTTTCAGAAAAGTCACATTACCTTTTCTAAATCAAATTAAGACATAAATCCTTAATCACTAGATGGTGAGGCCCAGGATGAGACAGTTCAGGTGGGGACTTTCATGGTGCCCAGAAAAAGAGAAAAGGATCAGTCCATTGGTTAACATTGATGTCCCTTGCTCATGCTCACATGGTTTGATTGAAGGAAAGGTGCCATGTCAACTCAAGGCCAAGGGTAGGCACAAGGAGTCCTTTGTATTCCTAGACTATAGCTCTTAGAGTTCAGTTCCTTCCACATGCGACACTATTAACATCTAGCCCCTCCTAGGGCACAGTGTGGGAGCCATAAACACTTAAGAAAACTCTTGACTCCTCCATTGACTTGAAAGATATATTACTCTACCTTCCACTCACTGCACCCCTAAATTCTTCTCTCCACTTGCTTTGGAATATCCCTCATTGGGCCTTTAGAAACACAATTTTGGCCTCTCTTTCCTTGAGGTGGGGTATTGATGGAGTAAGCAAAGAAGATTCTTTTTTTTTTTTCCATTCCCACTCTGTCAATGTATAATTGAGTGTGTGTGTGCAAATACATAACAAAGACACTATTAGATGTGAGTGTCCTAGAAGTGTTTGTGCGTGAGAGTGATGTGGGTGGCTCAGAAATACCATCTTAGGGTATGGGTGTGAATGATGGACTGACTATACATGTGTGTGAGTGTGAGATGGGAACATGGAGAAAAGTGGATGGAAGGGAGATGGATGTTACAAAAGGGGTGCTGGCAGGGCCAGAATCCCTGAGGAAGATCTTCCTCTAGCTCTGCCCAGCCTGCATCTGGTGGTCAGTGGGGGTGAGACCAAGGCCCCAACCTGAGGTCCTATTTTTCCCCAGGGTGTGGTACACACAGTTGGGGGCTACATGCTCTATGTGGCCACAACCTTCAAGTACGTGTTTGACTTCCACGCGGAGGATGTGTTCTGGTGCACAGCAGACATTGGCTGGATCACTGGCCATTCCTATGTCACCTATGGGCCACTGGCCAACGGTGCTACCAGTGTTTTGGTAAGAAGGGAACTGGGACCCATGGCTGCCTGGCCTACTTAGGGGATAGACAAGATGATCCTGGGTGACTACCTCCCAAGGCCACTTGGTCTAGAGGCAGGGGGACTTACATAATGACCTGTTTCCTAGAGAAAGAGGAGTTCTGAGAGGGTTGTGTATCATGATTGGGAAGGTCTCTTGGATTGTCTGGTAAGGGAATGAAGACACTGGTTTGTCAGAAAGGGCAAGAGACTGAGCCTGAGGGTACAGGAGGGGAATGGAGGAACTATTGGGAAGGACCGGGAATGACCAGCCTTCACTGGGGTCAGTTTGAGGGGATCCCCACATACCCGGATGTGAGCCGCCTGTGGAGTATCGTGGACAAGTACAAGGTGACCAAGTTCTACACAGCACCCACAGCTATCCGCCTGCTCATGAAGTTTGGAGATGAGCCTGTCACCAAGTGAGACCCCTCCCCAGCTGCTGCCCCATGGGTGTCCCTCAGAGCTGGGTGCTGGCCTTTTTGCACAGTCTTTTCCATTCCATTGTTCCAACTCCCAGGCCTGGAATAGGGGAGGGGGCAGGAGAAGAGCCTGGGCATGTCTTCCTGGTTCCCAGTGGTTCTCAGAGCCTTCCTCTCTTTCCACTCCCCTGCCCAAGGCATAGCCGGGCATCCTTACAGGTGCTAGGCACAGTGGGTGAACCAATCAACCCTGAGGCCTGGCTTTGGTACCACCAGGTGGTAGGTGCCCAGCGCTGCCCTATCGTGGACACCTTCTGGCAGACAGAGACAGTGAGTAAGGGGTTCAGAAGGATGGGGCTCAGGGACAGTATAGGAAGACTGACTCAAATTTCTGATCTCTGACTTCCACAGGGTGGCCATATGCTGACACCCCTCCCTGGTGCCACACCAATGAAGCCTGGTTCTGCTGTGAGTGAGGCTCCCTTGGCTGGTCCTGGCCTAGGCAGTAGTAGAGTCTTGGGGCATTTGGCCTAGGTAGAGGGTGGGGGACTGGACTGATATGTGTGAGGAATTTGAAGCTCTAGGGCTCCTTGGGAGAGGTAGAGAGTTGAGTCAGAGTTGCCTCATTCCTCTCCTTGGATCCTGTCTCCTGTTTGCTTCTAGACCTTCCCGTTCTTTGGTGTAGCTCCTGCAATCCTGAATGAGTCTGGGGAAGAGCTGGAAGGTGAAGCTGAAGGTTATCTGGTGAGGCCCTGGCCCTTGGGGGTTTTTGAGGAGGAGGTGGGAAGGGTCCACCAAGGGGTACTGTACTTGTTTCAGAGTTTAGAACCTAATCTCTCCTGGTAGCTGCTTGTGGCAAAAATTCAAGGGTTGAAGGTTATCGTCTGGTCTGCGGAGAGACCCTGGGGGGAATCCTTCAGATACTTTGCCTGCCTCTCTGCGTCTTGGCCCATGTGGCTCTTAAGGGCTCTGCTCAAAGATTCCTGATGGTGCCTTTTTGGGTCTGGAAGACATAGTCCCAACTCTTCCTTTGCAAACATTCTAGTGTGAAAGGAGGCTTCATAAACATAGTGGAAAATCATAATAGGCTCTGGAGTCAACCTGCCTGGGTTCAAATCCTGGCTCTGCCTCTTCTGTGACCTCATGTAAGTTACCTAACCCCTCTGAACCTAAATTTTCTCATTTATAAAATAGAGTTATAATAGTACCTTTGTCTCCTAAAATTAGATAATCCATGTGAAGGGTTTGGCACAGAACCTAACAGTTAGTGCTTGATAAATGTTAGTTGTTGTTGTGATTGTTATATTAGTACTTATAAAGAGATCATCAGTTCCCACCCTCCACCCCACTTCATTTTTACTGATAGTAAGTTAGTAACAATGGCAGGACTTGAATCCAGGCCTTCTGACGCTTAGCCTAGAATTCCATCCATCCCATCAGTCTGCTGCCATAGGACATTATTGATTGGGGCAATAACTATTTACTAATGTGTAGGTCCGATATTTTTATATGACTATTTTCATTTGCATCAAACTGGATCGGCTTTCCTGAAGGATTACCCAAAAGGAGACAAACTTACTAAATGCTTATCACTAATAGAATATTGTGCTAGGCAACTTCCACATAATATTAATTCTCACAATCACTTTGGGAGGTAGAGATGATTTTCTCTGGTTTACAGATGAAAATTCTGAAGCTCAGAGAGGTAAAGTTACTTACCTGAGGTCACACAGCTAGTAAGTGGCAGAGCTTGGATTCCAAGGCTAGATTGTTTATCTCCAAGGCCTGTACTTTGTCTTACTTTTCAGGAATGGCATTCAGGCCATTTCTCCTCAGTTTGAGAAAAGCTCTGATTGTCTTCCAGTGAGACAGCATAGAGGATGTAACTACTGTGCCTTCCTCACTCCTCAGGTGTTCAAGCAGCCCTGGCCAGGAATCATGCGCACAGTCTATGGGAACCATGAACGCTTTGAGACCACCTACTTTAAGAAGTTTCCTGGCTACTATGTGACAGGAGATGGTGAGCCTTGGCTAGCTCCTTCCCACACCTTTCACCAAGACACGTACTTTCCCCTTTCATTTTCAAGAAGAGTTGGCTAGGGGTGAAGAAAAACAGAGAGGGGAACGTCCTATGTGTCCTGTGTGTCAGTGTCTAATATCCAGCAGAGCTACAGAGAAGACTGTAAGAGAAGAAATGAGTGTTGCAAGAAGGGCTCAGCATAGTGCCATCTGAGATTTGATGTATGAGGAAAAAGGTTCTTGTTTCTATTGCTCCTGTGCTAAAAGAGATGGGGCATATGGCAGTGTGTATCACTGTCATGTGTGTCCGCATGTCTGGTGTCTGTGTTTGCCCATGGCCCATCCACCAATCCATTCATTCATTAATATTTATTGAATGCCTATTACATCCAGGTACTGATCTAAGCACAGGGGATATTACCATGAATAAGGTAGACAAGGGTCTTTGCTCTCATGGGGCTTACATTCAAGAGACAATAAACAGCAAACAAGTAAATAAGCTTATCTTAGGTAGTGATAAGTGCTGTGAAGAAAAATAAACAGAGTAATGGGATAAAGAGTGTCTGCAGGGATGGCTACCATACATGAGATGACAGAAGTCTTCTTTGAAGTGACTTTTGACCAGAAGAGTGAGAAGGAGCCAGGCATAGGAATATATGGAGTAAGAGTGAGTGTTCTGTGCAGAGACACAAACTTGAAATATCTGAGGAACAGACTGAAGCCTGTGTGGCTGGAGTGCAGTGAGCAAAGGGAAGAATGTTACATGAAGTTGGAGAGGTAGATAATATAGGGCCTTGTGGGCCATGGTAAGGAGTTTGGATTTTATCCAATGTACAATGGGAGACCTTTAGGGGTTTTAAGCAGAGAAGTGATAACTGATTTACTCTTTAGAAAATAACTTTGCCTTATTTATTTATATTCCATCACTTCTGCCAAATTCTATTGACCATACAGACTAACCCTAGCACAATGAGAAAGACGACTATACAAGGGTATGAATACTAGGAGTTGGAGATCAGTGTGGCCATCTGGGAGCCTGGCTACCACAATGGGCAAGAAGAGAAGCAGGAATACTTGTTAGGAGGCTATTGCCGTGGGTGTGGAAGTCTGGTAAATGGATCATGTGGATCATGTATCCTACTGTGGGGTATTTATTATGTTGTACATTTCTTCTCTTCCCAGGCTGCCGGCGAGATCAGGATGGCTATTACTGGATCACTGGCAGAATTGATGACATGCTGAATGTATCTGGTGAGGGCCAGGGACCATTTTCCCTTATTAGCCCTGTTCTCCCAGCAACTCCTAGCCAAAGCCTTCCAAGAGAGCCAGGGTGTCCTGTGGCCAGACCATACTTGGAGTGAGGCATTCAGTTCTAGGCCCAGGTTTTGGAGGAAGAGTGATAAACAGTGGAATGTGCCTAGAGGAGGGAAACTGGTATGGTGGGGCAACTGTTATGTTGAGCTATGAATGAAGGGCCTTCCCCATTTGACCAGACCAGGACTGCCCTGTAGGCACAGATGGAACAGGGGTCAAGGCAGAGGCTGGGATCTCTCTCATGGCACTTCCTTTCCCTTGACAAGGACACCTGCTGAGCACGGCCGAAGTGGAATCAGCACTTGTGGAACATGAGGCTGTTGCCGAGGCAGCCGTAGTCAGCCACCCTCATCCTGTGAAGGGCGAATGCCTCTACTGTTTTGTCACTCTGTGTGATGGCCACACCTTTAGCCCCACCCTCACAGAGGAGCTCAAGAAGCAGAGTAAGGAAGCCTCCCTGGGCAGGGGCTGCAGGGTCTGTCCTGATGGTCCAGTTACCACAGCAGGTTGGGTGGGGGTGCTGGAGTGAGCTGCTTCCCAAACCACAAACAGATCCCAGGGGGCCTTGGGGCTGATTGTCCTCTTCCCAGTCAGTCTCCACTAGTCTCTCCACCAGGAAAATAATGGCTGACATTTATAGAATCCTTTCTCTCTGCTATCATTGAGCTAAGTAATTTAAATGCATTAATCCATTTAATCCCTATAATCAAGATCTAAGAAATAGATCTTATTTTTATCTTCCTTCTAAAGATGCAGAAATTGAGGCTCAGAGAAGTTAAATCACTTGCCCAAGGCCACACTGCTAGTAAAGTGGGATTTCAACTCAAGCAGGCCATTCTAGAGCTTGAGTTCCATGAAAGTAGATTAAGATAAAATAATAGTAAGTAAAGAGACAGTGTGTTAAAAAGAAAGACAGACAGGCAGTGAGCCTGAGACTAATTCTGTGGCTAGGGACTTGAAAGGGAAATGAGTGGGGAACAAAGCTATCTGTACCTTGGATTTTGGGAGCCTAGCTAAGGGTACTGAAGAAATGCTTAATGATTTGTTGGTTACAGTTAGAGAAAAGATTGGCCCCATTGCCACACCGGATTACATCCAGAATGCACCTGGCTTGCCTAAAACCCGCTCAGGTATGTTCAGAGGCCCCAAGGGTTTGGGAAAGGGATTGGCCAAAGCCCAGTGGTTGTGGAATGTGTGTGGATGGAAGCCTTTGGCAGGGCTGGAGGGGGTCAGTGCTGTCACCAGGTAACCAGAAGCCTGTGGTCTCCCAGGGAAAATCATGAGGCGGGTGCTTCGGAAGATCGCTCAGAATGACCATGACCTGGGGGACATGTCTACTGTGGCTGATCCATCTGTCATCCGCCAGCTCTTCACTCACCGCTGCCTGACCATCCAGTGAACAAGATCCTGCCTTTACTCAGGATTCTCCCTGCTTGGCTTTCCAAAGTTTTGCCCACCCTCCCTGTCCCTATCCAGGAGCTCTGAGGGCCAGTGCTGACCCATACCACCTCCCTCGACCAACTGTCTGAGACCAAGGACCAGCTTTGCCCCTGGGAGGAGGCAACTTACTGTGACTTCCAGGCAGATGGGACAGGACCCAGTTCAGACTCAGGTTGCTGTGCCCCTAGACTGCAAAGAGCCCTTGGAGCCCAGAATAGGGACCTGAAGGTCACGTTCCCAACACAAGTTAAATGTTCAGAGGGCAAGTTGAGGGCCTAGACTGAAAAAGGGAGGCAGCTCTGTAATCCTATGTCACCTCTCAGGAAGCACCAGTACTTATCTTGGACATGCACTTGCTCTTAGAAATGCCTGTTTGTGAGTCCTGGAACAATTGATTATTATTTTTTTAAACACTTTGCTGCTTCTGTTCTGGATCTGAATTCCCTTTTGTGCCAGGTGGCAGTGCTTGTCTGCCCATTTGCTCCAAGAGCTATGCAGGCAGGCTCAGTTTCCAGATCATCTGCTGCTTTGCAGGAGTAAATATGTTTTGTTCGTAGGGCCAGAGGAGCCTGTCTTCCTTGTCCTCTGTTCCCACCCTCCCCAAAAGAAGAGTACTGCCCATGAGGGACACTCTCAGATGAAACTCTCTCTTCTTGCCCCGGTCATGCTCAAGCTCTGTGGTTGTAGGAATAAAGTCTGTGACCTCAAGAAGGCAGTGACTTGTTTTGTTAGGTATCTTACAGGCTGTATACTTGCTAGCTGCTCTGATTTGTGTCAGGGCTGGGAAGGGGAGTGGTTTTACCCAGGAATACCCCAATATCCTCTTTCTAGAACTTTTGGTTTGGGTGGAGCCAGACAGGGTTTCACACATAGGCCCTTTGACAAGCTCCTGAGCTAAGCAGGAAAGCAACTGAAGCCAGTTCACATTTGTGATGTCCCATCATGGTTGCCCTCCCTCCCCAGCTGCTGCCAGGAACCCTCTTTTCTCCCTATGATCCTGTGGGAGCATTACTGAATGACTAAGGATTAGAACTTCAGGGTCCTATCCATAGAGTCTGGGGCTAGGGAGACTCTAATTATAGCCAAGTCACTGCCCCTGCTCCAATCCACCTTAAGTGGGCTGACCCAGATTATAGCTTCTCCCTCCCCTAAATGCACAGAACAAGGAATCACAGAGTCAGCAATGTAGTTTTATTTAAGGCAGAGGTGGGGAAAGGCTATGCCCCTCCACTCCCCTCCTCCTACCCCTCAGTCCTATTCCAAGTCAGACAGTGGAACCTACTGAAAAGGCTGAAGAGGAGCTGACTGGAGGGTGGCAGGGTTATGAACCCTTACCTCAGATCAACTTCCCTCCAGCTGTACCCACATCCCCTGAGGATTTAGGGGCCTCTAAATCTCACCTAAGGGAAACACAGCTTTGCTGGTTCTCAGATGGGAGAGCTGGGGGAAGGTACCCAGCATTCACCTCCATGAAGACCGTGGAGATCTCTAGAAGAGACCTGCCCTCCCAAGGTTTGGGGAGGGCAGCCCCTCATGAGGGTTAGGAGAGGAATGACAAGTAGGAATAGAAGGCCTCTTGAGCGAAGTTCCAGAAGGCCTGGCTGTGCCCTCACACAGGGTATGGGTTGTCTAGGACTGCCACTCCTGCTGCCACACCACCATCTGCATGCACGATGGCTTTGGTTCGAAGCAGGTGTCCCACGTGCTTGTTCATCACCAATGTCTTTCCCTGCCTATAGAAATGAGGGCAGAAGACACACAACTCCGTCACCTGGACTCAGCCCCCAAACCCAGGACTTTCCCTGGTCCCAGCTGAGCAATGGGTGACTGACTACACCTAGAATGTGCTAGGATTTTAGAATCAGATTTGGGTTTGCATCCTAGCTTGGAAATTACTAACTTTGTGTCTTTGAGCAAGTCACTCAGCCTTTCTAAATATCAATTTCCTCAACTTAAAATAGGGATAATAAGGGCCGGCCCTGTGGCTGAGTGGTTAAGTTCGCACGCTCTGTTTTGGTGGCCGAGGGTTTCACTAGTTTGGATCCTGGGCGTGGACCTAGCACCGCTCATCAGGCCATGCTGAAGTGGCGTCTCACATAGCACAGCCAGAAGGACCTACAACTAGAATATACAACTATGTACTGGGGGGCTTTTGGGAGAAGAAGAAGAAAAAAAGGAAGATTGGCAATAGATGTTAGCTCAGGTGCCAATCTTTGAAAAAAAAAAAAGAATAAAATAGGGATAATACCTCTCACTTTACAAGATGGTCACAAGGATTAAATAAAGCAGGAAAAGCACTTAGCATGATGCCAGGCTCACATTTCATGTTCTGTAGCTGTAAATTTCCTTCTTTACATCTTTCTCAAGATGGCTGTGGTATGGGGCGGTGGGAGTTGGGGAGGAAGCGGCAGGGAGAGATGCTGCAAGTGGTTAGAGGGGAAGACTAGAGAGAGAGCAGGCTCTGGTGGGGAGCACGGTAGGATCTGGTATTCCTACCTTGCCCTGACTTTGGAGTGAGTCTTTTGCAGAGAGTGGTATGAGGGACCAGGAACTGTTCCTTACAAATTCCCAAGTCTTCCTCTCTTCCTGATACTTTAGTGCTCAAACCCAAACCCAGGAGCCACTCAGCTTTTCTTTTCTTTTTTTTTTTGTTTAAAGATTTTATTTTATTTTCCTTTTTCTCTCAAAGCTCCCTGGTACATAGTGGTGTAGTGTTTAGTTGTGGGTCCTTCTAGTTGTGGCATGTGGAACGCCACCTCAGCATGGCTTGATGAGCTGTGCCATGTCCGCGCCCAGGATTCGAACTGGTGAAACCCTGGGCCACCGAAGCAGAGTGTGTGAACTTAACCACTCAGCCATGGGGCTGGCCCCTGACTCAGCTTTTCAAAGCCACTGAGTATCCTCTAGTTGGCCCATCCCACCTTTCCTCAGAATCCCTGGTGGCCTGGGAGCTGGACCCAAACTCTCTTCTTCCCTGGGGTCTCCTTCTAGTCCAGGATTATTTTCTCATCCATCTTGATATATCTTGGAATTTCCTTTATAGTTGCAAAGCACTTCTCATCTGGGCTTCATTCGATAGCCCTGTGAGGTGGGCAGGTCTTGGGTCTTTGCCCTCATTTACGAGATAAGGAAACAGGTAACAGCTAGGGATTGGCAGACCTGAGAATGAAGCCCAGGACTCCTGCTCCCTGTCCAGTGCTCCCTCTGGGCTCACTTGGCTGGCCCTCTGGCAAGGAGGAGCCCCTCCTGACTGGCTCACCTGACATAGACCCCGAAGATGCCCAGCTCTGAGATGCACTGGTCCACTCGGGTAGGGCTGCCAGGACGTAGCAAGCAATTCCCAAAAGGCTCAGGTTCGATCTTCTCCATGAGGATGTAGGAGGCCCTCTCCTCGCTGTCCTTCAGCTGCTCCAGGGCCTGCACCATCTCCTCCCCATATAGGTTGTTACCTGCAATTCCACTGGCCAGTCACTCTGGACCCTCTACCCACCTTCTCCACCCTGTGCCCCCCTCTTCTTGGGCTAGGTGGGCAAGTCAGCAGCCTCAGTTCCTGACATCAGCTCAGTGAAGCCAGGGCAGGCCTGGCTCCAAGAAGGGAATGTCACCTTAATAGGAGAGCCCTTACTCACACAAGCGAACACACCTTCCACCATACCACCCTGCCCTGGTTCTCCTCCTGCCTGTCTATAGCTGTTCCTTCTCAGCCTCCCTGACTGGCTCCTGCCCCTCTTAAATGTTAGGATTCCCAAGGAATCAGTCCTCCACCCTTGCTTTCTTCTCCATGTACACACTTTTTTCAGGGATATCTCTTCCAAGGCTCCATCTATATCCTGTAACTTGTTAACTCCCAACTCTTAACTCTAGCACCCTGCTCTAGACATCGCATGGATACACCATGGGCCCCCAAAACAAACTCAACATGTTCAAACAGAACTCATTACTTCTGTCTGAACTTGCCTCTCTCCTGGACCTTCCTATTCCCAATCAGGTGAAAGCCATCCCTGAGTCATATTTAACTCCTCCCTCTCCATTACCTGTCACTAACTGGGACATATCTCTTCAGTCTGTACTCCACTCTGTCATGGCCCTAGTCCAGGCCTCTACATTGCTCTTCTGGACAACTATACCAGCCTCCTCTAGGGTATCTCTGCTACCAATGTCTCCCCTCATTCCAGGACATGCTCTATCATGGCTGAAACATGGATCCTGGATCAATTGTGTGTCCCTTCCTTCCTTAACTCTCTAATGGCTTCCCACTACCTTAGGATAAAATCCAATTTCCTACATATATTCAACGTCCTTTATAATCAAGTCTCAACCATCTGTTCCAGCCCAAATCCCCGCCTCCTCCTATATTCCACACTGCACTCCAGCCTCACCAGTTACTCAATCTCCAAACGTACCAGACTTTCATGGGTCAGTGCTTTTGCTTGAGGTTGCTCCTTCTATATGGAATGCTCTTCCCCCTTTTCCACCTGGGAAACTCTTACCTATCCCTTAAGACCAAGATCAAAAAATCATATCTTCTGGGTCTGTGAGGCAGACATGACCCCTGCCCTCAAGGAGTTCAAATGAGGCAAGAAGACATCCAACCTTCTGATATGCCCCATCCCACTTCCCCACAATCCATCCTCAGGCACCTCACACTAAATTTGTCCAAACCCTCCAGTGCTGTTTAATCAGATTTCTCTGTGTTCCACAGGTCTCCTGGGACACTGTCCAAGGTGAGGGCCTGTGTCAGTTCTCCTTGTATTCCCCCAGAGCCTGGGACTGCCCATAGTAAGTGCTGGTTAGCACTAGTGACAGCCTGCTAGCACCCTTTCACTGAATAGCCCTGCAAAGGGGGAAACCACCTACCTCCACCCTCTCTCTGGGGCTTTAGCACAAACCGGCTGGGAGCAGCAAGGGCCTTAGCGATGGCCTGATCCCCTTCTTCACCCTGGCAGGAGGCAAGAAAGCAGTCACCAGCAGTTTTAGTCCAAAGAGGCAGGAGCTGAGGTCCTGCTGGGTGTGCAGAGCACCACCAGAGGAAGAGTAGGATGAGGAAGAGCTGTAAGCCCTCTTAGCCTAGATGCTACTATCTGGATGTGAACCCCAAATAACCCTGCAGCAGCAAGTACAATGAGAACAAGCTTTCTCTGGCAACAGTTCAGGGTTCTACAGCAGGAGGCCTGGAAAACAGGTACAGATATTGCTGTTCTTGCTGTCTGCCTCAGCCCCTTCCCCTGGTTACCATCCTCATCTCTACGTTTGCTGAGATTCAAGCTCCCCTCCCCATGGCTCTAGGCATTCTCACAGAACATCAGTGACCCAAGTCCAGCCTAGAGCCAGCTCCAGCCTCCTCAATACACTGGGCTGTGGGTCCCTACCACCTGGGAGGGCTGTGGTAAGAGAAATAGGCTGCCCACACACCATATCCAGTGAGTAGAGGCCAGCAAAGGTGGCACGGAGGCGGGCCACAGCCTGAGGCTGGCCAGGAAGCAACACCTCCAGCATGCCCACTCTGCTCAGCTCCTGCTGCACCTTCTTAGTCCCAGCCAGCTGAGTGGCAATGTCTGGGCACTTGACAGCACATGACCTCTCCAGCAGCAGGCGTGCTTCCCAGTTCTGCAGAGAGAAGAAAACAAAAGGAATTCTTCTTTATTTCACTTCAGCTGAACTTTACTGAGCATTCATCAGGTGCCAGGTATCCTGCTTTCTATCCTCACATTCATTATCTCCCAGGGTCATTGCAACATCCTTGTGAGGCAGGTGTGGCCCCTCTCAATCTACAGGATTCTTGCCCTCAGGGAGCTCACCATCTAGCACAATGATACATGACTGTAAGTGAAAGGGAAAATGACAAAAGGTGTAAGGGTGTAGAAAAATAGACGAGGAGGTTAGAAATGGGTAGGGCACTTGTTTGTGAGCTCAGCTTCCTACTGTACTCCAAATAAAATCCAAACTCCTTACCACAGCCTGCAAGACCCTGCAGGATTACCTCCTGTCTCCTTTTCAACGTCATTCCATGCCATCCCTCCATCTCACTCCCATATTCTAGCCACACAGGCCTGTCAGTCCTCAAACACACAAACATCATCCCACCTCAGGGAATGATGCTTTCCTTCTGCCTAGAATTCTTTTCCTTTTGGCTTTCCCAATGGATGGTTGGATCCTTTTCATTCTTAAGTCTTGGCTCAAAGTCACCTTCTCAAACCACCCTATTTAATGTGGGTTTCCCCATGATTCTCTATTTTTTCACTCTGTTGTTTCATTCAAAGCGTTTCTCCCAACTAGGGAAAAAAACATTTTTTTTCTATTTCTGTGTACTTTCTGATGCCCATCTCCCTTACCAAACTGTGAGCTCCATGAGGAATGGACCCTTGTCTGTCTCGTTTCCTGTTGTATCTCCAGTGTCCAACACAGTGCCTGGAGCTTTGTATGTGCTTAATAAATATTATTGTTGTTTAATGAGGTGAAATCTGAGTGGACAGGTAGAACCTGACAGGTGAGACTCAACAGGGAAGAGGTACCCTGGTTAACAGAATAATATGAGCAAAGGCCTGCAGGTGGGTAAGCACAGGATGAATGTCTGGTGTGCCAGGAGTTTAAGGTGTGAGAGGCAAGGAAACAGCAGAGGGTCATGCCTTCCAGCTCTAGTCCCCATTCTCAGGCACTGGGGGGACAGTCTGTCCTTGACTCCAGACCACATCAAACTGCCCACAGTATGATCAAGCCTATGGCCTGAGGAGCAATGCCCCCTCCTCATCCTACCTCCGCCTCTGTCTGTGCCTTCCTTCCATTGACACAATCAGTCCACCTGCAGCACCTTTGTCTGGTCTTCACCAACAAGCCCAGCCACCTAACTACTAGGCTGGTGTCCAGGTAGAGTTATAGGTGCCCAGAATATCAGAGATAAACCCAGAGAAGTACTCCATTATGTTCGAAGTGGGGAAGCAAAACTCAGAAAAGGGCAGGGGCTTGCCCAGGGTCACCTAGCAAGACACTAAGCCTCGCAGATTTATCTCCATGTTCTAAGTCTGGTCTGAGTTTCTCAGTTCCCTAAAAATGTCCTCTTCCTTATGCACTAATTTCCTTCCTTGTTAGCTCAACCTCTTCTCTCTTTTTAAACTTTTCTTTGGCCCCTTTCCCCAAACTCCCTGTCCTGGAACCTGGATCCACTTTCCCAATGGACAGTTTCTCTCTTTTCCAGTCAGCAGGTTCCCACCACTGCTAACCACTTTCTAGACGAAAGGACCGTCTATAGAGCTGCCACCTCTGTGGAGCTGCATTTATAGAGCTGGGCCTTAGGGAGAATCCTATATTCAAAGAATTACAGATCTGGAAGGAGCTACCTCAATTTTCTACTGTAGGTCCCTCAGCTTACAGAAACTGAGCCCAGAAAGGACCAGGGACCTGCCCATGGTCTCACACAGGCAGAGCCAAAGGCTCATGACCCCAGCCCACTGCTCATGGTATTTTCTAATTTCCTCCTTTACCTTCTCTCAACTGAAAGCAGGGCTTCTTAGCCTCTCCATGCTATGGATTAGGGGCAGGGTGAGAAGAATGATATACTTGCAATGCCATTGGACTGCGAGTCAGAAAGACTTGGAACTCCCTGTGGGACCTTAGACAAGCCCCTGCATCTCTCCAAACTTTAGTTTCTCCAGCTGTATAATGGGGATATTTATATGCCTCAAAGGGTGGTCATAAGGATTAAATGAAATAATGGAGGTGGAAAGTAATTTTGAAACTACATGGTAGGATAGCAAGATAAGGTGTGTCATTAAAATGAAAGGACAGGTGATAAAAACTTTCTGATGCAGATAAAAGAAAGGTAAGAGTTGGCAGGAAAGAAATGGTCAGTGGCATGATGGAACTGGTTTGCATGAGCTGACTGTAACCATCTCTTCCCAACTCTGTGTTCAGAGATGTTAACTGGGTAGCTTGAAATTGGCCATGATGGGAATAGTTACACCATAGAAAGTAGCAAATGCTACAAATTGAGGCTTCCCCTGACGCAAGAAAGATGATTTTTAAGCATTTAACAACATATCTCTAGAAACAGTGTGAATGGCTAAAGCACCGTGGATTCCTGAGGATTCAGATTCTAGAAGACAGTGTGTTTGTAGAGAGTGAAAGGTAGCAAAAAGTCTGTGGGAGGATAGGCAGTTCCAGCAGCAAGTTCCCTGAGGAAGAACTGAAGCCAGGGCTCAGGGAAAAACCCAGGTTGTTTTGACACCCCAGCTGGGTCTCTGAGGAATGATGGTGGGTCCCAGGAGGCAAAGAATGGTCTAACAAAAAATACCAACCTGTTGACTGTACTGACTCGGCATGTAGCCATCCCGGAAGTAAACAACAGCAACTTCCTGGCCATCCCTAGAGCACAGGATGGAAAAAGCTGTTGTGTTAAATTATAACTGATGTATTCAGTGGTTCACTCTATTTTAGAGTACATCAAAATGAGTTTGGCTTCTTTGAAAGTCAGTCCACAGGGGTAGCTTGGACAAGGGTTCACTGGAAGCAGTGAAAGTAGATACCCACACCACCACTGTTTCCACTAAAAACATGGAGGTGTACAGTAAAGAATGCTTTAGAATATTCTAGATCTAGGCATTCTAGGAAGGCCAGAGGTAAATAAGAAGGCAACCAGAATCAAATTAGGTAAATTGAAAAAAAGAGTAGGCTCAAAATTACCAAGCAGCAGAATCACATTGCTGTGCTTAGCAAAATATACTTGTACTCACACTGCTTAAAGTAACTGAAAACAGGCCAAGATTTTTAAAAACAGCAGAGGTGAGGGTGGGGAGATGCAAAATTGTGAATCTAGTTAAGACACAGACTGTCTTTTTTAACTCCTTCCCCTTTTCTTTGATTTATTTCATATTGTATGCTTTATCTGGAAAGTACATTAATAACTTTGTGTTGTTACATTAAAAGCACATTTTAAAAATAGTAAGTGGTATTGTGAAATTTCATGGAGGTTCTTAATTTTAAGACTCACAAAGTTCTAAATATGTGTTGTGCAAGCAGTGCTACCCAAATATGTGGTACTAAAGTCACCAGTGGTGGCCCCTGGAGGGAAGCACAGGGCCTGGCTTGGAACACAAATCCAGGCTCCTTGAGGTCTTGCCTGAGCTCAGAGAGCAGCTCCCATATCAATCACAGAATGAGCCGGCTACTCCTCTTCGTCTCTGACTGCCCAGCCTCTCTGACTCGACCAGACACCGAGAGGGGCAAAAAAACATTTGGGAGCCTGGGGACATATGAAAACCAAAGTTGTTTTAAGAAGGCCCTTATCCAGAATGTCAGTAGCTCTGATACAACCCTTTGGAAGCAGAACTTGGCTAGCCTTCTTCAGAATTTCCTGGGATGATGGGATATTTCAGAGTTCACCCCTAAAATTCAGAGAGAAGGAAGCCCTCATCATATCTCCCAGAAGAAAGGATCGTTTGGGAGGATGTTTCTTAAACCAGCGCTCTATTGGATCCTTGGGGAATGCTCCCTGAACACTTACATAAACAGCCTTCGGTCTTGGTCCAGAGATCCCTTTTCAAAGACATCTTCAAACCTTCGCCGGATTACATGGATATTCCTTGGAAAGATAGGCAAGGGTCAGAGGGAGTGGATAGTCTGTTCTGAGTGGCTCTCCCCAATCCTGGGGCTACATCTGGAGGTCTCCCCTTCTTTACTTACCTGGCCAGTAGCTCATTCTCTATGGCACGCTGGTCAAATATGTTCCTTTCCTTCTCTTGTGCAATCAGTAGCACCAGAGCACTGGGGAAAGAGCACAAGTGGTCCAAGCTGGCTACAAAGCTTGTCCTCCCTCTGACTCACCCACTTCAGGAATGAGAATGAGAACACATCTTCCCTGAAAGAGCAAATTGTTCTCTCAGCTCAGGTCTGCCCCAGGCATAGACACCTGAAGCTACAACATGTTATTTCCCAAAAATAGGAAAATTGAAAAAAATGAAAATGTCTCTGCCTCTTCTCCAGTAGGTAGACAAAATATTATAATTTTCTGTGCAAATTAAAATTTAGATTTAAAACCATCTCAAAAAGCTAAGAGGACTTTTTCTTAGAACTTAACATAATGATTCTAAAATCTTTCTGGAAGAATAAACAGGTAAGAATACTTAAAAATATTTTGTAAAAGAACAATGCTGGGAGTTAGGGGCTGATGACCCTATTACTCGATTGTAAAGCATATAATAAAAGAATGTGTGGTTCTTGCATGAAACATTAGAATAGCTCATTAGAACACCTACAGAAACTCTATAGAGCCAACTATAAATAAGGCACTATCTCTTGGGGCCTCCCAACATTTCTGTGATGTACCCAGGGTCACGTTTGGTCCTACAGTACTAATGGGATCACTGTGGCTTACTTGGTCTCTTCCTCTCTGCTTATCCACATGTTTCTTAAAGAAGCAGGAGCTCAAGAACTCCAGGAAAAGCTAATGTCAGAGAACTGTTTGGCTACCAACGAAGCTATCTTCAGTTGTCAAAGACAGGTCCAGTCCCCCACCACACTCTCTTACAGCCAACGCTCAGCAGTACTAAACTCCGTTTTTGCTGTAGCTGTACTGCTCAGTGCCAGTGGCTTCTTGCTGAGACTCCTAGATGGCCAGACTTTGGCTTAGAATTCCAAGTGTGGATTCCTGACCTCCTATACTTTGCCTCTTGTCTGTTTGTCTCTGCTTCTCCCTACCTCAGCTGAATCTCTTGGACTACACTGTGCCTGACTCCTTTCCCCTTAGCCGAAATACAGATTCTAGCATGCCCTCTCTCCTGGCCTGTTTGAAATCTTTTGAGGTCAGACATGACATTAAGCTGACTCTTGACTTGAGTTGGGAATCTGAGAGCCAAGCTAGAAATGGTGCTCTCACAAGCCATCTTGCCATGAGAGAGTCCCGGGGGCCAGTGGTCTTGCTCTTCACTTTATAGCCTCATCTGCTCTGCTCGTGGGCGGGAAGGTGGCACCTGGCCCAGGCTGGCCTTCCTCCAAGAAACTGTGGAGGAGGGTGGCTGTTGGCTGTAGGTTGAAGTGGAGCGGCACGCCCTGGTTAAGTAAGTCAGCCTGCCTCCTGCCAAATCATCGGAGCTAGACTCGGAAAAGGGATTCTACCTCCTCCTGTCTGTACTTCTGGGCAGTCTGTCGGGAGCAGGACTAGCAACATTCTCAGCTAAGAAAGGTAAAGTGGCAATAGCATGCTGGCTAGGAGAGGACTCCTGAGTCCCACTCTCAGCTCTGCCAGTGACTTGTGGTATGTCCTTGGGCAAGTCAGGGCCTTTCCTCGGGCCTCGATTTTCCCATCTATAAAATAAGGGTGTTAAATAGATCATAGTTCCCAACCTTTTATACCAAGAATCCCCTTTTCTTAACCCTACTCATTCCAACCACAGACACTATATTTTGAGAGTCTGAATAAATGTCTTAATTGAAATGATAATTCATTTTCCAGGCTTCCTTTAAAAAATGCTTAAGAAGTATGAGCTAATTTCTGAAAATTCATCTGCTCTACAAATTGTTCTGCCTTCGTTTTTCAATATATGGGACCATTCAATCTATGAGACCTTAGTTTTTCTACGGGATCATTCCTCGTGGAAGCAGAAGAGTGTAGTAAGGAGAACACAGGCTTTAGAGGCAGAGAGACATGAATTCTAAACTTACCAGCTGTGTGACTTTGGGCAAGTTATTCAACTTCTCTGAGCTCTCAGTTTGCTCTTGTGTAAAATAAAACTAGTGCTCCTTAAATAGTAGCCATTATTGTTATAATTATTCAAAATAACACATAATGATCCTCATCAAGTGTTTTAAAGCATTTTTCAAACCCAGGATTTCATTTAATTCTCATTACCACTCTTTTAGGTATTATTACTCTCATTTTACAAATGAGGAAACTAACATTCAGAGAAAAGAACAAACTTAATGAAGGTCATGTGCTGGGTCAGTAGAAGTGCCTGTTTGATTCTCAGAATGAAGGAAGCCAGTACTGGCTCAGGTGTCCCGCAGCTCTTACCCACCAGCACCTAATTCTGGGCACATGAGTCTTTTCTTTGCATGTTATTCACAGCCTGGCAGGAGAAACCCTTTGCAGTGTTTGTCCACCAGCAGTTCCCCAGCTGACCCATCTCCTGGCTTTACTCTCTTAAAATATGACCCATCTGAGTTCTACTTGACAAAACGTTCGTCCGATGACTTCTAAATGCTCAGAGTCTGAGGTTTCTTGAGTCTTGGTGAGGCTTAGCAAGCCCAGAGAGGCTCTCTGGGAGGCAATAAAGTAATTAAGAATGCAGGTTCTGGAGGAAGGTGGACTCTGGGCTCTCTCACCAACTCACCACTTGACCTCGAACAATTCACTTCACTTCTCTAAACCTCAGTTTCCTCATCTGTAAAATGGGGGATATGAATAGTACCTATCTTGGAGTGGTCGATATAAGGATTCAATGAGATCTTGTATGAAAAGCGCTTAGCACAAAGTGTGGCACTAGTAAGAGCTCATTAAGGGCTATGTTAGCATTGCAATGACTTGGTACAGTGGCCCCTCACTTATCCAGGAGTCACTTACCTAGCATCATCACACATCTGGAAGATGGCTGAGAAATAGGAAGGAAGCAAAAAAATGCCTCTAAGCAGTTAAAACAGACACTACAAAATCCCTAAATCAAAGCTTATGCATTTACTCATCAGAGGCCCTCACACTCATTAGACCCAATCAAAACAACCCAGGTCATTTGCTTTCCCAAACCACAGCAAATCAGAAAGGAGGTATAGGGATGGGAGTGGAGCATTCCAATTCAAGGACACTGACAGCAGTAAGAAGAGTGAGCTGATAGAAAAACTATGAAGAAAAATAATGAGAACTTAAATCCTAACAGTTGGGCCCATTAGTGCAGGAAAATAGCCTCACATGCCTCTCTCTCGGTAACACCTCTTCATTACATCAAATGCAATCACTGACATTCATAATGATGACCTCTAGCCAACAAGAAAAGATTATAGTCAGTATCTCTTATTTAAGAAGGAAGCCCAAAATGCCATTAAAATAATTTTGATACTTCAAAGTGTAAGATTCTTTTCCTAAAAAAATTCACTCATTCCCCAATATGTCAGGCAAAGAAGTTGCTGCACCCACAAATGCTGAATCCAAAGCAGGATTCTGCTGACACTTTTTCTCCCTCTTACTTGGCTGAGCCGTAGAGCTCCCAGGCTTTTGCGATCCCCAGGGCCAGTCCCTCGCTGGGATTATTGGAGAGGATCTTGGCAGCTTCTTTGGTTTTACTCAGGACATTGAGAACATGTCTGTTGGAAGAGAGATGTCTGTTCATAACTGGATGGACCTGGAAGACTCCTCTGCCTGTGACTCACAGACATAGGAACATCACTTTGAGAATCAGCTGACCACTAAAAAGCATCTTACCATCACGTTCCTATAGGATCCACCACAGCCTGGAATATGCTGGGCTGCCCTAACTCTGGCCCCTGGTGTACATGCCCTGAGGAGCCTTGAGACCCTTTGCTTCCACTCCACACCAGCCTCCCAATGAGCTGGAAGCCCTTTCCCTGAGCCCGAGGTGCTGTCTGGAATCCTGCTGCAGACCATCTGGAATCAGAGCAACCCGGAGCATCACTGCTAGCTAGAAGTGCATGCTACTAGGGTCCAGCCCTCAGATAGGAAGCCCTTGAATTCTTCTCTACCTTGGATTCTGACCTCCTTTCAGGCCTTCAAACACGTAAGCTTTTTTTCACCCGAGGACCCTCGCAGATACTGTTCCCTCTGCTGGAATACTAACTTGTACAATGAGGTGGCAGGACTAGATGAACTGTGAGGTTCCTTTTCTCTCTGACACACCAAGAACTAATTACAAGTGGAAACTGTGCTATGGTGGGGAAACACATGACCCAGGGCCCAGGAAGGCATGGGTAGAGTTGGAGATCCCTGCCCTGCCCTGTGATTGTAGGCTCATCAGGCTGTCATCCCACCGGTATGCCCAGGGCTGCTCAAGGGACCCACCGGTGCACAGCTGGGGTCCGGGAGGCCAGGCCGCCAAAGCTGGCAGAGATGGTGTTGATTTCAATCTGTTTCAGGGCTGGGGAGCCATCTGCGTTGTGCTGGAACATGTAGTCTGAGCGATTCAGGCCCAGGAACACAGTCTGTGGGGAAAACTGAAAGCTGAGGACATTTGCCCAGGGGCTGACTCTGAGGGCCTATCTGGAGCATCTAGGTACCGTGAACTCTATGGAGAGAGTAGAGGCACCAGCTAACGCTCTCAGACCCAGTGAATCATTCTTTTGGTCATCTCAGGATTGGCCACTGATATACAAACCCAGTGGGGACCAATCAGAGGCAGATTCCCATGAGCCCAGGGCCTGGGCCAAATTCTTCTGGCAAAAAAACCAAAAAAACGAAAAAAGAGATGGGAGGGGCAGGTTCCAGACTGGGGTGGAATAGGAAATGGTTACCTGGGCAATGCCCTCTTTTAGGACTTGCTTGTGGATGTCAAAGAGACGAGCAGTATAGTCATCCCTTTTGATGGTGCTGGAGGAGGAAACAGAACATTTTCCAGGCTACAGGGAACCTCGAAAGCAAAGGCGTCTCACCCCTGTCCCTTGACTCCTGAATTCTCTCTGGGTCTACTGGCCAACACTTGAACACCCACACCAACCTGTTAGAGGACAGTGGTTTACAACTCAGCTCTAGAGCCAGATGACCTGGGTTCAAATCCCAATTCTACTACTCCCTACTAGGCAACCTCAGAGAATCATTTCACCTCTCTGTGTCTCAGTTTGCTCATCTGTAAAATGAAGAAGAAAATAATTATATTTATATCACAGAGTTCTGGTGAAGAGTAAATGAGATATTGCATGCACAGAACTGAACATAGTGTCTGGTCCTAAGAAGCACTCCAAAATGGCATGTGATATAACCATTTTATACTTGAACAGCTCTGATGGTTGGGAAGCTTTCTGGTTGCCCTGACATTAACTCTCTGTAGCTTCCCTTACACTCAGGGACCTCCTAGGACAAGTCCTCTCTGCCTCTTCCACACCAGCCTCAGAGACTAGAAGGCAGCAGTTATGCCCTGTGCCCCGAAAGATTTTTCTGACTCAAACCAAATATCCTATTATTTTCTTCAACCAGTCCCCATATGATGTGATTTCCTCAGGGAAGCTTCCCTCTCTGGGTCAGGTCTCCCTGTTATGTGGTGTCACAGCACTGCTTGCAGAAGCAATTTTCCATTTTATTTGCCTGATGACTAGTGTCGTCTCTCCTATTTGACAATAAACCACAGGAGGGTGAGAATCGTGTCTGTGCTAGGTCATCATCATGACCCAGTGTGCTGCTGTGACATGTGGCATGAAGTAGGGGCCCATCCAGTATGATTATCTGGAGCCTCAGGAAGAGGCACCCACAGGTAACTAATGCCACACTTGTTGTCTCTCAAGATTCAGGGGGGTCTCTGCATGCCTGCTCAAGCCTGACCTGTAGGCTCCCTTTGTTACAGGGACCCCAGTGAGCCCACATAGCTCAGGCCTGCCATAAAGTTCCTCTGCTCTCCAGCCAGCTCTCTCCTGAGGCCTTTCCCAGCCCTTGGTGAGGAGGAGAGTCCCCAGCTGGGCTTCAGCCTTCAGGAAAGTTGAGACACATTTTCCCTTTTCTAAAGAGGTGCTCAAGGGACCCGCCCAGTGGCGTAGCACTTAAGTTTGCGTGCTCTGCTTTGGCAGCCCAGGTTTGGCCGGTTTGGATCCCAGGTGCGGACCTATGTACCGCCCATCAAGCCATGCTGTGGCAGACATCCCACATATAAAGTAGAGGAAGATGGGCATGGATGTTAGCTCAGGGCTAATCTTCCTCAAGAAAAACAAATAAATAAATAGAGAGGTGCTCCCATTCAACTCCAGACGCTAGGCTGCTATTCTAGCATACGTGATCCTGGGAGTCTTCTTCCTTACAAGCTAGAGTTTGCATGTATTTCAGATGAGAGGGGAACAAGGAAGGCAGGGGTTGCAGAGAGGGGCTGCAGGGAAGGTCTCCCACATAACTGCATCTTTAGGGTAAGGGTCAGAAATCAGGATGCTCATATTTCCCACAATCCAGAATTACAGGTACAAAAGCTATGCCCATCCCAAGAAAGATCTAGGGAAAGGTAGTGGTATGGTTTATATATTCATGACTTACTGGGTTTTTAGCTCCAAGTCAATGGTTTGCAAACTGCTTACCATTACCCTTCTCATTCACCCTCACACCAATCTGCACATTTTATAAAGATTTTGTCTCTAACAAAATAATTGTTTTTTCTTGAAAAATTAATCAGGCATGCAATTATATATATGTCTAGTCTCTCTCGATATATATATACACACACATATACGCAAATATATATATCTCTATATATTTAATTCTAAAGTAAAGAAATTCCCCTTGCCCCGGGGCCTGAAGAGAAAAAAAGATCAAGGGAAAAGAGACAGAGAAGGGTGGATGGAGTGAGCCATTTCAGGGGTTCTGTATCCTCGTCCCCTTGTACAGTGGGGCCAGCTATACTCATCCCACCCAGAGATGAGAGGCCTGACTGACAAGAAAGGGTCAAGGAGAAGAAGTAGAAAACCTGACTTTAAACCCAATAACCTCCCCTGCCCTCTGTTTTCTCTGAAACTAGGCAGATCTTCCCTAATTCCAAATGGAAATTTCAGTCTTCAAAGCAGGGGGTCTCGGATCAGAGAATCACAGAAATGTCACTGTTAGAAGGGACCTTAGATTTAGGCCAACCTCCCCATTTTACAGATGATGAAATTGAGGCCCAGAGAAATAAAGGGACTTCCTTGAGGCCATATAAATAAGTGGTAGAGCCAGGATTAGAAACCCGCTCCCCTGACTTCTACTCCTTTTTATTTCTCCTGTGATACCTGTCCCCGACCTCACCAAGTCAGCTGCCAGAGCAACACCTCATAGCTCCCCAGTCTTTCAGTCCCTCGGTTCTAGCAGCTCCCAGCCCCCCATTGCCCCACTGCCCGGTACCTGGAGAGAGTTTGCTCCAGAAAGGCAGCATTCTGGCTGACAGCATCCACCAGCAAGTTGAAGTCCATCTGCACAGCATAGGCCTGCTCCAGCAGGGCACTGGGGACCAGTGAAGGGAAGAGCGTGAAGGGGGCATAGCTCACCACCTGATTAGGGAGAGAGAGTGGGCAGGGGTAAAACACCTATGAATGGGTTGTCTTCCTGCAAATGTAACCCCACGGAGAGTGTGGCCTACATTTAGTGGGGACTGCAAACTGCAGAATAGGGACTACCTCTGGGAAAGGAGGGAGGAGAACAGGATGAGGAAGAGGTACAAAGAGAACTTCTAGACTCTGTAATATTGTATCCTCTACATAAAAAAATGGCAGAAGCAAAACGGCCAAAACAAAGACAAACAAACACAAAAAATTATTGAGCAGTTACTGTGTGCAAGGCACCGTTTTAAATACTTACATGGATCCATCATTTAACCCTATGAGGAAGATACTATTATTATGTATACTTAATATATCGATAAGGGAACTGAGTCTCAGAGCAGTTAAGCAACATGTCTAAAATTATATAAAGCTGTTAAGTGGCACTGGGATTTGAATCAGGATGGTTACTAAACCACACACACACGTACACACAGACACTCTGCTCCTAGCCAGTTGATATCCAAGCCCAGGGCCCTCCCCATGACAGAAACTCACACCCTTGTCCCTTGCCTTCTGATTGGGAGAGAGGGAGAGTCCTGCTGGTAGGGCTGCAGCAGAAGTGAACTCTGGCCCCCAGAGTAGAAGCCGGGAGTGGTCTCCCCGCAGTGTTGGAGATGGTGACTCAGGTTGCCAAGCTTTGAGTTCAGCTGCATTCTGAGTTCTGTGGACTTTGGCAGAGCCAGGAAACCCAAATACCATCTAGGACACTGTTTTTAGAAGAGGATAATGCATTCTGAGATTCCCAACAACAAAAGAAATAGAACTTGGGTAAGTGATTATAAGATGATCTTGTGACTTGTATTATGGAGCATTCCTGACTTTAACCTCTCAGTTAATATCAGTTTGTCATTATGGTAGTACAAGTTTATGGTGCTCAAACTTGGCATTTATATATTTATTTTAGGAATACTATTATTTTGAATAGATAATACAAACACATGACACAAAATTCAAGAGACAGAAGGATACATAGTGAAAAGTATGTCTCACTCCCACCCTGGTCCCAATGACCCAGTTCTCTTCCCCAGAGGCAAATGGTATACTAATGTCTCACATATCCTTCTAGACTAATCTAATGTATATGTATACATACATATTTTCTCTTTTTTTACACACCTAGAAGCATACGATACATACTTTTATGTATTAATATTTCAGAGACACTTATAAACAGGTATATATATTATCTATATAAAAATTTATAAATATTTTAGAGACATTTTCATATATGTTCAAATAGAGCACTCTCATTATTTTTAATGGCTGTATAGTATTCCACTCTTTGGATACACCATAATTTATTGAATCTAGCCGTCTATTATGAACATTTAGGTGGTTTTCTTCCCCCCATTATAAGCACTGCTTCAATGAATATTCTAGAACATACATTCTAGGTATTGCGAGTGAGAAGGTCTATACATTGTAAATTTTTAAAAGCAGCAATGTCAGGTAATTAGGGTAAATCTAATTAGAATTTTGGTAGATAATTCCCAAATTGACATCCTCAGCATCTATTTTAAGACAAAACTGAGGAAGGATATTTGTAAGAGTAAGGTTTTTTCAGCTTGAAGTCTTTATGAATTAGAGTGGGAATTACCGCAGATTATGTAAGGGGTGACCTAATACCCTGAGTGCATGTGTGATGACTACAGGGTCATTTCCTCGGCTTTAAAACTCAGAACTCTGCTCTTCCAACAAGACCCATTTGGCCTGAAAAACTCCCAAAGAGTTTTCTGCTAAGGCTTCACTCTGCCTCTGTCCCCACGACTCCTTATGCCCACTTGACTTCGGGATCAACAGTATACAGCTGTTCTCTGCTGTCCATAGGCTGAAGGCTGAAACACAGTCTTCCACTTGTGATAAGACACAGACAACAGAAATATTCTTTTACTATACGAAAAACTACAGCACATGCGTAACAATAAATACTCTGCTTCCCAGTCAGGAAAACAACAGAGAATGATGGGAAGGAGCAAGAACTCCCATCTCACCTAAAGGGGGCAGCCAGAACTCCACTCTAGCCAACTGTTGCCATGCAGGAAAGTGGGCTAGGGTTGCTGCTGATCTGATTTTTCAAGACTAGCTGGGTATCCAGATTTGATTTTTTTAAAGATTTTATTTTTTCCCTTTTTATCCCCAAAGCCCCCCGGTACACAGTACATAGTTGTATATTCTTCGTTGTGGGTCCTTCTGGTTGTGGCATGTGGGATACTGCCTCAACGTGGCTGGATGAGAGGTGCCATGTCCACGCCCAGGATTCGAACCCACGAAACACTGGGCCTCCTGCAGCAGAGCACGCAAACTTAACCACTCGGCCACTGGGCCAACCCCCAGATTATTTTTTAATTTCATGATTAAAAAAAATAGTTGGCTCTGATTTTTTAAAGACACTTTGGTGAAAAAACTTAACAACGCTTGTCTCTGAGGGAAACCATGGCTGGAGCAAGGAGACTTATTCTAAAGTGAATACCCTTTTGAATTCTGACACCTGTTCATGTATTAAAAAAAATAAATTAACTCCCTAAACGCTGCAGGAGCCAACTATTCAGTCACACATGGCTGGTGTGTAGCCCTGATCTATATAGAATAAAGTTCACATTCTTCTTTCACGCGTATCCAAAGTCTCTTGGCTGTCTGGTTTGGGCCTGCCTTCTTTCCCACTGTATCCATTTATATGCCCCGCATTCAGCTGCATTCTCTTGAAAATTCTTCTCCTTTTCCTGCTTTGGGGTCTCTGCTATACTTTTCCTTTGCCCTCTTTGTCTTCTAAGGTCTAGTTCAATGATCTAGTGCCACTAATGAATTGCTCCTTCTTTCAGGTGTCCTATACAGTATCCTGTGAGAGGCAGTCAAGCATGGAATTCCAGAGCATGAACTCAGGAGGCAAACTCCTTGGGTCTGAATGATGCCTCTGTCGATTATACCACCAATTAAATGACCTCAGACAAGTTACTTAACTTCCCTGGCCTTGGTTTCCTCATCTCTGAAGTGGTGAGGATTAAATGAGTTAGTAATCCCAAAGTATTTAGAAGAGTGCCTGGCACATAGCAAATGCTCAATAAATGATAACTAATGTTTTGCAGCAGGATGTCCATGTTTCCTTATAGAACTGACATTATTTAATTTTGTCTTGTGGTACATTGTCCAACTAGACCATGAGCTCCAGAGGAGACCAGGGCCTCTGGCTGCCTCACCCGTGTATCCTCAGTACCTAGAATGGCCTGGCATAGAAGAGGCACCTAGTGAAGATTTGGAATGAAATCTCACACACACACACACACACACTGCCTGTCTTTTTTTCCGGATTGGGAATATCATTGAGGGCTGTACTTTTTCTAGGCTCCATCAGCTTCCAGAAAGACCAAGTGTTGGACCTTCACACCATATTTGTTGATCAACAGAAGAAGTAAAATCTTGGAAGAGAACACACTTCATCCTGGGTTCAGACGAGCAGTTCAAAAAATCTAAATCTAAGGTCCACAAACCAAACAATTATACTCCCAAAGCCAGAGGCAGACCTTCCACAGCATCAGCCTACTTAGGGAAGAGCCATTCTCATTCACTCGGATCTCAGGAAACATTTATTGAGTCTGGAATCTCCACCAGGGGTCTGAGCACATGGAGACAAAACAGATGTAGCTTAGTAAAAAAAGATGGTGGCAGCTCTTTAGTTACTAATATGGATAATCATAAGGTATACTGTTAAGCAAAATAAATGCAAGGCACAGAAGAGCTTGTCTAGTATGCCTCTTTGTGTAAAAAGTGGGAAAAAGGAATATATACATATTTTCTTGTTATGAATAAACTATTTGAAAGAATAAATATTTTATTTATAAAACACAGGTGACCTTAAGGGCAGGAGAACTGGGTGGCTAGGGAACGTGGAAGAGAGGGTTAAACCATTAACTCTTAGACTCTGAATTTTGAACCATGAAAATGTCTTACCTAGTCACAAGATAAAAGCTTATTTATTTATTTATTTATTATTTTGAGGAAGATTAGCCCTGAGCTAACATCTGCTGCCCATCCTCCTCTTTTTGCTGAGGAAGACTGACCCTGAGCTAACATCCGTGCCCATCTTCCTCCACTTTATATGTGGGATGCCTACCACAGCATGGCTTGCCAAGCGGTGCCATGTCCTCACCCGGGATCCGAACCAGCAAACCCCAAGCCGCAAAAGCGGAATGTGTGCACTTAACCGCTGTGCCACCAGGCTGGCCCCAACAGGTTTTTTTTTTTTTAAGAATGAGGCTTTTAAAAGATGTGGTTTGGACTTAGCGGTTCTACTTTTATATATCAACCCTAGAGAAACACGCATACAGGTGCCCAAATAGGCATGTACATGGATGTTCCCTGGAGTGCTATTTGTAGTCATAAAACATTAGAATTCACCTAAATAGCCATCCGTAGAGGAAAGTTAAACTGTGATCCATCCACACCTGGAATACTATGCATCAGAATGAAGCTGACCCTAATGGAGGAGTTGGAAAGATAGCTTGTTAAAGGAAAAACAAACAAAACCACATATATATGTATATAAAGGCACAGAGAAAGACCTGAAAGGATACACCATAAACAAATTACAGAGAAGGTAGTATAAATAGTGGGTCTTAAAAAATAACAGCTCACTGGGCAAAGTGCTTCACGTGAATTATTTTCTAATTCTCTTACCAACTCAAGGAGGTAGGTCCCGTTATTATCCCTTTTTTATACTTGAAGAAACTGCAGCTGAGAAAGGTTAAGTAACTTGCTTATATCACACTTCAAATCCCAGACTTAAATTTGATGACTCTAGTATGCTGCTTTTTACTTCACATACTTCTAGAAATCAATTTTAGTTATTGAAAAAAATAAAGCAAAAGAGACACGGTCTCTGACCCAAAGGAGCTGCCTCCAGCCTGGCAGAGGCCAGATAATGGGCTGTAGGATCCAAAGCAGTGTGGTCAGTGCTGTGGGGAGAGACCAGGGGCTTACGTTCGAGGAGCTGGGCTCCTGTGAGGTCCTCAGCAACACTCCCTCAGCCAGGGCCCGGTCCACAGCCTGCCGTGCCAGCTCCTCCAGCTGCCGCTCATCCTGTAAGAGGCTCCCCCAGCCAGTGGCCATCCCAACCTGCAACAGAAGGAGAAGGGAGAGCTTGGTGACAGACGGCCTAGGGCCTGCAACCAGTGAAAATGGTAGTGTGGTATAGGAGAGCGAACACTGGCTAGTAGTTCCTAACAACTTCCATGAGCACAAAACAGAAAGCCTGATAAAGCATTTCCAATACTACTCTCTCTTTTGATTCCTAGTACACCGATGGCATTATTCTCACAGTAAGGAAGCAGAGGCTCAGAGAGGTGAAATGACTGGCCGAAGGTAATGACTGGTAGAACCCGGACTTGAACCCAGGCCTCTGGACTCCCAGCCCAATGCTTTTCATTGGAGAAAGAGGCACTAACGTCATATGTGATTGGGGGCAAGTTCCTTCCCCTCCCAGAGCTGCAGATAACCTCCCTGTGAAACAAGGGGGATGGGGTAGACCAGTGGTTTCCAAACCTGGCTGAATACTCTAGGGAACCTGGGAAAAAACATAGATTCCTGGGCCTTACTCAGAGATTCAAGAGATCTGAAGGGAAGGAGAAGATGAAGCCCTGTATTTTTAACAGATTTTCCTGGGATGGGAACCACTGCAATAGATTATTAATTTCTCTTCTAGTTCCAACAAACCTTGTTGGCAGATCTCAAATAAATTACGTGGCGGGGTGTGGGGTGGTGGTTAAAGAGCCCTTTGTGGAATACTATGAAATACAGATAAGGGGAACTCCTCCCTGATACTAACTGAAGCAAACTTACCAGCAGGAAATGATTACACTCCTTGTATGGACATCTATCATCACAGCACCAAAAGACAGAAAATATTTTTGAGAAATCACATTAGCAGGATAGAAAGAACTGAAACCCAAGTGCCTAGTGGGACAGAAGTTCAACTGGCTGCCCAGAGACACACAGAGGTGAACCAACTCACAGCTTGATACTCATTCATTTTGTAGCAGCCCCAGTGGTTGAAGAACATCTGGATAAAAATCTGGAAACGTTGTTCATTAATTCTGTCCTGCCTATTGTCATTTGATTTGAGGAACAGAACATGGTTGCCCAGCTCAGCGGCCCCCAGGAAGAGAGCTAGAGAACGACAAGTAACCTCTTATCACATTCAGCTCCATGACCCTCTCCCCATGACAGAACTGGTGCTAGACCAACTATGAAAGTCTGCTAGCCTCAGCACAATGTTTTGAAAGAATGAGCATGTGATTTCAAGAGGGTCCTGACAACATCTCTGTTGGGTAAGATAGAAAAGGGCAGTCAGAGCAGAGATCAGTCAGTCAGACCTAGGTTTGAATCCATAATAATGTAACTTCCTTTAAAAATAAGATTGGCGTGCGGATTAAATGAGAAAAATCTGTGTGCAGTTCCTTAGCAGTATTCGGAACTCTATACATGAGAGCTTTTTTGGCTGTACCCACATCACAGGTGGGAGACTTGTCAGAGGTCATACACCAGCCAGGTAGCAGAGCCAGGACTAGAACCTGTGACTCTGACATTCAAGCAATTAGCCCTCACCTCTCCACAACTCTAGGCTTCCAACATCTCTGCCTGCTGTTGTGCTTTTGTTTAGTTGGTAAACAATGATTGGCGTTTAACGCCAGTCACTTGACTAGGTAATGAGGATACCAAGAAAGATAAGACATAAAATAATCGCTATGAAAAGTACTAATTGGGCCGTTTGTTTTTCTCATTCTATAGTTTCAATTCTTCTTGTAGCTTTGTTTTGCTGATGACACTCAAATCTCTACCTTTACAGAAGTGCTTTCCTGACCTTCAAATTAGAATATCCATCTTCACTGGGAATCTCCACACAACCACTATAGAATTTGCTGTTGTCTCCCCACAAATCTGCTCCTCCTCTGATGAACCCCACCCAGGCACCAAAGCCTTGTATGTACTTCTCTCCTACACCCCATTATCCTCCAATCCTGAGGATTGTTTCTAAATATAAGGTACTTTGAATTCCTTGATTTCTCTCCATCTCCACTGTTAGGATCCTAGCTCCAGCTACCATCATCTCTTCCCTGGGCATTAAACAGATTCAGAGAGAGGTATACTCAGCGACCAGGATACACCAGCCTCTTTCGGGCTTCCAGGCTTTGGCACGTACTGCTTGCTGTCTCTCTTTGGAACACTCTCCGCCACCCTTGATCAGCGTTCATGACTTAGTTTCCGAAGCCGTCCCTGTTCTCCGCCCAGGGCTTATACAGCCCATTCTTTCCCCCGGACCGTAGGAACAGTGTCTGTCTTGATCACTTCTCTACCTCTAGCGCCTACTACTGTATTCAACATATGTTAAATGAATGAATGATGAATGAATGACAGCCTGGGGCCAGATCACCAAAAGCCTGAAAACGCCCACAAGGAAACCAGTCGAACTTTATCCCAAGGGCGAGGCCAGTGCCTGCGTGGGGCCCGTGCCAACAACACGTTCTCCTGTCCAGGCTTGCCTCACTTCACTGGCCCGCTCGCTCCCACTCTGGACAAAGTTTGCTCCTATCGCTCCCAGTTTTTTTAAAAAACTCTAGCTCTAGTTTCACCGGGACCGCGTCCCCGACAGCAGCCCGATCTGGAGTCAGGAAATCTGGGGAATCTGGGATGGACACGCACCAGCCCAACCTCCTCAGTGGGCACCAGTTTCCCCGTCCCTGCCACAGGATTGAGCAGCAAGATCTCCCGGCCTCCGGGTTCCAATCACTGGCCAGACCCCTCCCTCACATGCTTCCTCCCGAGGAAACATGACCCTTGCCGGCCGCCGTTGCCGCGCCCCAACCTACTCTTTCGTCGTCCGGCCGCACACCGTACTCAGGCCCCTCACGCCGTTATCCGAGGCCCAGGGGGCGGGGCCTCGGTGCAACCCAATGCGCTTGCGCGGGCCGCAAACGATCAGGTCAGGGGCGGAGACCAGTGCCTGTGGAGCTGGACGGCGGCCGGGAAGGGGCAGTCCGTGGGAGGGCTGCGTTGGAGTTAGGGTTGCATCGGCTAGACGCAGGCGGACAGGACCTTGGGAAGGAGGGGAGGAGCAGGGTGGGTCCGCTGGGAGGTACGGGTTTGCGTAGCTCGTGGGTGTCAGAGCTGGTGACGTCCAGTGTAAGATGGGAAAACTGATGCCCAGAATGTCACTCCTTCGATAGTCACTCCGATGGTCACTACTTCGGGGACACAGTTGATGGGGCCAGGTGTGGTAAGAGAGGCCAGAGAGGGGCAGGGACCGGCGCAGGGTCCCATAGCACGTTCAGGGCTGAGCCGCTGTTGGAACCCAGGCTTCTGTTTTCTACCCTGCCGGGCCCCAGAAAAGGCCGCCTGATTTCTCTAGCCCCGGAACAGCGGCAGGAAAAGCCTTAGAGACGAAAGGAAAGCCTTTTCATTTTTCCAGCACTTTTTAAGTTACGAACGTTTGAGGGTGACCCAGTGTTTTTCAAAATGTCCACTATCATTTATATCAGAATCTGGGGCAGTTTTTTTTTAATGCAGATTCTTGATCCCTACCCCCGCCTTACTCCTTGGCAGCCCCCGAATTCTGTAACCGTCTCTTCTCTCTGGGTTGTAATAGGATTCTTCTCAATCTGAAGCTCCTGATATGAATTTTAGTTGAACTGAATTCATCAGTCCAGGCTGTGGGCAATTAACCATGAGTAAGACAGAACCCCTGCTTTCACGTCTGATTAAGGAGGTGGACAGGCAAACAGTGCTTTTCTGGGGAGTCAGGGAATCAGGCTTTTGGAGTCTTGAAGGATGGGTGGGAATGTGTAAGCAGTGAGGAAGTAGGGGTGGAGGTGAGAGGCAGGAATAGGAACAGTGTTCCAAATAGCAGGAACAGAAACAGCAAAGGCATGTAATTCTGAGTGTGGCTAGGCTTGTTTTAGAGACAGTGAGGAGTTTGGTTTAGATACTGAGGCGGGTCTGGGAGTCGCAGCAGGCTGTTGGGAGCTCAGTCTTGGAGAGGGAGCCTTGAATACTGGGTTAAGGAGTTTGGCATTTGTCCAATGAGCAATGGGGAGCTGCCTAAGGTTTTAAGTGGGGGGAGAGAGAAGGTCTGTTTTGTGTGTTAGGTGCTGGTCACAATGTGGCAAATGGTTTGGAAGTGGGGAGACTAGGCCAGAGAGAGATCTCAGAGGGAGTTGGTATGAGATGATGAAGCTTGAGCCGGGGCCATGGGTGAGGAGATGGAGAGAAGGTGACAGATTAAAGAGATAGGAAGGAGAACAACTGATTATAAATCAGTGGCCCGAACCAGAGGCCAGGATGCTTCCAACTCCTTAAACAAAGCATTTACATTGTCAATTTACAATTGTCATTACATTTACGGACAAACTGAGCCCTCCAATCTTGTTGGAGGGAGGGAAGGAATAAGTGGTTATTGCCACAATGGTATTTCCATCATATCCTTCTTTGTCTGCTTTTGTACCTGAGGGAGAGCCTGAAGCAGCAGTTACTATAATAGCCCCAGGTGGCAGGAAAAGCCCACTGTGTTACCAGAAGCAAAGGAAACTATTTCCACTGTAGCATGAAATTAAGAACAAAAAATCATGACCCAGAGTTCTCTGTGCAGGTTCCCCTCTTCCAAGATGTTGCCAAATGGCATATATCAGTGTCTATTGGTGAGATTTGGGTAGGATTCCAGACCTTAACAGCCTTTTGGTTGAGTCCGCTCACATTGTGGCAGGTAAGGTTTTTCTATTCCCATTTTTAGTGGGGCAGCAGAGCCTCAAAAGTTACATGACTTATCCAAGGGCACTCAGCTTGTAGTGGGGCTGGGAGTTAGGGGTTCTTGGCCAAGAGTCTTTCCAGCGAGGCTTTGCCCTTCTTGCTCTCTCTGCCCAGATGTTTTTCCCCTAAATCTGAGCATGACTGGCTCCTTCTTGTCATTCAGATGTTTCCTCTTCAGATGCCGTCCCCACCCCATCAATCTATATCACATTATCCTATGTATTTTCTTAATAGCATCTTTTAGTATCTGAAATTATTAATTTTATTCATCTGATATTTCCCTCCACTAGAGCGTGAGCTCCATGAAAACAGGGACAATATCTGTCTTGTTCAACACTTCACCCCCAGCACCTGAAATGGTGCCTGCCTGCCACATAGTGGTGCTCAATAATATTTGCTGAATGATGGAAATAAGCTGCGTAGGGAGGAAGGGAAGGAAACCAACCTTAGGTGAAAGCTTAGGATGTTTCAGGTACTTCTCATAAACTACCTCATTTAATTTCCTCACAGCTTTTCAAGGTAGGTACTGTATCTCCATTGGGTGGATAAGAAAACATGCTAAGTGAGGTCAAGTCAGTAGTTGGTTACTTTTCTGGCCATAGACTCCTTTAAAAATCTCCATTAGACACAACTGTTTTGCAAACCGTGTGGAGGAATTGAGAGACTTAGGGCCCACTCAGGGATCCGAGATCAAGGAACCCAGGATTAGGGGATTTGCCTGAGGTCTCTCTGGTCCAAAGCTGGTTCCTCACTCTGTGGCAAGTATAGATTCCATTTAGTGGACTACTGGGAACCTGCTGAAGATTCTGGAGCAGGAGATTATGATGCACTGAGCCTTTGAGGTCTCAGACCTGGGTTCAAATTCTGACTCCACATACTAGCAGTGTGACTATGGGCAAGTCTTCTCACCTCTCTGAACCCCACTTCCCCTGCTTTCAAAATGGAACCTGTTTTTTTCCTAATGGTAATCTTTATTGGTCCGCTCACTAAGTGCCGGGTACTTGGCGAATAGCTTTGCAGTTATTATCTCACTTTTCACCACAACCCTGTGAGGTCAGTATTGTTATCATCTCCATTTTACAGCTCGGATGTGGATGCTTGAAGAGGTGTCCTGACTTGCCAAAGATCACACAGTGTGGCACTGTTAGCCATTGTGCTTCCACACACACACTTTGGGATGCTCCATGAGCTCGGCCTTCTCAAAGCTGACTTGAATCCGTTGCAGTCTCCGTTCTTGGTTTGTGGGAACATTTGAGTTTGAATTAGATGAAAAAAGACAATGAGGGCTGCACTCAGCGTGGAGGCCAATCCTTTAACGCTGTATGTCGCCTTTCCCCCTGTGAGGGCCTCTTGATTGGGACATCTCTGTGGTCCCAGGGTCTGCATCGCACGTGGTCTGCATCTCTTTTTAGCAATGACATAATGACATCACCCTGCCTGGTATTTATGAGGCTGTCTCCACCTGGGTGGTGGCTATTGCTTGGCCACTCAGAGTGGAATTTCTGTGTCTTCCAGCCTCTAGCACAGGACTGGCTCAGCAGCGCTGCTCAGGAAATGCCTGTGGAATAAAAGTGAGGTCTATCCCATGTGTTGAGGGTTTAATGCATGCCAGGCCCGTCCAGGACAGTTCATATGTGTTATCTCATTGACACCACCAGGGTAATCCTGGGAGGGAGAAGTTACTGTCCCTATTTCGCTGAGAAGAAACAGAGACTCAGTTGGGCTTTGCTTTAGGCCCACTTGCGGTGATTGAGGGCACTGACTCCAGGGCCTGTGCTCTCATCGTGCTTGGAGAACTCTTGAAGCTGTGGGCTGATAAAGGGGAGACATACTCCTCAGCCCCCAGGAACCTCGGAGACTTTGTAGTCCAGCTCTTAGTTCATCCATGAGGAAACAGAAGCCCAGAAAGAAGAGATGACTGACTGATTGACTTACATTCCCTCTTTCCACTTAGTACTTAGCCACGTACTTTGGGGCAGGATGGGATCTGATTTTACTCAACATTACACCACCCAGGTAGCCCAGTGCCTGATCCACTTGACACTCAGTAAATACTTTTAAGTTTTATTTAATATGAAAACTTTGAGGCATAACGATTAGTGTAACAAACATCCATATACCCACCACGCAGCTTACAAAATGAAACATTGCTAACGTAGCAGAAGGCTCTTGTATGCCCCTCCCCAACGTACCACTTCCCTGAGGTAAAGACTCTTCTGAATTTGGTGTTTATTATTCGTATACAGTTTTGTTTTTTTGAAGATTAACCCTGAGCTAACATCTGCCGCCAATCCTCCTTTTTTGCTGAGGAAGACTGGCCCTGAGCTAACATGTGTGCCCATCTTCCTCTACTCTATATGTGGGACGCCTGCCACAGCATGGCTTGACAAGTGGTACGTAGGTCCACACCCCCGATCCAAACCGGCAAACCCTGGACTGCCAAAGCAGAATGTGTGAACTTAACTGCTGTGCCACTGGTCCGGTCCCCCTATGCATTTTTTTATTGTGATACAATTCATATACCATAAAATTCAACATTTTTAAGTATACAATTCAGTGATTTTTAGTATATTCACGTGATTGCGCGACCATCACGACTGTCTAATTCCAGAACATTTTCATCACCCAAAAAGAAACCGCATACCTCTTAGTGGTCACTCCCCCATTCCTCCTTCTCTCCAGCCCCTGGCAACCACTAATTTGCTGTCTATCTCTATCGATTTGCCTATTCTGGACATTTCATATAAGTGGAATCATAAAATACATGGCCTTTGTGTCTGGCTTCTTTCACTTAGCATAATGGTTTCAAAGTTCATCCATGTTGTAGCATGTGTCAGTATTTCATTCCTTTTTATGACTGCATATTATTCCATTGTGTGGATACACCACATTTTGTTCATCCATCGGTTGATGGACATTTGGGTTGTTTCCACTATGTGCTATCATAAATAATGCTGCTATGAACATTCATCTACAATTTTTTGTGTGGATGTATGTTTTCAATTCTCTTGGGTGTACACCTAGGAATGGACTTGCTGGGTCATATGGAACTCTATGTTTAACTTTTTGAGGAATTGTCGGACTGTTTCCCAAAGCACTATTTTACATTCCCACCAGCAATGTATGAGAGTTCCAATCTTTACATTCTCATCAACACTTGTTATTGTCTGTCTGTTTTATTCGGGCCACTCTAGTGAGTATGAAGTGGTATCTCACTGTGGTTTCAACTTGGATTCCCCTAATGACTAATGATGTTGATCACGTTTTCATATGCTGATTGGCCATTTGTATATCTTCTTTGGAGAAATGTCTATTCAGATATTTTACTCATTTTTAAATTGGGTTATTTGTCTTTTTATTGTTGAGTTATAAGAATTCTTTATATACTCTGGGTACCAGACCCTTACCAGATATATGATATGCACATAGTTTCTCCCATTCTGTGAGTTGTCTTTTCAGTTTCTTGATAGTGTCCTTTGGAGCACAAATGTTTTTAATTTTGATGGAAGTCCAATTCATCTTTTGTTTTTCCTTTGGTTGCCTGTGCCTTGAGTGTCATGTCTAAGAAACTGTTACCTAATCCAAAATCATGAAGATTGACACCTGTGTTGTCTTCTAAGAGTTTTTTTCTTAAAGATTGGCACCTGAGTTAACATCTGTTGCCAATCTTCTTTTTTTTCTTCTTCTTCTTCTCCCAAAAGCCCCCCAGTACATGGTTGTATATTCTAGTTGCAGGTCCATCTGGTTGTGCTGTGTGGGACACCGCCTCAGCATGGCCTGATGAACGGTGCCATGTCTGCACCCAGGATCTGAACGAGTGCAGCCGGCCCCCCTTTCTAAGAGTTTTATAGCTTTTGCTCTTACATTTAGGTCTTTGATTTATTTTGAGTTAATTTTTGTATGTATGTGTGTATGGTTTGAGGAAGGTCTTATGCATTTTTTATCCTTTTACTAGGTGTGTGTTTCTAAACAATATATGATAATATTTTTTTCTGTTTTTTTTACTTTAAATAACATTGCATATTTTCGTGTGCAATTTTTCCATTCAGCCTTATGTAAGGAGAGTCATCCATATTGATAAGGGTAACTCTACTTCATTCATATTCACTTCTCTATAGGTTTCATTGCATAAAAATACCACATTTCACTTACCATTTCTCTTGTGAATGGTCCTTTGGGTTGTCTCTAGTATTTTGCTATTACAAATGGTAAAAGTCTAAAATGTGCCTTCTTGTGCAGTGTGTTGAAGGTCATGAGCATATTCAGATTTACTAGGTAATACAAAATTTCTCTCCTAACTGACTTTGCAAATTTGCGCTCCTGCCAATAATGTTCTTCATCCTCACCAAGATTCAGTATTGTCAGGCTTTTTGGTTTTGCCAGTCTAGTGGGTGTGAAATGATATCTCATTGGGATTTCCCAGAATAATAGCAAAGTTTATTTTTCAGTAAATATTTGCATGATTGGATGGATGGATTTGTGAAAGCAGAATGGATGTAGCTCTTTGATGAGGAGACGACCCTTTACTCTGTCTGTGGCTAGAAGATGGCAGGACTCTGGGCATAGACTGTGCTGGCTGTTTGTAGGGAGACCCTGGAGCTAGGAAGTGTTGGGCAAGACGGACAGCTTTATATATGGGAGAACGCAGTTGTCACCTTGAAACCAGTGATGGGAGCCTTTCCCCAGGGAGAGGCTAGAGTCCTGCCTTTCCATCTCCCCAAACTTTCACCAAGAAGGAATGGGGCTGGAGAGAGACAAGCCAGAAGAGAATTGTGTAAGGTTGAGAATGGGGTCCCACGATCTTAGGAATTACCCTTTTGGGGGACCTTCGCATTGTTTCTGTATTGGTGGTATGTATTTCCCTTGTTTATTCTGCTAAGTTTAGAGATGATAATAAGAAAAAGAACAGTAACAATCTTGTATTGAACACTTAAGTGCGAGACATTGCACGTTTTCTTTTTTATAAGTATTCTCTCATTTCATTCTCTATGAAATCGGTGCTGTTATTATTCCTGCTTTACAGATGAGGAACAGAAGACCAAAGAGACAATTACATACTATATGATTTCATTTGTATATATATAGCATTTTTGAATTGACAATTTTAGAAATAGAGGACAGATTGAAGGTTGCCAGGGGTTAAGGATGGGAGGGAGAAGGGTGTGGTTATAAAAGGGCAGCACCTTTTTGATATTGCAACTGTCCAGTATCTTGACCATGGTGGTGGGCCCATGAACCTATCTGGGTGATAAAATTGTATAGAACTTAATACAGGGGCCTGCCTGGTGGCACAGTGGTTAAGTTCGTGGACTTCACTTCGGTGGCCCAGGGTTGGCCAGTTTGGAGCCTGGATACGGGCCTATGCACTCATCAAACCATGCTGAGCTGGCATCCCACATATAAAGTGGAGGAAGATGGGCACAGATGTTAGCACCGGGGCAATATTCCTCAGTAAAAAAAAGAGGAAGATGGGCAGTGGATATTAGCTCAGGGCAAATCTTCCTCAAAAAAAAAAAATTTTTAAAGGGGCCAGCCCCATGGCCAAGTGGTTAAGTTCATGCACTCTACTTCAGCAGCCCAGGGTTTCACCAGTTTGGATCCTGGGTGCAGACCTAGCACCACTCATCAAGCCATGCTGAGGTGGCGTCCCACATAGTACAGCCAAAAGGACCTACAACTAGAATATACAACTATGGACTGGGAGGCTTTGGGGAGAAGAAGAAAAAATAAATAAAAATAAGATTGGCAACAGATGTTTGCTCAGGTGCCAATCTTTAAAAAAAAATTTTTTAAAGAACTTAGTACATATACACACACAAGTATATGTAAAACTGGGAAAATCTGGATAAGCTTGGGGGATTGTATCCATGTCACTACAGGGGATCTTTCTGTATTATTTCTTATAACTGCTTGTGAATATATAGTTATATCAAAAATTTCAATTAAAAATGAAATTTAAGGCCTAAAGCATTATGTGGGACAATAGAAATATTTGTAATAACAACATTTACAACCCATAAAAAATATTCCTGAGGGCTGTGTTCGAGGAGGTCTCTTGACCTTAAGTTAGCCAAGTCCAGCTTCGCAGAGAGGTGGGCGGTATCCACTGGGATGTGGGAGAGTGCAGGGTCACCCCGAACACCTCAAGAGACCCAGGGTAGACTCCTTGGGTTGGTTTCTGAGCTTAACTCTTTGAGCCTCTCTCTGCCCTTCACTTCCCAAGCTGGCTGGCCGTGATCGCAAGGGCAAAAGCAGAGCCATAACTTACCCTACCCTCCCACTCCACCTCTAATTGGTCTTTTGAGAAGGACAGACATTCTTCCCTTATTCCCCACTCCACTAGGTGGCACTTAGCCTGGGAGGCTCTGTGTCAATTGTTAAGAACTGTCTGTACCTCGGTGCCTGTCTCCTCCACCAGGCAGACTGCTGGACCTAAAGAGCAAGCCCCAAACCGGTTCCAATCTGGGAGGCATCAGAGAGTGTTTGTTGAACTCAACTAAATAGGAAGATGACACAAGCTGGGACAAGCCTGTCCTGATCCTGAGACCCCAGGGAGGGCCTGGGCTGTGGCACAGGATTTTGAGGGTGGGGTGGCTGTGGCCTTATAAGATCCTGGGACTTTCCTCCCACATGGTAGGCCCACCAGGCTGTCTCTTCCAGAATGTTGGCTGCCCTGGGAACTACCTCAAATTCCACCCCCAGAGAGGCAGACCCAAGGCTTCCCCACCGTGCTACCCTAACATACACATAGCCACAGGACTTGCGTTTTCACATTGTGGACCTCTTACCATAGGCTAAGCACTTTGGTTCATTTATTTCTCTCAGCAGCATTATAAGGCAGGTACTCTTTGAATATCCATTTTCAGAGAAGGAACCTAAGGCTCAGAGAGGTTAAGTAACTCGCTCAGTTTCACTTAGCTTGTAAATGGCATAGCAAGGATTTGAAGAGGCAATCCTAACATGTGCCCAACCTAGGTCCAACCTAGTCCCTGCAGGTGCAAAGATGAAAAAGAAACATTGCCTGCTCTTATGGGGCTAATGATACTATCACCAGACGTTTTATAGTGCGTATATATCAAGCACAGGCGAAGCTCTGTATACATTATTTCACTGACTCCGCATAACCACCCAATAGAATAAGGTTATACCCATTTTATGATGGACATTGAAGCTCTAAGAGGAAGAGAGACCTGCTCAAGGTCACATAGCAAGGAAGGGGCAGAGCTGGACAGACCCTCTTTTGCTGTCTCTTCCCCAGACCTCCTATTTTTGGCTTCCTCCCTCCCTCCATGCACTGGCCGTCCCAAGCCCCCTCCCTGCTACTGCCTTCCTCTCACCCCAGCTTCCCTGGCTAGCCCATGTCCATAGCCCTCACCTCTTTCATTCATATTCTGAGCATAGTTTGGAGCCTGCGATTGGGCCAGACTATCTGGATGGTGACCCTAAGGAGGATACCCTATACCCTAGGGTGTCCTTCAGCCCTTCCTATTCCACCCAGCTGCCTGGCAAGGGGAGTCTTAGAGGGACCCACCACCCAACCCTTTTACCTACTTGTGGCCAGAATGTGTGTGGCTCATGCAGTGCAGAGGATAGAGCCAGCAGGAGACCCATACCTGGCAGGCCAGCGCTCCAGGGGCTGGAGGCAGCACTGGGCCTCTCAGGGCTGGGAGGTTCTGGAAGCTGATATGAGCAGCAGCAACTGCTGGCATTATCTGGACTCTAAGAATAGCTTGGGCTGAAGAGCTGGGAGCTGGAGCCAGGGAAGAGGGCAGGAGCCTGTTTCCAGAACCCCTGCTGCTTGGCCTAGAAACTGGGAAGCCTCCCTTCTGGCTTACCACTAGCTCTGGGATGGTTTTGCATGGACACATCTTGTCTGCTATTGGGCTGGAGGAAAGAGGTTGTCCCAGGGACTCAGACCCAGGGCTGAGGGCAGTGAGCCCACACGCTGAGGATCAGTCCTTACCTAGGCTCTCCCTTCTGGCCCAGAGTAGGGGTTCGCTTTTTCAAGGATCATGTTGGAAGTGACCCTTATTTATTTAGCAAACACTTAAGAAATAGATAATACATACACATGATTCAAAATTGAAAAGTATAAAAGGGAATACAAGGAAAAAAATCAGTCTCCCTCCCTTCCATAGCCCCCAGACACCTACTCCCCTCTGCAGACACAACCACTCTTAACGGCTTCTTGTTACTGCCTTCCAAAGGTGGTCCCTCCAGAGGTAAGCACGTAACTACACAACTCTTCTTTCGCCCCGTTTTACATGGTGATAAGATATCCCATACATTCTTCTGCGCACTTTTTTTATCTTGGAAATAACAGTAATTTGTTGAGTCTTCACTACATGCCAGGCACTATTCTAAGCACTTCAGATGTTTTAACTCATATAATGCACATCAGAATCCTATGTGGTAGGTATTTTTTATGAATCTCCATTGTTAGGAGATTAAGTAATTTTCCCAGATTTCATAGTTGGTAATTGGCACAGCCAGGATTTGATCCCGGGAATTCTGCCTTTAGATAAGGTGTTCTTTGTCACTAATCTATACTGCTGCTCATGTTTGAGTCATACCACTACATAGCACGCCCTCACTCTTCCTAAAGGCCAAGGTAAGAAATGTATATTGAACACTTGCCATAGCCAGGCTCATGCTGGGATATAGCCAAGAATAAGAAAGGTCTCTGCCCTCATGGAATTGGCATCGTAGTGCCCATGAGTGTCTGTCAACCAAAGCAGGAGGAGGGAAACCCACATGTCGCTACACTTATGTGCCCATGAACAAATCTTCTGTTCATACACACGTTGTTCCCTCATTCACTGGTCCTTTGCTCACACAGCCTCTGAGCTGGAAGGCCTTAGAGCCCATAGCTATAGGTGGGAACATGGAGGTCCAGACAGAGTTAGGCACTTACAAGAGATCACGATGTGGCCCTCGTGTGCCTCATCCCATGCCCCCTGGGATCCATTTCAGCAGGGCTGGTGGGGGCTGTCTTTAATCCAGGGCCTAAACATTGTTTGAAGTTGGGAACAATTGAAGGGCAAGAGAGCTATAGATAGATCCACAGCTGCTATCACCTGTTCCAGCCTGGGCACTGGGCCCAAGCATTGTCTACATGGGGGCACGCTACCAGCGAGGGCCCACTCGAGGTGGGAGGTTGGCCCAGCCCAGCTTAGCTCAGAGAGACTGAGTCAGAGACCAAGACAGAGAAATACTGGGTCATGGAGGGCAGAGAGAGACAGGGTGACACAGGAAGACCAAGACCCTTGAAGATACAAGGGACTCCCACCTAATGCCAAAAACACTGAGACTGGTTGGGGGTAAGGGCAGAGACAGAAAGGTGTTGAGATAGTGAGGGCCTAAGACAAAGGTTGAACTTGAGGATGCAGTGAATCAGACACCTAGACCAGAGCCCGTGCTGGGGTCCAGACCACTCCAGTCTAGCACAGGTCTTTCCATCCACTCCATCTCGGGGAGGGCTATACATGCACATTTCTCTCTGGAGCAGCCACGTCCCAGATTCTTCTGAGGGCAGTCTGGGGTACTCTTGGGAGTGTTCTGGTGAGGCCCCTAGGGTCTTTGAAAGGGAGAGGTTGTGCTGCTGGGTCTAGTCATAGCTTTGATTCACTACGTGACCTTGGGCAAGGACCTGCCTATTCCTCTGTGCCTCAGTTTCTCCAATTGTTCAATAAGAGAATTGGTTAGCCTGATCACTAAAGGGCCCTTTCATCCTGTGATGCCTGTCAGGACATTTCCCTTCATGGGTCTAACCTCCCTCCCTCTTGCTACATCTGAGGCCACAGTCCCCTCCTTTGTTTGCCCTTCGTGAGGATGGGGGACAGCTGGTTCCTCACGCCCTCCCCCTAGTAACCTTTCAGCTACAAATCCATGCTGAGGCATCTCTCCTCCGGATAAACAGCCTTGATGCCTTTTGGCTGCCCTCATCCTATTTTCTGCTTGAAGCATCAGAGCTGGGGCCCACTCGGGCCCTCAGCAGCTGCGCAGGGCCCAAGGATAGGGACAAGCCTTGGACAAGGAGGGCCCCCACCACCCCCAGAGTGCCAGGGTAGAGGGCCCCTCTATGGGCCTCACCACCTCGAATTTGGAAAGTTATGGTAGCCGCCTCCTAAATAAGTCTTCCTGCCACCGGTCTCGCCCCTTCAGTCCATCCTCCACACCAGCTGCCACAGGGATCTTGTGAACACATAAATCTGACCACATTGTCAAATGCCCTTGCTCAGAGCCCTTTGATGAAAAAAATAAAATAAAAATGCCTTTGATGGCTCCCCAGCTCCTGCAGGATAAAGCACCAAATCCTAATCTGGCTTTTGAAGCCCTTCGTAGTCCAGTCCCAACTTCTCCGTCCAGCCTCAACTCCCTTTCTGCCCCCTGTGGCCCAACCTCAGCCCATGTGGCTGCTCCGGGCTTGGAGCTCGGGTTCATGCTCTCCATCCCCTCTCCTCTACCTTCCTGCCTCTCCCTGTGCAGGCCCCTCCTCTCTCACCTATATGCCTGCAGCCTCCTCACTGCTTGGCCTGCAGCACCTCTTGTCCCTTCCAGCCTCCATGTGGCAGCCAAAGTGATCATTAGTAAACTTCTGACCACTTACTCTCCTGCCCTAACAGCTTCCCGTCACACTTACAATAAAGTCCAAAGGCCTTTCCAACTCCTACAAAACTCTCAGGGACCCGCGCCTGCCTACCTGCCTGTCTAACCTCACCTTGTAAAACCCTCCCCTTTGTTCCCGCCTCAGATGCAGTAGCATTGTGACAGGGCCTCCGACACACCAAGCTACTTTCTGCCTCTTGGCTTTTGTCTTTACTGTTCCTTCTGCTTGGGATATTCTTCCCCTGGCCGCTCCTTCTCATCCTTCAGCTCTCACCTTAAATGTCACTTCTTCAGAGAGGCCCCCTGACTAACCTAATAGAGTACGTCCCCATTTCCCTCCACAGCATTACTCTGTTTAGTCCTTTTTTAGCATGTGCCACAATCTTTAATCACCTTAAAAACCATATTTGCTAGTTTATTTACTGCTGCTCTATGAAGGAAGGGACCTTGTTGTCATGCCCTTTTCCTTGCCAGTCCTGGTAGCAAATTTGCTTTTATCCTTCAAACTCTTCCATTCTGACATCTTTCCTTTCCTAGACAATGAGTGTCTTGTTCCATCCTGGACATAGATTAGAAGCTGTCGGATGTGTGTTGAATTGAATTCATGTGTCCCTCCGAGCTGAAGAAGCATTTTAACAGAGTCCTTAAGTGTCTTTATCCAAAGAAGGACTTCAAAGGCACTGGAGTGCACTGGTGGCAGATATGTTTTGGGCTGGGGCTGGTTCCCAAATCACATCTTCTCTGCCTACCTGCCTGCCCCCCCTTAATTTCTCCAATACTCAGTTTCCTGACTTGCGTCTTGAGCTAGAAGAGGAGAGGCCAGAGGGACTGTGGCCCCTTTGGGCTTTGACCCATCAGCTCATTGCCCATGGAAATCTCCCCAGAATAGCCCCGGCTCGGCAGCTGCCTCCAGGTCTGGCTGCTGCTAAGCTGTGGACTCCAGGACTCGTGGAACTACTGATCTGAGGCCTTTGGTGGAGAGGAGCTGGGACACCTGGACCCTGGTGTCCCGCTTGGCTCCAGCCCCCTACATCCTAAGACTTCCCATCTCTGTCTTTAGCCACTTTACCCTCCACCCTGGATCCTGCCCCTTCCCTCCAACTCTGTTCCCAGGTAGGCCCAAGGTTCTCGGGCTCTGCCTTGAGACCCCTCAAGGGTTCTCCAAGGGTACCTCACCTTGTAAAACCCTCCCCTTTGTTCCCGCCTCAGATGCAGTAGCATTGTGACAGGGTCTCCGACACACCAAGCTACTTTCTGCCTCTTGGCTTTTGTCTTTACTGTTCCTTCTGCTTGGGATAGGCAGGGTTCGGCCAAGAGCATTTCAGTCTTTGAGGGCAGTGACAGGCCTGTCCAGAGCCGCCTGGGTCTAAGGGCCCGGGAACGCTGAGGCCCTGAAAGCTCCCTAAGACCCAGCCCTCCCTGATAGCCCATCCCAGCACTGTCAGTGCCTTAAGTCCCTTTAAGATTGTGGTTCTTCGAGTGATTTCTGGAGAGAGTCCCTCTAGCCCAGGAGGGTGGACACACTACCCAGGAGGGTGGAGAGCCAGCCACCCTCATGCTGGTCCTGATTGAAGTTGCTTTCTCCTTTCCTGGTTTTCACGTGCTGGAGTAGAGAGCTCTCCTTGGGAGTGGGATCCTGGAGTCTGGCCTGGGCCTCCCTCTATCCGCATCAGGGCCTCAGTGTCCTCAGCTAAGCTGAGGGCCTGGATGAGATGATCTCCCTTCCAGCCCTGATGCTCCTGATTCCTAAAACCCTGGGAGTCTTAAAAAAAAAAATGGAAGGAGAAATATAAAAGATACAGGAAAAGAGAGTAATTAACAAACCATTGTACACATTTTGCATATATATTTGCATCAAGTCTTTTGCCCCAGGATTCTAGCGCTTCGGGGTTCTAATGACCCCAGATTCCAACACCCAGGATTCTAAACTGGGAGGCACATATGTCTTGGCTCTGTACTCATAACATTGGGAAGAGAAGAACGACTTTGGACTGTGTGCAGTGGCTACTCAGTGGGTAGGTTAGTCGGGGTGAGAAGGTGGCTATCAAGAAACAAAGCTTCCAGAGGTTCTAAAATCCTGGAATGCTAGAGTCCTAAAGTTGGAGCAGATCTCAGAGCTTGTCCAGTCCAAAGCCTCAAGCCCTGTGCAATCTCTGCTTGACTTTTCCTTGCTGTTATCAGGCTCACCTTCTTCCAGGGCATCCTCTTTCATTGCTGACTGGCTCAGAGTGTGAAAAATCCTTTTTTGGGTGTGCATCCAAACTCAGCTTCCTTGTAACTGCCCCATTGGTTTGCTCCTGAGGCCACACAAGTCACGTGGGCTCCCTCTGCTCCAGGACTGCTCTTCAGGCACATGACTGTACCGCTTTGTGCCATGTGGCACGTGACATAGTCGTGTGCCACAAAACAACGTTTTGGTCAACAATGAACCACATATACGATGGTGGGTCCCATAAGATTAGTCCCATATGGCCTAGGTATGTAATAGGTTATACTATGTAGGTTTGTGTAAGTATACTCTATGATGTACACACAACAACAAAATTGCCTAACCATGCATTTCTCAGAACGTATCCCTGTCATTAAGCGACCCGTGACTGTATTTGAAGTTGGTACCTGAAGTCCTTGCAGATTGCAGCATTTCTTGCATCTCTTGGGTGCCTCTTGGGTTTCTTTGTTGCTTCGTCGCGTTTGTCTGTGAGCTCATCTCAGCAGGAAGGTGTTCCCTGGGTAGTAGAAGCAAACTTACAGGGCAGCTCTAGACTCATGTCTTTTGGTTCGTTTCTCAGCCCCAGGTTTATACACTGAGCAGGTAATTCTAGAATTCTGACTCACATTATATTTGGTACAGGCTAGGCTAGTTGGAGGTTCTGATTCTCTGGGCTAATTCTATTGCTTGGACCCTAGGCAACAAGCCCTGCCTTCTGAGCATCTTTGAATAGTGGGCAGAGTTTTCCCCACCCCTTGAGCTTTCCATAAGTTGCTCAGGCCCACCTTCTTAGCCTCTGACCCCAAACGGAGATTAAAACCCTATAATCTAAACTATCTACCAAGTTTGGTTCATCCTCCTACTCAACAAGTATTTATTGACTTTCTACTATGTGCAGGTACTCTGCAAGGTGCTAGGGACTAGACCAAGCTCTTGCCCTTTAGTGGAATAAGGCAGACAAGAGACAACCTATTTTCTATGAAGAGAATTAACACACAATGATGTTGGAGGCTGGCGCCGTGGCGTAGTGGTTAAGTTTGCATACTCTGCTTTGGCAGCTGGGGGTTCACAGGTTTGGATACTGGGCATGGACCTAGACACTGCTCATCAAGCCATGCTGTGGCGGTGTCCCACATACAAAATAGAGGAAGATGGGCCCAGATGTTAGCTCAGGGCCAATCTTCCTCACCAAAAAAAAAAGGAAAAAAAAAGAATGTTGTTCAAGCAGAAGAAAATCCAGAGGGAAACTCAAAAATGCAGGAAGAACAACAATAATAAAAAATGTTAAAAAACCCCACCACAATGATGTTCTCTCAAATATAATGTGGAGAGAGAGAAGAAAGATTCCATTCATTTAAATTTCGAAAACTAATCCGTGACATTAGACGTCAGGATAGTAGGTGAGGGAGTGGTGACTGAAAGAGGGAGTGAGGAGGATGATAGCAATTTCATTTTATTGAACAGCGTGTTTATTTGTGAAAATTCATCAGACTATGAGAATATTACTGCAGCCCTGATTATAACGGCATAAAGTCTGAGAACAATCTAAATGTCCACCCAAAGGAGACCTGTATCATTTCATAACATGACAAAATAACTGTAGAATAAATTTAATATGTGTAGGATAAATGGTCTGGGCATTCGTAATTCTGATAGATATTGCCAAATTTGGCCATGTATTTTTAATAAAGTTTTCCTGTAACATACATATAGTAAGTGCACACATCTTAAGCGTACAGCTCAGTTAGTTTTACAGAGTGAACATACCCGTGTAACCACCGCTCAGCTTGGTCCAGTCATGTGTCGCTTAATGACGGATTATGTTCTGAGAAATGCAGCATTAGGCAATTTTGTGATTGTGTGAACATCACAGAGTGCACTTACACAAACCTAGATGGTATAGCCTACCACACACCTGGGCTGTATGGTACTAATTTTATGGGACCACCATCGCATATGTGGTCCACTGTTGACCGAAACATCGTTGTGCAGCACATGACTATGTATAGGCTCCCTGCGTTCCAGAGGCTTCTCTTGTGCCCCCTCTATCATTACCCTCCCTCAAAGGACCACTCTTCCATTCTTATCATCATATGTTAAGTTTGCCTCTTTTGAACTATATATGGTTGAAAATGTATCTTTGAAATTATTTTTACATATTTTATAGAATATAGACACGTCTGTGTTTTTGGAATTGGCAGCCCATTGGTACAGAAGGTTTCTCTGTGTGAGCGCAGCCTGACGTCTGGCTGGAATCTTGGCCTGGACCTCTGCAGCTCTACGTGTCCAGTGTCTAAGTTTCCAGGATCCTTTGACTCTCTGACTCTGAAATTCTGTGGCATCACCAGAGCTTGAATGAGGTGATGGACAGGAGAGCCTGAAAGTGTCCTGACACATTCTGAAGCCCATATCAGGCAGACTGAGTGCCAGCACCCCCAACTCCTGTTGAGAGTTGGCTAAGAGTGGGAAATTGGCTTCCTGTGAATCTTGAATGTCAGGGTATGAAGGTGCTCCTGGTTGGTCTAAATTTCCTCAATTTAATTCTTCTTCAGCCAAATCTTTCTTTTATGCCTATGCTCCCAGGTCTGGTTTTCTTCAGACCTGATTGCCTCAGGGGATCCCTGAGAGAGATAGGGACAGAGGTGGGGGAAAGAGACAGCATCCAGGTGCTTGGAGAGGGATGTCTCACTCTCTGCTTCTTTGACCTGGTCTCTGCCACTGCTGATCTGTGAGATGTGGCCAGTGCTTTCCTTTTCCTGGGCCTCAGTTTCCCTGGATGTATAAAGAGGGTTGGACCAAATAGTCCCAGAGGGCATTCTATGGTTCCCCATCTTGGAGTCCCCTTGCTCTCCATTTCTAGGGGTGTCGGTCTTTTTCTGGGTGTATCAGACTCCCTGTGACTCAGTTTCTCTCTCAAGTTCCTCAGTCTTCCCAAATCTCTCACTGCTTTGTCCCTGTGCCTGTCAGTCTCTGAATCCCAGCCTCCCTGTCTCTCAGTGGAGTGTCTCTCTCCGCCTTTGTGATCCCCTGACAATGGGAGGTAAAAATAGCCCAGGGGCCGTGCTGGTGGAGATAAAAGGGAATTTGCCTTTTGTGTCCTGTAGCCAGGCTGGGGGGGCTGTGACACGTGGAGATTGCTGACATAGCTCTCCTCCGCTGACCTTGACAGCGACAATAAAAGGGGTAGCCCAGCTCCCAGCCCTCACCGTGGTGCTGAGGTGGGTGACCAGGGCTAGGGTTGGAGCTGAAGGGAGGGCAAGTGGATGGGTAGGTAAGGGTGCCTGTGGGTGGGCATAAGTCTCTCCGTGTCTGTAGGAGAGGATGCTTGGGTGTTTGAGAATATGCATGGGGGTTTTGGGGGCTCACTAGGGAGGCTGGGGTAGGGAGCCCCAGGAAATCACCTAATTAGGCCTTGTGGGTTGTTGGATCATACTCCAGTTTGGGGCCCTTGGTCCCTCAGTTCTTCCGTCACTGCCATCTTCCAGTGCCTGCTGCCTTGGACCGCCTTGAACCTCCAAGATTTTTAGTCCTTCATCTTCCACCTCTCGTTGCCACTGCCATGATGGATGTGAGTGAACTCGGGGAGTCTGCCCGCTACCTCCGCCAGAGCTACCCTGAGCTGATGAAGGTGCACTCTGTCCTGTGGGATGGTAAGTAAAGGCAGAGGGGGCACAGACACAAGGAAGCCATTATGGACTCAGACCAGGAGTGGGGAGGGGTGGTACTGAGTTTGGGGATGAAGGATTACTCTGGGACAGCTTTAGCCCTGGACCTTTCCCTCAGAGTCTGGGACCTTGAGGCTAAATTCCCAGGGACCCTGTGTGTGTGTGTGAGCAAGCCTCAGTTTGCTCCTCTGTAAAATGGGACAATATCACCTGCCCTCCAGAGCTGCACTCCGTGGCTGGAGCCTTAGGCCTCTGAGATGAGAGTGACTGGTATGTGTGCAGGCTGCCTCCACGTGTCCGTAAAACCTGTGCTGGAGTTATTTTTAGTGCTTTCCATAGAGCCAAAGCTTCTGTTTATTAGGGACAGGAATAAAGACTACTATTTGTGAGCTGGTTTGCTCATAGGACAATAATAACAATAGGCAGTGTGTATCAAGTGCTCATTGTGTGCCAGGCCTAGAGCAGATGACTTTCCATGCATCATCTCAACAACCTGGGGAGGTAGGGAGCAGGGCCAGCTTCAGGAGTGTGCAAGCTCTGCAGTTGCACAGTGCACCACACTTAGAAGGGTCTCATGCTTGATTTAACACTCTGCTATCATCATCTTGAAACTTTTAATAATTTTTTTTAACAAGAGGGCCTGCAAGTTATGCAGCTGGTCCTGACTAGGGCACTTGGCTATAAGTGGCAGGACAGGGAACAGAGCCTGGCAATCTGCAGCCTGAGTCTGTGCCTTTAACCACCGTGAAATATGGGCTCTGGGGCCAGCTGGTCAGGCAGGAAGGAGCACAGGACAGAGTTAGGAGACCTAGGTTTGAGGCTTCAGTGAAATGGGGGAGGCGGAACCCTCTGACAATTATGTGCCTAATGTTGAGGGCTGCTCCATATGGGACCTCAGGAGATGCCCATAACATTTTGCCTTTGAGGGAACATCCCCACAAAGAACGAGGGATTTTTCTGAGGTCACAGGGCAAATATGACAGAAGCAGGAATCTGAACTCAAGCGTGTAATCCAGGGCGTGAGGAATTGTTATCAGGGAATCCTCTGAAGAGATCTCCAGGGACCCTCCCAGGTCTCCAGGGACCCTCCCAGGAGCCCCGGTCTGGAAGGATCTTCTCTAGATACTCCTGCATTCTGATAGAGGGGCTCCTGGGAGGGGCACAGCTCTATGGACATGGCTTGGGAACCCCAGCTGGGCTACCAACTCCTGGATCTGCCTCAGCCACTCTCAAAGCCCCCATGTTCTCCCCTAAATCCAGGGAAGAAGCGGGTGTGGGTACCTGATGAACAGGATGCCTACGTGGAGGCCGAGGTCAAGTCTGAGGCTACCGGGGGCAGAGTCAACGTAGAGACCAAAGACCAGAAGGTTTGGCTCTCCCTTTTCCTGGGATTAGCTCCTCTGCCCCGCAGGGTGCAGCTCCTGGCCAGCGCACTCTGGATGAAAGGGGGTCTGGGAGAGTACAGGGGCGTTAGTCGTTAGTCGGTTCCTGCCTGGCCGCCACCCCACGATACGGCCTCCCCGGCAGGTACTGACGGTGCGTGAAGCCGAACTGCAGCCCATGAACCCGCCCCGCTTCGACTTGCTAGAGGACATGGCCATGATGACGCACCTCAACGAGGCATCGGTGCTGCACAACCTGCGCCAGCGTTATGCTCGCTGGATGATCTATGTGAGCCACGGCCGGTGAGGGGCCACGGGCGGGGCGGGGCTGTGCGCGGTGGGGGCGGGACCATAGCTTCAGGGGCGGGGCTAGAGGAAGAGCCACGGGGAAAGGGCGGGGCTGTGTGCAGTGGGGGGCGTGGCTAGAGGTGGGGCAGGGTGATGTCGTGGGGCTGTGGAGGCGGGGTCGCGGGCTGGAGGTTTGGGTATGGCTTGGCACGTTATGTGGCTCCTTGGGGAATATTGCAAAGGTCACCTTTTGTGAGGAGTGGGGCCTGGATCTCCAAAAACTCACCCATCAACTGTCTCCTCAGACATACTCGGGGCTCTTCTGTGTCACCATCAACCCCTACAAATGGCTCCCAGTCTACACGGCCTCCGTGGTGGCCGCTTACAAGGGAAAGCGCCGCTCGGAGGCTCCGCCCCACATCTATGCGGTGGCAGATAACGCCTACAATGACATGCTGCGCAGTAAGGGCCGCCTTGACTCCTCTCCCCAACCCAACCCTCTAGGGAGGCCTCTGTGAAGGACCCCCTTCCCTCCACTTGCCCTGCCCTCCTTCTCATGCTGCTGGACACTTTAGCAAAGCCATTCTGTCTCTCCAAATGGGAGCTGGCCTGCAGTCTGGAGGGTCCCAGCTAGTCCTTCCCATTTCTGGTCCCCGGGGGTGGAGGGGCTGCCCCCGTGTCATGGATACCCAAGGTGTACCACTTGTGGCAAGTCCCTCACCTTGGCTAACTTCTCTATCCCCTCTCCTTTCCTCCAGACCGAGAGAACCAGTCCATGCTGATCACGTGAGTGTGGGGCTCTGGGGACGGGGTGGGAAGTGCTGGCCATCTGGCAGGAAGGGAGTAGAATTAAAATCATTTCCAGGGTTGATTCTAGAGTACTCAGGGCAGGGCTTTTACCACCTGGAGCTGGTGTCCCAGCTGAAGCTAAATTAGACCATTTTCTCTGCCCCCATCCTGGGCATGTGCGTTATAGGTGATGGGCAGGGAAGGGATACCCAAGCAGAGTGATGGCCAGCCCTGCTACCCTCTCTCCCAGGGCCTGGAATCTTCTTCCACCTTTTGATCTTTTGGGAGTTCTGATTCTGGCTCAAGGGGAGGGGGGAGATTCCTTTCCCTTTCCTCCTTCTTACCATCTCCTTATCTCTGAATCTTGTTTCTGATCCTTTGTTTGCCCCCATGGGAAAGTGGTAGAATTCTTACATGGCAAGTTCACGCCCCGCCAAGCCAATATGGACATTGTGTGTGAGTGTGTGCATGCAGCCTGGTGCAAGAGCAAGGCCTTCGAAACCAGAAAGACTTGGGTTAAGGTTCTCCTGTGGCCACTTCCTGCTGGCATCGGGCCTCTGAGTTTCATCAGTCAAAACAGAACAATCCTACACACCTACCACATAGAGCTATAGGAATCAGCGAGTTAATGTACGTGCCTGGCACACAGCAGGGACAGGCACATAACTTCTCTGAGCCTCATTTCCGCATCCGTAAAATGGGAGCGCTAATGGCGCCTGCCTTATAGGGTTTCTAAGGCTTCAATGAGCCCACACGGCGTCTGGCACTAAATTAGTGCTCAGTAAACGATCAGGTGTGTTCTCATCTCACAGGGATGGTCTACATTGGCTTGCTTTGTAAACAGCTCAACACCTCTGAGCGCTAATCTATCTCTCGGGGGTTTTGAGTTGGGGGTCCTGAGTTGGGAGCTGGGTGGGGGGAGGGCAGAGGGGCCCTGCTCAGATGGTGGGGTGTTGGGGAATGGGAGGAATTAGAGTGGCCAGATGGGCATTGGTGACTCATGTTTGTGTCGTCCAAGCGGAGAGTCGGGGGCCGGTAAGACGGTTAACACCAAGCGGGTCATTCAGTACTTTGCCATCGTCGCTGCCCTGGGAGACGGGCCGGGCAAGAAGGCCGTAAGACTCGCCCACGCGGGCGCCGCTCCCTGCTGCTTCTCACTGTTTTTCTTTTCTTTCTCTTTTTTTTTTTTTTTCTTTTTAAAATGTTGATTCCCCAGAGCCTCCAGCCCTGCCTGAGCCTCCTACCCTGGTGGGGGACTCTGGCCTGAGCAAGGCTTGACCAGAGAGGCTGTGGCCACCTCTGCCACACTGTGTGACCAGTTCCGGGCCTGCCTCAATGTTCCCATCTCTAACACAGAGGGTGGGACCACATTGCTATTCCTACACTTTTAATGTAACTTTCCCTTCCATCATGACCTTCGAATCTTGAAAATGTTTACCAAATAGGCTGCTTTTACTAAGAAATGATTGTTTTCTTGGTTTATCGTGCAGCAAAGACTCATTTCTGCTGTCAGTCAAACAAGCAGGCTTATGCAGGGTTTAGCCAGAGCCAAGGGCACTTGGCATTCCTAATGGCTAGGTTAGGGGGGCAGTTTTGCACCCGATGGTTTCTGTACCATTTTTAAAAATTTCTGAAACAATGGGAGCCCAGTATTTTCTTTTGTTTTTGTTTTTGAGGCACAACATTCATTCCCAGCCCCAGGGCTAGTTGTTCAGAGCTCCGTGTATGCCCCCCCAAACACCCCAAAATTGGCTGCCTTTTCTCTCCAGAAGCCCAAGGCCTCCTCCCACACAGTCCCCTCTCCTGGGCCTGTTGAGCCTTGCTTTATTCTGGGGCATTTTTCTTTTTTCTTTTTCTTTTCTTTTTTCCACTGTACATTTTTGTTTCTTTTTGCCTTTTCCTTTTTCCCCATTTGATTTTCTTGGTTTTTGATTTTTATTTCAGTTTTGGTTTTTTGTTGTGGTGGTGGTTGTTTTTGTTGTTTTGTTTTGTTTTTGCTGTTGACTTTTGGGCACTTTTTCCTCCTTCCCCTCCCTATCCCATTTTCCAAACCCCTAAATAGTCTATGAGGATGCTGCAGAAAGTTGGGGCTAGTCCAGTAACAGGAATGGAGGGCAGGGAGAGGCCAGAGCTGGCAGGGAGGCCCCTGGGCAGAATGGAGCCCTGCATTGTGGAGTCCCAGGGGGTGTCAGGCAAGGGAAGGAGAGAGACAGCCTGGCCCACAGGGACCATGGGTGCTGGAACTTAAAAGCCTTATTACCCTCCCTCCTCTTGGTTCCAAATATGACCACACCTGCCAGAAAGAGCCCTGTTCCAAAGCGCTGGACTTGAGCGTGTGAGGTGGCACTTGGGGGAGGGGGCTCCTGCCATTTCTCTCCTGCGTCCCTCCCCCAGAAATATCTATGAGGGTATTTTTAAGTCTTGGGCTCCCTGGAGGTGCATGACAAACCATCTCCTGGTGGCACAGCACCTGTCACTCCAGGATCCCTTCCTTCCTTTCTCTCCCAGGCTGCTGCCAGCCAGCGTAGGGAAGAGAAGGAAAGGAAAATGGAGGGAAGACAATGATGAGGCTAGGAGAGGAATGGGGGTGCTCCTCTGGATTCAGAAAGTCCCTCTAGATGAGACATTTGGGTGGCTTTGGGTGCCGTGGGAGGCAAGATGCCTGGGCTCAGTGCCTACTCTGCCCCCAACTTGCTGTGTGGCCCTGAGCAGACCACTTCCCTTCTCTAAGTCTAGTTTCCTTATTCACAAATAAGGACTAATAATATGCACCTGGCAGGGCCATTTTGAATAATAGTAGGTGTACATTTCACAATGAAGACACACCTAATCACAGTACCAAGGAGAAGTGTGAAGGGCTGTCACAGAGGGAGGTGAGGGGTAAGAAAGGTCAAGTGGGAAGAAGTCTCTTCCAGCCTCAGAGCATCAGGGAAGCCTTCCTAGAGGAGGGGGCATTTGAGGTCAGAAGGGGAGTAAATTTTAGTCAGGAATCTCTGGGTTTGGGGCAAGGGCCACTTCCTGGTGTGTGGGAAATGAAGAGATAGGGAGAGGCCAGAGACAGAGCTGGGGGAGGGGAAGGGCTATGAGGAGGAGACCCCTGGATGCAGCCCCCTACCTCGAGCCCCTGACTAGGGCCATGCTTGCTCCTACTTTCCAGCATTTCTCCTAACAGTCCTGCGAGGGTCAGGCATGGGGAGTGGGGTGCGGGGCTACACATTTGGGTGACTAACGTTTACTGTCCTGCTAACCATTGCCCCCACCTTGCCCCCGGCCTGGTGAGACCTCACACCCTCTGATGTTGTCTTCCTTCTCCCCCTAGCAATTTCTGGCTACGAAGACGGGGGTAAGTATGGGGCCATGTGAGCGGGGCAGGCAACGGCTGTGAGGTCCTGGGGAACCCCCTTCCCCTTCCCGAACAGAGTTGTCTGGGATGGGCTGATACCCAGGACCATGGGCTGCTCTCGTCTCCCAGTGAGTGAGCACCAGGGCTGACAGCCCCCTCACCTGCCACCACCAGGGTACCCTCGAGGATCAAATCATCGAGGCGAACCCTGCCATGGAGGCTTTTGGCAACGCCAAGACCCTGCGGAATGACAACTCATCCCGTTTTGTGAGTGGCCCCGTAGGGAGAGGTGGGCGGGGCCGAGCCGGGTCAGCCGCAGGGAGACGTAGGTGGTGGAAGCCTTCAGCGAAAAGGGCAGCGCTGGCTGAGCCCTCTGACTGAGGCTACTCCTCTGCCCGCAGGGCAAGTTCATCCGCATTCACTTTGGTCCCTCTGGGAAGCTGGCATCTGCCGATATTGACAGCTGTGAGTCTGGGAGAGGGTGGGCGAGGGCAGGGCCTGGGGACAGAGGCCTAGGCCTGAGTCTTTCCACTCAGGCTGGGCATCCATCATCAAGTCCTTGGGGCTCCTGCCTGTTCCAGGCACTTCTCTCCATCCTCTGGCCACTGCCCAGCTCAGGCCACCTCACCTCTCACCTGGAACAGTCCACCAGCCTCCACGTGGTCTCCCAGCCTCCATTTCTCTGCTTGATCTTCCAGCCAGGGTGATCTTTTCATGGATACTAATGTGACCACATCACATTCCAGCTTAAAAACCTTTTCTAGATCTCATCACCTTAAGCTGGAGACCCAAATCCTTATTTGTCCAGTCAGGCTCCTCATGATTGGGCCCTTACCCCATCCCAGCTTTTCTCTGGCCCTGACAGGGCAGGCCTCTGCCCTTCCTGCCCCAGCCTCATCTCTAAACTCAAGTCCCCATCCTTCCTGGAAGCTTCTCCTAACACCTCTCTGGGGTTGTTCCCCATCCCGCCTGACCTACCCCTGCTGCACAGACACCAGGTGCCCAGGCTGCATGCACAGAGAGGCCGCTGCTCTGACCACTCCCCACCTTGGGATGCATGGCCAGATACTGATGGATAAGCACAGGCATGTAGTGATGGACAGGGAACATTATAATTCACGCCCTGACTAACCATGTGCAGACACTCGGAAACTTTGCTCCACGCACACACCGTCACACCAGCACTGCTCTGGAGGAAGGGAGTGTGGTCCATGGATGAAGGAATGAAAGCATAGATGAAGGAAAGGACAAATGAAGACCCCTCACACACACACACCCACATACAGAGACACCTGGACAGACAGACAGACACACACACATTCCCGCACTGTGACACGTGCACCAATGGAGAGACACCCTTCAGCACATGCTGGCACGTATGTGGACACAGCGCCTCTACACACACCCCTGCCCCTCGCTGGTACCTTCTCCCTGCCCCCTCAACCCTATTGGGGTGACCCACTCTGGGGAGGTGCAGGGGACGGTAGGCCAGCGCCTCCCTTTCTCCTAGATCTCCTGGAAAAGTCGCGGGTGATCTTCCAGCTGCCCGGTGAGCGCAGCTACCATGTCTACTACCAGATCCTCTCGGGGAAGAAGCCAGAGCTGCAGGGTGAGGGCCAGGGGTGGCTGGGCGGGAGTGGGGCTGCCTGGTGTCTTCTTGGCTCCATCAGACCAGGCCCTGGGATGTCTCTTGCCTCACTGTTCTGGAGTCTGTGACATCCTTCTTTCCTGGGGACTCAGAGCCCCTTCTGTCCCTCTACTCCCTTGGGACTTCTGGTTATTGCCGAGCCTTCTCCTCTCATGCTAGGGAATAGGGCCTTTAGCACCATTGTCCTGGCAAGGTTGTTCCTCCTGCTGTCTTGAGACTAGAGAGGCCCCATCCAGCACCAAAGAAGGAGCAATGACTCTGTCTAGGCCAAGCTCCCCTCTCTTGCAAGCCCTTCAACGGCAGAGTCTGGCCAGAGGGGTGGCCATGAGCAATGGTCGAGGGATAAGTGAGACATAGGGACTGGGGCTCATTCCTCAGGGAACCATAAAGAAAGAGGATCCATGGGCATGAGGGTGGAGGTGAAAAACTCAGGCTACAGAGAAGTCCTAGGAGGGCCCTAGACTCTCCTGCCAGGCTGGTCCCCAGGACACACCATGCAGGGATGGGAGGAGGAGGGTAGCTGGGTAAACACAGCTGGACCTGCCCTTCTCTGCTCCGTGTCCCCCAGACATGCTGCTTCTGTCTATGAACCCCTACGACTACCACTTCTGTAGCCAGGGCGTCATCACCGTGGACAACATGGATGATGGGGAGGAGCTCATGGCCACTGACGTATGTCTGTGGTGGGAGGGGAGCAGAGTGGGGTGCCTGCAGTGTGGGGATGTGTGAAGCTGGATGGAGAGCAGGGAGCAGTTTCAGTGCCCCTTGCTTGGCTGACCCTTGGTGGGGCCCCGATTTCTCTGATCCCGCTGTCCCCCACCGCAGCATGCCATGGACATCCTGGGCTTCAGCGTGGATGAGAAGTGTGCCTGCTATAAGATTGTGGGTGCCCTCCTGCATTTCGGCAACATGAAGTTCAAGCAGAAGCAGCGGGAGGAGCAGGCTGAGGCCGATGGCACTGAGAGTGAGGGGCCCCACCTTGGCCCAACCTGGTCATCATCTTGACCCTGATACCAACGTCCTGTCCATGACTATTAACCTTAACCCTTGTTCACAACCTTTGACCTCAGTCTTACCTGGCCCTGATGTAAGCCTTGGCTTCTCAACTCCAGACCCTTACCCTCCTGAGCCATACAATTTGCAGGCCCTGAACTTGACCTCTCCCAACCTCCCTCTCCTAACCCCAGGCTGAGGCCAGTAGAGCCCCCAAGTGTCTGTATTCTTGACCTCCTCCTTCTTATCCCACCTGTGTGCCCTGTCAGGTGCTGACAAGGCTGCCTACCTGATGGGGGTCAGCAGTGGAGACCTCCTCAAAGGCCTTCTGCACCCCCGAGTGCGTGTGGGGAACGAGTACGTGACCAAGGGCCAGAGTGTGGAGCAGGTGAGCTGCTCGCAGACCAGGGTGCACCTGGGGACAGCCAGGGCAGGGTGCTCTCCTTGCCAGGTCCCAGCCCAGCCTCCCCACCTCTCCAGGTGGTGTTTGCCGTGGGGGCTCTGGCGAAGGCCACTTATGACCGGCTCTTCCGGTGGCTTGTGTCTCGGATCAACCAGACACTGGACACAAAGCTGCCCCGTCAGTTCTTCATCGGGGTCCTGGACATCGCTGGTTTTGAAATCTTCGAGGTGAGAGCAGGCCCACACCCCCAGGCTCTGTTCTTTCCCGGGTGGAGGACCACGGATGGGTGGGGGCAGGAGCAAACTCTTGCACGGGCCTCCCTTTCCTCATTCACAAGGAGGCCTGCTGAGCCCAGCGCCTCCCCCTGCAGTTCAACAGCTTCGAGCAGCTGTGCATCAACTTCACCAACGAGAAGCTGCAGCAGTTCTTTAACCAGCACATGTTCGTGCTGGAGCAGGAGGAGTACAAGCGGGAGGGCATCGACTGGGTCTTCATCGACTTCGGCCTGGACCTGCAGCCCTGCATCGACCTCATCGAGAAGGTGGGGCCCGGGGCAAGGTCACTGCAAGGAAGGGAGGGTGGGTGCAGTGAGGGAGCAGGAGTGAATGTGCTTGTATGCGAGCGAGTGTGTGGAAGCATGCACGTAGGTGTGTGATTGTGAATGTGAGTGTGGCTGTGACCGCGTCTGTCTGCACGTGTATGAATGGGAATGTGTGCATGTACGTGAATGTGCGTTGGTGAGTATCTGTGAGCAGTGTGTGTGTGTGTGTGTGTCCCAGCACTGTTGACAATGGCCCCTCATGGGTGCGTGTGATTTTGCAGTTCACAAGGCCTTACTGCAGCCACAGTTTCATTGGACCCTGAGAACTGCTCTGGGAGTGGTCAGGGAAGGGCATGTTTGCTTATTTGTGTATTTGATTATGAAACATTACATATATTGCTCCATTGTACAAAGACTGGAAGAAAGAAATATCAAAGAAAATTTGAAGAATCAGAAGTAAAGGGGAAAAAAATGTTTCCCTCAATTCTACCACAAGCTGTATTTTGGCACTTTGGTTAGTTTCCTCCAAATCCTTTATCTTGGGCATCCATTTTCTCTTCTAAGACACAGACTCCTTCCTCATCTTTCTCTCTGAAATGTATTTTAACATTGAACATTGTTGAGGAAGGCACAATGGATCAGCAGATGCTTTTCATGCATTTCTGTAACCTCCTGTTATTGGACATTTAGGGGATCGACAGTTTTTTGCTTTGATAGCAGCACTGAAAGTCTTTATTTCCCCATTTTGCAGGTTAGGAAGTTGAGGCTTAGAGAGGTCTCAGGGCCCCACAACTAGTAAGTGAGGAAGCCAGAATTTGAACTCAGCTACTTTTGTTGACTGTACCACGTGTAAGTGTGTGTGTGAGACCATGGATGCCGGGGGGTGAGTGGGTACAGAGATGCCAGTGTGAGTTTGCACGCTTCTTATAAGCACAGAGGACAACTCGGAGCTGTGAATCGTGCAGAAGGGGGTTAGAAGCCAAGCCACAAACTTCTCTTTCTCTCTTAGAAGACAGGGCTCCTGGGCACAAGTCTGGTTTCCGTCCTTCCTGGCAAATGGCTGATGTTGGGGAGTCTGGGAAGGCTCCCAGAGGGAGGGGCTCTGGGAAATGAGGGTCCAGCCCAGCCAGGGTAGGTTGGCTTGATGGAGGCCCCTCAAGTTTGTTCCCTGTCCCCAGCCACTGGGCATCCTATCCATCCTGGAGGAGGAGTGCATGTTCCCCAAGGCCTCAGATGCCAGCTTCCGGGCCAAGCTCTATGATAACCACGCGGGGAAGTCACCCAATTTCCAGCAACCACGGCCTGACAAGAAGCGCAAATACCAGGCCCACTTTGAGGTGGTCCACTATGCGGGCGTGGTAGGTGCCTGTTGGAACCCCAGCTCTTGATCACTCTCTTCCCTCCTCTGGGTTCCCCCACCTTGGCTCAGCACGTCCTTGGTCTCTGGCAGGTGCCTTATAGCATTGTGGGCTGGTTGGAGAAAAACAAGGATCCACTGAATGAGACGGTGGTCCCCATCTTTCAAAAATCACAGAACAAGCTCTTGGCTACACTCTACGAGAACTATGCAGGCTCCTGCTCCAGTGAGTACTGAGGGACAAGATTCTATAGGGGACTCTCAGAGTGACGTCCCCTGGAGTGACTGGTCCCATGTCTCTCCTAGCCGAGCCCCCCAAGTCTGGGGTAAAAGAGAAGCGTAAGAAGGCAGCATCATTCCAGACGGTGTCCCAGCTGCACAAGGTGAGGCCCAGTCTGGGCCCCGAGCAGGCCTTCACCCCACCAACCTCCAACCCCATCCCTGGCTCCCTGTTCTGTCCCCTGCACCCTGGGCGGGCGGCTGTTAAGACTTGCAGTGATGTTTAACTCCTCTCCACGTGAACATCACAGCAAGTCTGTGCTGCTTCCCGTCCCCATGCTGCCTGGGCAGGGTTTGGCAGGGATGGAGTGGGAGCCACAGGGGCCTGTGGGAGGGATGGGGATTGGGTGAGGGGATGAAGACTTTGGTGACGGTGGCGGGGCCAAGTCAAGCAGAAGAGGGCAAAGTGTCACAAGGAACAGAGTGAAGGACAGACGTACCGAGGCTCACTTAGGCACCTAGCTCGCCCGTCCCCATCCCTAACGGGCTGATCCACTGCGGTTTCCAATTCTGCTTCTCTGCCTTCTTGTGCCTTCCCCCCTCTTCCCACCCCCAGGAGAACCTCAACAAGCTGATGACCAACCTGCGGGCCACACAGCCCCACTTCGTCCGTTGCATTGTCCCCAATGAGAACAAGACCCCAGGTAGTCACCTCAGGGCTGGGTTGGTAGGGTGGGGAGACAGTGGAGGGAGGGGACAGGGCAGACAAGAAGCTGGGTCTTCCTCCTCCACAGGGCCTGCACAGCCTCAAAGTAAGCCCTGCGTCTGGACTATTGGTCTTTCTCCAGGGCGTGAAGTGTGTCTGTTGACCTCTAACCTTTTCCTCTAACCCTCACCATGTCCAGGAGTCATGGATGCCTTCTTGGTGCTACACCAGCTGCGCTGCAATGGAGTTCTGGAGGGGATCCGGATCTGCCGCCAAGGATTCCCCAACAGGCTGCTCTATACCGACTTCAGGCAGCGGTGGGTGTCTCCCGCTCCTCCCCAGCTCCCTCCCCAGAGCCACCTTCTCCTCTGCCCTCCACCCAGGTGGAGGCAGCAGCCTGAGGAGGTGGGAAAGGCACACATTTTAGAGCCAAACAGACAGAAACCTCAATCACAGAGGGGGATGCAGGGGGACTGGTGGCAGAGGCGGGGTGGTGATGACTGACGGACCCTGGGCAGGCATCCCAGTGGGATGTGGTGGTGTCTGAGACCCGGGGATGGCCGGGAGGAGAAGTGAACAGGCTCGGGGTAAATATTGGACGTGCAGCCACAGGTCTTGCTGATGAATTGGATACAAAATAAGAAAGAAAAGACAAGGGTGACTCCCAGGTGTTTGGCCTGAGCAGCTGGGGAGTTGGTGGTAGATTTACTGAGAGACCAAGATAGGATTTTTTTATTTTGGGGGGGATGGGGGAAGAGTGGATTGAGTACTTTGAACATGTCAACTCTGAAATGTCCCTAGCAGATATCCTAGAAGGGAAGTCGAGGGGAAGACTGGACTTGTTAGTCTGGAGCTCAGGGGGCAGGCAGAGTTGGACACAGATGTGGGCGCTGAACGAGGGTTCACGTGGACTAGACTTTGTATAATGTCTGGCACCTAGTGGGCACCAGTCAGTGCTATTAGCTGCCTCACCCCCATTCCCTTTATAGGTTTGCTTTTGTCAGGCTACAGGCGTCCATAGTTCCCTCCCCTTCCAGAAGTAACTGGTCATCCACACTGACCGTTATACACGTCTGTGCAAATACTGTACACATGGGCGCACAGGTGCCCCCATTCTGTGAATTTGTTTTTTCGCATAAGAGAAAGAGATTGCTCCTTATCAACAGACATAAGTCTGCATCATCATCTTTTTTAAAATTTTTTTATCTTTTTAGAGCAGTTTTAGGTTCACAGCAAAATTAAGGGGAAGGTACAGAGATTTCCTGTATACCCACTACCCCCGCCACACACAAAGCCTCCCCCATTATCAACATCCCTCCTCAAAGTGGGACATTCATTACAGTCGATGAACCTACAGTGACACATCATAATCAGCAAAGTCCATAGTTTACATTACGGTTCGCTCTCGGTGATGTCCGTTCTGTGGTTTTGGGTAAATGTTTTCTGACGTGCAGCATCATCCACCTTGTTTTGGCAGTAAAATATCCCACGGTCTCGTAAATGTGCTGTGATAATCAGGCCCCTGGAGGGGTGACTTTTGTGTTTCTAGGGTTTTGCCTTCACTGTGTGGCCATGCCCACCTGACCCGCATGGCCCTGTACACATGTGCCACTGTGTCCGCTTTAGAAGTGAACATGCGGGAACCCTTGCTCTTGTTGATTAGAATTCTCTCCCAAATGTTTCTTCAGTTTGTGATATGCTATATACCATATCACCTTCTTTATATTTTTTGCCTTCTCAAAAAAAATTAAATTAAAAAATTACAAATTAAAAAATTATAAAAGTGCTGCATGCCTTTTGTAAATACTGCAGCTTCTTAAAGAACTTAACTACTGAATGCATGTAAATGCAACCCAAGGTTTTAAAGCAGAGTACACGCAACCCCCAGTGTTATGACATGCCTCTGCCAGCTTGCTCAGTGCACGCCCCTCTGGGGCCTCTGCTTCAGCCTCTGAGAGGCCCAGGAATATTTCCCTGCTACCTCTTCCAGCCTCCTCAGCCCTTGACACCCCGCCCAATGCCCTCCTCACCAGCCCTTCCCTGCTTTTGCAGGTACCGCATCCTGAACCCCAGCGCCATCCCGGATGACACCTTCATGGACAGCAGGAAGGCCACAGAGAAGCTGCTGGGCTCGCTGGACATCGACCACACTCAGTACCAGTTCGGACACACCAAGGTCAGGGCACCCGGGAGTTAGGGCTGACCTAGGTATGGGTGGTCACACTGGACAGGGGACATGTGGGTGGTTGGCAGTTACACCTCACTCCCCTGCCCAGGTGTTCTTCAAGGCTGGGCTTCTAGGCATCTTGGAGGAGCTTCGGGACCAGCGTTTGGCCAAGGTTTTGACGCTGCTGCAGGCGCGGAGCAGGGGCCGCCTCATGCGCCTTGAGTACCAGCACCTGCTTGGAGGCAGGTGGGTGTGGGAAGGGAGTAGGGGACAGGGTTAGGGGTGTAGCCACTGTCCCTCGGCTCTCAGTACCACTAGGCTCTCAGAACCCTGTCATACTGTTCTGTGGGTCAGAGCATCCCCTATGGCTGATTAGGGGTGTCTCTGAAGGGGGAAGGTTCTGTTTTGTGCCCCTCAACCCCCAGCTTCCATTTCTTCACCTCCAAAATTAGGGTAAGAGACTCTGTCTCTCCACTCCAGGCCACCCCAGAGTGTGGTCCAGAGTGGTAATAATGGCACCTAGTGTCTTCCAAGACTCCTAAGTGCTAGGCCCTGCGCAAGGTGCTTTATTTGCATTATCTTGGTTAAAGTACAGGCCAGTGCTAAGAGGCAGAGGCTGCGCTTATCTGTGTCAGAGAGACACACTCACGCTGGCTACGGGGGGGCGGTGAGGGAGAGTTGCGGGGGGTGGGGGAGGCGGGGATGTGAGCCCAGGCAGTCTGACCCCAGGGCCCAGTGGCTTTACCACTCCTGGTATTGTCAGGACAATTGCAAGGGCCAACAGGACATTCATGAGTGCCCACCCTGGAGGCAGACCTGTGTAACCCTGGGCCTCTCCCTGGATCTCATCTATAAAGCAGAGGCATTAGGACCTACTTGAGAGGGCTGTTGGGAGGATCAAATGAGACAACACACTGAAGTGCTTAGTGCAATGCCTGGCCCGGGGTGGGTGCTCAGGGCACATCACGGCTCTTACTATGAAGGGGCAGCACTGAGCCTGCTGGTCACCTCTGGCTGCCCCTCCCCAGGGATGCCCTGTTCACCATCCAGTGGAACATCCGTGCCTTCAATGCTGTCAAGAATTGGTCATGGATGAAGCTCTTTTTCAAGATGAAGCCGCTGTTACGCTCAGCGCAGGCTGAAGAGGAGCTGGCGGCCCTGCGGGCTGAGCTGCGGGGGCTGCGAGGGGCGCTGGCTACTGCTGAGGCCAAGCGCCAGGAGCTGGAGGAGACGCACGTCACTGTCACCCAGGAGAAGAATGACCTGGCCTTGCAGCTGCAGGCAGTGAGTAGGGGAGGGGAAGGAGGGCAGGGTGTCCCTCAGTGACCTGGTGCCCCTGGCATCCCCAGAGAACCCCAGGCTGCTCTGAGGAAATACCCCAACCAGACCCCTGGCTAGGATGGAACTAGCATGCTCTGGGTGCCAATGCCTTGCCTGGATCTTTCTTTCTCTTCCAGAGGTGCCACAAGATGAGGTCTGTGGGCTCGTGTTCATGCTCAGCCTCTCATGGTCCCAACCTCCCCACCCACAGACTTAGTCTGTCTAGGTGTCCTAGTGCTGCCACCCCCTGTGCTGCCAGGGCTTCCCACCACAGCTGAAGTAGAGCCCCATCTCCCCAGCTCTCCCAGTCATGCCGTCCCTGAGACAGACCCAGGCTCCCTTATCTGATTAAGGGCCATGGGAACCCAGGTGGCAGGTAGCATAATAACCAGATGGCAGTGATCAAGGGCCCGGCATGTCCCCAAGTCCACAGAGCCATTCTTTCCTTCAGCAAATACCTTTACCTGTGTACCAGGCCCCCCTGGTAGCTCTGGAGATACATTGGTGGGAAGACAGAGACAGGCCTGTGGTCACAAAACTCACTCTCTAGGGCAGGAGACAGTTATGCAGCCAGGTGGTGAAGTGGGAGAGAACACCAGAGCCCTCCATGGCCGCGCAGGACCCCCCAGAAGAACTCAGCCCAGTGTGGGCATTGCTGGCAGCTGGTTTTGCTCCTAGAGCCCTTGTTGGGGCATCAGTCTGGGTTGCCTCCAGCCTGTCTAATGTTCCCCTCTTGCCGCCCCATCCATCCCTCTACCTGAGCCCTTATCCCACCACACCTGAGCCCATTCAAGGCCAAAAGTGGGTCATAGGCATTCCTTGGTCCCAGAGCCCAGCGGAGCATGGGTGTCAAACCTTTGCATGGACGAATGAATGTTCCTCTCCAGGGCCTGGCCTGGTATCCCTCAGCTGGTTTACCTGGACCTGCCTTAACTTTGCCTCATTCCCTGTGTCCTCCTCCAGGAACAGGACAACTTGGCGGATGCTGAGGAGCGCTGCCACTTGCTCATTAAGTCCAAGGTGCAGCTGGAGGCGAAGGTGAAGGAGCTGAGCGAGCGGCTGGAGGACGAGGAGGAGGTGAATGCTGACCTGGCTGCCCGCCGGCGCAAGCTGGAAGACGAGTGCACGGAGCTCAAGAAGGACATTGATGACCTGGAACTGACACTGGCCAAGGCTGAGAAGGAGAAGCAAGCCACGGAGAATAAGGTGTGGGCCAGGCCAGCTGTAGGGAAAGGCCCAGAGCCTAGGGGCCAGCTTTGGGGCCAGGCAGCTGCAGGTCCCACTTCTGGTTCTGCCAGGCCCCTGCTGTGTGGCCTTGGGCAAGTTTCTTCCTCTCTAGGGGCCTCAATTTCCTCATCTGTCAATGGGGTTCATAGCAGCACGTATCTCATGAGGTAGGTGAGGATTCAGTGTGTAGCTGGCCTTTGCCAGCACTCTGCACAGGGCCAGCGCATAGCAAGTGCTCAGGAAATGCTAGTGAGTGTCATCCATCCTGGAGTGCAAGCCCCTTGAAGGCAGGAACCCCACTTCCCCAGCTCTGCATTGCCCAGGAGCCTTCACCTGCCTCCTTCTATCACTGAATCCTTATGACAGCCCCATGTCGTTCAAAGGACCAGGAGTATTGACTCCACTATACAGGAGGGGAAAGCGAGGCTTGCGGGGGGATGTGGGGTGGGGAGGTGGGAGGAGCTGCTTATTTAGGTTCTCACAGGTGCTCACTGAGGAAGCCAGGACTAGGAAATATCTATCTGGAACACCTGTTGATACCAAAAATAGCTGGTATCTATTGATCTCTCATTCTGAGCCAGGCACCATGCACAGCACTTTGTGAGCATTTGCTCACTAATCCCACAAAATAACTCGAGGAGGACGGTATTATCATCCTAGGGATGAAGAAATTGAGGCTCAGAGTGAATCGACTTGCCTGAGGTCCCCTAGCAGGAAGGGGCAGTTGCTGTGACCTGGTGTGGTTGGCTGCTCAGACCAGAGTGCAGGAGAGACATCCCCATGGTGACTTTGGCCCTGGCACAGGTGAAGAACCTGACAGAGGAGATGGCAGCACTGGATGAGTCGGTGGCCCGGCTGACCAAGGAGAAGAAGGCATTGCAGGAGGCCCACCAGCAGGCCCTGGGCGACCTGCAGGCCGAGGAGGACCGTGTGAGCGCACTGGCTAAGGCCAAGCTCCGGCTGGAGCAGCAGGTGGAAGACGTGAGTCAGGCCCACAGCAGAGGGCTGTGCAGAGGGGCTGGGCCAGCCAGGACAGTGGCTGAGCCAGCCCACCCTGTCCTGCTCCACAGCTGGAGTGCTCCCTGGAGCAGGAGAAGAAGCTGCGCATGGACATGGAGCGGGCCAAACGCAAGCTCGAGGGTGACCTGAAGCTGACACAGGAGTCGGTGACAGATGCTGCCCAGGACAAGCAGCAGCTGGAGGAGAAGCTCAAGAAGTAGGTATGGGGCAGGCAGTAGACCTGACCCCCTGGCCAGCAGGTGGCCTCGTGAGCCTGCACCCCATGCCTTATTCCCTCCGGACTCCAGTCAGTTCCCCATTACTGCAGAAGTTTAAAAGGGAGGGTTGAGAGAGGGGCTCACTAGGGTGCAGGGCGTAGTGTCCTGCCCTCCCTGGACCAAGGGACCCTGACTGGCCTCTGGGGCCGGGGCTTGAGAGGGAACACAGGGTGAGGTCACTCAGGGCTAGCTCTGGGTGCAGAGTGCCTCAGGCAGGGGGTGTGCTGGGGGCGGGTACTGGGGACCCAGGCAGGTTAATGGAAGTTAGGACCAGGGCTGCCTCATGCCCCCCTCCCGTGACTCCAGGAAGGACTCAGAGTTGAGTCAGCTGAACCTGCGGGTGGAGGACGAGCAGCTCCTTGGGGCCCAGCTGCAGAAGAAGATCAAGGAGCTGCAGGTGTGTGGGGGATGAGGGCAGGCGGGGACTGGGGTCAGAGCCCACAGAGGGGACAGCTGCCGCCCACCCATCCCTAGGCTCGGGCAGAGGAGCTGGAAGAGGAGCTGGAGGCGGAGCGGGCAGCCCGGGCCCGTGTGGAGAAGCAGCGGGCAGAGGCAGCCCGGGAGCTGGAGGAGCTGAGCGAGCGGCTGGAGGAGGCCGGTGGCGCATCTGCGGGGCAGCGCGAGGGCTGCCGCAAGCGTGAGGCAGAGCTGGGGCGGCTGCGGCGGGAGCTGGAGGAGGCGGCGCTGCGGCACGAGGCCACAGTGGCTGCCCTGCGGCGCAAGCAGGCAGAGAGCGCGGCCGAGCTGGGTGAGCAGGTGGACAGTCTGCAGCGGGTGCGGCAGAAGCTGGAAAAGGAGAAGAGTGAGCTCCGCATGGAGGTGGATGATCTGGGTGCCAGTGTTGAGACTCTGGCCCGTGGCAAGGTGTCTGCCTCCTTCCTCACCCTGACCTCTGACCCGACTCCAGCATCCTATTCTGACCCCTAGCTCAGATCCTGTACTCATCATAACTCTAAACCAATACTGACTCCAGTAGCCGACCCCTGACCACCCCATACCAATCTGACCCCACACTAGTCTTGACCCTGTACCTGATCCTGAGCACTGACCTATTCATCTGGCACCCAACCCCAACCCCACACCAATCCTGACCTCAAACCCTGGCTCCTAATCTCTATGCCCTGACTCCAGGTCATTTTTGACCCAGCATCCAGTTCCAACTTCTCAGTCTTTGACCTCTGTACTCTGACCTAATACCTGTCCTGACTCTGTTCCTGTCCTAAATCCCAGCACCCAGTCTTGACTCCTGACTTTTGTACCACCTAATCCTGACAGCTGACCTCTGACCACTGTCCCAAGCTGACTTCAGACTTTAGCATCCTAACCTCACTGGCCTTGGGTCTAGTCATCTCATTTCTGATGCCCACCTTTTAAACCATAGTCCAGCAGTAGAATCTCTGACCCTGAACTTGGGCCTCGCTCTCCCTTTGATTCCTGGGCACATGTCTAGCCTTCTAGTTCCCAACCTCGGGGCCCAGTCTCTATGGCAGCCCTAGATCCTGCCCTGTGATTCACAAACTTGTTCTGACTCCTGACCCCGGATCCCAGGCCAGTGCAGAGAAGCTGTGCCGGGCCTACGAGGATCAGCTGAGTGAGGCCAAAATCAAGGTGGAGGAGCTGCAGCGGCAGCTGGCAGATGCGAGCACCCAGCGTGGGCGGCTGCAGACCGAGAGTGGTGAGGCCAGGGGCTAGCTGGGGCACACGGGGGCCTTGGTGCTGCCCCTTGGCCGCCTGACATGCGAGCTCACCCCTTGGCCTGCAGGGGAGCTGAGCCGCCTGCTAGAGGAGAAAGAGTCTCTGATTAGCCAGCTGAGCCGTGGGAAGGCCTCAGCCACCCAGAGCCTGGAGGAACTGCGGAGGCAGCTGGAAGAGGAGAGCAAGGTGGGCTGGCCACTGGCTGCCACAGAGTAGGCAGGGTGGGGACTGGGGCCACCGGCCAGATGCTGAGGTCACTGGGGTCCCTGCAGGCCAAGAGTGCGCTGGCCCATGCCATGCAGGCTTTGCGGCATGACTGCGACCTCCTGCGGGAGCAGCACGAGGAGGAGGCCGAGGCCCAGGCTGAGCTGCAGCGGCTGCTGTCCAAGGCCAACGCCGAGGTGGCCCAATGGAGGAGCAAGTATGAGGCAGATGCCATCCAGAGGACCGAGGAGCTGGAGGAGGCCAAGTGAGTGCCTTGCTGGCCAGGCCATTACCACACAGGGTGATATCTGCACTTCTGAGCGGTTGGCTGGAAGGGAGACGCGGGGGCCATTCTTCTGCCAGCCTCCCTCAGCTACACAGTCCATACCCTGTCTGCCCCCGTGGCCTAGAAAGAAGCTGGCACTGCGGCTACAGGAGGCAGAGGAGGGAGTAGAGGCTGCTCACGCCAAGTGTTCGTCGCTGGAGAAGGCCAAGCTGCGGCTGCAGACAGAGTCGGAGGATGTGACCCTGGAGCTGGAGCGGGCAACCTCAGCGGCTGCTGCACTGGACAAGAAGCAGCGGCACTTGGAGCGGGCGCTGGAGGAGCGGCGGCGGCAGGAGGAAGAGACGCAGCGGGAGCTGGAAGCGGCCCAGAGGGAGGCCCGCAGCCTGGGCACCGAGCTCTTCCGGCTGCGGCACAGCCACGAGGAGGCTCTTGAGGCCCTGGAGACACTCAAGCGGGAGAACAAGAACCTGCAGGGTATGACCCACCCCAGGGTCAGAGAGCTGGTCTGGGGTCATTGGGAGCAACTTGGAGTCACAAAGAGGGCCCTGGTGGGGTCACCCTGGAATAAGGAGTAAATGAAGTGACCTGGGTTGGAGCATGAGCCATAGGGGTGGCCCCTCAGTGCCCTGTCCACTCTACAGAGGAGATCAGTGACCTCACAGACCAGGTCAGCCTCAGTGGGAAGGGCATCCAGGAGCTGGAGAAAGCCAAGAAGGCGCTGGAAGGGGAGAAGAGTGAGCTCCAGGCTGCACTGGAGGAAGCTGAGGTCAGAAGCGGGCCACAGGGGTGGGATAGACACTGACCCGCTGTTTCCCTGGCCTCCCCTCACCCTTAACACAAGCTCATGGCCCCCACGGCTGTACTGCCTGCTCTGCACCCCAGGGGGCCCTGGAGCTGGAGGAGACCAAGACTCTGCGGATCCAGCTGGAGCTATCCCAGGTTAAGGCTGAAGTGGATCGGAAGCTGGCAGAGAAAGACGAGGAGTGCACTAACCTGAGGTGCGGGGTGGGGCCATCCCTCCTCCCCAGGCTAACACAGCCCCTCCCATCCCAACCACCTGAGAGTAGCAGAAAGGAAGGAAGGCAATGTTTGTGGAGCCCCGTCGTGCACATGGACTGGACACCTAGTTTGTCCCTCCTACATGATTTTCTCAGGTCGGCATTGCTGTCTACAGTCTAGAGGTGAACCTCAGAGAGGCTAAAGGACTTGCCCAAGGTTGCACAGTTGGGGTAGAGCCAGAGTTCAGCACGTCTGTCTGCTCTGGAGCCTCACTCTTGTCCATGAACTTGCCCTGATGGGCAACAGGCAATCACAAGGAGCTTTAAACCAGGGAGGGATGAGTCACTTATTCCTCAAATGGGTTCACGTCTCCAACGTTCCCTGGCTGGTTGTAAGAGCAGGTATGGTGTCTGTGCCCACCCTTCTCTAAGGCCACGACCCCTCCTTTCATCCCTCCCTCTCACAGGCGCAACCACCAGCGGGCAGTGGAGTCCCTGCAGGCCTCCCTGGATGCAGAGACACGGGCCCGCAATGAGGCCCTGCGGCTCAAGAAGAAGATGGAAGGCGACCTCAATGACCTGGAGCTGCAGCTGGGCCATGCCACTCGCCAGGCCATGGAGGCACAGGCAGCCACGCGGCTGCTGCAAGCCCAACTCAAGGAGGAGCAGGCAGGGAGGGACGAGGAGCAGCGGTTAGTGGCTGAGCTCCGCGAGCAGGCACAGGCCCTGGAACGGCGGGCTGCGTTGCTGGCCGGGGAGCTGGAAGAGCTGCGGGCTGCCCTGGAGCAGGGAGAGCGCAGCCGGCGGCTGGCAGAACAGGAGCTGCTAGAGGCCACGGAGCGCCTCAACCTCCTGCATTCACAGGTGGGGACAGGGGCTACACAGGGATGTGTGGGGCGGTGGCCTGCTGGCTGGCTCTGAGGCTCTGCTTACCCCCAGAACACAGGCCTGCTGAACCAGAAAAAGAAGCTGGAGGTGGATTTGTCCCAGCTGAGCGGGGAGGTGGAAGAGGCTGCCCAGGAGAGGCGGGAAGCCGAGGAGAAGGCCAAAAAGGCCATCACCGATGTGAGACTGGGCTGGGGCTGTGGGGGGCCTGGAGGAGAGCCCAAAGGGACTTTCACCTCCTGACCGTGCCACCTCCACTCCTGCAGGCGGCCATGATGGCCGAGGAGCTAAAGAAGGAGCAGGACACAAGTGCACACCTGGAACGGATGAAGAAGACGCTGGAGCAGACGGTGCGGGAGCTACAGGCACGGCTTGAGGAGGCGGAACAAGCCGCCCTCCGTGGCGGGAAGAAGCAGGTGCAGAAGCTGGAGGCCAAGGTGTGTGTGGTCCTCCCAGTCCTTTCCCCTGCAGGGTGGCAGGCCTGAGGGCAGGCTTGAGGCATCAGGCCCATCCCTGGCTGCTCACAGGTGCGGGAGCTGGAGGCCGAGCTGGACGCAGAGCAGAAGAAGCATGCCGAGGCCCTCAAGGGGGTGCGGAAACATGAGCGCCGGGTCAAGGAGCTTGCGTACCAGGTGGGGGACTAGGTCTGCCTTGAGGGGCAGCCCTGGAGCTGGCCTGGTCCAGGCAAAACCTGAGTCCCCTTTGCCTGCCCAGGCCGAGGAGGACAGGAAGAACTTGGCTCGCATGCAGGACTTGGTGGACAAGCTGCAGAGCAAGGTCAAGAGCTACAAACGCCAGTTTGAGGAGGCGGTGAGTGCACGGGGGTCTGGGCACCTGGGGCCTAGTACTGGTCAGGATGCCTGAGGTAACCCAGCTTCAACAGCTGGCCCCAGGCTCTGCAGCCAGGTGAGACACCAGCAGCAAACGGCCCTGCTCCATCTCTGGGCCATGGTTTCCCCACTCTTGGTTTTGTGCATAGGCAGACTGCCCCTAAAGGGCAGTGACCCCACTGTCCCAGCAGGAAGAGAGACAAGTTTCTAACAGCTTCAGTAAGAGATGAGACCTAGCTGTCTCTGAAGGGACCCCATATGCTTTCCCCTGACGGGCCAGCTGTGGCACACAGGCAACTCTGGAAGGAGTGTCTCAACCCCTCCTTCCTGCCGTGGTTACTGGTGAGGGGGGAGAAGGGCCACGGCAGGTGGGAGAATTGACGACCTGGAGAAGGCAGCTCCCTTCTGGGGATGGGATGAGGACAAGACTGACTCTCAGTTACCAAAGGGTGATCAGGCCTGCCTGTGCCCCCAGGAGCAGCAGGCCAACACTAACCTGGCCAAGTATCGCAAGGCCCAGCATGAGCTGGACGATGCAGAGGAGCGGGCAGACATGGCAGAAACTCAGGCCAACAAGCTGCGGGCACGGACCCGGGATGCCCTAGGCCCCAAGGTGAGGGGTGGTGTGGGGCAGCACCCTGCCGTCTGTGTCGGGGTGGTGGGGAGGTGGGTGGTGCAGCTCATTCCACCCCCTCCTCCCCTTAGCACAAGGAGTGATGCCCGAGGCCCTGGGCTCTGAAGAGGGATGCCTGCTGTTTGCCCCTCACCTGCCTTCAGCTGAGGCTGCCCCACCCGATCCTGTCGTCTCTTCCTCTCCATCTGCTGAGCCTCAGCAGTCCCAAGCCCTGCTACACCCTGAATAAATGCCAGGTCTGCAGTTCCAGCCGGTTTCCTCCTCATTCTTTGGGATTGGGGAGAGGAGCACGTGGTCCCATAGAGAAAAGTGAGGTCCACATCAGTCATTTAAAATAAAGTTCTTTAATAGTCTCCATTTAATTGGTTTATTTGTTGTTAATAAATTGGCAACACAAGGAGGGGCCAAGGGTGTGCTCTCAGCCAGGCTCCTGTGTGTGTGGGCTCAGGCAGGAGACGCTGCCCTGGGGTAAGGGTGGGGAGGGGCACAGCTACCCTGTGCCCCAAGGGATGGATGGAAAAGGCCCCCCACTTCTGGGGGAACCCCCTGGGAAGAACACAGCGGCCAATGAGCAAACAGAACCAGAGGAGTTAAAGGAAAACGAGGGAGGGAGGATAGGAGGGGCAGACGGGCAGGCTTGGGGGAAGGTAGCATTCTCTGGTATCCCCCACCCCTGCCCAGGGCTCAGAAGCCTTTGCCTGGGTCCAAAGGCCAGGGCAAGCTTGGCTCACAGATTAGGGGAGGGTGCCCATATCTCCCTCCCCACCCCAGGACTGACAGCCAAGAGACTGGGCAGGAGCTCAGACAGAGCTATTTTTAAAAGTCCCCTTACCTCTGGGTGGGCCAGAGCCCCAGGGTTCTGAAGGAAGGGTGGGTGTAGTGCCCCTGTCCTCAACATAGGGATCTTGAGGGAACTGAGGTTCCCCCAATGCCCTGGGGCCCTTAGACCCAGGGGCCAAGGGCTTCTAGACGCTCCCTCCCTCCAAGCCTGTACCTTAAGACCTGGGGCAGGCAGAGAGCAGCAGGGAGGCAGGGGAAGGGTGGGGACAGGCCAGGGCGTGTGGCACGCATACCCACGCTCACCCGCTCTAGCCCTGGCCCAGCAGCCTCCCGAGGCCTGGCCCAAGGTCACTCCTCGGTGAAGTCCCTGTCTATGTCCATGTAGGGCTCCTCAATGTAGCTGACAAGGGCAGAGGGTGACTGGCGGTCTGGGTTCAACAGGATGGACACAGTCTCTTTCCAGTATGAGAAGCTGATGCAGGAGCTCTGGGCAAAGAGAGAGGGGCTAGGGGGCGCCTGGAGGACCCAGGTCGAGCCCAGCACCCCGCGGGGAGGGCCTTGGTAAGGGGATAAAAAGCCGCCTGCCACATGGCCCAGGCAGGGACCACGCACCCTGGATGCCCCTCTGAGGGGCCCTGGGTCTGCGTGCCCGCTGCCCACCCACCACTCACTCAAGGGTGGGGCACTCACGTTCTCCAGGCAGGTGCTGTCTTTGTCCTTGTGCAAGTAATGCTGCTGCCAGAAGCGGAGCAGGTTGTGGAAGTTGTTGAGCAGGAAGCCAGGATACTTCTTGCTGTGTTCCATCCGCTGCAGCAGCCGTAGGTACAGGGGCAGCCGCTCTTTCCGTCGGGCCAGCATCAGGATCACCAGGCTGGTGTTGAGGCAGCTGACATTCTCCTGCAAGGCCCCAGGCCATCCGAGTTAGGTGCATGCCAGTAGCTCCAGCGGCCCCTGGTGGACCTGGGGTGCCACTAGGTAGGGAGGAGGGTATCCCAGGCCCAGACTCTGCAGGGCCCTAGCAGGGTCCACAGGCCATGCCCTGAGCTGCCCCTGCACACATCTGAGGACTGAGGACAGGAATGACACCAGTACTGCCAGCATCCTTCCCCAAGTACCTTCCTGGTCCCTCTCACACCCACCACCCTCAGTCTAGAGTCTACTCCTTCTCCAGAACCAGCTCCTCCTAGGAGAGCCTCCCTCTCCCCGGGACAGGGCAGGGTACACATGTCAGATGCAGTTCTCTAACTTTCATTCAGCAGTAGACTGGGGTGCTGTTTGGAGGGAAGAGGCTCAGTCTGTTTTGTTCACTGTGCATCCTCAGCCCAGGGCTTCGCCTCAGTAAACATTTGTTAGATGAAGGAACAAAAGAACCACCTCTGAGAGCTTTGGTATTACCCCCATTTTAGAAGAGTGCTGTGAACCTCGGAGAAGGGACGACTGCACAGTTATTTACTTAGGGAGGAGGGAGTCAACATCAGGTCCAACCTCAAAGCCTGCACAGCAGGCAGGGCACAGAGAGCACTGAACTGGGAGCCAGAACCCAGTGCCAATCCCAACTCTGCCTTGATATGTGTGCGACCTCAGAGACTTGCTCCCTCGTCAGGTGCCATCTGTAAAATGGGGCACGGATCCCTTATTGGCAAAAGTCCTCAAAATAGCTGGGAGGGTTTCCTTGGAACCAAGAGATGGGTGTCAAGAGATGCACTTCTGGGATGAAGGAGAGATCAACTCTGTTGGGATCTGGGAAGAGGGAACCTGTTTCCAATTTCCCTTCCCTATTCACGTCCGCAAGGCTCTCACCTGGGTCAGCGTCTGCACGTGGATGATGTTAATGAGGCGGAAGAGGAAGGACATCTGCGTGGGCACCTGGGATATGTAGGCAAGCAGGCGGCACTCGGATAGGACTTCGGCAACTGGGGGCAGAGAGGCAGAAGTGTGAACAGCAGGCTCAAAAGCTCATCAGTGGCTCAGGCCTAGAGGCCTCCTACCCAAGCTTCTGGGCAGGCCCCCCTTGGGTTCTGACTCTGAAGCTGGGAGCCCCCACTGTCAAAACAAGTACAGAAAAAGTGGACTGCAGAAGGAACACATCTCCAGCCATTCTGCCACCTAGGCTCAGCTTGCCTTCTCCTTAGAGCCCCCACTGGTTCACCCCACCTTTTCCTTCAGTCCTGCCCAGGGACCACCTCTCCGAGGCTCTCCCCCAAGCTTCATCACCTATGTCCCTCTCATCCAGGCAATTCCAGGCCAGGAGAGGAGGGGTGTTTTTTGCATTTTGCTGGCAAAAATGGTTTTTTACCTTTATTAAAATGTACATGCTCATTAAAGGAAGCATGGGTGACAGAGAAAAGCAAAAGCAGCAAAGAAAACCACTTGGAGAGCTACCACCTTGACTCCAGCCACGTGGTCATTTCGTGCAGCTACTTCCAGCCATTTTTCTCTCTTTGCTAAAGGCTGCGTGTGGGATGGATTCGCCTTGGCATTACAGCTTTTTCTTACCTTTCATGTCCACCTGGTTTTCAAATCGGTCCAGTGACAGAGTGACACAGCGTACCAGCATGTTGGAGTCCACCAGCGAGCTGTTAATTTGCTTCAGGAACACCTGGAACTAGAGCAAAGCCCAAGCTCAGACCGCAAGTGGTGGGCTCCTGGCTGGCGATGGCCACGGCCCAGGGCGGGCAATCACTGCAAGGGGCACTGATCTGCCCCGACTGAGCTCTTACCAATAGCAAGACCAAGGCTCAGGCAAGTTGGGTGACCTGCACTTACAACCTGCTAATAAGCAGCTCTAGCAAGAACTCAACACAGACCTTCTGACACCATGGCCAGTGTCCTTTTGCAATGAAGGGTGCCAGACTGCTCTCATTTTTACTTCAACCAGTCTGAGCTGGGTTTCTGTCACACACACACACCCTGTGAACCTAACATACCAGGCCCAGTCCCGTCCTTCTTGGCCTCATCATGGCACCCACCATACTGCTAATGAACGTTTGCTGAAGACTGCCCACTGACTGCCCAGTATTCTCCAATTTAACACCAGCACCTGAAGACTGGCAAGGTCCAGGGCTTCAAGATAACTTCCGGACAGTGCAGTGAACCCTGTGGAGCCCTGGCTTAGTCTTACCTTTGCATCAGTGTTGATGTATTTATTGAATCTCTTGAATGCATCAACGTTGAACTTCATCAGCTCCCCCAGGAGGTCAAAGTAACTCTGGAGCACATCCCTCGACTTGCACTCACTATCCACAATGCAGTACAGGATGTGCTGGGGGTGGGAGAAGACAGGGTAAAGGAAGGAGAGTGGCTGAGCCCTGGGGCCAACAAGCAGCTGTGGCTGCTGCCCCCAGGCTGTGCTCATCTAAGCTGCCCCTCCTGCCTTCCACCAGGGCCTGGAATGTAGCTCAGACCACATGACGTTTGGTTTAAGCAAGCATCCAGGTCAACAGAACCTGCACCCCTGTCTAGAATCTCATCTGAGGATGCTGGTGGCTCCAAGGGCAGGGCCAGGCTTGAAATACCTCACTAGAAGGTAGCGGCAAGTTGGGGTATGTAGTCATGACCTCTCTTGTTTGCCCAAGGCTCAGATCTAAAGCCTCTGACCTGCTTTGTGGTTACCAAGACGGCCAGAGCTCTCCAGCTCACAGGTGAGGGGAGCTGTCTCCCGATGTAACATCGGCCACTGCCGGAGAACTGAGGCCATTTACGTAGATGAAGCACAGGATTTAAGGGAACGGGACACATTTTGACCCCACGGTTTGTCTCTATGCTTATGAATGAAAAAGTTTACACTGAAATGAATGAACTTTTATCAAGAACATAAAGCCAATTTAACCCTTTATCTGATAGTTTTCTACGATAAACTTTCCATGTTGCATTTTCCTGAAGTTTTATAATGATTTGAATCAATTCTTTTCCTTATGGATTTTACAATTCATGGGTCAGTTTTTTCTTTGCATCCCTTTTTTTTTAAGCCAACTATAGCTTTGGTCATTTTGTTCCCCCACTTTTGTAAGTTTTGCTATTTCTGAAGGCCACTTTTTAATAAAGGGAAATTAACTTTTAGTTAGTAGCAAAATATCCTGAGGGTCAAAAGGCCTTGCTGGGTAACTCTTTAGACTCCTACACTCCTCTATGGCCACCTCCCAAATCCCTCCGCACCCACGGGGAACCCAGAATTGTCGATTCAGGGGAAATACTAGGGCAATCTGCACTGACATTTTAAAATAAAAAGATCTAGTCTGCTTCTCACCAGGTGTCTAGGTTTCAGGACAGGAAAGCAATGCATGGGGCTGACGGGAGAATGGGACACCCAACACCCTGGTTCCTCCAGGCCATTACCTCCAGAAGGCCTCGCTTCAGCAGGAACATCTGGTCAGCATAGGAGGTGGTCCCTCGGAGGAAACTCTCCACAGCCCGGGCTTGCCAAAACCTGCGACCCAAATGTTGACCCCTGGCCCAGGTGGCTAAGGCTGCCCTCTTTTGGCCCATGCTCCATTCACCCATGTTTGCTGCCTTTTCTATTCAACAGACACTTACTGAACATCTACCAGGCATCAGGCCTCATGGTGGGCTGTGGGGACACAGCAAGAGTCCCCCTCCTAACAGAGCTGACAGCTCAGTGGGGAACAGTCCTCTATTTGGTTCTGTCTGGAAGGAGTTATGTCTCAAAGAAGGTGGCAACTAGGATCAAAGGGCTGGCCCCAGTGAGACACATGTGAAAATGAACTCTAGGCTTTGCCCCTTCAGAAGAACAGAAGGATATGGAAGAGAGGGGCTAGGAATGCATGAAGGAATTGGATGGATGTGTGTGAATGGGCCACTGAGCTCACTTCTGATGGGCTGTCCTAGAGAAGAGATGGCTGATGTTGACTGAGTGGTCCCAGAGGGCAGAGCTGGGATCCATGAGGGGGAGGCTGGACAAGGCAGGCTGAGTTGACAGGGGCACATTTGGGCAAGGAGCCTATTGACAACTCACACTCGGCCCTGATGGAATGCCTCCCTTACCACTACTCCTGTCCACAGCCTTCGAGACTCATGTTTAGATGAGTTTAAGGAACTCTGAGAAGCCCTCCCTGTCCATGCCCACCCCACCAGCCCCCAGCTGGGGAAGGGGCATTCCTTTGCTCCCACAGCTCCTGGGGCAGGTCCTGGCTCCATTTCTTTCCACATTGCATTGAAACAGGTTTATTTTCATGCTTTTTTCCCACAATCCAGGGGACTCCATGTGGGCAGGGACTATATCTCCTATTTTTCTTCCACCTGTCCAGTGCCAGCACAGAATAGGTGGTTGGTGAATGCTTGGTCAATTTCTGAAATACAATGCTGGCAAAGCAGAAGCTAACACATACCTGCTAAGTCAACAAAAGGGAAGACGGCAGCCAAATCCCCTCGCCCCCACAGTAACCAGACAGCCAGGGTGGAAGATGGTGACTACAGGAGGTATTTCTAACCACTTGAGAAACACCCAGCTCCTGGGCCCCTCCGGAGTGGCTGGTGCCTGTCCCCAGACCTACCTGAAAGATGACTCGGCTGGCTCCTTCTTCATGACCTGTAGCAGACGAGTTAATAAGCCTCTTTTCCCGTCACACACCAAACTCCTGAAATAAAACAGACAGGGATACTAGTGGCTGATAGGGGCTAAAGTTCCACTTGGCTGAAGGACTGTTATTTTGGGGTCCTGGGGCTGGGTCTCTCTGCTGTCTTAGGTGGGTGAAAAAACACGGGGACATTTCCAAGCCAGCAGGATGTCCTCCTGCTCTACCCAGGCCCAGAGCACCCCAAAGACTCCTGAATCTTAGAACTGAATAGCCAAGTGCATTCACGCTGCGTCTTAGGCTAGTCTTCCCTTCCCAGACCCAATGGCAAGTGATCAGAGGCCGGAAACATATCCAGAATCAGAAAAAAGACTCAGAACTGCTGGAGGGAGAGCTATTTACACCAAAAGTGAGTTTGAAACACCATGACAGAGTTTACCAAATGGGGTGAAGTCTCTGCCAACAGGCTGAGGCACGGAGTATCCTGGGTCCCAGGTTCAGCTCCAGCTGGCCTTGGACAAGTACCCGTGCCTCTGGGCCTCAGCTTCCTGGTCTTGATGAGGAAATGACTTAGGCTGCATCATGAGGGAGAGAGGGCCAGGCAGGCCAGATTTCTGGCCCTTAAACTCCCTTTTCAAATAGAACAGCTCTACTTTTATCCACTACAGACATTGGGGCACGATTTCACTTGAACGATGAGTTCTGCAGCCTTTAAAAAACAAAAAAAGCCTGGGGAATTGTGACTCTTGTTGCCGGATACAGTCCTCCCTGCCCTGACTGCCGTGAGCCTGTGACCTTCTTCAGAAGGTAGGGCAAACATAACCCAGCTAATGGGACTTGGCAAAAGGCAAGAAAGGAGCATGTCAGCAAAGATGAGTGACGAGGGGGCAGGGCACATATGACCTTTGGCAGGTGACCTCTCCGAGCCCCTGCTCCCTCATCTGTGAAGTGGCGGTCATGATGGCACTTCCCTCCTAAGACTGCTGTGGGGCTCCGATGAGACAACACAGGTGACGTTAGGACAGTCCCTGACACACAGGCGCCCTCAGGACATTGGAGCTACATATGAGTGAGACAGGACAAGTACTCACACCTGTGTACACCCATCTGCGAGCCCTGGGGCATGCAGGCAGCAATGCTCACCCCGCCCATGCTCACCTGTCAGTGTTGAGGACAGCTTCCACCTCGGGGATGTTGGCCTTGAGAGAGATGGCACTGAGTTCGTTCAGCTCCTGGTTGTTGAGCAGCAGGTATTTGTTCCTGAAACAAATGGGTGTGAGAGGCTAAAGGACAAGAACCAGGACTGCTGGGTCAGTACTGGGCTAGTTCCCTGCCCATTCCTGTGAAGAGAACCTGAGAATCCCCAGGAACCCTCCCCTGTCACTGCTTACCCCAGAGCCAGCATTCTGCAGGAGGGCACACGGGCTCTCAGGCGATGGGCCCCAACCCCAGCCTATGCCTGCCACAGTCACCAAGAGCACCTTCCCTGAGCATCTCCAGGCCTTTCTTTTGTCACTGAACATTTCTTTTTGATTTCTCAAAGGCACTTCCAACTCAGTGATGTCCAAATCAAACTTGTCATTTTACTTCTTAAACCTGATCCTATTCCAGCATTCCCACTAGGAGCCCTGAGTTGGCTGTGACACTCCCTCCTTCACCTTTCACATCCAGGCCTTCCATCACCCAAGCCATGCGGACAGAAGCAGCTTCCCAAATGGCCTCCCCCCAGCAAGCGATTCCATACACAGCTCTCAGAGTGATCTTCAGAAAACAGGAATCTGATCATAACAGGTCACTCACCTGTTCAAAATACTCCTAGTTTTGCAACGCTTCAGAATATATAAAATCCAAGCCAGTGGACATGACTCATAGGCCCTGTGGCCAGGCTACCAACCACCTTTGCAGCCTCACCCTGAGCCAAGCCCCTGTCACTCGCATCATCGGCCACACTGGCCTTCCTGAAGAGACCGTGCTTCCTCCTACAGGGGCCTCTGCCCACATCATGGCTTCTAGCTAGAACACTCACCCTCTCACTCCTCCCTTCGACCCAATTTACTACTTCCAACCCTTCAGGGCTCAGCTGACAAGTTACCTCTGAAGGGAAGAGCTCCTGACCACTCTCGGGCAAGGTCAGGATCTTGTCAAATGATTTCTCACAGAACCACACTCTTTTCCTCCAGAATACTATCTCCATTTGTCACTGTACATTCAATGGTCTAATTCTCTGACTAATGTCCCTCTCCCCTCCGGAACCGTACCCTTCACGAGAGCATGGCTGTTTTCATTCATTGCTGTCTCCCCAGAGTCTAGCACAGTGCCTGGCACACACAAGTGCTCAGATTTAAGAGTCTGATGAAAGCTAGGGACCCATTTCCTCAGGGAAAAAAGTGCACATTCAGAACACACTGGTGCTGTTCAGAGGGTTCACATACTTCTGGAGCTTAAGGCCTTCAGACAGAGAACCTCTCAAAGAGGATGGTCAACATGATCAACATGATCCAGACGAAAGTTGCAAGGTGAAGGGCCTTGGGACCACATTTGTCCTGAGGCATGTTCCGTTAGTTTAGACAATGTTTCAGAAGAATTTAAACCACATTTAAAAATCAGAACCTTTCACATAAATGTTAATTTCGGGCTTTCCCAGAAGCCATGCAACAGTGGGCCCAGCTTCCTGTACACCAACCGTTGGCAAAAGCTGAGCAGTGGTTGCCTGTGTGTTCTAGCTCATCAAGGTCCCCACCACACTGTCTCTCCAGTACTAAGGTCAAGGGTCAACTGCCATTCACCCCTCCTCTGCACTGTTTTCATTACAGCAGAGAATCATTCTCCCACACATTCTCTATCAAAGGTTTAAAAAAAAAAAAAAAAAAAAAGGAGGGCAGAATGTGTTTCAAGGAAAATGGGAGAGAGCACATGTCCTTGTGCTGGTGAAGCATATTCCATCTATTCAGTAAGCAAATACTCAGCCCACTCTGCCCATCTGAGGTTCCTGCTGGCCCCTGTGAATAGCCAACTGTCTGCTCCTGGTTCAGAGGGACCGACTGTTGAGAGATGTATTGACTCCAAGGGTAATAAGGGCCAGTAACCTCCGGACTCACTTCCTAGGGTGGCTGTGAGGGCTAAGGGAAAGCTCAGCATTGTGCCCGGCATAAAGGAAGGGCAGCCACATGTGGTAACACTGAGGTGACAGTAGCTCTCACAGCTCCCAGGTCCTCCTCCTGAGCTGAGGTCAGCGATGGGATAAAGAGAGGAGAGAAGACAGCGCAACAACTCTCCTTCCAGGGACGGCTTGTACTTACTCGTGGTGGTCACTGAAACTCTGGAGAAGCCTCAAAAACTGTATCTTCAAGGTGATGTCCTAAAATACATGTGCATCCTTGACGTTAGAACCATAGTCACAATGTTCCAAAAGAACACAATGCTCTGGTGAGAGCCTGGGCGTGTCACTTTGCTTCTCTGAGCCTCTGTCCTCATGTACAATGAGGACTTTTCTTTAGTAAAAAAACCCTCTGTTGACTTCCACATCTGGCCAACAGCAGATTAAGCTAATGTGGACCATTCCTGCTAAAAATACCCCAACATACTTGATAAAAAATAACCAAAATTCTTTTAAATGTCTAAGGCTAAGTTCTTAAAAAGAAACAGAAATCCATAGGAATCAGAAATGAAAAAGAACTGCGTTCCGAGCAATGAGCACAAGAGCTGAAGGTCTGCAGCTCCAGGTGGGGTGGAGAAGTGGAAACGAGACTTATTCATGCCAGGGCTTCAGTTTTAGTGCCCTGCAGGGACCAGATAGAACCTTGGGCCTGTGTAATGCCTGGCGAGTGTATATATTTGCTGAAAGAAGGGCTAGAAAAACCCCACCAACCAGCCCAGGGAGCTGGCAAAGAAGCCTGTCTCTGCCAGGGTGCTGCTGGTGGTGGAGGGGAGCCCCCAGGAGGAGGAGGACCCTGGGCTCACACTACCAGAGCAGTAGGGCCAAGACACTCAGCATGAAAACTGGCCCTGGAACATCGTAGCCCCTGCCTGAAATACCTGGCAAACAAAAGCAAAGCACTCTGTAGAAACACCTCCAGAGCCCAGGCTACAGAGGTACTCAGGGAAAACAAGCCGCCTGAAGGAGACCTCTCCATAAACATTACAGAACACGAGGCAACACTCCACCCCGAGCTGAGTGTGAAGACTCAGACGCAACTATTAGTACCATGAGCAATCCGAAAGAGCCCATGATAAAGTATGTTAAAAGAGATAAAACGCAATAGAAAACAAAACATTAATATAATGAATAAAGACTAAGTAGTTTTTGACAAAGAGCCAGACAAAATGTCTAGAAATACGGAATATATTCACTTGAAATTAAAAACTCAAATGGATGAGTGAAAGGCAAACCTGACAAGGCCAAAGAGAAACACAGTAACCTGGAAGATAAGGCACTGGGGAAAGCCCCCAGAAGGTAGCACAGAGACCAGGGAGGATGGTTGTGCGGCACTTTAAGGTCCAAGAGCACTTTCCCCATCACACTGGTGGCCGAGCCTCTGCATGGCCCATGAGGCCAGCAGTCAAGGGAAGGTGATCTTCCTTTTGCAAGAAACAGAGGCTCAAAGATTCAGTGACTTGTTCAAGCTCTCCCAACAAGCTGAGTGGCACCACAGGCCTCCTGACTCCCAGCTCAGTGCTCTCTCTAGGGCATGGTGAGAGAGACCAGGTGGAGGTGAGCCCTTGATCCCTTAAAAAAAGCAAGCATCATAAAGCCTTTTCTGGATGCAGACCATTGGCTGTGCGTGATTCTAGAAGGCAAAACTACTGTCAGTGGGTGTGCATCACAATGGGGTAGAGTACAGAATGAGGAAAAAATTGCTGCTAGGTAATGGAATGGCCCTGCCTCAGTGGAAGTGAGCTCTCCATCCCAGAAATGTACAAAGGGAAGCTGGTTGGAGGGCCTCAAAAGGGATTTCTGCATGGGTAGAGGGGTGGGGTCAGATCCTTCCTCAAGGCAGCTTCTAATGACAGGCTTATATAGGCTATGACTTCCAGTTTCTGTACTCTCAAAGGAGGAGATATCAAAGGCTCAACAGCAGGTCTTGAAACAACTACTCCTAGTAAGTAAGGCCCATCTGTTGCCAGGGTCCCTTGCTCACCGGGCTACAGTCACAGTTCTGGTTGTGACCGTGGAGAACAAGGGCAGACGCTGAATGCTTCCTCCAAATCAGCTTGTCAAACAAATTATTGAGTCCAGGGATCAGCTTGAACTCTGCGATCATTCTGTGAACCTGGATACAGGGGTACAAAGGCAAAAATATTAAGACAAATGTGCTGTGAAGATCTAGCAAAGCCTCATGCTCAGCACATACAATACCAACCTTCAGGATGAAGAAGGCAACAGTTAGTAGAGATTGTTGAGATTTACAGAAAACATCCACACTTACTCTGCTCCTCACTACCTCTCCCATTCCACACAAAGATACTTTTAAACTCTGCTCATTAATCCTCACAACAACCCTACTCACACTCTACAGCAGGTCCTTTTTTAAGAATATGAGTTTTGGTTTCTGCTAGCCCTGGGTTTGACTATCGGTGCCACCATGTACAAACTTTGTAACCTTAAAATCCTTAACCTTTCTAGTTTGTTCCCTCCTCAAACCATTAAAATAAAAACACCCCTCATGCTTCACAGTAGGATAAATTTCAACTGGAGGCATGATAAAAATATTTTAAAAAGAAACTAAAGATCCTAGAAAAATCTATGTGAAGTTTTTTTTTAAATTATCAAACAGTGAGAAAGACTTTCTCAAGTTTTATACTAAACCTAGAAGCCAAAAGGGAATATTGTTGAATTCGACCACATAAACCTTTTAAAATTCTCCATGGCAAAACTCACAATAAGCAAAGTCACAAGTCAAATATGACAAATGGAGAACATATTCGCAATCTTGTGTCACTGGCAAAAAGCTAATTTCCTCTATAAGGAATCCTACAAATTTCTTAAACAAAAAGACTAACCCTACAGAAAAAAAGTGGGCAAAGGATATAGACAAGATATAGACAGGAAAATATAAAAGGTTCTTCAATATATGGAAAGTGCTCAGCCTCACTTATAATACTGAAAGAAATTCAGATCATTTTTCACTTTTTCAGATTGGCAAAGAAGAAAAAGTTTTATAATACTGTGTTGATGAGCTGGGCCTCAGGCACACTCACTCATATGCTGCTGGTGGGAGGCCATATTGGTACTACTTGTAGAAGGAAGATAGTTTGGCAGTATCTCTAAAAATCACAAATGCGTATTCCTTTTGACCAGCAATTCTACTTTTAGGAATTTATTCTCAGACAGATCCATATAAATACTAAATGACATATGTACAAAGTTACTCACGGCAGCATTAGCTGTAATACCAAAAAAACAGACATAACCTATACTTCCATCAACGGGGATTGGTTGCATAAATTATAGTGCACTCATTCAATGGGATATGAGGCACAAGTAAAAAAGAATCAAGGTCTTTTATGTGTACAACTGAAAATTCACCAAGACATATTAAGAAAACAAGTGTGTATATGCTATATTACTGATTGTGTTAAGAAAACAAGACAGGAATATATTTGCTTTTATAAGGATAAAATGTCTCTAGAAGGATACTTTAATAACTTAGAATTAGATGCTTCATGGAAGAACCAGAATGTTCAGGATCAGAGGGGAGAAAGGCTTCACTGATACTTATTTATATCTCCTAACATAGAACCATGTGAATTATTTATCTATTAAAAAACGATTTTTTACATAACATAAAACAAAGCTATCACTACCTCTTCTCAGGGCTGTTGTAAGGATAAAGTCAGAAAATGTAAGTAAAGTCCTCAGCACAGCACCAGTGCTCATTAATTTCCATTTTACAAAGGGAAAGGGAAGTTCAGCAGGACCGATTTGGGCAAGGCGGTGGTGGAAATGTCACCCTAACTCAGGTGTTCTGATCCTAAAGCCTGCCCCTTTCCAGACCACCAAAGGCATGAAATTATCTTGGGAGACCAGAACTTGACAAAGCTGTGACTCTGGGCAATGTTCTTTGAGCCCAAGTCCCTTGATGGAAAATGAGGGGTAATGAAGCTGGTGAAAGGACTCAATGAGGTAATGTGGAGAAAGCTCAGGGCCTGATTGACAGAAAGTGCTGGGAAAAAATGAGTACTGTATTGATTATTTTCATTAGCACCACAGGCACAGAACTTATGACATTTGGGGATCGTTTTCAGTCTAGTGATTTCAATTTAGCCAAGACTGGTCAGAGAACTTGGCCCAAATGCACACCAATAAGGCCATTCTAAGGAGAAGCCTTCCGGGAGACCCAGCCAGGGAAACATTCTTCCCTTGCTACCCGAGTCAAGGCGGGTCTGCTGATCCAGGTCCCCACAGTGCCTGGCATACAGTAGAAACACAGTAAATGCAGACTGTGCAAATGAGGACGTGCCAGCATAACACTGGTTCTCAGTTAGGCAGGATTCTGAGGCCAACCAGTAGTCCCTCCCAAGGAAGCAGCAGCTGTCATCACACAGTTGAACTAAAGAACAAAATTCGTAGAAACTAGGTAACATAAAGGCCCAGGGAGCAGGGAACTGTTGTGGAGGGGACAGAAAGAAGAGTCAGGGCAGCAGAGTTTAAATCCTGGCTCTACGGAGGCCTGGAGACTGAGAACACAGCCCTTTTTGTACCTTGGTTTTGGTTTTCTCAAGCACCAGGTGAGGGGAGAAGGGGGTCACCACCTACTGTATAAAATACCAAATACCCCAAAATTCAAATACGAATAACTGTGAAAATGCCTCAAAAAAGTAAAAGTACTCAACACATGTAAGACATCACAATGATTATTTTTTATAACAAATATATTCCATGTTGAAGGAAGGAGCCCCAACACTGGACATCTCATCCAGTGTGCTGCTTTTAAATACCAACCATATGCTGACGACCCCCAAAGTTATACTTCCAGCCTTGACCTCTCCCTTAACTCCAGGTGCAGGTAATGCAAGTGCCAATTCTAACAGACACCTCGACCCTAACTTATTCAAACTGAACTCCTCACCTTCCTCCCTAAGCCTCCCCCTCCATTCCTTACTTACCAGTCTTAACCATCTCAATAAATGGCAAATCCATCCTCCAACCTGCTTAGGCCAAGAACCTGGGAAGGAGTTAAGGAAGCTATCCTTAATTCCTTTCTTATGCCCCATCCAAACTATCAGCAAATCGCATCTCTTCTACCTGCAAATATCCAGAATGCAAGCACTTCTCACCACACCCACCATCAACATGCTGGTCCTAGCCACTATCATCTCTTTCACACAGCAGCCAGAGGGGTGACTTCCCATTTCGCTCTGAGTAAACACCAAGGTCCTTAAAATAGCCTATGAAAGCCTGATGGGATCTGGGTCCCTGCGACCCCTCAGGCCTCCTCTCCTTGCTGCTTGCTTCAGTCCATCCCCCCAGCTTCCTTACTGTTCCACCAATCCGCCAGGCACACTCCCACCTCAGGGGCTTGCTCACCTCCACCTTGCCTCAGGGATCAGCAGGCCTGGCTACCTCACTTTCTTCAGGACACTGCCACGCCAGATGTCATCTTTGCACTGAGTCTTTTCCCTGGCTACCCTATCTAAAACTGCTCCTCACTCGTAAAATGGGATAACTGCACCTATCTCACACAGAGCTCTGTGAGAGTCCAGCGTCGGACTCAAAAAGGTGCTTAAGAACTGCTGAGCTCCTAGCCTCCCCTCCCCTTTATTACCCCCTCCCCTATGCCTAGGAGAGGGCTACTTCTCCCCTATCTTGAAGAGGAGAGCTGCATACTTCCAGAGCCCTCCTTCTCCTTTTGTAGGTTATGGGCCCCTGCTCCTCCCTCCTGGAACTGCTTCAAGGCTCAGGGAACTCCAGCAAGTCGCCTAGTTTTCAAAACTTGACATAGCTCTGGGCTCTGGCCCACCGTCCTGGGCCCCCATCAGACTGGCAACTCCTTCACTGCATCCACAAGGCAGTCATCTTGCCAGACACTGACTCTTTAATTCTTCACATGAACAAGGTCAGGCAACATGGCTAAGCTCCCCACTCCGGCCCTGGGCACCAATGCTCTGCCTAGAAATGATGCCTGGAGCAAAGTACAGTGGAAAGACCATAAGCTCTGGAATCAAGACTGATTTCCTGATGTGTAAAATAGGGGTAAGGAAAACAACCCCCATGCTTTGCTGGGCTGGAGAGACAGCTACTCTGAGAGGCGACCTAATGGAGTACTTGGCACACCACAAGCGCCCAGGAAGCATTTGCTCCGGGTTCCCCCTGTTCTGAGATGTGGGGGAGGGGCCCACCTGGTTTCGCTGACGCCCCATCAGCAGCACGCAGAGGACATACAGCACTTCCAGTTTGTACATGATCTCATGCATAATCTTCATTGACTGAGGCAGCTGGGTCCTAGTTGAAGTGTGAGGCAGGCCATTCTCCTCAGAAGCCCCTGGAGGAGGGAATACAATGGAGGCTGAGACAGCCACCAGGAGAAAGGGTTGAGTCACTGCTAGTGAGGAAAGACTACCTTCTCTGAGGGTTGAGGAAAACCCTCAAACCTGCTCTGAACAGACTTGAGGTAACAGAGCCATTGGACTGGGCCCTGAGCCCATGACAGAGACTTTGAAAGCCACGAAACTCCTCTAGGCCCTCAGGAACCAAGCAAACTTAGAAACTTAGAAAAAGTGACTCTGCACATCAGAAGAAAAAAAAAATTTTCTGACTAAATATGGTGAGAGATGTTAACTAGACATATTGTGGTGATCTTTTTGCAATTTATACAAATATCGAATCATTATGTTGTACACCTGAAGCTAATGTTGTATGTCAATTATACCTCAGTAAAAAAAAAAGAAAAACTGACTCTGCAGTTCTATTCTTTCTCATCAACTTTAACATAGTAAAAATATTCTGACACAGTGAAGTAGTAATGTGATCCATTCCTTCTCCCCATATTCCTCTCCCTTTCTACCATCAGACCTTACCCTCCACCCTAAAAAGTCCCCAGATAGACATCTAGCACAAATTGTGTCAAACTCTCTTCAGGTCACAAAAGACTCTGACTACTTGGTCCCTCTGCCTAGATTCCACGAGAAGGCACTGCTGCAAGACTGAGAGGGATCCTTTTTGAAGACTTTTCCCCCCATTTTTCAAAGAACCACCATCTAAAGTTTTCTAAGGTTCAGCTTTCTAAGGCAGACTGGGCATCACGATTGCTATTAGTGATACAGATGAACATATTATCTACTGGCAGATTTTCATTTTACCCAATTTCATTATTAGTAACAACAGAAGCTGCTAAGTGATATTTAGGGGACACTTGATATGTGCCAGGCATCATGTTTTGGGTTTTAGGTAAACAATCTCATTATTCCACTACCAAGTTAAAAACTTCTCAGTGGGTCATGTGAGCCACAGTGGCGTGTACTCTTGAGAAGCCAGTAGAGCAAAGCGATGAAGACCGAGGGCTCTGGAACTACAACTTGCTGGCTGTGTGACACGGGGCAAGTCACCTTCTCACTAGGCCTGAGACTGTTCTGTAAAATGGGAGTAACAGTAGTACTAGAGTGGATGGCTAGGGTGACTGCGAGGAACAAATGAGAACACAAGAAAAGCCCAGCAACTGATTCTTGAGAAGCCTCACTGTTAGGTTCCTATTATTTTAAATGGGTGCTGGTCAGAGTCAGGAGACCTTAGGAGTTATTTCCCCTTAGTTTTCCTAAATTTTAAGGTAAAAGGATGAATCAGCAACTACTAAGGTCCCTTCAAGCTCCTAAGGGAACTGTTATCCTAGAGGCCTTTCGAGAAGGCCAGAAAAACTATACGGTACAGGGCAGTAGTTATCAAATCTATTTAAGTAAGGTGCTTGCAGAGGTCATGGTGATATCACAACATAAGGACCTGACTCCACCCTACAAATTAGAACTGTTTTTTCCAGCCATGTTATGTCACTAATATAAAGTCACAACCCTGGAAGGAGCCCAGCTGCTGAATGAACCATGACTGAGAGGCAGCGTGGCAGTTGTTAAGAGCACAGATTCTGGAGCCAGACTTCTGGGTCTGAGCCCCAGCTCTACCATTCACTAGCTGAGCGGCCTTGGGTAAATTTGCTTGTGTTGCTATGCTTCAGTATCCATCCTGACTTGCAAAACAGGAATAATGGCAATAGTACCTATCTCTTACCAAGGTTGCAAATATTTAAGGATTTAATATACTGAAGACTGCTTAAAACAATGCCTGGCACATGTAAGCAACATGTAAGTATATGTTAAATACAAGTAAAAAATTAACTCTTGAGTTTTTCTGGCAATGCTTGCCTGCTACTTGTCTTCTTTTTAATTTGCAAGCTCTTAATGGCAACTAAAGTAGCAGCGGGCAAAGACTTAAGAAAAGTTTACTGGAGAAAATATAATTGAGAAAATTCTACCTCAAAAAACACAGAAGCAGGTGCAGGGCATGGCACACAAGCCCTCCTCAGTATAAATGTCTGTGGAGAAAGACACAGGCAGCTCGGACTCCTCCCTAAATCTGCCAATCTTTGGTGCCCAGTTTGCACAGGCCTGACAAACTCTCTGGGATAAATATTTTCAAGAAATACAGTTCTCAAAGCAATAGCCAGAGCTTAGCAACAAGGTAATTCCCAAGGAGGACGATGGGAAAACTAGCTTAAGAGGTCTGCGCTTCCCTCCAAATCTCTTTAGTTCCACAAAACATTACCGTGGTCATCACCCTCCATATGTCTGTACTGCATTCTGGGGCATACCCATTCATTTAAAAAAAAAAAAAACAGATTTGAGCTGTAATTCACATACCATACAATTCACTCATTTAAAGTGTACAATTGAGTGGTTCTTACTATCTTCACAGAGTTGTGCAGCCATCACCACAACCAGTTTTAGAGCATTTTTACCACCCCAAAAAGAACTCCTATACTCATCAGCAGCCACTCCCCATTTCCCACCGAACTCCTCAACCTAGACATCCACTAAATGGCTTTCTATCTACAGAATTGCATATTTAGGACATTTCATATAAACGGAATAACAAAATATGTGGTCTTTTGTGTCTAGCTTCTTTCACTTAGCACAATGTTTTCGAGATTCATTCAGGTTGTAGCATACATCAGTACTTCATTTTTTAAATTGCTGAATACTATTCTATTGTATGAATATACCACACACTGTTATCCATTCATCAGATGATAGAATTTGGGTCGTTTCTATATTTTGGCTATTACAAATTTGTTGCAATGAACATTCGTGTGTAGGTTTTTGTGTAAACATATGTTTTCATTATTCCTGGGTACATACCTAGGAGTGGAATTTCTGGGTCATATGGTAACTCTATGTTTAACTTTTTGAGAACTGTTTGAAAATTGCCAGACTGTTTTCCAAAGTGGCTGCACCATTTTTCATGCCCACCAACAGGGAATGAGGGTTCTGAATTCTCCACAACCTTGCTATCTTTTCAATGATAAACATCCCAGGGGGTGTGAAGTGGTATCCGATTGTGGTTTGGGTTTTCATTTCCCTGATGGCTAATGATGTTGAGCATCTTTTCATGTGTTTATTGGCTATTTGTATATCTTCTTTGAAGAGTGTCTATTCAGATCCTTTGCCCATAATCTGAAATGGGTTATCTTTTTATTATTGAGCTGTAGGAATTCTTTATACATCCTAGATTCGAGTCTCTTCTTAGATATATGATTTGCAAAAATGTTCTCCTTCACCCCCTAAAAACATCCTTCCATTCTGTCAGTTGTCTTTTCATTTTCTTGATGTTTTTGAAGCACAAAATGTTTTAATTTTAATAAAGTCCCAGTTATCTATTTTCAGTTTGGTTGCCTGTATTTTAGGTATCATCTGAGAAACCAGTGCCAACTGCAAGGTCACAAAGATTTAGCCCGATGTTTTCTTCTAAGGGTTTTATAGGTTTAGCTCCTACATTTAGGTCTTTGATCCTTTTGAGTTCATATTTATATATGATCTAGGGGGGTATCTAACTTCATTCTTTTGCATGTGGATATCTAATGGTCCCAGCGCCATTTGCTAAAAAGACTATTGTTTCTCCAGTTGAATGGTCTTGGCACTCTTGTTGAAAATCAAGTGACCATGTAAGTCAGAGATTATTTCTCAACTCTCAGTTTATTTCATTGTGTATGTCTCTCCTTATGATAGTAGCACACTGTCTTGATTGCTGTAGCTTTGTGGTAAGTTCTAAAATTACAAAGTGTGAGTCTTCCAACTTTATTCTTCTTTTTCAAGATTTCTTCAGTATTCTGGGTCCCTTGCATTTCCATGTGAATTTTAGGAGCAGCTACTCTATTTCTGTAAAGAAACCAGTTTGGATTTTGACAGGGATTGTACTCAAACTGTATACAGATGTGTAGATCAAGATGTGAAATACTGCTACCTTAACAATACTGAGTCTTCTGATCCATGAACACAAGATGTCTTTCATGGAGATGTCTTTACACTGATTATGTTCTCTTTAATTTCTTTCAAATAATAATGTTTTATAATTTTCAGACTATAAGTTTTGCATTTTTTGTTAAATTTATCCCTAAGTATTTTATTCTTTTTGATTCTCTTATAAAACAAATTTTTTTAAATTTCATTTTTGATTTGTTGATTGCTACTATATAGAATGAATTTTGTATATTGGTCTTCTATCCTGAAACTTTGTTGAACTCATTTATTAGTGGTTTTTTAGTGGATTCCTTAGGTTTTTCTCTATATAAGACCATGCCATCTGTCTATAGAGATATAACTGTTATATCTTTACTTCTTCCTAATATGGATGCCTTTTATTTCTTTTTTCTTGCCTAATTGCCTAGCCAGAATCTCCAGTACAATGTTGAATAGAAATGGAAGGGGCAGGCATCCTTGTCTTGTTTCTTAATCTTAGTGAGGGAAGAGCTTTCAGTCTTTGGCATTAAGCACCTTAGCTGTGGGTTTTTTGCAGATGCCCTTTAACAGGTTGAGGAAGTTCCTTTCTATGTCTAGTCTGAGTGTTTTTATCATGAAGGGGTGTTAGATTTTAACTAATGCCTTTTCTGCACCTATTGAAATGATCATGTAAGTTTTTGTCATTTGTTCTATTGATATGGTGTATTACATTAATTGATTGATTTTCATATATTTAACCAACCTTGCATAAATCTCACTTAGACATGTATATATACTTTTTTTCTTTCAGATTGACATCTGAGTTAACATCTGTTGCCAATCTGCTTTTTTTTCCTTCTTCTTTTCCCCAAAGTCCCCCAGTACACAGCTGCATATTCTAGTTGTGAGTGCCTCTGGCTGTGCTATGTGGGATGCCGCCTCAGCATGGCTGGATGAGTGGTGCCATGTCCACGCCCAGGATCCAAACTGGCAAAACCCTGGGGCACCGAAGCGGAGCATGTGAACTAACCACTCAGCAAGCTGGCCCCTTACATATATATACTTGGTCAGGCGTATAATCCTTCTTGTATGTTGCTGTATTTGGTTTGCTACTATTTTGTTGAGAATTTTTACATTTATATTATTAAGAATACTGGTTTTTAAGAGTCTTTTTTATCTTTGTAAGTTGGTTGTAATGTATTCTTTCATTCCTGATTTTAGTAATCTGAATATTCTCTCTTTTTTGCTTGGTCAGTGTACTTAAAAGTTTGTCAATTTTGTTGGTCTTTCAAAGAACCAACTTTTGGTTTTGTGGATTTTCTCTATTGTTTTTCTATTCTCTATTTCATTAATTTCCACTCCAATCTTATTATACCTTTCAACCTGCTAGCTTTGGGAATATACAGTTTGGTCTTCTTTTTTCAATGACATAAAGTGAAAGGTTAAGTTACTGATCAGAGATCTTTAAGGTAGGCATTTATAGTTATAAATTTCTCTCTACACACACTTGCTGCATTCCCTGAATATGGTGTGTTGTGTCTTCATTTTTACTTATCTCAACATATCTCCTAATTTCCTTTGTGATTTTTGTCTTTGAACCACTGGTTATTTAGAAGTGGACTGCTTAATTTCCACATATTGTGAATTTCTTAAATTTCTTTCTGCTATTAATTTCTAATATCTCTCTACTGTGACTAGAGTACACAGTTTGTATAATTTTAATTCTTTTAACTTTACTGAGGATTTTTTACAGCTTAGCATATGGACTATCCTGGAGAACACTCCATGTGCACTTGAGAAGAGGGGACATCCTGCAGTTGTTGAGTAGAGCGTTCCATACATAACTGTTAAGTCTAGTTCGTTTATAGTGTTCTTCAAGTCTCTTATTTCCTTGTTGATCTTCTGTACAGTTGTTCTATCCATTATTGAAAGTGGGATATTAAAGTCTCCAACTATTATTATTGAACTGTTATTTCTCTCTTCAAATCTGTTAGTTTTTGCTTCATTTATTTCTTTTTGGCTCTGTTGTTAGATGCATATATAACTGTTATATCTTCTTGACAAAATGTCCCTTTTTATCTCTGATAGCATTTTTAAAGTGTCTTTAGTACAGCCACTCCAGCTTTCTTATGGTTGCTCTTCCTATAATACATCTTTTTCTATACTTTACTTCCTTTCTATCTTTAATAGAAAGTGTGTCTCCTGTAAGCTGTATATAATTGGATCTTTTTAAAACTCCAATATGACAATCTGTTTTTTGAATGAATTGTTTAATCCATTCACATTTAATGGTGTTATTGACAAAGTTGGACTTATTTCTGCCTTTTTACTTTTCGTCTTCTATATATCTCATGTGTTTAATTTCTCCATGTCTCCTTTAATGCCTTCTTTTGCACTGAGAGAATATTTTCTAGTATAACATTATTTTTAAAGTCCCTTTCTTAGCAGTTGCTACAGGGCTCGCCATATACATCTTGACAGATCTTTCTCAGATTCACACTGACTTAACCCCAGAGTCCTACAGCTCTATACCCTCTTCCCCCTTTTGGTGCTGTTATTGTTATGCATACATCTACATATGTTAACAACCCAACAATACAATATATTGTACTATAATACACTGTATATATACTGTTATATGTTACAATGTTATACTTATTACTTTATACAATTTTATGTCTGTCAAAGAAGCTGAGAAAAGAAAGGAGAACAAGTAAATATTTACAGAGTTTATTTTATTGATCTCTCATTTACCATTTTGGTTCTCTTCACTGATTCCTGTCCATTTGAGTTACCATCTGGTATAACTTCCTTACTCCAATACAACTTTGGTCCCATCCACTTTTTCTGTGCTGTTATTATCAAATATATTACATTTCTATATGTTACAGGTTCAACAACATAATTATAAACATAAGGTTTTACACAACTGCTCTTTAAATTAGTTAAGAAAAGGAGAAGAAATATGCATTTATACTGTCTTTTATAATTATATAATTACCTTTACTGACGTTCTTTGTTTTTTCATGTGGATTTAAATTACCATCTGAAGTCACTTGCTTTCAGCCTGAAGAACTCCCTTTGATATTTCTCATAAGGCAGGTCTGTTAGTAATGAATTCTCTAAGTTTTTATTTATCTAGAAATGTCTTTATTTCACCTCCATTTCTGAAAGTTTTGCTGGATATAATTCTTGGTTGAGTTTTTTCCTTCAGCACTTGGAATATGTCATCTCACTGCCTTCTGGCTTCTATTATTTCCGATAAGAAGTCAGCTATTAATCTTGCTGGAATACTGGAACATGGTAAGTTGTTTTTCTCTTGACACCTTCAAGATTTTCTGCTTGTGTTTCAGCATTTTTATTATGATGTGTCTGGGTGTAAATTTCTGAGTATATCCTACTTGCAGTACTTTGAGCTTCTCAGATGTGTATATTAATGCTTTTCATCAAATCTGGGAAGTTTTCAGCCATTACTTCTTTGAATATTTTTCCTGCTTTCAGTGAATTTTTCATTCCAGTTATACTTTTTAGCTCTAGAACTTCCATTAGGCTTTTTTTTATTATCTCCTCTTTATTGATATTCTCTATTTGATCATCATAGGTTCCTGTAATTCTTTGAGCAGTTTCCTTCAGTTCTTTGACAATACTCATGATGGCTGCTTTGAAGTTTCTGTTAATCTGGTATCTGGGCCCTCTGACAGGCAATTTCTGTTGTCTGCTTTCTTCTGTGTAGGGGTCATACTTTGTTTCTTTGCACCCCATAATTTGCTAAAAACTGGATATTTTAGGTAAATATTGTAGCAACTCTGGATACTGATCCCCCTTCCTCTCCTTCAGGGCTTGGTATTATTTAGTTTTGTTTGTTTACTGATCTGGCTAACCTATTTCAATAAAGTCTGTTTCTCCACGTACTGATGAGCCCTTTGGCGAGCACCTCAGAGAGTGAGGCCATGTGCATGAGCAGTCTCCCTGGATGACACTGTTTTAACACGGCTCTCTTTGGCTCTTTCCCTGATCTCTCTGTTAAGCTTTCTGCCTCATTTGGCATAAAACTCAGCTGTCAGGCTCCACTAACTGCTGGCTGAATGCTCTACTGCTTTTTTGTTTTTTTTCTGCTTTATCTTCCCAAACCCCCCATACATAGTTGTATATCTTAGTTGCAGGCCCTTCTAGTTGTGGGATGTGGGACGCTGCCTCAACATGGCCTGAGGAGCAGTGCCATGTCCGCGCCCAGGATCCGAACCCTGGGCCACTGCAGCGGAGCGCGCGAACTTAACCACTCAGCCACGGAGCCAGCCCCTCTACTGTTTTATTGACATTGCTTGGAAGCATAAACTGCTTGAAAGTCTGATTCAATTAAATTCGGGCAGGGCTGGGTTTTGAGGGTGAGGTTGCTTCTGATCTCAGAAGAACTCTTCTTAGCTGTTTCCCTGCTTCTTGCTGGTGAACTACCCGGCCTATGGTTCAGCTTTTTGTGCTCCCTTGAGAGCTAACACCCTTCTGTTATTTGCTTACCACCAAAATCTACAGTGTTTTTGAGAATGCCCTTAGGCTTGAACTTCCCTACCTTCTATTACCTCTCCTTCTGGCAAAATCTCAGTGCCACTACTCTGAGCAGAGTTGGTAGCCTCTAGTCTTCTCAGTTCGCATCTCCCTGCATGGAACCTCTGTCCTACAAGTGAGCTGGGGCAAGGGCAATAGGGACCATAGAATTCTTGGCCTGCTGGGCCTTGGGTAGAGTTTCCATACTATAAGTTTAGTATGGAGGTAGGTGGAGGAAAGGAGCACCTGGCATTACGTGAATTAAGTGAAGTAAAGTCAGACCTAGACAGAAAAATACTGTATTTATCACTTATATGTGGAATCTATAAAACCCAAACTTCGAGAAACAGCGTAGAGTGGTGTCACCAGGGGTTGGGAGTGGGGAAAATGGGGAAATAATTAGTTAAAGGGTACAAATTTCCAGTTATAAGATTAACAAATTCTGGGGATCCAACATACAGCATGGTGATTATAGCTAATATTTGACTGATGCTAAGAGAGCAGATCTTAAATGTTCTTACCATAAGAAAGAAATGATAATTATGTGGTAAGATGGAGGTGTTAGCTAATGCTAAGATGGTAATCATTTTGCAGTATACAAATGTATCAAATCAACATGCTATACACTTCAAACTTACACAACGTTATAAATCAATTATATCTCAATAATGTCGGGAGAAAAAAAACAAGAAAGGAGTCCCTGACCTCTTGGTTATACCTATCAAGAATTTAGCCTTTTTGGGGCCAGCCTGGTGGCGTAGCAGTTAAGTTCACGTGCTCCACTTTGGTGGCCTGGGGCTCACAGGTTTGGATCCCAGGCATGGACCTTAGCACTGCTTATCAAGCCATGCTGTGGCAGGCATCCCACATATAAAGTAGAGGAAGACGGGCACAGATATCAGCTCAGGGCCAATCTTCATCAAAAAAAAAAAAAAAAAAAAAAAAGAATTTAGCCTCTTCAACTCAAAGCTGGAGGGGATGAGAAAAGCTGGTGGCCTGCTGCACTCTCAATGAGATACCATATTCCCTGTCTGGGAGTTACAGGGAGAGGGAGCCACACCTGCCTTTTGGGCCACACCTGCCCAGAGTGGAACTTCCATCAAGCGGAACTTCCAATGTCACAGACTCTCACTGTTCTCATTGAATTTCAGTAAATTTTCTTGAAGAAATGTTTCTTCATTTGCTGTATGCTCTTAGAACAACTTACAGACTCCACATGGATGGTTTTTGTTGTTTTTGTTTATAGCTTCACTGGGGAGCAGGTTCGCAGAGCTCTGCACACACTGCCATCCTGGAAACAGAACTCCTCCCTTCACTTTTATTTGCATGATTACAGCGAGAAATCCTGGGTTTATACAATCTGACCCTATCCTGCTAGCCAGAGTCAACTGCTTCAGGGTTGAGCACCCCACCCAAGATGAGCCAGAGTCCTTCACCAGGAAACTAGAGCTGAGATTAGGAGTCTGTTCACTTATTAGACAGCCTACTCACCAGGACAGAGAGAAGACTAAAGACCCATACAGAAAGAAGACGACAGAGAGAAAGAACTCTCTGGGTTCCTAAGAATGCTCTGGTTATTGGTTCCAGTCAGTCCCTCCTCCCTGCAATCAGGTCCACTTTGATTGAGTTCAAAGAGGTTTCTGTCACTAGCTATCAGAAGTGTCTTAACTGTCATGATCTAGAACTATCCTGGGGAAAAGTTTACTTTGAGTAAATTTCAATTAATCCTCCTTGGAAAAGAGGTCAAGAATGGATGCAGGAGCTCAAGGGAAAGCTCCCCATCTCTCAGAAGACCCACCCAAGTACCTTGATTGTGCTCAGATTCCTCATTAGCCACTCGCATCAGGGCATCCAGCACCAAAGCATTGTCTAGCCATGTGTACCACTCCTCCAACTCCTGAAGAAAGCTGGCTGTGCCTGTTGACTCTGACACCTTTCGAGTTGCCAGCTTGCAAAGCCGCTCAACAAAGCCAGGGATGCTAAGAAGGGCCGCTGTCAAGGAGAAAACAAGAGAGACTTTTCAAAACAGAGATCAGCTCTAAAGTCCTCAACAAACAGCCTGATCCTTACCTGCATAATAGGAATGATTCTTATTCTAATAGCAAATAGTCAGAGCTTCCCTTTAAAATGAAATGCCAGGCCAAGGTAAAAGAGTAATTAAGTTATAGAAAGAAGTTCAATTTTAGCAGGTGCAGGGAAAGAGGTTTCCTTATATTTACTGGTGAGAATATAAACTGGAATAACTTTTATGTCTTAAATCTGTGCCTCTTTGAGCCAAGAGGTTCATTTCTGGGAATTTCCCATGAGGAAATAACCAATAATATATACAAAGATATCTTTAAAAAGATGGTCACTGATGTGGTTTCTATAATAGCAAAAGGTGGAGATAACTACATGGTGGTATTAATAGCATAATGATTAAATACAATATATTCAATAAAATGGAACACAACACAGACACTAAGAATGATGACACATACAACTTTATAAAGTGACTTTAAAAAGATGTTCAAATTTACTTGTTAAAGAAAAAAATTACTAAACAATATTGGTTTAAGCCCATTTTCTTCAAAAATTTGCTTTTTTAAATATGCACATAATATACACATAAAGAATGGAAGGAGGGCCAGCCCAGTGGCATAGTGGTTAAGTTTGCAAGCTCCGCTTTGGCAGCCCGGGGTTTGTGGGTTCAGATCCCAGGCATGACTTACCCACTGCTAATCAAACCATGCTGTGGAGGTGTCCCACATACAAAATAGAGGAAGACTGGCACAGATGTTAGCTCAGTGACAATCTTCAAGCAAAAAGAGGAAGATTGGCAACAGACGTTAGTTCAAGGCCAATGTTCCTCACTAAAAAAATTAAAAAATAAATAAAGAATGGAAGGACATATACCAAGGTATTTACTGTGGTTGTTCCTGAATAAGAGAGGATGTAAGTGCTCCTTTTAAAATAACTTATCTACAGTTTGATTTTCCTGTAACAAACATGTACTGGCAGGAAAAAAGAACTCTTTTTTTCTTTTTTAGGTAAAGAAACTGAATAATTACCCAACTCCTATCTCCACGAATCCCATTTTACAATAATGAGTCAGATGGAAATTATGATCAGCATAAGAGAACATAATACACTCTGGAGGCAGGGAAATCCAGATTCAAATCTTGGCTCCATCACTTAACCTTCTTTAAAATAAGGGCTAATGTCTCTACACATTTGCCTGTATGTGCATTAAATCTTCCTGGAAGGACAGAAAACAGCAGCGGTTGCCAAAGGCAAAGAGAATTAGGACACTGGGAATAAGAGAGGGAGGGAGACTCTTCAGCAAACACTTTTTTGAATCTGTAGATTTTTTTTGAACCATGTGAACCTATCATCTAATCAAAAATTAACTAACTAGATATTTCATAATATCAAGATACTACTATTAATTTTGAGTGAGTTTAATATGGTATTGGAATTACATTTAAAAAGAATCATTATCTTGTAGAAACACTGAAATATATATAGGTAAAATTTTATGATATCTGGGATTTGCTTCAAAATAATCCAAAATGAGGTAGGGAGGAGTGAGGAGGGGTAAAGATAAAGAGAGGCCATCAGCTGACAATTGTTGAAGCAAGGTGATGGGTAAATGGGGCTCATTATAGTGTTTTATGTGTCATATATATATATGTCTCTACTGTAACATGTGTGAAGTTTCCCATAATGAAAAATTTTCAAGTAAAACTCAAAAGAATATAATATTAAAGAAAATTCTTTGTTTTTTTGTGAGGAAGAGTGGCCTTGAACTAACATCTTTTGCCAATCTTCCTCTTTTTGCTTGAGGAAGATTGTTGCTGAGCTAACATCTGTGCCAATTTTCCTCTATTTTATGCGGGATGCTGCCACAGTGTGGCTGACGAGCGGTGCTAGGTCTGTGCCCAAGCTCTAACCCTGCAAACCCCAGGCCGCTGAAGTGGAGTGCACAAACTTAACCACTATGCCACCAGGCTGGCACCAAGAAAATTCTTTAAAAGTAAAATAAGGACCGGCCTGGTGGCACAGCAGTTAAGTTCGCACGTTCTGATTCAGTGGCCCGAGGTTCACCGGTTCGGATCCTGGGTGTGGACCTATGGGCTGCTTGTCAGGCCATGCTGTGATAGGCGTCCAACATATAAAGTAGAGGAAGATGGGCACGGATGTTGGTTCAGGGCCAGTCTTCCTCAGCAAAAAAGAGGAGGATTGCTGGCAGATGTTAGCTCAGGACTAATCTTCCTCAAAAAAAAAAAATCAATAAAATAAAACAAAGGAATTAGTCAGGAGGATTATATGAAGTCATACAAATTCAGTCCCAGCACAGAGCTTGACAAATAATCTTAGCCCCCTTTCCATCCTTTATAAATTAGTTAGTAACTATAAAATAATGTTTGACCTCAGTCAAATCAAAGAAAGCTAATTAAAACTACATTAATATTAACTTTTCCTCAAAAAGTCAAACAGAATTACCATATGACCCAGCAATTCCATTCCTAAGTATATATCCAAGAGAACTGAAAACAGGTGCTCAAACAAATACATGTACAGACATGTCCATAGCAGCACTATTCACAATAGCCAAAAAGGAGAAAAAAAACCCAACATCCATCAACGGATGAACGGATAAACAAACTGTACTATACATACAATGAATATTATTCAGCCATGTAAAGGAATCAAACACTGACATGCTACAGCGTGGATCGACCTCAGAAACATCAGGCCAAGTGAAAGAAGCACGATACATGATACAAAAGGTCACATATTGTACAATTCCATTTATAAGAAATATCCAGAAGACAGAATCCACAGACAGAAAGCAGGTGGGTTACCAGGAGCTGCAGGGATGGGGAATAACCGCCTAACGTAAATGGAGCTCCCTCTGAGGGTGATGAACATGTTCCTGGGACTAGATGAAGCTGGCGGGTGCACAAATTGTAAATGTACTAAATGGAACTGAACTGTTCACTTAAATGGTTAATTTTGTTATGTGACTTTCACATCAATTAAAAAAACCACTGAGACAGCTTTTGGGTTTTTTGGTTTCTTCTGAGATACCATTTTTTACTTATCAGCTCGACAAACACCATGAAGTTTAAAAAGGCCCTGTACTGGCAAGTGTGTACAGGGTGGGAAGATGAACTAGTAATTTCTCTGGAGGGTTAATCTGTCAACATCTATCAAAGCTTAAAAGGCAAATATCCAGCATATTGTATTCTATACAAAAGGTTGTTTTTTGTAGGCACAAAGACTTGAAATAAACCAAATTTTCATCAATAGGAGACTGGTTAAATAAATTATGGTACACACATACACTGGAATACTACGTAGTTGTAAAAAGGAATCAGATAATTCTATATGTACTGGAATGGAATGCTTTACAAGATAAAGTTAAGTGAAAAAAGCTGTGGGGAGAATGGTGCCTATTTACATCACCATCTGTACAAACAGGGATGAGCCCATCTCTCTCTCTCCCTCCTCCACCCCCATGATTGGGCATGTACAGAATAGCTCTGGAGGGACACATGAGAAAAAGGTAACAGGCTGCATGGGGCGGGGAACAGACTTTGTACTGTACACCTCCTGTTCCTTTTGTACTTTTTGAATTTTTAAAACACCTTAGATATGTATTACTTTTTCCCAAAAATAAGTAAATAAAAGAGTTTGGATTCTACATGAAAATCTTCACAAAGCTAGATTTTTATTTTCACGCCTCTTTTCTCCAGGGTAAACAGCTCCAGTTTAACTGTTCCTCACAGGACAGTTCCTAAGACTCAGTGTGCCCACCCTGCACACTTAAACACAGCCCTTCAGATGGGACCTGGCCAGCATTCAGAGTTCAGGGACTGACTGTCACCACCCCAGAGATTCCTGAGCTTTCGTGAGTCACTCATCTCTTGAACAGCTGATGAAGCTATGGATTCTCTCCCCTCCAAAAACATCACTGGCCCAATTACACTCATCAGCTTATATACAATCTCAGGGAACTGGCACACCAGCATCATACAGTCTTTGTAATTCTCAAAGCCTTATCAGTAGCTAACACATACTGTTGGTTAATGTTAGTTTAACACTAGTTGACAACTAAAACACCTAAACTTCTGAGAATGTCTACAAAAGCCTCTTCTCTCCTCATATTAATACATCAGTATTTCCAAAATACTCATGTAAATTCTCCTCTCACAGTTTAAGCTCTGCTTTCCGGCTTTCTCAGATGATTCTGAATTCCATCCTAGCTCATGTGTTGCATAAATCAGCCCCTCTCAGCTTGGTGTCACCTATAAATTGATAATTATCTGGTCTGTGGCTTCATCTAAATCTCTAAAATCTTGAATGATTTTTTCTCTCCAGATAGAACAATCTGTTCCCATCTGAACTGACAGAAGGGACAACTGGCAGTTCTGAGAAGCCCAAAAAGGCTCTGACATTTTTATTATCTGAGCTCCAGGAAGATAGTATAAATCATCATTTCACTGGGCAAGAAAACTAGTTCACAGCCACAGTTGATTAAAAACAAAACATTTTGGCAACATCCTACACACTTTAGCTTTCCATACTGTTATGGACTGAATTGTTCCCTCCCCCTCAAATTCATACGTTGAAGCCCTAACCCACCACATGACTGTATTTGAAGACAGAGCCTTTAGGGAGGTAATTAAATGAGGTCAAAAGAGTGGGACTCTAAGCCAATAGGACTGGTGTCCTTACACAAGAGGAAGAGATCTCTCTTCTCTCTCTGTGCATACATAGAGGAAGGCCATGTGCAGACACAGTGAGAAGGCAGTTGTCTGCAAACTAGGAAGAGGCGCATCATTAGAAACCAATGCTGATGGCACTTTACCTTGGATGTCCAGCCTCCAGAACTGTGAGAAAATGAATTTCTATTATTTAAGCCACCCAGTCTGTGGTGTCTTGTTACGGCAGCCCGAGATGACTACTACACATACCTCTATTTAGAAGTATTCAGTACTAGAGTTCAATTAAATAATGACAACATTGAGGACTAAGATCTTTCTCATCTACTAGTCACTTAGTTACGTTCACCTTGGCCTTCCCAGGGCATTTGACCAGAGAAAAATGTGTGTGGGGTGGGGGTGGGGAGGCAGGGAGATAGGAATTATGTTCAGAGTTGAGAAGGGTCAGATCCTGTACAATGTCATGTACCTATTTAATAAAGCTTCAACCTAAGATATAAGCAAATATCACATGTAGATTATCATGGTTAGCCACACAGGTATAAAAGTGAACCTAGACACTTTATAAAGACTTTCTTTTTTTAATCTCCCAAATCAAGGAAAACTGGGCTTGAGATTAACTCTCAGTTAATTTAAAAAACCAACTGACTAGACCACCTCATTCCCCAAGAAAGAGAGGTAATGCTGGTTTTACTTAAGGATTAAAATAATCTGCCAGATCAGATTCCTTACATGAAAAACTAAAAGAGCAAAGTTATTTCGTGCCTCAGCACACAGGTATCCAATACTGAACCTTTATGACCCTCAGTTTCCTAAGCTGTGCAATGGGGATTCTAATCTCTTTCATAGGGCTGCTTGGAGGATTAAATAAAATCACTTCTAGGTAAAGTAGTTAGCTCAAAGTTTGCCATACAGCAGGAGCTTAACAAATGTGAGCTTTTGTTAGTGTATATGTATGTGTGTGTTTAAATCAGCTTCGAGGTTAATTTACTTATAATAAAATTCACGCTTTTTTAAGAACGTATATCTTATGATTTACTAAAATGAGTACTCAAAAGTCTTAGGAAAGGAGGAAGGTGAAACAAAAGCCTACAGAGACCAAGGAAGGCCTTGGATCTACGGACTCAGGAAGAAAAACAAGCCTGGAGGGAGAAACACTAACCTAGGATCCAGAGAGTTCACATACTTCTGTTTTTACATGTGACTAAAACGTGTAAAATCATATTCTCCAATAACCTGCAAATACAGTTATGACCATCTGGTGTTCATAACTAAAACTAGGAAGTTAACAGTTAATGGAGGACTCATATTCAGTATTTAGAAGGGAGGCTGCTGTGTAGCACCTAGCATTCTGCAGAGCTAGGCCTGGGAAGGCACACGTCCAGTCAACTGGACTTTAGAAACAAAGTACTGTTTTTGAAGCATCATTGGGGCTGCCATAGGACGGTCATGGCTTTCTACTGCTGCTTTTTAATGATAAATTTTTATTATTTCACCTTGGTTATTTGGTCAACCCTAAGGTACACAGTGATATGTTTTTGTAGCCTGTAAATGTTCAAGAACTAGCTTTTAAGATACTAAATGTTTTAGTTCAAATACGGATCATTTATACTCTTATAACCAAAACAGATACATGCCAAATTTCCCCAAAATCTGCTTAGGCTAGAATACTTTATCAATAGAAAAGAGTCCTTTTGCTACCAAAAAGTAATAGCTGGGGTAGATGGGTTAAAATAAGATTTTATTTAAATAACTAATATACTCACATAGTTCTAAAATCAAACAATTTATAAAATAATACACTAAGAAGTCCCACTTCCACAGCTGTCAGCTGCCCAGTTTCCAGCCATCTCCCAAGAGGTAAACCACTTTAGGTTTCTTCTGTATACTTTCAGTTTCTTTATGCACACTGTCTATGAGCAAACAAATACATTTGATCTGACTCCCCCCTCCTGCCTTAATACAAAAAGCATCATACTATACACACAGTTCTGCATTTCCCTTTTACCATTAATATACCCTGGAGATCTTTCTATATCAGTACATAGAGATCTTCATTCAATTTTCTTAAAAGCTATACAGTTTTTCATTATATAAATATTCTATAAATTAGTCTCTTGTTGAACATTTAGGTTGTTCCTAGTCTTTTGCTGTTACAATGTTGCCATGAATAATCTTGAATATACATCATATCCTATATATCTATAGGATAAAAGCCTAGAAGAGGCTGAGTGGATCAAAAGGTACACGTATATGTAATTCTGATAAACAATGGTTCTCAATTTTTTTGAGGTTCTGGACCTACCCAAAATCTGATGAAGGCTATGGACTTGGTCCCCCAAAATAATGAAGAGAGACACACACACAAATTTTACGTACTCTAAGTAGACCCTAGGAGCCCTCACATGAATTAATATAGAGAGATATTGAAAGAGCTACATGATTTAGGACGGGGTCTCAGAGTGACAATCTCAAAATTCTGAGAACTTAGAGACTTTACCTTGGTTGATTTCAGCTGCAGAAGGCCCCAAGCTTAAGCTCTTCTTCTGCTGAGCATTTTTGGCAAGAAGTGTGTGCTTGTCATCATTCCCTGTATCCATCTCTGAAATGGTGACAGCCAGAATCCGGCAGAAATTAGCAAGCTGCTGCTGATCGAAATTGGATACTAAAGAACTCAGATTGGGGACTTCATCTAGTCGGATCATTTCCTATAGAAGACACAAATAAAACAATCCCCACACTCAGTTCACTCGAGAGTGGATGTGCCCCTCTTGCATTCCCCTAAGAATGAGGCTTGGTAGCTAGACCACTTAGGTTCAAATCCCAGCTCTGCAAATTGCAGCTGTGCAAATTTAGGTAAACTATGGAACCTTTCTAAGTCTCTGCTAAACTGTCAAATGGGACTAACCTACCTCTTAGGATTGGTCTGAGGATTAAATCCTTTGAGTATCACCGTTCTTATTCTACACATTTGCTCAGTGGCTCATTTTGCCTACTAAAAAAAGAAAGAAATGTCTACCACTCATTATCAACCATAAGTTGCCAATCTTGCTACAGATGTTTTCTTTTTAAGAAATGAAATATTTCAAATACAGCTGAAGGCCCCTATGCAACTGCATTCCCTTCTCTCTCCTCAGACGTAACCAGTATTTTGAACTTTGTGTTTATTAGCCTACGCATGTTTTTACACTTACGAATATTTTCATAAAAATACATGGTATTGTTCTGCATGCACAGTGTGAATGATATATTACACCTTACTTTTCAGTCAACACTGAGATTCAACTACACTGATACAAGTAGCTCTAGTTCATTCATTTTTCAGTTTTACTCCCCAATTTATTTAATCATTCTCCTTTTTATATATACATTTAGGCAGACTACAATTTTTCACTATTCGACAACATTGCGATAAACATTCCTATAGGTGTGTCTCCTTGTGCACATGCACATGTAACCAACTATCTAGAGTAAGTGATAGCAGGTATTGTTGCCTTTTTCTTAACTTTAATAGAAATATTTCCAAAGTTTCAACATTAAGTTTGATGTTTGCTGTAAATTTTAACAGATGTCCTATATCAAGTTAAGGAATTTTCCTTCTATTCCTAGCTTTTATCATGAATGAGTATTGAATGTTATGAAATGCTTTTTATTTGGTTATATTCTCATTTTTTTCTTGCTTAAAATCTGCAAATGTTGTGTATTATACAAGCTTCTCTCCTTTTGAAACTTACTTATATTCCTCAAATAATACTTGCTACCTTTCATCCCACTAATTTACTTAACTTCCACTGGACTGAGTATTTCTCTACCACTGCACATATCACATGATCTTGTAATTATCTGTTCCGGCATCTATTTCCCAAATAAACTAACACTGCCTTGAGGGAGGGGTGTGTCTTACCTACCCTCCAGAGCCTCAATGCATACGACCTGGTAGCGAGAGTTAGTAAATGTGTACTGGACAAGTGAATGATTCCGAGAAGCCCTCATGAATCCCACTCCTATTTCTGGTCATGGAGGACAGGAGTTGCTGTGGAGGGGGTATTTGGAGGCAGCTTCTTCCAAGTTTACCTTCCCCAGTACACAACAAATGTTAGCTATTGTTATTGGAAACTGACTTTCAGCTCAGCAGTTCCTCTAGCCCAGTCTAACTTAGTGTATGGGTCACAAACCAGGTCCCACCACCCTCCAAGCCCACTTCTTTGTGTTATATTTTAATTTCTATTAAATATTTGATACATACAACATGTTATAAAGCATAACAAAGTGAATGTGTGTGCCTTTCCTATCACATCTCCCAGCCTCTCTGCCAGACGTAACCACTTTCCTGAATTTTATTATTGCTTTGCCATTAAAAAAAAAAGTTTTATATGTATGATTTGAGGTTTTGTGGGTTTTTCTGAGGAAGATTAGCCCTGAGCTAACATCTGCGGCCAATCCTCTTTTTTTGCTGAGGAAGACCAGCCCTGAGCTAACATCTGTGCCCATCTTCTTCTACTTTATATGTGGGACGCCTGCCACAGCATGGCTTGACAAGTGGCGTGTAGGTCTGCACCCGGGATCTGAACTGGTGAACCCCAGGCTACCACAGAATGTGTGAATTCAACCACTGTGCCACCAGGCTGGCCCCATGAGTTGGCTTATTTTTGAACTTTATAAAACTGATATATTATATACAGTCTTCTGCAACTGACTTCTATCAATTAATTTCTATGACTCAGCTATATTGTTGCCTACAGCAACAGTTCGTTCATTTCCACTACTTTTCAACATTCCAATGAGTGACTAGAGTACATTTATCCATTCCATTGTTGATAGACTGTAGACGTGGTTTAGGTTTTTTGCTCTAAAACAATAACGCTATAACTGTTCTTATGTGTTTCTTGATGCACATGTGCAGAAAAGTTTTTCTGGGGCAGTGGCTTCTAAACCATTCTGACAATGTCCAAGAAGAGGGAATAAATTTTCCATCACAGCTCATTAACCACACATAAGTGAATGTATAAATATGAAACAAAAACTTAAACAACACCCTTTATCTTTTCTATTTAGGTGGTAGACCCACTGAATTGATTTCACGACCCCTTGGCTTCTATTTAGTATTTTCCTTTCTAAGAATCACTGTTCTGGGATTGACATTCCCCATGAGTGTGCCTGGGTACAGGTCATAGGTGACCCAGGCCACAATACTGATGCCTTGGCCCTCAGAGCAGTGCTTCCCTAGATGGTGGGTCACAGAGTATGCACATGTTCAACTAGGGGGGAAAAAAAGATAAATATATTCTGCTGATATAAAAAGGTATCAGCAGTATATAAGTATTTCCAGTGATATACATTCTTACTAACATTTGCATGCTCTCTATTTCTTACATGGTCTTGATTTACATTTCCCTGATTATCAATGAAGTTAAGCATCTTATCTTATATTGATGGACTAATTGTTTCTCTTCTGTGAAATGCTGCTCATATCACTGTTCATTTTTCTACTTGGCTATTTGTCTTTTTCTTGCTGATTTATAAGAATTCTTGATAAATTCTGAAAACCAATCCTTTGTTAATTGTATGGGTTGCAATTACCTTCTCCTAGTTTGTGACTTGGGTTCCCACTTTCTTAACGGATCCATCCCCCTTTCAAAATGCACCACGGTATCCATAATGTTTAGGACAATGCAGCACTATTTTTGGCAACAGAGAAAGGAGTGAGAGGGAGTGACAGGGCATGAGGGACAAGTGGGAAAAGTTATGAAAGAGCAATCCTAGACTCAGACTGCCAGGGCATCTGGAGTTTCTGCCCTGGAAGCTCCCTCTCACACACTGGCTGGAACATAAAATTACTAGAAAAATAACAAAGCTTTTTTATCAAAGGACACAAAGGGTCTGTCTGGGACCCGCACACATCTCCAATGTGTCCCTACAGACAATGGGCCACTTGTGCATCTTCTGCCTGGACGATGCGAAAGTGCAGCAGAAAGGCAGAAATGAAAGCTAGGGTCACCACAATGCACGTGGGTACCCTTTGCCATGCAACAGCAACTCTAAGAGGCTGTTCCTGCCTCCTCAGTAGTGAGAGGAAGAAATCTGCTAACCTGCAACCAACATGGAGGCATGGGACAAGGACTGGAGAAGTAAGCTCCAGGTACTAACAAGCATTACACTAAAAATCTAATAGAGTGATTTTCTAACAGAGGTCTATGGATGTGATTTTTGGGGGTGAGTTCTCAATGATAAATTTTTAATTTAGTGTTTTCATTTTAATCGTAGCTGTTTTCTTTAAAAGCATATTCTGGATCATGTGAATGTCCATCTTATGACCCAGTGGCAGGATTTCAGTGCTCATATTTGTATCTCCTATGTTGGTGTCCTTTAACTGCTGAAGACTAAGAAAAAAATAGAAGTGAACTTAATAAGTGAAAAAACAGGAAAAAAATAGAGGTGAAAAAACAGAGGTGAACTTTAATAAGTGAAAGTCAAACATCACCACCAAGGGGAACATATCCCAATGAATGAAGGTTTCACAGCAGTTCAAATACAGGAAAGTGATAGGAGAATGGCGTCATCACACAGCATACAGTAGTATAGGTATGCTAAAAAGATCTTTCATCATAAAGATTAGAGAGGGGCAATTTGATTTTGGTGAAGTAACATTAGCCATCACATTAAATTCACAGAGTCAATTTGAACTTTTGACTTTTATAATTAGTTTGATTTCAATTTACATATTTTTTAGGCTTTAAATTCATGTAAGACCCATTAGTATAAGGAGTATAACCTAGTTTTATACTTGAATATATTTAAGTAATACAAAAAAATAATTAAAGTTAACACTAGGAGTATGGAAGAATTTTTCTTTTAAAAGAACTCTGTACATTATTCAGGTTTGAGGATATGTCTGAGACATCCTCCCCCATCTGCTCATCCACCTGCTGGAGGACATAGCTCACCTTTTTAACACCCAAAATATCTTCAATAAGGGTTGCTGTTTGTAAGAATGTCTTCTTACTCGTCATTAGTGTAAACAGGAAGATCACAAAATCATTCTTCTCTGCTAAACGCTTTGTAACTCCTTCCGTCTATCACAAGGGAGAAGGAGAGAAAAGGCAGAATAGGTTATGACCACAAAATAAAAAAGGAAGAGCAAGATATCCATTCCAGACACTGGAAAAGCAACTCTACGCTACATCAGAAATTCTTGGCTGAGGCCTTAAATCCCTAAAACCACATACAAAACATTACGTGAAAAGGCATTTTTCTGGGGAGGGTTTTTTTTTTCATGATATTCATCATAGGTTCTTGATCTAGTATCTAAATCAGGAGCTACAAACTAGCATCCAGTAGGCCAAGTTTTATTTGACCAGCAGTACCTTTTAAACTTCGAATTTAAATGTCTTTAGGCAGGACATGCTTATTCCAGGTTAGTCACAATTTGCACAAGTCCCCACTCTAACACAGACAACTTCAAACGTTTCTTGTTTTCTGCCAGATCCCTGGAGGCACTGGTGTTTTCGACTCTAAAAGCCATAGGTTCTCCACTGAACCTGGAATTAAGCCAGATCAGCACAGACTTGTACTACACCATCCTATGTTTTTTATATTTGTTTCTTCTTCTTTTTTACTGAACTATGTTTTTTTTTTCTTTTTTTGATGAGGTAGATTCACCCTGAGCTAACATCCACTGCCGATCCTGCTCTTCTTTTGCCTGAGGAAGACTAGCCCTGAGCTAACATCTGCGCCAATTCTCCTCCATTTTTTTGTATGTAGGATGCCTCCACAGCATGGCTGACGAGTGAAGTAGGTCCACGCTTGGGATCTGAACACACAAAGCTGGGCCGCCAAAGCGGAACACACCTAACTTTAACCACTCAGCCAGAGGGTAGCCCCCTGAACTATGTTTTACTGGAATAGCAATGATTAACATTAGGTATCATTATTAACAAACAGTCTCATAAAACTAATGACTATATGGAAGTTGCCAATAATGGAGTCATTACATCATACATTATCTTTCTTTATATATGGACAATTTCTTACTGGACTTAGTTGCAAAAAAAAAATTGTACATTACCTGAATAATCAGTTTATTTTTTTCTTATAGGTCTGCCTGTGCCTATCTGTGCCACTAGCTACATGTGGCTATTGAGCACTTGAAACATGCCTAGTCTGAATGGAGATGTGCTCCGACTAAAAAACACACTGGATTTTGAAAGCTTAGTACAAAAAACGAACATAAATATCTCATTAATAACTACTTACGTTGTTTACATGTTGAAATAATATTGTTGACATACAGCAGTCCCCCCCTTATCCTTGGGGGGGATATATTCCAAGACCCCCAGTAGATACCTGAAACTGCAGCTAGTACTGAACTCTATATATATACATGTCTTTTCCTATACATTCATACCTATGAGAAAGTTTAATTCACAAATTAGGCACAGTAAGAGATTAACAGTAACTAATAATAAAATAGAACAATTATAACGATATATAGCAATAAAAGTTACTCTAGAGCTTAGCAACCTCAGCATAACATTCTTTTTTTTTCGTTATTAAGTTGAGAACTTTCACCTTTTCACTTAAAGAAAGCACTTTACGGCTTCTCTTTGGCATATCTGAATTGCCAGCATCACTACCCTTACACTTTGGGGCCATTACCAAGTAAAATAAGGGTTACTTGAACACAAGCACTGCGATACCGCCACAGTCAATCTGATAACTGAGAGGGCTACTAAGTGACTAACAGGCAGGGAGTGTATACAGCATGGATACGCTGGACAAAGGGATAATTCGTGTCCCAGGCAGGACAGAGCGAGACGGCGTGCGATACAAAACTTACGAATTATTTATTTCTGGAATTCTCCATTTAATATTTTCACATCACAGATGACCATGGGTAACTCATGGGAAAGTAACACCACAATAAGGGGGGACTAAATGTACTGTGTTAAATAACATATATTATTAAAATTAACTTCACTTATTTTTTCCTACTTCTTTTCTTACTTTCTAAAATAATGTCACTACAGAAAATTTAAAAAACTTAAGTGGTTTGCATTACATTTCTACTGCACAGCACTCTTACAGATGTTCAACTGTATAAGTATTGAAACATATTTCCCTATTTGTGTTGGTTGCTAGGAAGCTTAAACCCAAATCTATGCCCCATCCATAGTACAGACGATTTTACAGCCAGCCCAATTCCTGGATGCATGTTATGCCTTCATTTTGTTTTACCCTTTTCTTTCTTACCTACTTCTAAATTTATGATCTTGGTAGACTGTATGCGCTCCTACAAGATGCCTGAAATCTCTTTTTGAATGAGGCAAGAAATGAAACGCAATTAAATGTTCCATTGCACTTTCACAGCATACAGATTTCACTTCTACAACAGCATTTGTTTCATTCTGCTCTGTATTATGACTCAGTGTTTACAGTTTACCATGAGTTCCTAAAAGACAGGTACTGTGCCTTACAAAAACTAACATTTGTATATTGCTTTGCAAAGTGCCTTCACATCTATCATCTCATTTAGTCTCACAACAATACGATGATGTTAGTATGATTACTAAAACTCAGGGAGGTGAATTAATAAGCACTAAGCCAAGAGCCCGAACCCAAAATCAAGTTCTAGCACTAAGTGATCCATTCTTTTCTTTGTACCAAATTGCTTCTTTTATTCATAATTCTTTCTCACTTAGTGGTCAACCTAGTAGAGTGTCCTGCTCAATATATGGATGGGGCTTCGGTTTTTGTTTTGTTTCCTAACAAGGAAAATTAAGGAATAGGCATAATGAGGTTAAAAGGAATCTTAAAGGTCATAGACACTTTTCCAATGCTTGTATTCATTTGACAAGTAATTGTTCAAGTCTCTGCTTGGACACCCCCAGGGCTAAAGGAGTTCAGTACCTGCTGAAGTAGCCCTGGCTCATAACAATTACTATGACATTCTGCCACACCATAATTTCTACCATTTGGTCCTGGTTCTCAGCACAAATAAAATAGGTTCAATACTCCAATTTCTGAAGATAGCTCTCATGTTTACCACCCCCACTCAAATCTTCCCTTTTCAAGCATAGCAGATGTGGTGGGCACTTAAATGGGGCCCCAATAGCAGGAGTACTTACACAGACACAGGTATTATACAGGATGCTCAAACAGTCCTTGGACATTTCATCACTTACTGAAAGTGAAGGGAATAATCAGTTATTATTCTCATTGAGAATACAGTGTAACAGAATTAAAATGTTTGAACATAAGAACTACTCCTCATAATCCCCTCCAAGACAATTATTTTCCTTTTAGCATACCTGCTTCCAGTCCTTGTTTACCACAGATTTTCATGGTACCCATCAGAACCTACAAACCAATTTGTACACTGCTTTTGGGTTTGAATATAGTAACCATTTTCTTATAATGCTCCCTAGTCTTCATAATTTCAACCTGTTGTGGTATCATCACTTAATAAGCCATGTTCCCTTTATAACTTCCTTAGAATATATCCAGGGTTTTTGTTTTAGTTTTTTTGCTATTTAAGTAGACTAAAAATACACAATTTAATATATATGTGTGTAGCCTTTTTATGCTTGTGCTGAACTGGTTCCTCACGATTCATTTCCAAAAGCAGAACTACTAGAACCCAAAGTATAAGCATCTTAACTGCTCATTAGAAATTTCCAATGAAAGTTCTACTAGCAGCAAACAAGGGTATCATTTTTACTACAGATTCACTGAGTGCTTTTTTGTTTTGTTGTTCATGTTGAGGAAATGGCGCGCTTTTTTTTTTAACTTTTTATTAAGATTATGATAGTTTGAGGAAATGGCTTTTATAACGCCTGACCTATTAACTCCAATAAAGAACAAGCTACTTCTCTGTGAGTAGGAACAGGAGACTACCGCAAAACAGAAACTAAATTTTCATGACCTAAAAACTAGGAGATGATAAAACTGAGTATGAGCCACGGACAAAGCGTTTCTCTGGCATTACTTTTATTTTTAAAAACTGTTTCCCTTGACCCCTCTGCTGCCATAAACTCTTAAAATGTTAGGTCTCCCTCCAAGACTCCAATGGGCAGCTGTGCCGAGCCAGCTTGACCAGAAGGGTTATGATATGATCTTAAGAAAACGCACATGTCCTGTATCCCTCATCACTACCTTTCAATCTATTGGGGCTTTTCGGTTTATTTCATGACTTCAGAGCAAGCCAGAACACTAGATCAGTTTATCTCAGTATTTCTAGACCTTTAATCTTCAAAGGGAATTAGAGTTCACTCATTCATCAAATACTTATTCAGTACCTACTCCAGAGCAGAGACAGAGCAGATACAGTAGATATAGTGGTTAGCCAAAAAAAAAGACAGCCTCAGACCTCATGGAACTTATAAATCTAGTGGAAGGAAGAGAGAATAAATAAGCACACCAACAGGTAATTACAAGATGCTACTTGCTATCGGGGTAGATAGAGAACATGAAGAACCAATTTAGAGTGCAAGGCTGAGACATCAAATATGAATACAAAAACTTTTAACCACTTCTGCACATACAAATGAGGCCGTATATAGTTTGTCATATTGATATTAGGAGGAAAATTTTTTTAATTAAAAAAAATATATGTAGGGGGCTGGCCCAGTGGCACAGAGGTTAAGTTCACACGTTCGCTTTGGTGGCCTGGGGTTCACCAGGTTTGGATCCCAGGTGCGGACATGGCACCGCTTGGCAAGCGATGCTGTGGTAGGCGTCCCACATATAAAGCAGAGGAAGATGGGTACGGATGTTAGCTCAGGGCCAGTCTTCCTCAACCAAAAGAGGAGGATTGGTGGCAAATGTTAGCTCAGGGCTAATCTCCCCTCAAAACAAAACAAAACAAAACAAAACAAAAAAATATATATATATATATATACACACACATGTGGTATTTGTAGAAGGGCATTAATCAAATGTCAGTTTAAGTGATCTCTTGCTTTTAATGCCAAAGCAAAGTGTACTTACTCTGTTTTTCTAAATTAAGTATTGAATACCTAAAAATAATATTTGTTATATGCATAAGTTATAAAAAAGAACAACAGAATAATACCCATATACCCACCACCCAGCTTAACAAATAATGTGCTACCAAAACACTTTGACTTTTTACCATATACACTCTGGTAACGACTGAACTTTTTACAAAGAGCTTATGTCACCTTTATAACAACAAATAGCTTTTTAAGAAAATAAACAAATTATCTTATCAGGTTATTCCTTACTCCCTCAATTAACTATATATGAGAAATAAGAATTTCCAAAGAAAACATAAAAGCTGGACCCAAGGACTATTAGAAACTAAAAAGATGCAATTATTTTTAGCCCTGTGGTTGTCACACTTTTTCTTTTAAAGCAACAGATCTGTATTTCTATGTAGTATAAAATGAATAAAGAGAGCTGCTTAGTTGGGAGTGGAGAGCACATCCTGCAGCTGAATATAAGGCATGTTCTCATTGTTAAAAGTCAGGAAGGAAAAGAAGAGAAACTCTTGGGAATTACCATTATACTAGTAGGTTTGGAAATGAGGACCAGTGGCTGACAAACATACTTACTTTTCAATTTCTGTCCCCGAATAGAGATTGTAGGCCTCATAAGAATTTCTACAAGGAGCTATTAAAAAAAAAATTGGATAAAATCTTCAAAATTAATTCAAAGCACAATTTATAAAACAATCTTTGCCATGAGAACTCATGGCCCAAGTATGTGTCATATTACTACAAGAACCTCTTGTTCCCAACACAGGCAGAAGGCAGTGAGCTTCAGGGGAATGAGCACTGTACCACTAGTCACCCATTATGCGAACTTGGGCAAGTCAATGTCCTTCCATGGCCTCAGCTTTCTCATTTTTAAAAATAAGCATGTTAGACTGGGTAATCCCTGGGATCTAACGTGGCTTTAATTTTTTAAAAGCTGCGGAACATCATCGCTATGATTCCTCTTTTGCTTAAAGAACATTTATGCTGTTTTATAAACATAAGTTTATAAAAAGAATCTCAAAATGATTTCTACAGGGATTGGGGATGATATGCACTCATTTTTCATTTTACATACTTTTATTACAACACATCATTTTGCTTAAACTATTTACAATAAGTATGCATTTAAAAAACCATTCTGGGGGGCCAGCCTGGGGGTGCAGCGATTAAGTTTGCACATTCCGCTTCAGTGGCCCGGGGTTTACCAGTTCAGATCCTGGATGCAGACCTACACATCGCTTGTCAAGCCATGCTGTGGCAGGCATACCACATATAAAGTAGACAATGCTCTTCAAAAGAAGCGTCCCGCTTTTCACAATCATCTAAGAAAGGTACAAGGTGCTCAACTGAATAAATATTATATTTAAAATAAATTCACTTCAAATGGAAGATGGACTATGTCAATGAATAAATCAAAAGTCCTTGAATGGCAAGCTATGAATTACACCTGGCCCACAGACATATTTCATTTGGTCCACAACTACTGAAAAGCTAAGAGATTTTACGTGAGAATGTAGATTTCCCACATCCTTCAAGGTAATAGTCAATGGGAGTGGAAGAGTCATTTCCCCACAAAAGCAGAAATGCAGCACACTCTCCAGTTTTTCACAGTCTCTACAGTCATTTAATTTATGTAGATCATCTTACTCTGGCCTGCTTCACTTCAGTAAGTTACCTACTTGACCTTGTAGGTATCTGACTTTACAAACTCTAGGACACATTCTTCACTGTCATGTTAGGGGTTGGTCAAGCTGACAAGGAGTGGTTTAGCTATTGGGTTGGCCAATTATTCCAATTCAGTTGAACTTTGGGCAGCATAGTGAACAGAAGGTTACTTTGGGGCCTTGCTGGTTATTGATAGAGGAAGAAATAAAGAGCTCTGTCTGAAAAATGCTTTCAGGAGTAAGATGACAAGAGAGTTTAGCAAGAACAAAAGGACCCAACTAAAGGTTAGGGACGAGCAAAATGACCTGAGCAAAATGACCCAAGCAAGAGCCCATATTTATGAACAGCCTGAGATCCTGGAAAAGCTAATCTAACTCAAAACAGGAGAGAAAACTTCCACAAAATCAAGAACCACTGATCCAAAGATGTCCTAAGATGGGACAGGCACCTACAACAGAAAATCGTATTTTCACTGCAAAGAGACATCAGGCTAGAGACACACATTATTCTTTTTCCTCCCATAAACATATTGGTTTCTGATTAGTAAATTCCTTGATGAACAATTCAGAAGTGAAGGGTCTCTCAGGCTGGCCAGTAAGTAAATGCTATAGGATCATTGGGACTGCTGAGCTGAGCAACAATTAAGGAATAAAGGCTACAGTTAATGCTATGGGTGAAAATGTTTAACACTCAATCTTTGCTTTTGTGGAAAATGGCATCTTTAAGGAAATGAAATGTTTTTTAAATTGAAGTATAACATGATACAGCAAAGAGTATAAATTGCAAATGCACAGCTGCAGTTTTTATAAAGTAAACATTGTTTCTGTACAACCACCACCCAGATAAAGATACAAAATAACAACACGCTAAACGCCTCTCTCATGCTCTGTCCCAGTAATGGGGGTAAAGACAGATATCTGGGCGAAAAAAGGTAGGATCTCAGTCCCTCACTCACTACATTAAAATACATTTTGAATGGTGCAAAAATTTAAACATATATGATAAAAACTTTAAAATATTAGAAGGAAATAGAGACACAGTTTATGATCCAACAGTGAAAAAGCAAGAAACAAAACTCTGAAGCCATAAAAGTAAAGACTGATCAATCTGACAACCTAAAAAGTAAACCTTTCTGGGGACCCGCCCCGTGGCCGAGTGGTTAAATTTTCATGCTCCACTTCAGTGGCGCAGAGTTTCACCGATTCGGATCCTGGGCACCGACATGGCACCGCTCATCAAGCCATGCTGAGGCAGCATCCCACATGCCACAACTACAAGGACCCACAACTAAAATATACAACTACCTACTGGGGGGATTTGGGGAGAAAAAGCAATAAAAAAAAAAAAAGAAGATTGGCAACAGTTGTTAGCTCAGGTGCCAATCTTTAAAAAAAAAAAAGAAGAAACCTTTCTGCATGTAAAAGTACCATAAACAACATCAAAATTCAATTTTCAAACTACGAAAAAAACCCACATAAGACAAAGGACCTTTAAAAATTGGGTGCTTACAAATTGTTACAGTCTGAATGTTTGTGTCCTCTCAAAATTTGTATGTTAAATCTTAATGTCCAATGTAATGGCATTAGGAAGTGGGGCCTTTGGAGGCGATTAGGTTATGAGGGCAGAACCCTCATGAATGAGATTATGCCCTTATAAAAGAGGCTCCAGAGAGATCCCTAGCCCCTTCCACCATGTGAGGACACAGTAACAAGCTGGCAGTCTGCAACCTGGAAGAGGGCCTTTATCAGACACCGAAACCGCCAGTGCCATGATCTTGGCCTTCCTAGGCTCCAGAACTATGAGAAATATATTTCTGTTGTTCATAAACTACCCAGTCTGTGATATTTCATTATAGCAGCCCAAACGAACTAAGAAAATCAGTAAGATAAAGGTCTAATAGAAATAAGCAAACAGAAAAGGATGCAAAAGCCACTAACAGACAATTAGCAGAAAAGGAACTACTTGTAAACACATTAAAAGATAGTCAATCTCACTCATGGAAGGATGCAAATTTGAAAAACTATTAAGAGAATATATAAAGAACTCAAACTCATAAATGTATAAGAATAGATAAAGAACTCTTAAAACTCAATAAAAAGATAATCTAATTGAAAAATGGAAAAAGAAGATAGACATTTTTCCAAGGAAGATAATACAAATGACCTATAAGCACGTACAAAGATGCTCAACACCATTAGCTAACAGAAAAATGCGAATCAAAACCACAATGAAGGGTCAGCCCGGTGGTGCAGCAGTTAAGTTCACATGCTCTGCTTTGGGGTCTGCTGGTTCAGATCCTGGGCGTGGACCTATGCACCACTTATCAAGCCATGCTGTAGCAGGTGTCCCACATATAAAATAAAGAAAGATGGGCAGAGATGTTAGCTCAGGGCCAATCTTCCTCAGCAAAAAGAGAGGAAGATTGACAGCGGATGTTAGTTCAGGGCTAATCTTCCTCAAAAAAAAAAAAAAAGACATCCACAACGAGATACCACTTCACACTCACTAGGATGGCTAAAACCAAAAACACAGATAATAGCAAGTGTTGATGAGGATGTGGAAAAATTATAACTTAAACACTACTGATGGGCATGTAAAATAGTGCAGCTGCTGTGGAAAACAGCCTGATGGGTCCTCAAAGGATTAAACATAACAGTTACCATATGACCCAGCAATCCCACTCCTAGGTATATATCCAAGATTAATGACAACATATATTTGCATAGAAACTTGTACATAAGTTTTAAGAACAACATTATTCATAATAGCCAAAAGGTAGAAACAACCCAAATGTTCATTAATGAATAGATATACAAAATGTGGTATATCCATACAATGGAATATTACTCAACCATAAAAAGGAATAAAGTACTGATATATGCTACAACATGGATGAACCTTGAAAACATTAAGCTAAGTAAAAGAAGCCAGTATCAAAAGACCACATATTATACATGATTCCATTCATACAAAATGTCCAGAACAGGGATACCTTTACAGAGAGAAAGCAGAGTAAGTTGCCTATGATGAGGTTGGAGGTTGGAGGAATAGGGGAGTGATAGCTAAAACACAGAGAGTTTCCTTTTGGGGTGATAAAAATGTTCTAAAACTGACAGTGGTGATGGTGCACATATCTAAGAATACAATAAAAACCACTGAATTGTATACTTTAAATGGGTGAATTTTATGGTATGTGAACTATATCTTAATAAAGCTGTTATAAAACTATGAAGAAATATTTTCCTCATATTTGCGTCACAAATATTTAAAATATTTAACATATACTGTTTGGTAATGGAGGCTACTGGGTGCTGGTAATGTTCTATTTTGTGATTTGGGTGGGAGTGACAAAGGTGAACTTATTTTGTGGTAATTATTGGTGTACTTTTCTGTATGCAAGTTATACTTCAATAACAAAGTCCATACAAACACACATATACACACTGTTGCTGATGGTGTGGATAAAAAGACACTTACACTTTGTTATTGGGGATGTAGGTTGATAAAATCTCTTAAGTATATAAATTGACAGGTTTATAAACAATAAAAGACACCTGTGCTCTGATCCCAAAGGTATATACTCACACGTACAAAAATCTTTAATGCAATGTTGGTTGTGATAGGAAAGGTGTGAGAAAACTAAATGCCCATCGACTGGGTAAATAAATCATGGTATAATTACACCAGGGAATACTATATAGCTGTTTAAAACAATAAGGCAGATTTACATGTACTGAAAAGAATCTATTTCAAAGCTAGAGAATTACATGGACAAAGCAATGTACAGAGCAGTGTACCTGTATATATGGTATGCCATCTTTATGTGGGGTGAAAATAAACCTAAGCGGGGGCAGTGGGAGTTACTTACATACATACATATACTACCACATAACATCTCTGGAAGGACAGAGAGTAAATTAGTAATCACAGCTGCCTGTGAGGAGGGAACACAGGGAAGTGGGAGACACACCTTTCACTTTTTGCCTTAAAAAAAAAAGTGGATATATTATCGCTTCAAATGAATCAGTTCTTCAAATTAAAACCGATGGCTTCAACACAGGTGAGTGCCAGTGAGCTTCTAAAGATTAAAATTCTGAAATCTTTACTATAAATTCTGAAATGTTTCCTGTCTCCCATTTTAAGAGTTAAATTCTCAAGCCATTAAGTAGTAGTAATAATAATAAACAAGTACTTACATCAACACCTCCAAACAAGTCAAAAATATAAGTATTTGGATAAGTGGTTTCTTGGGTAAGTTTCCTCTCTTCAGTAACAAATGCCATAGCCTCCATGGAGAGAAGAGGAGAAATTTCCTAGTTTCAAACAAGTATACAGAGCGACATTCAGTTTTAGTATCCAACTGTAGCAAACCAGACACCAAAACATTAGTTTGCATTTTAGTAACGACTTGAATTCCCATGAGCCCAAAGACAGCCCCCAATGAACCATAACAGAAACAAAATAATAATCTTACAGAAAACCTGATATGATAATAAAAGTTGTAGTAAAAGTAGTAATAGTAATTTATTTAACGCTTATTATGTACCAGGCACAGTGCTAAGTACTTCATGTATTACTTCTTTTAATCCTCACAGCCCTATAATAGTAACTTATTCCAATTTTATAGATAAGGAAGCTAAGGCACAAAGAAGTTATCAATGTCACATAGCTGGTAAGTGACACAGCCAGGATTTAAACGTAGGAAGTGTGGCTCCAGAGTCTCTGCTTACAGAAGAAAGCAGAACTATTTTGGGTGAAAACAGGGACCAGAGTAGGAAGAATCCAGGATCCTACTCATTATGCTCTCTCCTCAGGAACCTTGAGGGAAGACAGAACACAACGGGCTAGAGCAAGGGTTCCCACACAGTGATGAGCATCGGAATCACCTGAAGGACTTGTTAAAACCCAGTCTGCTGGGTCCTACCCGCAGAGTTTCTGATTCAATAGGTCTTGGGTGGGGCCTGAGAATGTGCATTTATAACAAGTTCCCAAGTAATGCTGATGATGCTGGTTCAGGTACCACACATTAAGAAAAAGCAGAACTCTCTCTATAGATAGCCTGTTATATGCCAGGCACTGGGCTTTTATACTTTAGCCCATTTAATCCTTAAAATAATTCCATGAAGTGAGTATAGTTCTACCCATTTTACAGGTGTAAAAGATCACAAAGTTGCCTGGGGTCACATAATTAATAAGTGACTAAACTACTCTCTCTGGGTCTCATTTTTCTCATCTACAAAACTAAGATGTAATCCTGCTGCCAACACAGTACAGTGAAAGCTGGCCTTAGAAGACAGACAAATCTGGGCTCATCATATATTAGCCACAAGGCTTTGGGCCGATTATTGCTGAGTCTTGGTTTTCTCAACTGAAAAAGAGAATGTAGAAGATATCCGGATTTGCCTGCCCATATCTCTTTTCCTCTTCAGGTAACAGCCTTATTTCCTTAGGAGAAAGGCCCCTCCCCACTTTCTACATGGTTCTGCTGGGGCTGCCAACAAGCACCTCAATCCTGGCCCCAGGCACAGGTGATTAAGCCTAGCCAACAGTCTCTCATCCCCCTCACTTCAGTGGAAGACCCAAGTTGTAGAAATGTCATCCTAAAGCTGTGATCAGTGGAAGAACATGAGGCCACACACAGATGTCAAGATGAGAAATGGACAGCCTAACTCTCTTCAGCCCCTGAATTCATCTGTGCTTTCCAGGTAAGTGAGACAACAAAGGATCTTTCTGCTAGCCTGAGTGGGTCACTTTCACCTGCAATCAAAGTATTCTGGACTAATACAAATAAATATACCACCCATTTCAGAGTTACCATAAAAATTAAATATGCCTGGTACACAGTAAGTTTCAAATAAGTATTTGCTGGATGAACAAAGAAATGATGACCACACAGCAAGCACTCACAAATACTCATTTCCTTCTTTTTTCTACCCCCATCTCAGAGATTTTACAGGAACCAAATGAAACAATGCATAATTCTTTATAAAGTGCTTTCAAACAAGTGTAAGAGTATAATTATTTCTATTCTAATCAGACTGTGAGAAGATCAAGAATACAAAACATTTTTTATTAAATAAACTTTTGAGAATGATTTTCGATCTATAAAAAGCTGCATTGGGGTGGGCCCTGAGGCCGAGTGGTTAAGTTCGTGTGCTCCGCTTCGGCTGCCCAGGGTTTTGCCAGTTCGGATCCTGAGCACAGACATGGCATCACTCATCAAGCCATGCTGAGGCGGCGTCCCACATGCCACAACTAGAAGGACCCAGAGCTAAAAATATACAACTATGTACCAGGGGGCTTTAGGGAGAAAAAGGAAAAATTTAAAATCTTAAAAAAAAAAAAAAGCTGCATAGACAAAACATCCCTTCTTACAGGTAAAGATTCAGCTTATTTGATGCCTATTATATTTTAGAATGACTTATTTTTGATATAATAATCAAAACTTCACCTCTATATCACGTCTTTTTATGATCAAATATAAGTTGCATGGGTTTTAACTGCAGCTAGAGCTGGTAATCTAAATTCAAATTTGGATCCACCTCCCCAAGCCAAAGTCTGGACATGGTAACCCCAGACCTACTGAATCAGAAACTCTAGGGGTGGGGCCCAGCATGCTGTGTTTTAACAAGCCTTCCAGGTGATTCTGATACACACTCAAGTTTGAGAACCGCTGCCCTAGCATGTCTCCTCACTCTTTCCAGCCCTCTCCCAACCATCAAGCCCAGTCCCTTCATCTTCTTACGTTAGTCATAATTATCAACAACCACAAGGCTACTTCCATGAACCAGCAATATAAGACCTTTTAAACGCTGCTCAAAAAGAATGTCATCCCAATCCCAGGGCACAGTGTTGACCTCCTAAATTAAGCAAGCACTGCCACAAAACAAGCATGAATAAAGCCCAGAAGGACATACACAGGTAACTTAATAGTGATTAAATCTGGGTGGTGGGATTGTAGGTGATTTTTTTCTTCTTTGCGCTTTTTCTGAACTTCCCAAATTTTCAACAGCTTATGCAATAAAAACAGGCTATTTTAAAAAGTAGACTAAAGAAGAAAAAAAACCAGGTATCTTGTGACACCTGGAGCCCCTGAATGCAGCCTCTTGAAGGCCCCTAAGAGTTACCTTGAGGATGTTTTGGCACTCAACGAAGTCACTGTGGAGGTGGCTGGTTGCATACAGCTTAAGGAGCAGCTGAGGAATTCCACTCCATTTGGATTGTTTGTCCCTCTCTGTCAAAAAAGTCTCAGTGAACTGTGAGTCAGAAGAAAAAGAGAACAGAGGAACATTTTACTGGTGAGGAAAGAACTACTGGCATATATGGCAAAGGCGAGCAGCTCCAAACCTACCGAGGACAAATAATTCAAAGGTCTCTTTCTAGAAACCTTCACAAGCTCCCCAACAGCCTATAAGCTAATAGTCCAACTCCTTGCCTTGTGATACAACACCCTTGCTATTCTATCACCATTTTCCTCTCTATCTTCACACTCTAGGCTCAAAATGCATATGTTCTCTCTCTATGCCTCCCTGCACATGTTCTTCCCCTGCCTAAAATGTCTTCTCCCTGTCTTTTCTATCTGGAAAGCTCCTTTTGTTTCTTCAAAATGCAAGCCAAACAACCAAAAATTTTCCTTGATGGGCCTTCCCCTCTCTCCTTTCTAAGTGCATAGGTGCCCCTTCTCTGGGGCCTTATCTAACATATATCCTATTGTATCAATAACTGGTTCATTTGTCCCCTTCTTCTGTAGATCTCAAGCTCCTGCAGAGTAGGTACAAGGTTGTGTTTATCACGAATGCCTTCTTTCTCTCAAAGAATGCTAAGCACACAGCAGGGACTCAGTAAATGTTTGAAGGCATGAGCAATAGCCTTCTAGTCTAATGAGAGGATCATTAATCAATTACGGCACAGTTTCCACTAACACTTTTGGGACATACCATTCCCAGGGGCCACATGTGAATTATTTTCATGTACACTTGTCCCTCAATCAGATCAAAAGCTCCTTGTAACTATTATTACAGGACATACCGGTCTTCAATAATGTCTTAGTCTATCCTGATGCATTATCTGTCCTATGATCTTGTACAAGTCCCATTATCCTTCTCAGCTTGTTTTCTTAGATTGTAAAAATAAGATAATACCGGGGTAACATGAGGCAGTGAGATGTTTGTGAGAGTGATTTGTATTAGGGTGGACCATATGAAATTACCATTTCTGTAGGTCAAAAATAATGAGTATCAGCCATTTCCTATCGTTCAAGCAAGCTCAAACCAAGGCAAGCCCAAAAACAATGGAAAAACATCTGTCCTTTCCTTGAAAGGAAAAAAAAGAAAACAAACATGGTTTTATGGGACTTAGCAAAAGGAGTGGTACAAATTTTAGCTGTAAACATTTATATTAAAAAAGGAGAGAGATCTCAGATCAATTACCTAAACTTCCACTGTAAGAAACTAGACAAAGGAGTAAACCAAACCCAAAGCAAGCACTAGGAAATATAGATTACTGTGAAAATCAATGATATAGACAACAGAACAGGAGAAAAATCAACAAAATTAAAAGTTGGTTCTTTGAAAAGATCAACGAAATTGAAAACTTCAGTTATACTGACCAACTTACACTGACCCAAATGACTAAATTCAGGAATGAAACAGGGGACATTACTACCAACCTTACAGAAACAAATTGGTTTACAAGGGAGTACTAGGAACAACTGTATGCCAACAAACTACATAACCTAGACGAAAGGGACAAATTCCTAGAAAGATACAAACAAAAGAAACTGACTCAAGAAGAAATAGAACATCTGACAGATCTACAACAATTAAAGAGATCAAATTAGTGATTTAATAAAAAGGAAAGAAAGAAATAAGGAAAAGCCCAAGTCCAGAGGCTTCACTGGTAATTCTACCAAACACTTAAAGAGAAATTAACAATACTTCACAGACTCTTCCATAAAATAGAAGAGGAGGGAACACTTTCCAACTCATTCTGTGAGTTACCCACTCTATTATCACCCTGATACCAAAACCAGACAAAGACATCACAAGAAAACTACAGACCAGTATCTCTGATGAATACAGACACAAAAATCCCCAGAATATTAGTAGCAAACCAAATCCAACCACACCTACAATGGATTATACACTAAGACCAAGTGAGATGTATCCCAAGAATACAAGGTTGTTCAGCGTGTGAAAATGAATCAAGTTAATCAACCTGATAAAAGGTGTTTACAAAAATCCACAGCTATCATCATAATTAACAGTGAAAGCCTGAATGCTTTCCCACTAAGATCAAGAAAAAGACAAGGATGTTGATCTTCACCACTACTACTTATATTGTACTAGAGATTTTAGTCAGAGCAATCAGGCAACAAAACAAAACAAAACACCCCAAACCAGAAATAAAGCATATAAAGAAATAAAGAAATAAAGCAGAAATAAAGCAGATAAAGGCATACAGATTGAAAAGGAAGAAATACAACTATCTCTATTTGCAGATGCCATGATCTTGTACATAGAGTATATTAAGGTACCCACAAAAACACTATTAGAGTTAATAAATGAGTTCAGCAAGGCTGCAGGATACAAAATCAGTATAGAGAAATCAGCTTAATTTCTATACACTTGCAACAAACAATCCAAAAATGAAATTAAGAAAACAATCCCATTTATGAGATCAAAAAGGAATAAATTTAACAAAAGGAATATAAGACTTGTACAATGAAACTACAAAACATCACTGAAAGAAATTAAAGAAGGCCTAAATAAATGGAAAGTCATCCACCTTCATAGACTGGAAGACTTAGTATTGCTAAAATGGCAATATTCCCCATACTGATTCAATGTAGTTCCTATAAAAATCCCAGCTGGCTTAAATGCAGAAATTAACAAGCTGATCCTAAAATTTAAATGGAAACACGAGAGACGGAGCATAGTCAAAATAATATCGAAAGAGAAGAACAAAGTTGGAAGAATCACACTTCCTGATTTCCAAATTTATTACAAGTTTATAATAAGCAAGACTGGCATAAGAATAGACATCTAGATCAAAGGAATAGTACTGAGATTCCAAAAATAAACCCTCACATTGATGGTCAACTGATTTTTGACAACAGTATCAACACAATTCAATGAGAAAAAAAAAGTCTTTTCAACAAATGTCGCTGGGACAACTGGCATTCATAAGCAAAAGAATGAAGATGAACTCCTTCTTCACACCATACACAAAAATTAACTCTAAATGGGTCATGTAAAAGTGAAAACTATAAAACTCTTAGAAGAAAACAGGTATAAATTTCATAACCTTAGATTAGGTAATGGTTTCTTATATCTGACATCTAAAGCACAAGCAAGCAAAAGAAAAACAGATAAATTCAGCTTCATCAATATCAAAAATTTTGTGCTTCAAAGGACACTATCAAGAAAGTGAAAAGACAATCCAAGGAATGAGAGAAAATATTTGTAAATCATCCATCTGATAAGGGTCTAGGATCCAGCAATATAAAGAACTCTCAAAATCAACAATAAACAGACAAATAACCCAACTATAAAATGAGTAATGGGCTAAAAATCAAACACTGTAACAGAAATGAAGAACATCTCTGATAGCTCATCAGTAGACTGGACATGGCCGAGGAATCATTGATCTTGAAGATATGTCAACAGAAACTTCCAAACTGAAATACAAAGAGAAAAAAATGAAAAAAAAAACAAAAACAGAATATCTAAGAACTGTGAGACAATTATAAAAAGTGTATTGTGTAATTGGAATACTAGAAGAAGAAAAAAGAGAAAAAAATATTTGAAATAATAATAGCTGAGAATTTTCCAAAATTAATGACAGACACCAAACCACAGATCCAGGACACTCAGAAAACACCAAGCAGGATAAATATCAAAAAATCTACACCTATACATAACATACCCAAACTCAGAAAACCAAAGACAAAGAGAAAAACCTTGAAAGACGTCAGAGAGGGAAAAAAACTCTCTAAGCCATTATATCAGACTTCTCATCAAACATCATGCAAGCAAGAAGAGAGCAGAGTGAAATATTTTAAACAGTTGAAAAACAGAAACTAGTTACCAACCTAGAATTCTGTATCCAGTGAAATTATCCTTCAAAAATGAAGGAGAAATAAAGACTTTCTCAGATGAACAAAAACTGAGGGAATTTTAGCCTGCAGAGCTGCCCTACAAGAAATGTTAAAAGTTCTTCAGAGAGAAGGAAAATGATATGGATCAGAAATCCAGATATACATATACAGCATCAAAGAAGGAATAAACACACATAAAATAACAATCTTTTACTTTTCTTAACCTGAATGAATTTAACAGATAACCATTCAAAGCAGTATAGTAACAATATGTTGAGTGATTACAGCATATGGCTAGGTGAAAAGAACGACAGCAATGTTATAAGGAATGGGAAGGAGGAATTGGGAATACTCTGTTATAAGGTACTTATACCACCCATGAAGTAGCAGTGTTACTGAAAGTGGACTTAGATTCATTGTAAATACATATTGCAAACTCTAGGACCAACACTAAAAATGTTTTTAAAAGAAGTTTAATTGATACACTAAGAGATATAATAGAATCATATAAAATGCTCAAACCCAGAGAACACAGAAAAAGGGGAAGATAAAAAAGAAACAAAGAACAAATTATCAAGTAGGAAACAGTTAGACACATGGTAAATATTAATCCACCTATATCAATAATCACTGTAATGACCTAAATACACCAAATAAAAGATAGAGACTGTTAAAGTGGATTAAAAAAAAAGACCCTACTACATGTTGTCTAAAAGAAACACACTTTAAATATAAAGATATATATGGGTTAAAAGGGGTAAAGATAAACCATGTTAACATTAATCAAAAGAAAGCTGGAGTAGTTATATTAATCTCAGACAAGGCAGACTTCAGAAAAAGGCAAAGTGTCAAGAATAAAGAGGGTCACTGCATAATAATGAAGAGGTCAATTCTCCAAGAAAACAACAATCCTTAATGTGTATGCACATAACGACAGCACATCAAAATATATGAGGCAACAGCTGACAGAACTGCAAGAAGAAATAGACAAATCCCTCTTTATAGTTAGATTTCGACACACCTCTAATAGGCAGAAAATCAGTAAGGACATAGTGACCTGAAATGCACTGTCAATCAACTAGATATAAGTGACATTTACAGAATATTTCATTCAGTGGCAGAATACATATTCTTCTCAAGCTCCCATGGAACATTCAGCAAGACAGACCACATTCTGGGCCATAAAACATATCTTAACAAATTTAAAAGAATAGAAATCATACAAACTATGGTCTCAGACCACAATGGAATTAAACTAGAAATTGATAGCAGAAAGATAGTTGGAAATCCCAAAATATTTGGTGATTAAACAGCACACTTCTAAATAACATATGGGTCAAAGAAGTCTCAGAGAAAAAGTATTTTGAACTAAATAAAAATGAAAATACCACTTATCAAAATCTGTGGGATGCAGTAAAAGCAGTGCTTAGAGGGAAATTTATAGTATTGAATGCATATATTAGAAAAGAAAACCTAAAATCAATAATTTAAGCTCTCACCTTAGTAAACTAACCATAGCAATTTAAGCAGAAGAAAAGAAATAATAAAAAGTAGAGCAGAAATCATTGATATCGAAAACAGGAAATCCCTAGAGAAAATTAACAAAACCAAAAGCCAATTCTTTCAAAAGATCAATAAAATTGATAAACCTCTAGCCAAGCTAATCAAGGAAAAAAGAGAACAGACACTAATCACTAATATCAGAGATGTAAGAGAGGTAACACCTATGTCCATAGCAGCATTATTGACTATAGCAAAAAAGTGGAAACAACCTAAGCATCCTCAGCTTATGAATGGATAAACAAAATGTGGTATATACATACAGTGGAATATTTTTCAGCTTTAAAAAGGAAAGAAATGTTGACATGTACTACCACATGCATGAACCTTGAGGACATTATGCTACATGAAATAAGCCAGTCACAAAAAGACAAATACCGTACCATCCCACTTATATGCAGTTCCTAGAGCAGTCAAATTCATAGAGACAGAAAGTAGAATGGTGGTGCCAGGACCTGGGGGCGGGGGAGCAGGGAATGGGGAGTTGTTGTTTAACAGGTACACAGTTTCAGTTTTCCAAGAAGAAGAGTTCTAGAGACTGGTTGTATAACAATATGAACGTACTTAACAGTACTGTACACCTAAAAATGATTAAGATGGTAAATTCACATTATGTATATTTTACCACAATTTAAAATAAAAGAACTATAAGAGGGGTCATCCTTACTGATCCCTTAAACACTGAAAGGATAATAAAGGAACATTATTAACAACTACATGCCCACAAATTTGATTACTTAAACAGACCATTCCTTGAAAGACACAAACTGTCAAAACTCACCTAAGGACAAACAGATGTGCTAATAAGCCTGTATCTATTAAAGAAACTGGGCAAAGCCTCTGAATATACACTTTTTTGAGGAAGATATATGGATGGCCAATAAGAACACGAAAATATGCTAAACATCACCAGCCATCAGGGAAATGCAAATCAAATCCAAAATAAGAGGCCACTTCAAACCCACTAGGAAGGTTATAATTAAAACACAGATAATAAGAAGTACTGATGAGGATATGGAGAAATTGGACTCCTCATACATGGAGGAATGTAAAATGAGAATGTAAAATGGTGCAGCCACTTTGGGAAGAAGAGGCTGGTGTTTCTCAAAAAGTTAAACAGAGAATTACCATATGACCCAGCAATCCCACTCCTGGGTAGAGGGCCAAAAAAATAAAAACATATGTCCACACAAAAACTTGTACACAAACATTCATAGCAGCATTATTCATAATAACCCAAAAGTGAAAAAAACCCAATGTCTACCAACTAATGAATGGATAATATGTAATATATACCCATATAATGGAAAATTATTTGGCAATAAAAAGGAACAACGTACTGATACTTGCTACAAATAGACAAATCTTAAGAATCTTATGCTTAGTGAAAGAAGTCATCCACAAAAGGCCCCATATTGTTTGACTCTATTAATATGAAGTGTCCAGAATAGGTAAATCCATAAAGGCAGAAAGTAGATGAGGAACTGCCTAGGGTTGAGAGAGGGTAGGGGGTGGTGGGTATTGGGGAGTGTCTACTAATGGGTATGGGGTTTCTTTTGGGGGTGATGAAATGTTCTAAAATTTATTGTGGGGGTCGCTGCATAACTTCGTGTACACAGTAAAAATTACTGACTTGTACACTTTAAATGGGTGACGTGTAGTATGTGAATTATATCTCAATAAAGCTGTTAAAAAAATTAATTATGGACATAAAGGAACTCTTAAAACAATCATGGTGATGGTCACCTAACTATAAATTTGCTAAAAATCACTGAATTGGATACTTTAATGGGTAAATTTTACAGTAAATCAATTATACCTCAATAAAGCTGTTTTTTAAAAAAGGAACATTAAGAAAATAAAAAGAAAAGAAAGAAGAGAAAAGGGAACAGAGAACAGGGAGGACATTTAAAAAGCAAATACTATATTAAGCAGGTATATTTAACCGCCCAAATATTAGTTATTACATTAAATGTAAAAGTACTAAATGCCGCAATTAAAAGACAAAGTGTGTTATACTGCTTACCAGAGAAACATCTTATAGAAAGGCTGAAAGTAAAAGAATGGGAAACAATACACAATGTAAACACACACTAAAAGAAGGGTGGCGTAAGTGTATTAAAATCAGCATAAGAGACTTATGGCAAAAAGCATTAACAGAGGTAAAGACACTTTATAAGGTAAAAAGGTGGACCAGGACAATGTGACAGTTCTAAATTTGAATGTACCTAATAAACAGCTTCAACATATATAAAGCAAAAATTGACAGGGCTAAAAAGAGAAAAAGACAAACCCAGAATCATAGAAGATGTTTATAACTTCTCTCAGAAACTGATATATGTAGACAAAAAATTAGTAAGGATATAGAATATTTTAACACAATTAAACAAAAAACACATCTACAGCACTACATCTAATAACTAATCTCTATACATTTTTTGCAAGTATACAGAGAACATTTATAAAATGATCAGCTGCTAGGCCATAGAGCAAATTTCAACACATTTAAAAGAACTGAAATACAGACTATGTTTTCTGACCACAGTGCAATTAACCTAAAATCTGTAACAGAAAGATAACTATAAAACTCCCATGTCTGGAAACTAAGAAATATACTTCTGGGCCAGCCCTGTGGCCTAGTGGTTAAATTTGGCGTGCTCTGCTTTGGTGGCCCAGGTTTGTGTGTTCAGACCTGAGGCATGGACCTATACCACTCATTAGCCACGCTGTAGCAGTGACCCACATATAAAGTAGAAGAAAACTGGCACGATGTCAGCTCAGGGCTAATCTTTCTCAGCAATAAAAAAAAGAAAAAGGGGGGGGTGAAGGGGAGCACTTATGTGGTGACAGGCAAGAAATACATACAACTGAAATCTCTCATCGATGTAAACTATTATGAACTCAATAAAAAAAAAACTTCTAAAAAATGCATAGGTCAAAGAAGAAATCCAAGTAGAAATTTGTAAACATTCTGAAATAAATGAGAATGAAAATACTTCTATTAAAACCTGTAGGGTGCAACTAAAGCTATGACTAGTGGCCAGATAAACCTGATACTAAAACCTGTTGAAAGGAAAATTATAGGCCATTCTCACTCATGAACAAAGAAAAAAAAATCCTAATAAAAAAAATTAGTGACAAGTCAGCCCAGTGGCACAGTGGTTAAGTTTGCCTGTTCTGTTTCAGCAGTCTGGGGTTCGCGGGTTTGGATCCTGGGCACGGACCTACACACCACTCATCAAGCCATGCTGCAGCAGTGTCCCACATACAAAATAGAGGAAGACTGGAACAGATGTTAGCTCAGCAACAATCTTCCTCAAGCAAAAAGAGGAAGATTGGCAACAGATGTTAGCTCAAGGCCAATCTTCACACACTCAAACACACACACACACACACACACACACTCACAAGTCAAATACCAAGGAATAAATCTAACAAAACTTATGCAAGACTACTACATAAAATACTATAAAACACTATCAAGAGAGATTAAGGAAGACCAACCAAAGAAAAAGAGGGAGAGAAGAAGGGGGAGAGAGAACGAATGTATTGTATTCAATAGATTGAATGCAATCCCAATTAAAATTCTGTTGTAAAAATGTACAAGCTCATTCTGAAATGTATATGGAAATGACGAAGAGCCAAGAAGAGCCAAGGAAATCTTGAAGATAACTAAGTAGGAGAAACTACTCCTACTCAATATACTAGAGCCAAGTCAACACATATAAAGTTAGAGAAAACAAGACAATGTGCTATCAGCATAAGGATAAATGGATAGACCAGTGAAACAGAACAGGCATGAAAACAGACACTACAGAGCACTGGGGGATAAAAGAGACTTTTCAATAAATTCAACTTTGTTGGGTCAACTGGATGTCTCTATGGAAAAGCTCACACCACACCCAAAAATAAATTCCAAGTGGCACATACACTTAAAGGTAAAAGGCCACACAATAAAGCTTTTAGAAGACAAACAGAATATCTTCATGACCTTAGGGTAGGTAAAGATTTCTTAGACAGAATACAAAAAGCACTAACCATAAAGGAAAATAGTGATATTGTGAGTTGTAGAACAGTGAGTTGTACTAAAATTAAGCACTTCCGTTCATCAAAAGATCTTTTTAGAGACTAAAAAGGTAAGCCACCAAATGAGAGAAAATATTTGCAAAACATCATTACAAAGGGCTCACATCCAGGAAATGGAGAGAACTTCAATAAAAAAAGAAAAAAGAAAAAACCCAACAGAAAAATGTGCAAAAGATTTAAACAGGCAATCCACAAAAGAAGATGTCCAAATGGCCAATACACTTCTGAAAAGGTGCTCAACCTCATTGGTCATCAGGGAAACACAAACTAAAACCATAATGAGACACCACTGCACACACATTAGAATGGCCAAAATTAAAATGACTAACAACATCATGGGTTAGCGAGAACATGGAACAACAGGAACTCTCATACACTGCTGGTGGGAGCGTAAATTAGTACCACCACTCAGGAAACTTGCTCAGTAATAGCTACTGATGCTGAACCTATGTATATCCTATAAACCCAGCAATTCTACTTCTAAGTATATACCCAAAAGACATTGTGTGGAAATACATCAGGAGACATGTACAAGAATGTTCATATAAGCATTATTCATAATTGTCCACAACTGGGAAGATCCCAGTCATCCAAAATAGAATGAAGTGTGGTTTGTTAATATAACAGAATACTATACAGCAATGAAAATGAATGAACTACAGCTTCACCATCATCATGGATGAATCTAAGTGTTAACTGAAGGAAGGCAGACTCAGTACATACCGTTTGATTCTATTTCTCTAAAAGCATAAAAGCTAGCACAACCAAACGCATGTTAGAAGTCAGGCTAGTAATTTTATTTGGACAAGAGGAAGAGTAGAGTGGTTGACAGGGGATACAGAGGTGACCTGGTGGCTGCTAATTAGTTGATGGTTTTGTTATTGTTCATTGAGCTATACATTTATTTTTTGTGCATTTTTATTTGTTTGTTCTATTTCAACACAAAGTTTTTTTAAAGGCCTCAAACAAAATAATCTATATGTACTGATTATGGAAGGACCTCTAAGATACATTTTTAAGTGAAAAAAGCTAGATGCACAACAGTGTGTATAGTACAATACCAGTTGTGTGAGGAAAAAAGATACACAGACACATTTGCTTTTCTAAATTCAGAATGTGTCTAGAGGGATACACAAGAAATCAATAACCATAGTTACCTCTGGGAGTAGAAGTGGAGGGTGCTAGTAAAGGTGGCAGTGGGCTTTTTGCAAGGGAGACTTACTTTTCTCTGTAACCCTTTTGCATATGTGCATTTTCTATTCAAAACACATATTACCTCTGGTGAGGAGGGACTGACGTGAAAGGGGCACTAACTGTATTGGTAATTTCTTAAGTTTGACAGTGGGTGCACAGTTATTGTGGTAATACTGTGGTATTACTGATTACAGTTTTTCTGTTTTATTTTCTTGTGAGGAAGATTGGCCCTGAGCTAACATCTGTTGCTAATCTTCCTCTTTTTTTGCTTTTTGCTTGAGGAAGATTGTCCCTGAGCTAACATCCATGCCAATCTTCCTCTATTTTGCACATGGGTCACCGCCACAGCATGGCTTAGTGAAAGGTGTGTAGGTCTGTGTCCAGGATCCAAACCCCCTAAACCCTGGGCCGCCAAAGCAGAGCACACAAACTTAACCACTATGCCACCAGGCTGGCCCCTATTACGGCTTTTTTTTTTAGGTCAAATATTTAATAATAAACTTTTTTTAAAAAAACATGTTGCTGCACAACGGCACACCGTGGAGGTTCAATAAACGTTCACTACCTTCCACACCCTATTCCCAACATATCTAAACTTGTCTCCCACCTACCTCCCATACAGGCATTTCACTTTCTCTCCCCAGTCCTTTTTTTTTTTTTTTTTTTTTTTGCTGCTGCTTCTTCTCCCCAAAGCCCCTTAGTACATAGTTGTATATTCTAGTTGTAGATCCTTCTAGTTCTGCTATGTGGGACGCCACCTCAGCACAGCTTGACAAGCAGTGCTAGGTCTGCGCCCAGGATCCAAAACTGGCAAAACCCCAGGCCGCTGAAGCGCAGTGCATGAACTGAACCACTTGGCCACAGGGCCGGCCCCTCTCCAGTCTTCTAATGGCCGCTTATGAGGACTTTCTTAGCAGTGTTCTTAGTGCCAGAAATATCTCTGCTACTCTGTTCAAATTCTACTCATTCTCGAGAACCAACTCAAGTCTCACCAATTTCATGAAGCTCTCTAAAACAATCACAGCCCAAACTTCATAGGAGAGAAAATGTCTCTTAAAAATAGGAAGACGCTAAGAGAACATTTAGTGCAAACATTTTGCAGAGAGGGTTAATGTCAGAGGATAGACATGACTTTTTTATAGTCATTATATATTTTAATGTATATCTACACAAAGTGACCATGGAATAACATCATTAAAAATTTAAGGGAAAATAACTTCCAAATTAGAATTCTATACCCAGCTAAATGAAATAGAAAAGTCTAAGAATAAAAGACATTTTCAGACATGCAAGCTTAAAAAAAATGTTACCTCCCATGTACTCTGTCTTAAGAGGCTACTAGACAAGGTACTCCCCCAAGAAAAAGGAAGACAGGATTCAGGAACAAAGGATCTAAAACACGAGAAAAAGAAGTAAAATTCTCTGAATTTGGTGAAGGGAAACCCCAAGAATTCATCTGTACAGCTGTCCTAGCAACTAACTAGTCCAAACTGGAGGAGGATGGAGAGTTCCAAGGATTTCTTTTTCAAAAAAAGAGGAAAAAGAAAAGAAAAATAATAATAAAAAAAGAGGAGTTTTAGAATTTGAGAATAAATTGTAAGGACACAAAAAGCAAAGCAAATTTTAAAAGAATGATTATTCTAGTGGAAGAAGCCAGGCTCAAAAGGCTATATACAGCATGATTCCATTCCTATGACAGTCTGTAAAAGGGCATGAGAAAGGACAGAAGACGACCAGTGGCCAGAGGACGGGGTGAGGAAGGGGTGGATTTTATGAAGGGACTTTCTATATCCTGACTGTAGTGGTGGTCACACAACTGCATGTGTCTGTCAAAACTCACAGAACTATACACTAAAAATGGTGATTTCTACTACATTTCTATTTATATTTCAATTTAAAAAATAAGGGGTATACGGTAGTTTTTAACTCTAAGAGAAAAAATTATACAAAACAAATATAATTGTATACTATATGGTTTTGCCATAAACAATTATAGCATTACCACCATCATAATGTAAATACCACCAACAGACAAAACTGTGATATAACTACATTAAGAGAATGATGGAGACAAAGTATGTGACATAGGGTGCTGTGAATTAAATCCTAATCTTTTGGAAGAGGAAGAAAACAGACAACATCTAAAATTGAAAAGTCAAGGAACAGCCTTACAAGCACATTATTTAGAAATACTGGCTCTCTTGTCTCCTGGACCCTTCCCCTGCAACAGAAACAGTTACAGTTTCCGACAGCGGTTGCCTGGGAAGGGGCGAATCTGTGGGTGAAAAGTGGGGCAGGGCTCTGCTGTTTTTTGTTACAAGGCTCACAATACTCAGATTCTCCCAATCATATTCCAAATATTCAGCTTCACAAGAAATTTCTTTTACTACCTCTACATTGTCTTACAAGGCATTTAGTCTCCTTTAAAAATAATCATTGGGATTTGTTTTCCTTGTGAACAGCTGAGTACTGTGATGAAAGAGGCCCCATCCAGTCATCTTCAAAGTTGAATTACTGGCAGGTGTTGTATAGGTTTTTCCTCTTGGAGTACTTGTGGTTTGACAGTTTATAGCAGTGATAATCTCTTACATCATGCCACCTAAGCTATCAACCTGTTTAGTGAATACGACATTTCCAGACATTTCCAGTTTTTATCGGTTGTCTTCACTGCTCTTCTTTTTAAATAATTAAAGACTGAATTCCATAAACATAAATGTATACCTTATTTGTTAGTCCTAAGATATCTAATGCCTCAAAATACTATATTAAGTGCAGGTAAATAGTTGTGTTAAAGAATAATTAATGAAGATTAAACACCTTGTTAGGTTATTCTGATAACAAACATTAACCAATGAATACTAGTTTCTACTTTAACAGGATTTGTTTTTTTCAATATAATTAAGACTGAATTTTATGATTTGTAAATTCATAAACTTCCTGTTAAAATCAATGGTATTCACATTTTTTAAGAGAATTTATCCTATCCAGGGTTTTTTCAGTATCAAATTACTCTTGACAGGCAAGGGAAGACTGTATTTGACTTAAACCCCTAGGTTTCACAAATACTCATGCTTAGAATGAGACTAAAACAAGTAATGCCTACTGAAATTTAAAAATAAATACAAAGGAAGGGTCAAATCTAAAGAAAAACTATGAAGTAACACTCAGGTAGAATTCAGATATGTCAGTAGTCATGAAGGAAGCAATGACTGGCATTTGGGAAACAAAATGAGGATGCCATAACCTAGCTTGTCCCCATATGGCCAAACCGAAGCAACATCTCTAGGGGTGGTGGGTCATGACCCGTGTGAGTTACTGTGCCCTGAGCCTAGGGTTTTCCTAGTCTATCCCTTCCCCTCAACTCCTACTGATCATGCAGGGCCTTGTGTACCCATGGTAAGGAATCAGAATTTGATTCTAACTGCAGTGGGATGCCACTGAAGAGTTTTAAACAAGAGATTATGAGACCTGATTTGCTTTAAGGATCAAATGTGCTGATAAATGTGAACAGGCTCTGTAAACACCAGCGTCATACCAGTATATTTTATGATCTTGACACAGGGCAAACTGAAACGGAGAGATGAAAATACAGCACACTAAAATCCAAGTAGGACGGGCCCATTCTAAATCATGTGGCCCAGGGGCCGGCCCCGTGGCCAAGTGGTTGAGTTCACGCACTTCGCTTCGGCAGCCCAGGGTTCAGATCCTGGGCGCAGACATGGCACCGCTCATTAGGCCATGTTGAGGCAGCGTCCCACATGCCATAGCTAGAAGGACCCGCAACTAGAATGTGCAGCTATGTACTGGGGGGATCTGGGGAGAAAAAAAGTAGGGGGAAAAAAAAGAGGATTGGTAACAGTTGTTAGCTCAGGTACGAATCTTTAAAAAAAATTAAAAATAAATAAATCATGTGGCCCGGAGTCTTCTCCCAGGCTTCTCTTAAGTCCCATTTAGAGAAATGGGGAAGACTTCAGGAAGATGAGGTTTGGTGGAAGATGAATCAAGAATTTTATTTGACATATTAAGTTTGAGATGCTCATTAGACATCTAAGCTGAGAAGCTTTTGGATATACCCATCTGGAGCTAAAGGGAGAAATCAGGATGGAAGCATAGATTTAGGACCCATGAGAATATAGAGTGGTTACTAAAAACAATACTAACCTTTATAGCATCTTACTATGTTTTAGACACCATTTTAAGTGCTTTATGTGTATACTCACTTGGCCCTTACCACAATCTTAGCAAGTTAGCTCCCATGACTATCCCTATTTTACAAATGAAGAAACTAAGGCATAAAGAGATTAACTTGCCCAAAGGCACAAAGAAAGTGCACCAGAGGTGGGATTCAAACCTAGGTGATCTGACTCCAGAACTCTTTAAAGCCAAAGGTCCGTGTGGGAGTGGAGAGAGGACTGAGGAGGCGGCGAACTGATCCCTCACATACAGTATTTCAATTCAAACAACTTCCTGAGTCCTGAGTATCAAGTGCCCGGCACAGTTTCAGACTCTGTAGACACAAAGAAAAATAAGACAAAGTCCTTCAAGAAGTCCAGCCTAATAACTATGAGCTTATAGCAACTATTTACTGAACATCTACTATGTGCCAAACTTTAATCAAGCTTTTTAGACATTATTACTTCACTTAATCTTCCTAAGGGCCCTATGAGGTAGATATTATTATTTCCATTTTAGAAATGAGGAAACTGAGGTTCAAAAAGGTTAAATAATGTAACCTAGGTCACTCAGCTAGTGACAGAATGATGGTTCAATCCAGGTCCATCTTACTTCAAAATCTGGTCTTTTCCAAGGAAATCTTATTACATGCTACAACACAGATGAAACTTGAGGATGATACACTAAGTGAAATAAGCCAGTCACAAAAAGACAAATACTGTATCATTCCACTTATAGGAGGTATCAAAGTAGTCAAATTCACAGAAACAGAAAGTAGAACAGTGGTTACCATGGGCTGGGGGAAGGGGTCAAAAGGGGAGGTGTTGTTTAACAGATACAAAGTTTTAGATTTGCAAGATGAGAAAGTTCTGGAGATCTGTTTCACAACAATGTGAATATACTTAACACTACTGAATTGTACACTCAAAAATGGTTAAGATGGTAAATTTCGGGTTATATGTTTACTACAACTTAAAAAAAAATTTTTTAATCTGGTTTTTCCCAGTATACCACATGCCATAATGGATATGCTTACTGTGCTATGGAAATACCTGTAAGGAAATAATTTATTCTGTAACATGGGGAAGGTCGGGGAGGCAGTGGTGGCAAGGAAGAGATCAAGGAAAGTTACCAAGAAAGGACATAGTTGAAAGATGAAGGTCTCCACTTTATCCTCACTATAGTTCTGGGATGGAATCTCCATCTCAACCTCTGAAATAGCTCCCACGCCTGTATACAACTATTGATTACCACAAGAACCAGCCTAAACCAGGCTCAGGAATATTCCAGCACTCTTCTATTGGGTGAGCTTGTCCAGTCTCCTCTCATTCCAAGTCATCCAGCACTGGAAACAAATTAAGAGTCCTAAACTGCCTCAGTCATTATGCTAAAGAACTTGTGGCTTCCTAGTGCCCTCAGAACATAGAGGATTATCAAGACGGGTGTTTAGGCAGATTACCTACCCTTTCTGAGCCTGTTTCCTCATTTCTGTTAAGAGATGAATCCTGACACTTAATTCAAAAGATTGAGCATTAAATAAAGACATGGTATACTTTGCATAATGCTTGACCCAAAGTATATCCTCAGTAAAAGTGAGTTACTTCCCTTTCAGCCTGTCCCTACGCACTCAACTCAGTATGGTATTTTGGCTTAAAGAAGGATAGCGCAAGTATTTCCAGGATCTCAAGGCAGATAGAGAAGAATGCAAGCGGGAAAGGGTTACTCATCTATGGTTATCTGATGTCCAGGGAAACACTGCTCACCCAGAACTGCTTTTTCATCTGTAATCCTCCACAACACAGACCACTTGGTCTTTATCTTTTATTCTGTCCTTTCAATCATATGAGAAATAGTGAAGTGGTTCAAAATTAAGTTTACATATATATAATGTTATACTACAAAAAATCTCACTCCCATTCTTTCCCCCATCTACTCAATTCCCACCCTACTCCGAATAACCACTTCATTAATTTCTTGGGTCTCCTTCTAAAGCTACTTTATGCAAAAGCTGCCTTTAAATTAAGCTAATGTTTTACAGGTGTTTTTGCAACATAAGTTCTGGGAACATGGAGGCAAAGGGGGAGGAGCAAGGAGCCTAGGTCTTATTCATCCTGCTTTACCCTAAAGCAGTGTCCTTCATTCAGTCAAAAAAATACTAATCACATATTGGGTGCCTGTTATAAGCCAAATACTAAGTATAGCATTTATACCAACTGATTACCCTTCAACCTTTACTACGCACCAGAAATGCATTTAACACTTTACACAATTGTCTCCTCTAATCCTCACAACACCTTAAGAGGTAGGTTACTAATTATCATCGCCGTTTTACACATGAGGAAACTGAGGCACAGCAGGGTAACTTGCCTAAGCAAAAAGAGAGCAGGGCTTTGAACCCAGACCTGACTCCAGAGTCCTCGCTCTTAACTATGACGCTCTACATTGGCAAAACAGACAGTCCTTGCACCCGTTGGAGCCCAGCCTAAAGTGGAATACAAGCGAAAAAAAGAGCAGACAACAAAGAAATATGTAATTACAGGCTAAGAAAGTAATGTAAAGGAAACGAATTCAGGGCTGTGACTGAATAACAATGGGGACCTACTTTAGAGTGGAGGGGATGTCAAGGAAAGGCCTAAGAGAATGACATTTATGATAGGCTGGGGAACCTTTCGGGGACTGCGATGTGACCCACCGCCCAATTCACGGGGGCGAAACTCGAGGCCGGTAGAGGCTAAAGCAAACTCGCCCAGGGTCCCCCAGACGTGTAGACGTGGCGCAGGGAAGGGAGGATCCAGGAGATGGGCCCAGGGCTCGTACACGCCATCAGTGCCCGATGCAGGCCAACTCTGCTGGGCCCCTAACCGAGGGCCCCTAGCCAGCCGCTGCCCACGGCCCCGCCGCGGCTGACAGCGTCCGGACTGCCCACAGGGAGTCCCAGCGGCGGGCCAAGAGAGGACGGGCCCGTACTGCGGCGGCCTCGAAAGGCCTCTTCCCCGGCCCCTCGCCAGCTCCCGCCCGGTCGGCCCCGCCCCGCCCCTCCGGGCCGGCTTCGTACCTGCACGGCCCGGACCAGGCCCCGGCCGGTCAGCTGGCCCTGCCGCAGCTGCAGCAGAATGTTACCGGGCCGCGGCCGGCCGCCCCATCCGCCCCAAGCCGCCACGGTTGCCGCCGCCTGTCGCCCTCGGCCGGCCCCAGACTCAGCAGGCGCCGGCGCCGCCGCCATGTCTCCTCGTCCGACAAACAGGAAGCAAGCAGCCCCGGGGCCGCGGAGATTTCTACGGGGCGGCGGAGGGGTCGTCGCAGCGCCCCCAGCGGGCCGACGGAGGAGGCACAAGCCGCGTGGCAGGGGCCGTGCGCGCCGCGGGGGCTACTGGGAAATGTAGTCAGGCTGGGCAGGTGCGAAAGAGATGTGTGGCGTTTCCTGCGCCTCTTGTGTTTTGGGCCCCTCGGTCCTGCATTTAGGCGAGGTCCCTCGGGGTCGAAGACAAGTTCCTCCGTGCGCACCCTCCCATTTCTTGCCTCTTTGGAGAGGTTACAGCCAAGCTACTAGGAAAAGATCTTGGGCTCCAGGCCAGGAATCAGGCCGCCTCTCTCTCCGCCCCTGACTCGCTGCGGACCTCGACTGCCTGCCCGCCCTCAATTTCCTCGTTAGTTCATTCAATCAATAGTTCCTGGGAGCCTATTTAGCCAGTAAATAGTTCCTAGGGGCCTGCTCTGCTCCCGGCACCAAACAGGTCACTGGGAATACAATGGTGAGCAGAACAGACTAACTAGGTCCCTGTTTTGGAATGCAGGTTACAAGGGAAGACAGCAAATCCACGCACAGATAAACGCACAATAAGGAGCTGGGCAGGTTGTGTAGCTGGATAAGTGGTTGTGAAGTTAAATGAAATAAAGGAAGGGAAAGGGATTGGTAAATTGTGACATTTTATTCTGTCAAGGGAACCTTGTCCTAATTTCTCCCTACCAGATAGTTGTGTTATCTCTACTCTGAGTCCACGTAATCATTCTTTTGGCAAACTTCTGCAGCAGAATCGCTCGTCTCCTCACCTTTTCCCCTGGAGGGGCATGGGGGGGGGGGCGGGGGGAGGTGTCTTGTAACATAAATGAAAGAGGAGTGCTGGGTGTGATGCAATAAGGAATGGTAGAGATTGTGACTCATAATTTATAGCTCAAACCAGAACACTTTTAAGAATGAAAAGATGCTATTAATAAATACACTGGGACAGCAGACATATAGGGGGACTGTCCCCAGCAAACTTGGCTTATGGTCAACATCCTCATGCCCATCTAAAAGGAGTGGTCTCTACTTGCCTCCAGTAGATTGTTGCTGGATCTTCTAGTTATGCCAGAAAAGCCACAAATCTGGAATTTTATGTGAATTCCCCAATTTTGAAAACTCCATGGGCCACATAAAACCCTGTCTGTTTGTGATCCCTGGAACAGGGAAACCAGGAACAGATCCAAGTATACATGAAAGTTTAGCATGTGGCAAGGGAGATACTTCAAATCAATGGAGAAAGAAAAAAAGTTGGGTCTTTAACTTCACACCAAAAGCTAAGCTGAATCTCAGACATATTAAAAGCTATATATAACAAAATCAAAGTATAATTCTAAAATTGGATTGTGGTGATAGTTATACAACTCTAAGTTGGATTGGATTGTACACTCAAAATGGGTGAATTTTATGATATGTAAATGATACCTCAATAAAGTTGTTAAAAATCAAAGTGTAAAAATATTAGAAGTGAAGTCTATGAGAATATTTTTATGGTTTGGGGATAAAAAAGTTCTGCTCAGTCATAAAACTCAGAATCACGAATAGGAAAAGACTGACAAGTTTGACCTCAATAACATTAAAACCTTCTGTACAGACACTATAAACAACCATAAAAAGCAAGTGATATTTGGGGAAAGAGTCAATATCCAGAATTTATGAAGAACTTAGTGTACCCTCTGCCTGAAGTTCTCATCCCCAGGAAGCTCTCTGAATGGCTTGCTTCCTCATGGACTCCAGGTTTCTGTTCAAGGAGAGACCTTCCCTGACCATCCATATAAAACAGCATTCCTTATATTCTCCATCTTATTAGCTGTTTTGTTTATTTCTATAGCACTAGCTCCACCTGACATATAATTGTTTACTTTCTGCATCCCTCCCCCTGACTAGAGTATAATTTTGGTCTGTTTTGTTCATTGCTGCATTCATCTCCAAGACCTAGAATAGTACCTGACACATAGTAGGTAGGTAATCAAATATTTATTTATTGGCTTAATGAATTAATGAACAGATGCATGAACTCTTACAAAAATATAAGGAAAAACCAAATAACACAATAGAAAAATAGGTAGAAAGGAGAAGGCAATTCACAGAAGAAAAATAAATGGCCATTAACTGTGTAAAAAGATGCCCCTCCTCAGTTGTACTAATAGAATGCTGATGGTGAAAATATAAATTGATATATCTTTCTGGAAAGCAATTTTTTTTCTTTGGTGAGGAAGATTCTCTCTGAGCCAACATCTGTTGTCAATCTTCCTCATTTTTTGCTTGAGGAAGATACAGATCTGTGTCAATCCTCCTCTCTTTTTTATGTGGATCACCACCACAGCCTGGCTTGACAAGTGGTGTAGGTCCACGTCTGGGATCTGAACCAGCGAACCCGGGCCGCTGAAGCGGAGTGCACCAGAGTTAACAACAGGGCTGTCCCCTGGAAAGCAATTTTTTAGCAATATGAATTGTCATAAAGAAATCCAAACATTTTGACTCAATCATTACTCCTTTAGGAATCTCTCCTAATGATATTATTTGATATGATGATAATTTACATACAAAAATGCTTATTATTGTATTATTTGTGATAGCAAAAACAGAAATAATATAACCATAAAATAGGATCATAGTTAAATAAATTCTGGTATTTCAATAAAATGGAATACTTGAGCCATTGAATATCATTATTTACAAAATAAAATAAAATACTAAGATTTCAAATAAAATTAAACACACATTCTTTGATCTGCATCTAGGAATTTATGTTTTAGCAACAACTAAACAAGTATACCAAGATGTATTACTAAAATATCCAGCAAGGTATTTATATATCAAAATGTTATAAACAATCTAAATAGCCATCAATAGGTTACTGGTTAAATGAACCATGGTTCATTGATACAGTAGAGTACCATGCAGTCACTAAAAGGAATAGATACACACACTGACATGGGAAGATGCTCATGACACAGTTAACTTAAAAAAGCTTATGCAAGACCAATATGTATCATGTAGTCCCATTTGTGTAAAAAATTATCTACTTATATAAATTTACATATGTATACACTACAAAATCTGGAAGATTATGTATAAAACAGTTAAAAGCAATTACCACTAGGGAATGAAATTAGGAGGTAGGGAAAGAAAGTTCATTTTCCTAAATTTTACACTATTATTTGCAATTTATTCTAAGCATACATAACTTTAATAATTTAAAATTAAAATGTTTTAAAAATTATATAGCTATAACTGGACAGGAAGATGCTCACCACACATTGTTGAAAGAAAAATAAAGCAAATTATAAAGGAATAGGTATATTAGGATCCCATTAACGTATAATTAGACATTCCTACTCTATATGGTTATGCACAGAATTACCCGAAAGAAACATCATCAAAAATGTCAACTGTGGCTATCACAATGTACGTAGATTTCAGGTGATTTTTTTTTTAACAATTGGCTACTGAGCTAACATCTGTTGCCAATCTTCTTTTTTTCTTCTTCTTCTTCTCCCCAGAGACCCCCAGTAGGTAGTTGTATATTCTAGTTGTAGGTCCCTCTGGTTGTGGCATGTGGGATGCTGCCTCAGCACGGCTTGATGAGCGGTGCTAGGTCTGCGCCCAGGATCCAAACTGGTGAAACCCCAGACTGCCGAAGCGGAGCATGTGAACTTAACCACTCAGCCACAGGGCTGGCCTCTCAGGTGATTTTTTAATTTTATTAATATTTTTCATTATTTTTTATATAGGCCATGTATCACTTTTACACTCGGGAAAAAAAAGAGAAATTTCACAGTTCAAATGGCCCTTCAAGTTTCCCTTGGCACTTATCACACTGGGGACAAGTCTTCCCACCTCAGCTTTCACCCAACTACAAATGTCACTTTCCATTCCCAAATTTGTACTTTCCTCAATCCAGCCTGGCCCAGACAGTCCCCAAAGCTGGCTATTCACTGAGTCAAAACCGATCACATCAAATTCAGTCCTTAAGGTCAATGTGTGACTAGGAATTAAGGAAACAGGTTTCCAGAAACCTCTGGATAAAGGCACCTTTTCCCACTTCATGTCTGTTCTGCGGGCCTTTTCCATAGAAAGCAGATGAATGTCTTGCACCACCAGAGGGCGGAGTACCCTTCCATAAGAGGCCCCTTGACGTCAATTTGGGTCAGTGTTAGAAAAAATGAAGCTCCTAAACTGGTTAATTTTTTCTTCACAATAATCCCAAATGGCTTAACCGAACATGCTGATGTTACTCAGAGACTATCACTTCTCATAAATGAGCTACCAAACTCATCTCACTTGGGCAGATGAATTTTCTGGGGAAATTTTTTTTAAATCATATTTTTTAATCACAAAGATGTCATTTTAATTAAAGCAACTGGCACGGTTATATTCAGACCATCGAAACAGCTGTCCCATGTAACCACACATCATCCTGTGGTGTTATGTCAGATGATCATATTTTTCACATTACATTTCCAATGTACAAACTCAAGGATTTGTATCAAAAATGTTTGTTGAGTGCCGTCTTATGTGCCAGGCACTGTTGAGGGGTTTCTGGGTGCTATACAGTGCTAAATAAAAGAAACAAAGTCCCTGTCCTCATAGAGCTTATAGGTTTGTGTAAGACCCACCCTTTTTTGAGCACTTACCATTGGCCAAGTACTTTATTTGCACTATCTTATTTTATCTCAGCTTTTTTGGGGAAAATTTTCAAATCTACAGAAAAGTTGAAAGAACAATACTATGAACACACATATATCCTTTGCTTAGACTCGCCACTTTATTTTACCTATATCTATTCTTTCTCTCTCTCTCTCTCCCATCTATTTACATACATATACATACATCTACATATATGCATACCTATATCACATTTTTACTAAACCATTTGAAAGCAAATTACAGATATCATAACACTTCACCCCAATATTTCAGCACGTATCTCCCAAGAATAAGGACATGCTCCTAATAACCATGACACCATCACACCCAAGAATTTTAAGGTTGATATAATATTATTTTATAGTCCATATTCAAATGTCTGCAATTGCCCTAGCATATCCCTTATAGCCTGTTTTCCCCCTAATCTAGGATTCAATCAAGGATTATATATTGCTTTTGAATGCCATGTCTCTTTAGTTTCTTTTAATCTAGAAGATCCCCTCATCTTTTTTTTCATGGCATTGACAGTTTTTAAGAGTCTGAGACAACTTTGCTGAATGCTCTACCATCTGGATCTTGTCTATTTTCTCAAGATTAGACTAGGGCTCAAGTCTTTTAGCAAGAATACTACTTAGGTGATGGTACATCTTTCCCATTGTCTCACATCAGGAGGAAATAATGTAAATTTATCCCATTGTTGATAATGCCAAGTTTGATCTCATGGCTAATGTGGTCTTTATTGGAAAGGTATCTTTTCCCCTTTATAATGAATAAGTAATTGTGGTCTTCTATACTGAAAATGTCTTGTTCTCCAATTACATTTCACTCCATAGTTTTTAGCATTGTCTGATCATCCCTACCTGGATTATTACGCTAGTGGTTGCAAAACAGTGATTTTCTAATTTTATCATTTCTTCCCCTTTTATTAGATTATATTCTCCTGAAAAAAAGAAGCTCCTCCCTTTTTTATCTGGGGGGTATCACCATGGATTCATGGATTCTTTTCTATTTAATGTGTTATAACCCATTACTGTTTTTACTCTGTTTTCCTTTGGTTTGTTAGGTTATCATTTACATACAGTGAAATGCATAGATCTTAAATGCTTAATTTGATGAATTTACTATCTGCAGGCACTGTCCTAGGAATTAGGAATACATCTGTGAATAAGCCAGAGTCTAGTGGAGGAAGACAGATAGATAAGCAATTACAATCTTGGCTCCAATCCACAAAAGCTTCATAATCTTGAACAACTTCCTTAACTTTCTGAAGCCTCAACTTGCTTACGTGTAAATGGAGAAAATAACAGCACCAACCTCAATGGATCGTTCTGAGTTGTATATGAGATAATAGATATAAAGCACTTAACAAAGGACCTGGCACAAAGTAAGCACTAAAAAACATTAGCTATTATTACACTGTTTTTATCACATAGGTTTTCTGCTCAAGAATATGAAAAATTAAACAGCTTTAAACTGGCATTTTTAAGACTCTACACAACTCAGCTCTACCCCTAAGTACTCAAGTCAAATTCCCACAGTTCCTCCACGTGTCCTCCTGGCGGATGGGATCCTTAGAGATCCCCCGTCATGCTAAAGGTGAGGTCTCCCACCTTCTGCACATCCCACATTTCCTTTAAGACCAAGTTCCTGCCCCTTTCAGAACTCTGGGAGCACTTCTGGTCAGACTGTCACAACTTAACCGTTGCTCACAAACCTATTTTTAGTATTGTTCTGTAATTAGTTCTAGTGGTTTCTTTCCTTCCTAGGTAAAGTGCATCTGATAGAAAGATAAGGCAACCAGATTACTTTTTTCCTCCTTTTAACACAAAGCCTTGTTTCCTTGAATGGGATAATTATTCCAATAAAGTTGCAAAGGTTCGATCCCTTTTTGAAATTCTTCTTTGGAAATAATCCAAAAAAAATGTATTTTAAAAAGAAAGAAGAATCTAAGTAAAAGCCACTGCCTCTGAGTCTTTACTACAATTCTTTGGAACCTCCTCACAGGTGGCAAATTCGAATTTGCTGGTAGATTCGTCTTACAAAACAACCCAAAGTCCTTCTGAGTGGAGCCTGGTGAATAAGTAGATGATTAATAACATTTTTCTGGGGTTTTTAAAAAACTTTTTTTTGGAGTAATTTTAGATGCACAAAAGAGTCCCAAGGACAGCACAGGCAGTTCCCTTACGCCCGTCACCCGGCTTGCCCTCATATTAACGTCTTACATAACCATCATTTTTCTGTTGTTGTTTTTTTTTTTTTTAAAGATTTTTTATTTTTTCCTTTTTCTCCCCAAAGCCCCCTGGTACATACTTGTATATTCTTCGTTGTGGGTTCTTCTAGTTGTGGCATGTGGGACGCTGCCTCAGCGTGGTCCGATGAGCAGTGCCATGTCTGCGCCCAGGATTCGAACTAACGAAACACTGGGCCGCCTGCAGCAGAGCGCACGAACTTAACCACTCGGCCACGGGGCCAGCCCCTTCTGTTGGTTTTTTTAAAGCTGCAGTAAGAAAAATCCCAGATTGACTATTGTACTGCAATCCTAGAAAGCAATCAATCAAATTAGAACAAACTCTATGAAAAAAAAAAAGAATAGATTCCAACCAAGAATTAACATCAAAAACTGAAAAAAGGGAACATCATTTCAGATTCTTCAGCATTAAGAAGATCATAAGAGGATCTAAGGAACAATTTTATCTCTACACATTTGAAAATTTCGATGTAATGGACCCCATTTTTGGAAAAAAACTCATATACCTAAATGGACATAAGAAATAACAGAAAATTGGAATAATCCTATAACTATTAAAGAAACTGAATCAATCATTTAAAAACCTTCCCACAGGAAAATGAACAGACATTTCTCCAAAGAAGATATACAGATGGCCAATAGGCACATGAAAAGATGCTCACCATCACTGATCATCACGGAAATGCAAATCAAAACTATACTAAGATATCACCTTACACCTGTTAGAATGGCTAAAATAACCAACACAAAAAATAACAAATGTTGGAGAGGTTATGGAGAAAAAGGAACCCTCATACACTGCTGGTGGGAATGCAAACTGGTGTAGCCACTATGGAAAACAGTGTGGAGATTTCTCAAAAAATTAAAAATAGAAATACCATATGACCCAGCCATCCCACTACTGGGTATCTATCCAAAGAACTTGAAACCAGCAATTCAAAGAGACCCATGCACCCCTATGTTCACTGCAGCAGTATTCACAATAGCCAAGACATGGAAGCAACCTAAGTACCCATTGACTGATGATTGGATAAAGAAGATATGGTATATACATACAATGGAATACTACTCAGCCATAAAAAAGGATAAAATCGTCCCATTCACAACAACATGGATGGACCTTGAGGGTATTATGTTAAGTGAAATAAGCCAGATAGAGAAAGACAATCTCTGTATGACTCCACTCATATGTGGAAGTTAAACACGGGGACAAAGAGAACAGATTAGTGGTTACCAGGGGAAAGTGGGGTTGGAGGGTGGGCACAAAGAGTGAAATGGTGCACCTATAATATGACTGACAAATAATAATGTACAACTGAAATTTCACAAGGCTATAAACTATCATAACCTCAATAAAAAATAAAAAAATTAAAATTAAAAAAATGTTCCCATGGGGGCCAGTCCCATGGCATAGTGGTTAAGTTTGGTGTGCTCTGCTTCAGCAGCCCAGGTTCACAAGTTCGGATCCCAGGTGCAGACCTACACCACCTGTCAGCCATGCTGTGACTGCGACCCACATATAAAGTGGAGGAAGACTGGCAGAGATGTTAGCTCAGGGCTAACCTTCCTCAGCAAAAATAAACTTTCCCACAAAGAAAACTCCAGTCCCAAATGGCTGTGAAATCTACCAAACTTTTAACAAAGAAATAATACCAACAATACACAATTTCTTCCAAAGACCAGAAAAAGAGGTAACATTCCCCAGTTGACATTACAAGGCCAGTATAACACTAATACCAACTCAGGAGATGAGGTGCAACGAAAATTTCTAATTTTAGGGGGCCGGCACCTTGGCCGAGTGGTTAAGTTCGTGCACTCTGCTTCAGCAGCCCAGGGTTTCGCCAGTTCAAACCCTGTGCGTGGACCTGGCACTGCTCATCCCACATGCCGCATCTGAGGCAGCATCCCACGTGCCACAGCTAGAAGGACCCACAACTAAAACTACACAAGTATGTACCAGGGGTGCTTTGGGAGAAAAATAAACTCTTTAAAAATATATTTTTTAAAATTTTCTAATTTTATTTCATTTAATTCAAACTGATTTTATTAATAAGTTCTCATCAATTTGTTGCAATGATTTTGGGAATACCTAGTAGCCTGGTTCTCAAACTTGAGCTTAAGTCAGAATTGCCTGGCAGGCTTGTTAAAACGCTTGTTGCTGGCCCCACACCCAGAGTTTCTGATTCAGAAGGTATGGGGTGGGGCCCCGAGAATTTGTATTTGCAACGAGTTCTCTGGTGGTGCTGATGCTGCTGGACCAGGGACCACATTCGAGAACCACGAATCCAGAGGCATATATACTGAAATCTTGCTTGCCATAGCAGTAATGTCATTTGAAATGCTTGGATAGGCTTGAAATGTTACAACGGTTTTCCCAAAAAGTTTCTAATTTAATTCTCTAAGAATGTTAGAAAACATATCAAATAGACCAACATTGTTACTCAAAAACAACTTTGAAAACATTTTCCAAACAACATTGCTTTTCAGCTAGAAAAAAATGAATTTCATCCTTGTATTCTTATAACCTGCTGTGGGCTTACCTTCCTTTAAGACAACCAACTACCTTTGATATGATAAACTAAGTGTTGTGGTCAGCTCTAACCCCTGAAAAAGGGTTTTCAAGCAATTGGCTATTTTGTCAGTTTCCTTTAATAAAATTAACAACTTTCACTGGTTTTTTTTAACACATACATGAATTTCAGCAGGATCTGTGCTTTCCAAAGACTACAACATATAAAAGAGGATGCCAAATAACATTGTTTTTAGATCCTTCTAACAATCTTTAAATAACTTTGCTATATTTTCATTTTTCCAGACTAATTTATATTGACTGAAATTGCACTTGTCAAATTCTATAAACATTTTAATCCAGCATTGTGTAAGGAGGTTAACCAAACACATAACAAACCCTCCTTAAAATGGTCTTACCATTTGTATCAGACATTAAGTGTTTTGCAATTTTCAACTTGTCTTTCTCAAACCGGATCACAAAATCTATACCAGATTGTAACAGCATCATAAGCCTTGTTTCTAAAGTTCTGCAACAGTACAGATTTAAGGAGAAATCATATTATTGCTAAGATATATTTTTATCAATGAATTTACCATAAAAACTGTACACACCAAAATACAGCAGTTTTCTCTTTGGGCACATAATATGCAACCCAATACAATGATAATAAGGCTTTCTCATTGACAGCTACATCATGACTCAGAAAATTTGCCAATCATACTATATATATTTTTCTTTTTTTGAAAATATTCAAGGAATTGACTAATTCAGCACATCATATTTCCAAGTATCTTTTTAATTTTGATGGCTTTTAGCTTTCACTTGCAAGATTCTAATTACAAGTAATACATTAGTATATGTCATTTTGTTGGTTTTGCACATTTGATAAAACCATATTTTTAAAAGCTGTCTCCCATATACTCTTTCTTTTCAAAGAGGCGCAAATGAAGTCACTGTCTGCTGATTAACATCAATACTTTCCCCAGTATCACTATTCACTATTTTCACCTTCTCATTCTTGTTTTTCTGGCATTAAAACAATCTACTTAAGGGCAATTTGAACTAATTTATTTAAGATGCTACATTTGTCATACACTCAAAATTTGCCTGATTATGCACTTTCTGAAAAAACACATTGCAAATTCCTAACCAAAACTCAGTTGAAAGTCATGACAATGTTACCAAAAATGAACAAAATTTGCCCACATTTTACTTCACAACTAACTTCAAATGATGTTGAGGGGTCAGGCCGGTGGCACAGCAATTAAGCTGGCATGTTCCACTTCGGCGGCCCGGGGTTCACCGGTTCAGATCCTGGGTACGGACATGGCACCGCTTGGCGAGCCATGCTGTGGCAGGCATCCCACACAGAAAGTAGAGGAAGATGGGCATGGATGTTAGCTCAGGGCCAGTCTTCCTCAGCAAAAAGGGGAGGATGGGCAGCATATGTTAGCTCAGGGCTAATCTTCCTCAAAAAAAAATAAAACGATGTTGATATAAAATTAAAACAATACTCGATTCTCCCATTATAGGGTGATGGTCATATTGACAGTCACATACCAGAAAATCAAATCAGATGCAAGTGCACTGAATCAAACAGTCTGCTCTTAGCCACTATGCATATTTTTCACACCCCCCTCTGTCTCCCACAACATGATGCAATTAGGCTTAGTATTGTGCCAACGTCCTTGGTTTCTGCCAAGGATCCACATGATGCACTCTAATGCTTTCTAATCCATTCTATTTCATTATTTAGGGGCCAGCCCAGTGGTGTAGTAGTTAAGTTTGCATGCTCTGCTTCGGTGGCCTGGGGTTCACAGGTTCAGATCCTGGGTGCAGACCTACACACCACTCATCAAGCCATACTGTGGCAGTGTCCCACATAGAAAACAGAGAAAGATTGGCACAGATGATAGCTCAGGGCCAATCTTCCTCGCCAAAAAAAAAGTTAGTTGTGAAGGCCAGCCTCAGTGGCCTAGTGGTTAAGTTTGGCATGCTCTGCTTCAGTGGCCCACTCATGCCACTTCAGCTTTGGTTCCTGGGCACAGACCTACACCACACATCTGTCAGTAGCCAGGCTGTGGTGGCAGCTCACATACAAAAAGAGGAGGATTGGCAGTGGATGTTAGCTCAGGGCAAATCTTCCTCAGCAAAAATAAATAAACAAAGTCCCATGCACCCCTATGTTCATCGCAGCATTATTTACAATAGCCAAGATGTGGAACCAACCTAAGTGCCCAGCAACTGATGATTGGATAAAGAAGATATGGTATATATACACAATGGAATATTACTCAGCCATAAAAAAGGCCAAAATCGTCCCATTCGCAACAACATGGATGGACCTTGAGGGTATTATGTTAAGCGAAATAAGCCAGACAGAGAAAGATGAACTCTGTATGACTCCACTCATAGGTGGAAGTTAACATATAGACAAGGAGAACTGATCGGTGGTTACCAGGGGGAAGCGGGGAGGGGAGGGCACAAAGGGTGGAGTGGTGTACCCACAACATGACTAACAATAATGTACAACTGAAATTTCACAAGGTTATAAACTCTCATAATCTTAATAAAAATAAAATAAAATAAAATAAATAAACAAAATAAATGAAAGTAAAAAGTAAAAAGTTAGTTGTGATACACTAAATTTACTTCTTAACCCTCTAAAGGGTCATAAGCCAAGTCTCAAAAACATTGCTCTAAGGCACTAAACTGTTAATACAGCAAGAAAGTTTGTTTAAAAAAATATATAAACAGAATAGCTTACCTCTCTGCATGCAGAATGTTTCCTTTGGTAAATTTATTTTCCAAGAATGGATTTAGACCACACTGTGCCTACAAATGCTGCTGCTTCATGAGGGGAGATGGGTGTTCTTTTTCTTTTCCTTTTTTTTTTTGCCTGTATATTGAGATATAATTCATATGCCACAAAATTCACCCTATTAAAGTGTACAGCTCAGGGGTTTTTAGTATATCCACAAAGTTGTGTAACCATCATCACTATCTAATTCTAGAACATTTTCATCACCTGCCAAAAAAACCAACCTATACCCATTAGAAGAAACTCCCTATTTCCCCTCCCCTGGTCCCTGGCAACTACCAATTTACTTTCTGTCTCTAAGGACTTGTCTATGCTAGATGCTTCATGTAAAAGGAATAATACAGTATGAAGTCTTTTGTGTCTGGCTTCTTCCACTTAGCATATATTTTCAAAGTTTACCCATGTTGTAGTATTTATCAGCATTTCATTCCTTTTTGTGCTGAATAATATTCCACTGTATGGATATACCACATTTTGTTTACCCATTTGTCAGTTAATGGACATTAGGGTTTTTTCCGCCTTTGGCTCTTATGAATTACACTGCTACGAACATTGGCGTACAATTTTGTGTGGACACATGTTTTCGTTTCTCTTGGGTATATATATACCTAGGAGTGGAATTAGTGGGTCATATAGTTATTCTATGTTTAACTTTTTGAGGAACTGCCAAACTATCTTCCAAATCACCTGCCCCATTTTACATTCCCACCACCAACGAATGAAGGTTCCAAATTCTCCACATCCTGGATAACATGTGTTTGTCCATCTTTTTTATTATAGCCATCGGCAATGAAGCGAATGTTTATGTCCTCCCAAAATTCATATGCTGAAATCCTAACACCCAAGGTGATGGCATTAGGAGGTGGGGCCTTTGGTAGGTGATTAGGTCATGAAGATGGAGCCCTCATGAATGGGATTAGTACCCTTATAAAAGAGACCCCAGAGAGATCCCTCATCCCTTCTGACACGTGGGGTTACGGTGAAAAGACAGCTACCTAGGAAGCAGGCTCTCACCAGACATGGAATCTGCCGGCACTTGATCTTGGACTTCCCAGCCTCCAGAACTGTGAGAAATACATTTCTGTTGTCTATAAGCCACTCAGTTTATGGCATTTTGTTATAGCAGCCCAAGCAGACTAAGACACCAACATAGTGGGGGTGAAGTGGTATCTCATTGTGGTTTTGATTTGCATTTCCCTAGTGACTAACGATGTTGATGTTTCATGTGTCTATTGGCCATCTGTATACTTCTTTGGAGAAACGTCTACTTATCTCCTTTGCCCATTTTTTGATTGGGTTGGCTTTTTATGGTTGAGTTCTAAGAGTTCTTTATATATTCTGGATACTAGACTCTCATCAGATATTTGATTTGCAAATATTTTCTTCCATTCTGTGGGTTGTCTTTTCATTTTATTGATAGTGTCCTTTGAAGCACAAAAGTGTTTAATTTTGAGGAAGTCCAATTTATCTGCTTTTCTTTGTTTACATGTGCTGTAGGTGTCTTCTAAGAAACCATTATCTAGTCCAAGGTCACAAAGATTTACGCCTTTGTTTTCTTCTAAGAATTTTATAGTTTTAGCTCCTATTTAAATCTTTGATTCATTGAGTTGATTTTTTTATATTGCATGAAATAGAGGTTCACAATCTTTCTTTTGCAGATAGATATCCTGTTGTCCCCACAACGTTTCTTAAAAATGTTCCCCATTGGACTCCCTTGGCACCTTTTCCAAAACTCAATTGACCGTAAATATAACAGTTTATTTCTGGACTTTCAGTTCTATTCCATTAATTTATGTCTATCCTTATGTCAGTACTACACTCTCTTGATTATTGAAGCTTTATATTAAGTTTTGAAATCAGGATGTGTGAATCCTCCAGCTTTGTTCTTCTTTTTCAAAATTGTTTTGGCTATTCTGGGTCCCTTGAATTTTCATATTAACTTTAGGGTCAAGTTGTCAATTTCTCTAAAAAAACAGCAGCTGGAATTTTGATAGAGATTGTGAAGTCAGTACCTGAGGGTTACTGTAGATACTAAGAACATGATTGCCTTTTGACCTTGTTCCCCAACACAGACATAGACGAATCTTGTCAATTTGCTGTTTTCTTGTTGAACTTGCGGAGGAAGGATTTGTGAGTTTGTTTAGCAGAAGAAAGAGAATGCCTTAGGGGAGGATGCAATCACCAGATCCTGCCCTGAGGCCCGGGAGTCAGACTGCCCAGGGGCTTATCTGGAGTGATCCCTTTGTTTCTCCAAAGCTCCTCCTGCCAAGCCCCTTAGCTCTATAAAACTCCCTGCTTTCTGTTCTTGGGAAGGCAGATTTGAGCAAACCCAGGCTCCTGCCTTCTTGTTTGGGCCAATTTGAATAAATCTTCTCTATCGCCAAGCACTGATGTCTCAGGGTTTGGCTTGCTGTGCATTGGGCACAGGAACTTGAGATTAAGAGGTCTGGTATCAGTTGCATTGAATCTGTAGGTCAATTTGGGTCGTAATGCCATCTTAACAATATTATGTCTTCTAATCCATGAACATGGAAATATTTTTCCATTTACTTTTGAAAAATTTCTAACAATATTTTATAGTTTTCAGTGCATAATCCTCCAGTCTTTCTTTTGTTAAATTTACTCCCAAGTAACTTATTCTTTTCTATCTTATTGTAAAAGGAATTGTTTTCTTAATTTCACTTCTGGATTGTTAATTGCAAATGTATAGAAATAAACTGACTTTTGTGTATTAATCTTGTATCCTGCAATCTTGCTGATCTAATGTATTTCTCTTATTTGGGAGGAGTGTAAAGATAATGATTAACTTGACTTTAAATTAAGAACATGTACCAGTCATAATAGTCTCTAGGTTTATCAAGTAGGCACCTGGCAGGAAATAGACAGCTCATTCAAATTAGGAACATTAGAGGAGAGTTTAATAAAAAGACTATTTACAAAGGTATGGGCAGAGGGCACAACCACAAGGGATAATTCAGTAGTCTGGGACTAGTAATAGCACTGCCATTACTGTTCCTAGCCTGAAGGGAACAAGGAAATGGAAAGGTTACCATTACCTGAAGAGAGAGTTGAGACAGTGACCTTCAACTGAAAACACTAGCCAGACTGAAGCAATCCTGCCAGAAGGGAGCCATGGGAATAAATATCATGACCTCATTCTATTTTCTCTCTCCAATCTCCTGCCTAGATGCTGCATTGGTTGGACCCAATTGCAAGCCAGAGAGCAAGTGAGCCCATTGATGCAGTTTATACACAACTACAGGAGTAGAGGACAAGTCACTCTCTCGGTATGAAAACGGTAGAGAGTACATCCAGTGGGGCAAATGGAAGATATCCTACACACTAGCACAGCAACAAGAAATTCCCCCAGAATCACTATAAGAAAGTACAAGGAGGGAAACAATAAAATAAAAGCCAAAATGAGGACAATAGAAAATAAACATAACAATTGAAAGCAACAACCAAGTCAAAAGTTTGTTCTTGAAAAAAGAATAAGAGGGAGAAGATCCAAGATGGCGCCGTGAGTAGTCCTCTTTGTCTCTCGCCCTTCGAGTCTACAATTATTTGGACACTTATCGCTTGACAAAGGATATCCAGACAGCATCTCAGGACGTCTGAGACACCCACGCGACTATACATCGGAAGGCGGACGGACTTTCCTCCGGGAGGATGGGGAAATAGGTGAAAACTCTCCGACCCCGACAGGCAGCCTAGTACCCGCAAGCGGCTTTCTTCCAACAGACGCCCCCAGAGGATCCACACACATCTAGGGCAGGAGCGAGAACACAACAGAGGAGCGACGGTGGAAACAGGTGACCAGAACCCTACCTAAACCCCCCGCAATTACTCCTAAACGCAGAGGGAAACTTTGGAGTTGCACACCTGAGCCCGCGGGGAGAGTCTCTCCCCACCATTGGCGGGGAGACCCAGCCTGGTGCTCGGGGCGCCCGGAGGGTCCCAGAGAGAGTCACGGAGGGTACGGAGGTCTCCCAGCTGCCGTTGCCTGCCCCGTGGGACTAGGGATTGCCGGAAATCTCGGAGAGGACCGGGGCTGGGGGAACTTTCAAAGGCCAGTTCTGCAACCTGGAGGGGAAGCGCCAGAGCTCCGCCTGGGCAGCAGACAAAACTCTCTGTCTGCCATTAGCAGAGGGGCCACGCTGAGCATTCACGGCTCCGGGAGAGGCCCGGAGAGAAGCCCAGAGGGCGGGGCGACTCCCAGCTGCTGTTGCCCGCCCCGTGGGGCTAGGGATTGCCAGAGATCTCGGAGAGGACCGGGGCGGGGGGAACTTTCAAAGGCCGGTTCTGCGACCCGGAGGGGAAGCGCCGGAGTTCCGCCAGGCAGCAGACAAAACTCTCTGTCTGCCATTACCAGAGGGGTCACGCCCAGCATTCAGGGCTCCCGGGAGAGGCCCGGAGAGAAGCCCAGAGGGCGGGGCGACCCCCAGCTGCCGTTGCCCGCCCCGTGAGACTAGGGATTGCTGGAGATCTCGGAGAGGACTGGGGCTGGAGAGAGTTCCAGAGACCCAGCTTAGTAGCCTAGGGGGAAACCCTACAGGCTCACAGCAGCCTTAGGGAAAGCCTCTGCACAGCACCAGTAGAAGGCACCCAGCCGCCAGCCACAAGGCTGGAAGACCCCAGGGCAAAAGCAGCATAGCTAGGTGTACTAACCACAGACTGTAGAAGATGCCAATAGCTCTCCTGCGACCCATAGAGGACAAGTGAGATTCGGTGGGTGCCGACAGCAACGGAGCGACAAATATAAGTGATCCCACCCCTGGCCGCTGGAAAAGCCCATAACACCGTTGCAGACCCCAAGGAGAGAGCACATCTAGGTGGGCTGCAACAGTAGGCACCTGCAGCCTGAAGCCCCCCTGTGACGGCCCCCATGGCAGAGGAGGGAATCCAAAGGGCCACTGTGGCTACGAAGAGGGGCCCAGGCCCAGTTAGCAACTACGGACAGGGTTCCTGGTTGGTGAAGTATAAACAGCTGCTCCCCCCACCACAGCAGCTGTAACAAGTGAAAGGAGCAACTAAACTCTATCTCCATGCGGAGGCACAAATCAACAACATCAAGCAATATGAAAAAATACATTAAATCTCCAGAACAGAAAGAAAGTAACAAATACACAGAAAACAATCCCAAAGAAAATGAGATATATAACCTAAATGATGATGACTTCAAAACAGCCATCATTAAGATTCTCAATGAGTTAAGAGAGAATTCTGACCGACAACTCAACGAGTTCAGGAGCTATGTCACAAAAGAGTTTGATACGATAAAGAAGAACCAAACAGAAATATTGGAAATGAAGAACACAATAGAGGAGATTAAGAAAAATCTAGATGCTCTGAACAGTAGGGCCGATAATATGGAGGAAAGAATTAGCAATTTGGAAGATGGCAATATAGAATTGTTGCACGCAGAGGAGGAGAGAGAAGCAAGACTTAAAAGAAATGAAGAAACTCTCCGAGAATTATCAGACACAATTAGGAGATGCAATGTAAGGATTATAGGTATACCAGAGGGAGAAGAGAAGGAGAAAGGGGCAGAAAGCCTATTCAAAGAAATAATGGCTGAGAACTTCCCAAATCTGGTGAGGGAGATGGATCTTCAGGTGACAGAAGCCAATAGATCTCCAAACTTTATCAATGCAAGAAGACCAACTCCACGGCATATAGTAGTGAAGCTAGCAAAAGTCAACGACAAGGAGAAAATATTAAGGACAGCCAGGCAAAAGAAACTAACCTACAAAGGAACCCCCATCAGGCTATCAGCAGATTTCTCAGCAGAAACTTTACAGGCTAGAAGAGAGTGGAATGATATATTCAAAAATCTGAAGGACAAAAATCTACAGCCGAGAATTCTCTACCCAGCGAAAATATCCTTCAAATACGATGGAGAAATAAAAACTTTCCCAGATAAACAAAAATTAAGGGAGTTCATTGCCACAAAACCTCCTCTTCAGGAAATCCTCAGGAAAACCCTCATTCCTGAAAAATCCAAAAAAGGAAAGGGGCTACAAAACCAAGAGCAGAGGAGATAAGTAGAAGGACAACAACAGAGAGTAGCAGCTCTACATCAGAACAGATTAAACCATGGGACGAGAAACAAAGGAAACTGAAGAAAACCGGAAAACAAGACACAAAATGGTAGTGGTAGGCCCCCACGTCTCAATAATCACTCTAAATGTAAATGGATTGAACTCCCCAATCAAAAGACACAGAGTGGCAGGATGGATCAAAGAACAAGATCCAACAATATGCTGCCTCCAGGAAACACACCTCAGCCCCAAAGACAAACACAGACTCAGAGTGAAGGGATGGAGAACAATACTCCAAGCTAATAATGAACAAAAGAAAGCAGGTGTCGCTATACTAATATCAGACAAGGTAGATTTCAAAGCAAAACAGATAAAGAAAGATAAAGAGGGACAGTATATAATGATAAAAGGGACTCTCCACCAAGAAGACATAACACTTATAAATATATACGCACCCAACACAGGAGCACCAAAATTTGTAAAGCAACTCTTAATAGAACTAAAAGAAGACATCAACAACAATACAATAATAGTAGGGGACCTCAACACACCATTAACACCAATGGACAGAACATCCAGACAGAAAATCAACAAGGAAATAATAGAATTAAATGAAAAATTAGACCAGATGGACTTAATAGATATATATAGAACACTTCATCCAAAAACAGCAGGTTACACATTCTTCTCAAGTGCACATGGAACATTCTCAAGGATTGACCATATTTTGGGAACCAAAGCAAACATCAATAAATACAAGAGAGTTGAAATAATATCAAGCATCTTTTCTGATCATAACGCTATTAAACTAGAAATCAACTACAAGAAAAAAGCAGAGAAAGGTGCAAAAATGTGGAGACTAAACAACACGCTTCTCAACAAACAATGGATCATTGAAGAAATTAAAGAAGAAATTAAATATTATCTGGAGACAAATGAAAATGAGAACACGACATACCAAATCATTTGGGATGCAGCAAAAGCAGTCCTAAGAGGGAAATTCATCGCAATACAGGCTCACCTCACTAAACAAGAAAAAGCTCACGTAAGCAACCTCAAACGACACCTAAGAGAACTAGAAAAAGAAGAACAAACAAAGCCCAGAGTCAGTAGAAGGAGGGAAATAATAAAAATAAGAGCAGAAATAAACGATATTGAAACAAAAAAGACAATAGAAAGGATCAATGAAACAAAGAGTTGGTTCTTCGAAAGAATTAACAAAATTGACAAACCCCTAGCCAGACTCACCAAGAAAAGAAGAGAGAAATCGCAAATTAATAAAATCAGGAATGACAGAGGAGAAATCACAACAGATACCAATGAAATACAAGAGATCATAAGAGAATACTATGAAAAACTATATGCCAACAAATTGAACAACCTGGAAGAAATGGACAAATTCCTAGACTCCTACAATCTCCCCAAACTGAATCAGGAAGAAATGGAGAATCTGAATAGACCAATCACAAGTAAGGAAATAGAAACGGTAATCAAAAACCTCCCCAAAAACAAGAGTCCAGGACCAGACGGCTTCTCTGGAGAATTTTACCAAACATTCAAAGAAGACTTAATACCTATTCTCCTCAAACTGTTCCAGAAAATTGAGAAAGATGGAGAACTCCCTAACACATTCTATGAAGCCAACATCACTCTGATCCCCAAACCTGACAAGGACAACACAAAGAAGGAGAACTACGGGCCGATATCACTGATGAACATAGATGCAAAAATCCTCAACAAAATTTTGGCAAACCGATTACAGCAATACATCAAAAAGATTATACACCATGATCAAGTGGGATTTATACCAGGGACACAGGGATGGTTCAACATCTGCAAGTCAATCAACGTGATACACTACATCAACAAAATGAAAAACAAAAACCACATGATCATCTCAATAGATGCAGAGAAAGCATTCGACAAGATCCAACACCCATTTATGATAAAAACCCTCAGTAAAATGGGTATAGAAGGTAAGTATCTCAACATAATAAAGGCCATATATGATAGACCCACAGCCAACATCATACTCAATGGACAAAAGCTGAAAGCCATCCCTCTGAGGACAGGAACAAGACAAGGGTGCCCACTTTCACCACTCCTATTCAACATAGTACTGGAGGTGCTGGCCAGAGCAATTCGGCAGGAAAAAGAAATAAAAGGAATCCAAATAGGTAACGAAGAAGTAAAACTCTCGTTGTTTGCAGACGACATGATCTTATACATAGAAAACCCCAAAGAATCCACAGAAAAACTATTAGAAATAATCAACAACTACAGCAAAGTAGCAGGGTATAAAATTAACGTGCATAAATCAGTAGCATTTCTATACACTAACAATAAACTAACAGAAAAAGAACTCAAGAACTCTATCCCATTCACAATCGCAACGAAAAGAATAAAATACCTTGGGATAAACTTAACCAAGGAAGTGAAGGATCTATACAATGAAAACTACAAGACTTTCTTGAAAGAAATAGGCGATGACATAAAGAGATGGAAAAACATTCCTTGCACATGGATTGGAAGAATAAACATAGTTAAAATGTCCATACTACCTAAAGCAATATACAGATTCAATGCTATCCCAATCAGAATCCCAAGAACATTCTTCACAGAAATTGAACAAACAATCCTAAAATTCATATGGGGGAACAAAAGACCGTGAATTGCTAAAGCAATCCTGAGCAAGAAAAACAAGGCCGGCGGAATCACAATCCCCGATTTCAAAACATACTACAAAGCTACAGTGATCAAAACAGCATGGTACTGGTACAAAAACAGGTCCACAGATCAATGGAACAGAATTGAAAGCCCAGAGATAAAACCACACATCTATGGACAGCTAATCTTCGACAAAGGAGCAGAGGGCCTACAATGGAGAAAAGAAAGTCTCTTCAACAAATGGTGCTGGGAAAACTGGACAGCCACATGCAAAAGATTGAAAATTGACCATTCTTTTTCACCACACACCAAAATAAACTCAAAATGGATCAAAGACCTAAAGATTAGGCCTGAGACAATAAGTCTTTTGGAAGAGAATATAGGCAGTACACTCTTTGACATCAGTTTCAAAAGAATCTTTTCGGACACTGTAACTCCTCAGTTGAGGGAAACAATAGAAAGAATAAACAAATGGGACTTCATCAGACTAAAGAGCTTCTTCAAGGCAAGGGAAAACAGGATTGAAACAAAAAAACAGCTCACTAATTGGGAAAAAATATTTACAAGCCACTTATCCGACAAAGGGTTAATCTCCATAATATACAAAGAACTCACACTGCTTAACAACAAAAAAACAAACAACCCGATCAAAAAATGGGCAGAGGACATGAACAGACATTTCTCAAAAGAAGATATGAATATGGCCAATAGACACATGAAAAGATGTTCATCATCGCTAATCATCAGGGAAATGCAAATCAAAATTACACTAAGATATCACCTTACCCCCGTTAGATTGGCAAAAACATCCAAAACCAAGAACGACAAATGTTGGAGAGGTTGTGGAGAAAGAGGAACCCTCATACACTGTTGGTGGGAATGCAAACTGGTACAGCCACTATGGAAAACAGTATGGAAATTTCTCAAAAAGTTAAAAATAGAAATACCCTATGACCCAGCCATCCCATTACTGGGTATCTATCCTAAGAACCTGATATCAGATATCTCAAGAGTCCGTTGCACCCCTATGTTCATCGCAGCATTATTTACAATAGCCAAGACGTGGAACCAGCCTACATGCCCAGAAACTGATGATTGGATAAAGAAGATGTGGTATATATACACAATGGAATACTACTCAGCCATAAAAAAAGACGAAATTGGCCCATTCACAACAACGTTGATGGACCTCGAGGGCATTATGTTAAGCGAAATAAGTCAGTCAGAGAAAGACGAACTCTATATGACTCCACTCATAGGTGGAAATTAGTATATTGAGAAGGAGATCTGATCGGTGGTTACCAGGGAAAAGGGGGGGTGGGGGGAGGGTACGGAGGGGGAAGTGGTGTACCCACAACATGACTAACAAAAATGTACAACTGAAATCTCACAAGGTTGTAATCTATCATAACATTAATAAAAAAAAAAAGAAAAAAAGAAAAAAGAATAAGAAAAATTAAAAATCTCTGGCAAGATGAATCAAGTAAAAAGAAGGTATGGATAATTAACATTAGGAATAAAAAAGAGAAGAACTTTATGCCAATAAATTCCTACAAAAATACAACTTTCTAAGTTGGGGAAGAGATTGGGATTTAGGAAAGGACTTCCCTTCCTCTCTCTGGCCTAGACTCTAAGGTGTTGACTGATGATCAAGGGTGTCTGTGAGTGTGGGGGTGAGCTGGCCTCCGCCACTAAGAAGCCCTGCATAATGAATGGAGTGGACTGTGGCTCTAAGAGCAACCATAGCTCACAGCTGATGGTAATTCTTAGTTTCTAGATGCTGTAATTTCCTCAGCTTTCAGTCAAATCTTGTTAAAAGTAATAGCAATTCTCATCTGTGCTATGGGGAATTAAGAGTAGGTGTGGGTCCCCATTTGAGGCAAAGTAACAAAAGGGAGAGTGAAACCGGCAAACAGCCATTGATGATTAAGTATCTAGGTACTAAAGTTTTTTCCTTTTTGCAATTACTGATTATAGCTTTTAGCTGTTTAACCCACCCAATGTTAACTGTGCTGTTTAGGTAATATGCTATCTGACTCCCACTAGGCTCCTATAGATAACATCTTCCTGGAGCCTGGGTCATCATGGTAATGGGTGTGTGAGCTGTTTTTCAGGAATTAGAACTCCTTGTCCACTTCAGGCCGGTTGAGACCACCAACTCATCAACTGGGCCCACACAGATGTCCAACAGGTGACCTTCTGACGTCAACGGGCTAAAAACTCCACCCTCAGATCATGCTAACGCCTCCATTTTGTGAACACGGGTCCTAGAAGAGGCACGGGGTCTGACTACGCTTGCGCCGATCATCAATTACCTCACCTCTCCGCACCTCCAGTCACCTCTCTCCACATTTCAGACCACCTTGCCCCCTATCCTATAAATATCCCTGAGTCCCTATTTTCGGGGAAGTGAATTTGAGGCTCATGCTCTCACTTACTCACGTGGCTGCCTTGTGAGTAAACTCTCTCTCTGTTGCAATCTTGTCGTCTCGGTGTTTGGCTTTCTGGGCGGTGGGCAAAAACAAACCCGGTTCAGTAACAAGAGCAGTAGGTATCCCTGCCTCTCAAGGTGGCCACAGAAGCTTGCCCTGGAACTGCAGAAAATGATCAGCAATTGAATTAACGAAGGTTTATGGGCAAGGATGAGGTTGGCAGGTAAAACCAGACAAGCTCCTGATTAAAACTCATCTCCTCAGCTATTTAGAGAAATGGTGGGTTCAGGGATGGGACATCTTGTTATACCAGAAAGCAAGGAAGCTATCAAAGATGACTGGGGTTGTATAAACAGGACTCAAGAGCTAAAATTGAAGAGAGGCTTCCACTGGCCAGAAATGGGACAATGTGAGCTTTGATAAGGATAATAATTTCAGTGGACTGAAAACCATCAAAGGTGTTTAAATCCAAGAGTTGACAGTACTTTAAAAAACAAAACAAACTTCATTGTCACGTTTGGAGGATGCTAGGGAATCTACTCATTATATCGAAAACTGGTAAATAAAGGGAAAGAATCAAGTATTTTTTGTGACTCTCCTGGATGAACTATACCTCAAGGTACCCACATAGTTGATGAGGGGAAATCTTTCTTTAGGTAAGTATTCTAGCCAAATAAAAACATCACTATTTTGTAACCCCTATTAAAATGATGAGTCTAGGTGACGGTCAACAAATGGCTGATAGTAACAGACACTAGACATATATGCCTCCTGATTGAAGTATACACCACTTATGAACTATTCTTGCAAAATAAAAACAAAATGTTAAAATCTGAACCTGGTGAAGCCTCTAGATCTTACTATCAATTTACCAAAACCAAAACAAAACAGTGATACATATTAAACACCACCACAGGGATGCAATTAGCAAAACCCATGATATGGGAAACTTTGTAGGACAAACAACCTAGTTTTTTCAACAAATTGCAATGAAAATAAGAAAGAGTTCAAGAGAATGAAAGACAACTCAGACTGGGAGAAAATATTTACAAGATATAGATAAAGGACTGTTATCCAAAATATACAAAGAACAGTTAAAACTCAACAATAAAAAACGAACAGCTCAATTTAAAAATAGGCCAAAGACCTTAACAGATACCTCACCAAAGAAGATACACAGATGGAAAATAAGCACATGAAAAGATGCTCCACATTAGATATCATCAGGGAAATGCAAATTAAAACAAGATACCACTATACTCCTATTAGAATGGCCAAGATCCACAACACTGACACCACCAAATGCTGATGAGGTCATAGAGCAACGAGAACTCTCATACGTTCCTGGGGCCCGGCCCGGGGCAGGCAGTTCAAAGGGTAGAGCCACTCTGGAAAACAGTTTGGTGGTTTCTGACAAAACTAAACATACTCTTAGCATACTATCCAGCAATCACACTCCTTGGTATTTACCCACAGAAACTGAAAGCTTAAGTCCACACAAAAACCTGCACACAGACATTTATAGCAGCTTTATTCGTAATTGCCAAACTTGGAAGCAAACCAGATGTCCTTCAGTAGAAGGGTTCAATAAACTGGTACATCCAGACAAGGTACCAAAAAAATCAGCTATCAAGCCACGAAAAGACATGGAGGAATCTTAAATGCATATGACTAAGAAGCCAATCTGAAAAGACTACATACTGTAGGATATTTTGAGAAGGGCAAAATTATGGAGACAGTAAAAAGATCAGTGACTGCCATGGATGGGAGGAACGAATGAACAGGCAGAGCACAGAAGATTTTTACATCAGTGAAACTACTCTGTATGAGAGTATAACGGTGGAGACATGCCATTATACATTTGTCATGGAATGTACAACACCAAGAGTAAACCCTAATGTAAACTATGGACTTCAAGTGCTAATGATGTGTTCATATAGGTTCATCAATTGTAACAGGGTACCACTCTGGTGGGGGATGCTGATAATGGAGGAAGCCATGCATGTGGGGGGGCAGGGAGTATATGGGAAATCTCTGTACCTTCTGCTCAACACTGATGTGAACCTAAAACTCCCTAAAATACAAAGCCTACTAAAATAAATAAATTCAGTTCCTCAGTCACACAGCCACATTTCTGGGTTCAACAGTCTCACGTAGCTAGTGGCTACTCTATCGGATGGTGTAATAGTTCTGATAGTTCTATTAGAACGTTTCCATCATCCCAGAAAGCTCTGTTCTATATGTTGATTTTAATGGTGGTTACATGGGTGTCTGAGTTTGCCAAAACTCATGAGAAATGTATACTTAAAGTGGGTGCAGCTTATTGTATGTAAATTATATCTCAACAAAATTGATTTTGAAAAAAATAAGAGAATGTCTATTAGAAGACACTTCAGAGATATATCATCTAATTGCAAATATATGAAACCTTTTTGGATCCTGATTCAAACAAACTATATTTATAAAACAATAAAAAAAAGAACATTAATTGGATACTTGAAGATATTAAGGAATAATTGTTTATAGATGTGTTTTGGAGATGCATTCTGAAATACTTATGGATGAAATATGAGATTTGGGATTTCCTTCTAAATGATCTAACGTGAATATAAACGAAATAAGGTTGGCCGTGAGTTGACACATCTTTGAAGCTGGGTTTGTTGAAGCCGGGTGATGAGTACTATTAGGGATTATTATCCTGTTCTCTCTACTCTTGTTTATTGTAAATTTTCCATAATCAAAAGTTTAAAAACTCACTTCCTCAGAGGCCTTCCCTGACCACCCTATCAGGTGTAAATGACCTCTCCCCATTATTTTCTAGCACAACATCCTGTTTTCTTCATAGCACTTATCACAATGTTATTTTATATATCTACTAGTTTATTTCTCCTTGCTAGAATTTGGTTTCCACGAGAATAAAAACCCTTTGCCTTATTCACCACTGAACTGTAGGGCTGGGGCTGGCACATAAAGGTGTTTAATAAATCTCTGTTGCATGGAAGGATAGAAGAATAAATGGGCAGACCAAAGGGCAGAAGCCCAGGCTAGAGTAAGAACTAACAAATAAATACATTTACAACCACGCCCTCCCCAAAGATACCAGAAAAGGCAACCCTTGAAAGGAAGAGAGATTCAACTATGAACCCCCGGGTCTTTGGCGCCAGCTGGCTTTGGGTTTAGCTGTTTCTCCAACTGTATGAGAAAAATAAACTAGATTCACAATTGCTTTTAGCCATGAATGCTTTCTTTGAATGAAATTTCCTGAAACAACCCAATACACAAAATAGAAAAACATGATAGTCAAAAGCAGATTTATTGTCATAGTTTAGTTTCAAAAACAAACAAACTCATCCAGTGGTTATGAGGAATCTAGGAAAACCTGTCCCAGTAACGCCAGCTTAGCGGTAAAGGGCTGACTAGGGCAGCTGAGAAGAGGCATTTTCTGCTTGGCAGGCTTCTTCTCCCCTGTCCGGTCATGGTTTTCAGGTGAGGAGAATCTTCCTGTTGGGGGTTCCCAGGGCCCCGAGCTCACAGTTTTTCTCTGAAATCTTGACCTATTCCGTTTGAGAGAGTAGAATTCCCTCATCAAGGCTTCCACTTCCCACTGCTCTTCCTTCAGCCTCCGGCAACAGTGCAGGGCAGCAGGGTCGATGGGGTGCGCTTCCGTGTTGAAGATGTAACCCCCGGCCCCCAGGATGCACTCCCCATAGGGGGTTATCACCTCATCGAAGGTGGAGCCGTTGTTGTGAATGAAGTTGGTTGGGTCAAACAGAAGGTAGAGGTATTTCACGGTCTCGGCCAGGAAGAAAGACTCCATGCGGTTGTCAAGCTTGTGGTCTCGCAGATCTTTGATCTGCCACATGGGAGAGGGAAGAGTGTCAGAACAGTGTCACAGTGCAGCTGAAAGGGTCAGGGGACCCTGTCAGGAATTCCTGCTCTGCCACTAAGCAGCTGAGGGCCTTTGGACAAACCACTTAACTTTTCAGAGCTTTGCCCTTTTCCAAGCCCCCACAGACTCTCGCCTGGATTATCATAACTTCCAACTGGGCTTCCTGCTTCCATCCTTACTCTAAAGTATATTTATATCATAAGTCCTACCTGTCACTGCTCCACTGAAAGCCCTCTGATGACATGTCATTTCATGTAGAGTAAAAACCAAAGTCCTTATCATGACCCAACAGGTCCCCTGTGGTCTGGTCACTGCTTCCTCCCTGACCTCATCTCCTATCACTCTCTTTCTTGCTCCTGCAGGTCCAACCATATGGCTTCTCTGTTCTGTGAGCAAGCAAGCACATTGCCACCCCAGGTTCTTGGCATTTGGTGTCTTTTCAGCCTGAAGCACTCTCAGACAGCCCCATAGGTTGCTCCTTCTCTTCCTTCAGGTCTTTGCTCCAACGCTGCCTCATCAGAAGGGTCTTCCCTGACCTCCCTATATGACATGGCAATCTCCTGTCCCCTTTATCCTACCTTTTGGTGACTATAAACAGAGATCTAATCATCCTTTTTAATGACACTGTAAAAATGGAGCATCATTTACTCAGCTAATTCTCCCTTGATGGCCATTAAGGTGATTACCAAGTGCTTGCTATTGTGAACAACTAATTAGGAGGCTTTGAAGAAAAATTCATACTGAGTTTACAGCATAAGCCGAGTAAGTCTCCTGGCTATAAACATTTATTTTAGCTTCTCAGAATTAGCAATATATTTTCTTACACAAAACTAACTCTCAGTGGGTATATATTTCACACAAGAAATATGACTAAAACATGGACTTGATGAACCAAGAATTACTGTTCTCTTGCCTGTTTGTCAAAGGCCAAGGAATCATACGCCTATTCCCATCATTCGTCTTGGAAGATCTCCAAAGGGCTTCATTTTCATGGAAATAAGTCAAGCATTCCTAAGAAGGCCTCAATGGGCTTATCCACTTTGGCTTTCCACAAAATACATCATATTAGAAACTAAAACATATCATTGCTTTATTTTTCCCCTAGACATACAGGTCTTTTCTTTAACATGTTCTACTTGTAGAATATAATCACATTACAAAATTTTGAAAAAGAAGGCTTTCTGTTTGTTTGTTTGTTAATCCCATACCCTAAAAAACCTCTGTAGGCTTTTTGGCAAATTTTTTCTAGACTATTTTCTTAAACATCTGATTTTCACATGACTGTAATGATTGATTATTTACAGCTTGCGTGCTTGGGTCCTCTAAGGATGTGACATGGCTCTCACCCTTGACCCTTTCAATCCATTCTCCACAGGGAAGCCAGGGGGATGTTTCTAAAATACAAATTAGGGGCCGGCCCAGTGGCATAGTGGTTAAGTTCGCGTGCTCCACTTCAGCAGGCCAGGGTTCATGGGTTTAGATCCCAGGTGTGGACCTACACAGTGCTCATCAAGCCATGCTGTGGCAGCGTCCCACATACAAAATAGAGGAAGGCTGGCACAGATGTTAGCACAGGGCCAATCTTCCTCAGCCAAAAAAAAAAAGTAAAATACAAATTAGATCACGTCACTGCTCTGATGGAAATCCTACCAAGGCTTCTCATTTCAAGCAAAACAAAAATCTTAACTCTTCCCCATGGCTTATATAAAGCCCTATGTGACCTAGCCCCTGCCTCCTCTGGGACTTTCCTCCTTCCACTTTCCTCCTTTGCTCACTCCTCTCCAGCCATACTGGCTTTCTTTCTGTCTCCCAGATACATGTTCATTGTTTTTCCTACTAAGATGTCAGCTCCGGAATTTGGTCTTTCTTCATTGCTATAACCCTTGGCCTAGCATAGTGCCTGGCTCATGAAAGACATTCAATAAGGATCTGTGAGACTAGTAGGGCTGTTTCACTAAGGATCCTCACATTTGAATATAAGGCTATGGGACTCTGTATTTCCCCACTAGAATCCATTTTATAGGCCTTTTCACAAAACTCATGCTTGCAAAGTAGTCTATTTAGACAGCTAAAGGGAGAATGCCAAGGGCATGGAGACAAGACCCCTGGAACTAATCCTAGCTCCACCTCTACTAGCTATGTGACCTTTTAGCAAATCTGTTAGCTTCTCTGTTCTTCAGTCTCACCACCTATAAAATAAAGGCACTACATACATCTTAAGGTCCCGTCCAGTGCTAATATTCCAGAGGCTCTTTAGCAGCAGGGGGAGACATTTCCCAATTCTTGGGCCCGTGGAAACACTCACTGTTGCAAATCCGCACTCGACTTTGCTGATTTTTTCAATGGATTCCACAGCATCTCTTCCGAGTTCTAAGAGGGTAGGATCCCCCGTGGCACGGTAGAGGTACATTGCGCTCTCAATGAGTTCTGAAAAGTCCAAAGCAGACCCTGCTCACCCAGTGGCTGGGCAGGGAGGGCTCGGAGTCTGCTCAGGGCGGTGAGAGTCTCCTCCCCTCCATACCTTGCCCACAGGGCCCCAACAAGGAGGAATGTGGGACAACTCACTCAACAGTGAGTTTTCAGAACCAACATACCCAAAGCTTGGAGCTTAGTGGAGACCGGTATTAAAACAAACCATGGACTCTCATCCCAAGGGAGAGACAAGTAGCCAGGCTCTGGAATAGGGGAGGTGGCAGAGGCTGCTGTCTGTCTCCCAAGATCTGTTCCCTCTTCTTCCTTAGTAAGAGAATCCCTCACTTTAGCCAAGCACATGATTGCCTAGACTAACAACTATTCCCAGCAACCAGGTGTGGGACTAAGGTCCCAGACACCATAGAGAGCCAGATAAGGCCAGAACATGAGAGAGAAATAAATGTCTATCTTAATTAAGCTACCACTTTTTTTCTGTCACTCACAGTCTAATCTAATCCTAAAAATTAAGAGTTTTAGCCTGTCACTATAAGGCCCTTTCCGAGATGGGATGGACAAAAAGATGAAGGTTAAGATATTCAAGAGCCAGTCTTCAATCTAACAAAGATGTAGCCATGAGTTCACTGTGCCCAGAACAAGGCAACAGTCCTGCCCTGTTCTGCACCACAAGTGGAATCTGATATTCAGACATGGGCCCCATCTTAAGATTAATATTAGCCAACAGGAGTTGGTCCAGATAAGAATATTTATTCTGGAGAAAAGAAAACCCAGGAAAATGCGTTCATTGCTTTCAAATTTCTGAAGAGCTGTTGTGGAAAAGAAGGGTTTGACTTCGAGGGTGGCCCCAGTGGGCGGAAGCTGCAGCTCAACAGACTTTTCTGCTTCTTCACCTATCTTTTCTCAGAGGGAACTCCTCCTCCTCTCCCTGTGCCTCTCTCTCCTCCTGATCTTCTCCTTCCCTGTTTCCTCTTGGACCTTGATCAGCACTTTGCTCTCTTTTGATTTATTACTGCAAACTCTATTTCTTATTTTTGGAGAAAAGATCTCTGTCTGCCTCTGGACAATTGCTAATCTAATTGCTCATATTCTAAAACACAGATTGGGGCACATTTACTGGTAGGTGAACACACTGTGCGTGTTCAAAGACAGAGAAGTTGGTACTCTCCTGGGAAGTCTCTCCTTCTGCTTCTAGCGGCTGGCTGGATCAGTGCACCCAGAGCCAGCCACCTTGTTTTCTCTTCCTCACACATGGGCCTACACATGCTAATAACTACTTAAATTTCCTATATATCCGGCCAACTCCCTCAAAGAGGATGACAGCCCAAGTTTTAGATTTGGACTTAGGAGGAGGTACAGGCCCCCAGAGGCCTTTAGGCTAGGCTCTGTGCTTCAATACTGATGATCATACACACGTACCAGGGCATAGGGCACTGGCCAATCTAATTATAGAGGAATAGCTTATCTTCCATTTGCTATTGTTTGGGGATAGGAAGGGTGACTGGACTAAGGCAATACTGAATTCCTGGCTGTAGTGCCTTCTTTCCACTGATGCCTTCCTGCCAGCCTATCCTGCAAATGGAAGAGGTTGCCTCTGTAAGTAGTGAGCTCCCTGTCACCGACGGTAACTGAGCAAAGACCAGATTACTACTTGACAGGGCTCCTAGAGGGTGATTTCAATTAGAAGACCTCTCAGTTTCCCTCTAACCCTGAGATTGCACAAGCCTAACTCTAACATTTAGTCCCAAACTCTGATCTTCATCTTATCTATTGATAACACCGGATATGATACCTTCTGAGAGTGTTCTCTTAAAAAAAATGCCATGAGAAATACCAAAAACGGCAGCCTCTAAGGAGTCAAAAGTGACTAATTTGCTCTTTCCAGTTGCTGTTTTACTCCTTCTTCTGTTCCTCTTCCACAACTCCTACACAATCACTTGGGTTAGAGGAGGCAGGAAATGGGGTAGAGGAGGGCGGAACAGGCGGAAGCCCCTAGAAGGCCGGTCCCGAAGCTCAAAGGCATTCAGGTGGGAAGGTGTGAAGAGTCGAAGACAATGGTAAAGTAACCTATTTTGGGGTAGGGGTGACTGTGTGCTGACTAAGCTTCCTTCCTCTGTCCCCCATCCCTTCCCCTCCTCACAGTGTTTAATTTCCCTGCAGTGAATCAGAAGATCACAGCTAGAAAGGAACTTGACATTTATCTAGTGTGTAGTCCTTTCCTTCTTGGCGTCTTGATTTCTGAGCAGCAAATGGGGAGGTGGACGGGACCACATGATTCATTCCTAAATTCCATTCCAAAGTTCCAACATTCCATACTACAGAAGCATAATTTATCTGACCCATTGACTTATGAGGTTTGCCTACACTTCTGAAATCCTGATAGCAGGAACTCAAAAGGAGTCAACTGGCTTTTCCATCTCACTCACTTGCCCAAGTTTGAAGGAGAATTGGGTTCCAGTCCCAGCTCCTATACTTAACAGCCTTGGGCAAGCCATTTCAACCCACTAGGCCTCAGTTTCTTAATCTGAAAACATGGTGATAAATAATTCCTAGCAGGAAAACCACCCAGAGCCACTGGAAGAATCAGATGGAAAAAATGGACCTGCGAGTACTTGTGAGGCACAGACCCTTGTAGAGACATGAGAGTTTGGGGTTTAGAGAACCAGGGCCTGATGGCCAGAGATGCTGCTCACCCGGCCGAAGTGGGTAACCCTCTCGCTTCTCCACTGTGTATCCCTGAGGAATGTTGTAGAATTCTGGGAGCCCCCCAAACTGCTTCCAGACAGTGTAGTAGTTGAGGAAGGTCCTCATGGCGTTGTCAATGTCCCCAATGAGGCTCTGCAGGAGAGAAGTGGTTGTCAGCCAGGCAGCCACCAGGCTAAAACACAACCTCAGGGAAAAGAGAAAGCAAAGGCTTTGGAGCCAAAAAGCCCTGCCATCAAACACTGAGTCAGCCCTTTGCTCACTGTGTTGCCTTCAACCGATACTTAACTTCTCTGAGCCTCATCTGTAAGAGGGACAGAGGTTGTACACAAAGTCCCTGGTCCAGTATGTGCTCAGTCAATGCTGGCTGCTAACAGTTTTTAAATAGGGAAGTTAGCCGTCTGGTTCAAAATTCTAAGAATAGGAAAAAGGTTGATTTACTAAGTCTCATGCCCGCCCTATACCCTAGCAGATAACCATTTTGTACTAGTTTGTAAACATAAGCAAATATGTATGAGTATATATTATTTTCCCCACATTAAATATGGCTTATTAAATATACGGTTCTGCAGTTTCCTTTATTCATTTAACAATATATCTTGACTTTTCCATGTAAGCACATAAAGAGCTCCCTCCTCCTATTTATACAGCTGTATAGTACTCCATTGCTTAAATCATAATTTAATTAGTTTCCTAATAATGGCCAGTTGGCTTGGTTGCAATCTTTTGCTATTTGCTATATCAATGCTGCAATAAATAACCCTGTACCTATGTCACCTCAAACATATGCAAAGTGTACCTGTAAGATAAATTTCCAGAATTAGGATTGTTGGATCAGAGGATATATGCATTTGTAATTTTACTAGCTGTTGATAAGTAGCTATTAATATTATTATAACAACATGGAAACAGCTGACCTTCTTGACATCTCTAGTGGATGTCTCAGCAATAGAACAAACCTGACATTTCCCAAACAAAATTCTTGGTTCTCTCACTTCCCCACAAAGTTGCCTCCCTACTCTCCGCCTCTCTTCCTTCTTAGTAAATGGAACTACTATTCACCAAGTTACTCTGGCCAGAAACCTGGTGACTCATTCTTGACTCCTCCCTTTCCCCCTACCCCATATCTATTCCATCAGCAATTCCTGTCAATTCCATCTCTAAAACATCAAGCTTTTTCTTCCTTTATCTCCAGAGCCACCACCTGGTCTGGTCACCAGCATCTCATATTGAGATGACTTCAAAGGCTTCCTCGTTGGTCCCACCACTTGTCTTCTCCAGTCCACCTTCCCCAAGGCAGCCAGAGGTAACCATCTTACCACAGACACCAGACCTCAGGGCTTCCCACGGGCTCAGCATAAAGTCAAGACAACTCACCATGGCCCTCAAGGCCCTGCACAGTCTGGTCACTGCTAGCCTTCCATTAACTGACCTCTCCTTTCCCTGGACTGTGGCCATACTGCTTTTCTTTGTTTCTGATAAACACCCAACTCTTTCCTGCCTTAGGATCTTCACACATGATGTTTCCTCTGCCTAGAACATCATCTCACACCCCTACTTCTTCAAGTACCAGCTTTAATGTCACCACTTCTAAGAGGCCTTCTTGTCTAAAGTAGGTCCCGATCCAAAATTCTCTGTTTTAGTCTCCTACTTGTTTCCTTCATTGCAACTTAGTATTTTACATATTTGTCTAAGTTTTTCTTTGTGTCTCGTCCTCTATAAACTTCATGAGGACAGGGCTAGAACAGAGCAGGCATTCAAATATTTGTTGAGTAAATGAATGAACAAATTTAACATCTTGAAGTCTCTTTTCTTCATTTATGAAACAACAGTTACACCTCAGTGTGTTGTGGTGATTCTCTATAAAGTGCCTGGCACATAAATCGTTCTTTCTTAAATATTTAACATATCATCTCTATGTGCCAGACAGACTGCCAGGCACTGAAGAGATGCTCAATAAATGTTAGCTATTGGTTTGATCATAACTTCACAGAGAAATAACCCAGGACTCCTTCTCAAACCAGGAAAAGTGCCACACACAAAGCACACAAATCCTATACAAACCGAGGTGGCAAAGCGGTATAAACATACAAAGCAATACTATTCCTCCCTTAAAAAGGAAAGAAATTCTGACACTCTACAACATGCACAAACTTTGAGGACATTATGCTAAGTGAAATAAGCCAGGCACAAAAAGACAAACACTATGTGATTCCACCTATGTGAGGTATTTAGAGTAGTCAGAATCATAAAGACAAAAAGTAGAATGGTGGTTGCCAGGGACTGGGGGCGGGGGGAAAATGGAGAGTTCTGGTTTAATAGGCATAGAGTTTCAGTTTTACAAGATGAGAAGAGTTATGGGGGTGAATGGTGGTGACCGCTGCACGACAATGTGAATGTATTTAATACCACTGAACCGTATACTTAAAAATGGTGGAGATGGTAAACTTTATGTTATGTGTATTTTACCACAATAAAAAATACAATCATTTATTTGTTCCTCCATTATTGGGCATTTAGGTCATTTCTAGCTCTTCTTTGTCATGAACTTTGCTGCTAGGGATATCTCTATACAGGTTGCATCTTTCCCTCTTGAATTCCCTTCGTGGGGAATACACACAGAAATGGAATTATGCAAAGTCAAAAGGTGTGATCAGTTGTAGGACTGGGTTGTACAAGAAGGTTTTTCAAGAGGAATGTAGTCACAAACAATTTCAAGGAAATAGATTTCCAGATCCTCAACTTTCCTAAAATGGAACTGCCTGAAAAGATGCTTCTAACACCAAGGCAGGCTGTCCATTCTCACAGTCTCTTTCACAAACGCCCTTCTGCCATTTCAAAAGCAAGGTGTACCTACCAACAATCTTTAACCTTACTATGGACATTGTTCTGGGGTATAAAAACTTCCTGAGCACCAAACTAGGTCAAATTTTAAACATTAGTGTAGGTGTTGAGAAAAATGAGTGACTCTAACTACTGAGTAACAAATCCTTTTGTATATCAGATAGTTTCCAATTCTCTGCTTTCAAAAACTTGAAAGAGGAACAGGTCTAGTTGTTAGCAGAGAGCTCATTAAAAATAATCTTTACTTACAAATATGATACACAATCATGCACCAGGGCTTTGGGGAGGAAAAAGAAAATTTTTGATGACAGGTCCTTATGTGAATTTTTTTTACCATATACAGGCTGAACCATATAATATTGCCATATTTGTAGGTCAAAAACAGTTGCTAGGGCTGGCCCCATGGCTGAGTGGTTAAGTTCACACACTACACTGCAGGGGCCCGAGGTTTCACCGGTTCGAATCTTTGGCATGGACATGGCACCACTTCTCAGGCCATGCTGAGGAGCATCCCACGTGCCACAACTAGAGGGACCCACAACTAAGAATATACAACTATGTACCGGGGGATTTTGGGGAGAAAAAGGAAAAAATTAAATCTTAAAAAAAACAACAGTTGAATGCTGGCAATTTTATATGGTTCAGTCTATTAACTAAATGATTTCAAAGAACTAAATGATACTGCAATAATCACACTCCTCCTATCTCCATATACTAATTTATGTGTATAAGGCTCCTCAGCACTTACATCTAAAAAATGAAAAGCAGGAATAAAATTGATGCTTCCTGATACCCCATTTTAGCAATATGTATTATTCACACACAAATACACAAACTACTTAAAAATAAGAAAGCCCCAAAAATCTCACTAAGAAAGGCATTTCCAATAAAATTGCTTTTAGGTTTTACAATTATTTTTCAAAAATTGTAAGCTATTAATGTTGTTTTAATCGTTTACATATTAATGAGAAATAAATCCAGACGAAAACGAATACTCAGAGCATATGGTCACAGGAAATTTTAAAATATTTTTAAATTCTTTACAGTTCACAAGTTCTTTACAGTCACAAATGATAGGGTATCAGTAAATTTTTTTAAGCATAAAATATAGTAGGATAAAATTCTGTTGGGGGGAGTAGAATGGAAATATGAGTTTGAGGAGAAAAAGGAATGGTACGCAACTATTTAAACTCATAAGATTAAAAACATGCAGGTGGCTCTACAGTTTTTCAAAATTCTTTTAGGGGACACTCAAGTAATAAAATTTGAAGCTCTTAGAGGAGTTGGACCAATATTTAATATTACCAACAAGTTCTCTCTGAGCCTGTTTCCCATCTGTAAAATAAGAGGGCTGGCCAAAAGTATATAATGGGGAACTAGTTAAGTAAATTGCAATATATCTATTCAGTGGAATATATGCAGCTGTTTAAAAAAAAGTAAAACTGATCTATGTGTATCAATAAAAAATGATCTTTAAGACATAGTGAAAAAGAATATGTATATGTTCCTATCTACATAAAGAAAAAAGGAGGCTATAAATATAAAATATTTATGTACATGGATTTCTGGAAAGATACACAGAAAACTGATAATAGGCACTGGATTGGGGAGAGAGTCTGAGGGTAGGGGGCTTGAGAGTTACTTTTCATTACACTCCCTTGTGTACTTTTTAAATTTACCACCATTTACATGTTATTACCTTTTCTTAAAATGAAAAAAAAAGAGAACAAGTTTATGAACATATTTTGGTACATCTATGGGATAGATAAGATAGACTCTAAGATCCCTTCCAGCTGCAACTCCACCAGACTGTGTAATGGAAAAACATCATAACGGGAGGCAAAGCAGCCCCAGCTGCTTTCGTGCCCTTTCTCAGGCCCGCTGTCAAGAATGAGGAGATTTGACAGAAATGGCCACTGGAGAAATAGTTGTTGCCAACGGCTGTTACTACCCAGACTGGAAAGACACTGTCTATTTTAAGCGGTACAATACTCTGTAGCAAACTGGAAGCTCAGTTCCTGACACTTTAAAGCTCCCCTTGGAAAATTCAGTTTGGTAGAATCTTAAATCTGTCTAATTCACTCTAAGTCTCTCTTCTATCTCCAACCTGGGCCTCCAAAAAACGTACTCAAGCAATGAAAGTACCTTATTTGACTTATACATCAGAATGAGCTGGCTGTGCCAGTTCCATAGAAAAATGACCACTCTCTCTAATCGTTCCTACCTGAAGACCAGGCCAGTAGGCCTCCAAGGACTGGAATACTGGCATGGACACAGTCCCTTTGTACATCTGCACCCACAGGTACCAGTCATCGAAGCGGGTGTAATTCCGAATGGCTTTGTTATACTCTGCAGTGGAGATGGGATAATGAACATGTCAGTGATTAGGGAGACAAAAGGCAGTGTCGGCAACAGAAGCATGGACTTAAACTTTTGAAAGATGATATGATGGCCTGGCCTCAAAGCAGACTAGGCTGCAACGAGGCACAGAGGAAGGAGGGTTCTGGAATCAAATTTCTAGGCTCAAATTCTAGCTCTAGCTTTACCACTTGTTAGCTGTGACCTTGGGCAAGCTTTTCCCTCCTGAGCCTCAGTCTTAGTATCTATAAAGCGGGGTAAGTGATGTTATATACTTCATGGGATTGTTCAGTCACTGACCCACTCAACAATATTCACTGAGGACCTCCTAGGTGCCAGGAAGCTAGGGGGTGGTAAACAAGTCAAAATCCAGCCCTCAGGGAGCTTACATTCTGGTGGAACTTCAGCTTATATCCCCCCCACTCTGAACTGTAAAGCCATGAGGGCCAGGACTTTGTTTTGTTTCTTGCAGAAAGTGCCTAATAAATATGTACAATAAATAGTAGCTGAATGAATGAAGTACCAAATATACATGCAAATGAGACAATCTCAAATAGCGTTGTAAGGATTAAATGAAACAGTCTATGTTCAGTGCTTGGCACATCAATGGTACTCAGTAAATACCTGCTGAATAAATGAATGGTAGATATAGCAATTATTATTATTAGGTAGAAAACAATTCCTCAATATGATTTTTACTAGTGTCTAAGGTCCTGGAGAGTAAAATGTTTTTATTCAACAGGTTAATCTACCACCTACCTACCTCATGCAAAGCATTGTGGGAAATACAAAGCTGAATAAGGCATGGATGCTGCACTCAATGGGTAGAGCTGTAACTGTGGATGACAGCTGACTGCAAGAAAGATGTTGATGGCCCTAAATTCTGAGGAAGGATTAAGTTACTTCCTGGGCAAGGTAATATCTAAGCTGGGCCTTGAAGGGTGAATAGAACTTGGACACATAAAGATAGGTATTCATAAAAAAAGGTATTCTAGGAAGAGGAAACACCACATGCAATGGCCAAGAGATAAGAAATCTAGGGCCGTGTAAAGAATGCAGCATGGTTCAGTTGGCTCTTGCAAGAAGGCATGAAGAGGTGTAGTGGGTATCAAGTGGGTAGTGTAAGTCCATGGTGGCTTTGAATGCAGACTCAGGTATGCAGAACTGGGTCTGTTGGTACTTGGGAGCAACTGGATGTTTATAAATAACCACACGTCAGTAGGAAAAATCATGGGGAAAGCCCCCTTACTCTGCCCTTTTTACCTAGAAACATTGCCATGAGCTTCTTATCCTGAAGCAGGATGGCTCCTTTCACCAGGTACTCAAAGTAGGAGTCCACGCCAGCACCGATGCCTGCGTCCTGGGCCACCCACTTGCCAGTGAGCACATCAATGTGGTTGCCAACCTGGGAGAGAGACACGTAGTTCCAAAGAAGGGCCTAAGACCAAACAAGGATCTTCCCACACTCCAGAATGCCTAGTGAGAGGCAAGGCAGGCACCCCAGTACTTCCTGGGAGACATGCAGGCTATCGAGGTACAGAGTTGAGGGGGCAAGGCTGGATCATGGCCAACTCTCCTGCATATCTGCACAGTGGAGATGCATCTCATGCATATTTATGAGGACTTAATTATACACATTGGGTAAAAAATGAAAAAGAACAATGATTTGGAGTGTTTATGCCCTGCCTAGAGTGACTGTGATCTGGAAGATGAGAACTTGCTATTCCCAAAATCTGTTTCAGACTTCTTGGCACTCTGCATGTGATTCCAGTGTCTAAAGACACAAGACATGCTCGACATATTTCCATAAACCAAGTCAGGAAGGACATCCAGGAAACTGATAGAGTGGCTGCTTGTAAGGAGAGCAACTGGGTGGCTGGGGGACAGGGGTCAGAGGAGACTTCACAGACGTCACTGGGTACTTCTTGTATCCTTTGACTTATGAACCATGTGACCTGGAAAATCATTTAAATATAGATTTTCAAAGATTGAAATGAAGAGATACATTGTTTCTGTGACTCAGACTCTGATGGAAACTGATAGCTTCATCTGGTACTCGATCAAAGGAACAGCTAACTGTTTTGTGTCAGTTTGAGTTCCCCAAGGAGCAGATCCTCAGTAAGGAAGACTGCAAGTAGGTGATTTGGAAGGCAAGTCCTGGAAACACCCACAGAGGAGCGGAAAGTGAGGAGGAGGAAGGGAGGCAGCCCATAAAGGGTGTGCTGTCAGGCAAGTTACAACTGTAGGAACTGGAGCTCAACCCTGCCGGGCAGCTCTGGGAGTCAGTGGAGAGCATAAGCCTCGGCATTGTCCCATCCAAGGGATGGGGAACTGGGGTGATTGTCCACAAACTCCCATCAGTATCAGTCACTGATTGAGAACTGCTCCAGGGGAGCATTAAGTCCTGATACTTCCAGCTGAGGGCAAGCAGAGCAGGATCCAGGCACCAGAAAAGGCCCGCAGGCAAAGAGACACGGGGGATGGGGGTCAGAAGACAGGCCAGTGTGCATGGGAATGGTAGGGGCTGAGAGGATACAGGCTGGGCACCCACAGAGTCCACCATGGTTCCAGCGCTGGAGACTTACAAGGGGGTTACTACAGGTCTCCAGAGTGGAACCTTCTTAAGGGATTTTCAAGGATTCCTCACAAGGGTTTCACTTTTCAAGCTGACTTAGAACCACATTTGCATAAAATGTGCCTTCACCTGCATCACTTTCAGACAACACAGTCTTTCTAAGTGATAATGATTCAGCAAAGGACATATTAATACGTCAACATTACTGCTGAAGTAACTGAGGATCAGAGTTTGGGTGACTTGCCCAGGGTCACATAGTTTCATCATAGCCAGGCCAGGGCTCAAACCCAGGTCTGACTAATTTTAGTGCTATTTCCTGGACAGTTTTGGCTCAGTTATTGTTAGTTTCACTGGATTATCCAGTTTAGGAGCTGAAACCAAACTTAGAGATCATCTGGCCCAAAGTGCATCACATTTCTATGGGTTTATACGTATTGGAGAGGAAAGGGAAGCTCTGTGGTCACATAAGTTTGGGAAATGTTGAGTTAAACAAAGTTAAATAGGCTTATTTATCATAGGACTTCATAACCTTTAACCTGCTCATGTTCATTATGCCTGTCGAACAGAAGGATATTATACATAGTACTCTCCCAATTTAATTGACCAGGAATCATTTTTTCATGGAACAGCTACTCAACAATCTCTCAGAACTGGTCTTCCATAAATCACAGTTTTACAAACAAAAATAGTAAAAATGAGGGCCAGTTGGACTGATGATCTAAGGTCACTGAGTGAGTCAGGGGTATGAAGCATATGACCTACTCCCCAGAAATCAGAGAAGCTCAAGGAGTCAAAGCCTAACACAGCTCCTTTCCCCTGCCAGAGGAGGTGCTTTCATGCTCTCTTCCCTTCTGTGCCAAAACATGAATTGGAGGCTTGTTCTACTTTTGGTGTCATGAGCCTAAGTCCTGGACCCTTCCTGAGGTCACCCTCAGTTTCCTTTGGCTGAACTGCAACTTGTTGCTCAGAGCCCCTAGCCTCGTAAGCAGGCGCCAAGGTGGCTGACTTGACTCAGACAGGAAGGGCATCAGCAGACCTACCAGCCCAATATCTGACCGGCTCTCCCAGAGGCGCATCAAGGCCACTCTGGCCACATCTTCAAACACGGGGTCACCAGTGAGGCTGCTCAGGGTGGCAAATTCGACAATGAAGGTCCCGATCCCTGCTGTACAGGTGACAGGGGTCTCTCCTGGGTTCACGCCATGAAGCAGGTTCACTGTTCCATACGGCATGCCAGTAGGGGTCTGAAAGGCTGAACAATCGCAAAATTATGACCCTAGATAGGAGCACGGAGGTAAGAATGGTTCAATACAGGCCCAAAGCCTTAGGCCTTGGCTAGCACTTCCCTGTTTACCTCCTGGGTGATCCAGGAGAGAGCCAGAGAAGGATAAATGTCACAACTGGAGGGCCCTCAGTGGCCACCTAACCCAGATGCTGTCAGACACTGCTCCACATGAGCCTCCAGCTCTTACCCATGATGAGGAGGAGAGCAGTGGGCTGCGCTCCATGTTGTCACACTCCACATATGCTCGCTTTAGCTAGAGCCAATCTACTTTTATTTATTTTACACCATGCCTTCCGAGGCCAGGCAGGTAACTTAGCGTGAGGCAGGCGGGGTTTAAGCCATAGGGAGTGGCAGGGCATGCGGCACACTGAAGAGCATGCTCCATTAAGAGCCATTCATATATTTTTTAACTTTTTTCTTTCAATTTTATGGAGATATAATTGACATACAGCAATGTATAATTTTAAAGTGTACAGCATAATAACATGAATTAATATATTGTGAAATGATTACCACAATAAGTTTAGTTAACATCTATCATCTCATATAGATACAAAAACAAAAAAAGCTTTTTTTCTTGTGATGAGAACTTTTGGGATCTACTCTCTTAGCAACTTTCCAACATATCATACAGCAGTGTTAACTATAGTTATCACGTTGTACATTACATCTCCAGTACTTATTTATAACTAAAAGTTTGTACCTTTTGACCACCTTCATCCAATTCCCCTCATATACGTGTTTACACACCCCAAACAAATGAAACATATGTGTAGACCCTAAACAGTCCCAGAAGAGCTAGTTGGAGATTCCTGCTTTAAATAAAGAATTTGGGGGCTAAATTTTTTTTTTAAAAAAAAGGACATAAACCACTAATGTGGTCCAAGCTTCAATTTACAGGGAGGAAAAGTTACACTTGTAAAGAAGTGACTCAAAGGTCACACACAGAGGGCAAACAGAGCTGGGATGGGAAGGCCTGCCACGCACCCATTCCCTTTCCCCCCTCCCCACAAGCCCAATGATCTGCCTACCCCATGCCAGTGCCTTCCGATTCAAGGCAAGGAACTAGATAACCAGCTCGAGTCAGAGATTTCCTCTCCAGGCCAAAAGGTCAAACAACCCTGAGCAGCCTGTGCGTCACCAAACTGTGAAAAAAGTTGTCAAAACTTCCAAGAGCCATAAGGTCCAGCAAGTTTGCTGTAGAGGAGAAACTTCCTATGTGGCAGGCACAAGTGACAAGCAAGGAGAATGCAAGTCACAGCCAAGAAGGGCTCAAAGGAATATTTCAGAAAAGTCAGGCAGTGTTAAAAAGAGAGAGTGACAAAATGCTATTACTTGACCTGAATGGTAGATACACTGGTGCTGGATCCAATATGCAATTTTCAATATGTATATTTCTCAATACAAAATTTTTTAAATGACAGAAGCAAAGAAGGGAGAAACCAGGCAGAGTTTCCTCTATGGATGAGTCACACAGGACATGATGTCTGTAAGGAGACGCTCAGGCCATGAGCAATGAGACCTGAATCCAGCTTGCTCACTCTCCTCAGCTCTTCCCCAAGGATGAGAGGCAAGTACGGCGTGAAAGGGAGAAGCGAGATGGCCGAGGGGCTGGTGGAAAGCATAGTGTGACGTGTTTGGGTGTGAACAGCCCTCAGAGCCACCACCACACCCTGAAGAGAACACAGTGTCCAGTCGCTGCTTCCGAGCCCAGCTACTGCCCCACCAGACAAACACACTGAGGCTTGGCCTGTAGCCCTGGACACAGCTCAGCTACAAAATAAGTCCCTCTCATTTCAGTGGTGTTTGAGATTCTCTAAGCACTCTCTCCTCTCTGACCTCATTTTACACCTCCCAAAAACCCAGTGTGGCGGGGAGGCAGGAATTATGATTCTCACTTGATAGATGGGAAAACTGAATCAAGGAGGGGAAGAGTGGCTTGGTCAAGATATTGGCTGGCAGAGCCAAGTCTAGAACGTGGGGCTCCTCATACTCAGACCAAGGCTCTTGTCTGGAACCCTTTTATTCCAGCAGCGAGTGGGCCCCAGAGGGGGAGAAAGGGCTCATTCAAATAAGGGCAAGGGCCTTCTACCATCAGGCTAGCCTTCAGCCCTCCCCTGCAAACAGTCATGAGGTCAGCTCATCTACCATGGGCCAGGGCCCCAGCAAGCCCCCCAAATGCCCATGGCTCTCCTGATTTCCATGGTGGGCACCTGGAGGTAGAAATATTAAGTGCTTGGGAGAGGAAATAATTCAGCATTGCCACTCTTGTCTCCAGCAAGAAAAGTAGGACCTATCAGACTTCATCTCTCCCCCATCTCAGTGTGGGTCTTACCTGGGAGGAGTTTTCGGGCTGCCTCCTCAGCCATCCTCAGGAGAGGTCCAGAGCAGGGCCATCCAGCCTCCACTTCCACCCCAGCCTTCTTTGATAGCAGGTGGGCAGACAGAAGTCCTCCTACCACTACAGACAGTACAAAAAGCAACTGTCAGAGTTCCAAGGACCAGTCTTTCCCTTGGGCAAATTAAACCTAAACACTCTGTCAGGCAGTTCACTGGCAAGGGAATACAGCCATGTAGTGAAAGAAGAGTCCCTTAATCCCACATATTGGTATAGCATTGAGTTTACAAAGATTTTTCTCTTAGTAGGTCACAAAAACAACAGTTATCATATTTTTTTTAGTCCCTACTGCATACCAAACGCTAGGTAATACTGTCCCCTCTTCAGAGGAAGATACTGAAGTTCAGAGAGGTAAAGTAACTTGCCCTGGGTTACCCGTCTAGTAGGTGGTAGGGCCAGGTCTCTCTGACTCTGAAGCCCATGCTCATTCCACTCGGTCACTCTGTCTCCTAATCCCCCTAAGACTTGGGGGCATGGAGCAGGCAGAGTAGTTATTACCTTCATTTTATTAATTTATCTATTTCAATTTATTATGTAATATTTAGGACTTATAAAAAGACACAAAGGCTCTGTATCCGGAAATATGGCTAAATAGATACCCTGAATGGCCCTCTCACTGAAAACAACTGCTGACTTTGAGCTTCAGTCTTCCCTTCCTCCTGGCAGAGGGGAAATAGGAGACAACGGCGGGACCTACCCAAAGTGGGGAGTCTAATGAAAAGATCCCTACATAAAATTGGGATCTGAAAGAATTATATACTCTGTGTAAGGATGAATTAAAAATAAACCCTGCACATCTCCCCTAATGTACAATAAGGAAAACTGCATTACTCAAATCTTGATGTCAAGTAAAGGGAAGAAAAAAACTTCCCTGAGAATTAGTAACTACAAGCTGGTACTCACTAAATTTTACAGCCTGACTTCACACTAACTGGGTAGTCTAGAAAGCCTCAACTCTTTAGCATAAATTGGTTTTTGGTACGTAATGCCTCCAGCCACATGGCAGAAATAAAGACTATATCTGGAAGAACCCAGCTTCAGCCCAGGCCTCCAAGAATCCCATGGGTAAAGTCTAGGGAATGACGGTACATTAAACAATAAATAAATCACAAGACATACAAAGAAACAAAGCATTTTGAATAAAGGCAGATAAAAGAAAGGTCAGAATATATGAGTAAGCAGTAAGAAGTTACAAAAATGACCACATCTACATGGGTATGTTTAATAGCAGATAAGATATATCCGAAGAGAGAATTAGTAGACTTGAAGACAGATCCAAAAAAATTATCCAAAATGCAACATAAAGAGAAAATGATTTTTTTTTTAAATATAGAAGGAAAAAAAAAGTAAAAATACAGACGGGAGTTGGAGGATACAGTAAGAATGTGTAACATACATCTGATTGGAGTGCTAAAAAGAGAAGAGGGAGAAAATGGGGGAGAGGCAATATTTGAAGAGAAAATAGTTACAAACTTTCTAAAACTAACGAATGACAGCAATTTTCAGATCCAGGAATCCTAAGCAAAATAAGAAAAAGAAATCCACATTTACACAAATCCCAGTAAAACTGCAGAACACCAAAGGAAAAAAAAGATTTCAAAAGCAGTCAGAGTCCATGTAATAATGATTGTTAAAGCTGGGTGATAGGTAAATCTACTTCATTATACTATTTTCTCTACTTTTACGTAATTTTGAAAATTTCTATAATAAAAAGTTTTTAAAAGGAGGGGCAGCCAGTGTAAATAAAACAGATTATCTACAAAGAAATAACAATTAGATTGACAGATCACTTCTTAACAGTGACAATGAAATCAGAAGCAATGGGAAAATTTCATCAATGCACTAAGAGAAAATAACTATCAACCTAGAACCATGAGCCCAGAAAATATACTCCCCAAATGACAAACAAAAGCAGTGTGATAAAGACATTTTCATACAAACAAAAGCTGAGAAAGTTTGCCCAGAACACACCTGCACTAAAGATCATTCTAAAAAAAGCTCTTCAGATAGAAGGGAAGGGATCACAGACGTAAGGTCTGAGACACGAAAGAAAAGATGGTCAAAAAAGTGGTAAATATATGAGCCAATCTCACACTTCAACTGTATAGAACAACAATAATGTACGGAGGGCCCAAAGCAAAGAACTAAATACACAGCTGTGGCAGATAGGTCAGCACGTCCTCAGAGCCAGGTTTCATATTATTCATGAGCAGAATAAAGATCTTCATTAATTTTAGACTTTGATAAGTTACATTTGTTAAACGTTCTAGGAAAACTATTTAAAAAGCTAGATACTGTGCATACCTTCTGAATTAGCAAAAGAAAATGGGATGAGGAAAACAAATCAACCTTAAAGAAAACATGAAAAAGGAGAGAGAAAAAGAACATAGAGAAAATGGGACAAATAACACAAAATGATACAATAGAAATGGAGGCTAATATATCAGTAATTATAGAAAATGTAAATGGACCAAATACTTCAGTCAAAAGAAAGATTATCAGCATGAATAAACAAGTGAAATATAATATGTAATTTTAAAAAGATACATTTAATCATAAAAATACAGAAAGATTGAAAGCAAAAGGGTAGAAAAAGATATACTGGGCAAATGCCAAGCAAAAGAAAGCTGGTATAAGTATATTCATATCAGACACAAATGTATAAAGACAGCCTTAATTTAGAGATGACCAAGCAAGCTCAGAAGTTGTGTGACACAGCAATGAGGATGGCCTCAAACTGAGGTCTGATTCCTAAACCAAGATTTTATACCATGCTGTCTGTTTGTTCCTTAATCTTTCTAAAAATTTTACTTATCATATATCTGCAATACAAGTTTCATTGCAAAAAACATTCAAAATAAAGACGAGCAAAATAAGAGAGAAAAAACATAACTCTGCCATCTCGATGTGACAGATGTTAAGCCGCTAGCTGTCTAGAGGTTAGCTGCACATACAGGCTACGCCAGCTCCTTAAGAACCATTGGAAACCTGCTAAAAATGTTGATTCTAGGACCGAACTCAGAGACCCCAATTCATTAGGTTTAGAGTGGAGTCTAGACATTTGAACTTTTTAAAAGGTCCCAAGTGGTTCTGATGGGCAGCCAGGTTTGGAAACTAATAGCCTAGACTTGCACTGTGTAATAGAGTAATCATTAACCACATGTCACTATTCAAACTTATATTCATTAAAATTAAATGAAATTAAAAATGCAATTCCTCAGTTGCAGTAGACACATTTCAAATGTTCAATAGCCACATGTAACTAGTGGCTACTGTATCGGACAACACAGATATACAACACTTCCATCATCGCAGAAAGTTCTATTGGACAGTGCTTCCTAGACAATAAACTCCAAGAAGGCAGGGATTGCATCCTTCTTGTTCATGGCTGGATGCCTAGCACCAAATAGATGTTAAGTCCCTGAGTAATTCTGGCATGTTTCTTTCCAATCTTTTCTCTGTCCTCTGCTCACTTTCATGTCTGAAACTGATGAGGATGCTGAGACTTCCCCACCCCACCCTCCAGGGAAGAAGAACTCTGTCAGTCACTGGTTTAGCCAAGCGTCCTGGCAGGGTTGGCCCTTTAGATCCTATTTACCACCTCCTCGTTGACACAGAGGCAAAAATTCCACACTCTCTTTTCTTCCAAAGCCCCTGGAAGGCAGCCCTCACCTCGGATGTTGGTTTCAAACACAGAGGCATTCACATCAATATCAAAGTCCACGTTGTCCTGCAGCACCTCAACCACTCTTTGGAATTCTGAAACATTCCCCAAAATCTGGAAGGGAAGACAGACATGACAGTGAGGCTCTCACAGGCTTGAAGGTGCTGAAGATGCTGGATTCAAGAGTCTGGGATCCTATGCTGGCGTGGCCCTCACTTAGTCAACTTAAGACCTGCAGTTTCTTTCCTATGACTGATGACAGGAGAAGAAAACCCTGAGAGCTAGAAATCACCTAGAGACCCAATATCAAGAGACTGGTTGAGTAAATTCTTCGGTGCCAATTCAAGAGTCATTATGTACCCATTTAAACGGAAACATACAAAGACTGTAGACTGAGAAATCCTAGTTTGACATTTGCAGTGGATATCTGTCATTTTTAACTTCTCTTGTCACATTCATCCTTGTGGAAAACATTCCAGGCTAGTTGGCCCAACACTGATTTCCAATCTTTACCCTTGTAGCCTCCTACAATAGAGGGTGGAAATCCAGATGCTTGATTTCTCAGCCTTCTTTGCTGATGGAGGTGATTGTGTTACCCAGTTAATTCTGAGCCTTGAGAAGTCTACTGGGAGCACTTTTAGGAAAGCTTCTGTTTTCCTAATAAAAAGGGACAGACACAGATGGCATGGTTTTTACTCTTCCTCTTTCTGCTTTGAAAGCCGACTTGATTTCTGGAGCTATGGCGGCCGTATTAGACCATGAGGTACTAAGCATACAAATGAAAGCCAATACACGAATGATGGTAAAATAGACAGATACAAAGAGCGTGGGTCTCTGATGGCACAATTGAGCAGCTGACCCAACGCCAGAAATTACAGACTTTCTTTCACTTGAGAAAATGAAACCTTCTTTGTTTAAACCATCAACCAAATGCAGGCCTGATATCTTTTATTCTGATAATAATGCCCCAATTTCCTCTTGAGGTGTCACCCTTCTTCCACAGTCACTCCTGTATTTTGGGAGCGGCTGATCCCACTCCCTCAGCTGCAAGAATGGGCACTTGATCCATTCTTGGACCAGCCAGTGTACTGTATCCTTTGGCCAAGCAATGGCTTCAGGGACAGGTGTGTGACCCAAGCCAGATCAATGAGACTCAGTCCCTGGAATGAATGGAAAAGGGCTGATTCTTTCCACAAACAGGTTACTAAATGAGTGGGATGCAAGTGTGGAGCTACTGTTGGCTACCCTGCCAGCTTAAGGAGAGCCTGAGAACACAGTCAGCAAAGAAGGCAGAGATAAGGGATGGAGAGATTCCTGATGACATTGTTAGTATGCCTGGATCCAGCTGGGTCTGAGGCCAGTCTTTATCTGGACTTTTTAGTTATCTGATCAGTAAATTTCCTTCCTGCTTAAATCAGTTTGAACTGGGTCTCTGTCACTTGCAACCAAAACAATCCTGACTATCTCAGTATTCAAGGCCCTCTATGACTTGGAGCCAACCTGCCTTTCTGACCATGTCTCTCACTGTTCATCTAACCTATTCTCATTCACTTCAGTAAACTTTGACCCACTATTCCCCAATTTCCTGCCTTCAGACATGTTCTTCCCTCTGCCAGAAATCATTCCCTCCTGTGTCTCCCCATTTCCAAATCCAACCTATCTTCAATTGTCTAAATGTCGCCTTGTCCAGGAAGCCTTTGATTCCTCCAGCTGAAATTAACCTTTCCCTCCTTTAAAACACTCCAGCAACTTCATCCACACAACTCCTAGGGCACCTATTTCTTTCTACAATAAGAGAATTTTTGCCTGGGCAGGAGCCTCATTCATTCCCGCACTTCCCTAGAGTGCCGAGCACAGCCCATTAAGCAATTACTCAATAAATGTTTGTTGAATGATTACATGAATCTTTTCCACATCGCAGCTAGTGATCTTCTCAAAACAGAAATCTCATCATTTCCTGCCTCTACTTGAGAAATGCCAGTGGCTTTCCATTGCTCTCAAATTAAAGATAAAAATCCTTAACATAGTGAACAAGGGCTTGCATCATCTAGTCCCATTTATCCCTCCAGCTCCACTTCACTTCTTCCTTTTCGTTCTCCACATCCCAGACACACTGGCCTTCCTTTAATTCACTGCACTTGCCATGCTCTCTCCTGCCACAAGGCCTTTGCACAAGCTGTTCCCTCTGCTTAGAACACTCTTTCCTCCCCTACTTCCCTAGTCAACACTTGCATCTCCTTCAGATCCCAACTTAAGTGTCATTTCATTACCTTAGGGAAGTCCTCCTCAGTCTAGGCGGGGTTCCTTTGTTATACCCACTCATAGAACCATGTTCCTTTCCCACAGAGCACTCACCTCAATTTGTAATTATACATTCTTTGGGGTTATCCTTTGTCTCCCTCCCTCACTAAAATCATAAACTCCAGGAAAGCAGGGACTGTCTGTTTAAATCCACCATTATAACTCTAGAGTTTAGCACTGTGCTTGCTGCGCTTGGTGCACGGTTGGCTCTCAACAAACATGTGATGAATGGACAAGTATATATGAATTTACATTAAGCAAAACAAAACCAAAAAAAGCTAAATTATATCTACATAGTGATCACGATCATGTAAATACAATCAATAAATAAAAATGAGAAGGGGTGACAGACAAGTAGAAATAGTGAAATGGGGGAAAGTTGTTATATCCTCCCTTGTGGCCTTTTTCAAGATGATGGTTAAGGCTTGGAGTCATTCAGAGTTGAGTTCAAGTCCCAGTTCTGCCATTTCATGGATGCGTACCCTCGCCAAGTCATTTCACTAAGTATTAGATTTCTCAGCTGTAGGAAGGAGTAAAGGTACTTACCTCATGGAGGTGTGGGAAGGATTAAACAATACATGAAAAGTACACATAACACACTAACTAGTTACTGCTATTATTTTTATCACTGAACATGTCCATTAGAATGTAAGCCTCTGAAAACAAGGAGGGTATCAAAGTCTCTGATCCCCCACAGAGTCATACAGGCCTATCACAGTTCTGTGTTCCTAACAGGTCCTCTATAAACATCTGCTGAACAAATGAACCTGAATAAGTTTGGAGTTTGTTCTCCTCTATCTAGCAGGGCAACCAGAATCTAACGGTTCAGAAACATGAGACGAAAATAAAAGGCCAAGGTGAAGAATTCATTTTTTACCCACAGCCAAGCTGTCAAAAGAGGAAGGATGTTGTTTATGCAATGGTAGAGAGGAAAAGAAACAGATGAGACACTTACCAGCAAGGTATCCAGAGCATCAATTAGAGTCAGAGAAAAACTGTAAAAGGACAGAAATTCCAGCTTCTTAGTAAGAAAATCAAACACCAGATATTAAGGCTGCCCCAGATCAGATATCCCAAAAACTCGTAAGTGAGGCACAGTGATGCCTCCACCCATCCCACCTCCAGACACAACAAAGAAGCTACAGCGAAAATTGCCAGGAACCTCTGACCCATTTAAAGCACCTGGGATACGGGGCTGATGTCGCTCAACTGTAGTTAAACTCGTCACCCATATTCCCTGGCATTCTCCTCTGCCATAGGGAGGCAGTATAGGATTGTAGCTAAGAGCACAGGCTTTTCCACATCTAGGAATTCACCTAACCGTGCACAGAGCTATATGCTTGAGAATGTTCTTGGTGGTATTGTTTAGAACAGCAAAAAGCTAGAAATAACCCAAATGTACACCAGGTGAAGAGTGATTAACTGAACTGTAGTACACGCAAACAATGCCAAACTATGAAATTGTCAAAAAGAGTATCAAGAGTTCTCTGGGCTAATGTTAAGATATTCAAATAATACTGTTAAATGAAAAAGACAAGGAACAGAATAGCCAGTGTAGTATGTTTCTATTTGCATTTCCAAAAAGAGACATATAGACAGAAAGCAGATTAGCACTAGTTTGGGCCAGTGGTGGTGGAGGGATTAACTATTACAGGGCACAAGGGAACTTTTTAGGGTGACAGAAATGTCCTATATCTTGACTGTGATAGTGATTATCATGGACTTAAAATGCATGTATTTTATCATATGCAAGTTATGCCTTTAAAAAGTTAATTTAGGGGCTGGCCCAGTGGTGCAGGGGTTAAGTTCACACATTCTGCTTTAGCAGTCTGGGGTTCACTGGTTTGGATCCCAGGTGCAGACCTAGGCACTGCTTATCAAGCCATGCTGTGGCAGGTGTCCCACATATAAAGTAGAGGAAGATGGGCACAGATGTTAGCTCAGGGCCAGTCTTCCTCAGCAAAAAGAGGAGGATTGGCAGCAGATGTTAGCTCAGGGCTAATCTTCCTCACACACACAAAAAAGTTAATTTAAAAAGATACACATATATATACCTATATGATGGGATAAACAAAAATATTTCTAGAAGGATACACAAAAGAGTTAACAGTGCTTGGAGTTCTAGGGTATGGGAGATATTTATTGTGTATGATTTTGTACTACTTGAATTTGCCATTTGCTTGTATCACTTTTTTTCAATTAAAAAATGAAAACCAGCACAAATTTTTTTGAGTGTACTTAACTTCTCCAGTCCTTAGCATACTCATTTGTAAAATGGAGATAACAACACAACTCCTAGGGGTGTTAAGAGAATTAAATAAGATGACACAAGTAAAATGTTCAGCAGGGTGTTTAATCAATGTCCGCTTCAGCTAAATGCAATGATTCTTCACTAGCTCAGCATGGAACAGACAAAGACTTCCATCTCACAGATTTTCATTCTAGTGGAAGCCAAAAAGACAAACTAGCAGATAAATGGATAAGATAGTATCAGAGAGTGAGAAAGGTTATGGAAAAAAATAGAAGAGTGATTTGTGAGAGTGACCTGAAGGGGTGGGTAGTTAGGGTAGTTGATGCTGAAGTGACATTTTGAGCTGAGATCTCATGAAGGTGGTAAGTTGCTGGTAACTGTTGTGGCTGGAGCCCAGAAGTCCAGTCCACCAGGCTGACCCAGAGCTTTTTCCACTGCGGGATCCAAATTTCCAGGACGCCGGGTGGATCCTGGTGGTGCTGGCCTGAATTGGGGGGAATGCAGCCTCGCCCTGACCAGGAGCTTTTCCGGAACCAGTGAAGACACCATGAAGCCACCAGCCCCAGCAGACCCGCCCGCCTAGGACCGGACTGCCAGACCCCGGCCGCCCCCTTGCTCCTCCGCTCGCACTACCTGCCCCAGGTGTCGTGCCCGTCACAGGTGAGAGGTCGCAGCTCGTCGTAGGGAAAGGCATTCTCCAGATAGCTGTCGTAGGCGTGGTAGAACATGGCCTTGACTCGCTCCCTGGTGCGAGGTACGAGAAATAAGGCAAGGGGCCAGAAAACGAAACCAGGCAGGGGAAAAGACAAAAAAATGGGGCAGAAAATGGGAATCACTACCTGATTTCTGCCAGGAGCCCAGTGGTGGGGTCCAAGCAGGTCAGGGTGGGGGTCCTGGGATGGAGGGAAAGGGAAGGGACCTGGTCTGCGCTTCCCCTTCCCCAACTATGGAAGGGTGGGGAGCCTGACCCCCTTCACCTGTAGTGGGCGGGGTCGGGCGCGGTGCCGTCGGGGCCTGGCGCACCATGGTGCAGGGGCAGGAGCGCGCACAGCAGGCCGAGCGGGACGAGCAGCCGGAAAAGCATAGAGCTCGTGTCCTGTCAGCGCCGCCGCCACAGCAGCAGCCACCGCCACCCGCTCATCCTGGCAGCCTCGGCTGGTTCTTCCGGGAATCGGAGCCACTGCGCCTGCGCGCTGACGAATCAGTCACTCACTTCCGAACTACAAGCTGCAGAATGCAGTGGGCGGCGGAACCCAGTCAAAGAGCATCTTGGGATAAATACTCTTTGAAGCGGAGATGAACGTGTCTTAAAGACAGTGGCTCTTACAGCTACTATTATTAACGTTTAGTAAGGGCATTTTTTGAGCACCTGTGTACTAAGCCTGTATGGAGCACTTTACGTTGTCTTTTTTTTTTCTTAACCACCTTATTAGGCACGAAGGCAGGGACCAACAGGGACTCGATATTTGTTGAGTGGATGTGTATGTAAAGATGGATAAAGAATGTTCACCCTTTTCCATTATTAGGCATATTGAGTTTCCTAAACCAGTTCCCTGCTGATTGTGTAAGGTAAAACTTCCATTTATTTGTCCAAAGCTGCCACTCTCAAGATTTTCAGAAATCCCTTCAGTTCCAGGAAATCATGAATTTTTGATAATCCTCTCCTCCCATTTGGAGTGTGGTCACATCATCATGGTCTCTTCAGTCTCCATCTCAACGCAGAAGCGTACCCCTCTGGATTCCCTGGACTATCCCAGTGGCTTGCAGCCCCTTGTGGAATCCCAGGTGAGAAGAAAGACTCTGGAGCACTTATAGCTCTGAGTAGGTTTGGGTCCCATTTTTCCATTTTCCTTCTTGCAAGTTTCCAGAGTTTGATCAGCACTTTAGACCATAGCAACACCCATGACTTTGGGCAGTGTGACGTGCAGTAGAATCAAACATGGATTTGAAGTGAGACCCGGACTTGAATCTCAACTTTACCACTTAAAGCCTCTATATGAGACCCTGGGCAACCCCTCCCCTTCTCTGGATCTGTAAAATGAGGAGTTTGAACAAATGGATCTCTGAGACTGTTTTAACTTGCGCTTTCAATGATGTAGCATTGGCCATCCTCTTCCCTTTGCTGAAAAAGTCAGGTGGAAGTGGCAACTCAGTTCCTTGAGCTGGAATGAAGGCAAGTTTGGGCTCCTTTGGTCCAGCATCCTTGAAAATATCCCTCAGATAAATGTCCCGAAATGCCATCAGTTGATATGAGAATTAAAACACTAACTTTACCCAGTGAGCTTGAGGTAGCACAGTACAGAGGTCAAAAGTATGGGCTTTAGATGTGAGCAGACCTGAGTTGGAATACAAGTTCCATCACCTATTAGGAGTATGGCCTCACCAGTTTTTCTTCTGAGTCTCGTTATACTCATCTGTAAAGTAAGAATAATATTAGTACCTACCTAATAGGATTATGAGGATTCAGTGAGCTATTGCATGTAAAGTGCTTGTCATAGTGCCTGGCAGAGGAAACTCATAAAATATTACGCTGTTTTTGGAAACTCTTCTTGCATGTTTTGGAAACTCTTCTTGGAAGTGTCAGATGGAAGGGAAAGGAGATGACAGTAAACTGAGACATGGATGACAACCCAGGGATACTGTATTAGCTTCCTGTGACTACTGTAACAAATTACACGCATTTGGTGGCTTAAAGCAACAAAAATTTATTCTCTCACAGGCCTCGAGGCCAGAAGTCTGAAATCAGTTTCAGTGGACTGAAATCAGGATGTTGGCAGGGCCATCCTCCCTCTGGAGGCTCGAGTGGAGAACCAGCTCCTTGCCTCTCCAGCCTCTCCTGAAGAAGGAATGTTGCTAGCATTCCTTGGCCTGTATCCATATCGCTCCAATCTCTGCCTCCATCTTCACATGGCCCATCGCCTCTGTGGGTGTGTGTCACATCTCCCTCTGCCTGTCTCTTATAAGGACACTTGCGTTTGCATTCTGACTCCACCTGGATAACATAGGATAATCTCCCATGTCAAGACCCTTTTCCAAATAGGGTAACATTTACAGATCGCAGGCATTAGGACCTAATTCTCTTTAGGGGCCATTTTTCAGCCTAGCACAGTACTAAGCACTTTTCAGGTCTGGGCCTTTCCTTGCTATGAAGTTCACCCAGACCTAATCATCCTTCTCCGTATAAGTCCTGCAGCTTATCCTTTTGTCTCCCGTTCAAAACTCCAGTGTGGATAAAATGTTTGCAGGGAGAGTGGAGCCAAGTTGCCTGGAATGATATGTCTCTTTTTATGAGCAGGATTGAAATACTCATAATTTTTCTTTGTTTCCTTTTTCTAGCTTGATGACAAGGTGCATTTTCCACACTGTCACAGAACAAATACAACCATGACTTATATTTTCACAATTTATGTGATTGAGTTCATGGTTCTGTCATAGAAAGAAAACCATTTTTCTTTTCACCCTCTGGAAAGCATTAGGACTCTTTCTTCCTAGCCTTACATCTCACTCTATGATCATCATATTGGATTCTAGAAGGTTGTAGTCCACCAGAGAAGTGTCAGGCTTGAACATTTACTTGTAAAGAGACTCAGGGTAATTTGCCTACCATCTCTAAACCTTAATTTCCTGATTTGAAGTGTAGAAATTGACAATGCCATAAAGGAATTCTGGGGATTAAATGGGATAGTGGTGAAAATTCTCAGCGCAGTGACTGGCACATATTAATTTCTTAATAAATATTCTCTCCCTGCCCCCTTTTTTTTCTTTAAAAAAAAGGGAGGGTGTATTTATTAGCTTCATTTATTAAGCATCTTCCCCTAATAATCCAAGATGTTATAGGCAGTAATTCTGGGCCTCAAGAGTTTGAAGCACAGTGCTGGGCATACAATGACGATTCCAAAGTAATCAAGTCATAGTCCTTTCCCTTTAAGTGCTTGCAATTTTGATAGGAAAGAAAGATGTCTTTTGGAGCCTACTTGGAATCATAGAATGTTCTAGTCTTCCTGTGGGTGGATAGAGTTTGGAGGATGCTCAGATCCCATCAATACCCAAGGTCAATATTCTTAGATTCCGTGCTGAGTGGAACAAGCCTTGGATTAGTGGTCGAAGCCCTTGGTTCTATTATTGGTTTAGCCACTGTCTCTGTGTGATCTTAGGCAAGTCACTTTCCCCTTTGGGGATTCAGTTTACATATCTGGAAAATGAGAGAATGAGACTACGTCTCAGCACAAGGAAAATACTAACCGATTCATACAGAGTTATTGCAAGAAATAAGAAAACAGATTCAACATACATCGACTGCAGAAAATTTTCCCCCAGTAATAATCATGAGGCAGAATAAAACAGTAGGATAACATTCCAAATGAAATTTGACTATTTACCAACTGAATAATAATCATAATAATGCTAATAAGAAAATGGCTGAAATGTATGGAGAACAGCAAGCGTTTATGTAGCATCCACTATGTTCCAGGCACTGCTCTTAGTAGTTTACGTGCATCAACACCATTAATTCTTACCACAACCCTCTGAGACAGAATTATTATTATCACTATTTCACAGATTTAAAAAATTGAAGCAAAGATTTTAAAACCTGCAGAAAAGTTTATTAACAACCAATGTCTTACATGGAATGAGTAGTAGAGCCAAGATTTGGACCCAGAGAGTCTATACTCTACTGCACTTATGAAATTAATGACAATTGCATAAATAAAAGGGAAAGGCCAATACAGAATAAAAAAGTGAGAGCTGATTGCCATGTCTTCTAGCTTTAGCTTTATGGGATTCTAAGCTCAACATCCCCTTTCTTTTTGCTAGAAAGTCAGAGTAGACTGTTCAATTCCCTGAAGCCAGAAGCCAAGCCATTTTAGTTCTCCTTCAGCCCAGTACTCTTGACCACTTTTAGCACAGAAGTATCTCGGAATTCCTTTTCTACCATCTGGAGGCCATGTGGTTCAAGTGGATTCTTCCAGTTGCCAGAGCAGAGATTGCGTACTACATACTTTTGGACTGCCAAGAAATAACTTGTTTATTCCTGGGAAATTTCTCACCTGTTGCTTTGTAGAAATGCTTGAATTTCCTCTGTCCCCAGTATGTGTAAACATTTAGAGCAATGCCTCCTTGGTCAGAGCCCCAGAACAAGTTTTGTAACACTCATGTTCCAAGTGAACTCGGACCTGTGGCTAAATCTGCATAGAGAAACCTAGCCATCCTAGTTGTATTTAGGCAAAAAGTACAGAATCAAGAAGTGGCCACAGATGCCCTCCTAGTCTGGTCAGCCGCAGGCTCTGAGCCAGATTACAATCTTTGAGATCTCAAACCCTGAAAATGGTACCCATCCCACATGTGCAATTAAAAAAAAATAATGATCCTATATGATTAAAAAAAATGGAGGCAATAGCCAAAAGGTGGAAGCACGACAAGTTTCCATCACTGGATGAATGGATGAAAAAATGTAATGTAAATACAACAGAATATTATTCAGCCTTAAGAAGGAAGGAATTTCTGATGCGTTGCTACAACACGCATGAACCTTGAGGATATTAGGCTAAGTAAAATAAGAATAAATATTGTATCATACCACTTATATGAGGTACCCAGAGTAGTCAAATTCATAGAGACAGAAAGTAGAATGGTGGTTACCAGGGGCTGAAGGGAGACGAGAATGGAGAGTTATTGTTGAATGGGTACAGAGTTTCCATTTGGGAAGATGAAAAAGTTCTGGAGATGGATGGTGGTGATGGTTGCACAACAATGTGAATGTACTTAACACCACTGAACTTTACACTGAAAGTGGTTAAGATGGTAAATTTTACATAATATGGATTTTACCACAATTTTTAAAAATTAAAAAATGGGAAAAAATTAATGGATAGTGAGCCAACAAATTTCTGATTTTTTCCATGCTGTCTACTTCACTGCCTTTCTGGAAATAGCCAGTTCTTTCAGAGAAAATACGTTCTTATTGAGGGGGTGGGTGCCTGCTTTGCTGATGTCCAAAGTAGATACTTTCTCTCCCTATTTGCTGATACAGAATTAGCCTCATGCCACCCCAGGCTGAGGGAAGGAAGAGCACAGGTGTCCTACAGGGTTCCCCCCTCAGCCTACCAGCCCCGTAGCCCCCAAACTCTGCTGCTGGAGAGAAAGAAAACTCTACTAGAACGGACATCCTCTCAGCAAACATTTATTGAGAGTCTTACACTGTAATAGTGATACTAGTATCTATTAAATTAAACTTACTAGTCTTAAGAAAAGCTATCCAAAACATGTTACTTTTTGTGTGTTAAAGTTAAAGTAAAAAGATGATCGTGTGACCTTTTGATGTCATAATAAAGCATTGACTAGCAGGTCCACTTAAGGATCATCTCCCTCTGAAGAAAAATTGAACATTATTTACACAATTGACTAGGGCCCAGACATTTTACAATTCTGTAAAGTAATAAGGTATGATGATTTTCTTTTCTGTCTGGTAGAGAAGGTAACCCTAAAGGTTTTATTACCCTGTAGGACATCAATCCATTTTATAATAATTTAGCAATCTCATTTCAATATTTTCTTTTCTTTTCTTTTCTTTTGAGGAAGATTAGCCCTGAGCTAACATCTGCTGCCAATCCTCCTCTTTTTGCTGAGGAAGACTGGCCCTGAGCTAACATCCGTGCCCGTCTTTCTCTACTTTCTATATGGGACGCCTGCCACAGCATGGCTTGCCAAGCGGTGCCATGTCTGCACCTGGGATCCAAACCGGTGAACCCCGGGCCACCGAAGCAGAACGTGCACACTTAACCACTGCACCACCAGGCTGGCCCCTCATTTCAATATTTTCTTTTTCATTGACCATAAAAACTCCAGTTCAGGGGATGGCCCAGTGGCATAGTGGTTAAATTCAGAGTGCTCCACTTCTGCAGCCCGGGTTCATGGGTTCAGATCCTGGGTTGCGACCTACACACTGCCCATCAGCCATGTTGTGGTGGTGACCCACATTCAAACTAGAGGAAGACTGGCACAGATGTTAGCTCAGGGCTAATCTTCCTCAAGCAAAAAAAGAGGAAGACTGGCAACAGATGTTAGCTCAGGGCGAACCTTCCTCATCTTCCCAGTTTTTATATTCTGTTTTGGACTGGCTTTGTCATCCTGCTAGTCTCCTTATTAATGAGTTAAATGAAACTTTGACCCATGCTCACTGTCTATTTGTATGAGAATAATGTTTTTAACATACTGAGAATTATCCTTGGCACTAAGTGTCAGACCCTGGGTTAAGTAATTCACAAGCCCACAATGCCCCTTTGAGATAGTTTCTATTTTATCCCTATTTTCCAGATGAGAAAGCTGAGGCACAAAAAATACAAAACAATTTTTTCAGTTCCAATTGCGTGCCAGGCACTTTGCTAGTCACAATTTTCTCTCCTTCCCTGAACATCCTATTTATTTATTCATTCACCCATAAACACGTATTGAGCACTTACTGTGTGCCAGATACTCTGCTAGGCTGGTGATAGAGAAATGTTAAAACACATTCCCTGCCCTCACAGCTTTTGGTGTGGGAGGACAGATGCTTAAACGGACAATTATCATGGGAAGAAGTAAGGGCTATGAAGAGGGGAAGGAGAGGGCTGTAGTAGAAGAGGGAATATCTAACCCAGACTTGTGAGCATGAAGTCAGGGAGGTCTTCCTGGAGTAGGTGACGCCTATTTTAATAGGTGTTAGATGAGTCAAAGAAGGGGGTGAGAATCATCTCAAGATGAAGTCTCAGTTCCCAGCGCAGTATGGCAGACTCTTCATCAGACTCCTGCTTACGCCTTCACATCACTTCTCCCTCCTCACCGTCTGTTCTGTTTTTGCTATACTTAAGTACTACCAATTTCTCAGATATTTTATACTCTTTCTCCTCTCACATTCTTTTGCGCCTTCCTCTCCCTCTGTCTGAAATAACTTATCCCCTCGCCTTCTGCCCTACGCCCATTCCCACCCCTCACTTGTCCTGCAGGACCAGCTTAGGCATCACTACCTCTGAGAAGTCTTCTCTGACCCCAGGTTAAGTTAGAGGACTCTGCTCTCCCCAGGTGGCCCCCATGCTCCCCAACCCCAGTCCTCCACCTCTCTGGCCCTCTATCTTAATGCTTATCATACTGTATTATCACATGTCTCTCCCCTCCTTGATCATCTGCTTCCTAAGAAGGGATCTCATCTGCTTCAGGTCCCAGCAAATAGTAAGTGCTCAATAAATGCCCACTGAATAAAAGAATGAAGCAGCATATGAACAGCTCTAGAGGAAATAAAAACAGGAGAAAAGAGAGCTCTCAGAAACTATTAGAAATAACTTGTGAGCAGTCCACAGTAGCAGAAGCACAGAGTGTAGTGGCAATTGCTATGGACTAAGCTAATGAAAATGGTATGCCCAGAGCTGTACTAAGTGATTGACTTATATTATCTCATTTCATTCTCACAACAACTCCATAAGGCAGGTACTATTGTTCTTCCTGTTTTACTGATGGGCTCAAAGAGGCCACGTGGCACGCCCTAAATCCAATGGCTACCAAGTAGCAGAGCTGAGATGTGAACCCAGGTGGCTTTACCCCAGAGCCCGTGGCCTTGTCCTCTGTGTTACTATCTATATCACCTCCACTCTGGGTCCTAGGTGGAGGAAGTGGGCTAAGAAGAGAGCACAAAGATGCCCCTAGGAGTTTACAGTCCAGGAGAGAAGACAGGGGATAGAACACAGCAATATAACTACAGTGGAAGGCAAAGTTCTGTTGGTTTCGGGAGAAGAGTGTGAGGTCCCTTCTCGCTGGAGGCGTCTAGGAAGGCCTTTCCAAAGGAGGCGGTACCTGATGAAGAGTAGAATGTATGTAAAAAGGACAATGCCTCAGGGAGAAGTTGTTTATCTCAGCAATGCAAGGCTAGATTAACACCAGAAACAATGCATTTGCCACATTAACAAATTAAAGATGAAAAGTCACATGATCATCTCACTAGATAATGACAAAGAATTTGAAAAACTCAAAACATTCGTGATAAAAACTCAGCAAACTAGGAATAAAAAACTAGGAATAAATAATCCAATAAAGGGTATCTATTTTTTTAAAAAATACAGCAAACATCATATTTAATGGTAAAAACATTGAAAGCTTTCCTTTTTAAATCAGGAAAATGACATGAATACTCTCTTATATCTTCTATCATCATTTCTATTTAACATTGATACTAGCGGTCATAGCCAGAACAGTAAGTTGAGAAAAAGAAACTGTATAAAAGTTAGAAAAGAAGAAATAAAACTGTCACTATCTACTAGTGACATGATTATGCATATAGAAAATCCAAAAGAAACTATAAATAATTATTGGAATAAATAAAAGAGTTTATTAAGGTTTCTAGATACAAAATCAACCTGATGAAATGATTCTAAAATTTATGTATAGAAGTTCAGTATACGAAAACAGCCAAGACGCTCTTGAAGAACAAAGTGGGAAGACTTAATTTACAAGATATGAAGATGCATTAGAAAACTATACGGGCCGGCCCGGTGGTGTGGTAGCTTTGTTCGCATGTCCCGCTTCTCAGGGGCCCGGGGTTCGCCGGTTCAGATCCCCGGTGTGGACATGGCACTGCTTGGCAAGCCATGCTGTGGTAGGCGTCCCACATATAAAGTAGAGGAAGATGGGCACGGATGTTAGCTCAGGGCCAGTCTTCCTCAGCAAAAAGAGGAGGACTGGCAGTAGTTAGCTCAGGGCTAATCTTCCTCAAAAAAAAAAAGGAAAACTATACTAATTGAGATAATGTGGCGTTAGTGCAAGGAGGAAAAAAAAAAGCCATTGAGACCAAATGGACACATTTACTGTAAGTCAGAGATGTCACTGCAAATCAGTACTGAAGGGCAGACTTTCCATAAGTGGTGCTGGAACAATCAGATATCTACACAAAAGAAACAAATCTTGACCTCCACTTCCCACCATACACCTGACGGTAAAAGACAAAACTATAAAAATTTTGAAAATAAATAGGAGAGTATCTTCATGATGCCAGGGTAGGGAAGAATTTCTTAAACAAAGTACAAAAAGCATGAACTAATGGAAAAGATTGATAAAGTTGACCTGGAAATTAGAAACTTCTGTTTATCTAAGGACAAGATAAAGAAATTGAAAGGAACATTTGCGTGCTCTGTGTTCAGGAAACCAGGAGGAGCAGATTTGGTTGAGACTGGAATGCATGGAAAGATAGGGCTGGAAAGAGAGGCAGGAGCCAAGACAGGAATACCAGGCTCCCACCACTTACTGGGCAGGCCAGGGCTAGAAGCATCCTGACTTTATGGGACTTCTTGACATGTTCCCAAAATTGGGGTGTGTTAGTGTCTACAGCAGAAAATCTGGTTGACTCATATCTGTTCCTTTGCCTCCCCTTCAGGAAACCATACTTAACATCTACCCTCCATTCTTCCTGCTGCAGGGTCAGTTCTGTTTGCTGCCCCCAAAGCCAAGCTCCTTTTTTTTCCTCTCCCACCCACTGAATACGTACTGTGTTCTGGCACTTTGTCTGAGTCATCTCATTTATCCTCATAGGATGGTCTAATAGTTAAGAATGCATATTTTAGAGTCCAGCTCACCTGGGTTTGAGTCCCAGCTCTGTCTTTTGCTAGTTGCGTGTCTTCGAGCAGGTCCATTCACTGTTCTGTGCCTCTGTGTCCTCATCTGTAAAAAGGGAATAATGGCTGTTTCTTCATACTTTTCATAGGGCACTAATGAGAATAAAACATATGCACTGTGCTGGCTTAATACACTGCCTAGCACACTGTAATCTCTCAATACATGTTATTGTTCTTATTCCACATCCTAATGGGGGGGGGGGTGACCTCTTCAAGGCCCTCACTGCACTGTTAGCTGAATTGGGCCTGATTGGTAAAACCTCCTCTCTTCAGTAGCTCACAGGGGAGGGAGAGGGCTGGTCCTCTGAAGTCTAGCTGGGCACACTGCCAGCCCCTGGCTCAGCCCAGCTCCTGGCGGGGCCTCTCCTCACCCACTGGAGCTACACCAGCACTGGCCCCGCTCAGCTTCCTGTCTCCCTTATCTTCCCCCACCATGTACTCTCTGAGGTGGGAAATGCCACCACTTGCTTCCTTCACTTCCCTTTGCTCAGTGGGAACCTCATTCTTTAGGCCTCAGTCAAATACAGCTGCTGGCCCTGCACCCACTCTGCTCTGCGGTTTTCTGCCTCTCAGCCACCCAGGCCAGATGCAGCATAGGCTCTGGCTCCAACCACAGCATTTCCCTTCTCTTCCCCACCCCCAATTCTGGGTTTAGAAGGGGAAAAGGGGACACATCTGAAGCTGCCCCATTCACCAGCTTCCCTACTCCTCATACTCTTTTTGCGCTCCCTGTACCCAATCCCATATCCCCATCCTCTTTGAATTCAAATGCCTGCTCTTCACTTCCAAGCTGTGTGATCTTGGGCAAATTACTTAGCTCTTCTGGGCTTTAATCATCTCATCTGTACCATGGAGACAATGAGGCTAGTGCTATGGGCCCCAGAGGAAATGATAAATATAAAGCCCTAGCACAGAGTGTTAATTTTTGGCATGTTTTATATATAACGTAAATATTCAAGCATGTTGGAAGTATGTGTTCAAAAATGTATTGACAGAGAGTAATCCCCCAAAATATTTGAGATACTATGTGGTGGTTAAATTCACAAACTTTGGCATCAGAGAGACATGGGTTTAAATTATAGCTTTTGCTGTGTGACCTCAGGTCAGTCACTTACCCTCTCAGAGCCTCAGTCTCTTTATTAGTAAAATGATGTTAACAAAACCCACCTTGTAGGACTCACATACGGATAAAGCAAGATTATTTATTTAAAGAATTTAACACTGTTCCTAGCCACAACCAATGTTACCAATAATAATAATTGTTGTCTCTGCTATTTAAATTTCGGGGCACTGGTGTGTGAAGAGGGTGCTTGGGAAATAGCTGCTGCTGTTGCCACCTCTCCATGACAGATCTTAGCTAGTGGGAAAGACCCCTCTGCAATCAGCTCTGTGGATGGTGGTGGGGACCCACTTTAACCCCAGGGGCCCAGGCCCTACCTACTTTGATTGAAGACTGACAGCACTCAATTCCAAATTGATTCAATTATATACTTTGTTACCCTCCATCCCAAAGCACCCTTCAAACCCTCAAGCGAAAAAAAAAGGCAAAGCGAAAAGATGCACAAACTCACTAGGAATCAGATAAAGCAAAGCAAAACCAAAATGAAGTGCCATTTCACACGCAACCACCTGAGAATGCCAAGGGTTGGCAAGGATGTGGAGTGAGGGATCTCTCACGCGCCGCTGGGAATGTAGATTGGCCCAACCTCTTTGTAAAACAGTTTGGCAATATCTATTCCACTCCCAGGTTGGCACCTCCAAAAACTCTCCCACATATGCACAAGAAAACACGGACAAGAACATTCATATCAGCATTGTTTGTAATAGCGAAAAACTGGGGGAAAAACTTTACTGTCTAACAACAGGAAAATGGATAAATAAATTGCAGTATATTCATAAAATGGCATTTTATAAAGCAGTGGAAATTAACGGACCCACACATAGCAACATGGGTGAATCTTGTTAATATGTTAGGTGGAAAAAGCAAGTTTCAGAGGAATACATGCACTTAAATCCCATTTATATAAAGCTCAAAATGTGCAAAATACTGCTATATATTGCTTACGGATATATACATATGTAGTGTAAGTATATAGAAATGGAAGGAAAGGAAAATAGCAAATTCCAACTAGTGGTTACTTTGGGGGGCCGGGCCGGAGTGAGAGAGACATGGCTGAAGAGGACTGCACTGGGGGCTTCAATTATATTGATATTTTCTTTCTTATGCTGGGTGGCAGGGACATGTATGTTTCTAATAAACTTCTTCAAGCATGAAATAATTCTTTAAATATGAAATATTTCATAATAATCTTTTATAAAAGGCAAGACAATGTAATAGGCAGTGATTTAAGTCCTTCCACTTTTCCTGAGTCCCAGTCCAGGGAAACAAGGCCCCCATTCTTCTTCCAACTAGACCATTTTGGTGAGCTGGAAAAAGATTTTAATGCTATTTCTTAGCTAGTTTGCAACAGCTGAGAGCTGAGCATGGACATTCATCAGAGAATGGGAACCTCGTGGGTGTCCAGGGTTTGGCCCAACGCCATATGATATCAACTCTTCCTTCAAGGAACAGTATATAAAATAAAAACTTAAACCCCCCCCTCAGCCATTTACCTAATCCCATTCCCCAGGAGCAATCTCTATTGACAGTACCTTCCAGGTATTCTTCCTATGTATATACAAATACACAGATAAATAAAGGTTTTTTTAAATATGAGAATGGACTTATATATGGATTACTTGTATAGAAGTAAAATTTTTAAATTAAAAATCGATGGAATTATACTATATGTATTGTTCCACACTGTCTTTTTTCACTTGTCAATGTCTCATGTCAATATATAAGCTCACTCTCTTTTACCATAGTATTACTTAAACTTTTATGTTTAATCCAACCAGAAATATATGATCACACATAGATGTAAAAACTTCAAACAATACAGAGTGATAAAACCCTTCACGAAATAGACTGATAAAGCCTTTCACAAGATTGCCACCCCTAACACACACACACACACACATTTGTATACACTCTTAATCTCAGATCTTTCCCTGGAGATAAACCACTACTATATTTGATGTACATCCTTCCAGATTCATTTACTCCCATAAAGAAATATGTTGTTTAGTTGTTGTGTGTGTGGTTGACATATAAATGGTTCTAAATTATACATAATGTTCTGCAACTTACTCTTGGAGAGGTATGCACATCGTAACTCTCATTCAGTGACCCATTTAGCTGATATTTATTATTTATTTATTACCATATTTACTATGTGTACTATTCTAGACACAGTAGTGAACAAGACGGACAGTGTCTACTCTCACGGAGCTTACGTTGTGGTGGGGCATTCAGACGATAAACGTAAATGAATAGGTAATATAATTTCAGGTAGTAATAGGATGAAAAGAGAGTGGGGGTTGGGCAGTGGAGGGCTATTTTTTTAACTGCATAGTATTCTGCAGCATGGATTATCATAGTTTAGGGGATTCACTTTCAGATTTTTCTACTTGCTTCCTAGAATAAGAGTACCTCTTACACTGCTATCCAAAACCCATCATAGAAACACAAATGCACAAAACCGAAACACACACATATACAACTGAACAAATATTTTATGAAATAATCCTTACCCCTATTAAGGGTGATGAACTAAAAATTTTTGTTCTGCTCTATTTCATTAAAAAAAAAACCCTGCTAATCATGGCCTACTAAATTGTTTTCGCTGTCCACTAATAGATTGTGATCTCAGTTTGAAAAGTATTGCTTCACTGAGATTTAGATTGTTCATAATTCTCCCCTATTACAAACAATGCTGCAGTGAGCTGCTTTATGCTCATTCTGGGACTATTTCTGAGAACAAGATCCCTGATTGTGTAATTAGTATTTACTGAAAATTCTGATAAAAGCATGCTGGAAAACTGAATTCTAATCTCGGATCCGTTACCACCATGATGTATAAACTTTGCGCAAGTCTCTGCACCTCTCCTGGCCTCGGTTTGTTTTTTCGTTTTTTTTTTTTTTTTTTGAAAGATTGGCACCTGCACTAACATCTGTTGCCAATCTTCTTCTTTTTTTTTTCCTTCCTCTCCCCAAAGGCCCCCAGTACATCGTTGTATATTCTAGATGTGAGTGCCTCTGGTTGTGCTCTGTGGAACCCGCCTCAGCGTGGCCTGATGAACCCAGGATCCAAACCGGTGAAACCCCGAAGCAGAGCGTGAGAACTTAGCCACTCGGCCACGGGGCGGGCCCCTGGGCCTCAGTTTTCCCATCAGGAGTCTGCTGATACTACACCCTAGAGCCTGCTCTAAGTTTAAAGCCAATGCCCCACCCCCTGACTCAGCGAGGGCAGGACTTCTCTCCAAGCCCTTCTCCCCCTTTTCCGCTCCCTGTTCCTCGGAAGCGGCCCTGGGAAAAGGGAGAAGGCAGGTCTGGACAGAAGGGCGCGCTGCAGGGCGGGGCAGGAGGGCAGAGGGAGGCCAGCCCCCTAGTAGGAAATGAGACAGGGTAAGAACAACACTTTATAAGCCTGATGTCCTCTTCCTCCTCCGATCCCCTGGCCACCTTCCAGCCTCCTCCTTTTAGCCTCCTCCCCTCCCAGACAGTCCTCAGTTCTTTCTCCCCTAGGCTGCAGCTGGCCGCAGCCTCCAATCGGCCAGAGCCAGGAACCCAGGTGGGATCAAGAATCTCAGACCCAGGATGTTGACAACATTGTTGCCACTGCTGCCTCTACTGCTCCTGCCGGGCTGGGCCCTCTGCAGCCAGGAAGCCTCAGACGGTGAGTGGAGGGCAGCTCTCCTGCCTCGGGGCGGTTCTGGAGACTCTCAGCCTGTCTGCGTACATGGGCAAGACCAGAGGACCTTGTCCCACAGTGTCTGTCTGCGGCCGGCTGGATCTCTCTGTAGGGCAGGCAGGGTCCTGGGGACTGGATGTGTCCCAAAGCCAAGGCGAGGGAGTACAGCTCAGCCCACGGGAACGGGGGAGATGGAGGACGCTGGGGGGAAACAGGACTGGAAAAATAGGAAAGGGATGGGTAGAAAGGGTTAGGGAATTATCCTCGGGAGAGGGGAGAGATGGGGAGAAGTCTGGAAAGGGAGAGCTCTCTCCTTTCCAGGTGGATGGAGGGTGATGGTGGATGAAGGTGAGTCTAGGGAAGATGAGATGAGAGATGGAAGGAATGGGAAGAGACCGGAAGACTTGGGGAAAGACTGAGGCTGAGATATGTGAGGCAGGAAGGTGAAGGAAGGTGAGGTAGAGAAGGTGAAGACAGACTGGGGGCAGCTGGTGAGGTGAAATTCAGGAGAAAGAGAAGATGAGCTCAACGGGAGAACTCAGAGGGGTCAGGCTGCCTGAAGTGGCTCCATTTCAGCAGGGAAGGGGCATTATTGCCTGGCATTGTAATTGCTCAGGGGCCTTCTCTCCCCTCTCCCCTAATCTCTATAGCTTCAGTCAGAGAGGGAGCAAATAATAACGAATATACAGTCAGTACTCACTATGGCTAATACATGTATTGATTCACTTAATCCCACAGAATCTCTCCAAGGTGGATAATATTATCTCCATCTCTCAGAGGAGGAGAGTGGGGCACAGAGCAGTTAAGAACTTTGTCTAGGGTTAACCACATAGACATGCTTATTCACACCTGCAGACAGAGAGCACAACTTCTCCAATGCTAACGTGGACAAGACACACCCCCCCACACATTTACAACCCCAGACTCACTCCTTCCTCAAAGATTCTCTGGGTACCAACTCTGTGCCAGGCTCTTACTGGGTGTAGGAGGCAGAGATAACCAGATATGATTCTATAGCCCAGAGGAGCCCAGTGTAGCCTGTGTGTTTGGAGACAGTTATATAGAATCTGGGATCACTGAAACAGACCCACTGTGTCTGGGAGGGTAAAGAGGAGAGGCATCAGGAAAACTTCTCCAAGGAGAGGGCAGCTAAACTGGGTCTTGAAGCATGAAGAGAAGTTTGCCAGGAGGCAAAGCAACCCACACATGCTATTCACATGTCAGCCAAAAGGAAGCATGAGGAACTCCGAGTAGTTGGATATATTTAAGCACAGAAAAGAGGCTGAAAAAAGCAGGTGGGTCCTGGTCTCTGGCAGCCTTGAATGCCAGGCTAAAGACTTTGGACTTGATTCTGTGGACAGATACCCTATGGTGAGGCAGTACAGCTGAGTAGCTAAAAGTGCTGGACTGGGACTGGCCTGCCTTCAAACCTTGGCTCTCCCATACCATTTGAGCCTGTTTCCCATATGGACTGGTGTTAATAATAGTCGCCGCTGCATTAATCTAATGGGAGGAAGGTACAAATAAGATAAAGTATGTAAAGTACAGTGCCCAGCTCATAATAAGCACTTAATAGCTATTAGCTATTATTATTATTATTATGGATAGGGGAGTGTGTCACTGGAAGATTTTAAACAGGAGAAGGACATAATCTTATTTCTGGGTCAGGTAGAGGTCAGATTAGAAGGTGTGAAACTGAAAAATGAGGGCAGGGGGATGAGGAAGGAAGTTACTACCCCAGTCCAGATGAGAACCTATGAGGCCTGAAATAGGGACACGGCAGAGGAGACAGGGAACAGGAGATGCAATTGGAATTTTACTGTAGGTCAAGATTTGTTAACCAACCGGAAATGTGGGGGAAGGGGGGAGAGAGAGAAAGCAGATTAGGGCGGCTCTTCCACTGACTGTTTGGATTACCATGGAGCAAGTGGCTTCCACTCTTCTGGCCTCAGTTTCCTGATCTGTAAAAGGAAGATAATAATCCCTGTACTGCCATCCTGGCAGGGCTGCTGTGAGCATCAAACGGGAGGAAGCGTGGGAGGACACTTTGTAGTTAGGAAGGGCTGAGAAGGTGGGCAGCCGGCCTCTGGGTAGGGGGTTATTATCTCTGGCTACACGCCGACCCCTCCCACGCCGGCCAGGCCTAACGCACTGACTCCTGCCCCCAGGCCCTCGGAACCTCCACATGCTCCAGATCTCCTACTTTCTCAACCCCGATCAAGTGTGGCACCAGGGGAACGCATCGCTGGGGGGGCTGCAGACGCACATGCTGGAAGGCCCGGGCACCAACGTCACGATCCTCCAGCTGCAGCCCTTGCAGGACCCCGAGAGCTGGGCGCTCACAGAGAAGAGGCTGCAGCTCTACCTGAGCCACTTCTCCGGCTTCGTGCAGCTGGTGCACCGGGAGCGGCACGTGGCCTGTGAGTGGAGCGCACCCCGGGAGCCTGGCCTGGGCGGCGCTGGTCAGGGCAGGTGGCAGGCGTGGCCCGTGGGTGAGATATGACAGGGGCGGGCCTGTGGGGAAATGAGGTCAGGGAGGGGGTCTTGTGGATGGGCCTGGCACCGTGGGCCTGGTCTTGTGTGAGCGGGCTGCGGAGCCCAGCGGCGGCAGGGCGCCTACTTTTGCTGATTGCTGGGTGGGAGGTTGAGGCTGGAGAGGAGTGGGTGTCCTAGTTGACGGGCCCTCTGTCAGGCTCTCTTCCTGCTGGCGTGATCTCGGGGTAGATTGTTTTGGAAGGCCCTGTCCCTGATTCTCCCTGAACCCTGAAAGTTCACTTCCCCCTGGTGGATATCCCCGCACACCTAGCAGCCTCTCCACACACCCCCCTGACTCTGAACCCCATCCACAGTTCCTCTGACCATTCGCTGCTTCCTGGGCTGTGAACTGCCTCCTGAGAGCTCTCAAGCCCATGTCTTCTTCGAAGTGGCTGTGAATGGAAGCTCCTTTGTGAGTTTCCAACCAAAGACAGCCTCATGGGTGGCAGGGTCCCAGGCACCCTCCAAAGTGGTCACCTACACCCTGCAGAAGCTCAACACCTTCAATCAGACGAGCTATGAACTGCTGGAATTCCTGCAGGACACCTGTGTGCAGTATGTGCAGGAACACCTCGCCGTGAAGAACTTGAAAGGTATGACGGGATTGGAGAGGGGCCTGTGTTGGGTGGGTTCCAAGCAAATGGATGGATACCTTGAGCAATAGGAGGCCCAGGACTTGGGGTTTGGGTCAGAGTACACACAGCTGAAGTCAGTTGGTGAATTAGTCTCCTTCCTTTGGGGCTGAAATCCCTTGAGGTTTGACTCAAACCATGGACTTCTTGGGGGTATGTTCTTCAGGCTAACTCTTTGCATATTCTACAGGGAGCCAAACAGGCCGCTCCTACACTTCGCTGGTCCTAGGCGTCCTGGTGGGCAGTTTCATCATCGCTGGTGTGGCTGTAGGCATCTTCCTGTGCACAGGTGGACGGCGGTGTTAATTACTCTCCAGCCGCCTCTGAAAAAGGGCTGGACCGATGGGGGCTGGCAAAGGAAGATCGCAGCTCACTGCAAAACCAGACTCCCCATCTGGGACATTATATACCAGCACATTTGGAGTGGCAACTCCTTTCTTCTCCCAGATCTGTCCACCAAGAGTTTGGGGGAAGGGAGGTGAGGAAGCTAGGTAGACAGAGTACTTGGTTTGCTAAGAACCTAAGAACTTGCACGCTTTGCTGAATTGGTCTGAGAAGTGAATGCTTATCTCTTTGTGGAAAACAGATGATGGAGTTGGGGCAGGGGAATCTATGGCCTTCTGTCCAAAGACAGAATCACCTGAGGCATTCAAAACACATAACCAAATAAAACAAGTCATCCACAACCAAAATAAACAATTCAGTGCTTCCAGGTGTGTCCGACTTGGGAAGGGATACTGGTAAAAGAGAGGTAGAAAGAAATAACCAGAGAAATGATGGAAGTGTAAAATCCAAGTCATATGGGGGCCAGGAGTTATTAATCAATTAACAATAATAATAAATTCCTTACTTATGTATAAGGCATTGTTATTTCCTCTACTTTGTAAAACTTCTGGAAAAGTAGACTATACCCTTTATTTCTCATCTCCTCTTCACTCTTCAACCCACTGCAGTGTGACTTCTCTAGAAACTGCTCTAAGATCATCAATGACTGCTAATTGTGAAACCTTCATCTTCTATGATATCTGCAACATATCACTTTGTGGACTAGAACTCTCTTTTTACTCCAACTTCTGTGATGCTATACTTCTAATTTTTAGAAACTATTCTGGCCCCTCAGTCAATCCCTTTGCCTATGTCATCTTATTAAATTCACCTTGGAAATGTTGACTTCCTTAGAATTCCGTTTTTTGGCTTCTTTTGTTCCCCTTTAAACTGTACCCTTTCTGGGTGACCTACTAACTTCCATGGCTTCAAATGCCGTCTATCTTTGGTGATTTCCAAGGGGAAGCAATAGAATCTTGTTTTTAAAAGCATCAGACAGACTCAAGTTTTACTTCTTTGAGCCAGGCATTTAACTTCTTCAAGTCTCAGTTTCTTCATAAGCAAAAGGTATAATAAAATATATAAAAAGGGTATAATAAAAAGAACACCTACCTCATAGAGGCATTATGAGTATTAAATAAGATAATATATATAATATAATATATGCATACTCAATAAATATAGCACTTGCTGCTGACCTCCAGACTCCCCCATTTGCATTGATTCTTGAAAATCATCTCTATCTTAATGTTTTGCAGACATTTCAGAGTCAAGATGTTCAAAATTACATTCCTTATCTTTCTCCCCAAATCTGTCCTCTCTCTTGTGTTGTTTAGTATCAGTTAAACAGAATTACCATCAAATCATATCAATATAGAGACCTCAGTGTTAATGTTTATTTACTCCCTCTTCATCCCCACCTACAAAGTACGATATCTATAGAATCCATTCCCTCCTATCCACTCCATTGCTTTTGTTCAAGATATCATAATTAATCTATTTTTCTGTGCCACCCAGTTCTATCTTCAAAGAAAGACTTGCTGTTGAGCTACAGGGAGTACAGCCAACAGATAACCTCTAGCTGCTTCAGTTCCTTCAGTGTCCGCCTCACCTGCCAGGAACAGTCCTGAACAAGGTCACGCTCATCCTGGGGCTGTCTTCATCCAGTGACTGAGCAAAGCAGGAGTATAAACATTCACCATGCTGGCCCACTGCAGGGCAATTCTGATGAGCAATATTCACTCCAGAGCTCCTTGCCAGGTTGGCTAGGTCTTTGTCAGATCTACATTGCAGTTTGACTTCTCCCTCTACTCAATCCCTCTTTCCTCCCCCCAGTTAATATCTTGCACCTCAAACTCTGTCTCAGCATCTGCTTCCAGAAAACCCGACCTATGACTGACAATCTGTCTCTCTCTCCAAATTGAGAGCTTTTCTCAGTCTTTTGTCTGGACCATGGCAACGGCCTCCTCCTAATTGTTCTCCTAGCCTCTAATTTCTCTGAGTTCTAATTCATCCTCATCTAATACATGGCAATAAAAAAAATAGATCTGATCATGTCATTGTTCTGTTTTTTAAGTTTCCCATCTTACTGAGCTAAATTCAGAATCCTCAAAATGACAGAATACAACAGTAGTAACACAGAAGTTTACAAAGAGAAAAGTGAAAGACCCCTGCTTTCTCCTCCGCACTAAACCCTTACCCCAAAGGGTTGCCAAGATTCTTAGTTGCAAGCAATAGAAAGCAATTTTGCCAACATAAGGGGGAAATAAATATATGGGAAGGTTATCAAATAATCCTCAGAGGTGATGAGAAGCTCAGCTAATCATGCTCAGAAAATAGATCCGGGGATCACAGCCAAAGTCATAACACAGGAATGGTCTAGTTAAGGATACCACAGCTGGAACCACCATCTCCATCACCACTGCATGCCGCCATCTTAAATGAATTCTACCCTTTCCCGTGTCTTTACACTATTTGTTCAAGATTGAAAGTCCTGGTAGGGGCATCCAAAAGACCAAATCTAGCTCATTTGCCTTTGCCTTAGCTGCAAGGGGGGAGAAAGGAAACCTTTAGGTATCTTTGGCTTCTCTTGTGGGAGGTGGGACCCTGTCTCCCATTAAGATTCACACAGAGAAAGAGGTTTCAGATGTTGAGAAACCAAAACGAAAAACAAAACCCTAAAAATATTCACTATATCTCTTACTATCAATTTATTTACTCATTCAGTAAACATTTATCAGTAACTTCAATGTACAAGGTATTATTCCATGTACATTGGAAGTACAAAATGATTAAAACAGGTCCTTCTCGAGGAGCTCATTATTTACTGGGGAAAGTAAAACATATACAAATGAGAATAATACAAGACAGGATATCCTAAAAAGTGAAAGAAACATATAAATAAAAATGTTGTGTTGTGATTTACTGTCGTAGCTATCATTTACATATTGCTTTATCGTTCTTCGAATGCTTTAATTTGCATTTATCATTTAGTGCTCGCTGAGATCTTCTAACATAGGTGTTCTCCTCATTTCAGATTAGGAAACATGATTAGTGAAGATAGTAAACAAAACAAAGTAAGTGGCAGAGCCAGGATTCAAACCCATGCCTTTGTGTCCTAGAATTTATGCTTTTTCTCCTCTACTAAAACTAAGAGAATCAGAGGAATCTGAGGGGGAAATGGGATTTGTGGATGGGTAAGCTGTAACCATGCCCAGATAGGAAACATAGAAGAGCTTAAGTAATGGCACAGAGGTAGGAAAAAGCAGAGTAAATTTTAGGAAGGATAACTAGCCCCATGTGATTGGACAATAGAGGAATGGTGGGAAATGAGACTGGAAAGTAAGCTGGAGTTTCAGTACATTGGACCTCTAGAGCCCCGTGAAGGAGTGTGTTCTTTACATGGTAAAAAAAAAAAAAAACTAGGAAATTTTTGAAGGTTGGTGGACAGAAAGCTGCTGAACTCTTCTTTCCCCTTTCAGCTGCATTGTAAAAATGTAAAAATGGGGCTTCAAACAGGTTGAGACCTACCCTCTCTCAAGGAGAGGATGGAAAGAAGCCAGTCTGGAGAAGAGTGAAATCTTGGAGTGTGAGCCAGATGTACTCAGGCTCTGAGAATTATGCCCTTTCTTCTTTTTTTTTTTAAAGATTGGCACCTGAGCTAACAACTGTTACCAATCTTCTTTTCTTTTCTGCTTTTTTTTTTCTCCCCAAATCCCCCCCAGCACATAGTTGTGTAGCTTTTTTAGTTGTAGGTCCTTCTAGTTGTGGCACATGGGATGTCGCCTCAACGTGACCTGAGAAGTGGTGCCATGTCTGCGCCCAGGATCTGAACCAGCAAAACCCTGGGCCGCGGGAAGCAGAGCGCACGAAATTAACCACTCAGCCACAGGGCGGTCCCCACGCCCTTTCATCAGTGCTGCCACTGCGATAGTTCAGGCCCTCACCAGCTCTAACCTGACTACTAGAATCAGGTCTTACTCATTTTTAGTTGCCATCAGAATGCTGTTTCTAAAACATGCCAATCTTTTGCTCAGAAGGCATTAGTTCTTCCACTGTCCATAGGACAAAATCCAAACTGCTTACTGTGGAGTTCAAGACCCTCCACAATCCAGCGCCAGACTGTCTTTCCTCTAGCTTCATCTTCAACTCCTCTGTCTTAGTGCGTTCAGGCCGACATGACAAAAATAGCATAGACTGGGTGGCTTAAACAACAAACATTGATTTCTCACAGTTCTGGAGGCTGGGAATTCCAAGTTCAAGGTGCTGGCATATTTAGTGTCTGCTGAGAAGAGTCCTAATCCCATTTATGAGTGTTCTACTCTCATGACCTAATTGCCTCCCACAGGCTGCACCTCCAGATACTGTCACATAGGAGATTCGGCTTCAACATATGAATGGGGGAGGGGACAAACATTCAGTCTATAGTACCTCCTCCTCTCTTTTCTCTTTTTTTTTTTAAAGATTTTATTTTTTCCTTTTTCTCCCCAAAGCCGCCCAGTACATAGTTGTATATTCTTCGTTGTGAGTCCTTCTAGTTGTGGCATGTGGGACGCTGCTTCAGCGTGGTTTGATGAGCAGTGCCATGTCTGCGCCCAGGATTCGAACCAACGAAACACTGGGCCGCCTGCAGCGGAGCGCGTGAACTTAACCACTTGGCCACAGGGCCAGCCCCATCCTTTTTTTTTTTTTTTTTTTTTTTTGAGGATGATTAGCCCTGAGCTAACATCTGCCGCCAATCCTCCTCTTTTTGCTGAGGAAGCCTGGCTCTGAGCTCACATCCTTGCCCATCTTCCTCTACTTTATATGTGGGACGCCTACCATAGCATGGCTTGCCAAGTGGTGCCATGTCTGTACCTGGGATCTGAACTGGCAAACCCCGGGCCGCTGAAGCAAAACGTGCGCACTTAACCACTGCACCACCAGGCCAGCCCTGCCCTCCTCCTCTCTCAATCTACCTTTTAGCCCCTCCAAACCACTGCCGTTTTCTCAAAATACCCTGTCCTTTCTGGTCATGCCATTTCATGTCATATTCTTTTCTCTCCCTAGCAAACTCCTATTCATCTTTTGAAACCTAGCTCAAATGTCCTCTGTGAAGCTATCCATGATTCTCCTATACGTAGTTATTTATTCTCTCCTCTGTACTCCCAAAGCATGTTTTACAATCCTTATTAGAACACTGTCACCTTGTAGTGTAATAATTTCTGTCTTCTATTCTGGAATGTGAGCTCTTCGAAAGGTAAAAATTGTATCACCTAATCCAGGACCAGTACAAAGTAGCCGCTTGATATAATTGGAATGAATTAATATTGTGGGCATTGCCCAGGCATCCTCCTTCCTATGCTAAGTTCAGTAGTAGGTATTCAACAAATATGTTTGACAAAATGAATTAGTATTTGAAGGAATGAATGTGGCCTGAATTGTAGTTTTGACTCTGCTATTGTCTAGCTGTGTGATTTGTACAGTCACTTCACCTCACTGATTCTGTTTTCTCATCTATAAAATGAGAAAAGAAATCTATGGCCTGCTTATTTTATATTGCTGTTATAAGGATAACAAAAGACAATGGATATGAAAGCAATTTAACCACTGCAAAGCACTGTACATGTATAAGAGGTTATTGTTATTATTAAAAAGCAATAGCTAGGGCTGGCCTGGTGACGTAGTGGTTAGGTTTGCATGCTCTGCTTTGGCAGCACAGGGTTTGCGGGTTCAGATCCCAGGTGCAGACCTACACACTGCTCATCAAGCCATAATGTGGCAGCATTCCACGCACAAAACAGAGGAAGACTGGCACAGATGTTAGCTCAGGGACAGTCTTCCTCAAACAAAATGAGGAAGATTGGTATCAGATGTTAACTCAGGGTCAATCTTTCAAAAAAACAAAAAGAAGGGAAAACAATAAGACAGCTGGAGTGGCTAAACAAATATCAGACAAATTCGACTTTAAGACAAAAAGAGTTATGAGATAATGAAGGACATTTTATAATGAGGAAAGGGTCAATCCATCAGGAAACTGTAACAATTATAAACATATATGACCTAACAACGAAGCCTAAAAAATACATAAAGCGAAAGTGACACAATTGAAGAGAGAAATACGCAATTCAGCAATACTAGCTGGAGACTTCAATAGCCCATTTTTGATAATGGCAGAAAATCAATAATGACACAGAAGACTCAAACAACACTATCAACCAACTAGACCTAATACACATCTATGGAACACTCCATCCAACAACAGCAGAATGCATAAGCTTCCTAAGCACACCTGCACCTTTTTCAAGGACAGATCATATGTTAGGCCATGAAACAAGTCTCGGTAACTTAAAAGGAAATCATTTAAGGCATGTTCTCTGACCACAGTAGAATTAAATTAGAAATCAACAACGGAGGAAATTTGGAAAATTCACAAATATGTGTGTAAACAACACATTCCTAAATAAACAATAGGTCAAAGAAAAAAAATCACTAGGTAAATTAGAAAGTCCCTTGAGGTGAATGAAAACAAAAACACAACATATCAAAACTTATAGGATATAGCTAGATTAGTTAGAGATAGGGGAAAATATAGCTGTAACTGCCTATATTAAAAAAGAAGAAATATCTCAAACCAGTAACCTAACTTTCCACCTAAAGAAGCTAGAAAAAGAGGAGCAATCTAAATGCAAATCAAGCAGAAGGGAAGTGATAAGGATTACAGCAGGCAAATGAAATAGAGACTAGAAAAACAATAAAGAAAATCATCAAAACCAAAAGTTGGTTCTTCAAAAAGATCAACAAAATCGACAAAACTTTAGCTAGACTTATCAAGAAAAAAGAGAGAAGGTCAAATTACAAAAATTATTACAGAAATAAAAATGATTATAAGGAATACTATAAACAACTGTATGCCAACAAATTAGATAACTTGGATGAAATGGACAAATTCCTAGAAAGACACAAATCAGAAGAAATAGAAAATCTAAATAGACCTATAACAAGTAAAGAAATTGAATTAGTAATTTTAAAACTTCCCACAGACACATGTAAAAGAATGAAAATAGACCATTCTCTTACACTATTCACAAAAATAAACTCAAAATGGATCAAAGACTTAAAGGTAATACCTGAAACCATAAGACTTCTAGAAGAAAATATACGCAGTACACTCTTTGACATCAGTCTTAAAAGGATCTTTTCGGACACCATGTCTCCTTGGACAAGGGAAACAATAGAAAGAATAAACAAGTGGGATTTCATCAGACTAAAGAGCTTCTACAAGGTAAGAGAAAACAGGATTGAAATGAAAAGACAACCCACCAACTGGGAAAAAATATTTGCAAATCATATATCTGACAAAGGGTTAATCTCCATAATATATAAAGAACTCACACAACTCAACAACAAAAAATCAAACAACTTGATCAAAAAATGGGCAGGGGATATGAACAGACATTTCTCCAAAGAAGACATATGGATGGCCAATAGGCACATGAAAAGATGCTCACCATCACTGATCATCAGGGAAATGCAAATCAAAACTACACTAAGATATCACCTTACACCCGTTAGAATGGCTCTAATAACCAAGACAAAAAATAACAAATGTTGGAAAGGGTATGGAGAAAAAGGGACCCTCATACACTGCTGGTGGAAATGCAAACTGGTGCAGCCACTATGGAACACAGTATGGAGATTTCTCAAAAAATTAAAAATAGAAATACCATATGACCCAGCCATCCCACTACTGAGTATCTATCCAAAGAACTTGAAATCAGCAATTCAAAGAGACTCATGTACCCCTATGTTCACTGTAGCCTTATTCACAATAGCCAACACATGGAAGCAACCTAAGTGCCCATTGACTGATGACTGGATAAAGAAGATATGGTATATACATACAATGGAATACTAACTACTCAGCCATAAAAATGATAAAATCATCCCATTCACAACAACATGGATGGACCTCTAGGGTATTATGTTAAGCAAAATAAGCCAGTTAGAGAAAGACAAACTCTGTATGATTCCACTCATATGTGGAAGATAAACAAACACATGGACAAAGAGAACACATTAGTGGTTACCAGGGGAAGAGGAGTCGGGGATGCGCACAAAGGGTGAAGGGGTACACCTGTAAGAGACTGACAAATAATAAGGTACAACTGAAGTTTCACAATGTTGTAAACTATCATAACCTCAATAAAAAAAATAAATAATTTTTTTTTTTTAATTTTTAAGTGAAAAAAAATGCTTCCCACCAAGAAAAGCCTAGACCCAAATTACTTCACTGGTGAACTCCACTTCATTTAAAGAAGAATTAACATCAATTCTTGATAAACTCTTTCAAAAAAGGGAAGAGGAATGAATGCTTTCCAGGTCATTCTATGAAGTTAGTATTACCAGATAGCAACATCACAAGACAACTACAATGATCTCTTGTGAATATTGTTGGGGATTGGAATTGGCCACCCCAAAATGTGTCTCTCTGGCGTGAGGATTATTTTGGTCTGGTTACTTTTAAAAACTCCAGACATGAGAGAAACTCTGGAATGTAGAATTTGCTTACCCTTTGTAAGTGATATTTACATTTATAAGGGAAATCTCCATCTGTAAGAGTGTCTCCCTCTCTGTACCAGGAAGAAGGGGGGATGACCTTGTGTCTAAAAACTCTTATCAATGTGGAAGGCAAAGATTTAAATCTACATAATAACCTTACTCTTGTTTACTGTGCTTTTCTGGTAATCTCTCATAACTGACTCCCCCCACCCACCCTCAACATCCTCCTTTGCCTTTAGCTGAGGATAGTATTTAAGATAAGAAGCTCCACCATTTTGATGAGTTGCTTGGTTTTCCTGAGTCTCTCCCACGTATACATGTTATAAAGCTTTGTATAATTTTCTCCTGTTATTCTGTCTCATATGAATTTAATTCGTATCCCAGCCAGAAGGACCTAGAGTGGGTAGAGGAAATGTCTTCCTCCCCGACAATATAGACTCAAAATCCTCAACAAAATACTAGCAAATTGAATCCAGCAACATATAAAAAGGATTATACATCATGATCAAGTGAGATTTATCCCAGGGAGGCAAAGTTGGTTCAATATATGAAAATCAATCAATGTAATACAATATATCAATAAAATAAAGGACAAAATCCACATAATCATCTCAATAGATACAGAAAAAGCATTTGATAAAATCCAACACCCTGTCCTGATAAAAACACTCAACAGACTAGGAATAGAAGGAACTTGTTCAGCCTGATAAAGGTTATATACAAAAAAATAAAATCCCAGCTAATAATACACTTAATTATGAAAGACTGAAACTTTCTCCCTAAAATCAGAAACAAAACAAGGATTTCTGACCTTCCTACTTCTATTCAACATTATATTATAGATTCCAGCCTGAGCAATGAGGAAACAAAAAGGAATAAAAGGCATCTGGATTGGAAAGAAGGAAGTAGAAGTAAATCTATTCAGAAATGACATGATCTTATATATAGAAAATCCTAAGGAATCTACCAAAAAAACTGTTAGAGCTAATAAACAAGTTTAGCAAGGTTGCAGGATACAAGATCACTATATAAAAATCAGTTGTATTTCTATGCACTAGCAATAAACAGTCCAATAATGAAATTAAGAAGAGATCTCCATTTACAATAGCATGAAAAAAATAAATTTAACAAAAGAAGTGAAAGATGCTTACACTGAAAACTATAAATCCTTATTGAGAGAAATTAAAGAAGGGCTAAATAAGTGGAAAAAATCCTGTATTCATTGATCCAAGACTTAATACGTTAAGACAGCAAAGCTCCCCAAACTAATCTACAGATTCAATGCAATCCCCATGAACATCCCAGCTGCCCTTTTTGCAGAGATTGATAAGCTGATCCTAAAATTCATATGGAAGCACAAGGGACCCAGAATACCTCCCAAAAAACCTTTGGAAAAAAGTTGAGGGGCTGGCCCTGTGGCCGAGTGGTTAAGTTCCTCATGCTCTGCTTCAGTGGCCCAGGGTTTCACCGGTTTGGATCCTGGGCATGGACATGGCACCGCTCATCAAGCCATGCTGAGGTGGCATCCCACATGTCACAACTAGAGGGACCCATAACTGAAAATATGCAACTATGTACTGGGGGACTTTGGGGAGAAAAAGGAAAAATAAAATCTTAAAAAAAATTTGAGAACTCATACTTTTGGATTTTAAAACTTACTACAAAGCTATAGTGATCAATTCAGTGTTTTACTGACATAAGCACAGACATATAGATCAATGGAATAGGACTGAGACTCCAGAAATAAACTCTTACATTTGTGGTCAGTTTTCTACAGGATGCTAAGACAATTTAATGGGGAAGGAACAATCTTTTCAACAAATGGCGCTGGGACAACTGGATATCAACATACAAAAGCATGAAGGTGGAATCCCAAACTCACACTATACACACAAATTAACTCAAAATGTATCAAAGATCTAAATCTAAGATCTATAGCCATAAAACTCTTAGAAGAAAACATAGGTGTAAATATTGGCCTTAGATTAGGCAATGGTTTCTTAGATATAATACAAAAAAGCACATGCAACAAAAGAAAAAAAATAGATAAATTGGACTTCATTCATCAAAATAAAATACTTTTGTGCTTCACAGGACACTATCAATAAAGAGAAAAGATGCACAATTCTAAAAAATTTTTTAAAACATTGAATTGTGTACTTTAAATGGATGAATTTTATCATCTGTTAATTATATCTCAATAAAAATGTTACAAAATGGCTACAATAAAATAAACTTGAACATGAAAAAAGAAAGCAATAGCCACTTAAATCAGTGGGCAGCAATGAATGTTAACAATTGTTTAAAAAAAAGAGAGAGAGCACCTCTGAGTTAGGTGAGGGGAGGTTAATTCTCTCTTTGTGTTTCTCAATCCACAGTCTGATCAATCTTCCTCTAAATCCACAGGAGAATAAGGCGGTAGAATTATAAAATGTTAGAGCTTAATGCTCTTGTACTGATGATGAAACTGAAGCTGGGAGAGACTAAGCGGCTTGTCCGAGGTTCCACAGTTAGCTGGTATAAGAACCGGAACTAGAACTTGGGACTTCTGACTTCCGATCCTGAGCTATCGCTGCCACACCATGCTGTGAGAGGTGGCAGGAGTCATAGGTTGTAGAGGTCATGGGATTACTTGCAAGGATTTTCTGAAAGTTCATGTCCACATTCAAAAGCAGAAGAGGTAAAAAGTCAGGAAAACAGTGGCATGAGTAACTTTGACCTTCTAGGGAGAAGATATTATTCTCATTTCCAGGAGGTTCTATGCAGAGTGGAGAGTGAATAGAAGGTTCATCTGCCTGTGCTTACGCATGTGAATATTCGTTCATAGCTGTGTGACCTTGGATAAGTCAGTGCCCCTCTCTGAAAGGGAGTTTATAATTTCTAAGATACCTTCCAGCTATGATAACTAGGATTCTAAGTTCCTAAGTCCAGACAGCTGGCATTTGGGCAACTGTCAGAGTCCTGGAAGTCCCATTCTTCATCTCAGCACAATCTCAGAATGTTTGGCTTAGGCCTGTCCCCCGACAGCCAGACTATTGGAGGCCCATTTGGAGTTTACACAAAAAATAAACAAATCTGGAATAAATTTAAACAAGTGAGTCCCCAGCATATTCTGAAAGCCTCCTTCTGGGTGGCTTGGCTTATCGTATTCCCCTGCCTTTTAATTCAGTTCAACATGTATGTCTTGATTTTATGCCTCCTGCCAGGTGGTCTGAGGTTTAGGTTTCTGTACCCCATTCTTCCAATTCAGCCAACTGTTGCTGGGGCCTATTTGATGCAAAGCATTGTGCTAACTGCTCTCAGGGATGCAGAAATAAGTAAAATATGATCCCTGTCCAGGAGCTCATTGTTTAGAGGGAGAGGCACACAAAACAACTCATTTTAACACAGAAGGAATGAAACAGGTCCAAAGTAATTATAAGCTATGTACTCAGGGAAAGGGATCAGAGAAAGCTACACAGAGGCCATAGATATCATCTTTTCGATGTTCAACATCACTAATTATTAGGGAAATAGAAATCAAGACTATAATGAGATATCAACTCTCACCCATCAGAATGGCTGTAATTAACAAGACAAGAAATAACAAGTGTTGGAGAGGGTGTGGAGAAAAGGGAACGCTCATACACTGCTGGTGGGAGTGCAAACTGGTGCAGCCACCATGCAAAACAGTACGGAGATTCCTCAGAAAATTAAGAATAGTACTACCATATGATCCAGTTAATCCACCACTGGGTATTTATCCAAAGAATATGAAAGCATGAATGTGTCAAGACATATGGACCCCTATGTTCATCGCAGCATTATTCACAATAGCCAAGACTTGGAAGAAACCTAGGTACCATCAAGGGACAAACGTATAAAGAAGATGTAGTATATATACACAATGGAATACTACTTGGCCATAAACAAGGATGAAATCTTGCCATTTGTGACAATATGGATGAACCTTGAGGGTATTATGCTAAGCGAAATGAGGCAGAGTGAGAAAGTCAAATACTGTATGATCTCACTCATAAATAGAAGATAAAAACAACAACAACAAACAAACAAACACAGAGATTGGATTGATGGTTACTTGAGGGGAACCGAGGAGGGAGGAGGGCGAAGGGGGTGATTAGGCACATGTGTGTGGTGATGGATTAGGTTTTGGGTGGTGAACATGATGCAATCTACACAGAAATCGAAATATAATGAATGATGTACACCTGAAATTTATATAATGTTATAAACCAATGTTATCTCAGTTAAAAGAAAATAAACCCCTTTGGGACAAAAAAACAGATATCTTTTCATGAAGAAAGAGAATTTCACTAGATGAAGAGGGGAAAGATGTTTTTCCCTTCTCAGGCTAAGATCTTTGAGGGCAGAAATTAAATCTTATTTATCAACATTTTCCTGACACCCAGCATAATACCTAACACAAAGAAAGACCCTAACACATGTTTGTTCAGTGAATGACTAATGAGTAGAGTATGTACTGACATAGCAGCACAAAGGCAAAGAGGGTGAAAGTTCACCTTATGTTTGGGGAATGGCAAATAGTCTGATGTGGCTGGTGCAAACATAGCTTATGTAAGGAAATGTGATGGGAGATAAAATTGAGACATTTGGGTATCAGATTAAGAATGCCATGCTAGGAAGTAATACCTAATTCTATAAGCAGTAGTTAACTATTTCCTCCTCTAGGGAAATAATACCCTTGCTCATCTTTGTATCCTTAGTATCTAGGACAGTGCCAGGGAATTAGAAGACAGACAACAAGTGGCTGCCTGAATGAATGAATTGAAGATTTTTGATAAAGGAAGTTATTTCAGCCAATCTTCAGCTTACTTTATTAATAATAACCCCTCACTTTTATATACAAAACTTTATAGTTACAGAAACACTTTTATTCTATTATCTCATTAAAAATGTTGTTGATCCACCCAACAAATTAATTAGGAAAGAAGGGCAGATATTATTATTCTCATTTCCGGGAAGATGTTATTATTCTCATTTCCAGTGTGCAGAAATCAAAACTCTACTTCCTCCAACATCCCTTCTTATACCCGAAGGACTGGTGCATGAGTCTCTGCATGTGAGAGGCCTCTCCGGAGCAGCCTGAGCCTTGCTCCATGCTCACCATACTCCAGGCTTCTCCATAGCCCCCAGAGAGATCCAACTCTACAATGCAGGGATATTTTCCTGATTACTTAGTGGAGAGCCTGGTAAACAGTTCATCATACCCCTACACAGCAGAAACTTAATCAAATTCTTTACATATTTCTATTCTTTTGCCTAAGACTCCTCTCCCTAGCCATCAACTCATCTCTCTTCTTTCTCTTTCCTCTCACAGCCTCGCAGCCCCTTCCCGCCAAAACAAACAAAAGCAAAATCCTTTATTTTTTCAAGCCTGCAATTTTTCAGCATGTGTATTCCTTTCTGCAAAACAAAATTCCTGTCAGGGTTTTTTGTTTTTTGATTTCCTTAAGCATACCCCGTGGTGTCTCATTTCACCCAGTTACAGGTGGAAAGGGGATGAGATTTGGTCTGGAACTCTCGAGAAAAGATTAGTGAATAAGAAGTCACAGAAAAATAAGTGTTAGTTCAATATAACTGTCTAACAGAGCAATCCAATGATGGAGCTGGCTGCTTCACAAAGTAGTGAACTCCCCATTACTGGAGGTATTCAAGCAGGTCAGGGTCAAGTTCTTACCTCCAAAATCACATGTGATAGCCCTGCCTATTTTTGAAGACAGTGATCCTGTTCCCTCAAATCTTTCCACTAAGTTAAATATCTCAAGTTCCTTATGTAATGTCTTTTCAGCATCCCAGTATTGTTCTTCTGGACTTACCACAATTTGTTAACTTATCACGCATTTATTCAAAAAATATTTATTGAGTGTCTACTATGGTTCAGATACCATTTGGGGAGCTGTAAATATAGCAGTGAAAAACACAATGTCCCTGTACTCAGAGAACTTACTGTCTACTGCAAGAGACAGATAATAATCAAGTAAATTTTTTAAAATGTCAGTGATAATAAGTTCAAGGTAGAAAAATAAAGGAGGTGAGGGATAAAAATAAAGGGATAATGAGTGCAGGGGTTGGTGAGATGCTGTTTTATGCAGCACAGTCAGGGGAGGCCTCTAAATAAGATGACAGTGGAGCAGATTGCTGAAGGAAGTAAAAGGATGAGCTATGAGAGGCTATGGGCAGAACAGTCTAATCTAAGCAGACAGAACAGTGCAAAAGACCTGAGGAGTCAGCTTGGTTTATCTGATGAACAACAAGGAGGCCAGTTTATCTGGAGTGGTGTGGGCAAAGGGGAGAGAAGTAGCAGGAGGAAAGCCATGTAGGGCCTTGCAGGTCAATCATAACTACATTGATTTTTATTCTGAGTGAGAGGGGAAGCCATAGGAGACTTTTGAGAAGAGGAGTGACATGATCTGACTTTTGTTTGAAGAGTATCATTATGACTACAATGAGGGAAATAGAACTGAGGGGGCAAAGACACACTCAGGGAGCACCAAGGACACACACACTCCTGCTAGCAGGCTATTATAATAATGAGTGAAAAATGATGGTGGCATGGACCAGGGTGTTAGCAGGAGAGATGGTGAAAGTACTTTGATGTTGGACACATTATGAAGATAGAGCTGATAGAATTTGCTGACAGGTCAGATGGGGGTATGAGAGAAATAGAGGAATAAAAAATGACTCTGAGACATGCAACTTAAAGCCACGATATGATGCCACTACTTAGCCACCAGAATAGTTAAAAAGAAAATGACAGACTAGGAAAGGAGAGAGGGAAAGACAGTATTGGCGAGGATATAGAACTCTAATACACTACTGTGGGTAATGTGACTAATAGAACCACTTTGGAAAACTGATAATATCTACAAAAGCTGAATATATGCCCCTAGGTATATACCTAATGGAAATGCTTACATATATTCACTGAAAAACATATATATGTTTGGTCATAGCAGTATTATCTATAATAGTCCCAAACTGGAAACTACTCAAACACCCATCAAGAATAGAATGATTGAGGGGCCAGTCTGGTGGCATAGTGGTTAAGTTCACCAGCTCCACTTCGGTGGCCCGGAGTTTGTAGGTTCAGATCTCAGGCGCAGACCTAGCACCACTTGTCAAGCCATGCTGTGGTGGCATCCCACATAAAATAGAGGAAGATTGGCACAGATGTTAGCTCAGTGACAATCTTCCTCACACACACACACACACACACACACACACACACACAAAGAATAGAATGATTGAACAAATTATACTATATTTACATAATAGAATATACAGCAATGAGAATGGACAAACTTAAATTGCATTTTTAATATGAATTAATCTCACAAATTAATTAATGTTGAGCAAAGAAAGCAAGACACAAAAAAGTGTATACTATATGGTTCCGTTTACATAAATTTCAAAGATACACAGAACTAACCTATGGTGTTGTAGGAAGTCAGGATATTGGTTCTCCTTGGGGAGCTAGTGATTAGAAGGGAGACATGAGGGCTTCTGGGGTAATGGTCTGCTTCTTGATCCAAGTGTTGACCATATAAATGTGCTCACTTTGTGAAAATTCATTGAGTCATACACTTATAATTTGTGCACTGTTCTGTACCGGTATCATGTTTCAATAAAGTTTACATTAAAAAGGAATGACTCTGAGCTTTTTGGTCTGGACAACTGGCAGCTAAAGTTGTCAGTTATCGAAAGGGGGAAGCTACAGGGGAAGCAGGTTTGGGTGGGAAATAATATGTACATCAGTTTTGCACATATTAAGTTTGATACTTAAAAAGATACATATTAGTATCTTATTGATACTTATTAGTATTTCCATCCAAGTGGAAATGCTGATAGACAGTTGGTACACAAGTCTGAAGTACAGAGAAGTCTAGGCTGGAGACCTAAATCTGGGAGCTCACTCTATAGATGGTACACAAATCCAGGGAGCTGAATGGGATCACCTATAGTGTAGACAGAGAACACACCTGAGGACTAAACCCTGGGGTATTCCAACATCTACGGATTAGAGATTGAGGAGAAACCAGCAAAGAAAACCAAGAAGTTGCCAGTGAGCTATGAAGAGAACTGAGAGAGTGGCATCTCAGAAGCCAGGTGAAGAAAGTTTCCAAGAGGCAAGTGATCAGCTGCAACAGATGCTCATGGTAGGTGGAGTCAGGGAAGGAGTGAGAACTGATACTTGATGGACGTCACTGGGGACCTTGATAAGAGCAGCTTTGGTGCTGTAGTGGGGACAAAAGCCTAACTGGAGTGGGATTAAGAAAGAATGTGGAGAAACTAATTTGAGACAATGAGTATAAATAACTCTTTTGAGGAGTTTGGCTTGCCTTATAGGGGAGCAGAGAAGTAGGGTATAAAATAGAGTATTAATTAAGATATTAAGGGAAGTGTGAGATTAAATATCTAAAGGGGGTGATGGGGTTAAGAGGTTTTTTTTCTTTTAAGAAGGTAGATAATATGGCATGTTTGTACACTTAAAGGAATAATCAATAGGGAGGGAAAATTTGATGATGCAGGAAAAAAAGAGGACAGTTCCCAAAGTGATGTCCTTGAGGAGGCGAGAGAGGATGGAATCTAAGGCACAAGTGGAGAAGCTGACTTAGCTGGGAGCATGGACAGTCCATTCATAGTAGCTGCAAGGGAGACAGCATATGGGTAGAGATGCAAACAGGTGAGTAGATGTGGAAACTATCTTCTAATGGTTTCTGTTTTCTCAGAGAATTAGGAAGCATGATTTTCAGCTGAGAGGAAGAGGGACATGATGGTGATGGTTTGGAAAGAGAGGTGTGAAATAGTCATCTTGGAGATAGGGAGAGTGAAAGTGAGTCTCAGACCTGGACAATGGTTCTGTAGGTAGCAGTGGATAAGTGCGTCATATTTTCCCAATGAAACTATTACTTTCTGGGTTTTGTGTACAGTATTTTCTTTCCATCAGTACAGCTGAACATGTCATTAACCAAAATATCTGTTTTTTACTTCTGGTGCTGGCAAGATAGAGTAAACCCCAGCCAGCCCTGATGGCCTAGTGGTTAAAGTTCTGTGCACTCTGCTTCAGCGGCCTGAGTTCAATTCTGGGCATGGAACCATGCCACTCGCCTGTCAGTAGCCATGCTGTGGTGGCAGCTCACACAGAAGAATGAGAAGACAACTACACACAACATACACAACTATACACAACTATGTACTGGGGCTGTGGGGTGGGGGAAAAGGAAAAAAGAAGGAGGATGGCAACATCCTTGGTAACAGATGTTAGTTTAAGGCAAAACTTCCAAAAAAAAAAACACATTTAAAAAAAATGAATAGAGTAAACCCATTATAGCCTCTCTCTCTCACTGATTGCAACTAAAATGTCTGACCAAAATACAAAACAAAACAAAAACTACCTAAGACTCTGAAAAGTTAACAACAGCAGGCAGATTGGGAGGCATGTCAAAACTTGAAGAATACCCACTATGGCAGTGGTGAATTTCCTGGTGATGTTTTTTTCTCCTCTATCCCCTGCCTTTCACCCAAGGGTGTGCCAAATCTGGGAACTGTGCAATAGGTGCAGACAACAAACGCTAAGAAAACCCCATCTTTCTGTCCCGAGGATTGGAAAAAGAGGCCCTTGTGAGCTGGAGAGTGTGAGAGAATGCCTATTTTTTTTCTCTCCCTGTCCTGACCCAAGGCCACCCCCAATTGTGGAACTGCATTGCCGTCGGGGGTGGTGTTTCAGCACGGTTACCGAAAACTCTCTCTCTAAATAGAGGAACTGGAAAAGGGGGCCACAAGAGAGAACACTGAGGTCCATCACAGGACGAGAGGGGAAGGGAGGGGAGCCTTTACTGTGGTTTCTGAGGAAAGAGATAGGCCAGACAGTGTAAACAGGATTGACTAGTTTGAATAATTTCAGAGGCTCTGAGATGTGGGGGGCCTGAGGTGATTAGGGCAGTGGAATAGAGACCCAGATGTCATTGGGAGGTAGGGGCTCAGGACTTGTTAATTTGCACATGAAAGGGACAAAGGCAGGAGAGTCATTTCCTATCTCTAGGACTTGGCTGAGCCCGGAGGAGCAGTCCTCCCTGGTCAGCAAGGCCCCAAATGTCAAAGCACCAAATATAGAAACTAGAAAATGTGATTAATATAGTAGAGATTGTGAAGTGAAGCCCCCTTTTTTTCTCCCTTTCTCTTTTCTCTTGCCACTTCACTCCAGAGGTGGGCTAAGTCACATGGAACTGTGTGACAGCATGAAAGGCTAAATCTCTAAGAGAACCCTATCTTTCTAGACAGAGGGATCAGAAAAAGGGGCCTGTGGGAGACAAAGAATACGGGAGAAATCCCAGGGAGAAGAGAGCTGTGTGTAAACCAACAGAGATCCTGGGCCTGTCCCCAAGTTGCAGAACACACCCCTAGAAGTTCAGTACGAGCTTTGGGAACTGAACTATAACAGAAACCACCACCTGAGTCCCAGACTAACCCCTAAGTGGCACATGAGAGGGTCAAATCCAAACAGCAGAGAAAACTCTGAAAATGAACCGATATTGGAACCACGACCCACAGAAGGTGAGACAGAACTTGTAGTCCGAACCTGATTGAGTTGATTGCCTGCTGAGATAAAAATAGTCAACACCCAGAGGAACTTAACAGGACTCAGAGTCTCACAATATAATATTCAAGATGGCCAGGATACAATCCAAAACTACCTAACATACCAAGAACCAGAAAAATCTAATCATCTTCAAGGGAAAGGAAAAAAACCAGATGCTAATCCTAAAATGACCCAGATGCTGGAATTATCTGACAAAGACTTTAAAGCAGATATTATAACCATCTTCCATGAGGTAAAAGTAACCACCATTAAAATGAATGGAGAGGAGGAAGTTCTCAGCAGAGAAACAGAAATTATAAAAAAAGAACCAAATGGAAATTATATGAAGTAAAAACATTGACTGGAGGGGCTGTTAATAAAATGGAGATGACAGAGGAGTGAATCAGTGAACTTGAGAAAGACCAGTAACAATTATTCAGTATGAAGATCACAGAGGAAAAAAAGCTTTTAAAAATAAACAGAGTTTGAGGCAGCCTTGATGGCCCCGTGGTTAAAGTTCAGCGTGCTCTGCTTTGGCAGCCCGAGCCCAGTTTCCAGGCATGGAACCACACCACTCATCTGTCAGTAGCCATGCTGTGATGGCAGCTCACACAGAAGAACCAGAAGGACTTACAACTAAAACGTACAACTGTGTACTGGGGCTTTGGGGAGGAGAAAAAAAAAAAGGAGAGGAAGATTGGCAACAGATGTTAGTTCAGAGAGAATTTTTCCCAGCAAATAACATAAAATAAAATAAATAAACAGAGTTTCAGGACCTGTGGGACAATAGTAAAGAAAATTGAATTTCTAGTTTAAAACCTTCCAATGAAGAAAATTCCAGGCCCAGATGGTTTCACTGGCAAATTCTGCCAAACATTTAAACAGGAAATAATACCAATTCCACATAATCTCTTCCAGAAAATAGAAAAGGAGGGACAATTTGCAACTCATTTTATGAGGTCACCATTATCCTGATACCAAAATGAAGAAAAGACATTACAAGAAAACTACAGACCAATATTCCACATGAAAATAGACCCAAAAATCTTCAATAAACTATTAGCAAGTAGAATCCAGAAACATATGAAAAAGATAATACTTCACTACCAAGTGGGGATTATCCCAGGTAATTCAATGCTGGTGCAACATTTAAAAAAAAATCAATGAATGTAATTCACCATATTGACAGACTAAATAAGAAAAAACAGGCAATCTCAATTGACGAAGAAAATACATTATGGAATTTAACATCTGTTCATAATAAAATCTCTTAGCAAACTAGGAACAGAAGGAAACTTTCCTAACCTAAAAAAACGGCATCTACAAAAAGCACATTATACTTAATGAGGAAACACTAAATGTTTTCTCCCTAAACTGGGAACATAGCAAGGATGTTCACTCTTGCCACTCCTATTCAACATCATCCAGAAATTTCTAACCAATGTAATAAGGCAAGGAAAAAAAACTATATGGATTGGAAAGGAAGAAATGAAACTGCCTCTATTAGTAGCCGACATGATTGTCTATGTAAAAAAATTCTATAAAATCTACAAAAAAATTCCTAGAACTAATTAATGAATTTGGCAAAATCACAGGATACAAAGTCATAACATAAAAAGCAATTGCATTTCTTTTTATTTTTTTTTTCCTTTTTCTCCCCAAAGCCCCCCCCCCGAACATAGTTGTATATTCTTCGTTGTGGGTTCTTCTAGTTGGGGCATGTGGGACGCTGCCTCAGCGTGGTTTGATGAGCAGTGTCATGTCTGCGCCCAGGATTCGAACCAACGAAACACTGGGCTGCCTGCAGCGGAGCGCGTGAACTTAACCACTCGGCCACGGGGCCAGCCCTGCAATTGCATTTCTATATACTGGCAACAAGCTTGGAAAACAAAATTAAATAAACAATATTATTTACAATTGCACCAAAATAATGAAATACTTAGGGATAAATATAACAAAATGTATGATGGATCTTTATGCTGAAAACTATAACACTGGTGAAGGAAATGAAAGATGACCTAAACAAATGGAGCAATGTAACATGATCACTGATTGGAAGGCTCAATTCTGTTAAGATGTCAATTCCCACCAAATTGATGTATAGATTCAGTACAATCCCAATAAAAATCCTAGTGGTATTTTCTGTAGATATCAATATTTATATAGAAAGACAAAGGAACTAGAAAGCTAAAACAGAGCAGTGTTGGAGAACTCACCTTGTCTGATTTCAAGACTTACTATACCACTGCACTAATAAAGACTGTGGTATTGGCAAAAAGAGAGATGTGTGGATCAATAGAACAGAATGAGAGTCCAGAAATAGATTGACACAAATATGGCCAATTGATATTTTTACAAAAGTGCAAAGGCAATTCAATGGAGAAAGACTGTCTTTTCAACAAATGATGCTGGAAAAATTGGACATTCATATGCAAAATTTAAAACTTAATCTATACTTTACACTTTCCATTTAAAAAATTTAATTGAAATGGATCATAGATCTAAATGTATACCTATGAAACTTTTAGAAGAAAGCAAAGGAGAAAAACCTTTGTCACCTTGTCAGACAGAGTTCTTAAATGTAACAGTAAAGCAAAATTTATCAAGGGAAAACTTGATGCATTGGACTTCATCAAAATTAAAATTTTTTTTCTTTGAAAGACATTGTTTTGGGATGAAAACACAAGCAACAACCTAGGAGAAAATATTGGCAAATCATATGTCTAACAAAAGGACTTCAATCCAGAATTTATAAAGAACTCTGAAAACTCAGTAAATAAGGGAGGCCAGCCTGGTGGTGTAGTGGTTAAGTTTTCGAGCTCTGCTTTGGCTGCCCAGGGTTCGCAGGTTTGGATCCTAGGCGTGGACTTAGCACCACTGGTCAAGCCACACTGTGGCAGGATCCCACATAAAACAGAGAAAGATTGGCACAGATGTTAGCATAGCAACAATCTTCCTCAAGCAAAACGAGGAAGATTGGCAACAGATGTTAGCTCAGGGCTAATCTTCCTCACACACACACACACACACAAAAACCCCTCAGTAAATAAGAAAATGAACAATTCAAGAAAAGATGGGCAAAAGATCTGAATGGACACTTCATCAAAGAAGATATATGGCAAATAAGCATGTGAAAAGATACTCAGATAAGAACAACAACAATGACAAAATGGTAATATGTGAGGATAAGGATGTGTTAACTAACCTTATTAAGGTAAACACTTTGCAATATATATGTGTATCAAATCATCACATCATATACCTTAAACTTACACAATGCTATGTCAATTATATCTCAATAAAGCTGAAAAGAAAAGATACTCAACATCATTAGTCATTAGGGAAATGCAAATTAAAACCAAAATGAAATACAAGTATATAAAGTTAAGAAAAAACCTGACAATACCAATTGCTGGTCAGGATGAAGAGCAGCTGGAACTCTGATCCACTGCTGGTGGGAATGCAAAATGATACAGCCACTCTCTCAGTTTCTAATAAAGTTAAACATACACTTACCATATGACCCAACAATCTCTCCCAGAAATTTGCCGAAGTGAAATGAAAATTTATGTTCACACAAAAACTGTATCTGAATGTTTACTCAAATTGTCAAAGCTGGAAACAACCCAAATGATCCTCAACTGGGAAATGGATTAACAAACTGTGGTATATCCAACAATGGAATATTACTCAGTAATAAGAAAAGGAATGAACTGTTGATACACAGAACAATGTGGATGAATCTTAAATCCATTATGCCAAGTGAAAGAAATCAAATTCAAATGCCTACATACTGTATGATTCCATTTATGTGACATTCTGCCTATTCGGGCAAAACTATAAGGATAGAGAACAAAGTGTTGCCAGGGCTTAAGGGGAAAGTTTCGAGTACAAAGGGCTAACACACATGAATTTTTAGGGATTGATGAACCATTCTGTATTTTGATTGTGGTGGTTACCTGACACTGTATTTGTCAAAACACACAGAACTATACACCAAAAAATAAATTTTACTGATGTAAATTACAATTCAATTATATATATGTATATATAGAGAGAGATATATACATCATATGCATGTATATATATATATATATATATGAGTTTCTTAAAGTTTTTCTCCTCATATTACTATCAAGTTACATCTCACAGAGTCTGTATTTGTACAATTATTTTTCTTGAGCCCAAGATTAGGACTGCCTTAATCGCTGTTAACTTCCATTTCCTCTCATTTCACAGAACCCAAACCTTCATCATTTGGACTCATGAAAAATGGCACGAGTGGAGCCACATTAAAATAGAGCCAGAAGGGTAGCCCAGTGGCATAGTGGTTAAGTTCACATGCTCTGCTTTGGTGGCCCAGACTTGTAGGTTTGGATCCTGGTGGGGACATATGCATCACTCATCAAGCCATGCTGTGGCAGCATCCTACATATAAAATAGAGGAAGATGGGCATGGATGTTAGCTCAGGGCCAGTCTTCCTCTGCAAAAAAAAAGAGCCAGAGCAGCCATGTAAGAGGAATTGCCTTGCATGTCTTGTTTTCTTTATCTTCCAAACTGGACCAAACCACCAACATTCCAATAAGTCAGTAAGGACAAGAATATCCTGTCTCTAAGGACTAATGGAACAGGACTTTGCTGCTGACTGCATTGCTAACCAATCAATGAAATACCAGTGTAGCCTTTTGCCTGATGATCTAACCTCAAGCCAATCTGTGAAGTACAGACCTAGCCTTACTTCATCCAGCACCAATGAACTCTTCTTTAATACAACTCACCTTATCCTTGCTTTTCCCCATAAAAACCCTACATCCCTCTTCTGTAGTCAGGAGACTATTTGGGTTTCTACCTGAGTCTGTGCTGAATTGCAATCTACCTGAATTGCAATTCTTTGATCCCAAATAAATGCTTTGCCTCTTTAACTGGTTTCTGTTTTTGTAGGTTGACAGAATGTATACTTTTTGAGTAGGTTATCCTTTTTTCTCAAAAAGGCCCAACTCCTATTATCAGGAGTGGTAAAATAATACCCTCTCTGCCATTTTAGCACTTTAGCAGGGATGCATTTATCAGGTTACCTAGCTGTCGTTGTGGATGGCAGTGAGCAGGTCTCTGAGGGTCCAGGGCACAAACAGATGTGCTTTGACGGGAGGAAAGGGAAAGGCCTGCAGCAGAGCACAGCCATAGGGCACTAGAGGCTAGAGGCAGAGGTGGGAGGGCAGGGATCAGAGAGCAGAGACGAGAGCATGCCAAGGACACACTGCTAACTTCACAGCTTCGCTTCCAGTGGCTCTGGACTTAGGCCAGCCTTGAGCTTTCATTTCCTCTCTTCCGAATCTGTCAAGTCTCTACTCGCATTTGTTCTACAGTGTAACCAAATCTTCTTCCTCTATCCCCACTTATTTAACAAATATTTATCATAACTGGCTCTAGTAACACTCCTCTGTTTGTACAGCACTAAAGCTCTTTTATATCTGCTTATCTCTTTTGATCCAAGGGAAAGAGAATTAGCCCTGATTTCCAGAGAAGGAAATAGTCTCAGAAATGTTAAGTGATTTACCCAAGGTCACCCTTTTAATACTGAGTCCTGGATTCTTTCTATTATCTATACTCTGCTGCCCCCTACTGTGCAAATAGCATTAGATACTAAATTGCAGACAATACATAGTTGCTACAATCTTGAGTGTTTAAGTTTGTTAATTTAATAAATATTTATTGAGATCCTACTCTGTGCTAGGAAAAATACAGGCATGGTCCTTGTTATCATGAAGCTTATGATGTAGAGAGGGAGATAGAATTCACAAATAATTACTTAACTACAATTTGGATAAGTACTATGAAGTACAAGGTGCTACATGAGGGTACAGAATAGGAGTATGTAGTCTAATCTGGAGGCTTAGGGAAATCTTGCATGAAGTGGAATCCACAGGAATAGATTTTTTTTTTTGAGGGAGATTAGCCCTGAGCTAACATCTGCCACCGATCCTCCTCTTTTTGCTGAGGAAGACTGGCCCTGAGCTAACATCCATGCCCATCTTCCTCTACTTTATATGTGGGACGCCTGCCACAGCATGGCTTGACAAGCGGTGCATAGGTCCGCACCCAGGACCCGAACCAGCAAACCCTGGGTCTTCAAAGTAGAACATGGGAACTTAACTGCTGCATCACTGGGCTGGCCCCAGGAATAGATTATTTATTGAATATGGAAGAGGTTAAGGAGCTATCAAGGATGCCTCCCAGGTCTGTGGCAGTAACTGGGCAGATGGAGTATGGTTACTAAGTTGGGGAAGGCTTGAGGAGGACGAGATTTTGAATGGGAAGAACACGAGCCTGGCTTTGATCGTTCCCAGTTGGCGGTTTGGAAACCCTGTGAGGCATTCAGGTATAGATGTGGAATAAACAACTGGATTTAGGAATTCAGGAGCAAGGTCTGGGCTAAAGAGAGAAATTTGGGAGTTGCTCATATGCAGATGGTTGAAATGGCGGTAATGGATGAAATCTCTTCGTAAGAAAAGAACAGAAAGAGAAGAGGGCTTATAACTGCCCTGAGAAACTCCTGAATTTAAAAGGTCAGTTGGAAGAGATGGAACTAGAAAAGGAAAGTTGGAACGAGGGCCAGAGAGGTAGGGAGGAAAATCAGGAGAGGGTGACAGTGCCAAAGCCAAAGGAAGGTGTGTTACAAGAGGGAGACTGGTCAGCTGTGACGGAAGCTGTGAAGAAATCAAGTAAAAGCTGTTTACCTGGCCAGCCTGAGGTTCAGTTTCAGAAGCCTAGAGGTTGAGAGGACCAGGCCAGGACCCACTAGAAAACCCTCCAGAGACTACCAGTGTGTTGTCTTAGACCAATGGTCTTCATGCTTTTTCTCACATACCACCCAAAATAGTTTTGATAAATTATGTCACTCCATAATTAAAGGATATTTCCCTGAAGCTAATTTTTTAAAATTTTTATTGCAGTAATATTGGATTATAACATTATGTAACTTTCAGGTGTGCATCATAATATATTTAAAATTCTGTGTAGATTACATCCTGCTCACCCCCCCCCAAAGACTAATTACAATCCATTACCACACACATGTGTCTAATCACCCCCTTCGCCCTCTCCCCTCCCCCCTTCCCCTTTGGTAATCACTAATCCAATCTCTGTTGCTATGTGTTTGTTGTTGTTTTTATCTTCTACTCATGAGTGAGATCATACGGTATTTGACTTTCTCCCTCTAACTTATTTCACTTAGCATAATGCACTCAAGGCCCATCCAGGTTGTCACAAATGGCTGGATTTCATCATTTCTTATGGCTGAGCAGTATTCCATTGTATATATATACCACATCTTCTTTATCCATTCATCCCTCAATGGGCACCTACATTGCTTCCAAGTCTTAGCTAATGTGATGAACATAGGGATGCATGTATCTTTATGCATTTGTATTTTCAAGTTCTTTGGATAAATGCCCAGCAGTGGAATAGCTGGATCATATAGTAGATCTATTCTTAATTTTCTGAGGAAACTCCATACTGTTTTCCATAGTGGCTGCACCAGCTTGCGGTCCCGCCAGCAGTGTATGGGAGTTCCCTTCTCTCCATATCCTCTCCAACACTTATTATTTCCTGTCTTGTTAATTATAACCATTCTGACCCGAGTGAGGTGCTATCTCATTGTAGTTTTGATTTGAATTTCCCTGACAGTTCATAATGTTGAATATCTTTTCATGTGCCTATTGGCCATCTGTATATTTTCTTTGGAGAAATCTCTGTTCAGATCTTTTGCCCATTTTTTAATTGGGTTGTTGGTTTTTTTGTTGTTGAGACATATGAGTTCTTTGCATATTTTGGATATTAACCCCTTATCTGATATATAAGGTTTGAAAATATCTTCTCCCAATTGTTAGGTTATCTTTTCACTTTGTTGATGGTTTCCTTTGCTGTGCAGAAGCTTTTTAGTTCGATGTAGTCCCATTTGTTTATTTTTTCTATTGTTTCCCTTGCCTGGTTAGACATGGTATTTGAAAAAACACTGTTAAGACCGACGTCAAAGAGTGTACTGCATGTGTTTTCTTCCAGACGTTTTATGGTTTCAGGTCTTACATTCAGGTCTTTAATCCATTTTGAGTTGATTTTGGCGCATGGTGTAAGATGGCCTACTTTCATTCTTTTGTATGTGGCTGTCCAGTTTTCCCAACACCATTTATTGAAGAGACTCTCCTTTCTCCCATTGTATGCTCTTGGCTCCCTTGTCGGAAATTAGCTGTCCTATATATGTGGATTTATTTCTGGGCTCTTAATTCTGTTCCATTGATCTCTGTGTCTGTTTTTGTGTCAGTACCATGCTGTTTTGGTTACTATAGCATTGTAGTATATTTTAAAATCAGGGATTGTGATACCTCCAGCTTTGTTCTTTTTCCTCAGGATTCCTTTGGCTATTCGGGGTCTTTTGTTGTTCCATATAAATTTTAGGCTTCTTTGTCCCATTTCTGTGAAAAATGTTGTTGGAACTTTGATAGGGATTGCATTGAATCTATAGATTGCTCTAGGAAGTATGGACATTTTAACTATGTTAATTCTCCCAATCCAAGAGCACGGAATATCTTTCCATTTCTTTGTATCTTCTTCAATTTCTTTCAACGTTTCATAGTTTTCAGTGTAGAGATCCTACACCTCTTTGGTTAAGTTTATTCCTAGGTATTTCATTCTTTTTGTTGCAATTGTACATGGAACTGTATTCTTAATTTCTCTTTCTGCTACTTTGTTGTTAGTGCGTAGAAGTGCAACTCATTTTTGTATGTTGATTTTGTATCCTGCAACTTGACTGTATTCATTTATTATTTCTAAAAGTTTTTTAGTGGATTCTTTAGGGTTTTCTATGTATAAAATCATGTTGTCTGCAAATAGTGAGTTTCACTTGTTTTCCAATTTGGATCCCTTTTATTTCTTTTTCTTGCCTGATTGCTCTGGCTAGGACTTCCAATACTATGTTAAATAAGAGTGGTGAAAGTGGGCATCCGTGTCTGGTTCCTCTTTTTAGAGGGATAGCTTTCAGTTTTTCTCCATTGAGTATGATATTAGCTGTGGGTTTGTCATATATGGCCTTTATTGTGTTGACGTATTTTCCTTCTATACCCATTTTATTTAGAGTTTTTATCATAAAGTGATGCTGTATCTTGTCAAATGCTTTCTCTGCATCTATTGACATGATCTTGTGATTTTTATTCTTCCTTTTGTTAATGTGGTATATCACATTGATTGATTTGTGTATGTTGACCCATCCCTGTATCCCTAGAATAAATCCCACTTTATCATGGTGTATGATCTTTTTAATATATTGTTGTATTCAATTTGCTAGTATTTTGTTGACGACTTTTGCATCGATGTTCATCAGTGATATTGGTCTGTAATTTTCTTTCTTTGTGTTGCCTTTGTCTGGTTTCGGTATCAAGATAATGTTGGGAATAAAACCCCAGGACCAGATGGCTTCCCTGGGGAATTCTACCAAACTTTCAGAGAGGATTTAATACCTATCCTTTTCAAGCTATTCCAAAAACTTAGGGAGGATGGAACACTTCCTAACACATTCTAGGAGGCCAACATCATGCTGATACCAAAGCCAGACAAGGATGCCACGAAAAAAGAGAACTACAGGCCAATATCACTGATGAACATAGATGCAAAAATTCTAAACAAAATTTTGGCCACCAGAATTCAGCAATTCATCAAAAGGATGATACATCATGATCAAGTGGGATTCATACCAGGGACACAGGGATGGTTCAACATCCGCAAATCAATCAACGTGATACACCACATCAACAAACTGAGGAATAAAAACCACATTATCATCTCAATAGATGTAGAGAAAGCATTTGACAAGATCCAACAGCCATTTATGATAAAAACTCTGAACAAAATGGCCATAGAATGGAACTACCTCAACATAATAAAGGTCATATATGACAAGCCCACAGCCAACATCATACTCAATGGGCAAAAACTGAGTGTCAACCCCCTGAAAACAGGAATGAGACAAGGATGCCCTTTATCACCACTCTTATTTAACATAGTACTGGAGGTCCTGGCCAGAGCAATCAGGCAAGATAAAGGAATAAAAGGAATCCAAATAAGGAGGGAAGAAGTGAAACTCTCGCTGTTTGCAGACGACATGATCTTATATACAGAAAACCCCAAAGATAATGTTGGCTTCATAGAATGAGTTAGGAAGCTTCCCCTCCTCTTCAGTTTTTTGGAAGAGGTTGAGAAGGATAGCTATTAAGTCTTCTTTGAATGTTTGGTAGAATTCACCAGGGAAGTCATCTATCTGGTCCTGGACTTTTATTTTTTGGGAGGTTTTTGATTACTGTTTCGATCTCCTTACTGGTGATTGGTCTATTCAAATTCTCTACTTCTTGATTCAGAAACTGATAGTTTTAGTTGTTCCTTTGTCACCTCCAGGATTTTGCATTTCTCTTGTACCATATTAAGCTTCAGGGTGGGCCGGGGATATACCTTGCTTATGAAGACTAGCAGAACTACAATTATGAAGGAAAAGCCAGCTTGGAGTCTCAACTCCAGAAACTTTCTCAGGCAGAATACATATGAAAGTTGAGGATCTGGAAATAAATTCCCTTAAAAATATCAATGCACGAGTACCTCTTAGGAAGTCTTTGTGTATCATGGGGTATTGCATACCCCTATTTGAAAGACAGTGTTGCAAAGGATTAAACGCAGTCTCAAACTACAGGCAAGTTCCTGGAACCTGGCACTGACTGATGGGGCCAGCTGGCCCTGATGAAGTCAGACCCCTATTTTAAATGTCTGAAGGGTATAAGAAGATTCAGAGGCAGGTGTGGGTGGTTTGGGAGGCTTTCAGGTTTGAGCATCTCCCACCACTCCAGGGGACCATCTGAAACTGTATCATTGGCTCTTAGGAGCAAGAGTCAGCCATCAGGACCTGCAGGCCTCAGTGAAATCAGAGTCCAATCAGATTTAGCAACATGAAGGTGAGGTGTAACTGTGAAGCAAGATGCCTGATTATTTAGCACACTCATAAAATCTTATCCACTCCAACTCATTCATTCTCTCAACTCCCACGTGCTAGGCAACGTGTGAGGTGATAGGGTTACCAAGTAAAGCATAAGCCATCAGCCAAGGCCTTGAGAAGCTCAGGGGGAGAGACTTTTAAACAAATACTCATAGTACATTGTGATAAAGCGTTCATAAAGCTATGTGCAAGAGTGAGGGGCGCACTGAAGAATGAATGACTCGGGTGAGAAGGTTCAAGGAAAACTTCCCAAGGCAGGTCACATTTGAGTTATTTCTTGATAGGCATGTAGTACATCATAAGAAAAAGATATAGTGGTAGAAAGATGTTCCAGGCAGAGGGAGCAGCAGGCCACTTTCACATCCACTCAAGGTTACTCAAGGGACAGAGGTGGCTTTGTGGGGGTGCAACCTCTGCACTTGCACAAGGACTTAGAAGGGTCCCATACTTGCTTCCATGCTCTGCTGTCACCATCTTGGAATTCTTAATATTTTTTTTAAACAAAGGGCCCTGCATTTTCATTTTGCACCAGGCCCTACAGATTATGTAGCGGGTCCTGCAAGGGAGCAAAATGAAAGTAGGCAAACCTGTCGGCAAGCAATTTCTGCAGTCCGAGTAAGAGATAATGAGGGGGCTACATTAAGGTCTTGTCTTTACAGTAATACAGCTCCATGTGGTTCTCTTCAAGACCTACGTAGTGCTCCTCTGCTTAGATGTAGCAGGTTCCCCAACTGGAAAATATTTAGGTTTGTTTTGATCTTTTGTAATTACAAAGAATGCTGCAATGAATAATTTTGTACATTTATCTTTGTACATATGTAAAGATTATCTATCTAGATAAATTCTCAAAATTAATGGGTCAAAGGTATGTTCATTTTCAAGTTTGATAGGCGTTTCTAATTCGTGCTGCAAGAGAGTATACCAATTTATATCCTTCCAATGGTACTTTCATCATGCCCTCTTTAACACTCTGTGATATCTGACTTTTTGATATTTTCAGTCTCATAGGTGAGAAAGCAGTAGCTCATTGTTCTAATTTGCCTTTCTTTAATTACAAATGAGGTTGGTCATTAAAAAAAAGATTATGAGTCCACTCATATTTTTGTTTATGTGAAGTCCATTTTGTCCTTTGCCATTTTGGAGTTGTGTTATAGGTCTTTTTTTATTGGTTTCTAAGAGCTGTCTTACGTTAAGAAAACTAATAATAAATATTTTACCTAGTTTATTTATTTTTTTTAATTCATTTCTGGGTATTTTTGTTTTCGTTTTTGTTTTGCTATGCAGATGAATTTTTGAAACTGCCCCCCTAAGTGCAGGGTTTTGCTTATACTGTGTTACAATAGATGCCCTCTTCAGGGAATGGCCTGTAGAGGCTATTGTACTTACTTTGAAAAAAGTTCAACTTGTATTTATTTAGTTTTTGAATAGAAAACCTATCTACATAGTTAAAACGTCAAAGGACACAAAAAGATGTACAGTGAAAAATCTCCCTGTCACCCTGTCCTCAAGCCACATAGCTCCCCTCCAGGAAGGCAATCACTGTCATCAGTGCCCTGGGTATCCTCCCATATTTTACATGTAAACAACCAAGTGCATACACGCACACACACACACACGTTCTTTTTTCCCATTATTACACAAATAGTAACATCCTGTATCCAGTATTCTGCACCTTGCTTTTTTTCATTTAACATTACATTTTGGAAATAATCTCCTAACAGTTCATAAAGTACTTCCTCATTTTTAAAATATGACCATATAGTGTTCCACTGAGTGCATATCACTTTGAATATGTTCCTAAGGGAAAAATCTAAGAGGAAAATACCCCCAAGTCATTTGAGACTGGATCTTGAGACAGAGGCGGGGGATTGAACCGGGACCTCTCTACATCCTGAACGATGGGACCCTCTCCTTCTTCCATGCCTTTATCCCTTATTTTCTTTCAATTAAATCTTCACACAGTCTTCCAATGCTTATAACTTTTGCACACATGTGTAGTCATGTTCAGCGTATATGCCATATAAAACAACTAGTTTAAAAACCCTTACTTGTGTATATAGGCTCGTCTCAAATGCTACTTTCTTTTTGAAGGCTTCCTTGATCTCCCCGGTTTCCCCCAGCCAGAGTCACCACCCCCACCTGTGAAATCCTAAAGGACGTTGTAATGTATTACTGTTCTTTGTCACATCTGATATGTGCTCAAGTCTTAGCCCTTTCACCTGAAGACTGTCCCACTCGCCATGGAACCTTCCAGAGCAGCTGCCGAGTACTGTTTATAGAATTTTTGAGGTAATTAATGAATGAACAAAGGTACAAGGAGTTAAGGACATAAGCTTTAGTGTCAGACACTTGGGTTTTATTTCTGGTTTTGCTGTTTTCCAGGTGTGTCATTGGGTAAATGACTTCTCTCACCCTCTCCTTAGAATCCACCTCGTGAGATAGTTGTGAGGATTAAGTGATGGAACGTAGATAATTGCCTTGCACATAACAAGCCCTCAGTAAATATTAGCTGCTGCAATGGTAATTCAGAGGAAGGAGAGAAGGCAGGGAAACTTCCTCATCTGGATTGTGCTCTCCAGCTTCCCATCTATATTTCCTTTCAGATCCCAAATAAGAACTTCACTCTTCTCTATTCTTCTATTGCCTTTTTGTCTTTATCTTTTGCATAATCGTGTCTGGCTTCAGGCCTAGGGCCCTCCAGCACCAAGAGCTGCCCAGTGCTGCAGAGTCTTGTGACCACTCAACCGTTTCCTTCCATTATAAGAAGCAAGGATCTCTATCCTGTGGTTGAGCTAGCAAGTTAGTTTCTTCCTACGCAATGTTAAAGAAAAAAAATATTCAATGGCATTTGTTAAAGCCGGTAAAGAAGACTTTATTCACAGGAAGGGGACTATCAAGATAGGTATAGGGACCACTGTGATGGAGTTTTGCAGCGGGGGAGAGAAACGGGGCTCAGCTATGAATACAGCCTAGGCAAATGGGATTTCATGGTGATGGAGCAGCGTGAGGGTCAGTGGGTGGAAAATCACTAAGCAGAAACATCAGGAGTAAAGGGGATTCTGGCTAAATGCACCTAACAGAATTCTTGCTGAAGACAGGCCAGGGTAATCAGACATTACTTGGGTGATGGCAGAGGATGAGGGACCCACTCAGATATTGAGGGTGATCAGGTATTGAGGGTGGGAGGTTCCGGGTAAACTGACTTAGCAGGGTTTTTGCTAAAACTAGATTTTACAAGGAAGTGCACAGATGGGCCTAGGAGAAGGTTAAGGAGCTGACTAAAATTTGGTCAAGAGAAGAATCTTTGTCATCAAATTGAAGGCATTCTGATATCTGCAATGAGAAGCAAATGTGATCTAGGGAAAAAAAATTCCATGGGAGCATAAAGAGCACAGTGTCTTAGAACTTCCGAAGCTTTCGTTCAGTTCTCAACTTTACTTGCCTCATTGCAACAGCCTCATAACCCATCTCCCTCTTACATCAAGGACTGCTGTGAGGAAAGCATCTAGCACAGTGTGGACAAAAAGTAACCAATAGCTGCAAGTTCCCCCTCTAATCTCTTCTCCACAATGGCACCAAATTTGTACTCCTAAAAGTCCTCTTCCTTCCTCTTACCATGGATGGATTATCCAAGCACATAGCCAAGCTCTCCACCTGTACACTTGCGTATTCAAGGACACTGCTCCAGCAATTCTCTCCTGCAGCATCAATTTTTCCCTCTCTACTGGATCATTCTCAGTCAGCATGTAGACTTTATTTTTCCCATCTTGAAAACAAACAAAAACAAATACTGTAACCCTCTTTTGACTCCACTTTCTCCTCCAGCTGCCACATTTTCTCCTCCCCTTTTAGCAAAACTCTTTGAAAAAGGTATATATACTCAACATTTTCAATTCCTCTCCTATCCTCTCTTGAACTCACTCCAATCAGATTTTTGTCCCCTATACGCCACTAAAACGGCTCTTCTTAAGATCACCAGTACCTCCACATTAGTTAATCCAATTACCATTTCTTAGTTTTCGTATGATTTGATCTGTAAGCAGCATTTAACACAGTTGATTACTCTTTCATCCTTAAAATACTTTCTTCATTTGACTTCCAGGATTTCTCACTTTCCTGGTTTTCTTCTTTGTTCCTTTTTCTCAGTGTCTTTTGCTAATTCTTCTTCATTTTCCCAACCCCTAAATATTAGAGTTGCCCCAGGATCGAGTCATCGGAGCTGTTTCCTTTTCTACCTACACTCATTTCCTGAGAAATTTCTTCTTGTCCCTCAGGTTTTAAATACTATCTTTATTCTGAGAGCCTTCAAATTCATATTCCAGTCTAGACGTCTTTCCTGAACTCAGACCCACATATGAAACAGCTTACTTGCCGCATCCACTGGGTGTTTAATAGACATCTCCCAATTAATACATCCAAAACCAAGCTCTTGATAATTCTCTTCAAACCTGCCCCTCCTGCAGCCTTCTTTGTGTCAGTTAATGGCACCTCCATTCTTACAGTTACTCAGGTCAAAAGTCTAGTGTAATTTGACTCTTCTCTTTTTCTCATACCTCATATCCAATCCATTGCCACATTTTGTCAACTCTACTTTCAAAATCTATTGAGAATCCAACTATCTCTCATGATCCCCACTGGGACCCTGGTCCAAACACCATCATCTTGCACCTGGATTATAGCAAGAGCCTCCTATCTGGCCTTTCTATTTATAGCCTTTTGACCTGTTATCAACACAGCAACCAAAGTGATTCTGTTAAAGGTAAGTCAGAAGATATATTTTTGGGCTGGCCCCATGGCTGAGTGGTTGGGTTCACGTGCTCCGCTTCAGTGGCCCAGGGTTTCACAGGTTCCAGTCGTGGGCACAGACATGGCACCACTCATCAGGCCATGGTGGGGCAGCGTCCCACACAGCACAACCAGAAGGACCTACAACCAAACATACAACTATGTACCAGGGGGCTTTGGGGAGAAGAAGAAAGAAAAAAAGAAGATTAGCAACAGATGTTAGCTCAGGTGCCAATCCTGAAGAAGAAGAAGAAAAGAAGAGGAGGAGAAAGAGGAAGAGGAGGAGGAAGAGGAGGAATAAGAAGGAGAAGAGGAAGAGGAAGAGGAAGAGGAAGAAGAAGAAGAAGAAGAAGAAGAAGAAGAAGAAGAAGAAGAAGAGAAGAAGAAGAAGGTGAAGAAGAAATCTTTTCTAGTCTCAAAAACTTCCATCGGCTTTTTGTCTCAGGTAGAGCGCCCTCCCCTTCATAACTCTCATCTCCTAATTCTCTCCCTCTTCTTCCACTCCAACCACACTGGCTTCCATGTTGTTTCTCAAACTTGCCAGGCATGCTCTTGTCTCAAAATTTTTTCACTTGCTGTGTCCTCTGCCTGAATCGATTTCTCCCAGCTATCTGGATGGTCCACTCCCTTGTTCTTTCAGGTCTTTACTGAAAACTCTCCTTCTTACTGAGGCCTTCCCTGGCCACTCTATCCAAAATTTCACAGACACACACATATACACACACACCTTTCAGCTTTCATATCCTAGTTCCCTACTTTTCTCCACAGCTACTACTGTCTAATACACTATATATATTAATTATTTTGTTGCTGTCTATCACACCCAGTATAAGTCCCATGAGAGCAGAGAGTTTGCTTTGATTTGTTCACTGCTGTATCCTAGCACGTAGAATAGTGCCAGGCACATAGTAGGTGTTTTAAAAAATATTTGTTGAAATGTTATCATGTCACTCCTTTATTCAAAACCCTTCAGTGATGTCTTACTGCCTAGAATAGGGTTCTCAAAACTTTTGGTCTCAGGATCCCCTTCACGTTGTTAAAAATTATCGAGGACTCCCAAGAGCTTTCATTTGTGTGGATTATATCCATTGATAGTTATCACACTAGAAACTAAAGCTGAGAAATTTAAAAATATATACATATTGGTTCATTTAAAATAATAATAATAAACCTGTTAACATAAATTACATTTTTATGAAAAATAACTCTATTTTCCAAAACAAACAAACAAAAATTTGGTGAGAAGAGTAGCATTGTTTTACATGTATGAAAATCTGTTTAGGGGCTGGCCCCGTGGCCGAGTGGTTAAGTTCGCGCGCTCCGCTGCAGGCGGCCCAGTGTTTCGTTGGTTCGAATCCTGGGTGCGGACATGGCACTGCTCATCAAACCACGCTGAGGCAGCGTCCCACATGCCACAACTAGAAGGACCCACAACGAAGAATATACAACTATGTACTGGGGGGCTTTGGGGAGAAAAAGGAAAAAAATACAATTTAGTTGTATTCTCATACCTGCTTCTGCAGTCAATCTGTTGTGACATGTCCTGAAGCCTCTGGACAACCACACAGTACACACACGAGAGAATGAGAGTTAAAAAGAAAAATAATGTCTTAGTATTATTATGAAAATCATTTTGATCTCACAAACCCCTTGAAAGCAGACCACATTTTGAGAACCACTGGCCTAGAACATAAAGTCCAAACTCCTTAGCATGGCCTTCATATGTATCTGTGCCTTTGTATACACAGTTCGCTTCCCACTCCACATAGTAAATTCCTGCTGGTCATTCAAGGCCCATCTCACCTCCTGCTATCTCTAGACAGTTGTTCCCTCCTCTCTACTCCAATATTTTTCTTTTCTCTCTTATAGCACATATTGTGTTATCTTCTTGCTATCTATGTGTCTATCTCCCCAATTGACTATCTTTCTACAGGTAGCAACCATAAGTTAATCTTCTTTCTATCCCCAGCCCAGCTAGCATCAAAAAGATATTTAATAAATGTCTATTGGATGAAGAAATAAGAGAAGAGGTAAAGGGAAGAGAAGGCCCTACTTTCTCTGCAGCGAACTCTGGCACTGATATAATTCTTCTTGATAAAATTATCAATATCAAAGTTTTCCTAACGTCTGCTCAGTTAACTATACAGTTTACAAAGTGGATCCCAACCATTCATGTGGTCTTCCTCATGAAGTGGAGAAGGCACTTTATTTCACAAGTGAGGAAACCAAGACTCAAAGAGATGAAACAACTTGCTCAAAGGCGCACTCCAAATTAGCGACAGCCAATATTTGAATCCAGGTATCTGACTCTAAGTCCAGTGCTTTTTCCATGAACAAAAGGAAAAGAGAAGTCAGTGCCCTGGTAATTCCATCTTAGGGTGTTACTCTGAAGCCTTCTAAACCTCCTCTTTGGCTGGCTTACAATGGTCTCTGGACCTTCCCAACTAGGGACTTAACCTTAGGCATACGCTTTATAAGCATCCATTTGCTTATACCAGCATCTTTCTTCTTTATCATTCATCACCTGCTGTCACCCACATCCACCATACTTGGTAGTTGGCTCACAGACCACTTTAGCCCCATATCATCATTAGCAGTTCAATGAGCATTTGGCATTAGGAGTAAGGAGATGAATAAGACAGATCTTGTCCTTAAGAAGCTCAGTCCAGTCTGTTCCCTTTCACTCCTTGAATGTACTATTTCCTCCTTCTGGAATATACCCACTTCCAAATCTTCCAAATTTGGGAAGTTCGTTACTCTTTCCTCAATATTTCCATAACACTTTGTTCCCATCTCTGTCATAATTTATCACGTAACCACAATGACTTGCTTCAGTCTCCATCTCCCTACTAGACCATGGGCAGCTCAATTCAACAGTTTGTATGCAGTCTTCAATCTCTGTGATCTCCCTAACACTGTCAACTCTCGCCCTCTCCTTGAAACACTCCTCCCCTTTCCCATATACCCCACAACTCTGATTCCTCAGTCTTTTTGGCCACTCTTGAAAATGAATATGTATGTCTCAACATGGAGCCCTCAGTCTTTTGCTCTTTTCTTCTCCAGTATTCCAGTCTCAACTATCATACTGACCTGAAAGTTTCTAAAATATCCATTTTCCACCCTCTTCTGAACTTATTCCTATACCCATCTCAGGGATCTTGTGGTTACCTCAATCTCAGCAAGCCAAAAACCAAACTCCTACTCACCTCCCTCAAGCCACTTTCTCCCATGACAACTCCATTTCTATGAAAATACTACCATCCATCTTCCTGGACTTGCCATTACACCAAATTCCTTTCCTTCTTCTTCTTTGCCCAATGTCTCTTAAATCTGTCTCTTTGTCTCCCCATCCTAGAAGAAATGGGTTCTGAGGTCAGACTGCTCCAGGTCTTCCACTTATGAATCATATGAATTTGGCCAACTTATTCAGAGCTTCCACCTGCTTATCCTAAATTGGGTGTAATAATAGCATCTATTTCATAGGGTTTACTTATCAGGATTAAATGAACTATAATGAAATAAAGGGCTTAGCCCAATGCTTGATACATAGTAGACGTCCACTAAGTGTTAATTATTATTGTTATCATTAGTTCCTTGCAGTAGTCTCCCAACTTATCTCTCTGCCTCCTCTGGTCATTATCCTGTACACTGGGAGGGGAACTAATATTGAACATCTATTAAGTGCCAAGCACTTCATCCTCACGGCAACCTTATACAGTAAGACCAGCATCATTTCATAAGAATGGAACAGAGCCAAGACTTGACTTTAAAGCCTGTTCCCTTTCCACACCTCCAAATTACCAGGGAACCATAAAACACCATTTTCCATACACCAACCTGCTCCAAAAAACCTTCAATCACCACCATTTCACCACTTCAATCACCATTCCCATTTCCCTTCAGAACATAACCCAAATTCATTATCCTAGGTTTTAGGGTCCTGTACTATTTCCCTTACTTCCAGCACTTTCCTCTAGGAACCTTGTGCTCCAGAGAAACTGATCTACTGCCCCAACCACATCCTGGACACCCTCATCTTCCTACCTGACATGCCCTTTCCATTTCCCTTCCCTTGTTTAAATCTGGCCCTTCCTTCAAGGCCCAGCCAGAATCCCACCTCCTCCTCTGACCCCTGGAGCACCTGCCCCAATCGTTTTTGACACTTGCTGTTTGCTACTCTGTGTTTCTTTGCACTTATGTTTTCTCACCAAGCTGTAAACCTCTACACTTCAGGGAGTCAGCTTGCCTTTTTTTTTTGTATCCCAAGTTACCCAGAGCCCTACATATATATAGAAAGTGCTTAATAAATATGGGTTGTTTTGGATGAAAGATGATCTTGCCAGCTGAGTGATCTCTCTCCCTCTGGAGGTAAGGGAATGAGCTTCACCTTAATTTCACTTAATGTCTCCCAGGGCTGCCCCCCTGAAACACTCCTCAGGTCTATTCTTCAGTTTCTCACCTTTCCTGCCCTCTCTTCTCCAGTGCCACCCTCTCAGACACACTCCTCCAGGGCTGTTTCTTTAGCCCATCCCCTGCAACCCTGCCAGTAGCCCAGGGCAGCTCCTCAGTCCCCTCCCCCAGGCTGTCTCTCATTCCCACCTCCTCCAGAGCCACCCACTCAGACCCTCTGCCCAAGGCTAGTCCTTTGGCTTCGGACCCCAACCGCGGATATCCTCCCCCACAAGCATAGCTTGGCTCTTTCTTCGGGATTATTTGTTTAGCCTCTTTCCCCTCCCTCAGGGCTGCCCCCCACACTCCCCTCCTCCAGTTCCACCCCTTTGGACCCTGCTTCCAGAGCTGCTATTTTGGCCTCTGCGACCCCCTCCCAGCGCCCTCCTCGGCCAGTGCCCCGCGGCCGGCCAGGAGCCGCCGCCCCCGTGGTCTGGCCCGGGTGCTGCCCCCGCGCCCTGGGCCGCCCCCCGCTGGGGCGGGGCGCGCGGAGGCGGGGGCGCGCTGGCGGCCGAGGCGGCGGCGGCGGCGGCGGAGACAGGCGGGCCGGGCGCGTGTCCGCGGCGCCGTGACTCGGCGGCTCCGCAGCGGCTGCAGCGGGAGGACCCGGCCGGAGCCGCCGCCGCCGCCGCCATCGCAGCCGGGCGGCCGGGCCCCGCCGCGGGGATGCCGAGGAGCCGGGGCGGCCGCGCCGCGCGGGGGCCGCAGCCGCCTGGCCGGGCTCCGCGCTGGAGCCGCTGGCGGGCCCCCGGGCGGCTGCTGCTGCTGCTGCCCGCGCTCTGCTGCCTCCCGGGCCCCGCGCGGGCGGCGGCGGCGGCGGCGGCGGCGGGGGCCGGGGACCGGGCGGCGGTGGCGGCTGCGCGGGCGGCCGAGGCGGAGGCGCCCTTCGTCGGGCAGGTGGGGCTGGCGCGCTGGGCCGGGGCGCGGGCTCGGGGCCTCGGGGCAGGGCGGGGGGCGGCGCCGGGGCCGGGCCTGGACCCGGCCGCGCCTGCCGCTGGGGGCGCGGAGGTGGCGCAGCGGGGGTCCAGGCCAGGGGCCCGGGGGTGGTGCTGGGAAGGGCCAGGGCCGCGGAGGGCCAGGAGCCGCTTCAGCACCGCGGACAGGGGCAGCGGGCGAGGGCGGAGCAGGAGGGTCGGGATTGTTGTGCTGGCGGTGGGGTGTGTGGCCTGCATCACTATGTGTGAGGGAAGCCGTACAACGCCTCGGAGTAAATAGTAAGCGCAGCCAGTCTGTTGTGGGTTGAGAGAAGAAACCGAGGATGTTCAAGCTGGAGAGGAGAGGATGGCGGGGGGGAGGGCGGGGGAAGGACTCGATCACTGTCTTCATATCTGAAGGGCTGTCACGTGGAGGAAGGATGGACTTGCTCTGCGTGGCCCCACAGGGCAGAATTAGGGCCAACGTGGGTAGGAGGGGGGCGTTGCGAGTAGGCAAATTTTGGCTCAATATAGGAAGAAGTTTGTAACAATCAGAGCTGCTCAACCAGCCTAGGAGGCGGTGAGCTGCTCATCAGTGGCATGTGCAAGCAAAAGCTCCAGGAGGGGATTGGATGGATACATGCATAATATCTGCATGGATACATGCATAATAATAACAATAATGCCAGCTAGCATTTACTGAGCACTCGCTATGTGCCAGGCCTGGTGCTATCTTTTATATGAATTATCTCATTTAATCCTCATAACTACTCGATATGAGACAGCTGTAATTATTATCCCCATTTTGTAGATGAGGATACAAACTCAGAGAGCTTAAGTAACTTGCCCAAGGTCACACAGCTAGTGAATGATGGAGTTGGGATTCTAACCTAGGCAGGCTGACTCTAGTCTACACATATTTAACCATGACATTATTCTATATTGTGGGGGGAGGGTGAGTTGGACTAGGTAATTACCAACCTGGAGGTCTGCAATTCTGATAAGTGACGTTTGGATAGTGGTTTTTTGCTGTGGAAAATCAGAGTGATTGCCTCAGTTATCCTAAGAGATGGAGTGTGTTTGTTTGGAAGAATCTGCCGGAACAGGGATTCTTAACTGGACGTGGGACTCAGGGGGTCTGAAATTTTATGCAAAACTGTGTTTGTATGTGCAAATGTGTTTTTCTAGGAGAGAAGCTCTAGGTTTCTTCAGACTCTCAAAGGGATACATGATCCAAAATAATTACGGTGTGTAGAAAGTCTCTTCAGCCCAGTTGGTAGTTGTCTTCCAAACATCTTTTAATTGCTGATTGACTTATAGTGGAAACTTTCCCTAGCCTGTTTGTGCTTTCAGCTTTATTACCTGTCAAAGTAATGTGTTTCATGAGTTTATACCTATAAAGAATAGGATTCCCTCACTCTTTCTGAGTGCACATGGTGAGGTGGAAAGACCCTGGCCTGGGATTTAGGAAAAAGGCCTGGACTCTAAGCTGACCTTGGCCTCTGATGGCTTCTGTGACCTTGGGCCATTTCCTTGCCCTCTCTAGGCTTGAATTTTACCTTTTCTAATATAAAGAGATAGGGCTCGATGATCTCAACTCTGAACCCCTTTTATTCCTATGATATTTCAAGCATTGAGAGGAGGCTGTTCCCTGGAATACGTCGGTGTTTGGAGGAAAGGTTATGTGTACCCTTATCCTTATCCTTATCCACCTTATAAGCTTGGATGATTCCACCTCTCTTAGCCTTTGTCTTTTTCACACTTCAGTTTCCCCCTTATGACAGGCCACCCCTAGAATAGCCATATTCATCCTCTGGGTCACTGTAGTTGCTCTTTTCTAGATATCCTTGGGCCCTAATTTTCAATAGATGTAAACTTGACCATTGTCCCCAGATGTGGGACCCTATAATCTTGCATAAAGGAAGGATGATTTCCTCTTTGGTTTTCAGGTCCCTTCCTGCTTCTGCCTATCCGTTTATCAGCCTTCCTGACCCCAACACATTAGGCCACTGCCTTTAGGAATCAATCTGCAGTAGCACCCCCATTCTTTTCCTGGGTCAAAACTGATAGCCTGGAACACAATACCCTAGACGTGGATTATTTTTATCGGCGTGTTTTACCTTACATTTCCCCACATTGAGGTTTATCTGCCATTTTACATCTCACTCAGTACCTTCCTTCAGCGCTCTCTCTCTCTCCTTTGGCAGAGCATTTCCCTGCCTGAAAGGGCTTAATATGATCTGCAGTCCTGAAATTTTCACTTTGCTCTACTTCTTCTGGATCACTTATAAAAAATTTAAATCAGACAAGTCCCAGCATGGTCTCTTGGGGCCCCCTGCACTCTTAATCTCCTTTCATTTAGAGAAGTGACTGTTTATTTCCATCTATTGTTTCCTATCTCTAAGTGAGTTCTCAGGCCCTGATAAAAACATCACCCTTAATTCCGGGATGACTCCATTTTCAATGTCTAATATATTGTCCAAAACTTTCGAAAGATAGACGAATTATATCCACTGCTTCTCTCGGTAGTTTGCACCTAATTATGTCCTCACTGAACACTCATGGATCACATGATTGAAACCTTTTAGAAATATTGCTGCTTTTCAGCCAGCAGATAATGTTGCTTACTCTTCCTCCTGTCTTTCAAGGCCTCTGGAGTCTGACTCCGCCCTACCTCCTTACTAGAAGGCTGCCTTTCTCGCTGCTCATCGATACACCTTCTTACTCCAGACAAGCTTGTCTCTCCTTTATCCTAAGACAAGCTACCCAGGTTTCTCTGGACATCTACACATGCTGTTTACATCCGCACCTCCACTCATCCATCTGCCTCCTTTCCTTAGAGTTTCAGCCCAAGCCCCGCTTCTCCAGGAAACTTTTCCCTGACTTCTCTAGTCATTTGTTTCTTTCTTCTCAGGGGAGCACTCTGAGGCAGCCCCAGCCAATTTGTCGTTTAATGTTTTTAATACTTCAACAACATTTGGGGAAAAAAGTTGAGGCTCTTCAGCAGGGCTTTCCCCAATCAAAATGCTTTATGTTTTGAGATCTAACACAATTCCCAATTCTCAGTGCTCATTGTTAATTACTCAGTAAGCATTCAGTGATTCTAATCTTTATCCTTTACGCCAAAAAGCTACATGGATCTGAAATAGATGCTCATGGGCTTGTGGGTCTCAAGATCCCTTCTAGAACCCTTCTTAGGGATGGGACACATTGCCCACCTGTCCTGCCTTCAGTGGAAATAGAGTTTATTCCTTTTGGCAGTGGTTCTGCAGTTTCACCCCTGAGTTCGTTCCTAAGCCATTAGGTGAGTTGTCATCTAGTGGTAGTGACATACAATAGAGAGGAACTGAGAGGTTGCCATGACGTTAGAGATCACCAGGTAAGCACATAGCAGTGCTTAATAGATACTTCTTGGATTGCCGTAAGTGAGTTGCCCAAGGACACTGAGTCTGATACTAGGTTCATCAGAAGTGGAACTTTTCCCTGTTCTCCTGACTTCTCAGTTGGAAGTGTTTTCACTGTCTTTTGCTTTTGATTTTGTATCTCTGATCTTTCATTACCTAAAGACAAAACCAGAAAAAATTCATTCAGTCTGTTTTTTCCTTTGCTTTTTTGAGTCTTTCTTTTAGATTTTGCATGGGACCAGGGGGTCCCACTGATTCTCTAAGTGGCTTCCTCTGTTTGCTTTATTTAAAGCATCTTTCTCTTATTGTTAGCTGAGCAGAATGCCTCACAAATAGTTTTTTGGCCCTCCTAATTTCCAACTTGATTCTGGGGAAGGTTAACACAGTCAGAAAGAGACAAGCCAATCAGCACAGGCCACACGAGTGATAGAGTGTGACTCCTGGGCCCAGGGCATAACGGATTCCTGCCCTCTAGACTGGTTTTGAGGGATCTGCTCTAGGCAGATGGAGAATATTCTTTGGTTTGCATCTGTAATGAAGGAAAGTTATAGCCCTGAATGAGTCTAGGGGTGGAATAGGCCTATTAAGAAGCACTAACAGATTCCCAAGCCAAAAATTGCTTTAGTGTGATCATGGCCTCCAGTATATCTTCATTCATGGCTGAAAAAACCAATTATCACTGTTAGGAAGTTCTTCCTTTTATCTAACCTAAATCTAGTCTGCTGTATTTTTAATTCATTTTCTCTTTATTATTACTGTGGTTTTCCTGTTACTTTAATAGCTTCATACCTGTAAAGTGCTTTACAGATGCTTTCTTGTGCGTGGCCCCACTCGATCCTGGCAACAACACCGTGAGGTAGATAGGGAAGATATTGTCCTCATTTTATAGATGAGCAAATGGAGACTCAGAGGGATGATGGGACTTGCCCACACCTTATCCAGGGACCCACATGTAGCTAATAAACAGCAAAGCAAGGACCAGAAGCTGGATTTTCTACCCTAGGTCTGAGTGCTTTCCCCTCTACACTAAACTGTCCTCTTCTGGGTTATTGTAATAGCCTTTTAGCCAATCTTTTCCACTTTCAAGTATATTCCACTCCCGTCCTTGAAAGAGGTAGTTTTAGAGGTAATAAAAGTAAATTATAACTGTACAAAAGAGATTAATCTAAGGAAATGCCCAGCCTTATAATGTGGAATAGTTTGAAATCAAAATAAGATGACCCAGTTCTTAATGGACTGCAGCCAATGTGTCCTTGGTACCCAGCACAGTGCCTGGCACATTCTAGACATTTGATAAATATTTTTAAATTGATTTTATTGTCTGTGTTGGTTGGGGACCAACTTATTTCAGTCGTGCTTGGCACACAAAAGTCAGCCCCTTTTTTGAAGAATAATGAATGCATGCTAGAGGTATAAACCACGTCTGGGGAAGCTCCAAAGCAGGGGGAAATGAGGTTCCCAGTTGAGGTTGGGGAAGTCAGAGAATGTTTTAGGAAGAAGCTTGGTATCGAAGATGAACCTTTGAGGAAGGAGAACCGAGAATGGTGAGGGGGCAGTCCAGACAGAAGGAAAACCGCGAACCAGGGCGCCACAAAAGCGCATGGCATGTTTAGGAAACAGTCGATAATTTGATGTGCCTGCAGCATCGAGTTACTTGCTATTTCCAGTACGAGTGTATGAGAAGAGGCTGGAAAGGGAGGCTGAAAGCAGATTGTGAAAATGGCTCTTGTCCAAAGGCTGAGGGGAGTCATTAAAGGTTTCTGAGCAGAGAAAGGACCTGCTCAGAGCGTGTTGAGGAGGTGGAGGGTCTTGGGCCTGTTCCCGAGTTGTTCTGGGTGCTGGCTCCTGCCCTGGATGCTTTTTAGCTTTCTTAGCACAACTGAGGTCTGTGTACCTGTTTTAGTGTATGGATAAAAGTTGTGAATCTCAGCTCTAGCCCTCCCCTGCCGAAAGATTTTGGAATAAATCATTTGGTTTTTGTGGATCTCAGGATTCCGTTCAAGTCCTTCACTAGTTTTTCTTCATCATTACTCCATGCATTCATTTTAAAAGGCAGCTTTGAATTAGGCTTTAGCAATATATAGGATAACAGGAAAACCATACATATAAAAGTTAATACTTCCTCAAAGATCATACACGTTGTTATAACAAAAGAAGGCAGAGAAAAACAAAACATCATTATTAGCATCTTTTGTTAGCAATAATAATTTTAAAACTCAATTCTATACCACAAACACTCATATGCACAGTGTTCTCTGTGCCCCAAAAGCACTGGGCCAGAAAGATGGGCGTCATCCCTCATCTCTTCCTCTCCTCTCCTGCCTCAGTGGGATCAGTCGCCAAACCCCAGCAATTCCACCTCCTGAATACATCTTCCCTGTGTCCACTTCTCTCCACCTCTACTGCCTCCATCTTAGTCGAAGCTTCCATCCTGTCTCACCTGGACTTCAGAAACTTCCCACCCGACCAGCCTCTCCTGCCCACTGTTAATCCTTCTTCAAACGGCAGCCAGAGTGATCTTTCAAAAATAAATCCACACAAGGGTCAGTTATATCTGAAGCAAATATGGCACAAGCTAAGATTTAACAAAACTGGTTGGTGCTTATCCAAGGTTTTATTGTTTTTATGCCTTTCTGAATGCTTGAAATACTTAATTAAAAAATTTTAGAAATAAAAAATCTGATCATGTCACTCCCACCCTCACCTTGCTTAAAATGTCTTTTAGGATAAAGGCTAAACTATTACTATACGACTTCCACCTCTTCCTTTTAATTCTTATTATGGGAACATTTCAAATATACACAAAAGTAGAACGAATGTTGTGAACACCCTTGTACCCAGCACCCACGGGCTGCTCAGTCTGGCCTGTGAGGCCTGCATGATTAAGTCCTTCCCACTCTCCAGCTTCCTTTTATACCACCTTCTCAGTCCACTCCAGCCACGCTGGCCTTCCTTCTCTTTTTCTAATATGCAGGCTCTTTCACATCTCGGGAATTCAATAAGATATTCTCTTTCCTGGGATGTTCATTCTTCCACCTTCATCTAGCCCTCTTCTACTCTTGTGCAGGGCTCACTGAGGTGTCACATCCTCCCTGACATCACAGCCTGCATCTCCTGTCTCACGGCGCCATCTCCTCTTCCTTCATTCCACTTACCACAATTGTAACGAAACATTTAGTCTTTCCATGTCTCTCTCCCCCACCAGGCTGTAGGCTCTCTGAGGAAGAGTTCAGTTGGAGTGACAGGCATGTAAACCACTATTTATAATGTAATATGAAAGATGCCATAAGTGAGGGGTGCATATGATGCCATTAAGAGCACAGAGGAAGTCCATTTAACCCTGGATAGCCTTCCCAGGTGAAGTGGCATTCAGATAGCATTTTGAAGGACATCTAATAGTGCATCAGGGAAAGGTCTTTGAATACTTGTGGGAAAGGCATTCCAGGGAGAGGAAATGAAAAGAAGGCACAGATGAAGGAACTTTCAGGATATGTTCAGGCAACACAGGTAGGCCAGTAGCTAGAGTAGGACAGACTTGGGGTGGCAACAAAAGGGTAGGACATACAAGAGAGAAGATAAGGCTAGAAAGGTACATTGGCATCAGACTGTGAAGCTTATTGAGTGCCGTACTAAGAAGCCTGGACATCAAGATTGGCAGTGAGGAACCAAACTGTCTCCACACTCAAGACAATTAAGTTAAAATAATAGAACTTTATATAATTACTTAGAGATTATCTAGTTCAGCCACCTGTCTGTTACAGTTGAGAAACTAAGGCCTGACCATGGTCTTTGTCTTCCCTCTGCCCTTTTCTTAACTCATCAGTAAATCAAGTCCCTGTGGACAGAAAACTGTGGCACTGGAAAGGGAAAAGAAGACTAAGGCTCCTCGCTTCTCAGAGAGTGAATGAGGACGTGGCCACACTTCTGGCCTTGGGAGGAGGCCTCCCAAGAATTGGAAAAGTCGGACATCCCAGTGCTGATCCAAAACCCCAAATGCGCCACCTCCTTGGGCATGGTGATTGTGTGGCTTGTGGTGGCCTCCTGGGTGTGGGCCAAGGACATTGTGCAGAGTGCCAGGGAATTCCCACTAGTGCACTTACTACCCACTCAAGAGCTGGTGGCAGCCAAGAGGCAACGCTGCACCATTAAGGTATTTGTCAAGAAGCTAAGACGGGCATTGTGGGCGATCCTGAAGGCCCTTTTTAGACTGGCTGTAAGTGAGGAAAAAAAAAAAAAAGACACAGCATTTTGAGGCAAACCAAAGCCAGTGTAGAGGGTGCACATGACCGAGAGAACCCTCCATAGGAGGCAGGGATGCTAGGCTCCATGTCCAGCTCCTCTACCAACTTGCTCTGTGACTTTGGATAAGTCATTTTTCCCTCTCTGAGTTTTCTTTCTCTCTTCTGCAAAACAAGTGGTTAAATTAGATATAATCTCTGAGTATTGTTGACCAGTGCATTTTCTAGAAACCTGAATGGTTAAGCCTTCAAGTTTGAAGTTTTCAAAAATTAGTTATAACTCTGGACCTGCGCAGTGGCATAGTGGTTAAGTTTGCGCGCTCCGCTTTGGCGGCCTGGGGTTCACAGGTTCGGATCCTGAGTGCCGACCTAGCACCATTCATCAAGCCACGCTGTCGCGGCATCCCGCATAAAATAGAGGAAGACTGGCACAGATGTTACCTCAGTGACAATCTTCCTCAAGCAAAAGAAGGAAGATTGGCAACAGGAGTTAGTTCAGGGCCAATCTTCCTCACACACAAAATAATTAGTTATAACTCAGGTGGGCTCAAGGGCAGGGCTGGGACCTCAGTTGTATGGGTAAGGGAGGAAGCAGGGTTTTCGTGGGACAGGAGTTGGAGGGAACTGACACAGTGATAGGCTAATCTCTGAGGAGTCACCAAAGAGACACAGTGACTTGGTCTGACTGCAATGACCAAAGGTGGTGGTCAATCTACTGCTGGAGAGTGAGGGAGTAAGGGCACAGACAATTACATTGTGAGGATGTTTACCACGTGCCAGAATCTGCTCAATGCTTTTCATGCATGTATTATTTTCCTACTGCTGCTGAAACAAAGTACCACAAACTTAGTGGTTTACAACAACACAAATTTATTATCTTACAGTCCTGGAGGTCAAAAGTCTAAAATGGGATTTATGGGACTAAAATCAAGGTGTCAGCAGGGCTGCATTATTTCTGGAGGCTCTAGGGAGAATTCGTACCTTGCCTATATCAGCTTCTAGAGGCTACCTACCTTCCTTGGCCTGTGGCTCCCTTCCAGTAATGGCATCACCCTTATGTCTCCTTCTCTCATGACATCTCCTTCTCTGACTCTGACCCACTTAGCTCCCTCTCATAAAGACCCTTGTGAATACATTGAGCCCACCTGGATAACCCAGGATACTCTCACCACCTGAAGACCCTTAACTTAGTCATATCCGTAAAGTCCCCTTTGCCAGGTAAGTTGACATAGTCACAGATTTCAGGGATGAGAATGTGGACATCTTTGAAGGGCCATGATTTAACCTACTACAGGGCATCATCTCACTGAATCCTCCTAACAATACTTTTAAAAATCATCCTTTATTTAACAGATGAAGAAAATAGTGCTTAAAGAAGTTAGGTCATTTGCCCAAGGACAGTCAGCTGAAAAGAGCAAAGTTAGGTAATATCTGTCATGTGTTGGCATCTTGGCCCCAAGTGACCTGTCTTTTCAGAACCAGCTCCCAGGTATACAGAGACTAGAGTCTCACTCTCTAGAGGAGACTGAGAATCAGGCAGGGAATATGAGACCTTGAGAAACAGATTAGGGTCATATCAATCTCAGCTTTGGACCTGAGTGCCAGACAGGGAAACTGAGGCAAAAAGCCAGTAGTAAGGACTAAGTTAACATGGCAATGGAAAGGGAAGGACGATCTTAGGCCACTCTTGATGCCAACACCAAATGACACAATGGAATCTCAATGTTGAGGTTGAAGGCACTGATGGGCCGTTTGCTGAAGTTAGGACTGGCCAAGGAGATACACAGCTGAAGGACCCAGAGATGAGAGCAGAGCAGAGGCACGGAGGGCAGGGGCTGGCTATTGAGCCAATTTTAACAGAAGGCTTTTCTAAATGGGTAGCGTAACTCTTGTCTTAGTAAATTAGAGGTGATACTGAACATCACATGCCCATTTCTTCATGGCACAGGGTCATCACTCCCAACTGTCCTTACTGCAGCAGTTCTCACACTTCAGTAGGCAACTGAGTCTCCTTAGGTGCTCATTTTTAAAAGTGCAGAATCCCAGTTCCCAACCTCAGAGAGTCTGATTTAGTGGGTCTAGTTTGGGTTTGAGAATATGCACTTTTAACAAGCTCCTCGGATGATGAGATGCTGACAGCCCGTGATGCACAAGGACAACACACTGAGAAACACAGCCTTAGTGTTGGGACTATAGTGCAGTGAGGTGTTTAGAGTTGTTTGTCACCTATCAGGAAAAAAATAGTCATTATTATTGCTATCTCTTACTGAGTACTTAATACCACATATTATGTTATTTAATCTTGACAACCACTCCATGAGGCATATGCTAATGACATGATGCTGATGAAGGAAGTGAGCCATAGAGAGGTCGAATAATTTGCCTAAGGTCGTGTAACAAGTAAATGGAAGAATTAGGATTTGAACCCAGCATGGTTTGTCTCCAGAGCATACACTCTTAACCAAAACCCTCAACGTCCTCTCCAGCTGCCTCTCTTCTCACCGCTCAGCACACCCCACATGAAGCCCATTCACATCCACTTGCCCAGGTAAGGAAACTGGCCGTCTTTCTGAGCCTCATCCTAGGAGGCTATTGACCGAATGCCTAGTGCTTTCCCTAAAACATAGAATGCAGGGCTGAAAGGACTCTTAAAGAATATTCAAGGCAGCCCTATATGGGAATCCCTTTAGAGTAGTGGTTCTCAATATGGGACAATTTTGCCCACCCTCAGGGAAACTTTCAGTGATGTCTGGAGACATTTCTGGTTGTCACAACTGAGGGAGTGATGCTACTGGCATCTAGTTGTAGAAGCCAGGGACACTGCTAAACATCCTACAATGCACAGGACAGCCTCCCTAGAACAAAGAATTATAGGGCCCAAAATATCAATAGTGTTGAGGTTGAGAAACCCTGTTCCATAGCAAGTTCTGACCAGCAATCACTTGCCTTCTCCCTGAACACTCTAACTCATTTTCATTCCATAAATATGTATCTTTGCCAGGCCCTGTACTAGGTGCTGGAGTACTATGGTGAAGAGGACAGACTATGGGCCCTGCCCTCAGACACTGTAAAGTCAAGAAGGGGAGACAAGTAATTAATTCATCATGGGATTACAACACTGCATGATAAGAACTGTAATAGGGAGAAGAACGGGTGCTGACAAAGGATGTAGGAGGAACTCCTGAGATAAGGGGTCAAGGATCGAGATAGAAGGAGCAATGCATGTAAGGGTCTGGTAGAACTAGAACACACTGAAATGCAGAGCGTAAAAGCTACTGCAGAGGTGGTCAGGGGCCAAGTCACGCAGGCTCTTTGTTTTTTTAAAACCATTTTATTGAGGTATAATTGACATACAAAAAGCTGTAAAAATTTAATGTATATGACTCAATGAGTTTGGAGATAAGTATACACCTGTGAAACCATCACCACAATCTATGCCATAAACAAGTCCATCCCCTCCAAAAGTTTCCTCCTGTTCTCTTTACTTATTATTATTATTACTATTATTTTGCCCTAAAAACACTTATAAGAACTGCCCCCTTAGCACATTTTTTAAGTAGCTAATACAGTATTGTTAACAATAGGCACTATGCTGTACAGCAGAGCTCTAGGACTTATTAATCCTGCGTAACTGAAACTTTGTGCCCTTTGACTATACCTCCCATTTCCCCCTCCCTTGAAAGCTCTTGATAGAAAGCCCTTGAAGCTGCCTCAGGGTTCTGCCTGCACTTTCTGTTCCTCCTTCCTGGAACTTCCCTCTTCCTGGACTCCTTCACCTCCTTCAGGCCTCTTGCTCAAATGTCACTTCCACAGAGAGATCTTCCCTGACCATCCTCTGTAAAATAGTTGTCCCATCACTATCTCTTTAACCCATTTTATTTTTCATAGCATTTATTACCACATGGTTCTTCCACTGAACCGTGACTAGAAAGTAAAACACTAGAGTGTTTTTGTTTGCTGTTATATCCCAGAGCCTAGCACACAGTGCCTGGTGCATAGTGGAAGGCCCTCAATAAATACTTATTGCATGAATGAATAGACAGAAACAGATCTGATGTTTAGGAGGTAGAACCAGTAGTTCTTTGGTAAAAGACTGGATGTAATCCACGAAGGAGAGGGAGGAGACAGGGTCGAGATGAGACTTCTGGCTTGGGTAACTGGGCGGGTGGTGGTGCTCTGCCCTGACACAGAAATCACAATAGAAGGAGAGTGAGCTCACTCTGATCTGAGAAGAGACATAGCTCTTTAGAAGCGTGAGGCATAGGAAGTCCTGGGAGGGGAAAGGGATGTCTGTCCTGTGGTCTGACAGTGTGGAATGCCTGGTTTCAGATAGATCTGGGTTTGAATCCTGCCACTTATTAGCTTTGTGGCCCTGGATGATTACTTAACCTGCCTGAACCTCAGTTTCCTCATCTGCAAATTAGGAAACATAATTCCTACCTTGTGGGGTTGTTGCATTCCAGAGTGCCCAGCACAATGCCAGGTATATAATAGGTATTCTAATAATAGTAGCTATTATCATTGTTACTATAATTAGAACATCTCTGTTAAAAAGTTGTTTCTTATAATGAGTCAAGATATATGTTCTGTAATTTCCTGTGCTTGTCTTACTTTTGCCCTCTGTGCCTACCAGAATAAATGTCCTTCACCCATAACCATTTGAAGGCTGTCATGTCCCCTGCAGCCCTCCCTTCTCCAGCATAAACATCCCTCCTCTTTCTTCACAGGACATGGTTCCTCTGAGGGGTTCCCCCACTCTCCTGGCCACTCTCCCTTAGTCATGCTCTAGTTTGTCACTGTCCCTCTACATGTACAACTTCTGGAAGTGGACTTGGACCTTCCATGCATGTTGAGGTCAATGCCTCGTTCCTGTTACTTTGATCATCACCCTAGATTAAGACCTCGCTGCCCAAACTCTTTGAGCAGGGTCTTTTCTCCTTTCTTCCTCATTCTAGCCCATGCTTCCAAATTTGACATCATCCTGCCTGGTCCTCCTTTGTAGACTTCACCTCCAGCCTTTCTGATAATACCTTCTGGCCCACGGTATTGCTGACCAAACACCTGATCCTAATCATTTTCCCATTCCTTCTCCAAGCCTGTACAGTCCGGCTTGGGCTCACACCCAACCAGGTGTGCTGCTCCTGAATACACCCCAGGAGACACGCTGTTTTAACTGATCCATCTTTCTCTCCTCCCCCATGGCCACTTCTGTTTTCCAAGAGCATCCAGCAGCACCGCCAGTTGATCTGCTTCTTGCCGCCTCCATTGCCACTTCTAATCTCACCACCGCCTCTGCTGTCTGCCGCTCTTTTCCCTCTTCAGGCCACATTTTTTTCTCCTTGTCATTCCTTGCTCTCTCCGTTGCCTGCCACTACTGAACGTCTCAGCTTTGGCTTCTCAGGAACCAAAATCCCGCCTTCTGCCAGCAGACCAATCACACTGTATTGTCTGTGATCTCTGCATCTTTGGTTCAGCCCAGCTATTTTGGTCCCTGCTTGCACTCAACTTTTCTTCACTTTCCTCTGGGTTTACACCTCTTTCAGCACTTAAAGGGTGACAGACATCTTAGAGTTGGTTAACTGAGCTGTAAAAGTTAGACTTGTGATGAGGCTGGTGATTGATTAATGGATCCAGGTGTAAGAAGATGAAAGGTAGGTCATTCTGTTTAAAACTGAATGGGGCTTTTTCCTTTAGTGGATTTTATTGTTTTTCAGCCAGGACAATGGAGCCTTTGCCTCATCAAGCAAAGAAGTCACACTACAATAGATTGCATGTCAGCAAATGTTTTTTTCAACCTCTAGTAGATACCAAGAATTGTGCTTGATGCTTTTATGTGTATTACTCATTAAACTTTCCCAAGATGAAATCCCTTCCTTGGTATCCAAACAGTGCCTCCTAGACCATCATTCATTCATTCGCTCATTCATTCATTCAGTGATTATTTGTTGTGCTATGTACAAAATTAAATATGACAGTCTCTGCTCCTCAGGAACTCAATCTAGAGGAGAAAACAGACATATCAACCAAGAGGTGTGATACACTGTGGTAGTTGCGTTTAGAGTGGTGGAGAGGTAAAGCAGTGCAGCAGTAAAGAGGGGGCCCACTTGCTCTGCCAGGGAGAGTTAAGGAAGGATTGCCAAAGGGAGTGACATTTCAGCAGACTTTGAAGGATGAGTTTTCTAACATGCATAAGGAGAATGGGCTTTATTGGCAGCAAGGACAGGCTGGAAGTGTGGAAGGGCAGGGGATGTTTTAGAATTGGTGTGACTAGAGTGTGGAAGACTTGCTCCAACATCAGGGGCTTCTGCCTAGAGAAGTCAGAGGGTTGCCTGGGTCACAGAGCAAGTGAGTGGCAGAGACAGGGTTAAGCAGCAGAAGTTGGAAGTGTCTGGCCCCTAATCCATAGGCCTTAACCTCTACCCTCTTATACATACACAGGCCCTATCTGAATGCCCTCTTCCCTGGCTTGGAGCTGTCATTTGACCAGCACTTCCCTCTCCCATTTTGCCTCTTAGAGGTCTGCCCCTGAGCTCTGAGGATTGTCCCTAGTGAACCTGGGAGGGAAGCAGAGACCAGAGAGGGCTAATCCATTCCAGTGTTTGGTCCTGACCCAGACATTTGCCTAGGACCTGAATCATTAGATCCTAACTCTTGATGCTGCTGAGATAGACTCTTTGACCTTCATAATGGATCCTAATTGGCTCTGAGATGCTCCTTTCTTGAGTATCTTAGAAAAGGAGCTGGGTAAACCAGGTTGCCAGCCCTTTACTGAGGAGGAGCTACTTTTAATTCCTCAAAGCCTTAGAAGGCTGGAGTGAGTTTATGCTAAAAGTTCCCTATTCCTTCTCTCCTACCATATGTGGTAATGAGGGCAGGAGGGGAGAAGATTCTTAAATTCCATGCTGGCTCAGAGGTGGGTGCTCAAAAACTACTCAGTAGGCTGACAGGTTTGTCACCAGTATCTGTCCAAAGATCCCCAGCCATTTCCCAAATGCCCTAATTCATCTTAGCTGGATTTTTAGAGAACCAACGGAGTCCACAGATAGGGAGGAATTAGATTTATTTTAGATTTGGACCACAACTCTTTTTGGGAAGGCCTGAGGTAGCTCACGGACTGAAGCAATGTTTTTAAGTAAGACTTTTAATGATGAAACATATCTTGGTCATTGGAAAAAAGAAAAAAGTAATAGTTACTTCCAAGCATCACCATGCTCAACCCTTAAGCTATAAATTTGGCTGAAAGATTCCTGGCAGAAAAGCCAAAAGGGAAAACCACTGCGTTACCCAGTGTTCATATTCTGATGCCAGAAAGCATACAGAATCTCCTGTAGGGAAAATATTTTCTTTAAGCTAAAGCTTAATAAAAAGTGATTGGTTCTGGGACCGGCCCATAGAGTAGTGGTTAAGTTTGGCACGCTCCACTTTGGCGGCCCAGATTCACGGGTTCGGATCCGGAGTGTGGACCCACACCAGTCGTCAGCCATGCTGTGGCAGCAGCCACATATAAAATAGAGGAAGACTGGCACAGATGTTAGCTCAGGGCTAATCTTCCTCAAGAAAAAAAGAAAAATTGGCAACAGACGTTAGCTCAGGGCTTATCTTTCTCAGCAAAAAAATGAAAGAAAAAAGAAAGTGATTGGTCCTAAGAAAGTTGAACCACAGGGTGAAGATTACACAATTCAAGTCAGCTCATTTCTCCACATGCAGTGCTCCCAGTGCTGTGTGAGAGATGGTCATGTCCATAGGTCACCTAATAGCAAGTAGAATTGACTGTGACAGACATACTGCCCTCCACAGGACTCACAAGGACTGGCTCTTGGTATAAGCAGAATGTGGGAGGGTGGGATGACTGATTTCAAAAGGCAGAGAAGGAGTCAAAGACCATGTTTTCCACCTTGATTTTACAAAAGATAACAGAAACACCATCTGAAGGTATAACACACCTCTTCAGTGACTACTATGTGTCAGGTGCATTTGTTCATTTCATCTTAACAACAGTCCTGTAGAGGAGGAATTATTATTTACATTTTACAAATAAGGAAACTGAAGCTCAATTTGCCCAGAGTCACACAGCTAGCAAGTGGTGAGGTCAGGATTCAATCTCAGGACTGTGCCTCTTTCACATTATACCACCGGGTTTATTCAATCCAACGATTCCTAATTGAAATTTCCATAAAGAAAGAAAACCTAGTATGACAGTCTGGCTGTGAGGGACTGAGAGAATGTATTTCAGGGACTTAATGGTTTGATGACATAACCTGGGAATAGCAGTTGGAACACCTAGATGAATGGATGGGTGACTTGTCCTATCATGTTCATTTCCAGATATTTTACTTGAGCCTTTTGGCTGATCCTGGGCCACAGTCAAATCACAAGTGATTCTCTGTAATTTGTCCATTTTGTGAACAATTATGTATCATCTCTCTCTACTTCCTTCCTTTCCAGTCCCCTCCACTCATGATCACTCCCTCCCCCAAAGTTCTAGCCATTTTAAATACTGTTCAGATTGTGCCATGCTCCCCCACACCTCCAGGCAATTGCACCTGCTGTGTCCTTTAAGACACAGCCTCCCCTGGAAGCCTCCACTGAGTTCGCCTTTCATGCCCTGCCCCCATGTGGAAGATACTCCTCTTTTGTTCTCCCCTAGAGCCCTGAACACACCTGATTTTTAGTGCTATATTTTCACTGCGGGTTTACTTTTGGTCTGTGAGCTCCTTTGCATGCCAGAGTCTTGCACAGTGCCTCACATGTAGTAAGTGCCCCGTAATGTCTGTTGAACAGACATAATGGACAGCTACTGTGCATCAGGCATTTCTTGGGCACTGGATATAGAGAGATGAGTAAAACATGGACCCTTTCCTGTGGGAGCTCAGAGTCTGATATGTAAGGTAACGATTAGAGCCCAATATTTATGAGCTATATACTATCAATAATAGGGGATTTAGGGAGGACAGAAGAGGGAGAAAATAACTTAAGCTGTGGAATGAGGGAAGTTTTCCAGAGGTAGTAATTTATGGGTTGAACCTTAAAATAATGAAAGATTTTTGCCAAACTAAGAAGTATGCCAGGCAGAGGGAAAACATACAAAGGCATGAAAGAAATTCAATGTTTGGGGAAGTAGAAGAAGTGTTGAAATCCTGTGCTGTAATTTGGAATGAAAAATATGTTTTAGATATCAAATACGAAAGAGGTAAGGTTGTCACTCTGTGGTGGATGTTCTAAGACTTTATTATTCTATTTTGTTTTTAATCAGTCAGATGGATTTTATCACAAGGCAGTAAAGATGTTACAGTCACCTTGGGTGGAATAAATAATAACTTACTTATAGTCTATGGTCTGCCTCCTTCCAAAAATGGTTTGACTTGACTTGTAATAACAGATACCTCCACAATAAGACTGTTCATATAGAAACAAGAAACACAATCTATAGATAGGAAGGGATAATACCACTTCCTAAGTTCTTCTTCCTTCATTAGCTCACTTGGTGTTCGGGATAATCCTCTGAGGATGGGCAGCAGGGTCTCTCTGGCTTAGACACCAGCTTGTGGGCATGCTCCTGTAAATGCTTGTGGATTCATAGATACATGGATGTTGTCCTCATTTTCCAATTGATGCCACAGATATTTCCTGGTGCTCTGGTTTCTTCAGGTCTCCATCCCCTCAGGCTTGTCAGTGGGAATAATCTTTACTTTGCTATCCTTCAGTTTCACTGTTTGAGCTTCTTCACCCAAGCTACTACAGATTCTCTTGCCCTTTTAAAGTTTTTCTACTTTTTTCTTAAATGACTCCACGCATAAAACTTAGAAAACAGAAAAGTGCAGAAAAAGAAGTCCCCCATGATACTATAACAAAGGATATTCATGGTTAATTCTTTTTTTAAAAAAAATTTTTTTGACATCATTTCAGACTTTCAGAAAAGTTTTCAAGAATAGGATGAAGAATTCCTGCATACCCTTCACCCAGATTCCCCAACTCTTAACATTTTACTACATTTGTTTTCTCACTTTCCTCTCTCTCTCTTTTTCTGAATCTATTTAAGAAAAAGTTGCAGACATCATGCACCCTTATGTAAGCCAAAATACTTCAGTGTGTATTTCCCAAAAACAAGGAATTCTCTTACATAACCATACTATTATTTTTATGTGTGTCTTTCTAGGCTTTTTTCTATGTATATGTTTATGTATTTATATTTAAATTAAATAATACAGTTCCATTTTTATTTATATTTATTTATAATGGTTTACTTTTTTAGAGAGGTTAGCAATAAAGATTGTAGATAATCTCATGCCAATAAATATTCTACAACATGATTCTTCAGCAGACTCTGACTTTAGACACAGTAGGTTTCTGGGTGGCACAACATTTTAACAGGCCAACACTTCAGAGAATGAACTATTCTTGTGCTCTTGCAATGGCTAGTCATATGTCAGTGGAAACAACTGAATAAATGAGTAAAGAGGCAGGGCACTGGAAAGCCTTGAATGCAAATTTAATCTTTATTCTGTAGCCAGTAGAGATCCAATGAAAGGTTTATAGCAGGGGAGTAAACCAACAAGATCTGTGTTTTCTGGAGAATAATTTGACAGTGTCTGCAGGAGGGAGTGAAAGAGGAAGAAATCAGAGCAAGACTCCATAAGTCCCTTGGATAAAATGATCTCTAGTTTCAAGGGCAAATCTCTGCCCAGGTAGAACAGAGCCTTCTCCAGCATAATGCATCCTTTTCTTTCACGTGTCTTTCAGAACTGGTTAAAGTCATATGGCTATCTGCTTCCCTATGATTCACGGGCATCTGCGTTGCACTCAGGGAAGGCCTTACAGTCAGCAGTCTCCACTATGCAGCAGTTTTACGGGATCCCAGTCACCGGTGTGTTGGATCAGACAACAATCGAGTAAGATTTGCATAGGACATTGTGCTTTGAACCTTCCAGACTTACATTTGGGTTCACATTTGTCATGCCCTCATGTATATACCATGCCCATCCTACCTTCCTTTCTTTTACTCCTGCAGTGTCATCTGGGAGGGAATACCCCAAGGTACCCTTTCCTATGTGAGCTCTGCCATAAACAAAGCTCTGCTGTGTGACCTTGGACAAGTCTCTTAACCCTTCTGGGACTCAGTTTTCTTATCAGTGTAATGAGGGGTTTGGTTATAGATGATCTTAAATCTCCTCTGACTCTAACAACTAGCAGTTCTATGAGTCACCCCTCTGGCATTCTCCTAGATGTACACATATCCCTTGATACAGAGAACTCTTCAATGATAATGAGTTGGCAACTCTTGTTCCACTTTTCACATTTATCAAACTTTTGCTGAATGCCTACATGTGCCAGGCACTGTGCTTGATCCTATGATCTTTGCCCTCCAGAGGCTCACCATTTAGTGAAGAAAAGCACAATCATCTGGCTACACCAATTAGAACCCAGAAGGAAACACGGAGTTTCAGGGAGATACTTAGGAGACAATAACAAACAAGACAAACCCCAAGGATGGTAGAGATCACTCAGGAGAGTTTAAGAGGAAGAGAATAGTGCTGGGGATGGAACCCACAAAGCAGGCTGAGAAAGAGCAGCCAGAGAGGTGGAGGAAGCCAGAGGCAGTGAAGGGGGGAAAGGTCACCAGGGTCAGCTGCTGCAGAATGGTCAAATAGCAGACTGAGAAGTATCTGCGAGTTTGGTAACAGAGGCCATTGTGACCTCCGCAGAATGGTGGAGACAAAGTCAGACTACAGTGGGCAGAAGGAGAGGTGAGGAGCAGACACGGCAAGTGTAGGGAAAACTTTTAAGAAGCTTAACAGTGAAGGGAAGGAGAAATAGATAGTGGCTAGAGAGGGTTGAATTTTTGTTTGTTTGTTTTATGATGGGAGAGAGTTGAGCATGCTTAAATTTAAGAAATAGCCATGAAAGTTATTAAAGCTGTTTAAGCAAAGCCATTACCGCCATGAAGGCATGGTAAAGAGCTGGAGAGAGTTTCCTAAGGAGGTGGTGAGGGGTGGGATCTAGAGCTCAGGTGGAAGGAGAGAGCAGGGCTGGAAGAGGATGCGGGGAAGTTGGGGTGCAGAGAACCAGAAATCCAGCTGATTGTGGAGCCAGGATCAGTCCACCCCTTGGGTGAGTCACTCCTGGAGAGAATCATCTCTCTGGGCCTCAGCTTCTTCATTTACAAAGGGGAGTGTTGGATTAAACTCTCAAATTCTAGATTCCACTATTCTAAGCTTCTAAGCTTTTAAAATTTGGTGAATCTGGGGTTTTAAGATCCTAAAATTCTGTCTAAACATTTTCTATTCCTAGGATTCTCTGATTGTGAGATTGTGAAATTCTGAGGTAATACACTTGACTGTTCCTATGATGTTGTCCATACAGTGGACTCCATGGCCCTGTGGCCTCACAAGTGAGCTGGTTAAAGAGAGCCTGACTGCCTTTCAAAGCGGAGGTTATTTTGAGGGCTTTGTACAGGACTCGTGGCAGTGCATCCTGGGGCAGGAGCACTGGTGTCTCTGCTGAGGCACCACCTGGCCTTGGGTTTTACTCCCTTCCAGAAAGCCCCAGGCCTGTTGGACAGGGTTCAGAGAGTGGCAGGTGGAAGGCGAGAGGAGGAGGCAGAAGGAAGAGTATGAGGGAGGAGGATGGTATTTCCCACTCACAGTTCTGCCTCCACCTCTGTGTAGGAAGGCATGAGAACGCTGTTTTGGAGGCATGGGAGGGTAGAAGGTGCTCCCACTTAATTCCAGACCTGAGTAGGGAGGGTGTTGGGGGTAGAATTTAGAGACCTTAGTTTCAGCTTCAGCTGTGTGACCTTGGGCACTCAGCTGCCTTTCTCTGGGCCTGTTTCCTCCCTAGGGGCCCTTCTGGGTCTAGCTCAGCCTTGCTGTAGCAGAAGTGGCTCCTGGTTCTCTTCCCAGGGACTGTCAGTGAAACAGAGCTAGATTAGCAATTTAAAGTCCTATTTTTGAGTGCCTACCTTGGGAAATTTCACACATTATTCATTCACTCATTCATTCACTCATTCAACAAACCTAGTAACTCTAGCCCAACCTGTGCTAAGCATGGAAAGACAAAAGAAAAACAAAAGAAAAGAGAAAATCCCCAGGCTTTGTTTGTTAAGTTGCACGAATTATTAGTTCATTTATTTATTCAACTAAATTCCAGTACTGCCGCAATGCTATATTTTGCAAGTTACTTGATTTATCTGTGTATCTTTTCCCTCATCTATAAAATGGGGATAAATAATTTCTGGTTACCTCACAGAGTTGTTTTGAGAATCAGAATTTTTTTTAAGACAGAAAGTGAACACTGTGAAAATTATAAATGTTTATACCAATGCATGGTATTATTATTATGTCTTCTGTTACTGATTTCTGAGTGTGGGACACTCTAGGCAATGTGGAGCACACAAAGATGAATAGGACCTGGGTAAGTCCCTCAAGGGGCTTTGAATATTTGGTTAAAATAGTATCTGTTTCCTTTTCTCTATATTGCCCATGGCAACTGCTTTCAACAACTGTAAATGAGGTCAGATATTTCCCTTCCAGTGATGATCATCGTTTAGTGAGTTGGTTGTTAGGCCATCAGAGGGACATAAAATGCAAGGATGGCCTGGGCCCCTTAAATCTCTACCCTGGCTCCTTTTTTATATCCTCAATGATGTCCCCCAATGTAACAAACAGTTGCCAGGATTTACTTAGTTCCAGGAACTGGGCTCGCTTCTGGGGATACAATGATGAATATGACACAGTCCCTGTCCTCAAAGAATTTATCATTTACTAGAGACAACAGTCTATTAAATTTAAAATCACAATACAGTGTGATAAGTACTGTGGCGAATTATATTCCCAATCCTACAGTTTGAACACCTGTAGTGACAGGGAATTTGCTGCCTTCCAAGCTATGCCATTCTCCTGTTGGATAGTTCTGATTAGTTTATTCGCTCATTCATTCAACAAATCACTATCGAACACCTTCTGTGTCAGGCACTGTGCTGGCACTGGGGATACAGGCAAGGCTCCTCTCCTCAGGGAGCTTAGAATCTGGTGGGAGAGACAAAGAATAAACAAGAAAGCAAACATATAATTTCAGGGAATGATAAATGCTATGAAGAGAACTTCAGTAGGATTAAGAGACAGTGGTGGGATGGGAAGGAGGAGGCTATTTTAGATAAACTGGACAGGGAAGTCCTCTAGAAGGGCTGACACTTGAGCAGAGACCTTAATGAAGTAAGGGAACAAACCATGTGAAGAAGAAGAGCATTGCAAGCAGAGGGCACAGCAAATGCAAAGACGTTGAAGTGGGAATAACCTAGCATGTTCAAGGCACAGCAAGAAGGCCACTGAGGCTGGAGCAGAGCATAGGAAGGGAAGGAGGGGAAGACGTCATTGGACAGGTAGGCAGGGGCTAGATTATGCGGGACCCTGTGGGCCAAGGTGAGGAGTTTGGATTTTATTTTAGGTGTTTGGGGAAGTCATTGGAGGGTTTTAAACCAGGGAGTGATGTGATCTAATTCCATTTACTGAGCATTTTTACATACGCTCCCTCCTTTGAGGCTCACTACAACCTAAGCACAGTGAGAACTATAATTCTCACATTGCAGATGGGGAAACTGAGGTTCACATTGATTCACTCGCTTGCCTGGGCTCCTAAGATTAGTGGTGGAGCTGGAACTATTAAGCCCATGTCTACTGACTCCCAGTCTCTTATGCAGCAGTGTTTCTTCATATTCAATTGTGAGAGAATGAATTAATGGATCAATCAGTTGATCCTGTTCCTGTCGGGAACCCATCAGAGCCAGGGTCCCAGAGTCTAAGTTGAGGATGCACACTGCCATTCAGACTGGGACTGGGGACTCTGCCATGCCTTCCTAGAGTGTTCAGTGACCACAGTACATGTGTGTATGTGTATCTTCTCTTTGCTCAGGTGGATGAAGAAACCCCGATGTGGTGTCCCTGACCACCCCCACCTGAGCCGCAGGCGGAGAAACAAGCGTTATGCCCTGACTGGACAGAAGTGGAGGCAAAAACACATCACCTACAGGTGCTTTGACTCCCTCTCTTCCTCCTTGGCTTTGGCTCCACTCTCACTCAGTTTTTTCCTGGCCTGAGTTTCTGAGGCTGACACTGTAGGTGCGTCTGCGATCAGGGTGAGGACCAGGTATGTGGGCATCAGGGCCAGGCACTGTGAGCCTATGACTGTGTCCCCCTTGTGGCGTCCAGAGAATGCTATGTCTCCAATTTCACGTTTATTTGGTCTTTTAGGGGCTCAATAGTTGTTTTCTGTTTAGAGTCCTATAGTTTCTAGTTACAGAAAGTGGGGTATAGATTGTTCAGTAACTTTCTGCTGTGATAAAGAACCATGGCTGAACTCATTCTCCTATCACTCCTTGCCAAACCCCACTTCCTCTGATTTGGATCCCTTCCTCACTTAACATAATGGACTTCACCTGAGCTTCCCAACTCAGCATTCCAGTTGTTTCTTAAGGTGGGTAAAGAACTAGGAAGTGGATCACAACAGTGTCATTGCTTGACTGATGGGCAGAGCAGGATCAGTCTTCAAGTCAGACCAGCGACCAAGAGCGGGGATAATGGCGCCCATCACAGTAGACTCAGACATCAGAATTTGAAGTGGGGCTGGGGCAAGGGCCAGGCATAGGGCAGGCTCAGGTGGGCTCTGGTTGGCTCTGATTCCATCTCAAGTGGATCACCTGGGTTCTGGGGTAGGATCTAAGACAGACATCCTTGGACCTGAATCAAGGGCTCTCCTGCTGACAAGCTGTTGAGACTAGAACAGGATATTTTCAGAAATCTGACAAGAGAAGGAAACTTAAGAAGAATCTGGGTTAGAAACTGAACAGACTCTTAGGGTCTCCTGAAGAGGTAGAGTGGATCAAGAAAAAGAACTGACTTCTAACCCAACTCTGACCTTAACTTCTATCACCCAACCTCTCTGAGCCTCTTTCCTTATCTATAGAATGGGTGAGTAATCACTGCTCCAGGTGTTCATGGGGCAGAGCACCCAGAAGTAGTGATGTTCTGTTGTGGAGAACCATGCAATATGGATATAGCAACCTTAAATAACTAAATCTATAACCAATTAAATCAGACACCACCCTGTACCAGCTTTTAGGTAGACAAGCAGTAGTAGTTGGTGCCAAAGACTTTTTTTTAAAGGGACATTTCACTTAAACTCTCCACTGTTCAAATATTTTAGTAATTTTTATAAATGTGCGTATTTTATGTATTGGGAGAAAAATGTAAAATTAAGAAAATGCTATATCCACCAACTTAATTTTTTTCTACAAATTGGAGTAGAATCCTGTATTCAACACAAACTTTGTCAGAAATCAAATATAAAACACTGATTAAAGCAGAGCTACTTTGATTGAGGCAGGGGGTCAGGGGAACCCAGAGCCTTGCCTACTCAGCCTCTTCTTCAACCTCTGGGGCACCTCAGCAGAATTCTAGGGTTCCAAATTTGAAGATCACTGGGCCATATGGTCTCTGGTGTCCCTTTTAACTCTGCTAGTCTCTGTCTCTCTGTCTATTCCTCCCTAATGATCCTCCCCTCTGTCACCAGCATTCACAACTACACCCCGAAGGTGGGTGAGCTGGACACACGGAAAGCTATTCGCCAGGCTTTTGATGTGTGGCAGAAGGTGACCCCGCTGACCTTTGAAGAGGTGCCATACCATGAGATTAAAAGTGACCGGAAAGAGGCAGACATCATGATCTTCTTTGCTTCTGGCTTCCATGGAGACAGCTCCCCATTTGATGGGGAAGGGGGATTCCTGGCCCATGCCTACTTCCCTGGCCCAGGGATTGGAGGAGACACTCACTTTGACTCAGACGAGCCGTGGACGCTAGGAAATGCCAACCATGATGGTAAGGCCATGAGGGGCAGGGGGGCAGTCCTGGGTTTCTCAGTGGTCAGGGAAAGAAGCCCTGAGGAAGAGCTTGGAAGATGCCATAGATGAGTTTCCTGGTTTTCTAGAGCTTCTTGTCCAAGAACAAAGAACCTAACAGAGTGGGAACTGAGGTCTCTAATAATATTCAATACTTGACCCCTCAAGGCCAGGGCCAGGGAGATCACTTAATAAAAGGTCTAATTGGGCTGGGTCAGGAGGGAGGGTTAGGTCATGAATAAGAAGATAAAGTAAGGGACCAGAGGCTGGAGAAAAAGGTAAAAAAGTGCTTAAAGCTGAAAGTGGAGTCTGAAAGTGGTAGGCTCTGTCCTGACTGATGAAAGTTTCAAAGGCCATCATATGGGATGACATGACTGACTCACTCCCTATGTCAACCTCACAGGTGAATAACAGGACCCATAATTTCTCTAGCATCCTTGGATAACGTGGCTCTTCACCACTATGATTCAATGAACATATGTGGAACCAGAGTCAGTACTGTGCAATAATAGTAACAATATTCTTCAGGTTGCAAAAGAGTTCCTTATCAGTATTAACTTGCAAGGCACTTGCTTAGTAAGTAGGCAAGTGTACATCATTATGCCCATTTTTAAGATGAAGTGTTTGGGGTTGAAATGGCATAGGTGGTAGGTGGCTGCACCAGGGCTCAAACCATAGGTCAACCAGCACCTGGCTATGTGACAAGGGGTAAATGATTCATCCTATCTTCTCAGGTAAAATGAGGGATTGGATTAGGTGATCTCTAAGGTCACTTCCAACTCTAATGTAACATGATGTACAGCCCAGGGCAGGTCTGAACATTTAAAAAAAGATATGGTCTCGGCCCTCTGAAAGTCCAGAGTTGAGGAGAGACAGATGTGTACATAAGTAACCCTGTTACAAGGCAGACTGTATTGAAGGATGTAGCAGAAATACCAAGAAAATGCAGTGGGAGTCTGGAGAGGAAAGGAACAGAGGATTCTGGCTTTTAGATTATAATGGATAACAATTAGTATGTTAATATTCTAAGGCCCATGTCAAGTGCTTTCCACTTATTATGTAATATGTATATGTTAGCATTATCCCAATTTTACAGATAGGTAAACTGAGGTATATAGAAACATTAAGCAATCTGTGAAGGTCCCATAGTTGATGAATGGTGAAATAAGGCTTCAAACCTGGGCATTATGACAACAGAGCCCATAACTCTTAGCCACCATGCTAGGTTTCCATGGTTCTCAAACTGCAGGGCACATCAGAATCACCCAGAAACCTTTAAGTATGCATATTCTAAGCTCCAGGCCCCTAACCTCTTGCTATTCTGATTCTCTGGTTCTGGGGTCAGGCCTGGGAATCTGCACTTGGTCTAATAAATTCCTCAGGTGCTTCTGTTGCAGGTGTTCCGTCACCTTGAGAAACATTGTCTTAATCCCCAGAGTTTCCCTAACTTGCCTGATCATAAGAATCAACTGGGGTTCTTGTTATAAATGTGGATTCCCAGGGCCTTCCCCTGGAGATTCTGATTCGTAAGCTTCAGCAAGATTGGGAAGCACTGGGCATTCTTTTTCCTTAGCGATGCTTCAGGCTGCGAGCAGACTCTTTTCTTTTTTGAGGAAGATTAGCCCTGAGCTAACATCTGTGCCCATCTTCCTCTATTTTATATGTGGGACGCCTGCCACAGCATGGCTTGATAAGCGGTGCATAGGTCCACAGCTGGATCGGAACCAGCAAACCTGGGCCAAAGGAGCACGCGAACTTAACCACTATGCCACCGGGCTGGCCCCTGAGAGCAGACTCTTACAGACTCATTTCCACAGAGGTTTGGTGTCTGTAGATGGGTACGGCCACCTTTGAGAACATTTCATATCACTGTGTGGATCAGGGATGGAAACTCTTGGCTTATCTGTCAAAGGGTAGTTGAGGAGGGGATTTGGCCAAGGCTCAGCCTAGGCAAAGTTATGAAACAGTTCAATTTCTCTTTGTCCCCTGCTCTCTTCAAATTTTGGTCCCCTTTCCTATCCAGCTCCATTTCCTCTGCCCTGGTATCCCTTCCCTTACGTCCTGGATGTTTTTCCTGGCTTTCTGAACAACTATTCTTTATCTCATTCTTATTCTTGGATCAGTATCAATGAATGGTTGTCTGTGCTAACTGATAAAGTGTGAGGAGAAGAGAACTAACATTTTTGAACCCTGTTATGTGCCAGGCACTGTTAGCTGATAAGATTTTAGTTATAGCCCTGACAGAGGTAAAAGAATTCTTAAAAGAGGAGGCACTGAGAAGACACTCTACTCCTCTGCCCTCCCCTTCCCAGCTCTGAGGGTTTGCATTTCCCACAACCACTCCTTGCTGTTGGAGACCTTGGGCCCAGTCTCAAAATCCCAAGAACTTCTGGTGGTGTGTATGGGAAGGAGCTGGGACCTGTGGATGGGCACCATCCCAGCACCCTCTTGTCTTCTCTGACCCACCCCATCCTGATGAATGACTGCCAATTCTGATAGATATCCCAAGATGGCCAATGTCTTCTTTGGACAAGAGTTCGGACTTTTCTGTGCTCTGGAAAACCAAGCATGAACTGTCCAGATGCAGCTCATAACCACAGGAATAGCCCTGGCTGGCAAACTGGAATGCAGTGGATTGCCTAAGACGGCTTTTGGAAGGAGAGGAAAGGAACCAAGATTGATTGAGCACCATTTTATTATCTTGTTTAATTTCCACATAAACTCAGTGAGGGAGGGAGCAGAACCTCCTGGGAACTTCTTGTTTATTTGGCTTTCTTCTCTATTCTAAACTTCCATTATGGAAAATGTTCAAACTCACAAAAGTAAGGAGAATGATAATATGAACCCCTAGTCACCCATGACCCTGCTTCAGCAATTATCAACACTGTGTCATTCCTACTTCATCCAATCCCCCCTACTTATATTTTCTGGCTGATGTATTTTAAAGAAAATTCCAGGCACAATGTCATTTCACCTGTAAATACTTTAGTATATACCTCTAATAGATTGTTTTTAACACAACCACAAAATCATTATCAAACTCAACAAAATTTACACTTTCTTAAAATCTAATACCCAGTTTGTGTTCATTTTCCTAAATTATCTCAAAAATGTCTTTCACAGTTGTTTGCTTGCATCAAGCTCCAAACAACACCCGCACATCATACATAGTTGACATGTCTCTTAAGGCTCTTTTAATTTAAAAGTTACTTGCTTCCCTTTCCCCCTATTTTCATTGAAGAAACTGGGTCATTTGACCTGAGTACAGTCATTTGCCTTGACTAAATTCAGGTTCAGTTTTAACATGTCTCTCTTGCCCATATTTTGTGAACACTGGTAATCAGATCTACAGGCCTGACTAGATTCAGGTTCACTTTTTTGGCAAGAATACATCTAGGTGGTGCTGGTCCTGCCTGTTGCATCACATTGGGAAGCACAGATGATGCAGGCTGTCCCACTTTTAGTGATGTTAAGGTTGAGCAGTTGGTTCGGGAGTGTCAGCCTAATCCAACCATTACAAAATTCACCTAGGAAACTTGAAAAAATAAAATAAAGTTGCCTAAGCCCTAAACCAAAACTCCTGAATCAGAATCTCCTCCACCTGTGTGTTTAAGAGGCTCTCCTAGAGAACCACTGGCTTGCAAAGGTGATTCTGACTCTCTACCTCACTGGAGTCTGTGTCAGGGGCATTCTGGCCCACCACACCTTTAAGCTGGTTTCCAGGCACTTTCTGTCTACATCTCTTTGCAATGAGTCAAGCAGTAAAGTCAGCAGAATTCACTAAGCCCTGCTGGGGAGGGAGCCCAGCCCCAGGGAATGTGACAGGCCAGGAAGAGTCACTGAGACCAGCCTTCCACAAGCTACAGCCCTGCCGCAGTTATTGCAGTGATTCTTCCCCACCCAATGAGCCAGACCCGGCGGGGATTAGAATCTCCATTTTACAGAGGAGGAAAGTAAAATTCCAAGCGGTTAAGAAATTCACACAGTTGGTAAGAAGTGGCAGAGCCAGGTGTGAACCCAGGATTCTGCATTTTTAACAAGTGCCCCCGGTGGTTCTGTTGTAGGTGGTCCAAGGACCACACCTGGAAAAATACTGAATGTTTGGCACTGTTGGGTCCTGGCTGCTGTCACCTAGCCCTATCAAGCACAAAGCTTGCCCTCAAGGAGCTCACAGTCCTAGGGTGGATGAGTATATGTGCTGGTGGCTATATTGTAGGGTGGAAAGTGGTCAGTGCCCTAAAGATGGTTCACACAAACTGCTGAGAGTAGAGGAAGAAGCACTCACTTTCAGTGGGGGAAATCAAGGAAGGCTTCCTGGAAGATGTGACGTTGAGTTGAACTTTGAAGGAGGAAGACTATTCCAGGTGGAGGGGACAGTATTGGCAAAAGAATAGAGGCAAAGGAAAATGCTATAACCATTTTGGGGGGTTGGAGGAGTCAATAAGATGAGACTCACCAAATATGGTGGTCCTAAGAGAAGGCAGAGACAGGGTACACTTGAGTACCTGAGTAGACTGTTGGGTACTTGCAAGGAGGCCCAAGCACCTAAGCACCCACCCACAGGAACACTCCCTCTTGGAGATACTGGTCCTCACACACAGCTCACCGCGATCCTGCTAATTAACAATGATAGTTCTGTGCCAGGTGGCAGGATGAGCGCTTTACATACCTTGCCTCGTTAATCTTCACCCCTATTCTTATGAGGAAGGTACCATTGCTTCCTTCATTTTTACAGAGGAAGATATTTAAAATGTCACACTGCTAGGACATGACAGAGCTGGGATTCATGACAGTCTGGCTAGCAGGGACTGCAGTGCTGACCACTCTGCTTCCATACCTCTTACCCTCCTGGGGAGTGAAGACCCTAATGCCTGTTAAGCACTGGGGTCTTTTCCATCTCTCTGCTTTTTCCCCTCACAAGCTCCAAGGAGTTCTCCTACCCCTCTCCCCTCTCCTTCCATCTTCCCAGAGTGGCCCCCACTAAACAGGTCTCCTGGGTTCCTGTGCTAGAGAATGCCAGCTCCCCAGCTCTTCTCTGCCTTTTGGTCCCTGGAACAAATCCACAGGCCCCTTTCCTTCAAGGGCTTACTCCTGTTCTCTGCAGAGACCCAGGCACAGGGGCTAATAGAGTAATAGACCCAGGCTGAGGACACAGGTTTAGAGCCTTGCCAGGTGCTCAGAGCCCTGCTCCCTGGTTCCCAGCTGAGATCCTTGTGGATGCCCCCTGAGGAAGAGCCTGGTCAGGAGACCGAGCCCTGAACAGCTTGTCTCAGGTTGAAGAACAAGCTAGGAGCAGAGCCAGTACTGGACCCCAGGAAGCAGAGCTGCCTTCCGCTGGCTCTAGCAGCCGCCTTTGTTTGGGATGGAGCTCAGAGATGAGCTCACCCTTCCCCACTGCCAGAGGGACCAGGCCTGAGGAAGGAACTGGGGGCGGCCTGGCGTCCTCATGCCAACTTGCCTTTCCCCAGCAGAAGGCCTGCCCCAGGCTTTTGGCCAACCTTGCACTGATCTTGGCCATTCCCTTCTCCGCTGAAGACACCGGTGATGTCAGCAGAGTGGCAGGCAGGCATACACGCCTCTGGATCTGCTCCAGGGGGCCCTTCTCTCTTCCTAAGACTTTAGCCAGGAAGGCCAGAGACAATCCCCAATCCCATCTGACCCTCAGGGCCCTTGGCTTGGCCAAGGTAGGGCAACATTGCCAGTGACACTGGAGCCAGAGTGGGCACTAGGACTCCTGACCACCTCCTGGGCTCCTGGCAGCCTCCCCTGCACTTCGAGGTGGCAAGAATGGGCCGCAACATGCCTTAGGGCTGGGCAATAAGAGGCAGGGCTCAAGGGGGATTCAAATGCCAGAGGTCAAGACAAGCAGGGGTCTGTAACTGGACAGACAGGAGTCAGGACTGTTGATACAACAGCTTGGTCAACCCCTGGCCCCTTGCATTTCTTTGCCAAAGCTAGGGTTACTTAATCCCTCCAAAATCAGGCCTTGCCCTGGCCCAGACCTGGCCCAGAAGCTTACTTGGCTTTAAGAGGATCCGGCTGCTAGAACCCCACTGGCCTTGTGCTTCCCTTCTGGTCAATGGGCTTATTCCAGGCACCAAGCTTTTGTCCTGCGTATCATAACAACAGTAGCTACCATGCAGTACTGCTGCCTTTACACGCACTACTATCTTATTCAATCCTCACACAACCCCAGAGGGTAGGTATGATTTCCCCATTTTACAAATAGGAAATTGGGGCTCAAGAGGTAGACCTCAGGCCAAGTTCACAAAGCTGGTGGAGGCAGAGCCGGAAATGACTGGGGTCTGTCCCACTCAGGGGCCCATGCTCAGGACCACTATGCCATGTTGCCACCTCAGCTTTGTACTTGGGATCGCGAGTCCCACTTTCAGCACCTGGACCCTGTTGTTATCACTCATATTTGAATCCCTGCCTTGATCTTGGCCATAGTTCAGTTCTTTTGGGACTGAGGTCTTGCCGGACTGAGCTGCCACACAAGCAGAGCCCTGCCTGCCCCTGGGTCTCATGAAACTGACTGCCAGCCTGCCACCGCCAGGACACCCCTCTGCTTGTCCCACTAACTCCGCCTTGGCTCAGGCCCTTTTCATCTCTCACCTGGACCCTCGTCCCCGCTTCTGAATTGATCCCACTGATCCCTCTGCCTCTGGTCTCACTGCACTCTATCCTTCCTCCAACTGCAGCCAGAGTGATTTCATCATGTCACCACGCCCACTCTACCTACACCCCCCACTGGCTAAGAAGCCAATCCAAATTCCTTTGCATGGCATCACAGAGCCCTGCCTGCCAGCCTGGCTGACCTCATCTCTCTCTGGCCCTCTCCTTGTGTTTTGTTCCACAGCCAAGTGGAATGAAACCGCTTGTCCCTGGATCTTGTTTATAACATTCCCTCTGCCAGGAAGGCCACCCCCACCCCTCTTCCTCTCCTACCCCCTGAATACTTTCTCCTGACTAACTTCTCATCTTTCAAGACTCAACTTAAGCTTCACTTTTATGAAGCTTTCTCTGAACATCTTCAAGTTTAAATGACTCCTCTCTCCTCAGAACCCTCACTTGACCCTTACAAACATCTATTAAAGCACCTGGAACACTAGTTTCACTTATTTTCTCTCTCTCTCTCCATATCCCCCACCATATCCAGAGTTCTGGAAGGCAGGGATTTGTCTGATTTCTCTGTATGTCCAAGTATCCAGCACAGGGCCTGGCACAAAGCTTATGCTCAGTTTCTGCTAAAATAATGGATCGACTGACTGAACCTAAGTGAGTGCCCTGGGCACCTCCCCATCCGCCTCTCCACAGGGAATGACCTCTTCCTGGTGGCTGTGCATGAGCTGGGCCATGCGCTGGGACTGGAGCACTCCAACGACCCCAGCGCTATCATGGCACCCTTCTACCAGTACATGGAGACGCACAACTTCAAGCTGCCTCAGGATGATCTCCAGGGCATCCAGAAGATCTACGGTGTGTGGCAGGGGAGGGAGGGCCACTGCCGTGACTGTCTGCTGGGGGCGTCGGGGCGGGGGGATTGCCATCCTTCAGCATAGCTGCTATGTCTGACTGCTCTCTGACCTTTAGAGACTTCCGAGGTCTTTGCCGGTTAGAGGGGGCTCCCCCTACCACCACATACAGTTGGGAAACCTAGGGGAGGGTCTGAGCTGTGACTGGGAGGGACAGAAGTGAGTAGAGGCCCACCCACTCCCTTTCCTCTATCCCCTCCCTCTCGCCTCCTGTGGTTCATTGCACTCTCAAGGGGTCCCATCTATAGCCAAGAGATTCACACATCTGCCCAAGTAATGGTGATACAATGTGATGAGTATTTTAACCAGAGCTTTTTTCTTAAACAAGAAAAAATGAGAAGCTAGGCTGATATCTTGATAAGATATGAGGGGCCTGCTACCATGCCTCCCTCCTAGTTCTCTGTTCACACTAGTATGTGAAGTTCTTGTTGGTGTCAAGTCAGTTCAGATGGGAAAACCAATTTACTTGGGCAAATGAATGCCCACATAGCACAAGCCCCCACAGCCCCCAAGCTATGGAGCATAGCAGGAGGACTCCCTCTGGAGGCCCTCAGGACATCACAGAGGAGGCAGCCCCACCCAGAGCCCTGGAGCATGGAGAGGATCTCCATAGGTGAAGCAGTAAAGGACTGGACAGGGTCATTGGGGACCGGAAGGTATTTTGAAAGCAGAATGGACAGGATTTGCTGATAGATCAGATACAGTGGTAAGGGCCAAGAATGACATCAAAGTTTCTGGCTTTTGTAAATTGTGGGACAATAGGATTTACCAGCCTGTAGCTCAGAAATCTGGGCTGGGATATTGATTTGGAATCTTTGATGTCCTACTGACATTTAAATTTATATTAACCATAATTAAATAAAATTTCAGTTTATGTGTCATGCTAAGAATTAGTCCCTCATCAAATAAATTCCATACTAGTAACTAGTAGCTATTTATTCAAGTGCTCAATAGCCACATGTGGCTAGAGGCTATTGTATTGAACGGCGCAGATATACAACACTTCTGTTATCACAGAACATCCTACTGGCCAGCTGTAACATAGAGGGTCTTTAAAGCCATAAACCTGGATGAGATCACTTTGGAAAGTGATTCTCAACTTGGCAGTCCATTGGAATCACCTTGAGATTTCAGCAAAAAATACCAATACCAGCCTCACCCCCAGAAATTTGGTTTTAATTGGACTGGAGTGCCTTCTAAGCAGCAGGAGTTTTAAAGGCTCCCCAGGTGATCCTAATATACAGTCCAAATTGAGAAGCACAGACCTAGAGACAAAAAGTGAAAGAGAAAAGAGGACCCAGGGCACTCCAACCTTTAGAGTAGGGTGGATGAGGAAAGGCTGCCAGCAAAGGAGCCTGAGAAAGAACAGCCCATGAGGTAGGAGGAAAACCAAGAAAGTACAGGGTTGTGGAAGAGAGAGAAGAGTGTTTCGAGGAAAGTATTTTTATGATCCTGCTACTCAAAGTATGGGTCTGAGAGCAGTGATGTCTGTATCACCTGAAAGCTTGAAGAAAAGCAGAATGACAGGCCCCACCCGAGTCATAATCTGGATTTTATCAAGATCTCTGGATGATTCATATATACATCAAAATTTGAGTCAAGTAACCATTGGATTTGGCAACGTGGAGGTCATTGGTGATCTTGACAGAGGAGTATCAGTGGGTGACAGGGCAGAGGCCGTGGTGGAGTGAGATGAAGAATGAAGGGAGAGTGAGAAAGTGGGGCCAGCATGTGTGGAGGGGAGCAAAGAGGGTAGGGGACATTGAGCCTAAGAAGGGACATGTTCTCTTTTTATAATAGGGGAAAAGATACCAGATCTTGGCATAGAAAGATGAGAGTTCCCATTTAATGGCTATTTTGATAAAGATTAGAGGAGTAAAAAAATGGGGGAAGGGGATAGGAGGCTGGAGTGTGACAGATTTGTCTCAGAGCTGCCCGGGTGATGACGAGGCAATGGCAGTGGGAGGCAGGGAACAGCTGGCCCCTCTCTAAAATGCAGCCCCTCTCTCCAGGACCCCCAGCTGAGCCCCTGGAGCCCACAAGGCCCCTCCCCACGCTCCCTGTCCGCAGGATCCACTCACCGTCTGAGAGGAAGCATGAGCGCCAGCCCAGGCCCCCTCGGCCACCCCTTGGGGACAGGCCATCCACACCGGGCGCCAAACCCAACATCTGTGATGGCAACTTCAACACAGTGGCCCTCTTCCGGGGCGAGATGTTTGTGTTTAAGGTAGGGCCAGTCTACTGGCACCCCCCAGGTTGTTCCCTCCCAATCCTTCCCCAACCATGAAGCTAGAGAAGGCTGCTGTCTGGGATTAGGCCTGTTATGGGGCCTGGATGGGAGTTGGCCCAGTGGCCAGGACATGGGCTCTCTTCCTGGTGCTGCTGGGTAAGTCAACTTGCTTCCAAGGCGGGGGTGGGGGGAGACTGGTAACCCCGCACCCTCCCAGGAATTAACGCTGGGGAAAAATGCTGGAGACGGGCTTCTGGTCTGTGACTTTAAACAAGTCACCTCCCTCCTCTGGACCTCAGTTTCTCCCTCTGAAAACTAGGAGAATCATTCCTTTAATGAAGGGTATATGAAGAGCAAATGAGCACATGGTTATGAAGATGGCGACTTGGAGTAAGGACTGGTACAGTGGTGGCTGAGTGTCTCCAGTTCCTGCAAGGCTGAAAGGCTGGTACCAAGGGGTACCTGATAGAAACCTGGTCAGGCTACCTCTTGTCTTCTGTCCTGTTCCCGTCATGTTAGCCACGGGCTGTCTGGGTGGCAGCCTGCTTGGTGTGTTGCAGGTTTGGTTCTCAGGGAAGGGACTCTGATACCATGTTTGGAATGCAGGATTTTGATTAGGGAGTACCTTTGGGATCAACATCTGTGGGAAGAAAGCAAGACTAGGCAGAAGGAGAAGATAAGCAGCAACCAGGCCCATTGTGGACGTGGCCACCTGCCCAGGGAGCTCTGGAGCTAGAATGGCCCATCAGTTATCCCACATTGGGGTCCAAATGGCTGGAACTTTATACCCCCGGCCTCGTTCCATCACTGTATGAGGAAGGGTGTGACCTTGGGGGAGCTCTCTGAAGCTGAGGCCATCCCCAGAGAGGCTAATAGCTGAAAGCTGCGTGATGACCACTCTCTCAGCCACCAGGGCAACAAGCTCTCCACTGAAAAGATCTGGGAAACATGTCTCCACCACACTGAGTGGTTGAGGAGGGTTACCTTACCCCCCTCATGGAATTCACCCGAGCAAGCTTGAGCACTGAGCAAGAATCAGGCAACATGAGTCAGCCCCAGTCCTGCCTCTCATTGAGTGGCTCTAGGAAAGTCACTTGGCTTTTCTTAAGACTCTCTACATCTCAGATCTACTTCACAGAGTTGTGAAAGTCAAAATAAGGTTTAGAAAACTGGATGTGAAAGTGCTTTGTAAAACATCTTTTTTTTTTTTTAAAAAAAAAAAAAGCATTTTCTAACTTTTGTACCATCTTTTACAAATCACATTCATTCTTCTGCACTCTGATCCTCCCAACTGGATGGTTTCTAGGCAAGTCTGGGCTTTATCATGCCCATTTACACATAAGAAAACTGAGGTCTTGGGAGGTTACAGGCTTTGCCCAGACTACCTACCAGCCAAGGGCTACAGTGGGACAAGGCACCAGTTTGAAGAGGAAGTTTTTATCAGACTCTTGGCCTATAGAGCTGCCATTTATTCAACATCAACTATGTGCCTTGTACTGTTCTAGGCACTTCACCTATAATCTCTCACTTGATGGCCTGTTATTACCCCCATCTGGTGAGGCTCTTTAAGTACTGTGCCCAAGGTCATGAAACTATAAATGGAAGAATCTGAATTTATACCCAGGTCTTGAGGGAATTCCCATGCTTCTCTCCCATAGTCCTTGCCCAGCTAGATGGAGCCAGCCATGAAGATGGCACTCTGTCTAGGCTCAGTGACGACCTCAAGCTTCCCCCCAGCCTGAGGAGTGACCTGGCTGATGTCAGGGACTCTCCAGAGCCCTCATGTGGCCACTGCAGGCCCCAGCATCATCCCTTCAAGCTCCTCCACACCTCCCCACCACCAAGCCTGTGTGCTGTCTATCTCATGGCCCCTTGGGCAGCAAGAGCCATCAGGAAGCTTACATGAAGAGAGTTAATGAGCATCCTGTCTTCCTCACAAAACTGCTTTGAAAATTAGAAGCTGTAAATGGACAGAATTCATGGAGGGTTGCGAGGCTGGGCCCAGGGGAAGGTGTTGGGTTGTTGTGGCCTGAGTCCCAAGGCCGAGATCACTGGGTTCAGAGGCCATGCTCTTCTTCTCCCCTTAACCCCCAGGATCGCTGGTTCTGGCGTCTGCGCAATAACAGAGTGCAGGAGGGCTACCCTATGCAGATTGAGCAATTCTGGAAGGGCCTGCCTGCCCGCATAGATGCAGCCTATGAAAGGGCTGATGGAAGATTTGTCTTCTTCAAAGGTAATGTGACCTGTGCTGAATGAACTGGGACAGTTCCCTGCCCTTCTCAGGACCCTCTTTTTCCATCTATACACTGGAAGAGGTGGGGTGGGAGGCAGATGCCCTCCAAGGGTTCTTCTAGCCCTAACAGAGACACTGACATCTCACAGGACAGATCCCTGCAGGCAGGCGATGCACAACCTGGAAATCAAGTCAGGAAGTGATTATTGCCAAAACTGGTGGAGTAACAAGCCTCACCCACATGAAGTAGAGGGTGGTACAGGCAATTGAAGACCATCCAGTGCTCCATGGAAGGCCATCCTGTCAGTTCTGTAAGAGCCCAGAGGGAGGAGGTCACACAGGCTGGCGAGGTCAGGGAAGGGGCGAGGGGGAGCTAACATGTATGGCATGCCTAGTCTGTGCCACCCTGTGCTAGCTTGTTTCATTTTGATAGTCTTGACTTGGGCCAGCCCCCAGAGCGTAAGATACATATAGTGAGAAGCAAGGAAAGCATCAAAGGGGAAGGAACAGCAGGAAAGAAGTAGTGTGGGAATGTGCAAGTGCATTCAAAGGGCCTAGGAGACCTGCCAGACAGCCATGGAGCCCCATACTGGAGAGCTGTGAGAAGTGGCCTAGAAAGGTAGTTTGGGGACAAGTCCTGAGGAGCCTTGGTTGCCAGGTCAGAATGTGGTCTTGATCCATTAGGGAAATGCTTGAAGGTCACTGAATGTTTCTGAGCAGCAGAGAGCCACAGGGAAGGTAGCAATCCAATAGGGCAGAGACAGGGAGGCAATTTCTGAGACAGTTGCTGGAGTTAAGAAGAGTAACATCTATAAGGTCCATACTGGGAAGGAGTACTGAGACTAGAGACAGTTAAAAGATTAAAAATCCTCCTGAGAGGCTAAGTACTGAGAGGAGGAAAGAGAGGGTCAAAGGTGATGCCAGGACTTCTTGTTGGGGACCCTGGGAGGCAGAAAAGTGATGAGGGCAGGAGCCCCATGTGGCGAGATGAGGAGCTCCAGGAAGCTGACTTGAAAATGCCCAAAGGCCAGTGGGTGATCAAGGCACCTGAGTCTGGTGCCCAGGTCCAGTGGGAAAGGACCGTAGGCTAAAGCATCACAGGTGGGTGTCATTGGTAGAAGATGGGAGAAGGGGCTGAGCTCATCTGGAGAAGAGAGAGGAGCAAGTCACTTGAAAGGCAAATAGGATGGGGCACAGAGCCTGAGTAGCACAGGGAGAGTTGCCCAGGATCTGTGACTGGCTTCTGGCTTCTTGCCCAAGCTCTGCCTGGGCCAAGAGACCTCAGTCTCTCAGCAAGAGGATCAAGCAGGCCTAGGGCTCGGTTTCCCCCTGACTCCCTGGCTCTATTAATGACTTCAGTCCCAGTAGAAAATGGGAAAGTGGCATTAGCCACAACTTTGGCATTGAGTGACTGGGGAAGACTGATCCTCGGCTCCTCTTTGCCACAGGTGACAAATACTGGGTGTTTAAGGAGGTGACAGTGGAGCCTGGGTACCCCCACAGTCTGGGGGAGCTGGGCAGCTGTCTGCCCCGAGAAGGCATTGACACGGCTCTGCGATGGGAACCAGTGGGCAAGACCTACTTTTTCAAAGGCGAGCGGTACTGGCGCTACAGTGAGGAGCGGCGGGCCACGGACCCTGGCTACCCCAAGCCCATCACCGTGTGGAAGGGCATCCCACAGGCTCCCCAAGGGGCCTTCATCAGCAAGGAAGGATGTATGTAAGGGCCTGGAAGGGTGGGGGGTCTGATTTTATGTAGGTCTCAGCAGGGCCCATGGGCATACTCTCAGGGTATCCAAGTTTGAGAAACACCACCTAGTGGCAAAGACAACTGCCTCATATCCACCCATGTTCACACAGTAAATTAATTCTCTGTTACGAGCTACCAAGTCACACTTTCTCATCTGCAGGAATGATTCACAATTGAGAGATGTTTTCACACACTGACTTCATTCCTTCAGACAGCATTTCTCAAACAGAGGTCCTCAGGGGTCCTCTAGGGGTTCCTCAAGTTATCAAATCTGAAAAGCAAGATGGATATGGGTGGGTCAAAGGTGCTTTTTCACAGGGCTTGAGGGCAGGAAAATGGAAAGAGAAGCCTCTTTTATTTGTGACATTTCCTAAGCTCCTCCTGGAGCCCAGGCTGGCAACCAGCCACCATGGCTGCCATTAGGCACTCACAGCTCTCTCCCCACCAAACTAAGTGCTTCTCTAGAGGAAGGGCCAGGTATTGCCAGGTGCAGAGTGGGTATCCATGAATGTTTGTTAAATACATCTCCCTGATCTGACCAAAAGCACACACTCTGGAGCCAGACTGGCTGGTTTCACATCCCATCTCCACTTACTATGAGTTTAGGCAAATCACTCAAGTTTTCTCAGTTTCCTCAGCTATAAAATGAGAAGAATAATGATACCCACCCCATAGAGCTTTGTGAGGATTAAAGAAGATAAATTATGTAGAGCACTTAGACCAATGCCTAGTACCTGGCCCATGCCATATAAGTTTTAGCTTATGCCATCATGATTATCATCTCATTGGTGTGTTTTAGTTTATGCAGTGACACAAGTCATTCATTGACTCCACGATGATTACTGAGAGCCAGGTTGTGTGGGAGGGCTGGAGATGGAGCAGGGAACAAGACTTGCATTGCATCCCTGGCTCCCAGTCTAGAAGCAGACAACAAATAAAGTGCCAACAAATGCTATGAGGGAAAAAAAATGCTGTGAGAGAGCAACTAGGCAGAGAGGGCCATGTTAGAGAGGGTCACTGGGAAGGGCTCTCAGAGGAGACATCACTGGTAAGAAAGCCAATGGCCACAGGGGCAAAGCTGCTATTTGGTGGCTCTCCTATGTACCTGATGCTTTCCACACATGGTCTCACTTTCTGGGGAGCCTCAGAGACAGGTGACATCAAGGACTTTAGCCAATGAAAGTCCCAGCCAGGGGGAGCCAGCCAATAGGAGTGTCTGAACAAGTTGCTTTGCATCTGTAGACTGGTTGGGCCGCTGAGGCTGTTGCTGGGAGCTTTGGGGTGGCTGCCCAGTGCTGCTGCTGCTTTTCCTTCCAAGTCCTACCCCAACAGTGTCCCAGAGACCCTGCATCTGTGTCACGAAGTGATGTGTGCCAAGCCAAAAAGACCCATAATTGCAACAAGGTGGTGTCTGCTGTCAAGAGGAGGAGAAATCTTGCTCCCTGCCTCCCTTGCTTCAGGCAGGAGCTGGATGGAGGCCCTGGAGCTACAGAGACAGTGTTGTCTAAGCAATAGTTGGGAGCTTGAGCTGACCTATGTGGGGGCAGCTATGAGTACAGCGTGACAGAGCTGAGAAGGGTCCTGTCTGGGAGGCACTAATTGAACTTACCAATTCTACTTAAAGCCCCTCAGTGGCTTCCCAGCACCTTTGAGATGATAAGTGGGCTAGTCCAGGCCCCTTTCTGGAGCTGTGCAGGTCGCACTTCATGACCCAGCCACACTATTTTCAGGGTGTGCCAAGCACTGCACTCCCCCACCTCTAAGCATTCCAACACACTGCACAACCCCCACCTCCAAGCATTCCAACACGCTGCTTCCACCTTATCAGCCCATCCCTCCTTCAGAGCTCCTCTTGGGTTCTCCATGGTGAGCGAAGTGCCCCTCCTCCATGGTGCCACAGCACCCTGTGTGTGCCCTCTCACACTGGCCCAGAGCAGGTGCAGCGAAGTGTCTGGGAATGGTGATGCTAGGCCGTGTTTCTACAGATTACACCTACTTCTACAAGGGCCGGGACTACTGGAAGTTTGACAACCAGAAACTGAGCGTGGAGCCAGGCTACCCACGCAACATTCTGCGTGACTGGATGGGCTGCAACCAGAAGGAGGTGGAGCGGCGCAAGGAGCGGCGGCTGCCCCAGGACGACGTGGACATCATGGTCACTATCAACGATGTGCCAGGCTCTGTGAATGCCGTGGCTGTGGTCATCCCCTGCATTCTGTCCCTCTGCATCCTGGTGCTGGTCTACACCATCTTCCAGTTCAAGAACAAGGCAGGCCCTCAGCCTGTCACCTACTATAAGCGGCCAGTGCAGGAGTGGGTATGAACAGCCCAGAGCCCTCTCTGTTCACTCGGTCTGGCCAGCCAGGACCTTCCTCACCAGGGTCTGAGGGGCAGCTCTGGCCACTGCCCACTGGGGGAAGCAGGGCCCTAGGCCAGAGGTCGTGCAGCTGAAGTGGTAGGTGCATTGGCCTAGGCTGAGCATGGGGCAGGGAGTGATGGTGGCTGCCCCAGGGTGGGTGTCTGGCACCCAGCTGCCAGCCTTCTGTCCTGGGTAAACTGCTCCCTACTCCAGGGAATAGGCTAGGCCCCATGAGGAGGCAGGGACCATGCTAGGAGGAGGCTCTGTGGTCACTGCATCCTGTGGTGTCCATGAGGCACCACAGCTCTGTTCCTGGCTGGACCCAGCTCCTTCTGTGGGAAGCCAGCACTAGCGCTCTCAGCCCCATCTGGGAGATGCCACCAGTCCTGGTTCCCCCTTGCCAACACCTGCTGGTCAGATGTCCCCCCACCCCCACCCCATGGTCCTCCAAGGCTACAGGACCCCTGCTGCCAACACGGTGGGCAACAAGTCTGGGTTTCCCCTGCTGCCATACAGCAGATCCCTCAGGAAACCTGCTCCACACATCAGGGTCTCCTCTGAGACCCAGGATTTAGGGTCACATGCTGCAGGCAGGGCTGTGGCCCAGCTGGGTCTGACAAGGACCCAGTTGTCACATCGTGAATATTTAAATGTCCTGTCACTACTGTTTAAAGTCCCATTCTGCAAAGGCTGCTTGAGGCTTTAGGTGAATTAGAGGTGACTGTCTTGGTGATGAGGCCTGTGTGGCCGGCCCTCCTCCAGGGGATAAGGAAAAAGGTGCTGCTAAGGCCATTCTAGCACCCAGACACCACAGGAGCTGAGCCCTACTCATGAGGCTAAAGGACTGGGGCAGCACTTCCCATTTCTGGAAGCCAATCTGAGTTTGTGACCATCCTCCACTCACTTCCCATTATTCCTGTCCCTCTCCCCATTCCCCCAATCCCCAGCCCTGCTCCAGTCTATTGCTTGTGGCCTGGGTACTCAGCCTGACTAGTTAGGTGAGGTATAAATGGCTCCAGGCCAACATTCTCATAGCCTTGGGGTAAGGGACCCAGGGTAGCCTTCTGAAGTACTGAGAGCCCACACCTCTAGCTCTCCTGAGGCCTACTCAGTCTCTCAGCCTGGAAGCAGTGTTTATACCACGAGCTTGGTCCTTGCTACCCCAGCTCACTGGTCCCACCTTCCTGCATTGCTCTTTGGAAAAGGGCACCCCCAGCTGGTAGTGGCCCAAGCCGAAGGGTCTCTCTTTTTGACCCTTCTTGGGACCACCCTTCACTGTCTCTGGCAGGAATTCCTAGGGCTTAGCTTGCCTCACTCCAACCCAGTGGAGGTAGTCCTGCTGGTTACTGAGAAGCCCTAGGCAAGACCAGTGGGTTCAGTGATGCCCACTGGCTCTCTGCCAAAGCCAAGAGAAGGTATCAGTCTCTAGGGTGCTGGCAGGGCCTCAGATGCCACCCTGGCTCTCTGAGCCTGCATGGGCCTGGCCCCCAATGGCCTCTGGGCTTTGGGTCAGCTTAACTTATAGCAGACAGGGACTCCTGTTGTGAGCTGTCTCAAGCAAAATCTCTCTTGTCCCAGAGGCACCTATGTGGGTCCACTGTGTTCCCTGTCATCATCCTTCTGTTTTTTTCTCATTTTGACCAAGGGCGGGCTCCCTGGGGCGGGTGGGGAACAACTGCAGAGATATTAGTGATTCATAGGTTTGTACAGTGTTTTATACTTCGCAAAGCACTTTATTAGCTCACACCTGTCCACTCACATCAAACTCGTGTAGGCCCTGGGAGGCCGAGGGTAACTCTCACCGTGCTCTCAAATGAACCAGAGAGAGGTTGTTACTTGCCCAGGCCCTCCAGTAGGCTGACTGAGCCTTGGGTCCCCACCTGTGGACCCCTCTAGGGTCCAAGATGAGATCAGAAGTGTCTCTTTTATCCATCTTTTCCTGGCCTCCCTTATCCCCTTCCTGGTCCCTCTCCACTCCTCAGGTTGGTGCTCTCACTTCTTGAAAGCTCTAGGCCGCCCCCAGGCTCCCCATTGGCTCCTGATACTACTGAGGCCAGCTGAGAAAGAGCAGGAGATGGAGGCAGGCAGCCCAGGCTGCAGATGTGAGGGATACAGGGCCAGGCCCAGAGAACGCTCAGCCTGGAGGCTTCCACCCTCAGATTCTCCTGCCTGTGGTCATCTGTTTGTCCGTCACCCCAGGACCAGACAGACAGAGGGGCAAAGCACTGGGGGCCCCAGAGCCCAGCTTCCCCTTGGCCTGGGGAACATCATAGCATTTCAGTGTCAGTCACATTTTAAACTGATCAGCCTTTGTATAATGTTTTTTAAATCATTTCTAAATAAAACAAAAATACAGAGTGTGTCATTTCCCTGGGATGTGGGAACAAGGATTAAGTTCTGAGAGTGGCCTTAAAGAAGCTTCTGGGAGAAGACATTCCAGGGTGCTTTGGGGTGTCTGGGAGCTACCCCACGCATCTCACCTGCCAGCCCAACAATCAGATGTCTCCCCTTTCCAAAAGGCTGGCTGTGGAGGCCCAGTGTTACTGGGGTCCCAGGAATACAGACTGATAATGGCTCACTGGGATCCAGGATAGAGAAGCTACCTCCCCTAACAGTACGGGGAAGGTCACTGTGACAACGTCTTTTCTGAAGTCAAGGCACACGGTGCCATAACCAGGGACAAAAGCAAGAGCCCAGTTCTCAGCAATAAGGGGCAGACAAGGTGAGGTCAGGTCTGTAGCCTTGCGGCCTTACCAGGATCCCTGGCCTGGCTCTGGAAGCCAGTAACAAGGAGGGCTGACCCAGGACCCAGACGGCTGGAGAAGGGGTGGTAGTGAGCACGAAGGTCTGAGCCGGTTTGGGTGCAAACTGGGAAGCGAACAAATTCGGGGTGGTGGGAGTGGCCAGAGGCGAGACGCTGCCCCGTGGCAAGGCTGTGGAGGCGGCCCTGCCAGGACTTCCTTTCAGTCCTCCACGACCTCCTGATTCTCAGCGGGTCTCCGAGGCGCCGGGGTCGGGGGAGAGATGACAAGAGACGGTTCAGGCGAGGCGGACAGAACGACAGGAGACGGCGGGCGGAACTGCGAAGGGCAGCGAGTCAGTACCAGGAGGTGCAGACGATGAGGAAGCGCACGTCGTCCAGCGGCCCCCAAGGGCCAGGCTCGGGCGGGGGCCGCTGAGGGCCCTCGGGCGCTGCAGGCTGGGGCTGGGGCTGGGGCTGGGGCTGCGCTGGTTCCGGGACGCCCTGGCCGCCGCTCACCTGACCGCCCATGGTCTGCTAGGGGAGACGCCCGTCAGGTGTGGGGCCAGCCGCATGCCACACCCGCTCCGGCCCGGCCCCCAGCCCCCGCCCCCAGCCCTCACCTCACGCAGTCGCAACCGGAGCCGCAGGTCTCCAGGATCCCAGCGCCGGTGTCCGCTCCCTGCTCGCAAGCGCAGCGGCGCCGGGAGGAGCTGGCGCCGTGACGTCGACGCGCATCGACCCCGCCCCCTGGCTGTCGGAGCGGAAAGTTCCAGGCCCCGGGAGCGGGGCCCAACCAACCCGACCCCACCCACCAGCAGCCGGCCAATCCCGTCTCAACGTCACGGGACCCCGCCCCGCGCGCGGCCCAAAGACGGGTGGAGCCGGCCCAGCTACCAAGGCGCCTCCCGGCGGCTACCGCGCTCCGTGCTCACTCAAGCTCCTAAGGGAAGGGGTCTACCAACGTTGGTCTGCGGCTGTCCAGGGCACCTGCCAGCCAGGCCAGCACTCTCCATCCGTCTTGGGAGAAAAGGGACAACACCGCCCTGTAGCCAGGTGCCCCGGAGCCCTTATAGGGTCCTCACACCAGCCCAAGGGACAGCTGGAACACACTCTCATCCTTTGAAGCCCGGAAGTATAAAGCTGAAGTTGCCTGGAAAATGTGAGAACTACAGTGGAGTACTTCTTCCTCTTGCCCTGGAATGAAGCCACCCATCCCGATGATGGAGGAGGAGGGGTGGGAGATTGTGGAACCGAGGAGTATGTATGCATCCTACCCCGCCTTCCCCCTGGAACAATGGGGGGTGGGGGCCTGGGTGCAGGCTGAGGTCCCCAAACAACACATTCACAACAGAATGACCAGAAGCAGCTGCCCTTTAATGGGACAGTAGAACTTTCAGCTAGGGGTCACAGGGCCTGACCACCAGCATGATGTGGCAGATTTCTGCAGAAACCAGATTCAAGAGGTGGAAACAGGCAAAGAAGGGCTAGGCCTCCAGCCAACTCAGTCCCAGTAGGCTCTCTGCCACCTCCCTATCAGCATCCGGTACAGACTGGGTGGCGCATGGAGAGGGAGCCAAAGTCCATAGCCAGGAACCCACGGAACAGCATGGAAGGTGACTCAGGCAAGGCTAGAGAGAGAAAGAGAAAGAGAAAGGAGCATCATCAGCAGGTGCTTCACAGAGCACACCTCACCCTTCATTCTCAAGGTGCTTGCCTCCAGCCTTACCCCTAGACCTCAGTTCCAGCTCAGCCCCGAAGAGCAACACTCAGCCCCTTCCAGGTTTCACTGTTCCCAAGATTAACAATCCAGTATAGAAATCTCAATGCTTTAAAAACTAAAAGTAACTCCTTTCCCACTCAGGTGGGTCAACTCAATTAATTTATTCAAACTGTTATTGATCATAAATCAGAACCTCAGCGAGCCCAGACAAAGAAGGGATGTGCCCAGACCATAAATCTCCCAGAGGCAGGGATGGGGCCAGAACATTCTTCCTGGAGGTGATAATCATGTGCATGATCATAATACTGAAGTACATATTTCTAATCACCTACCTGATTCCTTCATCGTGAGGTCTCATGGGCACTTCAAACTCAATGGGTTCAAAAGCAAAGGAGGCTAATGAGTGTTGTCTCTTCGTTTTCAATACCCATTTCTTTCTTATCTAACTGCATAGGCTAGGACCACCAGAATAATGCTGACCAGTGCTGGTGACTGTAGGCAATTCTGCCTGACTTGGCAGTTTCTGAAGTTTCACCTTTAACGGCAACATTTGCTGCAGTTTTTTAGTAGGTACTAATTATCAGGTTACAGAAATTTATTTGTTCTTAGGTTGCTAAGAGGTTTTTTGTTTTTTTCTTTAAATGATTAACTGTGTAAGTACTGTCTTCTTTATGAGATTGTATATTTCAAAAGGGCAGGGAGGGTATATTTTATTAATCACATCATTACTGTCTGGCACATAATAGGTGCTAAAAAAAAAAATCTGTTGAATGGACAAAAGCATGGATACCACTTTCTTGTTCAGATCCTTTTAACTGCTCTCCAGTGCTGACAGCAGTTTGTCAGTGTGACCTCCAAACTGCCCCCATCAGAATCACCCAGGAAAGCTTATTTAAAAAACCACCATGGTTGGGTACCACTCCAGACCTAAGGAATCAGTATCTGAGAAGTGACACCAGGAATCTACATTAACAAGCATCCCAACATACAAAGCTCAAAACCACAGGTCTACAGTCAAAACTGTAGTATTCAGAGTCCTCAACACCCTAGGAATACCACCTTTCCCCTTCACACCCTCCACACTTTCCCATCTCTGTTTGTCTGAAGTGCTTCCCCATTCCATCTCTGCGTATTCAAGTACCTATTCATTCCCTGAAGCCCACACTAAATGATTTGTCCTCCACAAAACCTTCTTGGATCCCAGAAAGTGTCTCACTGGAGCTTTCCAAGCCACTTAAGGCACCTTTGCTTTCTCCTTTGAAGGTAGCTAAGTTATGTGTGGCCACTGCATCTTTTCTGTCCTGCCATACTGTGAGGCCCTAGAGGCAGGACATAGGACTAAGTTGCCTGACTATCCCACATGGAGCCTTGTCCACAGGGCTCAATGATCATCAGGTGAATGAATGAAGGAGGGAGAATGATAGGAAATTTTGCCCCTGGTGAGTAGGGGGTCTGTTACTTGGCACTTGCTCTACACTTTGGGGTTTCCATCCTCATAAAGACTGCTGTGCTAGTTGGGTGTGACATGTTTTGAGAAGGATCCTCAATGGGGGATGAGAGAGGGAGAGGCTGAATATCCAGCACCTGCTGCTCGTCCAAAAAAAAGGCATTATAGAGCCTCATACCCCAGAATCTCCTGAGTTAGGGCCCAAGTACCTTCTTTTTAAAAAAAGCCAGATGATCGTGATTGTGATGCAATCCCCTCCCAACAAGTCCCTTATGCATCTGGGTTCTCCTCAGTTCCTAAGAGCAGTCTCCCCTCCTCCTCTCAGTAAACAGCTCTTTTCTGATCTGGCTCTGGGCTATTGGCTGGGGACAGCGACACATAGGCAGATACAAACTGCAAAACAATGTGGTCAGTGATGAAATAAGATGCACCAGAGGGAAGCTTTGCCCAGAGGTAACATTGAGCTGAGTCTTCAAAGATGGGGATAAGCAGATGCTCATGCAACACCTGCTGGCTGTACCCTATGACTGCTCAGCAGTGCACAGGTGGGCCCTCAGATATAAGGAGAAGCTACCAGTACGAATACAGTGTGGTTCCCATTCTAGGTGGCATCTCCTTCCCCTACCCCCAAAAGGCAGAAGAGAGGAGAGGCCCAGGCCGAGATACCTGTCAATGAGAGAATCCCGCATGCTGGTAGCAATGGTGCTAGGCTGGGCTTCGTTCAGCTTGAAGACACTCTCCACCACTGACAGCTCTGTGCTGGTTGTGTCCAGACCACAGAAGGCACACCAGTCATTCACCACCATCCCAGCAGCGATCACCTCACTGCCTCGGTTCACAGTGCCCGCCTGCCAAAGAATGAGCTCAGTGTAGGTCACTGCACCAACAGCCAAAGTCTCTCCCCTCCCTGATGAGGACTCTACCCAAACTCTTCTCCCTGACCCACAGGCTCAGTCCCAAACTGTGGCAGGTAATAACACAGATTCCTGAACAGTGGGCAAAGAGATCTGCCTCAGCAGGAGAGAGAGGACAGGAATGCTTACCACAAGTGGGACCTGAAGAAGAGAAGACAGCTCATCCTGGTCTTCAATTGAAGTCTTGGGATGTACCAGCCCTCCCTGATTGCTGAAGACACAGTAGCTCCCTACTAGCACCTGGTCAGCCACTGTCTGTCTGAAGACTTCCACCTTGAGCACATCAGCCAGGATTTCCTCTGTCTCCTGTCAGCCAAAGATACCGTATTCAGGGCCCAGAACTTGCAGGCCAAAGAACCCGAGGCCCTCCACGCCCAGAGCCACCTGGGGCTTAGTTCCCTGAGCCCTCATTCCTCCTCTACATATGAAAGCTTCACCCAGAAACAGGAGAGTATATAGCTTAGAGCAGAGTCTAGAGCAGCTCTGGAGTCCCTGATATCTAATGCCCTGAACAGCCAGGGGCTGGTCTCCACGTCACGCTCTTCCCTCTAACCCACACTTAAAAGAGTTCAGTCAATCTCTCCTGGCTCTGGCTGCAGGACCAGATGGGTTAGTCTCCCTGATTCTGAAGGATTAATACCCTCCCCAGCTTCTTTCTGGCACTGACCACACCATGGAAGGCCTCTAATATTACTATTCCAGTGCGTGCCTGAAATGTGAGAGCCAAGTAGAAAAAGAAACCACAAGAGACTCCCCTAAATCCTGACTGATAGGCAAGAAAAGTGGTTAAGCACTGACTAGGCTGGTCCTGGATCAAACTGGGCTGCCTCACCCTGTCTAGGTCTGGGTGGACCAAGGCCACATAGTCGTTGCAGGTGGTGACATTGCCCAGGGCTGAGAGCCGCTCCTCCACTCGCCGAATCTGCACTGAGTCTGGGAGGCAGTTGCGAATGTGTTGTAGCTCCTGGTCAGTGGTGTTGTTGGGCACCAGGAGACCATGCCTGTTCCCTGGAGAGATCCAAATTAGGGGTGTGTTGGGGAGGTGGGGGCAATGGACCATGAATACAAAAGATGCCTGCAAAGCTCTGGGGCCAGAGGATACAATCCAGCCCAATCAGCTTCCCCAGGAAAGCTTTAGGCCCAGACCCCAGTCCTCCAACCCACTGATCCATACAACAAACAGAGGGACCAGGAGTCTCACTGGACAGGCCAGCGATGGCCCAGGAGTCTGTCCCAATATACCCTACCCACTTGCCATCATCAACCGGGGGCACCAGGACTAGCAGGAAAGGCTACTGGCATCAGTTATACATTTTGCTACTTCAAAACTGAGCTAACGCTACACACCTACCAGAATGGCTAAAATTTTTAAAAAGAATATCAATACCAAGTGTTGGCAAAGATATATGGAGCAACTGAAACTCTCATACACTCTAACAGGAATGTAAATCAGTCAACCACTTCAGCTAATTATCTGGCATCACCTAATACACTGAATATTCACATACCCTGTGACCCAGCCATTCCTCGCCTAAGTATTATACAGGCATATCTCATTTTATCATGTTTGCTTTATTGCACTTCACAAATATTGCATTTTTTACAAACTGAAGGTTTATGGCAAACCCACACCAAGCAAGGCTAATGGCACCATTTTTCCAACAGCATTTGCTCACTTCATGTCTCTATATCACATTTTGGCAATTCTCACAATATTTCAAGCTTTTTAATTATTATTATATGTTATGGTGATCTGTGACCAGTAATCTTTGATGTTACTATTGTAAATTGTTTTAGGGCACCACGAACCATGCCCATATAAGATGGCAAACTTAATAAGTGTTGTGTGTGTTCTGACTGTTCCACCAACCAGCTGTTCCCCTCTCTCCTTCCCCTCCAGCTTCCCTATTCCCTGAGACACAATAATATTGAAATTAAGCCAATTAACAACCCTATGATGGCTTAAGTGTTCAAGTGAAAAGAAGGACTCTCACTTTAAATCAAAAGCTGGAAATGATTAAGCTTAGTGAAGAAGGCATGTTGAAACTCAAGACAGGCCAAAAGCTAGGCCTGTTGTGCCAAAGAGTTAGCCAAGCTGTGAATGCAAAGAAGTTCTTGAAGGATATTAAAAGTGCTACTCCAGTGAACACACAAATGATAACAAAACAAAACAGCCTTACTGCTGATATGGAGAAAGTTTTAGCAGTCTGGAGAGATCAAACCAGCCACAAAATTCCCTTAAGCTAAAGCTTAATCTGAGCAAGGCCCTAACTCTCTTCAATTCTATGAGGGCTGAGAGAGTGAAGAAGCTGCAGAATAAAAGTGAGAAGCTAGCAGAGGTCAGTTCATGAGCCTTAAGGAAAGAAGCCATCTCCATAACATAAAAGTGCAAGGAGAAGCAGCAAGTGCTGATGCAGAAGCTGCAACAAATTATCTAGAAGACCTAGCTAAGATAATTAATGAAGATAGCTACACTAAACAACAGATTTTCAATGTAGACAAAATAGCCTGATACTGGAAAAAGATATTACCCAGGACTTTCATAGCTGGAGAGAAGTCAATGCCTGGTTTCAAAGCTTCAAAGGACAGGCTGACTCTTGTTAGGGGCTAATGAAGCTAGTGACTTTAAGTTGAAGCCAATGCTCATTTACCATTCTGAAAATTCTAGGGCCCCTAAGAATTATGATAAATCTACTCTGCTTGTGCCCTATGAATGGGACAACAAAGCCCGGATGACAGCACATCAGTTTACAATATGGTTCACTGAACATTCTAAGCCCACTGTTGAGACCTGCTCAGAAAAAAAAGATTCCTTCCAAAATATTACTGCTCATTGATAATGCACCTGGTCACCCAGGAGCTCTGATGGAGATGTACAATGAAATTAATGTTGTTTTCACACCTGCTAACACAACATCCATTCTGCAGCCTGCAGATCAAGGACTAATTTCGACTTTCAAGTCTTCTTGCTTAAGAAATACATTTCGTAACGCTATAGCTGCCATAGGTAGTGATTCCTCTGATGGATCTGGTCAAAGTAAACAAAAAACCTTCTAGAAAGGATTTACCATTCTAGATGCCATTAAGAACATTCGTGATTCATGGGAAGAGGTCAAAGTACCAACATCAACAGAGTTTGGGAGAAGATGAATCCGTCCCCCTCGCCTCATGGATGACTTTGAGGGGTTCAAGACTTCAGCGGAGAAAGTAATTGCAGATTTGATGGAAACAGCAAAAGAACTAGAATTAGAAGTGGAGCCTGAAGATGTGACTGAATTGCTACATTCTCATGATGAAACTTTAACAGATGAGGATAACTTTAACTTTTAAAGATGAGCAAAGAAAGTGGTTTCCTGAGGGGGAATGTACTTCTGGTGAAGATGCTGTGAAGACTGCTGAAATGACAACAAAGGACTTAGACTATTACATAAACTTAGTTGTTAAAGCAGTGGCAGGGTTTAAGAGGACTGACTCCAATTCTGAAACAAGTTCTACTGTAGGTAAAATGCTATCAAACAGCATCGTGTGCTACAAAGAAGTTGTTTGTGAAAGGAAGAGTCAATTGACACAGCAAACTTCACTGATGTCTTATTTTAAGAAACTGCCATAGCCACCCCGGCCTTCAGCAACCATCACTCTGATCAGTCAGCAGCCATCAACATCGAGGCAAGACCCTCCACCAGCAAAAAGATTACGACTCACTGAAAGCTCAGATGATGGTCAGCATTTTTTAACCAATAAACCACTTTTTAATTAAAGTATGTACATTGTTTTTTAGACATAATGCTATTGCACACTTAACAGACTACAGTATAGTGTAAACCTAACTTTTATATGCACTGGGAAACAAAAGAATGCCTGTGACTCACTTTATTGCAATATTCACTTTATCACAGTAGCCTGGAACCAAAACCACAGTATCTCTGAGGTATGCCTGTACATCCAATAAAAGACTTAGATGTGTTCACTAAAAAACATAGCAGCACTATTCATAATAGACTAAACCGAAAACTACCCAAATGCCCATGTCAATAGAATGGATGAATACACTGTGGTATACTTACACAAAATATAAAGCAAAAAGAATTAACAACTACAATTACACTGTGACAACAATGACTAAACCTCTGCCTACCTCTGCAAGGCCACAACTTTGAACTTCTGAACTCTGAGTTACTCCCATCATAAAAAAGACACCATCGGCCAGGCTAAATTCTCCTGTTATGTAAGAACTTACTTCAAGGCCTAAGGTCATGGTTAGGAAGCAGAGCAGAGTAGAGGGACAAACTCCTATATGACCCAATGAGCAGAACTAGAAATAAGGGGTGGCAGTAAAGGGAGACAGATCCAGCTCAAATAAAGGACCAATGGCCAGAGTAAACAGTGCTGAGAAGTAGTGGGGTAGGGTGGGATGCCACTCATAGACGTGGTAAAGGGAATTTAAGATTTAAAGGAATAACTAAGCAGGATGCCCCAGAATCTTAGCTTGTCATTTTTCAGAAGCAAAAATGGATGCACAGAAACAGGAAGCAACTTGCCCAGATTCGCTAGCAGGGGAGAGACGACATTCCAGTCCTCTCTCACGTTAGGTGTGGAACTGGGTATGTCACTTAGGTTCTCTGAGTCTTAGCTTCCTCCCTCAGTCAAATGAGGCCAGTAATTCCCCCCTCCCAGGATCTTCGTGAAGAAGGAATGAGAACAAGTGTAAGAGTGAAAGTACTCCACGATATTTGCTATTACTATGACCCAGAAGCCTTCGCCAGAGGTTGTCCCTGATCTGCTGACACTTAGACTGGGGCAGGCCCAGCCCTGAGAGATTCTAATCCCTGGAAATAATGGAAGAACACCTGGAAATCCCTGGGTCACTCCGGGTCCGCTCCAAGAGTATAATTAAAGGCGCTGGGAGGCTCCACTCCCTCCCTCGGCGTCTTCCACCTGGCTTACCCACACACATGCGCCCGATGATGCGGCAGCCAGCGATCGACGCGTGCACCACGGGGATGGTATCGGCGAGTTCGCCCTCGAACACACTGTAGGGACATGACATGGACTCGGTTGGCAAAGGACTGAGGGACCGGTGTCCTTACTCTGCCGGAGCCCCTGACTCCCAGCACCCCTGCCCTCCCCACCACCCACACACTGCCCGGCGGTCCCGGGGCTCCCGCCGCACCTGTAGAAGTTCTCGGACCCTCCAATGGCCACCAGGCAGTAGGTGTTGGTGAGTTTCGCAAAGCAGCCGATCTCACAGTTGTTCTCGAACGACGCTCGGACCGCCATGAGACCTGGGGGCTGCGGGACCGAGAGTTCAGGACCTGCGGACCCTCTCCTGACCCCCCGGGTCGGGATCCCCAGGTCCCATCCCCTTAGGTCCCTCAGGCCCCGGCGCGACCCCGCCCCTCTCGGCCCCTCACACCTCGGGTCTCGCCCACTGGGCCCTTCGAGACTCAACAGCCCCGAATCCTCCGCCCCTCACGACCCCGGGCGCCCAGAACTGACCCTTTCAGTCTCCTTCCACACGGACTCCTTCCACAGGGGCTCCTTCCACACGGGCTCACCAAATAACCGCAACCTCCTCACGCGGCAAGACCTCCCTCTCTGCCTGAGGTAGGTTTCCGTTTCCGCCTCCGCCTCCGCCTTGGGAGACTTCCGGAAGAGCATGGCGCACGCCGCCACGCATGCGGTCACTCTAGCTCCAGCCCCTGGGATGACTCTATGGTTGCAAACGGACTCGTCGCAACCCCGCCTGGCCCCGCCCCCCTTCATGCTTGCAGTGCATCATTTATCAGTCATTCATTCACTCGTTCAGGACGTTTTCAGGAGACCTGTGGCTGGCTGGATGTGAGGCATGAGAGAGGAGGAGCCACAGACGTCTCACAGAGGATGAGTCGATGGAGGTATTTACTGAAGCCTGAGGAGGAAGAGGTGTGGGCAAAGTGATCTGCGCGGGACAGACATCAAGGCCGGATCTGGAGCCCAAGGAGAGTGATGGGCATAGGAATAAGATTTGAGGCTGAAGCCTGGGGTGGATGAGGCTCCACCCTCACCCATGGAGAGGGTATCCAGTAGGGAGAAGTGAGAGGACAGAGGCTGGAGAAGGAGGTGTGGCCAGAGAAATAAAGGAAACAAGGCTGAAGAAGGTATTGGAGAGAGGGGAGGATGGATAAAGCAGGGTCTTAGGGAGAGGTTAGAGGGGGAGAGTCCAAAGTGGGCAAGGGTGTGGGAGCTGACTGGTTTTCACTATGTATGTGCCTCTTGCACATGCTTGATCACTCATTCAGCAGCCACTTTCTGTCTCCATGACTGATGGTGGCAGTCAAGGGATATACTCTTGTGGACGAGATGAACTTGGCCCACCTTTTGCAGAATCTACAAAAGCCCCCGGGTCTCTCAGAACATCACAGGGCACAGGGGGTTTGCAGCCCCTGGCCTCCCCCTAGTCCTCCTGAGGCCATCCACTCTCTCCCAGGGAGCCCTCTATAATTAGCATGAATGGTGCCCTTCCCCTGCCCCCAACGTGCAGTTCTATAACTCTGCCACCCTCAGAAAACACCAGGCTGCTGCTGGGTCATAGCATATCTGCCTTTATTGATTTGAATCATGTATATCTCCCAGGCAGGTGGTGAGCTCAGGAAAAGGACCCACAACCTGTCAGAGACTGTGCTTCTAGGGACATTCAGCAAAATGATGTGTGTGTGTCAGAGTGTCTGGGTATCCACATCTTCACTTGTCCTCCCCAGGTCATCTCATCCACTGCCTCAGTCCTCTTGCTGGCCTCTCTTCACCTGGTTCCCTCTACCAGGAATTCCTCTAACTCTCTCCTCCATCTGTCCAAATCCTCCCCATCCTTCAAGGCCTGGCTCAAAAACTGCACCTCTAAGGAACTTTACTCACTACTCCACTGTCACCACGACTCTCTGCCCTTTGTTCTCTACCACCCTCTTTCACTGGTCAGCCTTTAATTAGATACAGCTGTCTTGCTCACCAATGGTTTGTACATTTAATCCTCATCTCCCAGAGACTGAGCCTGATTTATTTGTCAGCCCTATGGCATGCCCAGTATAAGGCTTAGGTTCAAGAAGATACTGGTTGGTGCGTGTGTACCTCCATGTTTGTGTGTGTATGATTATATGCATACTTATGATCTGTGGATCCTGAGGGGTCTACAGTGTACACTGAATGTATATATTTTGTGCCATTCATTTAACCAAATGACATTGAGTACCTATAACTAGAACTCTGAGTGTTTTGGTCTATCACTTCGATCTATGTGTACATACTGTGTGTTTCTATGGGCATACAGTTTGTGGGTGTGAACCCTGTCAGTGTGCTGTGTATATTGTGCAGGCATTTGAGGCATCTCTGTGATGTGTGTATTTTGTGTGCATGGGGACATGTGAACTGTTGATATTGTGTGTCATGTCTGTGCAAAAACATAATCTTAAGAGTCAGAGACATAGGTTTGAGCCCCTATTCTGCCACTTACTTGGACCTGATTCCAAGCAAGTCATCAAACTCTCTGGGCCTCAGCTTCCACATTAACAAAATAAGTAAGATAGTATCTATGATCGTAGAATTGTATACCTACAAGAGATCTATCTTGTAGAACGTTGTGAGGATGAAGGATGAGAAGTAACTGGTGTGAAGTGCCCAGCACAGAGGCAAATGACAGGTGCCCAGTAACTGTGGGTTCCATTTCCCTGTGTGTGTGTGTGTGTGTGTGTGTGTGTATAAGCAAGAATCCTGAGCCCAGGGAGTGTCTCACCTGGGCTTCTAGATATCCTTTCCTCCCCATACAGCCCCTGCCCAAGCTCCCAACACAGTGTCTGGGACCTGAGCAAGTCTAGAGACTCAGTGGATGGAGCAGGGACATGTCTCTGCTGGGAGCAGGACTAGGACTCAAAGCGGCTTCGGAGCAGCTTGCACTTGGACTTGTTGTACTTGGTGATGAGGTCCAGTTTGCTGTGACCCAGGGTCAGTCGTTTCTCATCCTCAAGCAGGCCATTGCTACTGCCATTGCCATGGCCACCTGTGGGGCCCCCGGGAAGGCCAGGGTCAGGTCCCTGCCTGGTGCCCTGCAATTGATGATACTTTGTAATGAGGTCCAGCTTGCTGTGGCCCAGAGTCAGCCGCTTCTCATCCCCGGAGCCCACTCCAGCCTTGCGAGCAGGACTCGGTCCAGGGAGACCACTGGGCCCAGGCCCCTCGCCCCGGAATGGGCCAAACTTTGTGATGAGGTCCAGCTGGCTGTGGCCCAGGGTCTGCCGTCGCTCATCTGGACCCTGCTTGCCAGCCCTGGCTGAGGAGTTGGCTTCAGGAGGCACTCTGGAGCCCCCAGCCTTGGGGTACTGTACCAGGAGGTCCAATTGGCCGTGACCGTGGTTTGGGGATAGCTTCTTGTCCTCTGGAGTCTGATCGCCAGGTCTGGGGGAACCTGATTCAGGGGCACCCCTGCCATCCTGGGCCCGAGGCAGGATATCCATCTGGCTGTATCTCTGGCTTGGGAACAACCTCCTGTCCTCTGTGGCCTGTTCACCAGGCCAAAGGGAACCTGAGTTGGGAGTAACCCCAGAATCAGGGCCTCCTTCTTCTCGGGCTCTGGAGAAGGGGACAAGGAGATCCAGCTGGCCGTGGCTCTGACTGAGAGACACCTTCTTCTCCTCCACCGTCTCCAGGGCTGTGCCAGGTACCCAGCGACCTCGTGTGGGGCTGGGCTCCCGGCTTCCTGGGAGCCCATTCTCCGGTAGCTTGGACAGGGCTGAGACACCCCGAGGGAAGGGGAAGAGAAGGCGCGGGAGAGGGAGCAGAGGTGACCTCACTGTCAGGGTCAAGGGGCTGGCACTATTGTGGTTGAGGGCAGGGGAGGACTGGGACCATGGGAATGCCCCCAGCTTGCCTAGGTTGGCCCTGTAGGGCCCTGGGAGGAAGCCATGATTAGGGTCTGACATCTGGCGTTGCAGAGAGGGCTGGCCACTGGCCTCACCATGGGCAGGGCCCGGGGATGAGGACCCCATACCCATGTCACTGCAGCCACTGCCTCCTGGTAGAGCGAGGTAGGAGGAACGGCCCATGAGAGGTGAGTGCTTGATACTGCTGAGGCTGGTGCTGGAGGGCGATGAGGATGTGGCACTGGGGATGCGGGGCCTGGAGGCCAAGGCCACTGTGGGAGGGCACGGTGCCCGGGGAGACAGGGGATCATCACCACCACAGAAGCCCTCCACAGGCTGTGACTCCGCATACAGACAGCGGAACTCCCGGTCAAAGTCTTCCACAATGCGGCCCCTCAGCTGCAGCACCATGCTAGTGTGGGCCTGGCTGCAAAGCCAGGTGAAGCTAGGGACAGAGGGTTGAGGTCAGGACCCTGGGGCTAGGCAGGAGTCACAACAAGGGGAGCATACCAAGACACTGGGTCAACTCCACCACCACAAGAGCTCAAGTGAGGGGGCAGAGCTCTGACTCTAGAGTCTGCTAGTCCTAGCTCTGCTTAGTGGACTTGGGCACCTGGTTTCCTATCTCAGGGCTTCAACTTTCCCATCAGAAAAATGACCATAGGCAAGGTTCCCAAAAGTCCCTCCATTTTTGAGCTGCAGTAGTTATATTCTATGCCAAGGGCATTAAAGTAATCCTTCCATAGAGTGAGCTCCTCCAGGGCCCAGCCTGGGGCTGCCTTCCTCCCCGCACTATTCCCTGAGCCCTGCACAATGCCTGGCACACAGCAGCTGCTCAGTCCACGTTGGAAGAATGAAGGACATTCAAAGCTGCCAGATCCCAGGTGCCCTCGCCAGCCAGTGGCCCAGCCCCAAGCCCCTCTCCCCTCCCTTCCACTTGCTCACCTGTAGCTGCCTGCCACTACCTGCTCACAGTCGATGATGACGAACTTCTCCAGGGCTTGCCCTGTGAAGCGGCGGCCTGCCTTGCTGCAGTACATGTCCCCACACGTGCTCCGCACACGCATGTTCTGGGCCAAGGAGGGAGGGAGGGAGGTTGGGGGTGACCTTGAGAGAATGGGGCTCAAGCCATGTCTAAATCCCATGGGGCCTCTGACCTTAAGCAGCTAAGGAAACCCGGTCCCTCACTCCCATTGACCCCCACTGTTCACTGACCACCCAACTGACTCTTCTGCCCTCCCTGACGCCCCACCCCATCCCCTGGTTACTGCCCCTGTCCCTCACTGACCGGCAGGTGCCCCCCATTGAGGTCCATCTTGTAGCACATCTCCAGGAAGTGCCTCAGGTGCTCCTGAGCCAGGAGCAGGTAGACAGGGACACCACGCCGGCTCGAGGCCTCCATGAGGTCACACAGAAGCTCCATGTCGGTGAATACGTCCATCACCACAGCCACCACCTGAAGGAGGGAGGGGAAAGATCATTCCTGCCCGGGGCACTGCCCAGCCCAGGGGCAAGGGCTGGGATCCTAGCAAAAGCACATGACTGAAGAACAGGAGGCCAGAGCCCAAGAGAACACCTGAACTGGAAGGGCTTTTAGCGATGACCTAGCTCGGGGTTCTTAACTCAGACACAGGGAGGTGTCACTGTCTTGAACCCCCAGAAGTTGTTTGAAAGTTTTGGTGTGCATTTTTCTGAGGACAGAATGTTAACTATCAAAGATGTCTGTGGATCAACTGCACTGGTCTAAACCTCCACTCCGTATATGGGGAAACTGAGGCCCAGAGTGCGAGTTGTCAGAAGCATAACCTAGACCCCGGTTCCCAGTCTAGGTCCTCACACTCTCCCCACTAGCTCAAGCCCTAGCTCTGGCCCAGGGACTGTCTGTCTGAGGCTCTCTTCTCAAGAATCTTCTGCAAGCCAGTTACTGGGTTCTTCAGTGCCCTTTGCCTTACCTGCCTCAGTTTCCTAGTGAAGCTGCAGAGGTCTGGTGTGACATCTTACACCCACGGACTCCCTCACTTCCACCCATGCCAAGTAGGACCAAGTTTTCTGCTGAGTGGAAGGGCTGGGGCTTGTGGCCTCCCTCATATAATGGGCTGCCTCAGAGAAGCCTTGAAAGACTCCTTAGTACCGCCAAGCCCCCAACTTCCCCTTCCCATTGCATATCTGCTGTGAGAACCTCCTCTCCCAGTTCAGGCCAAGAGCAGGAGGTAAAGAGCAAAGCACTCCAGCTCTGGAGCCAGACAGAACTGGGTTCAAACCTAAACTCAGCTACTTCCGAGTAATATGGCCTTGGGCAAGTTGCTTCACCTCTGGGAGCCTCAACTTCCTCATCTGTTAAATGGAGATGATGGCTACATCTCAGAGTTATGGGGAATTAAATGTGAAAATACTCAACACACAACAGCAGCTCAATAAATGTTCCTTTCCTGCTGCCTCCTTAACAAAGGAGGACATTGGGCTACAGGAAAAGGAAGCACTTCCCAAGGCCACTCTGAGTCAGGGACAGCCCAGAGCGGAAGTCTGGCTTCTACCCAGAGGTGGGGGTCTAAATGGGGGGTGAGGAGGCAAAGCACTGGGGGATGGCTTAGTCCACGGCACAGGCCTGGCCAGGGGTAGGGAGAACAAGGACAGGCAGGAAAGATCAAAAGGCGCAGGGGTGATGACAGCAGCCACCTCAATAATAACCCCATTCCCGGTGCCAATCAGGCCTGGCCCTCCCCTGCCTGGGGGCAGGTGGGCTTGCCAGGGAGGCTCTGGACGTACAGTGGGATCCCAGCATCCTGGTTCCTGATCTCTGCAGCAGGAGCCCTACAGGCTGCTACCCTAGACTAGGGCATTGAGACTAACCTACCTCAAATCCTGCCTGGGGTCATCTGACCCATTCCCCTGCCTCCTGGGTCAGAGGTCAGGGCTCCAGGAGTGAAGCTGTGCTAGTCTGCAGCTGGAGCCTTCTGAGGCATGGACCACCCCAACCTGCTCCCACTTCTCTTTCTCCTGGGCCCCTGCTCCCCATCCCTGAGCCCAGCAGCCTTCACTCCTCTTTCCTTTTGGTGCAGAGCTAAAGGCCCAGCCCTCAAGGTCATGCTAAGGCCCAGGCACCTGTGCCCCCTCCCCTGCTTTAGGCCCAGCTGGAGATACAGTGCATGAGGGGTGAGGTGTGGCTGGGAACATGTGCCAGGAGTCAGGACCCCTTTCCTTCTCCCTGAGCTCTATTTCACCAACTGACTGGACCTCTGTGAGCCAGTCCCAGCCCTTCTCTGGCCTCAGTGTCCTCCTCTGTAAGTCAAGGGGGTAGCTCATAGGTTTTCTATGTTGGGGTTCTTAGTTTGAGGATGATAAACCTTTTTGAGAATCTGATGGAGGCCCTGGACCCTCTCCCAAGAACGATGCAGAAAGCACACCTCCCTGCAATATGCACAACTTTGCATGCATTTTCAGGGCTTTGTGGAGTCCCTGAGGCCCATCCCCTGGTCTACGCTTATCCATAATGTTCTGGAGTGCCAAGGGCTTACCAAGGTGAATAAAACACACGCCCACCCTCCAGGAGCTTGTGATCTGATAGATGCCAGAGGTTCTAGTCCCAACGCTGCCCCTAAGCTGCTGTGTGGCCTTGGGCTGGTCCCTTTCCCTCCCTGGGCCTCAGTTTCCACATCTGTGAAATGAATGTCTGAGGAGATGAGTTCCTTACCGTGCGGGCCTGGCTGAAGAGGAAACGCAGAAGGTCTTTGATGTTCTTAGCCTTGTCCCGCTGGAAGTGGACCACAGCCTGTGTGGGACTGAAGCCCGTGGCCTGTGGAACCTCGGGCCAGCCCAAGTCCAGGTCTGGGGGATCTGTATCGGAGGCCATGGGGAAATAAGTGCCTGAGGTGACTTCGGAGAGCAGGCTGAGGTGGTCGGGCCCTGAGGCCTCCAGTTCCTGGGCCTCACTGAGTTCAGGGCCCCCACACACGTGGCTGGTCATATAGTCCATGTCCAGGGCACTCAGAAAGGGCAGCTCCCGCTCCTCAGAGATGACCTGCAGGTAGGCGGCCTCACCCCGCTCCAGGAGGGCGTCAGCTGCCAGCCGGGCCGCCTCGCTGTGCTGTAGCACCAGTGGTGAGCTTTCCCGCCACCATGGCCGCTTCAGCTCCTCCACCCGGCCCCGAAGGGGTCCTGCCATGCTCTAGGCTTCCAGGCCTCCAGGCCTCCAGGACCTAGGCCTCCCACCTGCCTGCCCACCTGGCTGCCCTCACCCTCCAGCAGGCTCCATGGCCTACACCTCGGGCTGGCTGCAGCAGGAAGAAGATACCAGCACAACCACCTCCTGCCTGCCTGACCTGTGTGGCAGGGCCCCAAACCTGTTGCCAGCCTAAGTCAGAGCCATGCTCCACCCCATTGCCCCTGGCCTCTGGAACCTGTCAGGTCAGCCTCACCTGCCTGCCCGCTGTTGGGACTCGCCCGCCCAGGGAAACTGCAGCGCCAAGTCCTTAGCACACACTCCTGCGCCCTCCCTGCCCCACCCCAGCATCACCTGCCCCATTTCCACCAGGCTCCTAGCAAGTTCCCTCCAAATCCTGACCACAGACCCCCAGTGGAGGTTGGATTATGGTGCAGAGGGGCCTGGGCCTGCTCAGGGACACGCAAGCACACACACGCATGCACAGACACACCAGGGTGGATAAATGACTCAAGACACCAAGATAAAGAAGTGAACACACAAGCAGATGGGCTTACTGACATACTGACAGTTGACACACATAGATTACAGGCTGATATATGCAGACCACACACTTTTTATCAAACTCACGTAAACTGACCCAAACACTAATTCAGAGACTAGCCATAACCCCAAACATACCATGACGGATATCACGAGCCTTGGCACACCTGCACACAGGCCCCAAATAAGAGCTGAACAGTGTCACACAGAACTGCCAAGGACATCAACACCTATCTGTCCCCCTTCTGGGCCTCTCTTTGCTTCTATAATGGCCCTGATACTCTCCACTCCCATAACTGTGGCATTGACAGTACCCTGCTCCACCCCCACCCTGGCTCTGAGCCCATCTTCCAAGGGTCTAGAGCAGTGGCTGTCACCCTGGTCCCCAAGAAGTGTTAAAATGCAGATCTCCAGGCTCTATCCACCTGAGATTCTGATCCAGAAGGTCTAAGTAGGTTTCTCGATCCTGCTTTTTAACAAGTGGCCCTGTGCACCTGGGGCAATGGGCTGAGGCCCACACCCGAGAAATGCTGTTCCAGATGGCTATGTTTCCAACATCCTCAATTTTAGGGAAGCTCTTGGCCTGGTGAGGGGTAGACCTCTGCCTTCTTCCTCTCAGGGTCTGAGTATTAAACAGTTAGTGAGAAAGTTTGTTTCAGAGGATGGGGGACACACTGCAAAGCCAGGAGGCTAACAGGGCAGGCTGGTTTCTATTCTCTGCCCCCAACAGAGGCCATGGTCCTAGAGTCTTCTGTAGCATGGGTGAGAGGCTTTGCTCTGGAGAAGGCGAGTCAGCACATGGCAGCTAGTTAGGGAGGCAGGCCAAGCAGAAGTGGTCACAGTGGTGCAGTGACAGCTCAAGGCACCACCTTTCTATGGAGGTATCGGGTCCAATGAGGAGGGCCGGAAGAGCAGGAGACCTAATGCCATGTCTCACAACCCTAGTTTAGTACTGACTGCACTTGCTTTACTTGGTCTGTGATCACATCCACACCAGATACAGGTTCTTCTATGACCACAGAGCTTCACACATCAGGCCCAACACACACATAGCAGGGGGACAGGAAGATTTAGGGGCTCCCCACATGGAGCTGGGCCCTGGGACCAAAGATGAATGGGGCTGGGGCTTTGTCTTTGAGGACCCTAGAAGTGAGGGACCTAAGGAAGCAGGGGAGAGCCGGACACCAAGATCTTAAGTACTAGGCCATTCCATCCCATCCCAGGGGCAGGGGCAGGGGCAGAAATTGGAGCACCAGGCACTCTAAGGAGGCTCTTCCCTAGGGGTGGGGAGGCTGTGTGAGGGGAAGGGGGTTGAGTAAGCAGAGCCAGACTGTGGGAAGGTAATGAGCTGTGGGGTTAGCTGAGGTGGCAGAGCCTTCATTAGGGCCTTATCTCCAGATTTGTTTAGGGGAAGACCCGGGCCTTTATCTGGGTCAGAGAAGTGCTCCTGGGAGGGGAGGCAGGCATGTTTCTGTGTTGCTGAGTTCCTGTGTTTATGCCTTCAGTGGGCATAAGTCTTTCTAATGGTAGTTTGGGCTCTTTTTAAGAATTATTTTTAATTGTGGTAAAATATACATAACATAAAGTTTACCATCTTAACCATTTTTAAGTTCAGTGGCATTAAGTACATTCATATTGCTGTGCAACCATCACCACCATCCATCTCCCAAAACTTTTTCATCTTCTCCAACTCAAATCTTGTACCCATTAAACACTAACTCTCCATTCCCTTCTCTCTCCCAGCCCCTGCTAACCACAACTCTACTTTCTGACTCTATGAATTTGACTACTCTATGTATCTCAGGAAAGTGGAATCATACAGTATTTGATTTTTTGTGACTGGCATATTTCACTTAGCATAATGTCCTTGAGGTTCATCTATGTTGGAGCACATGTCAGAATTTCCTTCCTTTTAAGGCTGAAAAATCTTCCATTTGTATATATACCACATTATTTATCCATTCACCTATTGATGGACACTCGGGTTCTTTCCACCTTTTGGCTATTGTGAATGATGCCTACACATGGGTGTAAAAATTTGGCTCTGTATTTTTGAGTATTTCCCCTGATGCCCATGTTTGTATTAGATTCCATTTTTCAAAGTAAAAAACCACTGAATATTGGCAATTTCATATGGCTCAACTCAACATATATACATATACCTACGCATAACCGTATCTGTGCATGTATGCACTTGTACGTACTATTTGTGATGTTTGCGTGCCTGCTTGGCTGTTTTTAAGTATCTAGCCATGCATCAGTGTCTATTTACCCATGTGCACATCTGTGTATATGTGCTCACATGTGCATGTCTGGGAGCAGACCTACTTGTGTGTATGAGTGTCTGGGTGGTGGAGGTGGTCTTTGATCCTAACTCTGGACTGTGGTACTGGGTGCATGTACAAGGGAGCTCAACTGAGGGGCAGGGATGGGGAGACTGAGTTTAAGGGAAATGGGCTCTCAGGGATCCCTGACACCCTGATGACAAAAGCGTATAAATCAAATCAAATCTCCCATAGCTGCAGGACTGGCTGACCCTCTGGGCTGAGTGCGTAAAAGGCAATGGGAGGGTAGGCAGGGAGATCTTGGCCTTGGGGCTGGGCCTAGGGGTGGGGTCCCAGGGTGATGGGAGCCATACAGGCAAGTAAGCCCAAACCCTGGCTACAGTGTTGAGCACAGGCCCCTTAATAACTGTTATTAGGAGAAAGAAAAATATTTTCCTGTCCAGGAGGTGTGTCAGGCGCCTGCCTGGCATCATTCTGCCATCCTGGGGGCCATTTAGCCTTGTCTGTTGTCTCTAAAAGCCAAGTGGCGCCTGGGCAGGTGACTGTCATGTGGGGGTGGTGGGAGCAGAGACTGGGCTGCAGCCTGTTCAGCTGCAGGCTGCTCTGGTGCCAACACTGCTACACAACTTTAGTGTGGCATCGCTGGGTCAGGGGAGACAAGGTTCCTGGGGAGGACCAGCCAAGACAAATAGGGGAGCCCAGAATGTGCCCAAATCCCTTGAATCAAGGCAAAGAGACTTAAAAGCTAGAGATTCGGGGACAAGTAGTAAGGATTCCCAGAGGTTGGCTTGAGTAGGGTATTAAAGGATGAAAAAGATTTCAAGATGTGCAGAATGGCAAGCAGGGCATTCCAGGCTGGAGGACTAGAGGGTTAAGAGCATGCCTATTGAAGGAAGGAGGGGTGCCAGTGCAGGGAAAGGTCTGCCAGAAAGGCCACCTGGAGCCGCATTCTGAAGAGGACCTTGCTAAGAGGCTGGCTCTCATCGCAAAGATGACTGCACAGAGGTTTGCAAGATTCCTAGACTGACATTTTAGGAGAAGTTTGGAAGTAGTCCCCCAGGGAGAGAGTGGTCCAAAGCACAAAACTCCCAGAAACAACCCAGATGGACGTGGTTCACTGTCCCTGAGCATCACACAGGCCTTCAGGAGGTCACACTGGCTCTGGCACTTAATGCGCAAGTTAAACAATCACAACAAGTCACAGTGGCTTGATTTGTAAAATGGGACCAACATTACCCCCTTCATCAAGTTGTTCTGAGGAATAAATGGGCTACTCTACATAAAGTGCCTGACTGAGAGCAGTAGTAGCTCATTAAATGCTGAATTCCAGAGCTTTTCCAGCTGTGAAAGGGCAGGGGCTCAGTGAAGGCCTGAAGACAAATGAAGCAGTGACCAAAGGAGCTCCTCCTGGTCAGTCTCTGGACCCTTCTAGACCAAAGGCTGGCCCTGAAGGTGAAAATGGTCCCTGGGCCACATCTGTGGAGTATGGCTCTGAGATTTGGCCTCTTATTCCAGCTCACAGGAGGCAAGGTCCTCTCTCCACTCTGCATACACAGATGGGCATTCCGGCAAGCGGAACCACAAGTCATGAGAATTTTGGCATTCTATTTCAGAAAGGGTCTGAGACACTGTGATAATGGGGGTCTCACCTTTTCTGCCACATCCTTCCTTCCACCCCCTGTATCCATCCATCCACCTCATCCCATTCAATGGTGGGGGACTTGTCCCCACTCCTCATGTTTCTTAAAGAGAGGTAATTCCCACTCCACCTTCCAGGAGCGGGAGGGGAAGTGTGAGAGAACCACTCCCTCTTCTGCCTCCTCACTTGCTCCTTCCTCCCTAGGGGAGGAGGAATGGCTTATCTGATTGGTGGCTTAGGAAGAAGTTGGGCTCAAATAATCCTGGATTTTTCTTTTTTTTCATTCTGCTGTAGGCAAAAGGTAGCATATTTTCCATTGATCTACATGGTAAACTTCCAAAGGAGATTCTGCCCCTGCACAGGGAGAGGTCTGCCCTTTCGGGGGTAAGGGGGGCATGTTTAGTTTGGGGAGGATATTAGCAAGGCCATTTGGCCAGAGCAAAAGCTACCTTCTCCAATCAGCTTTGTCAGAAATACTGGTAAAGGGGCCAGCCCGGTGGCCGAGTGGTTAAGTTCACAAACTCTGCTGGGCGTGGACATGGCACCGCTCATCAGGCCCTGGTGAGGCGGCATCCCACATGCCACAACAAAAAGGACCCACAACTAAAATATACAACTATGACTGGGGGGATTTAGGGAGAAAAAGCAGAAAAAAAAAAGATTGGCAACAGTTGTTAACTCAGGTTCCAATCTTTAAAAAAATAGAAAGACTGGTAAAGCCACCATTTTGATGTCCATCTGTTTGTCTCTTGTATCTTCTCAATTTATTCTGAACTTGGGAGGGGAAGAGATATTACCTATTAACCTCTTAAGCCCACAACATTATTGATCCAGCCACCTCTCCCTCCCCATCCCATCCCATCCCATCCCCTCTCCGTCCATCCAATCCATTCAAACATGTATTTAATGCCTTCTTTAGGCCAGCACTGTAGTCCCAAGGATGAGTAAGACTTGGTCTCTGCCTTGGAGGAACTCACAGTTTAGTGGGGAAGGCAGACTCATAATTATAAGCCACAAATTAAGCTGAGGTATAAACCAGTGTTGGGGTTTAGAGCTCATGACCCATTCTGGAACCTTAGAGGAACCATGCCCCGACCCCACACCCTTACCCCCCAACTAGGAAACAGCCCTGTGGCAGGCTCTTTGCCAGATGGTAATTGGGAGGTGAAGGAGCTGTTTCTGGCCATAGGGAAAGAGAAAAAAAGGGAAGGAGCAAGCCAACAAAGGCCTGCGGGTTCTGGTTCCCAATATGAAACCTTACATGAGCTTCTCAGGGCCTCAGCCTCCCATCTGTAAAGTGAGACAGCTGGGCTGGAGGTCTCCAAGTCCCTTGTAGTGGTCACGTTGCATCCTGTCACTCTTTGGCATTACAGGTCAGTGATTAAACACTGTTTCCCTGGAAATTCTCCAGTTGGGATCTCCAGGACCCTTTCTCCCCTCAACTGAGGGGAGGAGGATCCTTGACTTGGTGAGGGTCTGGTTCTAGGCTCACCAGCATGGCTCAAGGGAAATCCCCTGGAAGCCACAAAAAACTTGTGATGAGTAGTTATTACTGGGGCAAGGGTGAGTGAGTAGAGGATCGCCACCAGAGGCCTGGGGTCTGGCCTACCCCTCCCTAAGGCCAAACTCAGTGGAGAGGGTGGGCAAGCCATGGTGGGAAGCAGTGGGGAGAAGGCTAGAAGTGGGCAGAAGCAGGCAACAAGTATAGGACTGCTCCTAAGGGAAGAGTTCAACCACTTTGGGACTGTCACATTCTCTGCCCACAAACCTGCTGGCTCCTGTTCTTCCCACTTCACTCCAATGGCTGATAAGCTCCAGATTCCCTGGGCATCAAGATCAGCATGAGCTCTCCCTTTCCTCTCAGCCCTCACCTCAACCTCAATCTGAGACCTGTCCTCCAATCTCTGGTCTCAGAAAAGGATTCCTTCCTCCCCTCCAAAGCCTAGCCCTTGTTCTCAAGACCAGGCTTCCACTTCCAAAGGGATCTAATAATAACAATTCCCAACATTTATGGGAAGTTTCCTACTCCACTAAGTGCTTTACATTTAATCAGACTCCTCCCCAACCTCCGAGCACATCTTCGGCTTTCTTCTGTGCTGAAGATGCCTTAGTTTTTAACCTGGTCTCCTAACTCCTGTCCAATTTTTCTCCATTCCTTCTCAGCCAGGCACCTCCCAAGATACCACAGCTGCTGCTATACCTTGCATTCTTAACCCTTTGCAATCTGTATTCTCTCAAAAATCTTGTTCCTGGACTAGTCTAAAGCCCTTAAGCCTCACTACCTTACTCCCTGGCCTCTACTCTCTGCAGCATGCAGCATTAAGAGCTGCCCCCTTCTGGAAGCTCTCTCCTCTTCCCTGGCTTCTACTCCCTATAGCGGTTCCTGCTCTCCCTACCTCTTGCTGTGAATGCTTTCCCCCAAGCCCACCCCAGTCCCTGGTCTATGTTCTACAACTCACCTCAGGGAGCTTGTCCAGTTTCATGATTTCAAGTGGCCCCTCTATACCCAAGACAAGACCAAAGTCCTTAGCCCCTCAGTCCTAATCATCCCCTGAGGTCCAGTCCTGCCCTATACCCTTGCCCTCCCTGGGGATCTCTACCATCTAAAGTCTCCCACCAGACTAGCTACCCATACAGACACAACCAATGTGTACCAAAAGCAATGGAGTAGGGCTCAGAAGACATGAGACTGTTCAGCTTTGCTTAGAGGGTCACCTTGCAACAGCAGGTGGTTTCTTCTCAATGGACCTGTTTCTCTGTTGCATGATGGGGCAATAATCCCTGCTCTATCTCATAGGATAATGTAATTAGCACTTCAAAACAACAACAACACAATACAAAGAGGATTCTTCTTTTCAAGTTTCCCTCTTCTGCCAGACATCACCATCTCCCAGTTCCCAGGAGAGCTCTGGACTTCTCCCTTTCTTCAGGCTCCATGTACAGTGAGGCAAGTCCTGTTGATGTTTTTCTCTGAAATGTCTCTGGGGTTTGAACTTCCCCTTGAATTCCTACAATAACCCCCTAAACCCTCAAGCCTAGATGGCTAGAATCCCTTCCTGAGCCAATCCACCCTGTGCATGGCTGTGCATCTTCACTCCATCAGGTCACAGTCCTTACCAAGAACGCAAGTGGCTCCCTGTTGCCTGTCAGATGCAGCATTACCCAGGCTACTGCCATCCATGGTCCCCCTTGGCTCTGTGCAACCTTTTCTTCCCTTAGCAATCAACTCAGCTGGTCCACTTGAGTCTGAAAAGCTTCCTGTTCTGTGCCTTGCCCTGGCAGCCCCTCGCTTCCTGTTTTTCTTTACACCAACCTAAACTGTGCCCATCCTTTATGTCCCAACTCCCTTCAAGGCTTTTCTGATTTCTAACCCTTTGTTCTGATTTTTCCTGTTTGTATGTGTATGTACTCACACAAGCCCATGTGGCTTTAGGTTTCCTTTTACTTTTTAATTGTAGCACAACTGACCCTTTCCCACCTAACACTCCTTTTCTAGAACTAAAAGCAGTGAACCAGGGAACTTCAGTTTCCCTCAGCTATAACATAAGCTTAATAACACTTGCTTCACAGAATTGTCACTGAAGATTAAATGAGATAAGTGAAAATACCAGTGTCTGGCACAGAACAGAAATGCAAAAAATATTGGCTGAATTGTGGCCTGGGCTTTAGTCTCAGCCTGATGTAAGAAATAGCAATTATTTATTATTTTTAAATTTTTAGGTGAAACAAATCTTACGGGTACTGTTTACTACATTGTTCAGTGTTTCTCATTAAAAATAACCCCATAATACATTCTTCTCTGAAGAGTAAGGAAAACATTTGTTTCTCCTAATGAATAAGTCTACTTCCTTTTCCGTGCCAATGGGAAGGAAACTACCTAACCTTTTGGTTTCTGCCTTTGGCTGCCAGGAAGCTCCGAGGGACGTTTTATACTGTTGCAGATTCCCTCGCTGGCCTGCGGGAGGCAGTGTGGGATGGGGGAGAACAAGCGCCCGGGGAGGGAAGATGTGGCTGAGGCACTCTTGGCCTCTTCTTACCCTGGAAAACTCTCCAGGCCTCTCTGAGCCTTAGTCCCCTCACCTGTGTAAAGGGGATAATAAGAAGGATGAGGATAATACTTATTTTACAGGACTGCTGTGAGAGAATGCACCTAAAATACTTTATAAATGACCCAAAAAGTCACATGAAAGTTGGTTATTAGCAGCCTAGGTTTTCTAACATGATTATTTTCCCTCTCTTCCCTCCCAATAGTTACAACTTATCTTTTAAACGCTGTTTTAATCATTTTGCAGTTTTATTGTAACTGTGTCTCTTAATTTGCCGCGATCTCTTCTGGAAGTATACCAAGTACAGATAAATGACAAAATTATCCCTAGAGAGCAGTCTCCCTGAGGGCAAGAAACCACATCCTTCCTTTGTTTTGTATAACAACAATTTACAATACAAAAGCATTCAGCCATAGAAAGCACATTTGGCTTTGATTCCTAAGGAAGGCCAAAGGAGGTACTTCATACTGAATTGTTAAAATAAGCTGAACTGTAGGCAAAGCTGAGAGACAGGTCCAGACAGGGACTTTTTTGTTGGGCTTGTAGTGATAGTGATTGATGACTTAGTCATTCATTCCTTCTTTCATTTATCAAAGCTTACACTGATGCCTGCCATGAGCCAGGGATTCTGCTGGGCAGTGGAAAAACAAAGGTGACGACCCAAACACAGTGCCCACTCTGAAGGAGCTCCCAGTGCAGGATGGAGGTAGGGATGTAAAACAGTTTCACAGAGGATACCACCTAGGGCGGAAGTATTTGAGGACACACAGGATTTCTTTAGTCAGAAGAAGAATGGAGAGGATAATAGGTAGAGGAAACACACAGGGTAGTCTCTTCAGGTAACCCCAGTGGTTCAGTGTGCTCAGAGAAGAAATGGGTTAGAGACTCACAGAAACAAGCAGGAGTCAAATTAAGAGAGCCTTGCAGCCTCTGAGAAGCCTGGATTTGATCTAGAAGGGAAGGGGGGTTGGGCAGTGAAAGACACAGACGGCCAGGAAGTGAGGGCTTTGGGACATCACAGACATGATACATCCGATTTGGCTTTTTGAAACGTGGCTCCGTATTCTAAGTTTCAGTGTTTTACAATTACTCATCTCATGGAGACAGGACTTGGCTCTGCAGGAAGAGACTATCTGCTGCTGGAGATGTTCATATAGGGCCTGTATGCACATAGGCCAACTGGAATGTTGAGAAACGGAGTCAAGTTCTGGACCAGGGCTGGACTAAATGACCTTTAAAGTTCCTTCCAAATCTTGAGACTTCATGATTCTAAAGCAAGCCCAGTAGCTGAACTGGTGCTGTGGGCTGGGATCTGTGGCTGGGGAGCTGCCCTGGGCAGCAAATGGGTTAAGGCTCAAATAACTTTTATATATGAATTAATGTGTAGAGTTGGGAGCCAAAATCTGTTCCATTAATTTTTCCATCCATTCCAGGAGCAGTTAGGTACACACAGTAAAGTTTATTTTGGTGCATGGTATACTTCACTCCATTAAAAATAAATTAATCAGCAAATTCCTCCCTGGCTCAGCTCTGGTTTATGTAAATAGTGCCCAGCTGTAATGAGTTACAAGGTGTTATTATCTCACACACACAGAGGAGGCTTCACTCTAGAGCTCCGCTCGCAACAAAAGCATCTTAAGTAAACTCAGAGAAGGCGGTTTGATTTGTAATGTTTTCACAGAAGTGGGCTATACCTCACCCATATAGAGTTTCTTTATATGACTCATTTTATAGCAAGTTAAATGAAGGAAGTTTGATGGGGGGAGGGAGGGGCATTTTGGTTCCCCACCTCCTTTCTCCAATTTAAAAGAAAATTCCCCAAGCGATGACCCATACTCATAGAGAGGAAGAGACTGGTCCTCAAGTGCTCAGACCGAGGTGGCTCTGCAGCACATGCTCCAGAAGTTGGGAAGGGGACAGAAAGCTGGGCATGGGACTGGGTCCTGGGATGGTACAACTAAACCAGGAAGAATGTTCTCTTCTTCTCCCCAGTATCTCATATAAGGAGGAGCCAAGAGAGGAAAAAGGGCATATTCCTCACTTGGTTCAATACGGGGTGACAAAGGGACGTTTGTTCTTGAGACCTCTTTCCAAATGACATCAGGAGCCTCCCGGGCCCCAGACGACAGAGCCTAGCAGGCTGTGCCTGTGTCAGATCAGTGACATGTCCATGAATTGGAGGCAAAAGCAGCAGTAGCGACCCTCCTGACACCCTCCTGCCCCCCCATCACTAGCTGAGCCAAGCGGTGCTCCTCAGCTTATGGCATCCACTACCTAAGTTTCTAAAAGACCCTGGAATAAAGAAGAGCCATGGCAGAGATAAACCCTCTGTTTCTTTTAATGGCCAACTCAAGCCCACAGCTCAGAGCCAGAGGACAGAGCATGGTTACTCATCTTGCTGGGGTCAGCAGCATTACTCCTAGGCCACAGTGGACCCTTGGTGGGGGTGCCCCTTTCTAACCTATTCCCATCCTTTCTGCGGCCTTTGGGAAAAGCTGTCAATCACATGGTTGATGGAGGGGACTTGGGGAATGGGTGCTGGGGAGCTCTTTCTCAGGGCTTCTCTTGAGGGAGAGGACACCCTATAAGAGTCAAGGGTTTTCCCAGCACTGTACCCCACCAGATCAAACTCCTGGGTACTAAGAGGAAAATCAACACAAATGGGGCCATATATTTGACAGATGCTGTTCAAAGGTCAGTTCAGGCCACTTTCTGCACAGTCCTGGGCCAAACAGGCACCTCTCTCCTGGCAGTTCCTCAAGTCCAGATGAGCAGCTGTTTGGAGGGACCAGCCCATCAAAGACCTTCGTCATTATAAATTGGGGCATGGGGCTTCAGGATGCTCTGAGGATTCTTCTCCACTAGAGGGCGCCAGCTCACCTCCCCTGTCAGAAGCAGATCCTCACCATTCATGGAGTCCAGGTACTGCATCTGCAAGACAGAGCAGGGAACAGAGGAAAGGGACAAGGGCAGGACTGACGTGAGATGGCATAAGGAACCAGCGTCCCAAAGGAGAGGAAGGGGAGGGGGCAAGGAGGACTTCTGACCATCCCAGCTCCCAGGCCAAGGGGGTCTCTGATCTCTCAGATTATTTCATTTAAGAAGGTTCAGAGAAACAAATCACTGGGAAAGCTCATTGGGAAGGCTTTAGGGAATTCCCCATCACACCTCTGAACGGATAGACACATAAGCCCTGACTTTCTGGACTGAAAGAACTTGCTAAGGAGGATGTAGAAGGGGTAAGGAAACATGTCCTTGAAGTGTGTGTCTGCACGCACACGCACCTGTTTATCTATTCAGGGTAGCAGTGTTACCCAAGGTGAACCAATTCCCTTCTCTGAGATTTAAGTTCCCTTGTCTGACAGAGAGGACAGTAACCTGTACTCCACAGGACTCATGAAAAGATTAAATGATATATGCACACTGCTAGTCATTGAACTTTTTTTTTTTTAATATGTATGCCTCTACTGTCCTTTAGTGAGCCCTGACCCCACAGTTAGTGGGCCCCAGCTTCACCACTCTAGGATGGCTGGGGCAGTTTATGCCCTTGAACAGCGCTATGAAGAGGGTACACCTGTGACAAAAAACAAGCAGCCGCAGGGGAGGTGTGGTCGAGCAATTCTGCAAGAGGCAGGTGAGCTAATGAATGGCTGAGTCTCAGGAGGTAAAGATGGTCTCTGGGAGGATTCCCCAGGCTGCTGCTAGTAAGGAGAGCAACAGAATGAGAAATGCTTTCAAGTGGACAGGCAAAATATAGGGTGAGAGCTGGATCAGAGCAGGAATCAGCATTGGATTCAGAAAGATGAGGCTCTATTTTGGAGTGAGAAGGCATTTGGGGGGAAAAGAAGGGGGCAGGAGTCCAGAGCCCTCATCTTAGGCCTTGGATTGTCTCCCTCTTTCAAGAATTCCTTCCCTCCTGTCTGTTCATCTTCAGGCTGCTGACCCTCAAACTCAATCCTAGTCCTAGTCTCTCACATATACCTCAGGTCTAGATTTCCACATGTCCTGCTATCTTCCAGTGCAAGATCAACCAATATCTTCCCTAAAATCCACCCCTCTTTCCAACTACTCCATTTCTGTCCCTAATGCCATCACTTTGCCCATCTCTTGAGTTGAAAATCACAAAATAACCTCTGACTGGGTCTTGGGCCACCTACCACCCCAATTAGTATCATGGCACAGGACTAGAGTCCGCTCAAGGCCCAGCTTCCTGGTCTTCCCTGGTCTACCCCCTTAGATTTAGTCTCTCCTTTCTTTGACTTTCCACAGCACTTTGTTCCTACCTCTATTATATCACAAACTGACTTCTTCCAGGGTTAGCCTTGTATCTGACTGGTTTCCTCGCCAAACCATAAGCTGATTTTTGGGGGCAGGACTGGGTCTTATTAATCTCTGCTTTCTCCACAGAGTACCTGACACAGTAGGTGTTCAAAAGGTTTGCTGACTGAACTGGGTCCCCATAAAGCTCCCTGCTTCCTTAAGAGCCCCGTCACTGTTTTCCTATTGCCTGCCTCTCACTGGGGCCATACGAGACTTCTTATAGGGGCACTAGGGTGGCTGGCCCCTTCCTTTAGGGCCCCCGGAGCCCCTGGCACAACCCCACCATGGCAGATGGAAAAGTTAAGCTGGTCTCTCAGAAAACATAGCATTTGCTTTGCCAATTGCTACTCCTGTCTGAGGGCGAGTCCAGTCAACAGTGTGAGTCTCAGAATTCTCTGTGGGTGGAGCCCTCTGGCCACAGTGCCTTCTCCCTGGCTCTAGCAGATTTGAAGAAGGGTCAAACAGAAATCCTGGCTTCTGGGGTTCTCTACCCACTGGGTCTGAAGAGCCTCAGTATGTGGCTTTTACATACTGGGCCAGCTCTGGGCCCTGGGTCCTGTTGGCCCTATCTTCTCCTCAAGAGTTGGGGCTTGGCCTTCCCTCTCCTAGCTTTTGGAGGCTTGAAGGCCATGGACACAGGTGAATAAAAGAATAACTGTGGGGTGAGGCCCCTTCGGCTCCAGGGTCCAGGCCCATGAAGCAAAGGTGTGACTCATGGGACAGCCTGAGCTGATGAGTTGTCTGGAGCAGCTGAGGCTTCTAGTGGCTACATGAATCACCCAGCTTGGGGTTCTAGGCCAGCTGTGCAGGCTGACTCATTGTGAGACCCTGGAAAAGCCTCTATGTTCTTCTTCCCTGCCATTCAACTCACTCATCTATAAAGTATGAGATTCCCATCAATACAAGATTGGTGGGCAGAGAGATCAAGGAGTGAATTCTTCATGGGCTCAAGGAAAACTATGTAGCTAAGCAGTCTTCACTCTGGAGCTTTCTCCTAGAAGCTTTGGCATCAGAGCCCTGAGGAGCCAGAGGGTAAGGAACAAACCAGGGGGACCCTGTTTGACTGTGGATAGCACTCAGCAGGAAGAGGCTTGAGAGATGTCTGGAATGCTACCTGGAGCCAAGTCCTGATAGAAATCAGGATGAGGAAACATGAATCCTGGGGCTCAAAGCGGGTACAGAAGGGGGGTTGCAGTGGGTAGCTGCACTGTTCCCCATGCCCATGTCTTATAGGATTGTGTGTGCCCTGGATCTAGCACAAATCAAATGTGTAGTGAATAAATGACTAGAAGTTTTTGAGAGCAGGAGACTACTCGTGCCTTTGCTTGTTCTTCCATTCCTATTCTCCAACCCCTGGCCAAGCTCATGGCTGGATACACAGAAGATGCCCTTCACTGGTGCCTGGTGTGACATGATTGGGTCAGAATTCCCTCAGACTGGCTTCTGGGAACTCAGCCTCTCATGATCCTGTGAAAGTCCAGCACCCACAGACCTCAGGAAGGACCTGCTTTCCATTAGACTCCGGAGAGGAGGGGAAGGGCTGCTCACCTGTTTCCTCACATACTCCACCAACAATTCAAGGTGTCGAGGGTCTTCACATTTCTGGTTGAAGAAGGTTCTCCAGAGGGCAGCAGCCAGCCCATGATCATCTGAAAGGAGCCCCTGGAACAGAAAGTATAACAATTGGTCTTCCAGAGAGTATCTCAGAGCCATGATACAAAAGCTGAGGATATCGTGAACATGCTAGCAACCACAGAATCAGCTCAGAAGGACCTCACAGATACTATGAGAGAGAAATGGGGCAGCGATACAGTAGAGCTGGAAGGGGTAATCAGAAAGCATCTAGCCCAAGCCCTTCATTTTATATAGAAGGATACGGGACTCAGAAAAGTCAACTGACTGGCTAAGGTTAATGCAGAGATGGAGCTCAGGTCTGGTTGAACCTCCCACACCACCACTCCCTGTACTCTACTGCAGTGCACCCAGCCCAGGCAATGCTTAAAAGGCTTAAGAAGAGAAACAGTAGCAGCAGTGGTTCCACTGCTGTCCATAAAGAATGAGCTTGGAGTATGGTAAGTGTATACTTTTTCCCAGGAATAGAGGTGGGAGTGAACTGCACTGCTCTGCTAGTCAAGAATACACATATGCAGGGCAGCTGGCTCCTTGGGGAAGGGAGCTGGGCACCTTGACCTCACTGTCACCCAACTCTGGGCTAGCTCTGGATGGCCCAGCCTCTCCTTTAGTAGAGAAACAGGCTGTTCCTGTGCCATGGGAATGCTGAGAGTCTGTGTGTATGTGTGTGTATGTGTCTAACACTGTCTCTCCTGGCACACAGGAGAGCTCTACTGGAAAGGCCAAACATCACAGACGCTAATCAGCGCTTAGGCCACGAACTAGGGCCATTTTCTAACTTAGACCTCTAAGGGATGGAGGGAGGAGGGTCTTGTTTCCTGGGGCAAGGGTGACTGAAGGCAAAGGCCCTGAGAAGTTGTTCTGTCCAGGTACCAAGGTGCCAAGGTAATGTGCTGACTAGGAGTCAGAAGGTCAGATCAAGTCCTAGCTCTGCCACTGTCAAGCTCTGTGATGGTGGGCAATTCACTAAACCTGAGTCTCAACCTTCTCACCTATTAAACAGAGATGAAAATACTTGCCCTTCTCATAGCATCCTTGAATTAAAAGCAAGGTAATGTAAAGGTGTTAAGTTTAATATGTCAGATACAAAGATTAGGAGCTTGCTTTGGCAGGCAGCCATGAATATAGTTGAAACAACAGTGGGACTTGGGGATCAGACCACCTGAGTTCAAATGGTAGCTCTGTCACTTGACGGCTATGTAGCCTTTGGAAAGCCATTAGACCTCCTGAGCCTCAGTTTCTTATGAGCTACACAAGCATAATACCTATCCCTGAGAGTTGTTGTGACAATTAAGAGATAATGGCCATAAAAGAGTCTGTAAGTGGTGAATCATTACACAAAGACCCAGGATCATTTATTCAACATTATGTTGTGGGCTGGGGTATCATGGTACATGAGGTCTGGCTTCGGGTCTGCTGCCAGGAAGGGCCATGTCCAGTATGGGGTGTTGACAGTTTGGTGGAAATACAGTCCACCTGTTCCAAATGCCCCTGCTAAATACCCCCCTAATTCTACAGCTTAAGTGACTGTCCTGGCACAATGGCTGAGTCAGGAAAACCAGCTTCTTCTGGCAGATGGGGACAGGAGCCAAGGACAAGCTCAGGCACATCACCATTCTTCAAGCTATTTGCTAACACAACAGCCTGCCTGTGTCTGAAGTGCCCCAGGAGCGTGCCAGGGTGCTGCTGGCAGCGACTCACATGTGCTATAAGAGAGGGGAGAGGAGTGCGAGTGGGCGTTATGAGGACTTGGAGAATGAGCACAGAGCACAGGACAGCAAAAGTCTGGGAGCCATGGCCTGCTGCAAATAGGCAGCCTTGGCGGTGGGTAAGATAGGGCTGAGAAGGGGCAAATCCTATAAACAGGAGTTCCTCAGCAGCTGGGGAAAAAAAGGATGATTCAAGACTCAGATTAACGGTGATAATAACCTGGCTGTTCCAGACTGTCAGAGTACCTTCATATACCTGGTTCCTAATGACTATGTATGCCAAGAAGAACAGATATTATTATCCCCATTTGAAAGATAAGTACACTGAGGCTTAGAGGTTATCTAGCTAACTGGTGGTAGAACTAGGACCAGAATGTACTGGTGAGGTCAAGGGATGGTGCCTGACTAGCTCTAGTTAGGATGCAGTACCTGGCATAGACTGAGAGTGCAATAAAAATGTTCAAATAAATCAACGAACCCAGCTTTAGCCTTCTTTCCACCATACTGCTAGTAAGTCAGTGAAAAAAAATGGGAGACTGGTCTGAGAGAGTGTAAATTTCAAACTAAGGAAGCAGGAAAAGAGGTGCCTGGAAGCCAAACATTAGGTTGAATAGCAATCTGTCCACAATCTACTAGGGTGCCTACTTGCAATCCTTCACGATACAAAAAAAGCATCCTTCAGGAAATTAAGACACTTAGGTCTAGCGTAACTGAGAGGAAGCCAAAGGGACTGTCCTGACCCTAGAGGGCTCTGGTCGGGATTTAGGGTGGCAGTTTGTCTCAGTGAAAACTGATTTGACACCACTATGTGCTTAGCATGATGTTGAGAAGATAGAATCACAGCAATATGGTCTCAGCTCACAGGCAGCCTGCAATCTGGTTGAAGGGACAAAGCTAGTGCACATCAAACAGCAGCACAGAATTGAATCCCGGAGAATGAACAAATGCTAATCTGCCCAGGGAGACTCTGAGGCATACTCTGTACATAGCTGGCTCCTCATTCTTCAGTCTTAGCTTCTATGACAACCCCTCAGAGACATTCCCAGTCCACACTAAGTATATTCACCCTGTTATTCTCTATCACTGCACTCTATTTGTAATTACTTATTTATTTACTTGTTTACTGCCTATCTCCCAATTAGAAGGTAAGCTCCCGTGGGAAAGGACCAGACCATGTTTGTTTTATTCCCCAATATATTCCAAGTGCATCGCACATGGCAGGCCCTTAATAAACACCTTTTAAATGGATGGGTGAATGGATGGATGTTGACATTCAGAGTAAAAAAACACAGATCCAGAGGTCAAGGAAAGCTCTGAGAAGGGGACCTTAAAGAATGGAGAATATTTGGAAAGCTATAGGACATTCTAAGCAAAAGAGAATATTATTATTTCACTAAACACTTAGAAAAAAAGGAGCTACAATGTGCCAGGCCCATTAACCAGGCCCTCAGGTCCAAAGCTGACAGATTCAGCTACTGCCCCCTACACCTAGTGTCCAGGAAAGCCTCAATCAGGCACAGCATGTCTGTCTGGCAGTGAAGCAAATGGCTTCACTCAAAGAGAAGGCTACACATTGGAGGGCAATGGGAGATAAGGGTGATAGGACATGTCACAATGGGGACAGTTCACAAAAGGCCTGAAGTTCCATGGAGGACTTTGGACCTAATATAGTAGAAAACAGGATGGTTCCAAAACTGTTCAGGGCGGGGACACAGTCTAAGCAAGATTCTAGGAAAGGGGTGCTGAAGAACAGCACTGTCCAATGAACTTTCTGTGACGATGATGTTTTACAGGTGCACTGTCCAAAACAGCAGCTACTAGCCACATATGGTTAATGAGAACCTGAAACGCAACTAGCCCAACTGAGGAACTGAATTTTCAATTTTATTTAATAAATTTAAACCAAAATAGCCATGTGGCTAGTATCAGACAGCACAGCTCTCGAACCTTGTGACTCCCAGTGTGGACTGCAGAACTGCTATACCCACATCACCTACAACTTGTTAGCAATGTGGAATCTCAGGCCTCACCCCAGACTTGCTGAGTCAGAATTCAGATTTTACCTAGGTCTCTAGGTGATTTACATACACAATAAAATTTAAGAAAAACTGCTCTAGAATTACACATTAAAATTACCTGGAGAACTTTTACCACTACAGATGCTCACTTATACCAGTTAAATCAGAACTTTTGGGGGGATATGGCCCAAGCACTGGTATTTCTAAAAATTTTTCTAGGTAATTAGTATATTTCCCAAACTTTCTCATTCTTAGAGTCACCTGGGTTGCGTGTTGAACTACCAGGCCCCACTCCTATTGAACTGGAATCTTCAGAGAGGCGCTCAGGAATCAGACTTAAAAAGCACCCCAGGTGATCTTGTGATTGGGCATGTTTAAGATGGCTCTGCCACGATGGAATGGGATGGGGGACAGAGAAGAGAGACAATTCAGAACATCTTTATTAACAGTGGTAAGAGGGATCAACTGAGCCACCTGTAATAAAGACCTCAAACAAATGCTAATAAAGGAGAATTATATTTCTTCAATTCTAAGCCTCATTCTTTTACACACTGTAAGGTTTCTGAAATCAGAATGTATCTAATTTAATAATTGATGTGTAGATTTAAGCAGATTTCTCAAATCCCATCCACTCTCACAAAGCTCATGCTAAATTAATGATGTACGGGGTATGCAATCTAAATTGCTTTCTTACAACAGATTGTCTGGTGGACTGGGAATCAGGAAACCTCAATTTTAGCTAGTCCTAGGACCCTAAGCAAGTCATTTAACTTAATTTTTTGTAAGCTTATCTCCTGGCTTTAATTACTATCTTCAGGCTGAGAACATTTCCGCCAACCTGAACTCTAGTTTCTTACTTTCATCCTTTTATGCATTTCTTCCCTTCCTCACTCTTCACCTGCCATGTGCCAACCACCATGCTAGGTAATAGAAATACAAACACAGCAGACACTGCCATTACCTGGAAGAAAATCCCCACCCAGCCAGGGTGACAGTTCACACTAATGCAGCAAGTGCTGTGGAGTTCAGGGAGGGAGTAATGAGCTGAGCCTGGGGAAGTTCTGGGACTGCTTCCCAGAAAGGGTGATGCTTGCATTAAATCACAAAATGAGCATAAAAGCACAAGATTTGTTTAAAAGATGAGGTGTGATGAATCCTGGTGGTGTGCATAGATGTTCATTACACCATTCTTTTAACTTTTCTATGTGTTTGAAATTTCCATAACATCTGGGGGTGAAAAAGATGAGACAGATACTACAACATGGATGAACCTTGAAGATAGCATGGTAAGTGAAATAAGCCTGTCACAAAAGGACAAAAACTGTATGATTCCACTTATATGAAGTACTTAGAGTAGTTAAAATCATAGAGACAGAAAGCAGAATAGTGGTTACCAGGGGCTAGGGGGAGGGGAGAATAGTATTTAATAGGTACAGAGTTTCAGTTTGGGAAGATGGAAAAAGTTCTGGAGATAGATGGTGGTGATTGTTGCCCAACAATGTGAATGTACTTAATGCCACTAAAATGTACACTTAAAAATGGTTAAATTGGTTAAGTGGTTAAAATGTTATGTGTATTTTACAATAAAAAAATGAGATAGATCTAAATGTTCTGATGTGGAAGGATGCCCAAGATACCTTGTTCACTTAAAAAAGCAAGTTGCAAAATAGTATGTATAGTGTAACTCCTATTTGCATAAAGAAAATAAATACATAGGTGCTCGTGTTATGCATAGATAACATCTGGAAGGACACTCAATAGACTATTAACAAAATTTTCTTCTGGGGCAGAGAATTGGGCAGGAAAGGAAAGGGGCCTTCTCTTTTCTACTTCAACAGTTTTATGAATTTTTAAAATAATAATAATAAAATACGTATGTATTAGGGCTGGCCCAGTGGTGCAGCGGTTAAGTTCATGCGCTCTGCTTCAGTGGCCCAGGGTTCGCCAGTTTGGATCCCAGGCACGGACCTAGGTACTTGTTATCAAGCCATGCTGTGGCAGGAGTCCCACATATAAAATAGAGGAAGATGGGCACAGATGTTAGCTCAGGGTCAATCTTCCTCGCAAAAAGAGGAGGATTGGCAGCAGATTAGTTAGCTCAGGGCTAATCCTCCTCAATAAATAAATAAATAAATAAATAAAAGTAAGTATGTATTGCTTTTATAATTAAAGTCAAAAAAGTGTGCGATTTGTCTGGCAGATGGTGCTAATGGTGTGTTATGCCTTCCCCTCTCTGGAGGCACCTGGGGCTGAGACAGTGACTGATTTGCCTTTGTCCCTCCATCCAGCACCCCACAGGACTCAATAAATGCTGACAAGTTGAATGACTTGCCCATATTGCACAGCACTCTCCTAAGCACAGGCAAACTGGGGCGCATTCATTCTAGTTACTGAGTCAATGAAGATGAGGAAATAAATACTAAGCCATAATGGCACGCAGTGATGGCCCCTGAAGCTTTCCTCAGAGACTCTCATCAAAACCCTTTGTTATGGAAGGCCACTGTTCGCCCTAAGGCTTAGCAAATGATCTTACCTCATCATATCCCAAGATTGCTGCATAGAAATTATTTGTCATAAGGATCATGTTCTTCTTCAGGATATAGGAATTAACCTACAGAAACAAAATGGCAAAAACAAAAATATGAAAGAGAGGAAGAAACTAAAATGTATCTTTGGCTTTTAGCTCTTAGCAGAACAGAATCTTAGTAGAAAATTCTTAGTAGAATAAAGACAGAGGGTCCCTACCAGGTCAACTGCCAGTCCATCCCCATTTCCCTGATCTGTCAGTATTCTCCCAGTTTGACCAGCTTCTTTTAGGTTCTGATGCCAAATTACACAAAGCAGTAACTCACTTTAATAAACTGAGCCCCAACTATGTGCCAGGCTTTGTGCTAGATCCCAAGAACACCAAGTGTAAGAAACGATTTCCTGACTGGAGGAGTACACAGTCTAGTATGAGAAAACAGACAGGTAAAAAGTAATTACACTGCAACGTGTTGCCTCAAATTCTACTCCAAAAGTGGTGAGCCATAAATGAATTTTAGTACAAATGATCTCTGCTTGCAGGGGGAGGAAAAGAGTTCTTTAGTTAAGTGGAACTTGGAGGAGGAGGAGTCTGACACAAGAGATGAGAAGGAGGAGAGAGGACATTCTAGACAGAGGGAAAAGGTGTGCAAAGGTAGAGAGGCAGGGAAAGAATGTTTGGGGAGTGCCAGGGAGGGTGAATACATTGACAAGGTATGTTGCGACCAGGTTAGGAAATGTCTTAAGGGCCACAAAAAGGAGCTGCTTGTGGTAAAAGGACAAAAGAACGAAGTTGTCAAAGGTGGGAAGAGGGAGAGAGGCAGGACTGTGAGTGAGATGCTGAGGAGAAAGGAGGGCCTCTGAGGCTGTGGACAGGAGGGGAGAATAAGATGGGCTCAAGGAGTAAGACTGTTAATTTTAAGAGACAGTTTTAGAAATGCAATTCCAGGGAGACTTTGAGACCCTGGTAGAATTCCTCTCAGAGAATCGCCAGGAGGGCCTTCACAGCCTAGAGTGCAGTTCACCGAATGTCATGAACAGGATAAAAGCTTTGACCTCCAGGAATATGCTTGAGCGCAGGGACCATGTTTCATTCCTCTCTGGGATGCCAGCAGAAAGCCTGGTGTAACGTGTAATACGTAGTAAGGACTCACTGAATATTTAAACTGACAGGTTTTAGAAATAACCAAAAGTCACTTGGAACTTTATATGGAAAATGAGATTTGTGCTTAACAACCCTGACCATGACCACGCCCACCGTCATCTCCTCCATTTACTGAGCACTTGTTATGGGCCAGGTGCTTTATGGACATCATCTCCTCTTATTGTCACCAGAACTCAGAGAGGTAGACATGCTCTAGTCACTTTATAGACACAGAAAATTGACACTCAAGACAGGTAAAGTGACTTGCCCTAGGTCCCACAGCAAATTAGTGATAAAGCTGAGGTTAGCATCCAGGTCAGTCTGAATCTAAAGTCCATGAGCCTTATGTTCCATCAGGTTCCTGCCTCCAGGAGGATAATTTTACTTTGGCTCATGAATCAAAGACTGAGTGATTTAATCCTGTGGTTTATAATTGGTCTCTGAAGAAGGGCAGAAAGGAGTAGTGAAAGGATCTGGATTTACTCAGAAAAACTGGGTTCAAGTCATAATTCTGCTATATAATAGGATGTGATCTTGGGCAAGTCAAGTAACCTAAGTCTATTTACTTGTCTTTTAAATGTCCTACACACAGGGCTAGTTTGAAAAGCAAATGAATTAGCATGTATTCATTCATTAATTCAACAATGCATGCTGAAAGCCTTGGTAAGCTGCAAAGTGCTCTGCAAATACAAGGAATTATGAGTAATACCTTCTGGTTTGTTTATGTAAAACTAAAACCAGTTCCAATACTTTATAGTCATGGATAATTTTCAAAAAGGAAGAGAACTGTGAAGCTCAAGACTGGAAAATGTGAGATTGGATGCAGCTGGTAAGTGCAATCCGTGACCTTTCCCATCCCACCTTCAACCCAGGCCAAACTAGCCATCCATCCTTTGTTTTCCCAGAGCTCTCTGACCACACTTCTCCCCCTAGGTGCACAACATGATTTAGAGTTGCTTATGTACCTGTCTCTCCCACTAGTCTGTGAGCTACTCAAAGGTCTTAAGGAACCCTGTGTGACTAATCTCAGCACCTCCAACACCTGGTCCAAACCCTGGCCCAGAGCAGGGTTTAATCCTGGCATGCTGATAATGACTGAATCCTTAAAAGGATCTAAGTGCTACACATAGTGTGTTCTATCCAATGACACTCATTTGTTTGTTTCCTTTTTTTGTTGCTGAGTACTTTTCATGTTTCTGAAATTTCAGAAACATAGACTGCCAAACTTCTACTGCACCATCTTCCAGAATGGGCTAAGGTGTAAAGAAGAGTGAAGAAACAAGCCAGAGCCTGAATTAATTCCTTCTGTAATGTGAGGTTGGGACTACAACCTAGACCTCTTGATACCTGTTAAGGGGCTCTCCCCACTCCCATACTAGCTTTTCTCCTAATTGTACAAGAAGAACCACAGCCATAAATGGACAACATCAGTGATGCCAAACACAAAGGCAGGAGCATCTCTCAGAGGTAAACATTCACCGAACTTACTCAGCAGAGCTAGTTTATGTGTTGCATCAAACCAGTAAGCTTTAGAGCTGGAAGGGCACCTAGCCCAATCCCTCTGAGGAAATGGTGAACCGAAACCCAAAAAGGAGAAGGGACTTCTCCAAGGTCACACATCAAGTTAGTGTCAGAGCCAGGATTAGAACCTGATTTCTGGATGAGTGCTTATTCTACTTTACCATCTGGAGGACGTTTCCAGATATCACCAACACATTAATCTGAAAACCTCAGTTCTTGCTTTCCAGCAAGGTCCATTTACATACAAACACACTTTCTCCTCCTGGGATGCACCTGCATTCTGGCTGGCTACTGCCCAGGAATAATGGAGAGCAGGAGTGGAATTCCTTATTAGCAAGGCGCCTCTACCTCTTGGTCCTATATTCTAACTCCAGTGACCTATAAGCTGCCTCTCCCCCTTAACTCTAGCTAAGAAATGGTAGGCTGCCACAGCTAGGAATGGTTTTTAGATATCATCACCAAGGCTAGATTAGATCATGAAAAGGGCCCTTCCTGGAAGAGGGTGGAAGCTCAATCAGTGCAGACACATGATCCGCAGGCAACAGGTGAGAGTGGCTTCCTGAACTACTGGACTCACCCGGCTGGGCCCTTCTAGCCAGCCCAGCAGCCAATATTCCTCTTGTGTTCCCCCTGGTGAGCCCCTGCTGGGATTTTATTCCCTCATCTAAGCTTTTGTTTGCTGGTGCCCTGCCAATGGATACACAAATGGACAAACCAATGAGAAACTCTTCCCAGATAGCGTTGGGCATTCTCTTATTAAACTCTTATCCTTTCCATAATGCTTTGCTTTTTATAAAAACCCATACATACAGCACCGCCACAAGGAAAAGGTTCCTTTTATATCATTTACTCATATTTTCCCATTTATTTAAGCTATTAAAATTCATGCAGATATTTTATAAGCCATCAGGATTTGGTGACTGGTATTACTGAATGTTTAATAATAAACTAAACAGAAGAAATCAGAGGGTTAAATGATGACTGCAATTCCTGTAATGACTTAATTAAATTTTTATTGAGTACATAAACTATGATGTCATTTCTAGCCAACCATGGGTCTGCTTTCTCAGCATGTCACAAGGTGGGAGCACTCAATAGGAGACTAGGCTAAATGAGCAGCAAGTCTCAGCTGAAATGGGGAGGGGAGCAAGGCTCATGTAACACACTCAATAAATTATCCGTTCATTTTTAAACAAAGTCCATGAGTTATAATATATTTGCCATGCACTTTTTATGACATAATAAAAATGTTACCTTAAGGATTACTTAACACATACTACAAATGTTATAGCAGAGGCAGGCACAAGGGGCAAAGAAAACAAACATGAGCAAGCCAGGGACGGGTCCTGGAGTTTACATCCCAGGGGGAACAGCATAGTATATTAAAAACGGAATGCAAAAAAAGGGGAGGGGCAAGAGTTCAGGGTTACTAATCAGCAGATTAATGAATGAGATAACCAACAGGGAACACAAGTAAAGTAATAATGAATCTTGCAAGGCACATGTTTAATTAATGTAGTATTCTCAAGGAGGAATATTAGCTTTAAAGAGATGCCAGTTCATTTGAGGCCAATTCGCTGCTCTCTTTCCCCTTTTCACCACTGCTGTTCTTAAAGACATTTATGTGACTGCTTAACAGAGGAACCACACTATGTGGTGGAGAGACTGATGGAAGATCAAGTTTAAACTCCTCCATGAGATCTACAAGGTTCTTCGTGATCTGTTCTTGGTCATCTTTCCTGCCTCACCTCACCTCCTCCTGCCTCCCCACTTCTATCTCACCCTTCAGTCAGAGTAAACTATTCCACAAATGTGTCGCGCTCTCTTATAGTTCTTCAATGTATTGCTGCCAGGAATCCTTCTCCCTTCTCTATCCACTGGGATGCTGACTTCTTATCTTCTAAAACTTAGCTTATGAATTATATCTTCTACAAATCCTCCTCTCTCTCCAGGTTACAGGTAAAGTTATTCAAGTCCAGAAACAGGTCCCATAATTCACAGTTTACCATGTGCCAAGAACTATTCTAAGAGTTTTATACAGATGAACTCACTTAATCCTTTCCAATGACTCTATGAGATGGGTACTGTTACGATTGCCACTTTAGAGAAAAGGAAACGGAGGTTTGGGAAGGTTAAAGTTAAACAGCGAGGAAACAGCGGGTCAAGATTAGAATACAGAACAGTCCAACTCGAATGCTCACTTGGAAAAAACTATAAATAATGTGGCTGCCCTGTCATGTGCCCTACACCTCAGGTTATCTGTAGATGCAGGACTAAGAAGTGCTAATGTGGTCTTGGGTAAACATGACTCAGAGATTCTCAATTCCAACAGTAGCTAGAGATGGGCCAGCAGATGGGTCATCAGTGGACAGTTACTAATATATCAGACATGAATGGTATAGCTAAACTCCATTCCTGGGAAAAGTGAAGGGAAAAAAGGGTATAAATATGGTGTAGGAGAGGATAATGGAAGAAGGTTGGTGTGGACAACACAAGAACTGATGAGCGTGAAGGTTAGAATAAGCTTTAAGGCTACTAGCTTGAGGCAAAGTTGCTAACAGAGGCTGATAAGAATTTGTTGGAATAATGAATGATAAAGGGTGGCTAGAGCTGCTGACTGAAGCAACCTTGAAAACGTTATGCTTAGTGAAATAAGTCATACACAGAAGGACAAATATTATATGAGGTATCTAGAATAAGCATTTATATGAGGTACCTAGGATAGGCAAATTCATAGAGACGGAAAGCAGAATAGAGGCTACCAGGGGCTGGGGAGAGTAGAAATTGGGGAGTTATTTAATGAGTACAGAATTTTTCTTGGGGATAACAAAAAAGTTTGGGGGTAAATAGTGGTGATGGTTACATAACATAGTGAATGTATTTAATGCCTTTGAATTGTATCCTTATGAACAGTTAAAATTATAATTATGTTATATGTATTTGACCACAATAAAAGAAAAGGTAATTCCAATTACAAATGATTCTTCTCACACAAGTGTTTCAATCTGTGATTTAACTATATATATATATATATTAAAGCCTCTCTTATGATACTTATCCCATTCTGAGTAGTAGCATGATGAAGCAATTTGTTTCTTGCTAAACCACAAGCTGTCTGGGTAGCAGAATTCTACACTGCCTTGTACATGTTCAATAAGCATACACTGAGTGCCTACCATAATCTAGGCATTGTGGTATGTGCTGGAGGTAAAAGATGAATGAAACACAGTGCCCATCCTCAAGAAGTTTGTAATCTCATGTGAAAGACACACACAAATGATTATAACATTTAGCATACTGTATGTAAAAAATGGCAATGGTGAATTTGGAGGCTGAAAGGCTTCAATGATGAGGAAATGTTTATTATATTGGGTATTAAAGGGTGAACAGGGATTAATACTTTTTAGACAGAATGGCATGTGCAAAGCCACAGGGAGGTGAACAAGTACAGCATTTTCAGAGGAAAATTTGTAACAAAGAGCTCAAGATAGGGGCCAGGCCTGTGGCATAGTGGTGAGGTTCGGTGTGCTCTGCTTCGGTGGCCTGGGTTCACAGGTTCAGATCCTGGGCATGGACCTACACCACTCATCAGCCATGCCGTGGTGGCAACCCACATACAAAATAGAGGAAGAGTGGCACAGATGTTAGCTCAGGGCTAATCTTCCTCAAACAAACAAAAAAAAAACAGAGAGGAAGATTGGCAACAGATGTTAGCTCAGGGTAAAACTTCCTCAGGGGAAAAAAAAAGGTAGTTGGAAGGGCAGTCTGTGTTCGATTGTTAATGGCCCTGAATGCCACATGAAGGAAAGACAAAGAGTTCTAAGTACAGAGAAGTTACATAGACAGATTTATTTTTCGAAAGTGACCATAAAGTTGGGGGAAGGACCAGAGGCAGGAATACCAGAGGAGGCTACTGCAATGGCCCAGATAAGAGTTGATAAGGAACTGAATTAATATGAGTGGCAATAGGAATAAAGAGGAACACTTTCAAGAGAAATGTCTACATCAAGATCAATAGGATTTGATTATCAAGTGGATGTGGAGGAAAAAAGGTGAGGCTATGACCTGCACATAATTAGACTTCACTGCATGCTAGCTAAAGGAAGAATCCAACAGTTATATGCCATCATAAGCTGATGACTTTCTGACCCTGGCAGCACTAAGTCCAGACAACCAGTCTTGTAGGGTTTTAGCAATCACCGTGCCCTCAATGTCTCCTATGTTGTAGTAATGGAAAATCTTACTTGGACAAGATGTAATATGAGCAAGATGTGTATTTAGCTTGAGCCCGTCAGGCGTCTCCAGTGGAGCAAGAGTATAACACACTAAGGCCTAGGAGTCTGAGCCCCTTTCTCAGTAATTTGTTCACTACATGTCAGTGGTTATCACTCCTCTGGGTCCTCTGCATTCTACCTGCAGCCATCAGATCTGATTACTGTCAGCAAGAAGATGCTGACACACCTTAGGTTTCCAGAGACACCTGCAGGCTCCCAATTGCACCCTGGACCTCATGACTACATTTATGAGTCCAGAAAAGCTACAGCCACAACTCTGCCTTTTTAATGATTTTCTATTAAATTTAGGCAGACTGGGGACAGTGGAAAATTACAAGATGTTTGTTCCCCATCAATATCAGTCATAAACAAATGCATAGACATACAAGCTAACCAGCTGAAAATGGATAATTAACAAGTTAGTGAGTTCTTTGTAAATGGAGCCTGGGCACTGTCACTTGTCCTGCGTGCTGAGGATCTAGGTTCTAGAGAACCTAGAGGCAACACTGAGCTCACTGAGCCCAGCCAGAGTCCTTTCCCACTCAGTGATTCCAAGATGGATATCATGTTGCCTGGACAGCAACATTTTCTCAGTGGATCCAAAATCTAGGCCCTCTCTGATCTTCAGACTCCTAGCCCTTACATCAACAACCCTGCTTTCTCTCTCTCTCTCTGCAGTAATCGGGAGCAAAAGAGATGGGCCACCCTAATGAACTGGTGTTATATGTTAACCACACATGTAAACTGGTGACTCGAGCTAGGCAGAAGAAGTCCGACCAAAGTCTACAGCCTCAAACAGTAAAGTGGACAATTTCATTGCGCTCCATGGGTCATAGAATGCTTGCCTTTCACTGCTGGTTCCTTACTGCTTACCCTTCAGAACCACACAATTTCTAAAATACTGACACTGTAGTAATCTGATAAACAGGCTATTCTCTGCTGTCGAGATGAGGAAACAAAGGCTCAGAAAGGTCAGGTGACTTGCCCAATTAATAATTAGCTCATAGATGATGGAGATATTCAGAGAAATGAGTCTTCCGGTTCCTAGTCCAAATTTGTTTTGTTTTAAGGCTGGAACAGAATTCCATTCAGTTGATAGCTTATAGAACCCTGTAGAAGTATTCTGGGAATGGCTGAGCCTGAATTCTGGGTAGGAGCAATAGGATCACTTCTGCTCAAGTAATGAGAAGGCCAAGGGTGAGGTAAGGAATGACATTCAGATAACCCCTGAAAATGGAGCAGATATGTGATCTTATGAAGAGTCGTCCCATCTATATAGGGCAATTCTTTTTGTTCTCTTTTTTAAGTAAAATGTTCTTAAAAGGGTAAGCATTTTATCTAAAGGAAAAATAAAACCTCAGTTAGAATGATATATCTGCTAAAGAAATGTTCTCTCTAGTGATCTGTATTCAAGTCCACTTGGACCTAAGCAACACTCTGAATCTAAGTAAATTCTGGGCCCAAGCAGCTTCATTTCCCCGCCTGGTGACTCTGGAAAGACAAATCTCTGAGTCTCAGTTTTTCCACCAAAACTATACAAAATTGCCTTTCCCTTTTCTTTTTACATTATTATGTGAGTTAAAAATGCTCAACAGTAAGTGATAAAATTAATAGCAGCAAACATCGATGTAGCCCTTAAGCACTATTTAAAGAATCTCAAACGTAATAACTCATTTAACCTCCACAATTCTGTAAGGTGAGGTAGGTACTACAGCTATCTATATTTTACAGAGGGGAAACTGAGGAACAGAGATTAAGGACCTTGTCTAAGGTCACATGGCTGGGGTGGGCTCTGAGCCCAAAGAGTTTGGCTTCAGTGCCCAAGCGCCCTCAACCACTGTGATACTGCCTTGGAAAGGAGGTTACAAACTCAACCCACTCTTCCAGCTGAGACGCGGACCTAACAGTCTCTGTCCCTCCCTTCAGCACCTGAGGGCTGCCTAGTCTTCTGTGCCATCCTGTCATCACTCTCAGTCCTGCTCTGGGCCAGCTTCTCTAGGAAGTCTGCAACAAAAGCAAAACAAAATAAAAAAAAACGAGGTGAAGTCATATCTTACTTGTTCATCTATTTAGTTTGGAACTTAACCTAGGCAAGATTCAACTCCATTTCTCTTCTTGGCATAAACTAGGTTGTAAGCCCTGTAAGATCACTTCTCTCTGGTGTACTCTCTACCAATAGCATTTAGGGATTAGCATGTGTTGAGGGATAAAAATGTTCCTTGAACAAATGAATGAATGATTGAAACAATCATTAATAGAGCCACACTAATTAACAGTGCTGCTGGACTTAGAGGAAAAAAATTCAATAATGCCTTCATCATTCAACAAACATATATTCAGTGCTAATCATGCACCAAGCATTATTCTAGGAGCTGAGAATACAGCAGTAAATAAGAGACATCCTGAACTGCTGGAGCTTATATTCTAGGAAGGAGAGGAGGGGACACAATAAACCAAATAAAATATATAGAATGTTAGATGATAATTCAGTGCTATCGCCCTAATCCTGTCATTCAAGGTCCCTAAGATGAGAGCTGCCCAGGGCTGTGTATGGTGTACACATGTGGGGATAGTTTGGGAACCTGCTGCTGCTAAAAGCTGGCAAATACTGATGTGAAAGTAGGAGAAACTGCTCAGGGACAGAACCAAGGATACTTGAGGGAAGCTTTACTATAAATTCCTGGAGGACAAGGCCATGTTTTGGTCCCATCTGTATCCCCAGCCCAGTGTCCTGCACATGGCAGGCACTGAGTGAACACTTCATGATTGTGCAGAGTATCTGGGGACTGTGAGGAAGATGGGGAGCCCCATGCCTCCATACACATCACTCTGCTCAGCCCTACCGTGCTGGATAAGAAAGGGTCAAGGGGATAGTTGAGGAAAATTAACCAAGAAAATAATATTCAAACTATGCTTTACCCATATACCTAGCACAAATGCCTCAATGCATGTCAGTTTTTGAAAGAACTATCTTTATTTCATTCTACTCTTCCCTTGGTGCCTCTTGCAATGCAAAAACAACTATTTGTTAAATCAAATCAGGAAGTATTTCCTGTGAACTTAAATGTGCCTTGCTCTGTGCTGGGCCCTGAGGAGGTTACTTTAGGATGTCCCATGGTCCTTGCACTTACGAAATTTACAATCATATGGGTAGAAAAAGACACAAATGTAAATCTGGAGTGCTTAGGGAAGATTTCAGGAGAGAATCAGTTTAATGTGGACAGGCAGGGCCTGGAAGAAAAGTTCTGTAGGCAGAAAACATAATAAAATGATAGTGAATCACAGAGACCCTTTAAGACAGGTTAAGGGGTATGGTACACACCAGGGAGCCATTGTGGGTGTCTGTGTAATGAGTACTTGACATTAGTAGTGTTTAGGAAGATGGCCCAGGCTACTGAACGATTTGCAGAATGGATCTGAGATAATGAGAGTCAAGAGGTAGGGGGACCAATGAAGCAGCCGACAGTGAGTATACGTGGAAAGTCAGGACTGGTTCTGTCTATCAGTAAGAGAACTGAAGTCCTTCTAGTGGTTGTTTTAAAGAAGAGCTCCTTGTAGTTCCCCCTGCTCCTTTGAGGACCAGACATGTCGCACTTATGGCAAGTATCACTGCCACTCAGAAAAGATCAGCTAAACAGATGGCAACCGACATGGAGAAAGAAAGTCCCTCCTTTCCAACTATGCCCCTTCAGTTCTAACCAACCCCACAGGGTCACATATCCAGCATTTTAGGGAAATAACAGGGAAGAGGAGTGTTACAGCTACCTACTAATGGATCCAGAAATACTCCCAGTGCATCCAGGGTAGGTGCGATTAATGTGTGGCTCTATTGTATCCTGGGTCTCACCCCTTAGCTTCCAAAACTTTTTCATGTAGCCATCGAGATCTTAGCAGAGACATTACCCTCTGGCAGTGCCCAGTCCAGGGCTAAACCCACAGGAGAAAAGAGCACACAGCTGCCTACTTTGTGGTAGGACACAGAGTGAGGGCACATCAACAATCTTGCGTCATCCCAAGAGCTCCACACAGTGCTATTGCAATCACTCCTTTTCCAGAATACACTATCTACAGAAAGCCCCCGTGAAAATGCAAATGTTATCTGAGACCATTAAATGATTATGCTATTATGCATTAAGAATTTAGCATTAATTAGTTTATCAGGTAAGGTAGCAATAGAGAACTGACTCTGAGAAAATGAGGTTAGGAACACACTGTGAGTTCACTCACTCACTCACTAACATTGGATGAAGGCCTATTATGTACTAAGCATTGTGCTAAACTCTGGAACTGACCTTAAGAGAAAGGGATCAGAAGTGGTCTATAAGATAGGAAGAAAAAATCGATGTGGTAGCTCTAGGGAATGTCAAAAGTGATAGCATGATGTAACTGAAAAAGCAATAGAATGAATCAGCAATGAGTTTTAGTCTCTGCTCTGCTACTAATACGTGACAATAAACAAGCCATTTTTCTTGCCAGGACTAAGTGTCCTCAATTGGAAAGGGCTGAATTAGACTCATCTTTGTGGATGTCAAGTCTCTAGGAGACTGCCAGCCACTGAAGTGGCACAAAATATAAATGCTGACTGCTTTGCCTTTCTGACCAGCTAGGGCCAGCTCTAACGGGGGTTTCCTGCCATCAGTCAGAGCAGTCTGGACTTCCTTTACATAATCTCTGCAGGTTGTCACCAAGTGGGATTCTTCTGACATCCATATCCACCCACTGCTTCAGACCAGACAACTCTAGCATGTTCTAAACCCCACACTTGTCCCCAAACCACTCTAGTCTCTCCTGGGCCTTTGAGTTGAGGATATTAGGGATGGAGCCAGTTCTTCAGGGCTACAGGGCAAGAGAAGCTTGGAGAACAAGTAGGAAGTCTGGCAAACTGTTGTTCACTCTTGTAAATTCTACCCTGGATTGGAAAATTCTTATCTCATACATTTTCTTTCCAGGCAAAAGGGCCCTTAAAAACAACCTGATCCAGGTTCTTCATCTGAGTCTGCTGGTTAATGGTGCGACTAAGTCTAATTCCCTACTCCTGTGGCTCCAAATCCAGTGAGTGGTTTTTATCTCTTCCATTCTTTCTTTCTCTAGAGGGAGGCTCTTCTTTAGCAGGTGACTCAGCTGGGAACCTAAAGCACAGCAGACGATAAACATCCTCTGTCTTTGAAAGAAAAGAGGTATAGCCACAAATATCTGTACCCAAAATAGCAAAGACAATAGAGTTCATTTGATAGCTGAAAAGTCTTAGAAAAAGGGCATGGGACAGGGATGAAAAAGAGTAATGTGTGAGACACTTAGAATGGGAATCATCTCCTATGTCCCTCATAACCAGGTACAAATCACATGCTTGCTGATTCTTAACCCTAGCAGCTGAACTACCCAAGGCCCAGAAAAGGGGCAACACATACAGTTTACACCTTTTATTATTCGGATAGAAATTTCTCTCCTGGGAGCAGAAAGAGGTCAAAAGTCCAAAACCAAAAATATATATCTTTATAAGTCAGAGCAAAGAAGTATTACAGCAGTTATTTAAAAAAAAGAAAAAGAAAAAAAACTTCAGTGAACAGAGCAGAGTAGGAGGTGTTAGAAAACTCACTCCAAGTAATTTATTTGCCGGGAACCACAAAGGGCTTTCCCAAGAACAGCAAAAACACCATTAATTTCCCCAGTACCTTCCTTTCAAAGGGCTCTAAATACTTCACACATATCGTTTTAAATTGTCCTCAAAGGCTCCAAAAATAAGGGGTTACTATTTCCCCAGGTTCAGATGGATAAACTAAAACATTCATGCCCGCCCTGCTCTGCCCAAGTCATCCTAACAGATTCAGCGAATATTGACAGAGTGCCTGCTACGCACACGATTCATGCCAGGCAGAACAGGAGGTACAAAGATGAAAGATATGATCTCCACCTTCCAGAAAGTCAGAATCCAGTGGGCCATGACAGAAGTGTACATAAATACTTTTGAAATAAGGCAGCCTATGCCAGGTGCTAAAGAAAAGGTCCAAATACAGTGCCCATTTTATCAAGTGCCTAAAATGTGCCAAGTAATGGGTCAAGTTTTTACTAGCATCATATTGTTTAAGTCACACACTATGTGTGGCTTATCTTATACAGGAAGGAATGAAAACGAGAGGTAAAGAGACTTGCCCTGGGTCTCAAGGCCACACTGGCAGAGCAGGAATTAGAACCCAGGTCTGTCTAACTCCAAAGCCCAGGTGATGGGAGATAGCTGCTTGGGAAATTGGGTGCTGGCCTTTGGATGTTTTAGCACAAAGTGCCCACAGCTTAGAGGTGGACAGCAGAAAGCAGGAGCCCTCACCAGATTTGGGAGGAATGGCCTGTTTCCCTGGCCCCAAATTGCATGTATATGTACTAATTTGGATTCTCCATCATAGGGACTGCTCCTATGGGTCAAGAAGCCAAAGGTAAGTGTCTTCCAAAAGGGAACAGAGCTCTCTCTGGGCAGAGAAGGGCTGAAAAGTCCTGAGCACTTCTTTTTCTGTTGGTGGGCAGTGAAAGTGGACCAGGGCCAGAGAGCCCTCTGTCTGGCTTTAAAAGAAGGTCATGGTATGGTGGTTGTGGTATACATGCCAGCAGAGCATTCTTTTCTCAGAGCTAGAGTAGAACTCCTAGAGGGGAAGGAGGGCCCTGCTGGAGATCCCTGGAGAAGGGCCTAGTTTGGTGACAGCTCTCCAGAGCTCACCTGGTGGGGGTAATGTCTGCCTCTTTTGCCAAGGCTCCATTTTAGAGGCCAAGGAAGAAAGTGCCAGACTTGGAGGAAGAAGAGCTTATGGGGCAGCAGGCCACTGTCCCCAGACCAGACAGGCCACAGACAGCATGGTCAGCCCTGGGGAATCCCTGGGTCTTAACCAGGGCCAGGTTAATAAACAGCTCTATTTTAAGCCCACAGGACACGAGGCAGAATGGGGAAGGAGAAGGGCCTCCAAACTCTGGGAGCAAAGTTGAGCCTGGAAGTAAGGAAGCCCAATCATCAGTCCAGCATTCTTCCCATTTAACAAATGGCATCTTTCTACAATTGTTTTCAAATCTTAATTTCAACCTAACAAAACAACAACAACAAAATCCTTCGATGGAGCCAGGTACTTCTGTGTATTACTATCTCATTTAACACAAGTGACTTTGCTCCTATCAATGGATAGATTTGTCTCTAGTTTTCTCATTCATTATTATTTATGTTCTATCTACTTCCAAAAAAGGTTCAAAGTGGCTTACAACAAAAGGCATGTGGTATGGCCAAAAGAGTACAAGTTTTAAAATCAGTCAGATCTGGGCTTCTGTCCTACTATGGTGGCCACAGCCAAGTCCTTTAACTTTTTTGCCCCACAGTTCTCCTCAGCTGCAAAAATGGGGACAATCGCACCTCTATCATCGGGCAATTCATAAGGATTAAATGAGATGGTGTCTGTAAAATGCCTAGCACAGAGTCTGGCCCACAGCATGCACCTCAACCAAAAGAAAGTAAAAGAAAAGAGTTAACATTGAGCACTGTGTGTGAGAAAGGAGATAATGAATAATTATATCAAAACATTTAAATAAAAGAAGTTCTATACTTTCTGGCAGCCATGGCAACAAGGAAGCAGCATTGTTATGCCATTCTCATTGTTAAATAAAGGGAAGCATGTAAGTTCATCAAGACAAAGTTCTCAATTCCAAATGCAGAGAGGGTCATACACACATGAGTGAATGTGAATGTGCACACATGCACGCGCTCTCCAACAGGAACGGGGGAAACAGCCGCCCGAACCCTGCTGCCCCTCTGACACCACACTACTGCTGCATGCAGTGAAGTACTTCAACAGTTAAAACACTTTTGTGCCAATATTTTAAGAGTGCAGAAGGTTCCAAATTACATGTAAAATAAACAATGCCAGACTGTGAAAACTCTTGGCTGCAACGTTCTCTGATGTTAACAAGAGTTTCTTTATTACTGTAACCTTTCAGAAGTGAATAAAAATTATTTCTCTGCCCTAGTTTTGCCCTCCAGTAAAAGGGAAGAGAACAGTGACCATGGAAAGAGCTGTACAATGACCTCTCACGGAGGCTGGGAAGGAGGCAGTTTAAAACACAAAGCCTTCCATATATGTTTCCAGTCAAAGATTAGAAATTTAGTTTGTGCTGTGCTGATCATACTGTAAAATTTTACATTCCTAATATTTTTATGTAACTAAAACCCTTAGGGGAACTAGAAGGCATTTGCAAGAGCCCAAACTAAGCTGGTGCTATGGAGAAAACCCATATCTTGACCAAGGCTCCTTAGCCATTCAGCGAACCTCCTTACTCAGAAACTGAGTCTGAAGACCCCTTAAGAAGCAGGAGAGAAGATCTACAGATGGCTAGGACTTAGAAAAAATATGTTACTTGGCAGACCTTTGAGTCGATGAGTCTGCAAATATTGGACACACAAAAGGATCTCAAAATGGAGTTAGTCTGGATAAAGACAGAATGCTTTCAGCATTGCAGGAAAAGAAGGAAAGAAGTCACCAAATGAAGGCAAATGAGCTCTGTCCTCTCACAGCACTCTACGTTTACCCACACTCTTCCTCTGCCCAGAATGCTTTTCTTGTCTAGCAAACACTTATCTGAAAAGATAGAGCCCAAATGTCATCTACCCCAAGCTTTTCTCCTCTGGGCCTTCTCAGCAATTTTTAAATATCATAATCTCTTAATATTGTTGTCACTTGTTTATATGTCTTCTCCTACTAGACTGGGGAGTCAGGGACAGTGTCTCCATCATCTTTGTATCTCCCAGTGCCTAGCAGAGTACCTGGCAGCGAGCAGGCCACAATAAAACCGGTGGATAGATGGGTAAAACCTTGTTTGTGTCTGGGAACAGAAATCAGACAGAGAATGACGAACTGCTGAAAGAACAGAACACAGGCCCTGGGATTTAACACAAGGCTAGCTTTTCAGACTTCCACAGAGCTGCAGCATGTTAAGTCTGGAAGGGAACTTAGAAATCATCTAGCTCTCCTCCCCAGAGAGGTGAGGTGACTTGACCTACTCAGGCTCACCCAGAGAGTGGCCAGGCTGGCCAGAATTCCTTCCATTATACCATACCATCTTTTCTCTTTACTGTTGAAATTGTAGGTGTAAATATTTATTTGACAGCAAGATGAGAAATATGATTAAGACTACATATTGTGAGAATGTTATTTCACTATAAACAAATGAACAATCAACGTCATTCTAGGAATTCAAATAACTTGATATAAGATAGAACATCTGAGTTGCCCAAAAAGCTAAACATAGTGTCACCTTATAACCCAGCAATTCCACTCCTAGATATATACCCAAGAGAATTGAAAACATATGTTCAAACAAGAACTTGTACATGAACGTTCACAGCAGCATTATTCATAAAAGCCAAAAAATGGAAACAACCCAAATGTTCATCAACTGATGAAGGGATAATAAAATGTGGTACTGTACATCCATACAATAGACTATCCATAAAAAGTAATGAAGTACTGACAGTCACTACGACATGGATGAACCTTGAAAACATTATGCTAAGTGAAAGGAGCCAGACATAAAAGGCCACATATTATACGATTCTATTTATATGAAATGCCCAGAATAGGTCAATCCACAGAGAAAGAAAGTAGAGTAGTGGTTGCCAGGGCCTGAGGGAAGGGGGTAAGTGGGAGTGACTGCTAATGGGTAGAGGGTTTCTTTTTGAGGTAACAAAAATGTTCTGGTATTAGATAGTGGTGATGGTTGCATAACATTGTGAATTTACCAAAAAGCACAGTTAAAATACAGAATTTTACGGTATATGAGTTATATCTCCATTTTTTAAAACGGAAAAAAAAAATGACACAATCTCTGTCCTCTAGTAGCTAACAATTTAACTGAGTCAGGACCAACATACAGAGATGCTTAAGGAATCAGGTTCAGTGTGATGTGACAAGCAATGTTAAGCAACTTAGAGGAAGAAGGAAACAACACTTTAGTTAAAAATCTTAATGCTAAGGGGCTGGCCCCATGGCCGAGTGGTTAAGTTCGCGCGCTCCGCTGCAGGCGGCCCGGTGTTTCGTTGGTTCGAATCCTGGGCGCGGACATGGCACTGCTCATCAGACCACGCTGAGGCAGCATCCCACATGCCACAACTAGAAGGACCCACAACGAAGAATACACAACTATGTACCGGGGGGCTTTGGGGAGAAAAAGGAAAAATAAAATCTTTAAAAAAAAAAAAAAATCTTAATGCTAATGCTAGAGCCATGGTTTTTAGTAATGACCCTTTCAGGCAGTACATAGTAGTGATTAAGAGCATGGGCTCTAAAGTCTGGCAGGTTTGGGTCCCAATTCAGGCTCCCATATTTACTGTGTAAGCCTGGTTAAGTTACCTAACTGGTAGGCTAAATAATGGTTTCCCAAAAACATCTACATTCTAATTCCTGGAACCTGTTAATGTTACCTTACATGGCAAAAGAGGACTTTATTGCTGTGACTAGATTAAGGATCTTCAGATGGAGAGATTATCCTGGATTATCCAGGCAGGCCCTAAATGTAATCAGTATCCTTCTAAGAGCGAGGCAGATGGTGTTAGACCCAGACAGAAGAGAAGGAAACGTGACCACAGAGGCAGAGATTGGAGAGACATGACCATAAGTCAAGGAATGCCAGCAGCCACCAGAAGGAGCACAGCTCTGCTAATAACACCTTGATTTGGGCCCAGTGAAACTGACTTCTGACCTCCAGAACTGTGAGAGAATAAATTTCTGTTGTTTTAAGCCACCAAGTTTGTGGTAAGTTGTTACAGCAGTTACAGGGAACTCATACGCTAACCTCTCTGAGCCTTAGTTTCTTCATCTGCAAAATGAGGGCAGAAATACTATCTACCTCACAGGTAAGATTGTTGTCAGACGTAAAACTCAAATGGTGCTTGTAAAGTGCACAGCAAAGAGAACGTGCCCAATAAATGTTAGCTATTACTATTGGTGAACTCTGTTTCTCTATTATGCTCAAATTCTTAACTTTCACATGTCACTAGCCCAGGCCCATACGCTGCTCCTCTTAGTACAGAGCAGTAAGAACTGGCAACCAGGAAACCTGAATTCGGCTCTTCAGTTGGTTTCTAACTCAAACTTATTCAGCTCTCTCAGAGCCAGTTTCTCCATCCAGTTACATGACAGGATCAGACGAGAGCACTGGCTTTCAAACTGGAAGGTTTGTTAAAACATAGATTGCTGGGCCTCATTTCCAGAGTTTCTGATTCAGCAGATTCAAGTGGGGCCCTAAACTTGCATTTTTAACAAGTTCCTACGGGTGTTGAGGCTGCTGGTCCGGGGACCACACGTTGAGAATCTCTGGACTAGATAATTTCAAGGTTCTTTTGCAGTTTTAACAGTCTAAGATTCCCCAGGAATATCCAAAAGATGTACTCAAGTAATAAACACTGCTGTATCAGGCTGAAACAGCCTTAAAACTAAGTTATTTTTCTAAGTAGGGTAGTGGGGGATGAGAGGGTGGCTATGAGGCACATGGTAAAGACTAGTTTTAACTTTTGAACTAAGCAGAATGAAAAATCTTAAGCAATAGTGGGAACAGGAAGAGGCTGTCCCCTTATCCAACATGCTGGCCCCATTTTAATTTATCTTAATCCCACCTTTCTGCCTTTTTGCCAGACCCCTCCCCCTCATGCCCTCCTCTAGAAACACATCTAGGTGTCTCCTGAATTCATTTACTGGCTTTGCCGTGCACAGTATAATACCGCCTTTGTTAGTCTCCCAGCCCAGCCTCTCCAAGCACGGTGTTCAGTCTCGGTGTTCCTCTACTCTTAAAAAAAACACAACCAAGGAGTCTCTGAAAAATAATTGTAAAATCAACTAAGGCAAATTCAGACGATGTGGAGACATTCAGACTCTAAATGCTGGAAAAAGAAACAAATCCAGAACATTGTTAGCATTCTGATCTGTCTTTTTTTCCCCCTTAATCTCTATTAGTCCCATTGAATAGGAAATCTCTGCCGTGTTGGATTAGAAATTCTGAATAAAAGGGGCCTCAGGCTTGAGACTGCTCTGAAGAAATGAAATGCCTCTAGATTCAAGAAAAGATGTCCTCTTGGTCTTTGGAAGTCCTTGGTAATAAGACAGGGGAGAAGGAACCTGTCATGAGTTGATTTGGGGGAGATATATCATGGTATAGTAAAGTGGACACTCGACTAGGAATCAGCATACCCTAGGTTTTTGGTCCTCATTCTGCTGTTTTCTAGCTGCAGGACCTCAAGCAAACCAATTAACTTCTCAGGGACTCGATTTCCTCACTACAGAAATGAGAGGGCAGGAACAGACTCAACTTGAGACGTGTATCAGAAATCTGGGGAGGGCTTTCAAAATATAGACCTGAGCCCCTTCAGATTGAGAACCACTGAATGAGAGAATATCTGAGGTACCCAGTCTAACATTCTAAGATTCATCTAATCCCTAAAGTGGATTAAAAGTATAAATGATGAAAGAGCCAGGAAACCCATAAGGCAGGGAAGGAAGAGAAAAAGGAACTTTTTGGGAGTTGGGGCGTGGTCAGAGAAATTGAATCCAGGTGTGACATAAGATCATTCATTAAGTCAGTATTTCGGAGATAGTGTTGGCCAGACAGTAATAATAGAACCAAGTACCTATGTTCACCCAACAAGTCTGTGAGGGGTGACTATGTCAGGCACTCTGTTTAAGACACCAGGGATCCCAAGATCCTTATCCCATCTAACGGATATGACCTACACAAACCCATAATTACAGTATAGCATGGTAAATCCAATCTCAGAAGTTTGGGCAAAGTGCTGCAGGGATACAGAGAAGGGAGTGGCCAAATATACTACCATTATTAGGGGTGCTTGGAAAAGCTTCTTGGAGGAGGTACTATCCAGCAGTGTCTTATACTAGTGCCATGAGCAGAGCAGACAGGGGTTAAGACCACTTCAGACAGAGAGAAAAGCATAAACAAAAGCGCAGAAGCATAAAAGGGCATGATACACTGTAGCAGCAGAGAAAATCTGGCATGAGTAGAACATGTGTTTGAGTGCATGTGTGCAGGCACTCACGCATGAACATTTGTGTGTGGGTAGTTTGATGGAAATTAGACTAGAAATCAGGCTGGAGCCAGAATGTGAAGATTCTTTTCTCCCCAGTTCATTTTAAGAATTTCAAATTTATATTAAAAAAAAGACGTAAGAGTAATACAAGAAAAATTTGTATGATCTTTAGATTCACAATTACTATTTTGTGACATTTGCTTTATCTGTCTATACATACACGCATGTCCTCTACTCTGTTAAACCATTTGAAGATAGTTGCAGATGTCAAAACATTTCACCCCTAAATTCTTTAGCATGTATCTGTAAGAACAAGCACATTCTCCTACATAACTACTAAGAGTTCTATAAGACATTGCTAAGAAGTTTGAATGTTGTCCTGTATGTGATGAGAGTCCTCAGATTTCCAAAGAAGGGACATGACCAGATGTGGGATTGAAAAAGAAAAGCTCTGGCAGTTATATGGTGGGTAGGTTCACCAGAGTGCAGAAAGTCCAGGAATTAGTTAAGAGGCTATGTGCAGTAAAGGAGAGATGATAAAGTCTGAGATGAAGCAATGGAACAGAGGAAAGAATAAAGTCTGGAGATATTTTGGGAGAAAATTGATAGGCAAAATGGACGCAGGAGCTGAGGAAAACTCTAAGAATTCTAGCTTGGGGGACTGGATTGATGGTGATGACATTGTAAGTGAGACAGGAATTACAGGAAGAACAGGCACATGAAGCTATTTATCCATTCTCCTGAATGAGATTTATTTAGGAGAAGTATTAGGACTTCCTGAAAGAGAGGTATGGAAAATGGCTTTGGCTATGCCTGATGCACACAGCTCTAGGCAGTATAACTATGGTATAAAAGATAATCAAATGGAACAGGGCATCCAGAAAGACTGGAGGCAAAAGAGATGTGATGGGTTGGAGAGGGAAACAGTTCTGAAATGATGAGCTGAATTGGGAGTACTTAAGGAGTACTAAACAGGGGTATTATAGAAAGACAGGACAGTAATCAGTACACTGAGGCTAGTCAGGGCTTTGAAACATGGAATTAAGTCATTGTCTTTCTCCTACAGAAATTCTGTGAGGTAAACTGAAGATAACAAAAGGGGATCAAAGGCACTTACTTATTGACTCATTCAGTGAAGAAACACTGAATGCCTATTATGTACAAAGCTCCATTTTAGGTACCGTAGGAATACAAAGACAAACAAATAGGAATTAGATCTCAGAAAACTCACAATCTATAATTGAAGGTAAAATGGCCATGAGAGAGATAAATGATCAGGTGCATAGACCGAAGTTTCATGCTTTATTTAACTTCAAATACAGAAAGGTTGGTAACTTCTCTTTCAGGAACACTCCCTGAAATAGAGCAAACCAGCATGGCACTCAGGACAGGCAGCCATCAGACTGGCATTCTGGCTGCAGGCACCCAGGCATCAGATCAGCTGGAAAACCGTTAAAGCACATAACGCGTGCACTTTTGCTACCTCTTTTTTTTTTTTTTAAAGATTTTATATTTCCTTTTTCTCCCAAAGCCCCCTGGTACATAGCTGTGTATTTTTAGTTGCAGGTCCTTCTAGTTGTGGCATGTGGGACGCCATCTCAGCATGGCCTGACGAGTGGTGCCATGTCTGTGCCCAGGATTCAAACCAGCAAAACCCTGGGCCGCTGAAGCAGAGCGCACGAACTTAACCACTCGGCCACAGGGCTGGCCCCTCTTGCTACTTCTTAAGGCCTGAGGGTATGAAACTTGCATAGAGAACAGAATGCAACTACTAGATGTACATCTTGAGTTGGACCCTGCTTGAATTCATAAGCCAATCCCAAAAGGGAATTGCTCTGCTTTCTAAGAATTTAGCCTTCTCTCTCCTAATAAACAAGTATCTACTCCAACAGTTTAGGACATTTAAAAAACTTTCAAAGGAATAACTGATATTTGAGAACAAACATGTATTCTTATTTTAAAGGCCTTGAGCCCAATGGATTGCTCTGTATTTCTACTTCACCATTCATACCATGAAAAAACTACACCCTTAAAGTGGTCCTTGCCTTTTAAAACAAACCTTTGGCAGCAACTTTTAATTCTGACCTAGAGATGCGAGCTGTCGACAAAAATAATCCATAACCAATCTATAAATGAAAATTTGGGTGAGTTTATTCTGAGCTGAAATCTGAGGACCATGGCCTGGGGCCTTTCTTCCCAAAGGAAGAAAGGGCATCAAAGAAGTGAGGTGTACAGAGTGGTTATATACCCCCAAGCAGGACGTTTCACATATGATTGAAATGTCCCTCCCACAATAGTCACAAGATTGCCCTGTCAGCACAGCGCTTGACGGACACAGCAGGTAGTGGGTCTGCTATCTCGGAGGGCATAGCAGGAGGCAAGTCTATTGTCTTGAGCTGGGCGGTCACAGGTGAGCGCAGCAATCAGTTTCTAGCCTAAGGAAAGATGCTTAATCCTTAAGGAGATGCCAATGTTGGGAGGGGGAGGGAAGTTGCACCTTTATCTCAAGGGCCTTTGTTCTTGCCATAGGGAATATCTAAAGCAGATATACAATGCATGCTCAACAGCCACGGTCAGGCCCTTTTGGAAAGACAAGGCCAGGCCGAATTAGGTTTATACCAAATGGCTTCCTCATATTCTCCAATATATCCTATTGCTTGCCATTTTTATTTGTCAAAAGTACAGGAAAATTTTTTACTTCATGGTAAAACAGAAGAGTTGGAAGACTTGAGGGGTGAGGGGATGGGAATGGACTCATAGAGGCCTAGAAGGAAATTTTCAGAAAAATAAAGTAGGTGTAATTCTTATTTTTACCACCCTTAATAGATTTAAAGCCTTTGTTAGTTTAGAAACATGAAATATCTTATGTATAAATTGGGATTTTTTTAATGGTTTTGTTTTTTGTTTTGTTTTTTGTAAGGAAGATTGGCCCTGAGCTAACATCTACTGCCAATCTTCCTTTATTTTTTCCCCTCCCCAACCCCCCCCAGTACACAGTGGCATATCCCAGTTGTAGGTTCTTCCAGTTCCTCTATGTGGGAGGCTGCCTCAGCATGGCTTGATGAGCAGTGCTAGGTCTGCGCCCAGATCTGAACCAGTGAACCCCAGGCCCCAAAGCGGAGCACGCAAACTTTACCACTCGGCCATGAGGCCAGCCCCTAAATTGGATTTTTTTTAAATCAAATAATTCTATTAGAAGATGCAAAAGCATGGAAAAAGAAAAAGAAAAATTGAGGGTAGAGGAAATAATTTCTCATTTCTTTTTCTTCCAATATTTAAGACTAACAGAGCAAACAAATATCCTCAGAATAAAAGAGGATACCTCCCACCCCACGTTTTCCAATATTTATAGTGGGCTTCCAGAACTGTCTTCTTTCATTAGATATTTACCAGGCATGCATTCAGCCATGGGGCAATGACAGTCACTTTGGAGAATGCAAACAGGAATGTGCATGATCCCAACCCCACAGAATTCACCTGGAAGGTAGTCAACATATATGAATGACAATAATACAAACAGAAACAGTAAGAGCCAGAGGAAGGGTACATATAAATTATTATGGTACTTCCAGCTAGGGGAAATTGGGATTCACTTCCAGTTTGGGGTGGAAGGATGTGAAGGAATTGGGGCTGGAGTGTTAGGACAATCTAGGTGTAAGTAGTGCATGAGGAAAGACATTAAGCTTGGCTAGATTGAAGGGTATGTGAAGTGTGATGTTCACTGAATGCTTACTATGTGCCAGGCATATGTGCTAGAAGGTTTCACATATTTAATGTTGAATAAGAGCTAGGGGAAATGAGTTTGGAAACGTAGTCTAGAGCATGATCACAAGGACCTTGCAAAGCAAAATGCTGGTTCTGAAAAGCACAAGTAGAATTTTACAAAGGAGCCTGGTTCAGTCCACAGTTCCTCTACCTCTTCGCAGGCCCTCGGCACCACCCCAACAAGCAGCTCTGCTACAGAGAGCAGGAAATAAAGAAGTGACAGGAGGGTCATCCTTATTCTGGAACGGTGTTAGCAAGAAATCATCTGAAGTCCTGCTGAGGCAACTGGCACGCCAGGGACCACTGATAAGGATAAACTTGCAATTTTTTAACTAAAGCCCACCCATGCCCCCCTTCCCACCTAGTCACCACGGCTTGGAAAGCTTAAACCTGCTCACTGTAAGCCACAAGGTGGAGATGTCTGGCAGGGCAGAACTGAGAGGAAGTCGTTTAGCCAACCTAAGGTTACCATTAACACTTTGAGCCACTGCCTTGAGCTAATTTTTATGTTTGTTTTTTAAGTTTGGTTGAAATGTCACAAATGGAAAAATTAAGTAAAGCGCCCCGGTTAGCCACAAGACTGGACACACCTGGCTGCAAACCCAGCAAAAGAAACTTACTTCATTAGTAGGAGAGGCAGAAAGTGAAATTTACATCTGAAATCTGCCTGCACCAGGAGAAAGTGCTGAGGCCAAAGGCGCTGTCTGTTTTTACAGCTGTGTCAAGTCTTAGTTCTCTACTCTTACCAACACTCAGGAGTGAGGCAAGGGCCCAAGGAAAAATGGTCTCCAAACTCTTCAGCTGCAACTCAGCTCACAAAGGTTTTTTAAGAACCCTTAATGAAATAAAATAAGACCAGATGAGGTGATATAATGAACTTTATTTCCACAGCTAATTTATATGTTTAAATCCCAAATAATGTCTTTTTTAAAAGTCAGAACACTCTAAATTATTGATGTGATTTTTGTAACCTCAAATTTAACACTTGCTTTTTATACCAGCTTCGCTTATGATATGTGAGTCTGCCTTATTTTTCACAATAGTTGGGCTCCTAAAAAGCTGGTAAAAGCTAATCTTTGTAAAATGAAAATTTTCCTACCAAATGAGACTGGAATTCTAATTTCAAAGAAGTTCTTGATTCAAATTTCTGATCCGTTATTAATTTGCAAGTGGTACTTAGTTCTCAATCTCCCCCACACCAATCCACTCAAGTAATGGCCTCCAAGAATTCCCTGGCACAAGAAAAATCACCACTACATTGATCAGTCTTATAAATTCTACTTTTTATGAGTTTTCTTAAAGATGTACACCTGGGATGCCAAATAACACAGAGATAGATTTGCAAATTACCACCTTCAAATCATAGGTTTTCAAAGCTGAAAAGAAACTTGAAAATCATGTAGCACCCCCATCACACTTTTTTTTTTTAAATGAAGAAACTAAAGCACAGAGCAGGAAAGACTTACCAGCCAGGATCAGAACCAGATGAGACTGGTTCCCTACTGCCTACTACTTTTCTCCAGCCACAAGTCCCTAACTTTCCCATTTCTCTAGGTAGGACATACACAGAAGACTGGAATCCCCTCTACACACACACAATCACACTCACAACTTAGAAGTGGTTAATATATAATTTTCTTGCCTGTATAAAGGATGTCGGTTTATGCTAAGGTCGGGGGGGGGGGGGTCAAGTCAATTATAGTAGGAAAGCACTAACAGTAATTCCCCAACTTTTCCACATCTTTATTATTTTTAAACTATCATCTTTTATTTATAGTCTTTGTAACTAAACTGAAGCTTGGCATTTCTCTTCATGAAGACAAATTTAAGAGTCTGTACTTGGGGAGCATTATGGATCATCTAAAACCTTGCTATTCAAACTGTGGTTGCTCCTTCCTCACCTTGTCCCACTAGTGTCATTGGCATCACTTCAAGCTTTTTAGAAATATAGACTCTCTGGCCCCACCCCAAACCTACTGAATGAGAATTTATATTTTAACAAGATCCCCAGGTAAACTATAGGCACATTAATGTTTGAGGAACACTGATCTAACACACTTCTCCATAGGGCAGTATCATATCTATAACAATTCAGACAGAAAAAATGGTTGGATAAAACGAGAGAAAAAAAAGGGAGGACTAATTCCTGCAGGACTACACTGATGTACACCTGGACCAGAGACTACTATAAATCAAGTATGATTTATCTGATAAATAAGTTGGATTTAAAACAGAATTTCAGAGGCTGAAGTTTAATTTATTCATCCAGTGTTTACTGTGTAAGCAAAAAACTGCGGATAAGACAGGTTTCCTGCCTTTATAAAGCATGCAATCAAGTAGAAGGGACATTAGAAAGTAACAGAGGAGAAGGGTCAAAGTTTTAAATATTGTGATGGAGATATATATGGAGGTCCAAAAGGAAATTCATTGGGCAGAGGGGCAACTAAAAAGTTCCTGGGGTCTAGAAGTCAGCAACCTATGGCTCACTAAGCTATTCAGGTTGGGGACAGCTGTAGCCCACATGGTTCTATGGTCCAACTTTCAGCAGAGTTTAAGCAACAGTGATACAAAACAGGGTAAATAATAGAAGAGCTACAACGTAACTGTGTGGCAGGGCTTTGGCTGGCCAGGGGGTATCACTTGTCATCACTAATGGGATGACTTGAGACTGCCAGCACCACCCTATGTCCACTGTGTCCACTCTGAGTCCAGAGTTGGGTAGTATTACAGGGCATGTGGAACACTCAGCTGGATAAATACCTTAAAGGGTGCTGATCCCACTCTGCGAGCTAAGACAGCAGAAAGGCATGACAGTGAGAAAAATGAAAAAGGAACCAAAGAGCACAATTACAAAGTCAGTTGAATACCGACTCCAAAACAAATGATGATGATGATAGCAGCTAAAATTTTGATACATGCTATCATCTTCTTAGAATGAACAGAAATGACAACAGTCTGTTGTCTATTATCCCAAAGAAACGTATGTAAATGTCAACAAATATATCTAAAGGCAAATCCATGCCCATTGTGCTTCCTATACATGCAGTTCCTCCAAAGACATGAAAATGTGAAAATATCCTCAATCCAGAATTTCAGTAGGCAACCATCACTTCCATGATCTGATCTCAAAGACTACAATTTTACACATAGAGTAAGCACATGATACCATTAGACAATAACATTGGAGCATGTGAAAATAATTACAATAAACAGAAGTAAAACATGGGTGAAGATTCCCACTTAACTCTAATGCAGCATGGAAAGATTTCCAAGACATATTATTGAGTGAATAAAAGAAAGCTGCACATAAGTACACAGAGGATGACGTCACATATAATAAAACATACACACAAAAAACAAATACTACGTATTTTCTACAGATAACATAGAAAAAAGTCTTAAAATATATATATACCAAAGTGGAAAACAGTGATTACTTCTTGAAAGAAAGTAACTGGCCAGGATTGAAACTGATGATTAAAGGGATTTCAGTCTTAATTAAAACATTTTGAGTTTTAAAAACAATTATAAAGTAAAAATATATCTAATATATATTTAGTAAAAAAAAAAAAAAAAGCCAAGATGCAAAACTGTGCATATAGTATAAGCCCATTTGTGTTATGTTAAAAGAATATATATTTATACACTTGTATTTATATAGAAAACAACTAGAAGGATACACATCAACTCTTAACAATGGTTACTTCTGGAGAGTCAGACTGGAAAAAAAGACACTTGTTATTTACATTAAACACTTTTACTCTCATTTTTTTTAAAGATTGGGACCTGAACTAACATCTGTTGCCAATTTTCTTTCTAATTTTTTTTTTTAAAGACTGGCACCTGAGCTAACATCTGTTGCCAATCGGTTTTTTTCCTTCTTCTTCTTCTCCTGAAAGCCCCCCAGTACATAGTTGTATAGTTGTATATTCTAGTTGTAGGTCCTTCTGGTTGTGCTATGTGGGACTCTGCCTCACCATGGCTTGAGGAGCAGTGCCACGTCCACACCCAGGACATGAACTGGTGAAACCCTGAGCCACAGAAGCAGAGCATGGGAACTTAACCACTTAGCCATCAGGGCCGGCCCCTACTCTTTGATTTTTATTCTATGAACATGTATGACTTTTATAATGCATCTATAAACTTTGTTTACTCCTCAGTCTACAGGGAGAACTTTGCTCTGAAATGAAAGAAATTAAATTAACTCATTTTGTGACCCCATCTGATGGTTCTGCTGCAGATGCTCCCAAGCTAGGAGGCAAAGAAACGGAAAAAAACAGGAACTATAATCTACTAAAACATGGTCTAGACACACAAAATACACAATATACACAAAGGAAGAAATTACTATTTATATAATCAACTGTATTCTAATGTTTTGGTTTCATTTTTATATTTTTATCACATTCTATGTTATATATACTATATATTCTCCTTTCTCAGGTTAATTATTTAATGTACTAATGTACATTTTTCAGTAAATACCTTGCTGAAGTATTCTAGGTTATCAGTGATCAAGGAGCTTGCTTTTCAGTTTCTGGGGACAGTGCAGGCCCATGCCAGGATCTTCCCATCAGAACTAAATTAGAGGAGGACCAGTTTGAACACTGAATCTGTGTCAAAAGCATAACGTCCTTAAACTGGATATTATTTTGTTTCCCCCACTGACCAAATCCATCCTTCCTAACATCATGATTTGGGCTTAATAATCCCATGTCCATACACAGGATGTCCTCACAGTGACAAACCACAATGTTTTGCAAACAGTGACAAACCACAGTGTTTGCAAACACATAAATAAAGTGTCTGTGACATGTCAGTCTCCACAGAGGCAGAAGTGACTCTAGCTGAATTACCATTTGACATTAGGCAGCATTTCACAGAAATCTAAAAGCAAGACTACTCTAGAACAGATAAAAACTTCAACTCACTCCCTCATTGGAGTTTTCCAGGACCAGAATCTGAAAGCACTCACTTACCCCCATCACTCTGCCACGCTGCTCAACATCCTCCCACATAAAATGAACTATGATACGACACATGTATTTCCCACTCCGGCCTTCCTGCTTCATTCGGACTAGACACATCCTGGGTGGGAAGAAGACATAAAGAGTTACCGGCTGTTTGCATTTTTCACATTATACATTTCCACTAAAGGTCAGCTCATCTGAGTGATTTCAGCAATGGGAACAAAATGAAAAAACTGGAAGTGATCTTATTTTTTTAAAAAATAAACTCCATTGATGTATGACATAAATACTGTAAAGTATATAAATCTTGAGTGTACAGCTTGATGATTTTTACATATTATATACACCTAAGTAGGCACCAGCAAGATCAAGATATAGATTACTTAGAGCACCTCAGAAAGCTCCCTCATACATGGAAGGGAACACATTTAGTTGTTAGAAGATAAGCAAGTCTGAATCCTTCATTTTACTGATGAAAACAGGAGTACTAAAGAAGGAATGTAATCTGCCCAACACCACAGAGTAGTCTGTAAAGGTGGGTATAGTACTGTCCCGTCTAATCAGAAGCCACTAGCCACATGTGGCTATTGAGTGTTTTAAATATGGCTTTTCAAACTGAGATGTGGTTTAAGATTAAACTTAAGAAGTTTAAGATTTCAAAAATTTAGTTCAAGAAAAAGATATAAATACCTCAAAGTTTTCATATAGCTTACATGTTGAAATATTACTTCAGCTATACTGAGTTAAATAAAACCTATTATTAAAATTAATTTCATTTTTTCTCTTGTTTAAACGGAGCTACCAGAAACTTTTAAATTAAATACATGGCTACTGTTATATTTCTGCTGGAAAGCACTTGTCCAGAACATGGATCATAGAAAGTATTACGATTTCATCTGTGTAATTACGAAATTGTTTCCCCCATTAGAACATAAGTTCCATTGAAGGCAAAGATCAAGTCTGGGGTTTTTTTTTTACCATTGTATCTCCAGGGCTTAAGTATAGCAGGCACTCAATATATATTTGTGAACAAATAAATGAACAAAACATCTCAGGGCAAAGTTTAGGGCTCTTTCCTGTATCCTCACATCACATTGCCTCTAATCAGCACAGAGGGCTCACTGCCTGAGACCTCATTTAAGAATAGAAAAATTATTTTATTAATTAATAAACATAATATTATACTTAATTATATATAAGAATATAAACAGGGTCATCAACTTTCCAAGCTAGTTCCTAATCTCATTCTCCTGACTATACTTATTTGTATGATCTCTCATTAAATAGTTATTAAGCAGCTACAACAGGACAACTCACCTAAAAGACCATTCCTGCTATAGTTATGGAATATTTGGTATAAATGGACAATTCTATCTCCATTCACAATTAATCCTGTCCATTAAAAACTATTAGCAATAGCATGGTACAGTGGAATGATTGCAGCCTGGCCTGCCTCAACATCTCTGGTAACGACTAAGATGGAGAAAAGAAAACATACTTATCAGATTTGCAGATGACAAGAAGCCGGGCAGGAAGACAAATATGCTGGATGACCTAACCATTGACCAAAAATATTTCAATAAGCTGTTTCAATGGGCTGAATCTAATAGGATGGATTTGAACAGGGATAAATCTAAGGTCCTACACTTGGGTCTAACAGAACAACTAAAGAGCTACAGGATAGGTGAGTCATGCCTACCTATGTGGGAAAAGGCTTAAGTTGACAGTATATGTTCAAGCAGAGTCAAGAGGATAATGAGATTGCCCACCAAAATAATGTGATTTTAGACACAGTAACAAATATAATATTTTCAATGTGCAAAGTGAGATTTTTGTTCTACTCACACAGATCAGACTCTACTTGGAATACTGTCCATAGTTTTGAATATTATATTTTAAGAGACAAGAGGAAGAGATGAAAGATCAGAAGGTATTTAACCTGGAGAAAAACAGGAGAGTTGCCCCAAATATTGTAGAAAAGCAATTAGACAGTCCGTGAGTTAGAATCAGAGCCAATAAGTGGGCGACAGAGGGAGAAAGAATTACTCAACGTTGAATATTGAAAGCAAAAACTTTCTAAGAGGGGAGTTTCTGAAGATTTGAATGATGGAATGGATGACCTCAAATGTAGAGAATTTGCCTGTTTCTGAAGGTTAATAAATGCTTGGTGGGAACTCAGATATCTGACAGAGGGTTGACTACATGATCTCTAACATCCCTTCCAACCTTGGGATTTGCTGATGCTGTAATTCTAAATTTGTAACCTTTGAACCCAGTTAGTGCCTAAGAAATAACACTCCGTGACAATGAAAACAGGTCATGGAAAAAGATTTGTCCACTTTACAGGATACAGGGCACATTCCAAGGCAGAAAAAAACCAGGGAAAGTTCAACAGTCCTTTTTCATGATTTTTCTTAAAGTTAATCAAATCACTCATGTCAGCCTCTCACCTGAAAAGACGCCGTATGTTTTGATGTGTAAGTGTTGTCAGAGGCCAATTCATCAAGAGCAATAGTGAGGTAATGGAATTCTCCATTTATTTGAAAATTCTGTAGTTTGTTAATACACCTGTCCTCTGAGGTTTAAAAGGCACAGATTTTCTCAGACCACAAACTTACTAGCTAGATCAACATGGGGTAAAGTGTTTTTTGTTTCATAGCAGTTTGTTCTGTAGCCCTTACAGATAACAGTCAGCTCAAATGGTTATCTGGGTAGGAAAGATAAAATAAACTGAAGACTGCTGACAGACACTGAATTCACTCAACGAACATAAATTGATTTCCTACTGTGTGAGGATGTATCTATGGTTGGATGCTGTGGGGATTAGAGTGATGGCTAAAAAGAGCCCAGCTTCCAAGGAGCAGTTAGTCTCCTAGGGGAGTTATACAAAAACAGCCCTAAAAGAGAATGTGGTCAATGTCCCAAGAGAAGCACAAAAGTACAATGGAGTTTGAGAGGATTACTTTTGGCTGAATGGGATAAGAGAAAGCCTCATGGAAAATGAAACATTCTACCCGGAGCTTGGAAAGATGAGCTTAAGTTGGACAGGTAGAGACAAAAGGTAAAGAGAATTTCCAGAAGATGGAACGTTATGAGCAAAGGCAGGGCAATGGAAGAGCTCAGCATATGTAAGGGAACAATGAATACCTAGATTTTGTGGGAGGGTAGGTATGGGAAACAGAAAAATATGCCAGAAGGGTCATGAAGGGCTTTGAAAGGAAATGCTAAGAAAGTCTAGACTTCACTTAGTAGACAATGGAGAGCCAGTGAATGTTTTTAGGAAGGGGTATAAGATTAGCACCTTGGCATTAAGAGCAGATGAGTGTCTGAGAAGTTAACCCTTTCTTCACAGCCTCAACCTTGTAATATAAATATTAATGTCACCAGGGCTGGAAAATGACAAATTTGATGAATATTTACTTTAGTAGAACAACGGTATTCAGAATTGTCTGATCCAGAAATACAAACTAAAGTGTGTGCCTGCCTTTTGAGAGAAATGCAACCAGCAAAGTTTGTTATAACATGCACCTAATTTTGTTGATATTAACAGTTGAGAAAATATGGATTCAAGCCTACTAAATGAAAAGAAGGTAAATTCTAATTACTCCTAAAACATTGTACCTAATTAGTTCAATAGACAATTGATGCAAAAACTTTCAGATATAAAACTCTACAGAAAATTTCATCACACATAGCTAAAGTTATCAAAACCAAGAATCAGTCTTCTCATCAACAGGAAGTATACTAAAGATTCCCATGAGTTCTATTGGAAAAATAAGATTCTGATCCACAGAGCTGTCCATTCACCAGCACCATATTCAGCTAACTAAAAGCTCAACTAATTTTTGCACTGAGTTTGTGAATCAAATTCTCCAGGTAATTAAGGACAGAAAAGCAGTCCTGTTGTGAAGAACTTTTGTGTTTGTCCTCTTCAAGAAAAAAGCACAGCAGAAGGCCAGGGCCCACATCTCAGACAGTCAGCTTCCTGGAATGTCCAGACCAAGCAGCTGAAGGTCAATTCTCAGGCCATCTGACCTTGAAGCCTACACATTCAGTCTACTCCTTTCTTTGTTTAATAACTGTTGTGAATAGGCAATACATGCACCCAGTAATAAAAATTAAGTCTCTTTCCTACTCATATCCCCCAGCCACCCAGGTCCTCTCTTTAAGGCAAACACAGTAGTTTCTTAGGAATCTTTCCACATATAATCCACAAACTAATACGGATATACATTCTTTTTACAGAAATGGTAGATTCTTTTTTCCCCCTTTTTCACAATGGTAGCATTCTACACACATTATTCCTAAGTTGAGAAAACACAGGATGTGCTACCAAAGGATGGATGTGAAGAACTCTCAATGCCAACCCTACGTTTCACCCAGACAGTCACCCATAGCTACCCCAGGGAAATCTTTGTTAGATATCAGAGATCGTAGATTTCCACTAATTTATTTAGCAGTTGTTAGGGTAATATGTAATCTAAGCTGAATTCAGCTTATCTGGTAATTTTTCCTATTCTAAAAAGACTAAGAAAGAGGAAAAAAGAAAAATATCCTTAAATAGCAAAAACAGATAAGTGCTATAATTAACAGCTAAAACAACTATGTGCCAGGTACTGTGCTAAGCAATTTAGATGCATTATTTCATTTAATCCTTACAAATCCATGAGGCTGGTATTCTTCCTGCCTCCATTTTACAGTTGAGGAAACTGAGTCTTAGAGAAGTAACTTGCCCAGAGTTATAAACCCAGTGTCAAAGCTGAGATCTAAACCCTGATAATCTGATCCCAGAGTCATACTAAGTTTTTCTGACTCCTTTGAGGACTAGAACAAACCTTCTACAATCCTTTTACTCTGAGTTTCATTTAATTCTCACAAGGGCAGTGACTTAAGCTTCAAAACTAGTATCACATTAGAAATATTATATCAGAAGGGAAAAGACCGGCTAACTTGAGGCAAGCATAACTACAACAACAAAAAGTAACTGCTGGCAGCATAACAGGAAAGGAAGAAACTAAACATTTATTTAAAATAGACACAAAAAATAGCACAGCAATTGAAGTTCAACAGGGAAGGTAAATCTACCCAGTGCAACTCAAAGAAGACAGCCTGGCAAAATACAGATAAGAGTCATCAGGACCTGCTGAATGATCCAGTAGAGGTTAAAGAATGTTGAAAGGTGAAAGGAAAATGAGTAAAACAAATTCAAAATGGTAAACAAAAACAAACAAGATGTGATGATCCTGGTACCCACTGCAAAACAAAGCCAACACTTGTCACAGGCTCAGACCATACAACAATCACGCTTGAGTCATTAATAAGTAAACTATTTTACAACAACTGAAAATACTAGGCTTAAACAAAAGAACAGAACACCTCTACTTCAATTCACATCATGGATGCATTCCTCATAAGAAATGCTTAAATTAAATGTTGACAGGCCAAATTACATTTTGCTACTGATTCAACTTCATAATTTCAGAGCTCTGTTCTTGGAGGAATGGTGAAGAGAGAAGGGGGGACGTCCACACTAAAGCAAAATAAAAGCTGCCCTTAAGAATGCAAAACAGGGGCTGGCCCCGTGGCCGAGTGGTTAGGTTCGCGCACTCTGCTGCAGGTGGCCCAGTGTTTCGTTGGTTCGAATCCTGGGCGCGGACATGGCACTGCTCATCAAACCATGCTGAGGCAGCGTCCCACATGCCACAACTAGAAGGACCCACAATGAAGAATATACAACTATGTACCGGGGGCCTTTGGGGAAAAAAAGGAAAAAAATAAAATCTTTAAAAAAAAAAGAATGCAAAACAAACTTTAAAAAGAGACAATCTTCTGCTCAAACATAAAACTGTTCTAAAAAATAAAGTCTATTTTTAAAACTCTTTTAAAAAAGAGACAATCAAGTAAGAAAAAAATTCTTGTATTAAATAATTTATTTAATCATTCATTTAACAAGTATTTATTAAGCACCCGCTCTGAGTACAGGCTTAATCTGTGCATAAACTACTCTCTGTTAGGAGCAATTCCAGTTGCCCCTCCCAAGCTTGATGATGTTCTTAAACCCACAATTTATTATTGAGGTTTTAAGCTTTACAGTACTATCCTTGTCTCTCAGTGATTCCAGGGGCTCATAAATAATACTGATCTCTTTTACATATAAGGAAAGCAAATAACCCAGCTAGCAAAGTAAAGAAAAAAAGGAGTGTTCAAGCCCTAGTCTGATGGCTTCCTAATATCTCTAAAAGGCAAGCATAGAGACAGGGGAAAAGAGAAGAAAGATTCATAGACTAGAAGCCTTAAAAAATAAAGGGCTAGATAAATTTTCCCTTATGGCAAATAATAATAATGATTACTACCATTTATTAAGTCCTCTAATATGAGACTTGTTACTGTAAGATGTATTTGCATTCATTATCACTTTCAGTCTACATAACCATCTGTCTAGTATAACTGGCCACATTTCATTGAAAACTGACACTCCGAAAAGTTCAAGTAACTTAAGGCTGCTCAGCGGAGAAGAGAAGAGTTAGAATGAAGCCTGAGCTCCCTCCTCCTTCCCCTAAGCCACAGTATCTCCCAGGGCAGTTTCAATACTGGCTGTTTCCTCCATTCTGTGACAGCACAGCTCCAAGAGCCTCTTCCTGCTAGATCAGACAAGGAGGAAGACAGCAACACTGCCTGCAGAGTTCAAAGGAACGAGTTTCCTAGCCACACTTTTCCTCCTCTCTGCCTAAATCTGGAAGAATTCTTGTTATTCTTGATGCTGACCTCCTGCCATGTATTGGCAGCTCTGAGCATCCTGTCTCACTTGCTCTTTGGGCCTTCTGACAATGCCAGTTGTGTTCTGGCCTTGTTTCTCCTTCATGGTAGTTTATAAGCTGCTCAGAATGGATCTGATTTTGAATTCAATGAAGACTAGAGGGCACTTGGGCAGGTCTGTCACTCTGGCTGCTATGAAGGAATCCCAAAGAGGACTCTCACGTAGCTTGTTTCCCTTACTCTGCCACCGGCTGCAGCCAAGAAAGCAAAGCCTACATGGCCACACTCAAGCCTCAGCAGTGTGCTAATGAATGAGTTTATTTATTTGTGAGCTGGCACGCTGACCCTTTCCTGGGGCTGTGTACAGGGCTATCTCCACTTCGTTTCCTAAACTCTCTCCCCACGAAGCCTAACCTTTATGTGGGAGCATGGGGGCCACAGGGTAGCCTGTGGGCAAACAGACAAGTGGGGTGAGGCACTTCCTGAAGCCATCTCACCTGACAGTGAGCTTCCTCCAAAAGCTACACCTGGCCTGTGGCCTGCCTGTCAGATCCACTATAAAGAATAAGCTCCTGGGTAGCAGGTACCAGTGCTCTTAGGTTATGCAATGTTGGTAAAATGATGCTCCAAAGACCTTTCGTTTGGGCAAAAAGCTGTATGTGTGGGTGTTCGAACAGAGCAATTCTGGCTGGGGGAGGGAGAGAGGATGTGCACATGGCCAGGGCTCACCATATATAGCAGGTCTGGAGCTGCTGGAATCCGGCATGAGCTTGAAAGCCCTATAGCAACAGCAAAACTGCTGTGGTGGTTTTAGAGAGCCCCCCTGCACTGGCCATGAGTGTCTGCCAGGACAGTTCTCTGGCCAGACTGAGACTGGAACCAGTCTGTTTTTCAACCCCTTCCCACCTCCATACTTTACTCCCTGTTCCCAAAGGCTTCTTCCCCTAGGCTTAAAAAAGTTCCAGCTTTTCTCCATCTTAAAATAAAAAACAAATATCAAAATGCTTCCCCTTCATCCTGTTTCTCCCTCTAGTGATCATCCTCTCATCTTTCTCTCCCATTTGGAACATCTTAAAAACCAGTTTACAATTACTTCTTCCCTTCCTAATAACTCCTCAAGACCCCATGTCCTCTTGTTCTATCCCTCAGAAACCCAATGCAACTGCTTTCCTTAACCATCCCCAGGCAACCCCCCTTCCCCTGTGCACCCACAAGATCTGTACATCTCCTAAACATAGCACTTACTATCCTGTACTATTTTCAGGTTTACTTGTTGTCTCTCCCAGGACACAGACAATGAGTGCCAAGAATACAGAGTTTCATATAGTTGGTGGTCAGTACTACACTGTTCACATTCAAAGGAAGAAACCTCCGTCCCCATGACCACCAAAAGGGGACACTTAGGCAAGAAGCAAAATGTTGCAGAAGAAGCAGTTTACATAGTTAGCTTTGAATTTGAGTCTCAGATTCTCCATTACTGATAAAGAGGCCTGTGATGAATCCCTTATAATTGCCAAAATCATCTCATTTGTAAAATGAGGGGATTAAACTAGATCTGTGGGTTTTTTTGTTTTTTGGGGCTTTTTGCTGAGGAAGATTAGCCCTGAGCTAACATCTGTTGCCGATCCTCTTTTTTTTTTGCTTGAGGAAGATTAGCCCTGTGCTAATATCTGTACCAATCTTCCTCCACTTTACATGTGGGTCACCACCACAGCATGGCTGACGAGTGGTGTAGGTGCACGCCCAGGATCTGGGCATGCAAACCCGGGCCACTGAAGTGGAGCATGGCGAACTTAACCGTTACGCCATGGGGCCAGCCCCCTAGAGCTGTGGTTTTTAAACTATGTTCTGAGTTTCCATGGAGCTATGCAAGGGTCCCTTACCATTGGGCACATCATAAAGACCTGAAGTGAGCACATCATTCCCACTTCCCCAACCCAAGCAGCAATCCTTTCATCTATTCATATATTGTGGCTGAGCATAAAATTTCACTTTTAAAAAGGGCTCTGCTGGGACCAGTCCAGTGGCATAGTAGTTAAGTTCACATACTCTTTTTCCGCAGCCCAAGCTTCATAGTTTCAAATCCTGGGCGCAGACTTAACACCACTCATCAAGCCATGCTGTGGTGGCATTCTACATAAAAGCAGAGGAAGACTGCACAGATGTTACAGTGACAATCTCTCTCAAGCAAAAAAAGATTGGCAACAGATGTTAGCTCAGGGCCAGTCTTCCTCACAAGAGAAAAAAAAGGGCTCAGCTGATAAAAAGTTTGAAAACCACTAGGTTTCTCTGCCTGAAACGGTTTTTCATCTACCCTTTGCCTTGCTAACTTCTATTCATCATTTAGGTATCAGTTTAAATGTTATCCCTTCGTTGAAGCCCTCCATGACTGAGCTACCCCTCAACTAAATTATGTACCCCTCTCTCCCACAGAGTCCTATCATTTCCTCTCATAGCCCCTATCCCAGCTATATTAATCAATGATTTGTTTGTCTCTCTCCCATACTCTAAGCCCTATGAGGGCAGGGAACAAATCTGCTGCATACAGTAAGTTCTGTTAGAGAATAAATGCTATAAATTTATAAATTTATGTTTAAGAATTAGCAGGTACTTAACTAAGTAATAAATAGTATTAATTAAAATTAAACATTAGTATTAATATTAAATATTACTATTAATAAATAATTATTTAATTAGTTACTTTAGTTGTTTTAATTACCAATGAGAAGACCCACTTAATACTCTGATTAGCCAGATCCAGACTTGAATTTCCTCTCCAACCTGTTACTAACTAGTTCTTTGGGCAAGTTCTCTGACTTCTCTAAACCTCTGATCTCTCATACAGAAAACAGGAATAAAGGAGTTGTAAGAATGTGTAAGACAATACATATAAATAAATAAAACATAATATATGTAAATGACCTAACAGTTATTATATTTATGATATACATGACTTTAAAATAATTTATAAAAATACAAACTGTATTTTACTCCCTCTCCACTCCATCTCCATCATAGGCATATTCTAATTTTATTTGAACCATCCCGTTTTCTAAAATTAATTTCTGCATCTAGAAGGTACTAATGTTTCATGAAAATTTTAGAAAGGAAGTCTCTACAAATCTATTAACACTATAACACCAACATAAATTCCAACTACATACATCTCACCACCCAGAAATCTAAGTAGGAGCAGAGCTTTGCTACTCTTACCTGACCAACAGTTAGTGGCCAGGACCCTTGCCACAGGAGTCAAATCATACCTGAGGCCATCAATTATCTAATGAACATTTACTGACACAAACTAAGAGTAAGACATGGCACTGAAGGGAAAAAATATCTCATTTTCATATCTTTCCAAAAAGATGATAAAAATAATTCTTGCTCTCAATAAATTCATCATCCACAAGGAAGATTGATAAAGATACAAAGTATAAAAACGTTATGTGATGATTGCCATAATAGGGGTGTCCAAAATACTAAGGGAATACAGAAAAGGAACTAACTCTGCCTTCAGAGGGAAAGCAAGGCTTCAAAGAGATGATATCTTTGTTGGATACTGAATAAAAAATAGGAGTTTGTCAGGTGGAGAGGAAGGAGAAGGGTCTTTGAGGCAGAAGAAAACTTGGTGCAGAAGACGTGACACTTCTATTACCTAGTTTTGATTTTTCTTGCAGAGGAGGGGGTTGTGGTGGGAGTGGTGCCTACAATGGCACCAGGTGAGACTAGTAACAGTGGAATATTTGATGGGATATGAATGTTATGCTAAGAAACACACTTTATCCTGAGAACAATGGAGAACACTAAGAAGGAGTATGTATGTGTGCACGTACTGATCCAATTTGCATCAAGAATACCAATGGCACAGGGAGAGGGAAGTGGAGGCCAAAGACCAGTTTTCAGGTACTGTTGCTTGTAACCCAGTGAAATCAATTTAGTGGGTGACATCTTGAATTTCTGTTCAAAATGAATTCAAATGGAATAGAAAATATCAGAGATTATCTGACATTCTAAGGTAAGTTTTACATAACTTTTGTATCAGATACATGTATGTCTTCTGAGTCACAAGGTAAAATGCATTTGTTACTATGGGTCATGGTCAAAAAAGTCTGTTGATGACTGGTGACTAACCAGATGAAGGGAGTGGGGGGAAAGTCAAGGAGGACTCCCAAGTTTCTGGGCACCTGAATGCATCACAATTGACACGGACCAAGACAGGGAAGAGAGGAGGAGGCCTGCTTTTATCAAGCCCACGTGGGGATGCTGAATAGCCCAGACAGCAACTTCTCTCAGCATATTTTCAGTGGCCACAGTCAATACTCCTCTTGTTCAGCAAAGACAAACGATACATAGTCATTGCAGCTGCAACCTCACATGAATACACAACTGATAAGGGCCCTCTAGGAACTGGGGAGATTCCAGTCCTAAATCCTAATATACAGAAAAACATGGGAACTAGAGAAAGCAGACAGGATAAGGGAACCATCAACACCTCCTCCAGGGAACTAACAGGATAGGGGAAATCCTGTTCCTATTCTAAGAGCCAACAGGGAGCCATCACTCTTGGGAAGTCAAGCAAGCTTTCTGGAAAGTCCACTGCCAGGGTATTCTATTATTATTGTATATGATCTTTGTTTTGTTCCTGATAGTCCTTCAACCTAAAATGCCCTCCATTTCTCTGAAAGAAATTCTACCCACCCTTCATGGTGCATTTCAAATGTCACCTCTACCAAGAGCCACTCTTTAGACACTCAACTTCTCCCCCACCAAATTTGGATTTGGTCACACCTCCATGTGCTTCCATAATATCTGCTTGGGCCTTGGGCACTGCACTTCTTTCATTGTTATCCATTACAGGCAATTGTACTTGAGACGTTTGCTTTCCATTGGACTAAGTTCCTTGAAGGTACAGACCATGTCATATCCTTCTCTCCAATGCCCCATAGTCCTTAATACACAGTAGGTCATCAATAAGAGTTTGCTGATTCGAACTGAAAAGCTACTGATTCCACCAAAGCCTGCAGATCATGGGAACTAAAGGAGGCAGGGTGAAGGGGAGACTAAGCACAGATCTGAAGCAGATAGCCTCTCTCCTCCTTCTTAACTGCTGGTGGTACTCCTCACTCCTCTGAGAAATTAAACCAACTTCAGCACAGAAGACTCAGCAGGAAAGTTTGGAAATGATGGCTAACTTGAAAGAACTACACGTAGTTTCAAGGTTCTCTCGGCTGCTATTAGTCAGGTGTTGACCTTGGGATGTGGTCACAGGGATTATATATTTTATTTTGCCATCCACTCCCTCTAACACTCTGATACCTCTAGCTATATGGGCAATAAAGAGTCTTTCATACAGGCTCTGAATATTATCTTTGAGCTCCTCTGGGAACAGCCTAGCCTCCTCTCAACCCTCCCACCTTTCCAGTGAGCAAATCTACAGCGCCACTTTTGCAGTCCTCCCCTCTTGAAAAAGTAGTTTTCCTCTCAGTATATCCAGCTTCCCTCCCTGCACCTTTTCCTAACCTTCCCCATTCAGACAGAAGGTAGTTTGCCTTCTCAGCTGCCTGACTAGAAGACAAGGCACATTTCAAAGAACAGGTAGAACTAGTAAAGGTTTTGATAGTTGCAGCTTCCTCTATGACCCCATAAGTGCTACTTACACTGATTTAGTATAGAACTTAGTCATGCCTACTTATAACTGACCATTTTACACATCTTATCTCCCTCACTAGACTAAGCTTCTTGAGAATTATCACTGGTTCCCAGGACATAGTGTGCACTCAATAAACTATCAGCTTAGGAAAAAATAACATAAAAAAACTGCCACCATAGGCCCCTTAGCCAATCTCAGTGACTATGTGAGTTCAGAAGAAGAAATATTTCAGAGGTGATCAAAACCAAAAAGTCTGTACATAGTAGTCAGTCCTGTGATGCAAAGCTCAGCTGAAGGCAGTCTCAAACAAGGGTCCTTTTGACAGGGCAACCATTCCCCACGTTCCTCAGATACTCACTATGGTCAAAGTAGTAAACTTAGTTCTCCAGAATTTACTTTCCCAAGATCTGGCAGTTCAATAAATACATTCCCCAGCCCCCACTTCAACGTCTTTCCTATATCCTTCTGACCTTTAATACTGTGTAACATTAGATGAAAAATTGATTTTTTTTGGCTACTTATTTTGCAGCTGAAGAAAAAATATACTGTTTAAGGTGTTAAATATTTTTACATGCAACAAACCTGGCATGAATCTAACCTGTATGCACATTTTAGAGGTACAGGCGTAAATGTCAGTGCTATAATTTGTTATAGGTTTCTGATGACCAGCAATGAAAATGACCACGGATTCTCACAATTCAAACCACTTTTACGTAAATGTGAACTTTCCTAAAACAGCCAAAGGAGAGAACTTTCCATCCAAGTTCATAGAGTCTCTTAGAGATACTGATAGCATTGTTCACTGGGTTAGATGTTCTTTGAGAAAATCCTACAAATATTAGTTTCTTTCTGGGACTATGCTTTGACCTTTAATAAAAATGTGCTTCAAGACACCAGTTATTAAAATGAAAGGAACAGTTTTTAATTCCTGAACAACTGCCATTTCATGTAATCAGCCCTGCTGAAGGCTATACCTTACAAATCAGCAGTGTTGGGAAAAAAAAAAAAATACATTTGGTGACTTCACTTAAATTGCTCACTTACCAGACATGAAGTAGAGTTATAAGAAACCATGAATTGAATGTATCAGGCATCTGACACCCTAGAAAATAACAATAAAATATAAACATGTGAAGGTTTAGAGGAGGAGTAGTGACTATATCTTAAATATTGCTAGGAATTTGTTCAATTAAAATATATGGCAGTTACAGTGCTCTCTGATCATGCTACCACAGAGCCAGCGCGCAGAACCACAGGGCAGGACCACGGGTTGAAAGAGCTCCGAATGCAGTCAACCAGCCTTCTAGTTCCAGCCCTGCTGCCATCTTGCTGTAATGGCCTTGGGCAAATCACTTCTTCTCTCTGGGCCTCAGTTTTCTCCCTTTGTACAATGTGGACTAGATGATTTCTATGGTTCCTTCCAACTTCCGTGTGATCCTATGTTATTTTCCCTTCCTGATCTCAAATTCTTCTGAAAAGCTCGGCAGACACCACCTTGCCTACCCCACTTAAGTATAGGCTTTTTTCACTTGAGCCCCACCGAGAAGTTTAAGTCTTTCTAGTCTCCTTTTCCTGTCTTCTTTTAGGTGACCCAATGTGCTACAAACGTGAGTGTGCTGCATGATTCACCCAAAGTAAATGACCAGGAGAAAGAAGTGAGGCTCTAGGGAACTGTAGCTGAATAAGAGAGCAGACCATACCTAATGAAAGGCCGTTTATCTCCCCCCAGGAATGACAAACCTGGGCAGGGCTTCTCCTTGGTTTAAGATACCAAAAATCACGTCAGTGCTTAGCCATCCAAGCCTCTCAATTCTAGGATCTCTAAGAAATGCCTCTGGCTGGATGAGGGACCCCACACTGAAAGTGCCCTCCTTATTACATGACAATGAGAAAAGCTAGAGCAAGAGGATAAAGAAAAAAGAGAAATCAGTGGGAAATTGGGGCCCTTAGGGTAGAATTTGTCCTTTGGAGCAATGACTCAAGAAAGAAGTGGTATCTTCTGCCTTTCATGAATCAATGAAGTAAACAATGTACTAAATGGTAACAAACAAGGGCCACTAGGAGAGAAAACACAGGGTACCCTGTGAGGTACTCTAACAACACTAATAATAATAAAGAGCTATAATTCATCACGGGCTTACTATGTACCAGACATTATAGGTGCTTAACATGCATTAGCTCAATGAATCCTCCCAACAATCCTATGAGGTGGGTACTGATATTTTTCCCATTTGACAGGTGGGAAAACTGACTCTTAGAGAGATCAAGACAATTGCCCAAGGTCACAGAGCTGTGAAATGAGACATATGGGATCAAATTCAGATCTGCTTGATTCCAGACACTGTGGTCTTAATTGCTAACTGCCTCTCTAATACTAATATCAGAAACTAACATTCACTAAGTGCCCATACTCTATGCCAGTCCACTGCTAGTAATGTCAATATATTATCTCATTTAATCCTCACCTTAACCTTGAAGGGAGGCATTTTAGAGATGAGGAAATGGACTCAAAAGACTAAGTAACTTGCGGGCAGCCACAGTATTAACAAGCGAGTGGCTGGGGTAGGGTTTAAGTCCAGGTCTGTCACAAAGTGACACCAAAATACTCTGGTGAGCTTACTGGGAGGTGCCCAGCAGCTGTCAAGTGAACTTCCTCTCGGAGCCCAGCAGGAGGGAGGTGAAGGCTGGCTTGGCCAGCCACACAGCTATTAAGATACATGCCATCTGAGAGTGGGCCAACCACCCTCCACCTAGAACAAGAATAGCCATGAGAAACTCTCAAGCCCGGATCTGAAATTGGGTCTTTTTTGGATGCTAGAACAAAACATTAAAAAGAAAAGTTTTCTTGGAAGTCTGTCTTTCAATCTGGAAAATGAAATTTGGCTGCTTCTAAAGGACAATCTGTTCAATTGCTACCTCTACATCAAAGCTTCTCAGCAGCCTCCAGGAGCCTTTCCAATTTTCTCAGAGAGGGAATCAGTTCTTGAGCTGGAAAGCACAGACAGACAGGCCAGCAGCTGGACTTGGGTCACAATTTTCCCTTCTGGGGGTCGGCTCAGGGCTGAGGATGGGAAAAGAGCCGGCATATGATTGACTCTTTGTATCCATTGGGGTCAGAACAGAAACTCATAGGGTAAAGCCCTAAAAAACAAGACCATTTGACTGTGAGCAACACAAAAATACAGCAGATTCTTTAGCTCAATGAAATGTGTTTAAACACTTCAAACACTTCAAAGTTAAAACCTGCTATGAGTCTTTTTGCCATTATCACTCTTGCTCCAATACACACTCAGTACATTATTTTCTGAGGCTAAGTACTTTCTTCCTCAACACCAAGTTGGATAAAATTAATTCATTACAGTTATGGGGCAGCAGTACTAACATAGTTTTTGTTTAATGCAGGTTCTAGAGTCACAGTGCCTGATTCAAAAGCTTGACTCTACCTCTTACTTGCTGTATGATTCTAGGTAAAGTTACTTAGCCTCTCAGTGCCTCAATTTTCTTCTCTATAAGTATGGGGAGAACAAGAGAACCCGCCTTATAGGATTTTTGTGAGGATTAAATGAGATAAGGCTATAAAATGTTTAGCAAAATGGTTAGCATTTAATAGGTAATTAATAAATATTCATTATTGCTGTTTTTCAGTTAATTATTTAAACACTAGTTAATTATTATAAACTAGGATTTATATTATCTTTGAAAAAACTCACGATTTAAGACTGTATCAATAAAATGATGAGACTTGATCACTGACTCAAAACCTATCCATTAAGGATCCTCCTCTCCAAGATATTAAGTCTCTTAAGGGATAAAGACAAAGCAGTCTGCAGACAACAGCGTGGGATTAAACACAAACTTTACTGATTGGCCACCTCTGCCAAAGTGCTCTTCATAATAGAACTGATCTCCAAAAGACCAGTTAGCAAACCACTGCACTGCATGCTCACAGAGGGTGAGCTTATTTATGCCACAAACAACATCATCAAAACATCCTGGAAACAACAGTGGGCTGCTAAGATATCTCACCAGTTAGAACCCTCAATATCTAGGTCTCTGGATGAGAGCCACCATGCTGGCTCGGAGATGAGAGAGTCTATACCTTTGGTATTTTATGGGGGCCTGTCCAAGAGGCTGATAGGTATATTATTTACTCAGAAGCATGTTGTGAGTAAAGAACTCACTCTTATATAATCTTCATGAAATAGCACTGGCCTCTTTTGTTGAAATGAGGATGACGCTGGCCAGCTACCTGAGGCTCTCAATCCTTTCAAAAATTTTTTGAACTTTCAGGACTCTAGAAGTCAAGCCATAAATCACCACAAGTCCAAGGAAGCAATGGCCACTTTAAAGGTGTAATCTTGGGAAGCAATATATATATTTTCTTCTTTTGCCTCACACCTGTCTAGCCTACTCTTTAGAATCCAAGATACAAGAAAGTCAGTCTCATTAATTTATAGATTTTCTCTATCTGTCTCCAAACGATGCTTTTCAGATTGGCTCCCTTTTTTATTCACTAGCCACAATTTGGAACCACTTTGGTTTGATCCTAACTGTAACCTACCCACAAATGACAAAGATGGAACACAATGAAGCATAATGCAAACGAACTTACTATTGGTCTTAACAGGCAATTCTCAAATTGAGCCTTAGAAAACTTGAAGTAAGAGTGATGTCACTGAAAAATATACTTCCTCCCTGGGTAACCATTTCAAAGGGCAAAGCTAGGACAAAGCTCACTGAGATCTAAGTGCTCTAATATGTATAAACACTGGTTTACAAAACTAACAGAATATTTCATAGAGGTATTTCTCATTTAAATATAATAAAATACAAAATTATTAAGACAGATTATAATTTCTAATTCGCAGTTACATTCATTCACAGGCAATATGTTATAGTGGAACAATTCCTGGATTTTAAGCCAGATGACATAAGATCAAGGCTTAACTACACAACTTTGGACAAGTCAATTAGTCTAAGTTTCAACTGTTTCTGAAAACAAAACAAAAATGAAAATAAGAATACAAGCCCTTTCTTTCACACAAGGTTTTGTAACTCCTAAATAAGACAAATGTAAAAGCAAACCATGTAAATGTGAATTATTAGTATATAATGGTAACAACTTTTATAAACGTTTATTTTTACAAGTAATTTATAACAGACTATAAATTGAAACATGATATATTAACTTAATAATAGTCTCATTATTTGATACTATAACATTAACTCAAGAATCTTCAATAATGAGGACTGGCTAAGATAAAGAAAGCTAGTAAACATCCTTTCAAAATAATTACAATAAATTTCTGAGTTATTCATGGAATCAAATATTAAATAGATGTCTAAGGATAGGATTTTTAAAAGATCTGATGAAAAATACTTCAGCACATGGATTCAAGAAACCACTTAAGAAAAATCCACCTTCTAATAGTAATAGTTTCTTCATCAGGTAGAGAAAGAATATTTTCTCCTTTCACACTAATTTGTCCTAAAGTGAGAAATTTTTAGAGACTCAAAAGCAGCAGGAAAGTTTTCTTTCCTCACTACAAATAAATAAGAAATAGAAGGTGGATACTAAATTAGGATTACAACTCAGTATGGTATTTTAAGTTTCTAAAATAATATCAATCTGCTGAAATAAACAAAAGTAAAACAAAACAACTTGCCTTTGGTTTTAAAAAACCAAAATAGTTATTAAATAATCAGAACTGCATCTAGCTTTCTTCATTGTTGTTAACATAATTACACATAAATGTTTGCTGTCCATGAAAAATATCAAGTATACACAGTTAAGTGTTCACTGCTTTGAGGAGAACGGCTATTACCATAGACGTGCATAGCACACATTTCCTTCCAAAATCTGTAGAACTGGAAACAGCTTGAACTTTCCCAATGACTTTAGTACCTGATTTAACTAACTTTGTTTATAACCACAGCAATTTACAGCATAAAAATGAATACTGTATTGTTACAATCAAGTACTAGTAGTGGTCTAAACCAGCAAAACCCTTTTGGAAAGCAATTTATCAATGGGATATAAATAATAAAATTATACATGTCTTTTGACCCAACAGTCCTTCAACAGAAGGAAACAAAATCATGAGGCATATACGAGGATTAACTAAAACAATTAAAAACTAGAAAGAAAAGAGGAATGACTGGCAAAAAGTTCATGTCAAAATGCTAAATAAACATCCAGAATGTAAAACAGGACAATTATATGACTACTCTTATATAAAAAGATGCACGTGTGGACAAAGGGGATGCTAATGTCAAAGCACTAGACAAATCTTCAATATTTTTTTCAAACTTGTTAAAATGTTTTATGTATAGGGTTCTTTCAGTCTTTGTTTACTCTATTAAAAGAGAAAAACAAGAAGCTTTTATTATACACTTCGTACAGGAAAAATTGTTTCACTAGAGACTAAAAAAAATCTATCCTACTACGACACAATCAGAAAAATGAAAAATAGATACATTTTCCTTTTCAGAACTATCAAAAACAGTAACTTACTTAGAAAGAATTCCTCGAAGTCAGTTTTCTCCACACAGCTAGTATACATGCGCAGGGCCGCAATCTTAATCTTCTAGACAAAGAGAATAAAACCAACTCAAGACATGACCAAGTGGATGTTCTAGTGCCATTAGACGTTGGTCACAGAATCTTGTATTTCTTCAACTAGAAGGAGGGATCCAAACCTGTCTGTAGGCAATTTAATAGCTAAACCAACATAAATATTTCTTTCTTAAAGCTAGCCATTCACAGAGACTTCACACAATTTTCACATTTTAGGATTTTAGCATGAAAATGTCAAAAAAGTTTCTCAATATTTAAATAGAATCTCTCCTTAAATTCAAGCCCATTTTACCACATTTGAGCCTCTAAATCACTGTTCAGCATCATCCACATTAGTTCTTTACAATCTCAAACTGAAACCGGAAGAGTTAGCCATTGATGATTAAGTAGCTAGGAACTAAAGTTTTTTCCCTTTTTGCAACTACTGATTATAGCTTTTAGTGTTTAACCCTCCCATTGTTAATTGTGCTGTTTCGGCAATAAGCTATCTAATTCCCACTAGGCTCCTATAGATAACATCTCCCTGGAGCCTGGGTCATCATGGTAATGGGTGTGTGAGCTGTTTTTCAGGAATTAGAACTCCTTGTCCACTTCAGACTGGTTGAGACGACCAACTCATCAACTGGGCCCGCGCAGAAGTCAGACAGGCGACCTTTTGATGTCAAGAGGCTAAAAACTCCACCTCAGATCATGCTAAGCTGCCATTTTGTGAACACGGGTCCTAGAAGAGGCACGGGGTCTGACTACGCTTGCACAGATCATCAATTACCTGACCTCTCCGCACCTCCAGTCACCTCTCTCCACACTTCAGACCACCTTGCCCCCATCCTATAAATATCCCTGAGTCCCTGTTTTTGGGGAAATGAATTTGAGGCTCATGCTCTCACTTCCTCAAGTGGCTGCCTTGTGAGTAAACCCTCTCTCTGCTGCATTCTCGTGGTCTCAGTGTTTGGTATTCTGGGCGGCAGGCAAAAATGAACCTGGTTCAGTAACAAAACCCTTTATATTAAAAAATTACCCATTCTTTGGCCAAAATCAAACAAACAAAAAAAACCTGCAATCTTTCCATCTTTCCTCAGAGGCACTACTCTCTATTCTGTAAATCATTTTTTTCCCTTGGGGAAGCAGTCATATTTTCCTGCTTTCCCTAGTTTTAGTCTGCTGATTAACAGAAGACTATGTTTATAAATAAGGATTTCCAGTGAATAGAAGATATAGTAGAAAGAACAACCTTTTACTATTCCCTAAAGCACTAAGAATTCTCTTAGAATCTTGATCTGAATGATGGTTTTAATTTATTCACTGAGCTGTATATTTAAGATTTACATCCTTTTCTGTATGTACATTATGCTTTAATAAAAATAAATCTGAAAATAAAAAATAACTTCTTTTTGGGGCTGGCCCCGTAGCGCAGCGGTTAAGTTCGCACGTTCTGCTTCTTGACAGCCCGGGGTTTGCCGGTTCGGATCCCAGGTGCAGACATGGCACCGCTTGGCAAAAGCCATGCTGTGGTAGGCGTCCCACGTATAAAGTAGAGGAAGATGGGCATGGATGTTAGCTCAGGGCCAGTCTTCCTCAGCAAAAAGAAGAGGATTGGCAGTAGTTAGCTCAGGGCTAATCTTCCTCAAAAAAATTAAATTAATTAATTAATTTTAAAAAAATAAGCTCTTTTTAAGAGTTGAACTGTAGGTCTGAAGACCAACTTAGTACCAAGGGAACAGGTATTTCTAAGGACTTTCAAAATAATTCCTTAAGGATACAACTAAATAAATTAGTACATCAAGAAAAGCCTTGTACAATCTTATTTTTACTTAAAATGACAGATTCAAAAATGCACAGACTAAAAAAAAGAAAAAATTCAAAAATTAACAGACAGAGAAGGACATAGCAAATGAATAAAAACCAATACAGAATTTTAGCAGAGCTACGCTTTTTAAGGTTCAAGGTCATCAAGGATATACCATATGCACTACTATATTTCTCTATACTCTCTGAGTCAAAACAACAGTGTCTCTGATGGGCAGCAATACTCATAATAAATTAAGGAAGGATTATGTCTCTGATTGTAACTAAGATTTTTTATTTGCTAATTTGAAGGCTATCATTTTTTTCCAAGGCATTTAGTCTAAAGCTCATAGAACAGAACAGAACATATAACAACTGGAAATCAGATATATCTACATGGGAAGTAAATTAGCATTAGAAGCCCACATTTTAAAAAACCCATGGTAAGACACTAAAAAAGAAGAGTGAATTAAACCTAAAAGCAAGCAGAAAGAATGATATAATAAAGATTAGAGTAGAAATCAATAAAGTTGAAAACAGAAAAATAACATAGAAAATCAAAGCTGGTTCTTTGAAACATCAACAAAATTGATAAACCTTTAGTTAGACTAGTAAAGAAAAAAACAGAGAAGATACAAATTAACAATATCAGGAACCAGAGAGAGGACATCACTACCTATCCTAAAGATATTAATAGAATAATAAAGGAATATAATAACTTTAGCCCAATAAGTTTGATTACTTAGATGAAATGGACAAAACTCTTGAAAGACACAAACTACCAAAGCTCACTAGAACAAATGAATAACCTGAAGAGTCCTGTATTTATTAAAGAAATTGGGGGCCAGTCTCAGTGGCCTAGTGGTTAAGTTTGGTGCGTTCCACTTCAGCAGCCCAGGTTTGTTCCTAGATGTGGACCTACACTGCTCTGTTAGCAGCCATGCTGTGCTGCCAGCCCACACACTAAAAAATAGAGGAAGACTGGCATGGATGTTAGCTCAGGGTGAATCTTCCTCAGCCAAAAAGAAAGAAAGAAAAAAAACTGGATCTGTGGTTAAAAATCTTCCCACCAAGAAAACTCCAGGCTCAATGACATCACTACATAATTCTACCAAACATCTAAGTAAGTGGTACCAAATCTACACAAACTTTGCCAGAAAACAGAGAAAAGAACACTTCCCAGCTCATTCTATGAGGCCAACATCACTCTTATGGCAAAACCAAAGTCATTAGAAGAAAACAAAACTATAGAACCACAGCCTATATGAACATAGATGCAAAAATCCTTAAAATATTAACAAATCAAAGTCCTCAATGTTTAAAAAGGATAATATATCATGATCAAGTGGGATTTATGCCAGAATGCAAAGTTGATTCAACATTCACAAATTAATCAATGTAATAATTCACCAAATCAGCAGGCTAAAAAAGAACCTGCAGTTCTTAGAGGTAATGGACACACAATACATTTTGGAAAGCACTGGTCTGTACCCTCACCAAAATAATGATATCCTAATGATCTCATGATCCTAATGCTTTGACCTTGATAGGCCTACTCCTAACCTTGAGACAGGGAGTTTAGGACATCTGTTAGCTCTTCACTTCATTTGACAAATAATTTACTGAGTACCTAACTCAGTGCCTGGCGTTGATCTGGTTGCTGGGAATACAGCAGTAAACAAAGCAGTCGAAACTCCTGGGGCCGGCCTGGTGGTGCAGCGGTTAAGTGCACATGTTCCGCTTCAGCGGCCTGGAGTTTGCTGGTTCAGATCCTGGGTGTGGGCATGGCACCGCTTGACATGCCATGCTGTGGCAGACGTCCCACATACAAAGTAGAGGAAGATGGGCATGGATGTTAGCTCAGGGCCAGTCTTCCTCAGCAAAAAGAGGAAGACTGGCAGCAGTTAGTGCAGGGCTAATCTTCCTCACAAAACAAAAAACAAACAGAAAACCTCCTGCTTTCATGGAGCTTATGGCCCACTTCGACTACAGACACATTTATAATTTTAAGTAAAATTCCTAATGGCCTATTTCTTGATTTTTTTTTTTAACTCTGCAGTTTCCTTCACAGTCTTATATACAGAGTCCTCTAGGTATACAATTAATGACCCTGAAGAAAGGCAGACTTGCCTCCAAGGCTCAAATCTTTCCTTGAGAAGGAGGTTTCCCCCTACAACATGTTCATGAAGAAAGTATTCATTACAAACAATGAAGACCTCACCAGATTGGCCGGTAGATTTATACAGTGTTCATACTGTGGCAATCAGGAGCATTTTATAGTGTCTCACTTTTCCTGCAGTGAAGCCAAGCCTTTATACTTGGGTGAGCCATTTTCCTGGACAAATCTCTAAAGCAAGTCCCTGTAGACCATCACACAGGGACTGGAAATAGCAACTTGAGGAAAGAACCTCTTCAAGATTCCTGTGTTAATATAAGTTAAGGAGGTAGGTGAACTAAATTCCCACCCAGTCAATACAAATTATTCTGGTCCTCAAATGACTTCATGTTTACCTCATCCTAACTTTGGAAGTTTTCATCAGTCTACTTGACTAAAATACAAGTACCAAAGACAGCTTTAAGAAGTAAAAACTCTCCCATCAGCAAATGCATTTTGCGCCATCCTACAAGACGAAAAACGAATCTAGTAAAAGGCTTGCACTAACAGCTGTCTGAGAGCTGGAAGGGGCTGTGAAGTCATTTGAACCTTCTATTCTGTACTGGAACTCCTTCTACAGCATTCTTGATTCAAGGTCAACCATCTGGGCTCCTGTTCAAAGAAGTCCAATGACCTTGTGAGGCTACCTATGCCATTGGAGGACAATTCTTGTTAGATTTTTGTTTTATTGCACTTAAATCGGCTTCATGTAACATTCATTAAACATCATCTGCCCACTGGAATACCTCAGATTAAGCCTCTTCATTTTTATTACATTTGCCCTTCAAATATCTGAGAAGACCATCATTTCTTCTTCTCCTTTCCAGGGTAAGAATCACTGTTTCCTTCAACCATTCTTCACTCAACATGGTTTCTGAAACCTCCACAAGGCTCACTACCACATTTGAATGCATTCCAGTTTGTCAGTGTCCTTCAGAACAGGAATAATTTTGAGTCCTAAGGCTAATCTGGAAACTGCCTAGTCTATGACATGTGGCTGAATCTAGTAAATGTTGTCCTTGTCTTATCTGATATTGCAACATAAAGATAGTAAAAAAGAACAGTTATTTCAGGATAGTCAAAAAGGTAAGGAAATTCCTAAAGATGAATCTAGAAGAAAAATGGAACTACGCATGAAAACGTTACAGAAAAATATGGAGGAAATATGAGTGATATTGCTGATGTAGACAGACAAGCAGGCATTTTACTCCCTAAACAAAGACATCTGAAAACACAAAACAAAGTATCTTCCCATTGCAATACAAGTGTCTAGCCATAGATTTCTGAGTCAACGTTTGCTGAAAAGGGCTCACCATCTTTCAAAATGGAAAGTTATACCTACATTTTCCTACCTAAATTATACTAGAATGTCATACTTTGATGTTTTGATATCACAAATTAAAAAATGAAAGTTATAAAAAGTAGACACTATCATATGACAAAAGATTTTAAAACACAAATACTAGGGACTCAGTTGAGGTCACAAGGGAACCAAGAAAAATCAGAGACTAACTTAAGCTAAAAAAGTGAAGAAATGTTCTTGATTTAGTAATCCTCCAAAAGGTAGCCAACTTTCCCTCTGGAATCATAAAAAAACAGACGAGACAAAGCATATGGTAGCAACCAAGTGGAACCCAACCACCAAGAAACGAATAAAACAGTAAATTTTCTTCTCTTTTCTTTCTTTCTTTCTGATCTCACTTCTGTTTTCTTTAAATTAATTTCTAATTTTCAAAAAGAACACATACTTTAAGCTTTTAAATCCAAATGCCATAATGACGACCATTTTTTTAATAGGAGAAAAGTTTCTGGTTAATAACATTACCAAATATACCAATGAGTATCAATAGCCAAAGAATTAAGATGTAAAAAAGATAACTTTAATGAACATAACTAATATTTCTTTGATGATTAAGAAAGCACTCCATAACCTTAGGGCTCAGGAACATCATTATTACCTAGTATGTGTATTATCTTCTACACTTTTCAAAGTCCCTTACAAACAAAATGCTTGTGAAATCAGTGTTCACTTTTTAGAATTTATGTAAAAGAGAGATTACATAGAGAAGTCTATATTTGCTGAAGAGAGAACTGTTAGGAATAGAACCAGACATGATAAGAAGAAACTAAAAGTAGAAGTCTATAATAAAACTGAAATTCTAATTTCAATCCAACTTGTTAAAATGATGTAATTGTGGCATTATTTGGTCATCTTGGGCAAAGCTATGATGTTTTCTAAAAAAGTCTTCCCTACTTCTTTGTGTTGGCTTGCTTTGATTAATAAATAACTTACGACTCATTAGGCTCATCCAACACTCTAGTAACTTTGAAAAGCATTAAAAGGCACTTCCGCCATAATGATAGAGAGAAATGGTAGTACTAGATAACTGGGCTGAGAAAAACTGAATAGCTAACATTTTATTACTTTACTTGGTTAGAGGCATTGTCATAAAAACCCAGGGCAGGATGCACATGACCCAGAAAGGACATTCACTCATTTATAGCGCTAGGCCAAGAGTTGACTAGAAATGATAAAGCTAGCAAATATCCCTCCGTAATAAGAATTACAATAAATTGCAGGGTTAATTAGTTAATTTAAAAGATGCTTATTAGCAAAATTTTAAAGAAAGTTAGTACAATGACCTAGTAAAAATCACTTATGAATATGGATTCATCAGAGAGTAACGTTTCCTTGAGAATGTTGCCCATCAGACTAGTCGGCCCATATAATTCCTTAGAACTCATCTATATGGCATATCACATTATAAGGGCCTGGAAAGCCCAGTCTTATTGGCTCCCCTGCTACTGAGATGCTTCTAAGGAATCCAGTTAAGGGAGCAGAGGGAGGATTTTCAGCCCCACACGTTGTACAGATGTGACTTGGAACAGGGGGTGGGGGACAACAACACATTTTAAAGCTCTCAAAATAATGTATGAAATTCACAAAAGCAAAGCAGAAGCTTTAAAAACTCTTTTTATGAGGAACAGAAAGCAATAAGCCCAAAAAGAAAAATGAGAACTTAAAAGACTTTACCCATTTACTGTATTTCAAAGGTCCTGTGAATCCCATGGCTTCTATTATCTTTGTGAAGGCACCAACCTTCTCCTCAACAGGCTGCAGGGAATCCTTGGTAGCAGAAAGCTATTTAACCAAAAAGAAGGGGACCAAAATTAGTTGCAAAAAAATTTTTTTTAAAGAATGCTTTTGTTCCTCATTAGGTCTAAGGGTACTTTTATTACTTACATTTTATTGTTTTCACCTAGAATTCTTAATTCTCATTTTTCTGGGCATCTTATCACTCAGTGCAAATACATCTGGAACTCTAATAGATGTCCTCCAAATTTCAGAGCAAGAAATACCCATCTCACTGACCACATGCCTATGAACCCATGTATAGGAAATGATAGATTCCGTGTATCAGAATAAAAGTTCTAGGGAAAAGAGTACTTTTAAAAGGAAATCTTGACCCCTATTTCCCAAAAAAACAATTCTGAGAAGAGGAATGTTCTGTTTATTGACATAACAGGAAAAGGAAAGAAAAATACTGTCTGAAAGCAGTCAAAAGTCATTCAAAACCATAATCAACCAAAGCAAGCACTGAATAAATAACTCTTGCATTTTTTAGTATAACAAATTTTATTAACAACTACAGAAGATATGAGTCTTGTAGTTCGCAAATAAACTCCAAGGAAAACCTGTTGTAATGCTAAGCCTCCCCAAATGAGGGCAGGCTATATAACCAACAAGAAATTCTGTAAAATTTAATACGACTTTATTTTTAGAATATAAAAAATTCATAAAGACTTTTTTCTCTAAAGCATTTCAAAGCAAGACAGTACAGTGGAAGAAATACAGGACGTAGGATCAGAAGTCTTAGGTTCAAATATTCAGTTGGTCTGTCACTTACCATCCTTATGACAAGTCACTTCACCTCCTGGAGCCTCACCTGTGTTTGATAAAATTCCTTGCCTCATCCAACTAACAATTTTGCTGAGATTCAAACAAGAACACCTGTGTGAAAGCACTCTATAAACATGGAAAACACCAATAATTCTCACCTTATTCGTGGTGTGAGACTTCCTACTCAGCTGTATGTCTATCCCAGGAATCTGTTCTGATCTACCACATGCTAGGAACTGGCTCATCTGGGGCCACTGGGGGATTTAAAAAAAAAAAAGATGTAAGCAACACTAAGCATTGACTTGAGGGTTAATCCGAGCAGAACTGCTCCAAAGTAAAGACTATAAATCTTTCCAACCTTGTTTAACCCAGTTCCTGGTGATCCGATCACAGAGAGGATCCAAGATCGTCACCTAGAATGGTGTCTGGTACATGGTATGTGCTCAATAAATATCTGTTGAATACTTGAATAAATAAAGGATTCAGCCCTGGAAACCTGGAACTAAATAAATCTGAGTCAACTCTAAGAACTAGAATTGCAATAAATGCCTACTTAAACATTGGCAGCAGTGCAGTATACAAAAAAAAGACTTCAACATCAGTCAATTTTAAGTTTAAAACCTGCTTCTGCCACTTACAAACTGGGTGGCCATGGGCAAGTTACTGAACCTCAGCTGTAGTGAGGATTAAATGAGATAAAATATGTACAGTGCCTTTCGCAAAACAGATAATAAATAGTAGAAGCTTCCATCAATATCATCAACATCATCATTGTTCAGAATTGCCTTCCTTTTATGTTCACACGTTGCATTTGAAAGCATTCTGGCAATATAACAATTATTTATAATTATTATGTGCCAGGTATTATGCTAAACGTCTTACATATATTACCTTATTGAATCCTCATCATAACTCTTTTAGATTGGTATTATTATAATTAAGGCCAGTAAACACAGTTTTGAAAATAAATTCCCAAGGCAAAAAACTACATGTAAAAGATCCTCATCACATCATTATTCACAAGAGTGAATATGGGGAAAAAGTCCAATAAGGAAGGAGATTGTTAGTTAAATTAAGGTACAGTCACTCAATGGAAAATCAGGTAACTATTGAGTTTTTTTTTAATAGCTTTATTTTTCAAGCAGTTTTAGGTTCACAGCAAAACTGAACAGAATAAATGCTACTAACATACAACACATTATTTGGATGTACACCTGAAATTTATATAATGTTATAAACCAATGTTACCGCAACAAAAAAATAATAAAAATAATTAAAAAAATAAAAATCTTTTTTTAAAAAACTGAACAGAAAGTACAGAGAGCTCCCATATAGCCACTCCCCCACACATGCACAACATCCCCTACTATCACCATCCCCCAGCAGAGTGGTACATTTGCTACAATTGATGACATACACTGAGACATCATTATCACCCAAAGTCCACAGTTTACATCAGAGATTATTATCTTTAGCAACATGAAAAATCTCTTATAATACGTATAAAATTATAGTTAAAAACACGAATGCATATGGGCAAGTCTAGAAAGGAACACACAGAAATGAAAGAGTTATTTTGTTAAGTTAGCAGAATTATGAATAAGTTTAAGAATCTAGTTTCCAAACTCTCAGTACTGTTATATTACCTATACAACAAAAATGGGTGGGGAGGGAGCAGGAGGACGGTTACTGCTTCAATTCTGGTTTATTCCAAGAAGAGACGGGACACATGAAACGAAAATGATCTTTTATTTAATTCTAATGAAGGAAAAACAGAATTTCTAATTGTGGAGAGTTATTATTTACTTTTCTTTCTACAACAAGGATATTAAAAGATTAGTCAGGATTCTTCTGGTCACTCCCAAGGACACATGCTTTAATTCATAGGTATTAAGCAGGCTTTGTAAAACACAGAACACCTCCCATTACATCACATACATCAATGTAACGGTCCATCTAGAACACAAAGCACTCAAACAGGCTCAAAAAACACAAACGGCAGTTTCAAGGAGCTGTGCTTTGGGGTGAGTTCTCTTCTATGATCGTTCTCTTCCCCCACAGCTCCAGGAGTAACTTTTGTGGCTGTCTCACCACCTACTTCACCTAAGTATTTCTGTCCTACAATTATTCATGAGTTAACATTTAACACTATAGTGAACTATTGAAGTACCTAGCTATCTAGTACCAAGGACAATATCTGGTTTCGCCATACCTATACATATCTATAAACACACACATTTACTTTTTTGTACCCCCATGCCCCCCAAAACAGATTCCCTCGATGTTTAAAGACATCAATTTTTCCTTTGTTTAAACTGAAAAGATAGCAATAAATAACTTTTTGTAAAAGAGAAAAAATACCCTGAAATACTCAAATGTCACTTTTTCCAAGAGGCCTTCTCTGACCATTTTATCCAAAATAGTTTCTTATCACCCCCTTATTCTCTATCATAGCAGTAGCCTGTTCATTTCATTCATAGTACTCACTACAATGTACAATTATATTTTTACGTACTTGCTTATTTTCTATTACCATTACCAAAAAGATTCATGAGGGTAGGAACTAAATATATTAGCAGAATCAAGTCAGTGCATTATACATGGAAAACATTCAAACATTTTATGAATGAACAAACACAACCACCTGTACTGTTATTTCTTATTGTTTACTTCCTGTCCTTATTCACACACATGCTATGCATACATGTTTCATTCATCCAAGCTCTATTAAATGCCCATAATATGTCAGCCATTATGTCAAGTTTTAGGACACAAACAGAATCCCTATCCTCAAGGAGCACTCAATCTTGTGGAGAAGAGAAGACTGACTACAGAAGAAACAGAATTAAATATCACAATTTAAAATGCTTAAAGATCACCTACCACAAAAAAAATTGTTAGCAAGTATGTAGAGCAACTAGAACTCTCATACACTACTGGTGGGAGTGTAAAATGGTACAATCACTTTGGAAAATTATTTGGTAGTATCTACTGAAGCTGAATGTATGTATGCACATCCTATAAGATTCAGCAACTCCATTTCTAAGTACATACCTCAACAGAAATGTATAAATAGGTTCACCAAAAAACACACACAAGAATGTTCATAGTAGCACTATTAATAAAAGTCCAAACTAGAAACAATCCAAATATCCATCAATAGAAGAATGGATTAAAAAAATCATGGTATATCCACATAATAAAATATACACAACAATGAGAATGAATAAACTATTTCTACACAAAACCACATAGGGGAATTTCTAAAAGAAAGCTGAACGAAAGCAGACAAACACAAGAAAGTACATACCATATACGTAAAAGGCAAAGCTACTCTACGGTGTTCAAAGGGAAGACTGTGATTAACCTCGGTTAGGGGCAGTGACTAGAAGGAGATCAAGGAGGCTTCTGGGGTTCTATTTCTTGACCTGGGTGCTGGTTATGTTCACTTTGTAATAATTCATTGATCTGTACATTTATGCTTTATGCCTTTTTCTGTATATTTATTATACTTCAATAAAATGTACAAAATTGCTTAAAGATGTGAAATAGGCAATGCATACAACAGAAATTTGGAGATAGAAAAGAATGACCTAGAGTCATTAGAAAAGACTTCATAAAGAAGCCTTAAGAAGTGGGCAGGATAGAGAAAGTGAGTGAGGAGGCAGAGGTGAGGAAGCATGGGGTGGAGGAAAGAGAAAAACTTGGGCGGAAGCTCTAGCTCTGCGTGTCTCATAAATTTGCTTTGAGAACCAAATAAAATAATGTACGTGAAAGAGATGTGTAAACTACAATGCATAAGATAAATGTAAAGACCTGTTCAAGACAACTCCAATGAGAAACTCTTCTTCAGACGACCCCTCATTAAAAGGAATATAAGACTTTACCCTTATTTTTTGCTTCCAAAAAGGTTCTGAAAGTGAAAAGGAAAGCGAGAAAAAGAAAGATAAGAAAAGAAAAAAAGGGAAGGAGAGAAGGACTCAGGCAATTCTTGAATACCACCATGGCTGAATGTGTCTGGCCCTTTCAGCAAAACTATAAAGCTCCACCAGGGCAGAGCCTACCTACCTTAGACTTCTTTTATTTTCTGCCCCAGTGCTCAACACCATTCTGGGCCTGGAGCTGACACTCAATAAAAACTAGGTGGATTTTTTTTTTTTTTTTTAAATAGAAGGACAATCTGGAGAAGGTCCAGAAAAGAACCACAGGAATGATCAAAGAGATGAATAAAAGGTCCTAGTGGAAAGGTTGAAATGAATTGAGGCTGTTTACCTTGGAGAAAAAGCAACTGAAGAACTAAGGAGTAATTTAGAATAATAAGACTTGAGCTGGAAGAAATCTCAGAGATCTTCTAAGTCCAACCTTTTCATTTCATAGATGAGGAAACTAAGACTCAGAGAGAGGTTGCAACTTGCTTAAGGTAGTTTTAGGACAAAAATTTTTTTAAGTTTCAATTTATACAGTGAGGAGAAAATTTACCCAAGTAGCATGAACATAAATAGTGACAAAAATAGCAGTTACAACTTACTGAAGATCTCTTATATGCCCAGCACCCGTATGCTTGGTGTTGTACTTATGTTCATCTCACAACTTTGTAAAGTAGATACTACTTTTTTCTCATTTTAGAAATAAGGATACTAAGACATGAAGTTCATTAAGGGGTAGAATATATATTCAGAGCTATCTTCTTCCCCCTCTATCAAGCTACTTTCAAAAACCTGAGTAGAGTTCAACACAGGCTCATGAAACCTAAGCACCCAGATCTTGATTTCTAAGCATTCTAAATACTGGGGCCAGCCCCATGGCCAAGTGGTTAAGTTTGTGTGCTCCACTTTGGCGGCCCAAGGTTTCACCAGTTTAGATCCTGGGCGCAGACATGGCACCACTCATCAAGCCATGCTGAGGTGGCGTCCCACATAGTACAACCAGAGGCACTCACAACTAGAACATACAACTATGTAATGGGGGGCTTTGGGGAGAAGAAGAAAAAAAAAAGAAGATTGGCAAGAGATGTTAGCTCAGGTGCCAATCTTTAAAATAAATAAATAAATAAATATTCTAAATACCATTCTCTGATAAAAGGAACCACAGCTCCTCAGAGAAATTGTTGAATCTAGAGCTAGAGCAAAGAAAATACAACATGAACCTGAAATATCTTGTCATGCCAGGAAATAAGGAAGTGTTCAAAAAATGATGAAGGTGGGACCAGCCTGGTGGCACAGTGGTTAAGTTTGCACACTCCACTTTGGCAGCCTGGGGTTCGCTGGTTCGGATCCCAGGTGCAGACCTATGAACCACATATCAAGCCACGCTGTGGCAGGTGTTCCACATATAAAGTAGAGGAAGATGGACACAGATGTTAGCTTAGGGCCAGTCTTCCTCAGCAAAAAGAGGAGGATTGGCAGTGGATGTTCACTCAGGGCTAATCTTGCTGGAAAAAATAAAATGATGAAGGCATGTAGAAAGGAACTTGAACGAGTTCCCAAGAGTCAAACTTGGGACAATTTAATCAATAAAGTAAATAATGAGAATAATGGATTATAATTCACAGAAGAAAATAAATATCCATAAGCTCATTCTGATATAGGTAAATAACTGAATAAACAAATGGGGAAGAAGTGACAGCTCTATCGTACAGTAGAATTCCAATCAATCAATGTTGTAGTAAAGATGGAAACAGAAAATCACCATTAGGCAAACACTACAGTAATGACTATCGCAGTCAAGAAATATCGACAGAATTACCTTGTGATGCAGCAATCCCACTTCTGGGTATACATCCAAAAGAATTCAAAGCAGGATCTTGAAGAGATATATGCACACTGATGTTCACTGCAGCATTATTCACAATAGCCAAGATGTGGAAGCAACACAAATGTCCATTGATAGATGGATGGATAAAGAAAATGTATATATACACAATGGAATATTATGCAGCCTTAAAAAAGGAAATCCTGTAACATGGATGAACCTGGAGGACATTAAGCTAAGTGAAATTAAGTCACAAAAGGACAAATAGTGTATGATTCCACCCATATGTAGTATCTAAAGTAGTCAAAATCGTAGAAATAGAAAGCAGAAAGGTAGTTGCCAAGGGTGGTGGGGTGGATTAGTGTTTAATGGATATAGAGTTTCAGTTTTGCAAGACGAAAAAGTTCTAGATCTGTTGTACAATGTGAATATATTTTTACACTACTGAACTGTATACTTAAAAATGTTTAAGGTGGTAACTTTAATGTTACAGGGTTTTTTACTACAATTTTTAAAATAATTAATTAATATTATACATCGCTAAAAAAAAAGAACCATGGATGGATGCTAAAAGTGTGAGCAAAAAGTATGACAAAAAACAGGATATCAGCATGGTCTCAAAGTATCTTCTTAGAAGATACTTACTAATTATAAAGGGAAAAATAGTAACTTTATAATAGGGGAACCTGACAGACACTAATTTAATAACCAAGGGATCAAAATTGACATCATCAGTAATAAGCCATATTGGCATCATGTATCCCTTGATATGATGCGCTGAAAACAGAACATCACCACTTTGCCAAAAATGCATAACCTCAATCTAATTATAAGAAAATATCAGGCAAACCCAAATTGAGGGACAGAAAGAAGGACATTAGTGAAAAAAACTGGTAAGATTGGAATAAGGTGTGTAGATTCATTGATAGTATTATATCAATGTTAATCTCCTGGTTTCAATAATTACACTATGGTTATATAAGATGTTAACATTAGAGAAAGCTAGATAGAGAGTACATGGGAACTCTACTATTTTTACAACATTTCTGTAAGTTTAAATTATTTCAAAATAACTTTTTTTTAAGTAGACTCATCAAAGCATGACAGAACTTCAAGAGGTTATATAGGAGAGACAGAGGGAAGAGTACAATGTTCCTAGCTTTTTGAAAATAACAGAACTATCGCTTTGGACATTACCTTAGAGATCATCTAATACTACCACTCGGCCAATGAAAGATTCTCTTTTTTTTTTTTTTAAAGATTGGCACCTAGGCTAACAACTGTTGCCAATCTTCCGGGTTTTTTTAAGGATTGGCACCTGGACTAACAACTGTTGCCAATCTTTTTTTTTTCCCAACTCCCGCCCGCCCCGCCCCTGTACATAGTTATATATCTTAGTTGCAGGTCCTTCTAGTTGTGGGATGTGGGACGCCACCTCAACGTGGCCTGACGAGCGGTGCCATGTCCACGCCCAGGATCTGAACCCTGGGCCGCTGCAGCAGAGCGAACTTAACCACTCGGCCACGGAGTCGGCCCCTAAAGGATTCTTTTATGTCATGCCCTTAACATAGTCTTTCAACCACTGCCTGAATAGTTCCACTAGTAAATTTACTATGTCAAAATGCAACCCACACACTCAATTACACTACAGTTCTAATTAACACAAAGTTCTTCCTCATTTTGAGCCAAATTTGCCTCCCTGTCTGACATGTACCTGAGGATGTCATTCTGAGGCAGGGGCTTCCAACCAGGAACCTCAAAGATGGGAAGATGAGCTGGAGAGAGTTCCAGAGACCCAGCTTAGTAGCCTAGGGGGAAACCCTACAGGCTCACAGAAGCCTTAGGGAAAGCCCCTGCACAGCACCAGTAGAAGGCACCCAGCCGCCAGCCACAAGGCTGGAAGACCCCAGGGCAAAAGCAGCATAGCTAGGTGTACTAACCACAGACTGTAGAAGATGCCAATAGCTCTCCTGCGACCCATAGAGGACAAGTGAGATTTGGTGGGTGCCGACAGCAACGGAGCGACAAATATAAGTGATCCCACCCCTGGCCGCTGGAAAAGCCCATAACACCGTTGCAGACCCCAAGGAGAGAGCGCATCTAGGTGGGCAACAACAGTAGGCACCTGCAGCCTGAAGCCCCCCGTGACGGCCCCCACGGCAGAGGAGGGAATCCAAAGGGCCACTGTGGCTACGAAGAGGGGCCCAGGCCCAGTTAGCAACTACGGACAGGGTTCCTGGTTGGTGAAGTATAAACAGCTGCTCCCCCCACCGCAGCAGCTGAAACAAGTGAAAGGAGCAACTAAACTCTATCTCCATGCGGAGGCACAAATCAACATCATCAAGCAATATGAAAAAATACATTAAATCTCCAGAACAGAAAGAAAGTAACAAATACACAGAAAACAATCCCAAAGAAAATGAGATATATAACCTAAATGATGATGACTTCAAAACAGCCATCATTAAAATACTCACTGAGTTAAGAGAGAATTCTGACCGACAACTCAACGAGTTCAGGAGCTATGTCACAAAAGAGTTTGATACGATAAAGAAGAACCAAACAGAAATATTGGAAATGAAGAACACAATAGAGGAGATTAAGAAAAATCTAGATGCTCTGAACAGTAGGGCCGATAATATGGAGGAAAGAATTAGCAATTTGGAAGATGGCAATATAGAATTGTTGCAGGCAGAGGAGGAGAGAGAAGCAAGACTTAAAAGAAATGAAGAAACTCTCCGAGAATTATCAGACACAATTAGGAGATGCAACGTAAGGATTATAGGTATACCAGAGGGAGAAGAGAAGGAGAAAGGGGCAGAAAACCTATTCAAAGAAATAATGGCTGAGAACTTCCCAAATCTGGTGAGGGAGATGGATCTTCAGGTGACAGAAGCCAATAGATCTCCAAACTTTATCAATGCAAGAAGACCAACTCCACGGCATATAGTAGTGAAGCTAGCAAAAGTCAACGACAAGGAGAAAATATTAAGGACAGCCAGGCAAAAGAAACTAACCTACAAAGGAACCCCCATCAGGCTATCAGCAGATTTCTCAGCAGAAACTTTACAGGCTAGAAGAGAGTGGAATGATATATTCAAAAATCTGAAGGACAAAAACCTACAGCCGAGAATTCTCTACCCAGCGAAAATATCCTTCAAATACGATGGAGAAATAAAAACTTTCCCAGATAAACAAAAATTAAGGGAGTTCATTGCCACAAAACCTCCTCTTCAGGAAATCCTCAGGAAAACCCTCATTCCAAAAAAGGAAAGGGGCTACAAAACCAAGAGCAGAGGAGATAAGTAGAAGGACAACAACAGAGAGTAGCAGCTCCACATCAGAACAGATTAAACCATGGGACGAGAAACAAAGGAAACTGAAGAAAACGGGAAAACAAGACACAAAATGGTAGTGGTAGGCTCCCACGTCTCAATAATCACTCTAAATGTAAATGGATTGAACTCCCCAATCAAAAGACACAGAGTGGCAGGATGGATCAAAGAACAAGATCCAACAATATGCTGCCTCCAGGAAACACACCTCAGCCCCAAAGACAAACACAGACTCAGAGTGAAGGGATGGAGAACAATACTCCAAGCTAATAATGAACAAAAGAAAGCAGGTGTCGCTATACTAATATCAGACAAGGTAGATTTCAAAGCAAAACAGATAAAGAAAGACAAAGAGGGACAGTATATAATGATAAAAGGGACTCTCCACCAAGAAGACATAACACTTATAAATATATACGCACCCAACACAGGAGCACCAAAATTTGTAAAGCAACTCTTAATAGAACTAAAAGAAGACATCAACAACAATACAATAATAGTAGGGGACCTCAACACACCATTAACACCAATGGACAGAACATCCAGACAGAAAATCAACAAGGAAATAATAGAATTAAATGAAAAATTAGACCAGATGGACTTAATAGATATATATAGAACACTTCATCCAAAAACAGCAGGTTACACATTCTTCTCAAGTGCACATGGAACATTCTCAAGGATTGACCATATTTTGGGAACCAAAGCAAACATCAATAAATACAAGAGAGTTGAAATAATATCAAGCATCTTTTCTGATCATAACGCTATTAAACTAGAAATCAACTACAAGAAAAAAGCAGAGAAAGGTGCAAAAATGTGGAGACTAAACAACACGCTTCTCAACAAACAATGGATCATTGAAGAAATTAAAGAAGAAATCAAATATTATCTGGAGACAAATGAAAATGAGAACACGACATACCAAATCATTTGGGATGCAGCAAAAGCAGTCCTAAGAGGGAAATTCATCGCAATACAGGCTCACCTCACTAAACAAGAAAAAGCTCACGTAAGCAACCTCAAACGACACCTAACAGAACTAGAAAAAGAAGAACAAACAAGGCCCAGAGTCAGTAGAAGGAGGGAAATAATAAAAATAAGAGCAGAAATAAACGATATTGAAACAAAAAAGACAATAGAAAGGATCAATGAAACAAAGAGTTGGTTCTTCGAAAGAATTAACAAAATTGACAAACCCCTAGCCAGACTCACCAAGAAAAGAAGAGAGAAATCGCAAATTAATAAAATCAGGAATGACAGAGGAGAAATCACAACAGATACCAATGAAATACAAGAGATCATAAGAGAATACTATGAAAAACTATATGCCAACAAATTGAACAACCTGGAAGAAATGGACAAATTCCTAGACTCCTACAACCTCCCCAAACTGAATCAGGAAGAAATGGAGAATCTGAATAGACCAATCACAAGTAAGGAAATAGAAACGGTAATCAAAAACCTCCCCAAAAATAAGAGTCCAGGACCAGACGGCTTCTCTGGAGAATTCTACCAAACATTCAAAGAAGACTTAATACCTATTCTCCTCAAACTGTTCCAGAAAATTGAGAAAGATGGAGAACTCCCTAACACATTCTATGAAGCCAACATCACTCTGATCCCCAAACCTGACAAGGACAATGCAAAGAAGGAGAACTACAGGCCGATATCACTGATGAACATAGATGCAAAAATCCTCAACAAAATTTTGGCTAACCGATTACAGCAATACATCAAAAAGATTATACACCATGATCAAGTGGGATTTATACCAGGGACACAGGGATGGTTCAACATCCGCAAGTCAATCAACGTGATACACTACATCAACAAAATGAAAACCAAAAACCACATGATCATCTCAATAGATGCAGAGAAAGCATTCGACAAGATCCAACACCCATTTATGATAAAAACCCTCAGTAAAATGGGTATAGAAGGAAAGTACCTCAACATAATAAAGGCCATATATGATAGACCCACAGCCAACATCATACTCAATGGACAAAAGCTGAAAGCCATCCCTCTGAGGACAGGAACAAGACAAGGGTGCCCACTTTCACCACTCCTATTCAACATAGTTCTGGAGGTGCTGGCCAGAGCAATTCGGCAGGAAAAAGAAATAAAGGGAATCCAAATAGGTAACGAAGAAGTAAAACTCTCGTTGTTTGCAGACGACATGATCTTATACATAGAAAACCCCAAAGAATCCACAGAAAAACTATTAGAAATAATCAACAACTACAGCAAAGTAGCAGGGTATAAAATTAACGTGCATAAATCAGTAGCATTTCTATACACTAACAATAAACTAACAGAAAAAGAACTCAAGAACTCTATCCCATTCACAATCGCAACGAAAAGAATAAAATACCTTGGGATAAACTTAACCAAGGAAGTGAAGGATCTATACAATGAAAACTACAAGACTTTCTTGAAAGAAATAGGCGATGACATAAAGAGATGGAAAAACATTCCTTGCACATGGATTGGAAGAATAAACATAGTTAAAATGTCCATACTACCTAAAGCAATATACAGATTCAATGCTATCCCAATCAGAATCCCAAGAACATTCTTCACAGAAATTGAACAAACAATCCTAAAATTCATATGGGGCAACAAAAGACCGCGAATTGCTAAAGCAATCCTGAGCAAGAAAAACAAAGCCGGCGGAATCACAATCCCCGATTTCAAAACATACTACAAAGCTACAGTGATCAAAACAGCATGGTACTGGTACAAAAACAGGTCCACAGATCAATGGAACAGAATTGAAAGCCCAGAGATAAAACCACACATCTATGGACAGCTAATCTTCGACAAAGGAGCAGAGGGCCTACAATGGAGAAAAGAAAGTCTCTTCAACAAATGGTGCTGGGAAAACTGGACAGCCACATGCAAAAGATTGAAAATTGACCATTCTTTTTCACCACACACCAAAATAAACTCAAAATGGATCAAAGACCTAAAGATTAGGCCTGAGACAATAAGTCTTTTGGAAGAGAATATAGGCAATACACTCTTTGACATCAGTTTCAAAAGAATCTTTTCGGACACTGTAACTCCTCAGTTGAGGGAAACAATAGAAAGAATAAACAAATGGGACTTCATCAGACTAAAGAGCTTCTTCAAGGCAAGGGAAAACAGGATTGAAACAAAAAAACAGCTCACTAATTGGGAAAAAATATTTACAAGCCACTTATCCGACAAAGGGTTAATCTCCATAATATACAAAGAACTCACACTGCTTAACAACAAAAAAACAAACAACCCGATCAAAAAATGGGCAGAGGACATGAACAGACATTTCTCAAAAGAAGATATGAATATGGCCAATAGACACATGAAAAGATGTTCATCATCGCTAATCATCAGGGAAATGCAAATCAAAACTACACTAAGATATCACCTTACCCCCGTTAGATTGGCAAAAACATCCAAAACCAAGAACGACAAATGTTGGAGACGTTGTGGAGAAAGAGGAACCCTCATACACTGTTGGTGGGAATGCAAACTGGTACAGCCACTATGGAAAACAGTATGGAGATTTCTCAAAAAGTTAAAAATAGAAATACCCTATGACCCAGCCATCCCATTACTGGGTATCTATCCTAAGAACCTGATATCAGATATCTCAAGAATCCATTGCACCCCTATGTTCATCGCAGCATTATTTACAATAGCCAAGACGTGGAACCAGCCTACATGCCCAGAAACTGATGATTGGATAAAGAAGATGTGGTATATATACACAATGGAATACTACTCAGCCATAAAAAAAGACGAAATTGGCCCATTCACAACAATGTGGATGGACCTCGAGGGCATTATGTTAAGGGAAATAAGTCAGTCAGAGAAAGACGAACTCTATATGACTCCACTCATAGGTGGAAATTAGCATATTGAGAAGGAGATCTGATCGGTGGTTACCAGGGAAAAGGGGGGGTGGGGGGAGGGTACGGAGGGGGAAGTGGTGTACCCACAACATGACTAACAAAAATGTACAACTGAAATTTCACAAGGTTGTAATCTATCATAACATTAATAAAAAAAAAAAAAAAAAAAAAGATGGGAAGATGTGCCAATGAGGTACAGTCGGTATGACAAAATGTCCAGTTTACTTACATTGGCTAAAATTACATCTTGTCAGCATGAGATAAACCACTCAATTATTTACATGGATAATGCTGTCCCAGAGCCTAATACAATACCTGGTACATATTTGGTACTCAAGAAATGTTTATTGATTCAAAAGAATAAGGCACAAGTAAGAGATTCATATAATGAGTTCCTCTCCTCCATCATCTATGCACACACAAACAACATATGATTTAGAACTATATGATAAATTCTATTAAAATTTTCCAATGCACAAAAAGTAACAGAACATAGGCCAACTCTGAAAAGAAACAGCTGCATGACTACCCAAAGTAGATGCCTCTTCTGCACAAGCATATTCTTCATTCATTCAACATACTTTTAGTGTCTGCTCTGTGCCAGGCTTAGAGAGAAGCCCAGGAAATAGAGGGATAAACAAGATGTGTCCTCAGATGACAAGACTTACAAATTAGTTTAAGGGAATTATTCTATATTTTAAATATTTTTTATTATATTTATATAAATAAATTATAGTTATATAATTATGCATATCAAAAATTTTAATTCATCAAATATGAAAAAGAAAGTTAACGGCTACAGAAGGAATTCATATAAATTGTTAAGAAAAATAAATTCCCAGTAAATAAATGGAGAAATGACATAACCATAAGATTTTCACAAATCGGAATACAAGTGATAAACAGAAAAAAACGTTTAACCCTGATAGATTAAGAAATGCAAAGCAGGGGCCAGCCCAGTGGCGCAGCGGTTAAGTGCACACATTCTGCTTCGGCGGCCCAGGGGTCGGATCCCAGGTGCAGACATGGCAGCACTTGGCAAGCCATGCTGTGGTAGGCATCCCACATATAAAGCAGAGGAAGATGGGCATGGATGTGAGCTCAGGGCCAGTCTTCCTCAGCAAAAAGAGGAGGATTGGCAGCAGATGTTAGCTCAGGGATAATCTTCCTCAAAAAAAAAAAAAAAAAAAAGAATTGCAAAGTAAAACAAGATAACATTTTCTACCTAACTGGTTTAAATTTTTGAAAAATACTCAATTTAGGGGAGGTAAGGATGAAAAACTAGTTATATATACATTGCTGGTAGCTGTATAAATTAAACTAACTTTTTAGAGAGGTAAACTTTGGAGAGGTATACCTTTGACCCTCATAGGAATTTATCTGTTATAAATAATTAAAAATAACAAAAACTGGGCCGGCCTGGTAGCACAGCGGTTAAGTGCACACACTCCGCTTCGTTGGCCCAGGGTTCACTGGTTCAGATCCCGGATGCGGACATGGCACCGCTTGGCAAGCCATGCTGTGGCTGACATCCCACATATAAAGTAGAGGAAGATGGGCACGGACGTTAGCTCAGGGCCAGCCTTCCTCAGCAAAAAGAGGAGGACTGGCGGCAGATGATAGCTCAGGGCTAATCTTCCTAAAAAAAATAAAATAAAATTTAAAAAACTATATATCAAGAAAATGGTACACTAAGGCCTATAACGGCAAAAAAAAAAGGAAATAATTTTAATATCAAAGCCTAAGTAAATAGAATAGCACATAGCCATCAAAAAATTTAATTATAAAATCTATCTAACATGAATAATGTCTGCTCTAATAAGTAAAAAGGCAACAGAACATTAAATTCTGTGAATATTTGTTAAGGTACCTAAGCAAAAAATTAGTACAGACACACACATACATAAGGAGTGGAAAAGAACCAGCAGATGTTTTCAGGTTTGAGGTCATGGGTGATTTTTTTCCTTTATTACTAAATTATTTGTAACAAAAATCAGGAGGAAAAAACTCTCAAGGAGGGCCCACAGTAGATTACATTATAAAAAAGTGAATCTTATGGCCAGTGGCAAACTAAGGTCTCAAATAATTGTTCCTTGGATTTTATGTTCATAAAAAGAAAAAGAAAGAAACATTTCTCATCCCAAATAAAAGTGGTACAAAGTAGCTACAAAAAGAAAACCGAAGAAAAGTTAACTCTGAGATGAATATCTGGCAACACTCCCAACAGTAAAAATCATCAGACTGTAGCATGGTATCCTAGACTAAATTCTACTGCTAGGGTATTTAGAAGCAACGCCCTGGACACCATAGTGCAGGAATCAGTCCTAAGCTGGCACCACAGAGACCCAAAAGTGGTCTCATGAGGTTTTCCATCACAGTTTGGTTGGCTAACCTATAAATACATGACATTTGCACATAAACACTAAGGTTTTCATACCAAGCAAACGAACAACAAACCTTACCTGAGAAGTGCCAGACAGAGCCCTGCCCCACTGTCCCTGCATAGGAGGCACAGGTACCAATCGGCTGCATACCGGAACCCACTGGGAAATGCTAACCCGGTTTCCCTAGAGAAAGAAAAAAATATTCCATCAAAAATCTATATCAGACTCCATATGTAGAAGGCAAAGAGCATATCTAAGTTTAGAAACCCTTCCAGAACAGGGCACATAAAAGGAGAACATCCAAAATAGAACCAGAACCAAGACTCCTCACGCTCATCTCTCCAAGGATAAGATGGAGGCCCACCTATTCCGGACCCAGCAAGTAAGAGAACTTTAGTAATAAGTGACTCAAGCAGGGGGATATGGGCTCCCTCTCAGAAGAAGAAAATCAGCAGACTTCAGGCATTTTACAATTAGATTATCATTTAAATTAGAGTTTGCAATGCCTTTTCATAAACACTGACTTATCTGATCTTCATAAAATCCCTTTATAGTAAGCAGTGCTGGGATTACCATCATTCCCATGAGGATGAAGAAACTAGGGCTGAAATTTTTAGGGTAGGAAAACATACTTAGACAACTTGATTTCCAGGACAGAAGAGAGACTAAAAGGTTGTTTGACCTATGACTGAAGTTTGATTTTTCCCTCTGGCATTAACTGACCTCAGAAAGATCTCTGGGCCAAAGTAAAAGGCTACACTGTAGAAAAGAGAGCTCTATCTTGCTAATGAGAAGTCTGTTTTTTGAATCTGAAATACATTCCACTGCATAAATGGCATCCATGTACACAGCACTGGAAATCTCTATTCTAGGGACCAACTCTGGGGGATCCACGGGTTGCTTTCACGTGACCTATAGACGTTATAGGGCCATCATGAGAACTAAGTATACACATTGCTTGAAAACAATTTGCCAAGCATAAACTACAATTCTAGGAGTCAAAGATCTGGATTCTAGTTTAAATCAACTACTCTAATATGATCTTTACAGGCAATTTAACCTAAACAATGCTCAGTTTCCTCATAGCAATTATTAGTAATACTTATGAGCACTTACTATGCACCAGGCACTGTTCTAGGTACTTTACAAGATGAGCTCATTTAAACCTCACAATCATCACTCAATGATCTAGGTATATTGTTATTATCCCATTTATACGGACAAAGAAACTGAGGCATGGATAGGATACGTAACTTTCCAAGGACAGATAGTTAACAAACAGCAGGGTTAGGATTTGAACCCAGGCAGCCCAACTCCAGAATCCCTGCTCATTTATGGGATGAAAGGGTAAAGGGAATATCTCCAAAATCCTTTCTAGCTCTAATACTCTATGACCTAGTCTTGAACCAATTAAAACATAACATAGTATCGTGGAGAGAGCCATGTCCTTGGAATCAGGAAGCACTGATTTGACTCTTGGCTCCAGGGTTAGTGAGCTATGAGCCTTTGTTGACTCTTCCATAAAATGAAGAAAAATCCCTACTTCTCAGGATTTTAAGAAAAATCAATGGCTATACCTTGCAGTATATCTAACTTAATATATATTAAGTTGAATCTGAATCTCCACTTCCTTTTGAGTAAGCAGGAAGGGACAGAGAAAGGTGTTCAAATTTTAAACCTAGAGATGCTTTCTGAAGTGTCTCGCAGTTCTAAAACTATGTAACTGTTTCTAATAAGCCACTCAGCACCTTATGTCTCAAATGAAAAGTAAAGCTTAAAAATATTTTATTTCAACTGAAGTTTAATCTGTTGGGACGGTAGACAGTTATTGGGTTTTTGTTTACAAAAGCTGACAGATTTACCAGAATCATTCAATGTCAAATGTCCCCTTCCTAAAAATGTAAATATGGGATAAGATGAAACTTCTGTAGATTCAGGCCAAAAGGAAAAAAAAAAAGTAGGAGGAGACGACAAGCAGGAACAATGCAAACTTTTAGAAGATTTTAAGAACTTCATCATATTTTTTTCCAGTGTCAACAAAATTTTCCTCCAAAATGTTGGCTCTATTTAGTCTTATGCCAATACTTTAAATCAGTTCATATTGGAAGAAAGGAGCAATCAGCTCCATTCTTTCCTTCTCCAATCCTACAACAAGAATTCTTGTCCAAATTCTTAATTGAAACTGCTGAGATGTAGCAGAAAGAGTGTTTGAATTCTAAGTGTGCCATTAAATAGCTGCATGACCCTGAACTAGTTACTCAACTCTCTGGGCCTCCATTTTCCCTTATGTAAAGTGGGAATAAAAGCTACCTCACAGGAGAGTTCCAAGGAACATTTGGAAAGCACTTGGTAACAGTAAAACACACACAGAAAGGCATCATAATTGTTCTTAACAATTGTTAAGTAAGCTCCTCTTTCCCCAGCAAACTGTCATAGCAGCAAGAACTATTTTCTTAAAATATTGTTTCGAACCTGGAATTCCCTTTCTCAAAAGCTTGTAGGGGCTCCAAGTGCCTCCTTAGTCAAACTTAAACACCTGATCTTTACCAACTGGATCCTTTCTAGATTCACCTTATACTTACACATCCTGCCTTGTAATCTCCACTCAGCAATTCCAAAACCTGACTCAGATTCTCTGGTTTGGGAATTACCACTCCTCTTCAGACAAGCTAATCTCCCTTGCAATAAGTTCTTCTGAGACTCTCATCTTCACTCCTACCTAAACCATGAGCTCGTTTGCTTCAAGTCTCTCCAGACTTCAGGTTCTGGTTCTACTGACTGCTGGGTCCTTTTCTTTCCCGCCTCTCCCAATAGTTCATTTATAATATAAATCTGTAGATATACTTCTCTCCCTCTTACAGGTACTAACATATTAGGCCTATAACAATTAGTAAACACCAACTTTTTCCAAATTGAGAAAACATTTATGGCCATTCCCAGTGGTTAAAATTACTCCTTTAACATAGGATAATACATACACTGGTACTAAGTGGGAACTGGTTTTATTGTCTTTTTGCCTCGCCAACACTTCAAAACCAAAATTTTAAAAACAGGTTTCATGTTGGGGCTGGCCCCGTGGCCGAGTGGTTAAGTTCGCGCACTCCGCTGCAGGCAGCCCAGTGTTTCGTCAGTTCGAATCCTGGGCGCGGACATGGCACTGCTCATCAAACCACGCTGAGGCAGCGTCCCACATGCCACAACTAGAAGGACCCACAACTAAGAATATGCAACTATGTACCTGGGGGCTTTGGGGAGAAAAAGGAAAAAAATAAAATCTTTAAAAAAAAAAAAAAGGGGCTGGCCCCGTGGCCGAGTGGTTAAGTTCGCGCGCTCCACTGCAGGCGGCCCAGTGTTTCGTTGGTTCGAATCCTGGGCGCAGACATGGCGCTGCTCATCCGACCACGCTGAGGCAGCGTCCCACATGCCACAACTAGAAGAACCCACAACGAAGAATACACAACTATGTACCGGGGGGCTTTGGGGAGAAAAAGGAAAAAATAAAATCTTTAAAAAAAAAAAAAAAAAAAAATAGGTTTCATGTTTTTATTTTCTGTGCATATCGTAAATTGCAGGTGATTTTACATTCATATTGCAAAATATTCTGACATACCAGTTCTTTTTTTTTTTACTACACTTCAATCAGTCCAATGAGTGGCCTGTTTCTGCGTGTGGTTTTTAAGATACACAGTATTTTCCTTGGCTCACTAATGAGCTGGAAAAGGCTTTACAAGTAGTCGATTCTCCTAGTCTCCATAGTTGTTTTATAAAGTGACTGCAAACACTGAGTTAGCAAATACTGAACCATTGCTCCTAGGCGAAATACAGGGTTAGGTTCCTGCAGGCCTCTGGTCACAACATTTTCATCAACCAATCAACACATAACCTTGTTTAATGTGTGTTTCTGTTTAAAGACACCTTATTTAATACATATTGTTGATTCATTAACGTTGAACTTACAGCCAATAACATTATCACTCACTCCTGAACAAAACTTTTCTAACACACAAATTTTCTCTGTAAGGAACATCATGGCCTTATTGCACTTAGCAATACTTGAGAGCACTTTAGCACTACACCTGAGGGCCATTTTAAACAGGGAAATCGGCAAAAAAAAGCATAAAAATGCAAATACAAAAAACATGGCACTAAATAGGTGTGAAATGGATACTTGTTTACAGTATGCCTGCTGAAACAAGAAGGCAGAGTATTGCCCTGTTCAACCAGCTAGGAACATGCATATTGTGACTCAAATTTTTCACTCCTCTGTACATGTCCACAAATGACCACAAAAGCAGCATGGGTATTATTTTTGGAATTACAAATAAATGTTAGCAAGTAGATGAATTTACAAATACAAAATCTGTGAATAATGAAGATAAACTATAGTCACCAAATCTTCCACTCTGTAATTCTCCAGTGGTGCCTGTACTCTGACCGCCATGCACACTAATTCAATTCCATAGAACAAAGGACAAACACTACTGTAGCAAATTCTCCAGCAAGCTACAATGTGGCATACTACAAAAGGCTACTTATACACAGGAGGAGCAGAGAGTGTTCAACCACTCCTTCAATAATTACTGAACACTCTGTCCCCTCCCACTTTGTTAATGGTATCCAATCTGAGCTTTCAAAAGATTGATTACATACAGGAAGGAATTGAGCAAATCAGTAAATATATTAAGGATGAGAGGTCAGCTTTCTATCAGAGAAAGGAGTAAACAAATATAAAAAGGCAGAAGGGTAGATAGAAGAAACCCTGTTGGTATTGGGTTGGATTTAGAGTAATTGGTAAGTAGTCTTTGGGTGGTGAACATGATGTAATCTACACAGGAATCAAAATATGATGGACACCTGAAATTTACATAATGCTATAAACCAATGTTACCACAATAAATACAAACAGAGTAATTGGTAAAGGTTTTTAACGCAGATAGATAAGTAGATAAAGAAAAAGATGTATGTAAGGTTATGTAAATGTATATTCATACATATATTTCCTACCCCTGTCCCTGATAGGGCCTGGAAGCAATGACACACCAAAAGCAATGACCACACGTAGCATCTAGACTTGGTTTCTAAATAGCAATATTCACTAAAAGGAACTAGTCTTCTCTGGAGAAAAGTTGACTACAGAATGGGGTTGATACTTCTCAAAGCCTTATTCACAAAGAGTTGGCATTATTTGATCTGTCTAGTAGTTCCTTGGAAGACTCCACTTGCAAGGCTGTCTTGGAACTCATCCAGTGTGAAAACTGTTTTCCCCAGGAGCAGTAGCTGACAACAAACAGAGGCAATTGTTTAACTTCATAGCTGCCTCAGGCAATGGATAACAGTTAGGGAAAACAATAGGCTAACCAAAAAGCTTAAAAAGAAAAGCAGGGGAATGAGATGTTCATAGGAGCTTTGAAAAGTTCCAAACATGTTCAAGGGAATTTGAAGGCCTTATACAAGCACAGGGTTGTGCACATGCCCAGAGCTGTGTGCATGAACAGGAAAGATCTGAGAATGCCCTAAGCTCTCACCTCTAGTCAACCTTGAGGCTCTGCACAAGCAGGAAGTGAAAGTTAAGGCAGAATTGTCAAATGACTGACAGATTAAAAACATGTCCCAGCATGCACACAGAGCCCCTCAGCAAAAACTTGGAGACTTCCTGATTGCAGGCATTTAAAGAAACCTCTGTCCAATCATTACCTGACCACTATGTAAACTGAGCAGAGACCACACAACAAAGAATACAAACTTTACAGAATTAACTCAAAAAAGTCACCAAACAGAAAAACAATAAACTCTAGGAAAGGAGGAAGACCTGATTTCCAGAGTTGCTACACTACATGTTTAAACTGTCCAGTATTCAACCAAAAATTATAAAACACGCAAAGAAACATAAACGCATGGTCCATACACAGGGGAAAAAAAGCAATCAAGAAAAAGTATGCCTGAGGAAGCTTAGATGTTAGACACACCAGACAAAGATTTTTGAACCAACTATTCTAAATGTTTAATTAAGATCTAAAGGAAACCATGTCTAAAAAACTATAGCAAATTATGAGAACCATATCTCACTAGAGAACATCAATAAAGAAAAATCACCAAAAAACCCAAACCAAATAGAAATTCTGGAGTTGTAAAGAATAACTAAAATGAACATTTCACTAGAGGCATTCAACAGATTTGAGCAGATGAAAGAATCAGTGACCTTAAAGATAGGTCAATTGAGATTATCCAGCCTAAGGAACAGAAAGAAAAAAGAATGAAAATTTAACAGAGCCTCAGAGACCTATACAACACCATCAAACAAACCAACATATGTGTAATGGAAGTCTCAGCAGGAGAGGAGAGAAATAAAGGGACAGAAAAAAAATATTTGAGGAAATATTGGCAGAAAACATCCCAAATCTGATGAAAAACATTAATCTATAAATCTAAGAAGCTCAACTAATTCCAAACAGGATAAATTCAAAGAGATTCACAGATAGACATATCATAATCAAACTGTTGAAAGACAAAGATAAAATCTTGCAAGCACAAGAGAAGTGACTCATCATGCACAAGAGATCCTCAATAACATTAACAGTTGATTTTTGCCCAGAAACCACGGAGGCCAGAAGGCAGCAAAGTGAAATACTCAAAATGCTGGGAAAAAGAAAAAAAAGACTGTCAAACAAGAGTTCTATATGCAGCAAAACTACTGTTCAAAAGTGAAGGAAAAATTAAGACTTTCTGGATAAACAAAAACTGAGAGATTCTGTCACCAGCGGAACTGCCTTACAACAAATACTAAAGGGAGACCTTCAAGTTGAAATTAGACCTCTGACAATACAGTAACTCAAATCCACATGAAAAAATAAAGTACACTGGTAAAGGTAACTACCAAGATAAATAAAAAATACAGCATAAATGTATTTTTGTTTGTAATTATTTTTATTTTAATTTAAAAGACAACTGCATAAAGCATTAATTATAAATCTATGTTGATGGGCACACAATGTATAAAGATATAATTTGAATGACAATGATACAAAGGAGGGAAGGAATGAAGCTATATAGATCAAAATTTTTATATATCATCAAAATCAAATTGGCATTAATACAAAATAGATTGTTATAAATTAAGATATTAATTGTAATCCCTAGGCAAACACTAAGAAAATAACAAAAAAATACACTAAAACCTTACATCATATACAAAAATTAACTCAAAACGGATCAAAGATCTAAACATAAGACCTAAAACTATGAAACTTGTAGAAGAAAACAAAGAAAAAGCTTCATGACACTGGATTTGGCAATGATTTCTTGGATATGACACAAAAATCAGAGGCAACATAGGAAAAATAAGTTAGATTTCATCAAAACTAAAAACTTCTGTGCATCAAAGAATACTATCAACAAAGTGAAAAAGCAATCCACAGAATGAGAGAAAATATTTGCAAACCATATATCTGATAAAGGATTGATATCTAGAATATATAAAGAATTCCTACAACTCAACAACAAAAAAACAACTCAATTAAAAAAGGGGCAAAAGACTTGAATAGACATTTCTCCAAAGATATACAAATGGCCAGCAAGCACATGAAAATATGTTCAACATCACTAATCATTAGAGAAATGCAAATTAAAATGACAATGAGATATTATATCACACCTATTAAGATGGCCACTATGAAAAAAAAAGGAAAGTAACAAGTGTTGACGAAGATTTGGAAAAACTGGAACCCCTGTGCTTTGCTCATGGGAATGTAAAATGGTGCAGCTGCTGTGGAAAATGGAATGGTGATTCTCAAAAAATTAAACACAGAATTACCATACAATCCAATAATTTCACTTCTGACTATATATCCCAAAGAAGTAAAAAAAAGCTTCAAACAGATAAATGTACACCCATGTTCACGGCAACACTATCTCACAATAGCTAAAAGGCAGAAGCAACTCAAGAGTCCATCAACAGATGAATGGATAAACAAAATGTAGTGTATATATACATAAATACAACGCAATACTGGAGAGCCTTAAAAAGGCAGGAAATTCTGACACATGCTACAGCATGGATGAACTCTGAAGACATTATGCTAAGTGAAATAAGCCAGTCACAAAAGGACAAATACTGTATGATTACACTTATATGAGGTACCTAGAGTAGTCAGTATCATTAAGACAGAAAGTAGAATGGTAGTTGCCTGAGGCTGAGGAGGGGGAGGCATGGGGAGTTACTGTTTAATAAGCACAGAGTTTCAGTTTTGCAAGATGAAAAAAGTTCTGTGGATGATGGAGGTGATAGTAGCACAACAACGTGAATGTACTTAATACCACTAAATTGTACACTTAAAAATGGTTAACATGGTAAATTTTATGTTACATGTAGTTTACCACAATTAAAAAAAAAATCAGAGTGGCTTGCTAAAATTTCTACTACTGTCAAAGAGCAAAAGTGATTATCAATGCCCAAGACAAGTGATAAAACCATAAACATGTCCAGTTGCACTGCTCAAATGTCCAGCTCCTCTGCTGGAGCTACTCAACAGCAGCAGTGTTTGAGTTTCCACCTCCTTCCCATAGCCATCACCGGAGAAGGGAAAAAATCGGCCAAGACAGAAACAGGCAAAAATAAGGGTAGCCTAATAGTTCCAGGAGTACTACCTCTCTGTGGTTCAATTTTCTTATCTGTAAAATGGGGAAAATAATAGTGCCTACCTTTTCAAAGTGCTGGTGTAAGGATTAAGTAAATTCACATATATAAAATATTTAAGAGTGCTTAGCACATGGTAAGTGCCCTATAAATGTTAGCTATCAATATTATTGCCCAGGAAATCTCAACAATATCTTGCTTCAATTACAATCTATATCTCAGCTTGCTCTTTCTCTCCTGAATACCAACTTTCCAGTTGTTAAAAAGAAATCTCCAGCTGAGTATTCTCAAAGGACACTGCTATTAACACAGTCATCCACGGCAGACCTGGGACTCACTGTTGGACTCCATCCTCTCGCTCACTCTCAACATCTAACCACTCACCAAGCCCTGTAGACTCTACTTCCTTAATACCTCTTAAAACCATCCTTTTCCTTTTTTTTTTTTCCAGGGGAAGATTCACCCTAAACTAATATCTGTTGCCAATCTTCCTCCTCCTCCCTGCCCCCCGCCCCCACGGCCCCCTGCAAAGCCCCAGTACATAATTGTGCATAGTTGTAAGTTCTTCCGATTCTTCTGTGTGAGCCACTGCCACAGCATCACTACTGACAGACAAGTGGTGCAGTTCCACGCTGGGGGGAACCAAACCCAGCCCGCTGAAGCAGAGTAGGCCTTAATCTCTAGGCCATCAGGGCTGGCTCCATCCTTTCCTTTTTAACCACACTGCTCCTCCCCACTAGTACAGGCCTTCATCACTTCTTCCAGGACAATTTAAGCAGCTTCTGAATGGCCTTGAGGACTCTCATCTCAGCCCTCTCTGACTGATCCAACTACAACTGCTACAGGGATCTATTAAAACAAAAATCTAGTATGAGTGTGTACCATGTTGACCTTTTTTCACTTTTTTTATACTTTCAAAATAAATTTTTAAAATTTCAATTAAAAGATGAGAGAAGGAACAAGTCTTCCCCTAATCAGTGGTGGTTGGGGGAGAGGAGAGCAACAGAAGAAAAGGACTGCAAAAGGGCACAAAGCAATTTGGGAGAACAATGGATATGTTCATTATTTTTACTGTGGCTTTTTAGGTGTTTACCTGTGTCAAAACTTACCAAACTGTACAATTAAATAAGTGCAATTTATTGTATGTCAATTATTCCTCAATTTTAAAAAATTTAAGTGAGGAAAAAACAGAGTAAATGCATCAAAAACCCTTTAAAAACTAATCATCCCTTGCTTAAAATACTTCAATGGCTCCCTCTGCCTTCAGGATAAACTTCCAACTCCTAACCATGATACATAACGCCCTGCCTCATCTCCTGCCATTTCCCCCTAAGTGCCCGAGTCCAGCCAAACAGATTTACTGACAGTTCCTTGGTTATCTAGCATTATTAGCATAAACTAATCCTCTTCAATGACCTTTCTCCCATTCTCTGCCTAACACTCTCTCATTCAGTTCAGGCACCTCTCTCTGATGGATGCTTGTCCTCAGGTTGGGTTAGGTGTCTCTCTACTCTTCCACAGCACTTGGTACAAACTTCTACCACAGCATTCATGTACATATTAGTAGTTTTCTTTTCTGTCTCTCCTGTTAGATTATAAACTTGAGAGTAAGGTCTATGTTTTTCATCCTCGGTCCCTTGGATAGTTCCTAGACCGCAGTAAACACTCAAAACAGTTGCTGAATGAAAAAGAGAAGAAGAAAGGCATTTAATTTTCACTTTAATCAACTGATTTTCTGATCAACCCTTAGAAAATTACTGAGAAAATCTGAGGCTCAGAGAAGTTAGGGGATTTGCTCAAGGTCACACCTATGATTGGTAATGGAGCCAAGCTTTCAACCAAGGCTCTTCAGAATTCCAGACAGGAGCACTTCCTGTATTTGTGAGTTCCTCACAGCACCTTGCCCAAATGCCTCTTCAGAGTAGGTGATCAATATATGTCTGCTACTTTCATGTTTACTGGCACTTTCAACTAGTCCTAAGGGATTTTCCATTGCTCTGTCACACATTACATTATAACATATGCTAAGAAGACTTCAAGAATCACCGTATAAAGTCAAAGTGACCTTCCTTATCTAAACTTGCTTTTTACATAAAAAGAGTAGAAAAGGATAAATAGAAAAAAATAAAAAAACAAATAACAGAGAACAGTTAGAGAGGTGGTTTCTATGGATGCCACCACTCTAGAAGAAATGAACCTGCAACACTCCACATGCTCAGAGGCAAGAATATTTAAGATAGCTGGGGCAGCGACTAATTTCCAAGACAAATCAAAGTGTTCATTTAAAGTCTACAGCCCAATAAACTTTTCAAAATCTTTTCCGCAAAACATCCATCTTAAAGACTAAATAACTTAAGACATCCAAGTTGCTATTTCCCCAGCAGTCCTCAGATCTGAATCAATTTCTGCCCTGGCATCAACAATTAACTTCACCAAGTGAATCTTTCTGTGGGTTCTAGGATATTTCAATATATTTAAATATACGTGCTTCAAATATTTATTCAGCAGCAATCGAGGATACTGCACTTTGCTACGCTGACACGGAAGGCAAGAAGTAAAACTGCAGTCCTTGTAAGCCGCATATAAAAATATTAGAAACACAAGTGTAGGGGGCCGGCCAGTGGCAGAGTGGTTAAGTTTGCGCGCTCAGCTTCCTCCGCCCAGGGTTTCGCCGGTTGGATCCTGGCGCGGACATGGCACCGGTCATCAAGCCATGTTGAGGCGGTGTCCCACATGCCACAACTAGAAGGACCCACAACTAAAATATACAACTATGTACTGGGGAGATTTGGGGAGAAAAAGCAGGAAAAAAAAAAGATTGGCAACAGTTGTTAGCCCAAGTGCCAATGTTTAAAAAAAAAAAAAAGAAAGAAACACAACTATAAAATAACAACTCAAAAGATAGCCAGAAGCAGGAATACACAACGTTTGGCTATGAAAAACAATGTCCTTGACCTAGTTTTTGAAAGACTTGCTAAAATTATACAGTCTCCCATCCCTCCATGATTAGAAACTAGGCTCTGCATCCTCCTAACCTTTTCCTGCTGCCACTTTCTCCTTTCATTTCTAGAGGTCAGAGGATGCCAGAGGGATCGAATGAATCAAGAAGCGCAGCAGCTTCCCATATGGGCGCTAAGACCTCTAGCAGTCCTTCCTCCTTAATTCATTCATCCTTCAACAAATATGTATTGAACACCTACGATGTGCCACACACTGTTAGGCAAAGTGAGAAAGACAGATATGACCTCGGTTCCCGTGCAGCTTTCAATCTAATAAAATCTATAATAGTACTCCACTTAACTGTACAGTTAAGAGTGACTACTGATCTCTGAAACAAACCCGGAGAACCTCAGAATCCGAAGGGACCGCAGATTAACGTCCTCGTTTTTTCCATGGGGACATTGAGGCCCGCAAGTGAATGCCCAAAGTCACACTGCGCTTTAGTGACAGAAGGGACCAGAACCCAGGTCTCCCGAAACTCCATCAGTGCCCCACGTGCTGCCTCTCCCTGAGGAGAAGCGGTCACAGGTGGTGACTGAGGAAAGCAAACTTCATCAAATTTAGGTCCGATGTCACTCACCCCCTCCTCCAAAGGGGAAGCCACGGCCAAACCGAGGGAAGGGGGAGGTGGGAAGCTGCCTCAGTTTCCCGCAGAGAGGCGGCCGCGCAGCCTCGCTACCGCACAGGCTCCCCTCCTGCGCTTTCCTCCAGTTTCTCCCGCCCCGCCCTGTCCCACGCCAACCCCAGGGCCCGGCGGGCGACCGCAGAAAATTACTCCTTCACTCACAAGGACTCGGACCAGCAACGCCATGTTCCTCAACAACCATTTCCGGGTGAACGGTGAGCTTCCGGAGTCCCCGGAGCCGCCACCCCTTCACTAGGTTGTCCTTTAGCCGGCGTGTGCCCGGCAACGGCGGCGCAGGCGTACAGAGGCCAGTGAGCGCACGAGCGCGCGCTTTCCCCGCTGTGCGCGAGGCTGCCGCGCGGGCGCGCGCGCCTCCCGCTCTCAGTTGGGTCCTCCCACCGCGTCACAGAGGCTCAAGCGCTCTCCGCAACACCAGGCCCCTTTGACCTCTGGCGTCGGGCTTTGCATTGCCCTCTCCTTAACGCCCGCTTCACCCAGCCTCTCTCCTCAGCGCCCCCTTGTGAGAGCCCCTCCTTTCCGGACTCTATTGCCACCAGGATCCCCAAATTTTCACTGGGTGTTGAAATGAACAGCACCTTGAGAGATCCCATCATTTAAGAGTTCCCTAAAAAGAGCCTGAGAAGGAGTAGTGGAGGAACAATTTTTTTTTTTTTTACTTAATTGGCAACATTCTTATGTTTTATTTTGCTGCTTCCTTTTTCTTACTCATCAGTTTTTTAAAGTTCTGTATGTGTTACCTTATATAGATCCAGTTCATTTTGGTTTAACAGCTGTTCTGTGTATGAGTCTATCACAGATAAGGTATAGTTGACACATAGTTCTTTCCATTTTCTAGTGTGTATGTTTTTATGACCCATGTTTCTGTGAATATTTTTGTGCATTTAAGAGCAAAAATTTTAGGGGCCGGCCCCATGGCCGGGTAGTTACGTGTGTGCACTCTGCTTCTGTGGCCCAGGGTTTCGTGGTTTGAATCCTGGGCACGGACATGGCACACCGTTCATCAAGCCATGCTGAGGCGGCATCCCACATGCTAAACCCACAACTAAAAATATACAACTGTGGGGCGGGGGGCCTTTGGGGAGAAAAAGGAAAAATAAAATCTTTAAAAAAAGGCAAAAATTTTAATGGCACTGATCTAATTCTGTGCGATTTTTCTTCAAAATCATTTGCTAGCCCGAGGCTAGCTGCATTTGATAAAGGATTAAGGTTTTTCCAAGTCATGGAATGGATGTCATCAGTGCAAAGAAGAGGATGATATTATGTTGTCAAGAAAAAGGTTCAAGTGATAGGCCAGGAAATCTGTATAGTGAAGGATAAAAAGAGAGAGAAGAGGCTGTTCGGAAAGAAGAAGGGTCAAATGAGTAAAAGAAAATGTAATGAGAATAACTGAGTGAGAGCTTAAAGGATAAGAAATTACAGTCAGACCGTGAGATTTTTTAATTTAAGATTTTGTGGTTGGAGATGTAATGTACAGCTTGGTGGCTATAGTTAATAATACTGTATTGTATATTTTAAAGTTGCTAAGAGAGTAGATCTTAAAAGTTATCAGCACAGGAAAAAAATTTTTTTTAACTATGTATGGTGATGGATGCTAACTAGACTTACCCATGGTGATCATTTTGCAATACGTACAAATATTGAATCATTATGTTATACACCCAAAACTAATATAATGTTATATGTCAATTATATCTCAATAAAAAAAGGTTTTGGGGTTAAAACTGTTGTGTGTAATGACAAAGTGCAGGGGGCGGCTGTAGAAGAGAGTTATTGAAGTGAAGTGGAGGTGAAAATCCCTGGAGTAGAGGCCATCAAAGAATTGAGAGCCCAAGATTTAGGATAGGTCATCTACACAAACATTTAGGTTACCTAGGTTAATGGCTTGATTTGGAATGAAAAGGTATATTCTATGTCTGATGAAGTCTACAATCAACAGAGAGTGTCCATGAGGTTAGCAGTAGCTTGAACGTATAGTATGAACCTTAATGGAGGAGCCAGTAGAAGGGTAATGGCTTGAAAGTGGTATTGAAAAGCAAGCAGACGAAGACTCTAACCACCAGTCTTAACACACACACAGTATAGAATGACAAGAAACGTCCTGGAGAAGGAAGGCTACAGTGGAAGTAATATTCAAAAAACAAGTCAGGTTTCAGTTTAGACAGAAAGCAGAAGGAATTCTAGGAACAGGCTAAGGGTATAGATAAGTTTATCTATCATGGAACCCACGGAGATTGCAGGTTCCATAAAGCCCTTCACAATGCCCTTGTTCCTTGGCCTCATTTCCCCAGTGCTGCTCAGCTCCTCTCCACTTCCAGGGCTGGTCAGCTCCTTGTCCTCTAAACACAGCCTGAAGCCCCAGCAATCTTCATTGTTCTCCCAAAGCTCCCTTTCCCTCTCTAAGTTTCATCTTTCTCTTCACACTGCCTCTAACCTCAGAATTCCCATACTTCCTTAAAGGCCCCACGTTGAAATTCAGTTGTTCATTAAAAAAAAAATTACTAAGCATTTATCATGATCCAGGTTCAGATCTAGATGCTGAAGACACAGTGGAAAATAAAGCAAAGTTCCTGCACTCATGGGGTTTATATTCCAGTGAAGGAAGACAAACATTAAAAAATATGTATAATATAATGTCAGGTAACAGTAAATGCTAAGCAAGATAAGAATAAAAAGTGATAGGGAGAGGTGCTATTTTAGATAGGATGATCAAGCAAGGCCTCACTGAATTTGATCAGAAATGTGAATGAAATGAGTGACCCGTGTAAATATCTCAAAAAAGAGCATGCCAGACAGAACAGCAAGTGCAAAGGCCCCAGTATGGGAGAATACTTGGTGTTTCCAAGGAAGAACAAGGAGGTATGGCTGGAGCCAGATGATTAAGGAAGAATATGGTAGGAGATAAGGTTGACAAGGTGGCCAGAGGCCAGATCATGGGGCACCTTGTTGGCCACGGTAAAGACTTTGGATTCTATTGTAAGGGTATCCTAGTGTACATGTAGAAAATCACTGGAAGGATACGCAAGAAACTGGACATGGTGGTTATGGTTGTTGATTCTGAGGAAGGGGGTTGGGGGACCAGGATGTTAGGTATAGAAGGTAGACATACTTTTCACTATATATCCTTTTGTCTTCTTTGAAGTCTGTGCCATATGTCTATAAATACCTTAAAATTTTTTTTTTAAATCCGTGTCACTGTCAAAATCTTACTCTGCAAAAAAAACTTACTCATTGCTTTTCCAATGAAAATACAAAGTAGAACTTGGTCCTTGCCTTTAAGGATATTACATATGTAGGGGGGTATAATACATAGTTGCATATAAAAAAATAGTGTAAAAGAATGAAGTTAGTCTCCTACCTCACACTATATGGGAAATTAACTCAAAATGGATCATAGACCTAAATGTAAGAGCTAAACTATAAAACTCTTAGGAGAAAACACGAGTAAATCTTCATGACCTTGTGTTAGGCAGAGCCTTCTTAGATACAACACCAAAAGCACAAATGACAAAAGAAAAAATAGATAAATTGTACTACATCCAAATTTAAACTTTTGTGTTGCAAAAGATACCATCAAGGAAGTGAAAAGATACGAATTGGGAGAAAACATTTATAAATCATATATCTGACAAGGGGATTATATGTAGAATATATAAAGAACTCTACAACTCAATAATAAAAAAATAACACTCAGTGGAAAAATGGGCAAAGGATTTGAATAGACATTTCTCCAAAGAAGGTATACAAATGGTCAATAAGCTAATAAAAAGATGATCAAAATCATTGGTCATTAGGGAAATACAAACAAACACATGCACAATGAGTTACCAGTTCACATACCTACTAGATGGCTACAGTCAAGCAAGCACATAATAAAGTGTTTGGCAATGATGTGGAAAAACTAGATCCCTCATACATTGCTGATGGGAATGTAAAATGGTACGGCTGCTTTGGAAAATAGTCTGGCTGTTCCTCAGAATGATAAACATAGAGTCACCACATGACCCAGTAAATCCATTCCTAATTACATATCCAAAAGAAATGAAAACATATATCCACACAAAAATTTGTGTATGAATATTTATCATAGCATTATTCGTAATATCCAAAAAGTGGAAATAACTTAAACATCCATCAACTGATGAATGGATAAATAAAAGGTGGTTCATCTAGAAAATGGATAATTATTCAATAATAAAAAGGAATGAAGTACTGATACTGTGCTGTGACATGAATGATCCTCAAAAACATTATGCCAAGTGAAAGAAGTCAATCCACAAGAGGTTACATAACGTATGATTCCATTTCTATAAAGTGTCCATCTGCCCACTTCCATGGTCAGTTCCTGGATCTCATCACCAGAATTGTTTTAATTCTGGAAATTTTAATTTATGCCATTCTGTGTACTTACCATCCTATTCTTTCAGTTTTCATCCAATACTCCTAGTACACCTGTCATTCTACCCTACCCCATTGAGACCTCCAGGCTTTTTATCTCTTTATAGTCTGTCAACCCGCTCCCCGCTCTGAGCTTATCTAGCTCAGACCATATGGTCTATCACTTTAATTGCTCTCTTGCCAATATTAACTCATTTGCTCAAATATCTTCCTATCCTGCCCACCTAAGAAGACCCCCAACCCTGTAATTGTCCATTTATTCTATTCCTGCAACTAGATTATTGAGTACTATTGGAGGAAATCATACAAGGGCCATATGGATACCACCAAATATGGTTACTAACCTCTATTATGCTCAACTTTGCCTCCCTTCTCCAAAACTAGTGTTTATAACTGTATTAGATTCCTATGGCTGCCATAACAAAAAGCCTGTAAACCAGATGGCTTAAAACAATGGAAATGTGATGAAGAAATAAAAACCTTCCCAGATAAACAAAAGCTAAGGGAGTTCATCGCCACAACCTCCCCTCCCCCACTACAAGACATGCTCAACAAGGCCCTCATACCAGGAAAAAAGGAAAGGGGTTACAAAGCTTTGAGCAAGGAGATAAACAGGTAAACAAAATCAGAAAATTGCAGCTCTTTATCAGAACAGGTTAGCAAACAATTATAACATTAAAGATAAAGGGAAGGAAAACATCAAAAATAAAAATAATCTTGTCATTTTAACCACAAACTCACAACACAAGATGGAATAAGTTGCGACAAAACAGAAGCAGAAAAGGAAGGGGATGGAATTGGCTTAGTCTAAGGAAATAAGAGGCTATCAGAAAATGGACTATCTCATCTATGAGATTTTTTTATACAAACCTCATGGTAACCACTAAATAAACCATCAGAACAGAGACACACATAATAAATAAAGAGAAAACTGAGACAACCGTCATGGAGAGCTACCAAACCGAATTGGTAGTCCAAAACACATGAGACAAGAAATAGGGCAAATGCAGAAGAACAGGAAAACAAGTGACAAAATGGCAGCATTAAGCCCTCATACGTCAATAATCACTCTAAATATAAATGGATTGAATTCTCCATTCAAAATACGCAGAGTGGCGGGATGGATTAAAAAACAAGACCCAACAATATTTTCCCTCCAGGAAACATATCTCAGCTCTAAACAGGTTCAGAGTGAAGGGGTGCAAGACAATACTCCAAGCTAATGGCAGACAAAAGAAAGCAGGTGTTGCCATACTTAGATCAAAGTAGACTTCAAGTTAAAAGAGGTAATGAGAGACAAAGAGGGACAGTATATAATCACAAAAGGGACACTGCACCAAGAAGACATAACACTTGTAAATATGTATGCACCCAGCACAGGAGCACCAAAGTACATAAAGCAACTACTACCAAACGTAAAAGGAGATATTAACGACAACACAATAATAGTAGGGGACCCTAACACCTCACTTACATCAATGAATAGATCATCCAAACAGAAAGTCAAGAAGGAAATAGTGGATTTAAATGAAAAACTAGGCCAGATGGACTTAATAGCTACATATAGAGCACTCCATCCAAAAACAGCAGAATATACATTCTTCTCAAGTACACATGGAGCATTCTCAAGGATAGACTATATGTTGGGAAACAAGGCAAGCCTCAATAAATTTAAGAAGATTGAAATCATATCAAGCATCTTCTCCAACCATAATGCTATGAAACTAGAAATCAACTACAAGAAAAAAGCTGGGAAAGTCACAAATATGTGGAGAATAAACAACATACTCCTGAACAACCAATGGAACATTGAAGAAATTAAAGGCGAAATCAAAAAATATCTGGTGGGACTGGCCCTGTGGCTGAGTGGTTAAGTTCGTGCCCTCCACTTCGGCAGCCCAGGGTTTCCCCGGTTCAGATCCTGGGCGTGGACATGGCACTGCTCATCAGGCATTTTGAGGCAGCATCCCACATGCCACAACTAGAAGGACCCACAACTAAAATATACAACTATGTACCAGGGGGATTTGGGGAGAAAAAGCAAAAAAAAAAACAAACAAGAAGAAGATTGGCAACAGGTGTTAGCTCACGTGCCAATGTTTAAAAAAAAAAAGAGCAAGATTGGCACAGGTGTTAGCTCAGTGACAATCTTCCTCAAGCAAAAAGAGGAAGATTGGCAATAGATGTTAGCTCAGGGCCAATCTTCCTCACAAAAAAATAGTAACAATAATAATAAAAATATCTGGAGACAAATGAAGATGAAAATACACCATACCAGGGTCGGCCCCATGGCCAAGTGGTTAAGTTCGTGTGCTCGGCTGCAGCAGCCCAAGGTTTCGCTGGTTTGGATCCTGGTCGCAGACATGGCACTACTCAGCAAGCCACGCTGAGGCGGCATCCCACATGCCACAACTAGAAGGACCCACAACTAAAAATATGCAACTATGTACCGGGGGGCTTTGGGGAGAAAAAGGAAAAAATAAAATCTTAAAAAAAAGAATACACCATACCAACTCATGTGGGATGCAGCAAAAGTGGTCCTAAGGGGTAAATTCATAACAATACACACCCGCCTTACCAAACAAGAAAAATCTCAAATAAGCAATCTTAAACTACACCTAACAGAATTAGAAAAAGAAGAACAAACAAAGCCCAAAGTCAGCAGAAGGAAGGAAATAATAAAAATAGACAGAAATAAATGAAATTGAAACAAACAAACAAAACCACTAGAAAAGATCAATGAAACAAAGAGCTGGTTCATTGAGAAGATACACAAAATTGACAAATCCTTACCAGACTCACTAAGAAAAAAAGAGAGAAGCCCCAAATCGATAAAATTAGAAATGAAAGAGGAGAAATTACAACTGATACCACAGAAATACAAAGGATTATAAGAGAATACTATGAAAAATGATATGCCAACAAATTGGACAATCTAGAAGAAGCGGATAAATTCTTAGATTTATACAACCTCCCAAAACTGAATCAAGAAGAAACAGAGAATCTGAATTGACCGATCGCAAGAGAAGACATTGAAACGGTAATCAACAACCTCCCAAAAAATAAAAGTCCAGGATCAGATGGCACCTCTGGAAAATTCTGCCAAATATTCAAAGAAGGTTAATATCTATCCTGCTCAAACTATTCCAAAAAGTTGAAATGGAACACTTCCTAACACATTTTATGAGGTCAACGTCACCCTGAACCCAAACCCACACAAGGACAACACAAAAAAGGAAAATTACAGGCCAATATCACTGATGAACATAGATGCAAAAATCCTCAGGTAACGAAAGATCCCGAATAGCCAAGCAACCCTGAGAAACAAGAACAAAGCTGGAGGCATCACAGCCCCTGACTTCAAAATACACTGCAAATCTATGGTAATCAAGACAACATGGTAGTGGTACAAAAACAGCGACACAGATCAATGAAACAGAATTGAAAGGCCAGAAAAAAAACCCACACATCTACAGTCAGCTAATCTTCAACAAAGGAGCAACATACAATGGAGAAAGAAAAAGCCTCTTTAATAAATGGTGCTGGGAAAACTGGACAGCCACATGCAAAAAAATGAAAGTAGACCATTATCTTTCTCCAAAAACAAAAATAGATTCAAAATGGACCAAAGACTTAAAGGTAAGACCTGAAACCATAAAACTCCTAGAAGAAAATATAGACAGCACACTCTTTGACATCATTCTTAAAAGGACCTTTTTAAATACCATGTCTACCCAGACAAGGGAAACAAAGAAAAAACAAACAAGCAGGACTTCATCAGACTAAAGAGCTTCTGGAAGGCAAAGGAAACCAGGATTAAAATGAAAAGACAAACCACCAACTGGGAGAAAATATTTGCAATTTATATATCCAACAAGGGGTTAATCTCTGTTATATATAAAGAATTCACACAACTGAACTACAAAAAAGAAACAAGCCAATCAAAAAGTGGGCAGAGGGTATGAACAGACATTTTTCCAAAGAAGAAATACTGATGGCCAATAAGCACACGAAAAGATGCTCAACATCACTAATCATCAGGGATTTGCAAATCAAAACTACACTTCGATACCATCTTATGCCTGTTAGAATGGCTATAATCACCCACACAAAAAATAACAAATGTTGAAGAAGTTGTGGAGAAAATGGAACTCTGATACACTGCTGGTGGGAATGCAAACTGATGCAGCCACTATGGAAAACAGTATGGAGATTTCTCAAAAAATTAAAAATAGAAATAGCATATGACTCAGCTATCCTACTACTGGGTATTTCTCCAAAGAACTTGAAATCAACAATACGGAGACTTATGCACCCCTATGTTCATTGCAGCATTATTCACAATAGCCAAGATGCAGAAGCAACCCAAGTGCCCAATAACTGATGGTTGGATAAAGAAGATGTGTGTACAAGATGTACACACAACGGAATGTTACTCAGCCATAAAAAAGGCAAAATCGTCCCATTCACAACAACGTGGATCGACCTTGAGGGTATTATGTTAAGCAAAATAAGCCTGACAGAGAAAGACAAACACTGTATTATTTCATTCATATATGGAAGATAAATTAACACACAGACAAAGAGAACAGTTTAGTGGTTACCAGAGGGGAAGGGGGTTGGGGGGTGGGCACAAGGGGTGAAGGGGCACATTTATATGGTGACAGACAAATAATAATGTACAAGTGAAATTTCACAATGTTATAAACTATTATGACCTCAAAAAAAAGGAAATGTATTGTTTCACAGTTCTGGAGCTAGAAGTACAAAATCAAGGTGTTGTCAGGATCATGCTCTATCTGAAGGCTCTAGGAGAGGATCCTTCCTTGCCTTTTTCTAGCTTCTGGCAGTTACTGGCAATTCTTAGCATTACTTGATTTACAGATGCATAACTCCAATCTCTCTGTCTGTTATCACATGGTCTTCTCCCGATGCTCCTGTCTCTATCTCTCTTCTCTTTTTTTAAGGACTCCAGTCATTTTGGATTAGGGCCCACCCTAATGAACTCATCTTAACTTGATTACATCTGCAAAGACCCTGTTTCCAAATAAGGTTGTATTCGCAGGTACAGGGGTTAAGACTTTAACATATGTTTTTGAGGAACATACTTCAACCCATAACAGGATGCTTCTGACCCCTTTCTACTGTCTCTAAACAGATGGCCTCACCTCCTACTTCACAGAGAAAATAGCAATTAGAAGCCACCAGAGGAGCCGCCCCATGACCAGGTGGTTAATTTCATGCCCTCTGCTTCGGCGGCCCAGGGTTTTGCTGGTTCAGATCCTGGGTTCGGATGTGGCACCACTCATCAAGCCATGCTGAGGCAGCGTCCCACATAACACAACCAGAATATACAACTATATACTGGGGGGCTTTGGGGAGAAGAATAAGGGAAAAAAAGGAAGAAGAAGAAGATTGGCAACAGGTGTTAGCTCACGTGCCGATCTTTAAAAAAAAAAAGTGTTAGAAGCCATCAGAAGGAAATTTAATTTCCCAGCACTAAACTAACAAACCTGATTTTATCACGTGCATTTATCCTTTCTTCCTTTTATCATTTCATGGAAGAATTGCTATTTTTCCTACTTAAAGCTAATCTGTTAAGAGTTCTTCAATCTTGACATGTCCAAAACTGAGTTCATCATCTTTCTCTCAAAATCTTTTCCTCCTTTTGTGTTCTCTTTTTTATTGTTGTTAAATGGCACACTGTCCACCCAGTTACCCAAGCAAAAAACCACAGGATTCACTCTTGACTTTGCATTTCCTTTAATTTCTCCATCTCGACATGCCCCAAGTCCTACCAGTTCCATCTGTTAATACGTATAAATTCCATCTGTTCTTCTCCAATCACCACTAATTCCTTCCTAGTTCAGACTACCTTCTTCTCTCATGTGGTCTACTATGACTTGATCAGCAAGTCTGATCTATTCTGTTGATTCTCCTATATGGATATCCAGAGCTAGAGCATTTCAAGCAGAAAGAGCAACACATGCAAAATCCTTGAGGAAAGAACTGGCTTGGTAAGTTTAAGAAAAAAGGAAAGCCAAGAATAGTGTGGCTGGTACGTAGTAAGTAAGTAGGGCAATGTAGAAGATGAGGTTTGAGGCATTGGAGGCCATGGTGAGGAGTTTGCATTTTATTTTATTTTATTTTATTTTATTTTAGACAGGGCAGTGACATGATCTGATCTGCAGTTTTAAAGGGGCTGTCTCAGCTGCTTTTTTGAGAATGGATTATGGGTCACACCACAGTTTATTTCCAGCATGCACCCTAGGTTTGGCAAGATGAGCCATGAATGTGACCCCAGTTTGGGGACTTTCTCTAGCTCACTTTCAGTGTATATAAAATGGGAGAACTATCCAAATTGGTTTAATTTAGGCTCAAATAGAGAAATCTCTATTTATTCCCTCTTAAGTGCCAAGGATCGAGTCTCCCTCCTTGGAAGAGTCAAGGCGAAACATTCTTTCCCTCTAGAAAAAAATATTAAAGGAAGCCAGAAAGAAGACAAATGGGGAGGGGGCAGTGTCCAGTCCTAAAGGATTATGTAATCAAACCTAAGTGACCGATCTCCATTCCGACAGAGTGACTGTGCTTTCCTAAACTAAAAAGCCATTGGCTGAGAAGAGCTTTTACTGATTTATAAATTTATTTATGTGAAAATTTCCACAAAGGTTAATATTTATTAAATCACATTTTTTTTAAAAAAAGAACTTTATACTGAACTATTCTAGAACATTCAGAATATATATTCTCTATGACTATAGGACAATACTTGCAAATGGGATCAAAATTTTGGTTTACTTTCCTCTTTGAAGAACAGTCCATGCACTTTACCTCTGAATCAAGCTAACCTAGCAGAGAACTGGCTATGCGTCATATTGGCCCCCATAGAATTGTTTTCTCTATACCTTACCACAATGCCAGCAACTTTTATGATTTAAGAAACCACTCTATAAAACTTATTGTATTTGCTGTAACAATGTTATCAAAGATACTGTGTTATATTAGTTTTCAAGAATGGCTATACAGTGTGTCTGCTGAACAATTGCTTGATTAAGTCATAGATGCAGTGACTTGTGTAAATAGCCTATTTTCCCTCTTTGTATTGGCTGCTAGACAGCTTAGAGCCCAATGGATAGCCCGCCTGAAGCAGATGTAGGTCATTATAATCTGCATTGTAGCCCTGTTCTTGGCTTCACCGTTGTCCCTTTGTTTTCTTTTCTTCTTGACTCACAGTTGATTTATCTTGTGCATTTTACATATCCTTGTAAGACCCTTAAATCCTTTCTGAAACATAGCAAAGTATGAATGAGTGAACAGTATTGAAGATACTGAAACCAATCAAACATTAAATCCTATCTCAAAAAAAAAAAGACTCTCAAACCCAGCATATCCTCTGCATTCTTTTCTTAAAGAAGAACAAATACCTCTGTTTTAGACAACGTGCTGTTCCCTATTGCCTAGAGGCTAAAATTCAAACTCCTTCATCGTCAGTGGGGAGTAAGAGCCTCATCTCTTGATATACCTGCCACTCTCCACACATACACATATCCTGCTACATTAAACTTCCAGAACATGCCAGAACCTTTCATAACTTGTTGCCTCTGTGTGTGCTGTTTCTTCTACCTGGACCATCCTTCTCACCTTCCTTCTCCATCTGGCAAATTCCTTTCTTTAAAGTCTAGTTTAAAAGACATTTCTACCTTTTTTCCTCTCTAATTTCCCTAGGCAGAGTTAGCTTCTTTCTATTCTATGCTTTCATAGCACTTTAAATGGACATTATTTGTTTGCATGCCTGTTTGTACAACTACATCGTAAGCTCCTTTTGAAAATGGTTATTGTTCATTCATTCAACATATGCAATGGAGCCACATGATATACTCGTTTAACTTACTTCTTAGGAAAAAACATAAAAAGAAAAAGAAGAAAGACAAATACTGTATGATTTCACTTTCGTGAGGAATCTAAAGGGGTCAAACTCATAGAGACAGAAAGTAGAATTACTGTTGCCAGGATCTGGAGGCGGGGAAGAAATAGGGAGTTGTTCAATGTATACTCATTGTTTCAATTTTGCAAGGTGAAAACGTTCTAGAGATCTGTGGCACAACAATGTGAACATAGGGTAACGCTACTGAACAGTACACTTAAAAATGGTTAAGATGGCAGATTTTGTGCTTTGTGTTTCCTATCACAATTTCAAAAAGAAAAAGAAGAATAATCAGCTATCAGATGCCTGAGATGGGACCACGAATCTGCTGTTTCTGCAGCTGGTCTTGGTTTTTTTCCTCTCTTTCCTAGTGTGTGCATCTCACCAGGCTGAATGTGATTCTATTGTTTAAGGATAAGTGTTTTTCTTACAGCGTGACCCTTACATGCAAGCCAATTGCTCATATGGACCTCAGTCAAAGAAACTGTTCTGATATTGGAGGGAAAAAATGGTCACGTTGAAATAGTTAAGAGAAGAAAGAGACTATATTTAAAGAATTTTCAAGGATTATTTTTACTATATGAGTATAACCTGGATAACCAAAATCTATTATGTATATCATGAAGTTCCTGATACCAATTTTTACCACGCTTTGAGCTTGGTTTAGGGGAGGAGAACGCAGTAGTATAGGACAGGGAAGTTGACTAGGTAAACACTAAGGTTCCCTTCAATCCTGTACACTGAACATCCTGGTAAGAGCTCTCCTTCCTCACCAACTCTCCAGTGGTGTGCTCGACTTTTGAGGCCCCGGCTGCTCTGTTTTCTCTGTTTTTCAAATCTGCACCTCACAGAAGGCAAGTGGAAAGCCTCAGTGTGCCCATAAGTAAGTGACTTGGCAGCTCCCAGCTGGAGCTATACCTCACATACTCGGTAGTACCAGTCAATAATGTGGTATGATTTTAGGATTGGGAAGATGTGCTCATCCCTCTTTGTAAACTCACTGTTATTCATTTGCTCATATAGTCCCTCTGACTAAAATGTCTTCCTTCAATCCCCATCCAAATTTCATTCAACCTTCAGGACCCAGCTCAAGTTCCTCATGCTCCGTGAAGCCTTCCTATCACCTTTTTCAATTGCTCCACTCATTTATCACTTGAGCAGTTGATTACCTTCTCTCTCTCTCTCTCTCTCTCTCTCTCTCTCTCTCTCTCTCTTTTTGGTGAGGAAGATTGGCCCTGAACTAACATCCATGCCAATCTTCCTCTATTTTGTATGTGGGACGCTGCCACAGCATGGCTTGATAAGCAGTGTGTAGGTCCGTGCCCAAGATCTGAGCCCACAAACCCCGGGCTACAGAAGCCAAATGTGCAAACTTAACCACTATGCCACTGGGCCAGCCCAAAAGATTATGTGACTTTTTTCTGGGGTGGGGGGGGGAGGTGGGGAGAAAGATTGGCCCTGAACTAACATCTGTTGCCAATCTTCCTCTTTTTGCTTGAGGAAGATCATCACTGAAGTAACATCTGTGCCAATCTTTCTCCATTTTGTATGTGGGACGCCAGCTCAGTATGGTTTAGAGGAACAATGGTAGGTCTGCACCCAGGATCCGAACCCATGAACCCCAGGCCATCAAAGCAGAGCATGCAAACTTAACCACTATGCCACCAGGCCAACCCCTTTTCTTTCTCTTATTTGCCTGAGTTAAACTATCATATACTTCTCATACCATTATTTACTTATTATGTTATTAACATTTTATATCTGTAAGCCTTGGCTTCCCTGTTGTCAATAATTGTAGCTAAAGTTTATTGAGCGCTTACTACAGGCCAAGCAACTCTCTATGCTCTAAGACATGGGGACTATTGTTATCCCCACTTGACAGATGAGGGAACTTGAGACAAGAAAGGTGTGATAACTTTTCCCAAGGTCCACAGGTAGTAAGAGGCATAGCTGGAATTTGAATTCAGGTAGTCTGACCCTAGAGCTCTTACCAGTATGTTCAGTGTGCAGGATTGAAGGGAACCTTAGTGTTTACCTAGTCAACTTCCCTACCCTATACTGCTGTTTTCTCCTCCCCTAAACCAAGCTCAAATCCCTTCTCCAGTTTCCCAAGTGGTTATCCAACCTCTTCTTGACCATAGAGATCTTGATATTTTGCCTATTCCATTTTTAGACTTAAAAAGCCCTCCTTTAAATTCTTCTGAAATCTGCGTGAGGAACAACACAGCATAGATGAGCTACTAGCTCATCTATAAAGTGGGGATTATAGTCGCTGTCTCCCGGGATGGTTACAAGGAATGAATAAGGATGAAAGCACTTAGCATGGTGCCTGGCACCAGGAACCGCACAATGCATGACAGCAATTGATTATACTTTACCTCTCTTTGTGCATAGATCTGTCCTCTGGAGCCACACAAACCAATCACTTCTCTTTTCTCCGTGGTATTCTTTCAGTGTCCGAAGGCTGTGATCATGTCCCCTCTAAGACTTCTTTTTTTCCTCCTATCTATATGTCTCCAGTATTTTCAGCTGAATCTCTGAAGATATTGTTTCTAGGTTCCTCACTATCGTGTCTTTCTCCATCCCTCCCTCTTTGGCTTGGGTGAAGAAATCAGAAAATCACTGAGCAGAGGAGAACTACAACTTCCTTGGGTTTCTACACTGCATGTCTATTAATGAAGCCCACACTATATTCACATTTAGGCAGCCACACTACATTCAGTTGACTCCATTGAGTTCACAGCCACCTACAACACCATCTCTTTTCCATCTGAAATTGTGAAATCACATTTTTTCACATCCTGTACTTGTAGAGTTTGTTGTTCATATGGGTAATTTGACTTTTTTCCCTCTTTTATTTAATCTCATTTGATTCAGCCTATTACCTTATCATCCCAATATCCTTTTAGATCTCTATTTTCTCTTCCATTCATGCGTGGAACTTGAGTACATGATCATGGCAAGATAAGAGAATTCATGTATGGTGCTAAGCACAATAACTGGCACAAAATAAGCCCTTGATAAGTGTAACAATTTTGGCTGTTATTATTATTCCATCCTTCAGCACAGTGTCTGGGCCATAGTACACCTTCAATAAATATTACTAATTAATGGATGGATGAATAGATCAAAGACTGATAGAACGAATTAATATCCTCTCTCCTGAATCACAGGTCCAGTAAATTTGATTTTGTTATTCCTCTTTTATGGATAGGACAACTGACACTCAGAGAGGTTAAATAACTTGCTCAAAGTCACTCAGCAAGAAAGTGGTGGAACCAGGACTGGAACCCAGGTCTGCCTGACCCCCAAGCATATGTGACTAACCCTTCCCTACTCTGCTTCCTTACGTCTGTATTCAGACCTGAAAAATTGGTTGTGGAGTCAGAGTGAAGTCTGAGAGGCTTCCCAAGGTTGTGTGTTCCAAGCCCTAGAAAGGCTGATTCTCCTGCTTGTGTCGCTGGGACACAGGAATGCGGACCGCGCCAAGAAATGGCATCAGAGCCCAGGAAGCCTTACCTCTTTCCTCCCCTATGGGCCTCTCACTTTCTCTGCCCTAATCTATATGCTTAGCTGTTCCTCTCTAGAAACTAACAGCACTGAGTGTCCCCAAGGATATGCTTTTAAGACCAGGGAACCAAGACCCAGTCCTGCTAGCCAGGACTGGGGTCAGTGGAGTCGGGGGGTCGAGAAAAGTAGCAAGAATGGTTCAAAGAATACTAAGACCTGCAGGAGACCCACAATTAGCTCTCTGGGTGTCAGCTTCATCACCTGTAAAAATGGGGATTAATATTCCTCTGTGCCAGCTACTGTGTTGAATGTCTTTCATATCCTCACAGTTAGCCCTGGGAAATATGTATATTGTTTACCCCTCCCCCCTCTTTTTTTCCACAAATGAGGAAACCAAGTTTCATAGAATTAAGTTATTTGTCCAAGGACTCTAAGTGACAGATCTGAAATTTGAAACTGGGCTGCCTTTGAGCCCTTCAGAGCTGTGAGACCACAGCTGGGAGAGTGTTTGTGAACGCTAGAGAAGGATAGAAGCCTTGTACCCTTTTGCACAAGAAGGTCCTGTGCAAGTATGCAGCTCATTGTGATTGGGACTGGGGGTGGCTGCCTGGCGGAGATAATCTTCCAAGGAGTCAGTTGAATAGATCAGATGGTTAGGATGGAAGGGCTGTTCCCCCTCAGGATAATCTGATTGGATCCCCATAGTCTGAGTGGGAAAGGAGGGAGGGTATGCAGTCTGAGTCGCTCTTTTGTGAAAGAGAGTTCTAGGGCAGGTTGAGGTGGGAGAGGAAGTTCCTAGGGTATCAAGCCAGAGCCACAACAGTCAATGAGACGCCCAAGCCTTCAGCAAGGTTGAAGATAACATGAAGCTCTCTGATGGGGCAAAGGCAGGGAGCAGCTCTAGTTCTGTCAGACTTTCCAAGAAATGAGGGACACACAGCACAGAAAATAAGTATGTGTAGGAACCAGGCCCACTAGTGACCCCTTTGCCTCTGGGCCCTTATGTTTCCAGCCACCCAGTTTCTACACTGCTCTCCCTGTGTCCACAGCCTACTGCTTGGCTTCCCTGGCACCTCCCTTCCAGGCTCATTCTCCTCTCACACACACCAGAACTGTGTCTGCTGTGGCAGCTCCTTTGTTTACTTCCAGAACTCTCAGGCCTGCCACCAGCCAAACACAACGAAGCTCGGCCAGGGAGGGCTAGGCTCCAGGCTCAGGCTGTCCCCTCAGGGACAAGTAATGGCCTCCAAGCCAGGGAGGCAGCTCGAAGGTAGGCTGCCTTCTGTACTGGGCTCTTGCTTCCGGTCCTGACAACCCAGTTTTCAGGCCTAGAGGGAAGGGACAGAAGATCTGCCCACAGCTGGGCAGGAGTCCCTACTGTTGAAACAGCTTTGGCTGGGAGCCCTGGGAATCAAAGACCCAGCTGGAGAGAGGTGGGGAAAATTTTGAGGCCCCCTGGGTAGGAAGCAGAGGGCTAGACTCCCTTCTCCTGGTCCTCCCTCTCTTCATCCAGGCAGAACCTGGGCCTGAGCCCTTGAGACAAGGACTCAGGTGCCCAAATTTCCCTACCAGAGGGCTGTGTTCCCCTCCCAAGAGTTCTTGCTTCATGCCTCCCCAAAGATTCTAGCAGAGAAAGGGAAGTGGGCCCCAGGCAGGAAACACTGTTAGGATGTGTCTGGCATTGGTCTGTCTGAAGTTACTTACCTAATGTGTAATTACGTATTTACATAATGTATAATGTGTGGGGGCGGGGGGGCGCTCCAACTCTGTTTCTGGAACTAGGGGTGAGAGGGTAGGAGGTGATGGGTGAGCAGTGAGGAGTAGTGAAGGTGCTGAGCTGTAGGGAAGCAGGGTCATGCCAGGAACAGTGGTCAGTGGTAAAAAGGAGATGCCCCAATAGGGGAGGAAGAAATCCTGAGATTCTTGGCAGTCAGGTTCCCCAGCAAAGAGGTAGAAGGCCCTTTGGATGGTGGCCAGTTGATTCTGTGAGTATGTGGTGGGGAAGAGAGGGCGGAGGGCTGGCAGGGCAGATACTGTGCAGACACTGATGAATAAAGTGGGGTTGATTTTAGAGGAAATAAAATCCCCAATTTCCCTCCCATTTAGAGATCCATTTCAGAGGCAACAAGCTTGACTAAGGATTGTCAAAAAGAAAACCTAACTCTGTTGCCAGGCCCCAACAGAGCAGATGGAGCTCCAGATAAACGGGCCTTTGGAAGGAACAGGAGTGGGATTAGAAGTTAACACTGACCCTGCTCAGCCTGTATTCTCTGTCCCGATCTGCTTCAGTTTCCAGGACTGGGAGTGGGGACCAGGCCTTGGAAACCAGGTTTATACATGAGGCAATCCATCTCCCCTCCTTAGGTCAATCATTCTTTGAGGGGTCACTGGGTCCCCTGGAGTAAAAAGAAATTTGCCACAATTTTAGGCACAGTTTTGCTTTTTATCTCATCAATGTACATTTTAATCTAACATTCTAACAGCCTCATACTCCTAACCCCTGCCCAAGCCCTCTCCCCCTCTTTCCCACCCTTGCCCAATTGGCATTTCATCTGCCCCAGGGGCAGGAAGTCACCAGGCACAAAGGTGATTCAAGGAGGAGGTGACACCAGTGGCTCTCCCAAGAGGAGCCCTCCCTGAAGAGTCCAGAGGTCAAGGAGGCCCAGGTAAGGAGAGGTCGTGGGATGAGCCTCATTGGAAAACACTGTCTCCTAGATCTCAGTCCCATTCAGAGTCTGTCTCCCTGGGCCTGTCCCTGCCAGTGAGCATAGCAGAAGGGCAGAAATCCTCAGACAGGGGGACTTGTGGATAGAAAGGGACCTTTAGTCCAAGTCCGACTCAGAGAGTGAGCAAGGCTGTTGGAATCCCCTTTCATGCAGGCTGTGTAGATGCTCCTGGCTGCATCTTTCTGACTCCTCTGGTATCCCAGGAGTGCAAGGAGGGGCTCTTGTGACCAGCATCCTGGGGATATCCCACTCAGGAAGACAGAAGGCCAGTGCTGCTACCTGCAGCCACAAGACTCCACCACCATGTCCTCATACTGCTTATAGACCACGTTGTTGGCAGAGTCAATGAAGAGGATGCTGATGGGACTCAGTCGAGTGGGCACACAGCAGGTGGGTGGTGTGGACTCAGGGTCCATGGAGTTCATTAGGGTCTGGATGACTGCATGGTTCGTGGGCTCCAGGTGGGAACGCAAGGGGAACTCACATAGCCCCTCACAATGGAAGGCCTCATACTCAAGGGGTGCGATGATCCAGTCATCCCAGCCCATGTCCTTGAAGTTGACATGCAGTGCCTTCCGACTGCAGCGGGCCTTGGGGTTCTTGGTGGGCCGCTTGCCCTGGCGCGTGGCCAGCGGGGCCCGCCGTTTTCGCCGCTGGCTGAACAGGTACTCATACACGGTCTTATCATCCTGGCCGGAGCGGGCCTTAATCTCATTAAAGAACAGGTCCCGTTTCTTGGTACGGCCAAACACCAGGAACAGGGCCTTCTCGTGGACCTGCCGGGCAGTCCGGTCGAAGCCCAGGCCACGGAGGTCCACGGCCCGGCCCCGTTCCCAGGCCTCCAGCTCCAGGCACAGCTGGGCCGAGTTCTTAAAGTTTCGGAAGAGCTTCCAGATGTCGAACACCTCCCAGCCAGATCCGTCCAGGCCTGGCACGGAGCGCACATCCAGCAAGGCTGCCGGCTGCCGGCCGCTGGGGCAGCTGGACAACTTCAGCTGGGCAGCCCGCCTGCTGCTGGGGGCCCCAGGCTTGGCTGTGTCCGAGGACTTCTTCCGTAAGATCCGTAGCTCGGCCCCTAGCAGCCCATCCTTCTCCAGGGCACTAATGTCAAACACGTACCTCTGCTTCCTGACCACAGGACCTCGGTCATCTAGAGAGAACACCCAGAAGTCATTCCCTGCAACCTCACCAAGGGGGCCAGTCACCTCAAGGCCTCAGGGGAAAGCCACAGCTCTCTCCCCTTCAAGAGATCTTTCTCTAACCTCCTCCCCACTCTGACAGATGCCAAGACCCAAACCACTGAGAGTCTTTTTCAAAATAAGGGAGCTTCCTACACAGCCAACCAAGTAGGGTTGTTATCTGTAAATGTGGCTGTGGGTGATTTGAGTGATTCTGGGTATTTGTGTCAATGATGCTCGTATCAGAGATCCATCAGCTTTAGAACTGCTTGCTACCTATCCCTCTCCCATCTGTTATCTAATACTATCTCTCATTGGTGAGATAGGTGGGGTCGGTAATATAATTACCCCTGTTTTTCCAGAGGCTCAGAGAAGTTAGGTGACTTGCTCAAACTCACTCAGCTAGGATAAAGCAGAGTTGGAACTCCAGCCTAGAGCTTTTTATACCCAATCCTGAGCTGCTTCCATTATACCTTATAGAAGACCTTAGTGTTCTTGTTATACAGATGAGGCACAGAGGAGTGATGTGCCTAAGGTCACACAGCGAGTTAATGATAAATCTGATCTAAAATCCAATTCCCTGGCTTCCCAGTCTAATGATATTTTTGTGCATGTGTCTAACTCTGCTGGGTGTGTGTGTGTGAGTGTGTGCATATGCGTACGATTGGGCTCCTATGTGAGTATGAAATGTAATACATGTTTTTTGTGACATGTTATGTGCATGTATGATTGGTCTTGTGTGAATATTTGAAGGATGTGCATGTATACGTGTGTATATATGTTAGAAGAATCCGTACATAGGTAAGAAGGTGTGTGCGCACCACACGTGTATGTATGTGATTCAGCATATATGTATAAATATAAGGTTGTGTGTGTGCATGAGAAGCTCAGTAGTATGTCCAAGTCAGCATGCGCTCCTTCCTAAATACCAATTTGCCATTGGGAAGCATTCATATATTGCTCTAGAAGGTGACTAATTAGGCCTTTAAACTCCCAGTCTCCCCTTCTGCCTCCCCCTCTGCAAGCTCCCTTAGTGCTGGGGGGCACAAGGACTTATTTTATGAGCCCCCAAGGGGTCACAGCGTTCCCCAGCTGGGCAGGCAGCCAGGCCACCTCCCCCACCTCAGCCAGACCTGCTGCCTCTGTGCCTCCCCCACCCTCTGTCATCCCCCACAGGCCAGCTCTAATGAGGAGGCTCTCCCACTCTCTGACCCCTCCCCCACCCTGCCAGCCAAAGTTCTAAGACTCAAAGAACCAGAGCATAGGAGCTGCAAGAAACCCTAGCCATCAGTGATCCACTTCCCTCCTCACACCTATGGAGAAACTGAGGCCAGGAGAGGGGAAGAAACTTGCTAAGATCACATAGCAAGTGGAGAGAAAAACTCAAGACAAGAATGTTAGGTGGGCAGAGGGAGAAGTGAGGGGAGCAGATATTCTCCTGGGTTAATGATAAAAATGATCTGTTTTATGACAGAACATAAAGCTTCCGTATTTGAGGGGCTCTCAGAAATCACCCAGTCGAACCCCCACAGAGTTGTACAGATGAGAAAATTGAGACCCCAGAGGGAGAAGAGACTTTCCCAAGGTCACATTGTGAGTTTGACCCCAGGTCTGCTCCCCTTCTCCGTGTGTCTAAATGTCGTGTTCCATGATTCCAAGATGCCTCAATTACTATCTTCACCTATCCTGCCTCCTCTGCCCCCTCGTCTGAAGGCAAAGTTGTAGAACCATGGGTACACTGGTGAGAAATTCATTTCTCTCTCTGCCATCTGAGAAAAAGTACAAACCCCTGGAGCCTGGAAAGTTTGGCCAACTCTCATAGGAACAGAACCTGGCCTGGTAATCAAGAGTCTGATCCCCAACTCTGCCACCAACTGGCAGGTCTTGTCTCCTCTCCAGGCTTCAGTAAGCCCCTCTGCACGTTGCAGGAATTGGACTTGGCGATTCCCAGGTGCCCTTCAGCTCTGACACGCCAGCAGCCTGGGACCTGGTATGTATGAGATAAGTCCCAGATACCACCCCAGGCCAGATGCACACACATCTCCCACAAGTGCAGTGTCAGGGCTCTGAAAGGCCCCTCCATACATGCAGATGCCCCTCCCTCTGAGCCGTGCCCCTGCCACCCCACCCCCTCACCTTGCCCTTTGTCAATAAAGCTGGTGATGGTGTTGGCCAGGCCAGCCTCCAACTTCACGCTGCTGTTGCCTCCCTTTCTGTCAGCATCGGACAGCGTCTTGTACAGCGAGAGCATGTACTCATGGGGCGTGATGGGGGGCGGGCGGAACGGCTCCTTGGGCTCTCGAGGGGGCCCAGGCTCTCTGGCCTTCTTCAGCAGGAAGGGGCTGGGGACAGATCCTGCCTTTGGGGGTGCCTTACCCCCAGGAAGCTGTCCTTTTGGGGTCACAGTCCTTGTTGCAGCCTGCCTTGTCTGGGGAGGGTGTCCTGGTTTGGGTTCAGAGCCACCCGGTCTGGGGGGCAGCTTTTTGGGTTCATCCTTCTTGGGCTGTGTAGGCCCTCCTGTCTGCCCGGTGCCCCCCTTTGCCCTGGCACTGGTGGCTCCTCCACCATAGCTGTGACCCCCTGGCCTGAAGATGTTCCGGGCCAGAGGGGGCCTCTCCTTGGCTTCTGCTTTGGCCAATCCTGGCCTAGCCCCTTGGGGTCTCTGGCCCAAGTCAGGGGCACCCAACACAGTGCAGATGAATTCCAGGTCCAGCCAAGCCAGGTGCCAAAGCAAGAAAGTGAGGAGTTTGGGGAGTCTCATCCTCTGGCCAGCCGCTGAGTGACACCAAAGAGAACGGCGGCAGCAGCGAAGGTGCCTCTGGTTTGGCAGGAAAAACCATGAAAGGAGTGGACCCTCAAAAGCAGCAGCAGCAGCAGCAGCAGTAGCAGCAGAAGGAAAGGCTTTCTCCTCAGTCTGAGACTCTTTAAGTCTGCCGGGCGTGTGTTTGTATCCAGTCCCATAGTGGAAATGCTCTCGTATCCAGACGTGCACCGTCTCCAGTCAGCAGCTGAAAATAACTCGTTCTTGAAAGGAGAAAGCCGACCGCCCCCTTTCTCCTGCACAACTGACTGAGGGCTTGAAGGAGGCTTGTATAAGGCTGAGGGATTTTTCCAAGAAGGAAGAATGGCGTAATGCTGCCTGTGTGCTCCAGTTTTTTTTTTTTAAGTTTTGAATCCTTTCCAGTGAAAATACTTACACACGCACACACACACACACACACACACACGCCTGCAGGTGCTCAGAAAAATCTTTTACAAACCTGAACTCAGGAATTGAAAACGGAATTCCAACCCAAACCAATTTAATTACTCTCTGATGTCATGCTGTCTAAACTCATTTAAGTGCGATATATTTATGTGAAAAAAATCACCGCTGCCCTTTCGAGGCCGTGGCTCACGGGGGCTCTTGGCACAGAGCCCCGCGGCGGGACTCCAGGCTTAGGGGGCCTCTCAGTCCATGGAGCCGACTCAGGGGTCTTCACCTCCACCTCACGGGACAGCCCACCCCTCCTTCCTGAGGAAAGATGCTGAGGAATGAGCTCAAGGATCTTAAGCCCCCGAAGCATGGGGAGTGTGGGTTTTCAGTTAAGTCCTTGGGGTGTTTTTAAAGCAGTTTCAACCCCTGTGTCTAGTCTGGGGCCTGATTTGTTGTTGGGGGGGCAGCACAGATGGCAGCATTTACCCACAGTTTCTTTTATTTTAATAAACTTGTGGTGACCCAGAGACAGAAAAATATCAGTACCCCCTACTCCCCTCCCCCCAAATGCCATTGACTGGGCTCAGATGATTTCTTCAGGCTTTGGGGGACATTGCTACCCCTGAGCCCACTCCTTGGATGGAGGCAGGTCCAGAGTGTACCTCACTACCACCCCAGCTAAGACAGACTCAGTTTTGTTGGAAAAGGACTGGCTGAGTGCAGAGGTGGCAGCCCGAGCCTGGGGTAGCAGCGGCCCCTGCAGGAAATTGGAAAAATGATTTCCCACATGATGCTTTTCTGGTAGCTCTGGAAGAAGTCTGATTTCCATCTGGACTCAGGGGAGAAAGCTGTTCTCTTCACCTGCAACACCCTCCTTTTACTCCCACTACTGGAGAAGTCCTCCTTATCCAGAGAACTTAAGCTGAAAATTCACCTCCTTCGGGAAGCCTTCCCTGATCCTCAGATAGAGCCAATTACTCCTTCTTGTACATTTTGCTACAACGCTTGTCACACTGTAAGGAGTACAGCCACGGTAGAAGCAGTAGTCAGATAGTCTTCTTTCTTAATCTGAGATTCTCTGAACCTACCTAACAGAGAGCTGTTTGTACTCTAAGTTCACCAGATTGGTTTCCCAGCACAACCTGGCATAGAGCAGAAGCTCAGTAAGTGTTTGATGCATGAAAGAAGATGAAACACAGCTGGGGTGTCCAGGTGCCCAACTAGCCTTTTCTTAGTGATGCTCCCAGAGCCTCGCTGATCTTCAGAGCACAGCTGCATAATTTGCCCATTTCAAGCTTGATCTGGGGCTCCTAGGTCAGAAAACCCAGTAGAGCTCCAGCTCCCCATCTCGAAGGACCAATGCACCACCAGGCACTTCTGTGCAGAGCTTTAAGGAAGAGCTGAATTCATTACTATCCCTCCAGTTGCCCAGATTCACAACACTTGGCTTCCGTTTTGGCCTGTCCCACTTTAACAGTCATCTCTGGCCTTCCTCCCTCCTCTCCATCCCCACTGCCTCACTGTCTCAATTCTCCTCACGGCCTGCCCTTCTACAATTCCATTATAACCGGCTTCTGGGCCTCCAGGATCTCTGTTTCAACCCTCCCTCACTCTAAAACCTCCCCACTGAAAAGTGCCACCTCATGTGCCCCCTCCACCATGGAGCCTCCCTCATCCACCGGAAAACACACACCCCTGACGTGCCGTCATACATTTTCTGAGCCCCTTTCCACTTTGGCAGCTCAAAGACTATTCATTTCTGCCTTTGCCCCGTTCTGCAGCCCTGTTCATTTCTTCCACTCTGTGCACTTTTTTTCATGTTTTCAAAAACCATGACTTAATTCCTTATAACTGTAATAATTTATTTACTTATCTGTCTCCACCATTAGATTATGACTAGACTATACCATATTTGTCTTTCAATTATTCCCAGTGCTGGGCACAGGGCCCAGCATATAGCTGAGTCTCAGTGTGTGTTGTATGGATGAATGAATCTCTAATTGGCCCTTATATACAAAAGCCATCATTTTCTACTCTAAGGTGCAGTTACTTGTGGACATATCAGGCCTTCCCTGCTGGACTCTGAGCTCCTTAGAGGGGGAGATTCTATCTTGCCACTTATTGGGCACTTTGTAAGCTCAGGTGAGTGAATAAATGAAGAGATGGATGAATCAAACAACCAAGATGCCCCTGCACGTGGTTTGATAAAGAGCAAGGGCTCTGGAGACAAACAGAGAAAAATCCTAGTTCTGCTACGTGGTTCAGTGCATCGTGTGATCTTTGGAAGCCTCTAAATCTCTCTGAAACTCTGAACAGGGATCACGACAGTACCCACCTCACAGGGTTTTTATGGGGAGTCAATGAAATGAATCATAAAAAGTGATTAGCCTAGCGCCTGGAAAATATTAATAGCTACACTTTTATTGAACATTTACTCTAGTAAACTAGACTCTGGCCTTTGTATCCCACTGCATTTTTATCTTATTTATCTTCACAATAATCCTATGTTGAAGGTACTCTTAGTGCCCCCATTTTGCAGATGAAGAGATCGAAGTTCGGAAAGGTTAAGTTACTTTTTAAGCCTAATTCCTGCTTTGAGACATTTTATACCAAAGAATCCTAACCTGGCCTCTCGGAACACAAGAAGCGAAAGGGTGGTGGGGGCAAGCACAGTATTCTTGGCTTTCAGTCAAGGTCTCATCGGTGGGCTGGGACTTGGGGACCTGGAGGAGTCTCAGAGCAGGGGCTATTGTTTGAGGACCAGGGAGCTCCAGAAGTGGGGTGGGAGCAGGGAAAGGGGACTTTGAGCTTGCTTAGAAGGCCCTCTCCAGGGAGGAGCCCAGGGGACTAGCCTGGCTCTCACTATAAAGGTGACTAATCACTTCGGTCCCCTCTGGTAATTGCAACCAGATGCTGCTGCTGGCAGTGCTTCAGTCCCAACATGTTTAATTATTGGGATACAGAGTCCCTCGGTCCCCCATGTCCCCCTACCTCCTCCTCTCCTGTCAGCAATATTAACATCAAACTTGATGTCGAAGATGGGAGCCTTGGGAAGCCACTGGCATGGGAATAATCTTTATGGTCCCTTCTACTGTGTAGAGCCTTTAACTCTTATACACGTTTCCCCATCAATTATTTCATTGGCACCCCACAAAACATCCTCATAAAGTTGGCAGGTCAGAGTATTATTATCCCCATTTCACAGATGAGCAAACAGTGAACTGAATAATAATAATAATAATCCTTTGCTTTTTTCAAATACTTAGCGATTTTCAAAGTGGTTTCACATCCATTGTGCTCTATGAACCTCCCGAGATCTCCTGGAGTCAGTCCAGCACAGCACAGTGGCTAACAGCAGAGGCTCCAGGATCAGACAACTTGGTTTGCATCCTGGCTCTGCCACTAACAAGTTGGGTGACCTTAGGTATTCATTCATTTATGAACATAATTATCCAGCAACTGTATATTGGGTCTACGCTGTGATAGGTCCTGGGCCTGAGCACTGGATATCTGGCGTGCACAAAACAACCAAGTCTTGCTCACATTCTGGTGGAAGAGATAGACAAACAAGCAAACAAATGCTTAATTTCAGAGAATTCTAAATGCTGTGAAGAAAAATTAAGCAGGGTCAAAGGGATGTCTATTTTAGACAGGAATGCCTCTTTGAGCGGGTGACGTTTGAGCAGAGAGCCAGATGTAGTGAGGGAATGAGCCATACAAATGTTTGGGGGACGATCATTCCAGGTGGAGGAAACAGGGAATGCAAAGGTCCTGAGGCAGGAATGTGCTTGGCACATCTGAGGAGCCATGAGAAGTTGGTGCGGCTGAAGTATAGTGAGCAAGGTGGGGAGTGATAGAAAATGAGGTCAGATCATGCCACCACCACATGGAGTATGGCTTTGCAAGCCAGAGAAAGGAAGTTGGATTTTACTTTTAGTGCAGTGGGAAACCCAATGGAGGCTTTGAAGCAGGAGAGTTGTCTGCTTTGTAACATAATGATTAAGAGCTGGGCTACCTGCCTTCAAATCCTGGCTCCCCGATTCATCAGCTGTGTAATCTCAGCCTAATTATTTAATCTCTCTGTACCTCAGTTTCCTCATGTATAAAATGAGGATAATAACAATATATCTACCTCATAGAGTTGTTATTAGTTAAGTTGCTGTGAGTAAAGTTCTTAGAATAGTGTCTCACGCATAGTAAGCACTACATAAATGTTTGCTTTTTTTTACATTTAGAAAATATTGGGGCCAGCCCCGTGGCCGAGTGGTTAAGTTCACATGCTCTGCTTTGGTAGCCCAGGGTTTCACCAGTTCGCATCCTGGATGCGGACATGGCACGGCTCGTTAGGCCATGCTGAGGCAGCGTCCCACATGCCACAACTAGAAGGACCCACAGCTAAAATATACAACTATGTACCGGGGATTTGGGGAGAAAAAGCAGGAAAAAAAAAAGATTGGCAACAATTGGTAGCTCAGGTGCCCATCTTAAAAAAAAAAAAAGAAAGAAAATGTCACTTCTCTGAACCTGTTTCTTCATCCATAAAATGAGGATAAAAATATCTGCTTCACAGACTGGTTATCAGAATAAATGTATTTTTAGATATAAAGCAGCTTTCTTTCAGTGACCAGCATATAGAAGGTGCTCCATAAATCATAGTTAAAAAAAACAAAGATTCAGTTGCTAACGTGGTCCCTGTTTCACAACTGAGAAAATTGAATCTCAGAGAAGTGAAGTGACTGGCACAAGATTACATAGCTAGAAATGACAGAGGTAGGACTCAATCTGGACACCTGACTCTGAAATCAGTGCTCTTCCCACAGCGAGGGAGAACTGACCTTTCTCGGTATCACCCTGCAGGTTAGGCGTTAGCCAGGAGACGGGCCCAGAGTCCCTGACCCTCCCTCTGTACTCCTAACCTGTGGGGCCTGGGCCATGCCCATCCAGAGAGCCTGACCAGAGCAGAGCCACCTAACTCTCCCCCAGCGATCGTTCTGTTTTGCGGCGTTTAAACTCCCCAGGAGCAGCTGCTGCTCCAGGCTCTCCTCCAGTGAGCTCTCAAAGGCTCCCCCAGCTGAGCTCCTCGGGAACTGCACCGTGTGTGAGCGTGGATCTAGGTCGATCCATCCTACTGGACTGCAAACACCACAATGTGGAAACTGTGTATGGGTGTAAGTGTGTTTCTGTCTGTTGTGGGTATGGGGCATACACAAAATAATTACATATTTTTAACTTTTATTCTTTTTTTAAGATTTTATTTTTCCTTTTTCTCCCCAAAGTCCCCCAGTACATAGTGGTATATATTTTAGTTGTGGGTCCTTCTAGTTGTGGTACGTGAGATGCCACCTCAGCGTGGCCTGATGAGTGGTGCCACGTCCATGCCCAGGATTTGAACCAGTGAAACCCTGGGCCGCTGATGCAGAGTGCGCAAACTTAACCACTCGGCCAAGGGGCCAGCCCCTTTTACTTTTATTCTTTATTTAAAATACTCTTTCTTGGGGCTGGCCCTGTGGCCGAGTGCTTAAGTTTGGCATGCTACAGTTCGGCGGTCCTGGTTCAGTTCCCGGGCCCAGACCTACACCACTCATTGGTGGCCATGCTGTGGTGGCGACCCACCTACAAAATAGAGGAAGATTGGCACAGATGTTAGCTCAGGGCAAATCTTCCTCAGCAAGAAAAATATATACTTATTTATTTATTTTTAAAATGATATTAAAACTATTTTAAAAAGTAGTACATATTAGAAAGAAAAGTAACACAAATTCATGATGAAAAAAATTCGAACAGTACAAAAGAATACACAGGAAAAGTCTCCCTCCCACCTCAGACCCCAGATTTTCCAGTCCTTTCCAGAAGCAATCACTCTTATCAGTCTCCTGGATGAATTTCTATGCACACAAGCTTTTAAAAAACTTTTTGTGGGAGGATGGTTTCTGTACTTAATACCTTTTTTTTTTTTGAGGAAGCTTAGCCCTGAGCTAACTACTGCCAATCCTCCTCTTTTTGCTGAGGAAGACTGGCCCTGAGCTAACATCCATGCCCATCTTCCTCTACTTTATACGTGGGACGCCTACCACAGGATGGCTTTTGCCAAGCAGTGTCATGTCTACACCCGGGATCTGAACCGGAGACCCCCAGGCTGCCGAAAAGCAGAACATGTGAACTTAACTGCTGCGCCACCAAACCGGCCCTGTGCTTAATATATTTTAACTACAAAATGAAATCATGTTTATTGTAAATAAAATTCAAACAATACCAAAGTTTATAAAATTAAAAGAGAAGTCCCCTTCTTATTGCTCCCTAATCTCTCTCCCTAGAGGTAACCACTGTTAATAGTTAGGGACCTGGAAACCTTACTGTCATTCTTGAGTTCAGAAACCTCAGATTCCTGATGGACTCCTTCCCCTCCTCCCTCCCTTCCTCTGATTTTATCTCCCGCTTTGCATATAAGAACCCTAGTAGATAAGTATTATTATCCCCATTTTGCAGCTGAGGAATTTAAGGCTCAGAGAGGGGAGTGAGTTGCTCAAGGACACAAGGCAGAGCCAGGGGTTCAAACCCAGATGAGTTCAAATCCAGGCCTCCAAGCCCAGAGTTCTTTCTGCCATGTTCCTCTGCCTGGTTCCTGTCCATAATCTTACAATTTAGTTGCTGTGTGAGGCAGCAGATGAATTCTCAGGTTAGAACATAATTAACGGCTCATTTTTTGAGGAAAAAGAGGATCTGGTCCTACGGGAGCTGTCACTGAACAGTCTTTATTGCCCAAGCCCCGAACAGTGGTGAAAAGATGCCACTCACTTCAAGAAATGTCTAGCTTGGGTGAGCTGGTTGGTTGGTCAGTGGGAAGGGGCTAGGAATGGAATGACACCTGCTCACTGAGGCAGGGTCGGGGCTAGGGGAAAAAATCCAGCCGATGGAGGGGATTGTGTTATCACCTAATTATCCAATCCAAGGAGATTCATACAACCCACCCAAGGGGTAGAATCAGCAAGAGGAGTGCCCAGAGGAAATTCCCAGCATTCCCCAAACATCCCAAGCTCTTGCACACCCCTGTGCTTTGCACACACTCTGCTTGGAATGCCCTTCCTGCCTTTGTCTGCTCAGCAGATTTATCCTTCACAGTCAGGTTATAATGTCACTGCCTCTATGAAGCCAGCCACTCCCTCTTTGTAGAATTTGCCTCACTCTATGTGTTTGAAACTTGTTTACTCACCTGCATCCTGCGTGAGTCTGTGAACTGAGGCTCTGCAAGGGGTCCCTGTGTTACTGTTCTTTGGGTCTCTCACAGTGTCTAGCTCAGGATTTGGCACATAGTAGGTGATCAATATTGGTTTAATGATGAAGGAATGAACTCAGATGGACAGCAGCAAGTTGTTCACGATGTACTACAAGAGACTGTATCGTTTGGGTGCCCTCAGCTCTGCTTCAGACTATTAGCTTGCAGTGAGAAAGAGGGGAGTAGGGGCGGTTTTTTCTCAATTTTTCCCCTCTGTGGCCCTCAGCTCAGTTCAGTCACTCAAGGTGTTGACATGGAGAGGAAGATGGTAAAAGGGGGGAAAGTCTTCTTTGAACTAAGTATTGTAGCTGGCTTTGTGTTTTCTGGGTCTGGAAGGTGTTTATAGCCGTTCCTGTCCATTATCAAAGCATCATTGGTGGTCTTATAGGCTCTTCAGGGGTTCTCTGGTGGGCTCCCCTCCTGCACTTCCCTTAGCAAAGACACGTTTATTACCAACGGTTATTTGTCTTCTTACTTTTGGGGTCCCTTTACCCATCTAAGAGGCCCTACTGAAAAGGACGCAGGACAGGCTTGTGCAGGCTCTCTTTCCTACTTAGCCCACATCTGGCCTACAGAAAACATTCCCTGACAACAGCCCTGGAGAGCAGGCCAACCCCAGCATAGCAGCACTCTCCTGGGTCTGCCACCAAAACAGTTAGCAGGCTTGTCTCTTGTAGCTAGATTTCCCAGGCAATCCTCCCTAGGAAGGGTGGGGAATCACAGCCAGAAATAGCTCCTCACAAATTCTCTATCTTCTACCCTCTTGACTCCATAGATAAGGGATTTTAAAACTTTAAAATAGATTTTAGGCTATTAGAAAAAAATATATATATATATTAGCACCTTACTTTGAAATTTCACATATACAATTTAAAAAAGAAAGACAGTCAGTCAGTCCAGACAGCCTCTTGGCATGGAGCAGGAGGGAGAGCTATAAAAAATGAGCAAGACTGGGATGCAGGATCCATACTATAGCCCTGGGAGAGGGTTAGGATGTAAAGCATGTTCCCAGAGGTGGAGTTTAGGACATAAAGGAAGAAGCCCAGTTCATCAGGAGGGGACCAGGGTTGTTTTTCTTTCAGCTGATCCATTATCTCTCCCTCCAATCCAGCCTCCTTTGAGGCCTTCTCCCCACTCTGGTTTATCAGACATGTTTGAACAGGGCCAGATTCTAACTGTGTCTGGAGTAAGTCTTTTCCCATAAGGCTCTTAAGCCCCAAGGAATTCAAGCAATGTGTATGAACACCTGTTTGTTTGTCCCCAGTGTTCCTGGCACTTGTAGGATGATTGAATGCTGATGTACTCTCAGAGCCTAGAGAACCTGTAGGGGGGAACATTACCCACTTTCACACATCAGCTAACTCCACTTTCTGCTCTGGCCGAGACAAAACACCCAGTTGTACTACTTTGTTATGTTTTAATTCAATTTCCAACTTGCTATTAATATACTGTATTATTATTCAATATGTGTACATAATAGATGTTCAATAAACGTTTCCTGAGTGAATAAAAAAAATGAATACGGGAATGAATGAATCCCTCTTTATAAAGATCAAAGATTACTGTTTGGTTTTAATCCCTTTCTACTCCATTTACCGTTTATTGGTATGTCTTGGTAGTCCGAAACTTACGTTTACTTCTCACAGTCTTAAAATGTATTGTGTAGTTTGCTGACAAATTTTATGTCATTCACCTTTGTAACACTGAGGCTGACTTGATTCATTCATTCAGTGGATGCTTATTCAGCACCTACCATGTGTCAGACTCTGTGCTAAATGCTAGGAATAAGTCAGACATAGTCTCCTATCATCATGAAGCTTAAACTTCAGAGGGGGAGAAAGATAATAGGTCAACAAACAAACAGAAAGTGGGAAGTACTATGAAAGAAGCAGAGTACTGTGATAGAAAATGATAGAATATTATTTTAGATAGCAGAGTTAGGGAAGACCTAGCTGGGGAAGTGTCATTTAAGGTGAGACCTGAAGGAAAGGAAAACATCAGCTAAGCCAACAGCTGGGGGCAAATTGGTCTATGTAGAGGGCAAAATATGTGCAAAGGCCCTGAGGCAGAAAAGAGGTTGATGTGTATAACATTCAGGTTGTTTCTCTCCACTCCATATATTGTTGTAGTGAACATTCTCGCACAGTACCCATTGTGAGAGTATTTCCCTGTTCCCACACCACTGATTATTTACATCTTTTTCTCTGTCCAGTGTTTAGGATCTTTCAGAACCAGTGTTCTCCCTTCTCTGGTTTTCCCTTCACTTACTTCCTCTTTTTCTCAAAGTAACTAAGAACTTTCTTTTGTAGTTCTTATAGGAGAAAAGATACAATGTAGCTCTTATTGGAGCGTTCCCTTCCCAGGTTCCCTTTGGCTGTGGATCGCCTATTTCACTCCAGCTATCCATTCATCCATCCATCTATTTACTCAGTACTTACCAAGAACCTATTTTGTACCAGGCCTTGTGCTGGGTGCTAGAGATGGACGATCTTATGCAGCGCTTCTCAAAGTGCGTTTCTGCTGCATCAGAATCACCTAGGGTATTTGCTGAAATGCAGATTCCCTGGCTCCACCGTGGTTTACTGACTTTCTAGGGGCAGAATCCGAGAGTCTGCATTTTAAGAAGTACCCCAGTTTTTGTTTTTATAATCCTAACCAAAAATTTAGAACTACTGAGTGCCTTCTGAGAGGCAGGTAAATACAATTTACAAGTCTAAGAAAGTGCATTGATAATTTATGCACAAAACGCTATGGGAATAATGCCTGGATCATAGACAGAAGAAAGTTCTCCAGCAGAAGTCAGGTTTACGCAGAAAATTAGACAAACTGCTGTTCTCCGGCTAGATATAGGGCATTGAGGCAAAGAGAACACCCTGTGCAAACGCATGTAGGGGAAAATGACATTAAGTAACTATGCTGTGAGTGCTGCGTCGCCTGTGGCTCCTTGGAGCTTCGGGGTCTAAGGGTGAGAAAACTCTGGAACCGTCCGCCCTGCCCATCGCTGCCCAGTCCCCGGTTCCCTCACTCTTCACGCAGCTGTTAATTGTACTCTGTTTTGCAGACCGAGCAGTGCGCAGGCGCACTTAGAACCAGGTGACCAAACACATGCGCAGTGTGTAACCCCGAAGCCAAAAGGGGGATGATTGCGGCGGTTTTCTTTCTATTATCAGAACTTCCGTTGCCCGAATCCAGCGACTGTGGCTGTCCCCATTTCTGGCGAGGGAATTTTACATCTTTTAGTATAATCCCCCTTTCCTTCTGGGCCAGTCAAGTAAACTGGCTGCCAGTACTCAACATGGCGGGAGGTCCCGGAGCGTCGCAGCCCTCCTATAGGCGCGGACCCGGCGGGGCGGGGTCCTCCGAAAGGGCGGGAGTTGGGGGGCGGGCTCTGGGCCCAGCCGGGGGGTGGGCTCCCGCCCCCGGCCGGGCCTTCGCGGCGGCTAGAGCTGCTCTGGCGCTGAGGAGCACGCTGAGAGTCCGCGGGAGGCGAGCGCGGTGAGGTGGGGCCTCGAGGGCAGGCGGGAGGTGCCCGGGTTAACGGTCCGAGGCCCAGAGACAGGCCCGCCGAGGGCGCCTTAGGGAATCCTGTTTGGGCAGCGGCCTCCCGTTCGCCGGGAGGAACCCGAGGCCCAGAGAGGGGCTGGGACCCGTCCTGCCGCCACCGTTCTGGGCTCCAGTCCGCGCAGAAAGGGATCTTCCTGACCCTCGTATCCGACAGCCAACAGCCCCTGGTTGTCAAGACAAGGCGCTGCGCTCTCCTGCCCGTCTCGCTCCCGGCTCCCGGCGTTTACGGCTTCCTCTGCCCTTGGGACATTGCACGTGATCTGTCCGAAAGCCCGGTCCCACCGGCCGCCCCACGCCGGAGCTCTCATTCTTCGGGACCCAACTCAATCACTTGCTCGGAAACCTTTCCCAACCACTTTCTGCGGGCGCAGTTAATCTCGCTGCTCGGTTTTTGCATTCATAGCACCGAGTTACTTTTCCTGCTCCTCTTTTTACACCCGTGCGCTTGTTGGGGCTTTATGCCTTGCCTTTTTCATCTCTTATATCCCAACATCTAGCACATGATGATAATAATAGTAGCTAATATTTACTGAATAGTGATAAAGTGCATTGCATGTAAAGACCCATTTAATCCTCATGGCGATTCCGTGAGGTGGGTTCTAGATCTTCACATTTTATGCATGAAGAAACCAAAGCACTCATAGATCAGTTTTCCTAAGAGCCCACAGTTAATAAGTGAATGGAACTGGAAACGATTTCTAGGCTGTTGGTCCCCAGAGCAGGTGGTAATTTCACTAGATTGCCTTTGGGTTTGGTAAATGTCTGTTGAATTGGGTCTTTAGCTTAGCCCATAATTAGGGAGGCCGCAATTATGATGCACATTTTACTGAGAAGGCTTAGAAAGGAGTATTGATGTTCCCAAATATATAGAGTGAGTTCATGACAGAACAGAGGCTACACCCTGCTGCTAGCCCTCTATTCCTTCATTCACTCTACCTTTCTTTGCTCCTTTTCCATCAGAGAGCTGGAGACCTAGACCTCATCATTTCACACCTTTTAGGAAGTGTCCCTCACAGAGCTGTGATTTCATATTTCATGATTTAGGAGGCAGCTTAATGTAATAGAGAGGGCACAGAGTTTGGAAACAGATTGGGGTTCAATCTTTGCTCTGCCACTGACCAGTTATATCCCTTCCATTTTTTGAGCCTCAGTTTTCTTGTCTCTAAAAGGAGGACAACAGTCTTATCTCAAAGGGTTTTTTATGAAGATTACAAATAATTGTTGTGGCAGAGTAAAGTGCTACACACTACATGATCTATTTTTTACCTTTCAGAAGGTTATAGAACTATCAGCATTTTGCAAGACCATTGGTGATATGGATCATGTTACCTAAAGTTCTTATATTCATTCGGTCGGTCAGTCAGTCAAATACTTAATGACTTCCTGCTATATCCCAAGCACTGTTTTAGGAGCTAGTAATATAGCAGTCAATAAAACAATATTCTTGCACTTGGGAAATTTACATTCTGACTGGTATGTTACACATAATAACCAGATAGAGACAGATAAAGCATGGTAAGGTAAATAGAAATACCAGTGTGTGTGAAAAGGTGGAGGTATTTTATATTGGGTGGCTAGGGAACAACTTACTGAGAAAGTGACATTTGAACAGAGATCTGAAGGAGGTAAAGGAGCAAATCATGAAGTAACTGGAGGAAGAAGGCCTGAGATGAGTGTGTGGCTTGGTGTGTTTCAAGCATTACAGCAAGGAGGGCTGTGTGGCTGGAGGGGTGTGAGCAAAGGGGAGAGGAGTAAGAAAAGGAATTAAAACAGTTGGAGGCTGGGATGGAATAATTAGGACCCTGTAGGCCATTATAATGATTTTGGTTTTTTCTCGGAGAAAAAACATTACATTGGAGAGTTCTGAGTGGCATAGTCTGTCATTGTTTTATTTTTATTTATTTATTTTTTTTGAGGAAGATTAGCCCTGAGCTAACTACTCTTTTTGCTGAGGAAGACTGGCCCTGAGCTAACATCCATGCCCATCTTCCTCTACTTTGTACATGGGACGCCTACCACAGCATGGCTTTTGCCAAGTGGTGCCATGTCCGCACCCGGGATCCAAACTGGCGAAGCCCGGGCTGCTGAGAAGCGGAACATGTGAACTTAACCGCTGCGCCACTGGTCCGGCCCCTGTCATTGTTTTAAAAGGATTATTCTGACTACTTTGTTGAGGAAAAACAGATTTTGGAAGCATCCTGTGGTCTAGGAAGCTTTTGCAGTAATCCAGGTGTATTAGTTATCTATTGCTGTGCAAGAAATTACCTCCAAATTTAGCAGCTTGAAACAACAATTACTTATTGTCTTATACAGTTGTGGGTCAGAAATCCATGAGCCAGTTTGCTGGGTGTTTCTGGTATAGGGTCTCTCAGGAGATTGTAGTCAGTCAAGCTCATGGCTGATCTGTTCCCAAGATATTTCCTTACCACTGGGCCTCTTCACAGGGCTGCCTGATTGTCCTCAGGACACGTCCGAGAAAGGGGGAAAGAGACAGACAGACAGAAGCCATAGTGCCTTTTATGACCTTGTCTTGGAAGTCATTTCTACTTTATTCAGCTTTGTAAACTTTATTCCAGCTCACACTCAGGGGGAAAGAATTAGGCTCCACCTCTTGAAGGGAGGAGTATCAAAGAAAATTTGTGGACACACCTTAAAGCCACCACCCCAGGCAATAGTGAGTGCCTTAGCTCAGGATGGTGGTGGTGAGGGATCAAAAAGAGATAGGATCTGGTAGAGCCGGCAGGGTTTTCTGATGGATTGGTTATAGCATGTGGGAGAGTGGAGTAAGGATAACTATAAGGCTTTTGGCTTGAGCAACCAGGATAGAATTGCTGTTTACTGAAACGGGGAAGATTGGAAGAGCAGGAGTTCACTTTTGGACAAGCTTACTTTGAGATGCCTGTTAGACATCTGTGTGGAGACGTTAAATAGACGTTTGGAATTGGTGTATATAGGAGTGTGAACTTCCAGAGGGAAGTTTGGGCTGGAGATGTAACACTGGGAGTCATGGGCAGATAGGTCTATTTTAAGCCGTAAACTGCATGAGATTACCTAGGAAATGAATGCAGATTAAGAAGTCTGAAGCCTGAGCTCTGGTACCTCTAACCTTTAAATGTTGGAGAGATGAGGAGGAGCCAGCAAAGGAGACTGAAGGGAGAGGCCAGAGAGGTGGAAGGAGAACAGAGAGAGGCTCCACCCATGAGATTTATGTAAGGAGCTGCATGCTAATTTTTAAGAAACAAATTGTCTCTGCAGGCAAATATATATAGTTTCTTTGCTCAGGAAATAAAATATTTGGCCCTCGTGTTTTTCCTTTTTTGCGTTGTGACAAATTCTATTTAATAATACCAATGTACATCTTACTCCTTGCAGCTTTTACAGTTCTACTCGAAGTTTAGATGGTGTTACTTCTATTTTAAACTTTTTTTAAATACTCCTTTTGTAGTGTTTTGGATGAGGGAAGGCTCACTGGATAATTTATATCACTCTTCTGTCACTTTCCACTCTAGGTTCAGAAGTTATTGCGCTTCTTAGTCTGGTTCCTAGCAAAAGTAGGAAGTTGGTCTTGTTCATTTCTGTATTGCTGTGGCTGACTGCCTGATACTGAGCTGGAATTCATGAGTGTTTATGGGATAAATTAATGTATAAAAGAAGCAAATATTTTTCCTTTTCTTGCAATAATGATATAACATCTATTCGGTGGTTTATAATTTACAAAGCACACTGACATCCATTCTCTCATTTGAATGCAATCCAATCTGTTAACACTGGCCAACTACTGACCTTTTCCTTTTCTGAGGGACCTTGAAACCTGCCTTTCTTTTGGAGCTCTGCTAGTTTATTTTCTGGCTGGTCTGACAGTGTGTTAATAAAAGAGTGCTGAACTCTGTCTTTAGGAAGCCCAGAGCTAAATCCGAATTTCATAAAGATTCCTGATGTAATTTTTCTCTATTCCCTCCCTCTTTTTATTCTTGTTTTAGTGAATTTAAGTTTTATGAGGATTTTTGGGGGGTTTTAGTCATAAAACACTTCAAATCATTTTAAAATAAATTTTGTTTTTTAGAACAGTTTCAGATTTATAGAAAAATTTCATAGTACTGCAGAGAGTTCCCATACATCCTGCACCCAGTTCCCCTATTAGTAACATCTTACATTAGTATGGTATATTTGCTACAATTTCAAATCATTTTTCGAGGTAAGTGGAGCATATAAATAAAATATGAACAAGATGAAGTTATTTCATCTATATAGGCCTCGGTTTCCTTATCTGTAAAATGAGAGGGTTGGACTAAATTTCTATAGCTCTAAAAATTTTTAATTATCTGCTATAGTAAAATAATCATATAATTCTAATATAATTCTATTTCTTAACCGAAGTGTTACTAATATTGCCTCCCCAAATAATGTTTATATGTTAACAGCAGCCATATCCTAAAAGAGGATTTAATATGAGAATTCTAGAAACTGTGGCAGGGCTGCTTATAGAGACATTAGGTTGAACTACATGAAATTATCATTTTTATAGGTAAAAAAATGGGCAAATATTGGCAATTTCATATGGTTCAACCTAATATTTTGAGGGTAGGGATTCAAAGGATGGTAAGGGAGCCTTGGGGCTTCAGAGCCTCTCACTGTGTGCAAAAGCCTAGCCCACCCCTCACAGTTTTAGGAGAGAAAAGCCTCCTCAGGTCCCTTGAAGCCACTTCGAGCTATTCTTGTAGGTAGTGTGGGCAGTAAGAACTGTTTCCCAGCAGGTTTGTGCCTCCAACTAGCAGAGAGAGATTGAGCCAGCATCTCATAGAGCCGTGGTGAGTTGGTTGACAGCCTTGGTGGAAAGGAAGGGCAGAAAAGGAGGATGTTTGGAGTGTGACGGAAGACTGTATTAGCCTGGCTCATAGGCTAGGAAGAGGCAGCCTAGGGTGTTGGTGCCATTAGGCCTTCGTTGGTGCCGCTACTCTTCCTACCTGATGCACTTTCCATACTGTCTAGTACAAGCTCTGCAAACTCGGGTATCTTCAGTTGCCGAGGAGATGATGTAAATTGGTAAACTGAGTTTTCCTCTATAACTCTGTTATAAGAAAACAGCACACGTGCAATGATAAATGACAGCTGAAATCTTCTATTGATGTGTGGGAGAGCATAGGCTGGGGTCGGGGGTGGGAGGTGGAGACTGTGGTGAACTGGAGGGCACATGCCCTGTCTAAAGAGGGTAGACACTGTTTAGCTCTTTAACTGCAGCTGGTTGTTGCCCTGTAGGGATGCAGGTCGAGGATCACTAGATATTCTGGTTTTCCAAAGGAGCCAGGAATATGAATTTTTATATGCATTCTCCCAATGGTATACGTTGGCACCTTATTTGAATTCTTAGAAACCATTGTATAGGCCACGCAATGGTTGAAAAGAGCCAGCAGGGGCTGGCCCAGTGGCGCAGCAGTTAAGTGCACACGTTCTGCTTCGGCGGCCCGGGGTTTACCGGTTCGGGTCCTGGGTGCAGACATGGTACTGCTTGGCAAGCCATGCTGTGGCAGGCATCCCACATATAAAGGAGAGGAAGATGGGCACGGATGTTAGCTTAGGGCCAGTCTTCCTCAGCATAAAGGGGAGGATTGGCAGCAGATGTTAGCTCAGGGATAATCTTCCTCAAAAAAGAAAAAGAAAGGAAAGAGCCAGCAGGCCACATTTGTAACCTCTGGCCAAGGGTTTAGATCTGCCAGGAGTGAGGCCCACTTGCATTTCTTTGTTATGCATTATTGACAACCCTGCTAATACCAAAATGAATTAGACAGCCTCTGCCTTTGAGGAACTCACAGGTTAGTAGAGAAGATAGACAAATAATAATGGTAAAAGGTAACATAGACATTACGTATGTGTGCGTGTGTGTGATTAGTTCTTCCTGGCTGTGTCTGGGAGGACATGATAGGAAGTGATATTTGAGCCAGTAGGTAGGAGATCAACAGTTTGGTGCATTAAAGAGATTTGGGATCTCTGAAACCCCCACTGTATGTGCGAATGTTGGATCTGCATTTGCTGTATATACCATTTTCCTCAGATTATGAGACTGACGTACTCCTGGCTGCACCAAGAGGGCAGCTCTAATATACCATTTTCCTGATAGGTAGTTGGAAATAACAGATATTCCTTAACCCTGCTGGTGGGTGTCTCGGGGTTAATAAAATGGGAGAATTCGAACTTCTCCCCACCTCCCCCAGATTATTGTGTGTTTTAGAGGCCTAAGAAATTCAGAGGTCATATAGCTGGGTGCCCTCATTTTTGGATGAGGAGATTGAAAGAGAAGTGGCATGCCCAAGGTCACAGAGCCCATTAGAGGCAGAGTTTGGTCTAGCACCCCAAATTTTTCTTGACCACCTGCCTCTCCCTCTCCTGGGTATCTCTGAAGGTCACTGGTTAGGCTGGCATCCCCTGTCTGCGAGTGGCCAGTTACCCTGTTTTGGCCCAGCTCCTGGTGGGTGAGGAGTGTTTCCGTCCTGCTGAAGCTGGTTCCTTCTTCCCTCTCTCTTTCGGATACCCTGCCTGAAATCTGAAATGCCTGCTACTTCTTTGTGAGAGAGAGCCTGCTTGTATTCAAATTCCTAATCAACCAAATGCCAACTGAATGAACTAGGACAAATTGCTTAACCTTTGTAAGCCTCAGTTTCCTCGTTCATGTATAAAAAGTTATAATAACACTATGGTGTGATGGGAAGGCATTGGAAGCTTTCAGTATTCTTATGATGACAAAATGACATAATGGGTATAAAGCACTTAAAGCAACTGACCCATAGAATCATCTAGCAAGTATTGACTATGAAGATGATTCACACAGTTCACAGCACCCCGGGTTGGGTTAAATGCCCTTCCTTTGTTTCCCCATACTATCCTGGGATGTCTCTGTTATTGCACACACCACATTGTATTGTAATTGTGTCTATCTCTCCTGCTAGACTAAAGTACCTTCAATGATTGATTGCACAGATATGTATTAGGCACTGTGCCAGGCTCCAGGGATACAGTGGTAAACCAGGAGCTCTTGGTCTAATGCAGAGTTCTAGAAGGCTTGCCAGAAAGCGCTAGTCCTGTGAGCTTGTTTCATGGTCTAATACATTTGAGAAATGATGCTCATCATAGCCTCCCCTTAGAGATTAGGGTCCGTCTTAGTACTTTAAAGTTTCTGAGGAGTCCTATAATAAAGGAACCTATTTGCTTTGTCCAGCCCAGCTTTGCCAGACTTAATGAGTGCTGAATAAATTTGAGTCATCTAGACAGCACTTTCAACCCCACTGTGTGCTTTGGTCCCCAGCTCAAGAGGAGGTCCAAGGGGCACAGCAATGATTAGAGACTCTCCTGGGAGTGAATAGCCTCTGGCTGCATAGAGGCCTGTGGGCTTACCGTCTGGTGCACCCATGGAGAAAAGAGGCTCTGGGCTGAACAGTATGAAGCCCCAGCCACTGCAGCTCATGCTGGAGGAGCAAGTGCTGGCGCTACAGCAGCAGATGGCAGAGAACCAGGCAGCCTCCTGGCGGAAGCTAAAGAACTCCCAGGAGGTCCAGCAGAGGCAAGCAACCCTTGTGAGGAAGCTGCAGGCCAAGGTGAGGCAGCTGCCCCTTCAGGGAGGGGAAAAGAGAAGACTACCTCCTAGAGCTGGGTGCTGAGGTGGAATAAGGGTCACAGGAGGCAGAATCGTGTGGTGGGAATGTCCCGACAGCCTCTCCTTTGATGCTCACAACTACTCTATGAGATATATACCATGTGTACTTTCACGAGGGTTAAATTAATTGTCTAAGTTTGCCCCCCTAGTGTAGAGCTAGGACCTGATCCTAGGAGTTCTGGTTCCAAAGCCCATGATCTTGCCTCTCCAATCCACGAGGCATGTAGAAAGTATTGTTTAAATACCCAAATAGAAACTATAAGATGCTGTGGCCTTACCTCACTATAATCACCCAGTCCCCCGTTCACAGCGCGTTTGCCCCAGATCCTTGGGGGCCTGTGGTTTGGTCTGTTTGTACCAGCCCATTGCCCATGTCCTGCTTTGTTTGCTTCAGGTGTTGCAGTATCGGACCTGGTGCCAAGAGCTGGAGAAGCGGCTGGAAGCCACTGGGGTGAGTGAGGCTGAGATCTGTGCTCCCCCTGAGCCTCAGTGAATATATTTGTTAGGTTTCATTTGCTGACTGAGGGAGGTGATGAGGCAGTGTTTGGTAGAAGCCTCTTTCTTCAGCCCCTTAGAACTTTATCACACATACCTTCATTGGACCTAGGTATTCCTGGCCTGTCAGACACCAACTCTTGGCTCTCTAAGGGCAAAACGCAGCTTCAGGAGACTTAATCAGATTGGAAGCAGTGTGGAATCAGAGGGAAGAAATCCATTTTTCCTCCAGAAGGTGTCAGTGTTTATCTGTCTTAGAGAGATGTGTGCCTTTGCCGCCTAAAAGGCATCGCTGCTCCCCTGTTCGATGCAGAGGACTTTGTGCTCTTGGCTGGATAGAACTGGCTTTGAAAAACCCATTTGCCTTTGTTCCAGCTCCCTCTCAGCACCTTCTCACAGCCCCTCAGAAAAGTTCTCTCAGAGGAAGGAAAGAACCAAAACTGATTGAGTACCATTCTATATCGACCAGGAACCATTAGACATTGTCAAATAATTGTCACTTATTCTGCAAAGCGACTTTCTGAGGGGAATGAGATCACCTTCATTTTGCAGCTGAAGGCTGTGGCTCTGGGAAGTTAAGTAACTTCTTAAGGTCCAAAAATGAGTGTAAAAGTCAAGGCCAATAGTGAAGCTATATCTTATGTTTCTTAGGTTGAAAGCTCTTTTCACTACAAATGCCATCTTTCAAGAGAGGTCACTGATTCACTTTTGAAGAGGGATGAAGTGGATTTGCTTTCAGGTTGCGGTGATTGAGGAAAGAGTCATATTGCTAAGAAAGGAGAGAAAGCATAAAAAGAAAGTGGTCTGCTGTAGAAGGGGGCATCAGAAGATTGGCCTGAGTGATGTTCTCTCTGAAGATGAGTAAGGTTTGTCTCTGTTTTGCTAAGGGACCGGTCCCTCCGAGGTGGGAAAATGTGGAGGAGCCAAACCTAGAACAGCTGCTAATCCGCTTGGAGGAAGAGCAACAGAGGTGATGGACCCTGCATTCTCTGGCCTGGGTGATTGGCCAGTGGGTGGAGAAGGCTGATGGGAAACCTGTGTCCTCAGGGCTAACAGGGTTAGAACCATGCACTACAGCCCTGGCCCTCCAGTTCCTGGCAATGGAAAATTCCAGTGGTTGTCATCTTACTCCAAGAAGTCCAAGGCTTGGATCAGACCTTTATTTTGCTCTCGCTCCTACCCCTCCCTAGTGCAGGTGTGAGAGTCTAGCAGAGGTGAACACCCAGCTTCGGCTACACATGGAAAAAGCTGACGTGGTAAATAAAGCCCTTCGGGAAGATGTGGAAAAATTGACAGTAGACTGGAGCCGGGCCCGGGATGAGCTCATGAGGAAGGAGAGCCAGTGGCAGATGGAGCAGGAGGTAGGAGGAACAGGGGGCTGGAACTGTGAGAAGAGGGTTGTGCACTCTGGGCACTGCCTGGTCAGTGCCGGAAGGGGTTAACTTCAGGACTTGAATGGAAACTGGGCTGTTGTTAGCGTCTCTGCCCATCCTTTCCACTCATGCTGGTGGCTTCGCCCTGCTCGAGCCTTCAGCTTAGTTTTGTCCTCACCTGCCTAGTTGAGGTTTTCTGGCAGGTGGCATGACACTCAAAGTAACTCTGTTCCCACATGAGTGACTAGCTTAGGTTTTAGATGGATCTGAACACTTGCTGACTTCCCTGTCTGGAGGTCTGCATGTCTAGATGCTAAGGAGGTAGCTATTGAAATTGAGTGGGGAAGAAAGACTAGATGTGGACCCTGGGGAGTTTTCAGATCCCAGCTAAAAGGAAACTATGTTTCCTGAGCCTTTGCTCTGTGCCAAGTACTATGCTAGGTAATTTACGTATCCTAGGTCATTTAATCCTCATTGTAAGTCTGTGGTAATAATGGTAATAGCTCTCATTTGTTGAGCAACTACTGTTTATCCTTTTCCAATCTAGCTCAGAGGAAGGTCATGTAATTAATACCCCAGGCCCTTTGACCTCTTAAATTCCACTGCTAACTTTATCAAACTCTTCAGCATACCCTGAATATCGACACCTGTTCGTAAGCTAGCTCCTGTAAAACTCTCCTTCCCTTCCCCCAGTAGTCAGGAGGAACCCAAGACTCCTGTGTTAACAAAAGGTAGTCCTCTGCCCTTTGATGTGACCTGGGTTTCTGAACACACAGTTCTTCAAGGGCTACCTAAAAGGGGAGCACGGTCGCCTTCTCAGTTTATGGCGGGAGGTGGTGACCTTCCGACGCCACTTCCTGGAAATGAAGTCAGCCACTGACAGGTTAGTGTGGGGATAAGTAGGGAGGAGGTTTGCCCCAACCGATTCTAGACATGTGACAGTGGGCTGCTGTAGAAGGGGGATCAGGTACAGGGAGAAGGTTGGGGGTGTGTGTGGAAGAGTTGGTGGAGAGGGATGGTATTGTTGGATTCAGATTTTTTCCCAGACCAGCTCCTCAGGCTTCGCTGGGCCTCATCTCCATGCTCCCTTCCCTAGTCCCTGTTGGAGCCTGCTCTTTCCTTGCTTATATTCAGAGATCTGACTGAGCTGAAGGCTGAGCATGTGAGGCTTTCAGGGTCCCTGTTGACCTGTTGTCTGCGTTTGACCGTGGGAGCACAGTCTCGGGAATCTGATGGATCTGGGAGACTAGATGGGGGCGAGCCAGCCCAGCTGCTGCTGCTACTAGCCAAGACCCAGGAGCTGGAGAAGGAAGCCCATGACAGGAGCCAGGAGTTAATACAGCTGAAGAGTCAAGGGGAACTGGAGAAGGCTGAGCTTCAGGATCGGTGAGATGGGCTGGGGTCCTAGGGAGGGTTCACTGAGGGCAAGTTGCCTCCCTTAGGGAGTTAGAGACCGGTGGAGGAGATGTGAAGAGCGTTCCTCCAAGCGTGAGAGGGGAAGGAGATGTGCCAAAGGGAGTCTAGTTTGAAACCCAATGACACAGTTGGGGCGATGTCATTGCCCTCTACCCTCAGACTGTCTTGCAGGTGTTTCTCTCCTGTTGACTTACAGAGCTGGCTATGACTCTGTCCTCTGTCAACACCAAACTACTTGCCATTCCCAGAACAGTCAAGCTCTGTCTTTGTACATGCTGACCTTGGATTGGAATGCCTCCCTCCCTTCTCTCTCTGCCTTATCCTTTAAGCCATAGTTCAAATGTCACCTCTTCGATGAAGCTGCCTCTCACCTCACTAGCCTGTTAAATTACGATGCCCCAGTGTGGTTTTTTGACCTGCTATGTTACAGCATTGATCTCATTGTATCTTGTTGATTATTTAGTTTCCTTTTTTTTTGGTTAGGCTCTTTGTTTTTTGGATTATAATAAAATGGATTTTTTTTTTTTTTTTTAAATGATCATAAGAAAGGTAGGGACATTAGCAAAAAGCCCCATTTAAATCTCAGGGTAAAGTTCCCTTTATACCCCATGGCTAGGGTTGTGTCTCCACCTGTTGGTAGTGTATGTAAATTGCAGCCTGTCTTGGTTTGGGTGGTGGAGGCACTGAGAAGCACAAGGAAGAGACCATGTCTAATCAGTTCTGTGTCTCAGTGCTTTGCACTTCACCTGTCATCTAGTAGACACTCAATAAATGTTTATTGAATGATACAATAATTAAATGAATGACTATACAGGGAGTTAAGGCTCTTAGAGATGGTACAGAATAAAATTATTAAGACTGTGAAATGAAATTGAGTGAATGAAGAAATATTTATTTAGCCCCTCATATAATACCAAGTATTGAACTCCAGAATATAGTGTTAAGTGATGAAGATGTATGGTGATTTCCCTGAACTTTGAGGTTAATATCAGGGAGGTTGACCATAATCTCCTCCAAACTGCCTCTCCTTTTTCCCTGTCAGAGTCAGAACCATGGGCTGGAGGGACCTTGGGACTATCCCATGTGGCAATTCTGATATTCTTATTGGCTTCAGGGTGCTTGACTTCAAGATCAAGCGGGGCCTGGAAGGGCCTGGGCCAGGGCTTTCCTTCAGCTCTCGGGCCCCCAAACACGTGTTCCAGCCTTGAGATGTGGTAAATCCCTGCATGTGTCTGAGTGGCTTTGGCTTCCCCCAAGTTCAAGGCTATAGTGTCATGTGGTATTCAGGGAGTGCAGTGGGGCTGGGGGTGCCCAAGGGACTCTGGGGAGGCTGCAGTGGGGGTGTCCGTGTTGGGGCTGGGGTGTGCTGCATAGTAGCTATGTCCACATCAGTGTGCTGCCCAGGTGACAGTGCTGTGCTCTTCCCTTTAGGGTGACTGAGCTCTCTGCTCTGCTGATCCAGTCTCAGAAGCAAAATGAAGATTATGAAAAGATGGTAAAGGCTCTGAGAGAGACAATGGAGATCCTGGTACATGATCCTTTGTTCTGGAAAGGAGTTGGGAATAGGCCTGTAGGTTCCTTGTCCTTTATGGACAGATAGTACAAGATACAAGATAAATGTTCCTCAGTGAAATCCCCTAAAGCTGAAAAATAAATTTTGGCTGAATCTGAAAATTAACTAACTCATTCAATAAATATTAGTGGTCTACTTTCCCTACCATATTCCTGGGGAAACTACAATGGCATATACATGCAGTGTGTCCTTACCAAAGAGAGTGGGGCACACATTAAGAGGCACACTGGCAGATGAGGAAGGGGATGTGTAGAGAGATTCTACACATACTCATGTGGGAAACAATTGAGGAGTATGGCAGTGGTTAGCCTGGAGAACAGATCTGAAGGAGTGACGTTGGGGAAAAGAGTTGGCTTGTTTAATGTTTTCTAGATGGGCAAAACCAGTGTCAATGACTGACATCACAGGGTGGTAGAGTTTGGCTAGCAGCTAGAGCTGTTCAGTAGTTGAACAGTCTTTCTTGTGAAGGAGTGAGGTTGGTGTCACTGGCTTAACATTTGCTGGGGCTGTTATCACAGGGACTCTCTAAGCTTGAACTTTCGAGTGTCTGACTTGATTCCACATTTGATTCATTTCTAAGAATGTTCAGACCTCTGATTTTAGGTGGATCCTGAACCCCTATCCACATTCATACCCCTAGTCTTCTCATCAAAGCTGGGATAGCTGGGAGCCGGACTTGTTTATGCCTTTTTGTTTCCTTTTGGTCAGGAATTTGCAAATTCAAACGTCTGCAGGACCCAGATAATGTAAATGAGTGAAGTGGTTCGGTTCTAAGAATTCTGGTTTTCTAGTGCTGTCAGTGCTGCGGGGGACAGTCGATGTCACTGTTAATGAGGGTAGGAGGGACTGCAGGACCCTGAAGCATACATGGCTCATCTAGAGGAGGCATCCACTGTTCAACTTCAGTGCATTGTTACCATATTTGAATGCGGGCTGGGTATGGCCCATTTGTTAACTTTTTAAGAGAAGCCAGAAATTCAGGTTTTCATGAAAAGGTCACTTTATAAATGTTGGTTCAAATTTTTTATAGGCCAAATAAAGCAGAGTAGCAGGTCTGTGTCTTCAGGCCTTCACTAACACAACATGATAGGAAGGAAGAGGGGAAATCTTGAGTCTTCGAGTTTATTGCTAGCTTTGGGGCTAGAGGATTCCCTGCTTCAGCCTTAGGTCTCAAGCATCAGTTTGCTCTTCAAAGACAGCAGCCATCCTCCATCCAATGACAGCTCACATTTATTGAGCATATACTTTGTGCCAGACACTACTGTGGAGTAATTTACGTGCATTTTTTTCAGTTAAGCCTCAAAACAAACCTGTGAAGTAGTTGCTGTTAATTCCTATTTTAAAGAGAAAGAAGCTCAAAGAAGCAGTTGCCTAAGGTTACCAAGATAGTAAGTGATAGAGCAAAAACTCCAATCTAGGCAGTCTAATTTGGAGCTCTTAATCATTTTCATTGGAACTCTTAATCACCCTATCGCCTTGTCTTCAGAGTGCTAGAACAATATTAGCATACACATGTGGTCAAGGAAAAAAGTGTGGTTGACAGAATAGACAGAATGAGACTCTGGTTGATTTGGGGGCTGGAGTGATAAATTCTCTTCTGAGTTTGGCTCACAGACTCTATTTTGTTCCCTGTTCAGGAGACAAATCATGCAGAATTAATGGAACATGAGGCATCTCTTAGTAGGAATGCCCAAGAGGAGAAGCTGTCTTTACAGCAGGTGATCAAGGATATAACCCAGGTACTGGTAAGCCTCCTGGTCATGGTAACCAGGGTATGCCTCACTCCTCTCCTGAGGCCTCCGTGTCCTCAGTCATGCCTAGATTTCCACTGTCTGAGGTGTTTGAGCTTAGGGTCTGGTGAGGATGAGTTCTCTGAGTGTATTTCATGGCTGGAACCCTAAGCAGTAGCTAGGCATTCATGTGCTAGCACCGCCTGCTGGGACAGGCCCTCTTTCTTATTGTCAGCTGCAATTCTCAGGCCTGTGGCTGGATTCTGGTGTTTGTTACCTCAATAGCCTATTCTTCCTTCATTTCTTCATTTATTGTTACCTCAGGGGGTGCTCTAGCCTTGTTGCTGGTTCTAAGTTTGCGTGGCCAAAGGTGAAGACTTGCAGGAACTAACCTTTTTTGCTCTTAGATATGCTCTTCCCACCCCCAGGGAGAGTGCCTGAAAAGGAAAACATCAGGTTTGTCCAGGCTGTAGTGTAAGTCCTCTGTATGGACTCTAGGCCTTGGTCAGTAGGGTGGTGACCCTGCTGTGTTGGGTTTCAGGCCATGGTGGAAGAAGGGGACAATATGGCCCAAGGCTCTGGTCATGAGAACTCCTTGGAGCTGGACTCTAGTGGCTTCTCCTCCCAGTTTGACTCCCGGGACCCAGACAAGGCTCTTACTCTGGTGCGTTCAGTGCTGACTCGGAGACGCCAGGCTGTGCAGGTGCGAACCCCAGCATTTCTCCTCAGCCACGAGGGTGGGTATCTAGACTGATTTGTGCCCCAGGTACCCTCCTAGCCTTGACTGCCTCTTTCACTTTGGTGAACTAGTCATGAGGGGTTTTATCAGCACCCCAAAGTGCCCATTAGAATCTGTGCTGCCCAGTTGTACTTGTGGGTAACTGGCACATTCCCTGTGCCAGTGGCACACTTCCCTTTGCATGCAGTCTTTGCATATCACCATGCAAAGACTGGCAACCAGAGCCCTGGGGGAGTATGGGTAAGTGTTCCCCTGTTCTCAGGGTCCCAACCACACTTACCATCCCTCCCAACTGCTGTACATTTGATGATGATGAGCTCTAAGACTCTGGGAGCCGCAGAAGCCCAGTAATCTCTGGTCCTCTGTCTTCTTGACTGGTTACATCTCTATTCTTAGCTTACTGTTTTTGCACCAACCCCTTACCCCTTGCCAAGCCCTACTTTCAGGCTCTTACGTCTCTCCTTTGCCCTGCCCTCTTGTTCACCATCTCACTTCTCTTACCCTCCCTCTGCAGGACCTAAGGCAGCAGCTTTCAGGCTGTCAGGAAGCTGTGAGCTTCTTACAGCAGCAACACAATCAGTGGGAGGAAGAGGGTGAGGCCTTGAGACAGCGGCTACAGAAGCTCACTGGAGAGCGGGACACTCTGGCAGGGCAGACCGTGGACCTCCAGGGAGAGGTGGACTCTCTCAGCAAGTGAGCAGGGGGCTGTTCATGCCCGCCTTCCTCCCTGGGCTCAGTCCTCATCTGCCCATTTACCCACTCGCATCATGTTTCTCATTTCTCATTGGCTGACCCTACTCTCCTTGAGACCCAGGGCTGCTTAGAGCTGCCTTGTTTTGTGTTCTGCTTGTTCCTGCTCACTCTGTTTTGGGTCTTTGTGATGATAAAAAACAGTTTCCTGCTCAAAAGCGAAGATGAGATGTTAAAGGAAACAGACACCTCTCTCCTTTGACTCCGTGATATCTGTTTCAAGGAAGGATTTTAGGTTTAAAGGTTTCTGCTCATCTCTGGTCTCCTCCTTCCAGGGAGCGAGAGCTCCTGCAGAAGACCAGGGAAGAGCTGCAGCAGCAGCTGGAGGTTCTGGAACAGGAGGCATGGCGATTGCGAAGGACCAACGTGGAGCTGCAGCTGCAGGGGGACTCTGCTCAGGGTGAGAAGGAGGAGCAGCAGGAGGAGCTTCACCTGGCTGTCCGTGAGAGGGAGCGCCTGTAAGTGTGACCAGTCCCCTCCTCACTGGGGCTTGATCTTCCCTTCAATTCCACACCCTCCTCCCTGACTACCCTCTCCTAGAAAGTGGAGTAAATTGAAGCCTGGCATGCAGTGTATTCACATTAGCTTACTTCTCTTTCCTCTGCAGAAGGAGGAAGACAGAAAGTTCATCCAGGCTTTGCTGAGCACTCACGAGGGATGAGGCACTGTGGGGGATGCAGAAATAAATAAGACATAGGCCCTAATCTCAAGCAGTTTGCAGACTGATGGGAAAGACAGACAAGTAAACTAACTGTAGCGTGAGGCCAGAAGAGGTATGAGCTAAATAGAGCTTCAAGCCAGGTCCTTTAGGAGCGTGGGAGTTATAGTTAATATTGAAAGCTTCAGGGAGGAGAGGGTAGCCTTTGAGCTGGGCCTTGACGTGTTTTGATGGTACAGAGTGGGAGAAGGGCTAAAGGAACAGATTAGCAAAGAAAAGGAGGCAGGGAGGTTCATGGCACGTTCAGAGTAGTCTGGGCTGGCTAAAGGGTAGGACTTACCCTGGGAAATAATGGGAAGTGAGCTGGCCAAGAAAGAGAATTTCAGAGTAAAAGGACTCAGCTAATCTGTTAATTCCCCTATATGATGTCAGATAAAGCAAGGACTTTAGAGCTGGGCAAAACCTTGGTTTAAATTATGGCTCTGCCACTTGGTCAGATTACTTTATTTGTAAAATGGGGGTCATAATATTTACCTTGAAGGGTGATTGGGAAGATCAGAGCAGTGTTTTACAAAATGCCAGCACACAGCCTGGCATATGGTAGGTCTTCAGTAACTGGAAGCGGGGACTGTGTCTTCAACTTTGGCATATCCCCCTCTCCTGTGCCCTGGCTCCTTGCACCTAGTAGGCACAGATAATGGAATCTTGCTGTAAGGTTCATGACTTGTGCAAGGAATAGTCTCCCCTGTACCAAGGAGAAGAACAGACAATCCACAAAGATAATTATATGTTTTTAAATTTAATTTGTTTGAATCGATAATACATTTACCAATATTTATATGATTTGAAAGTCAAAACTATTTAAAAAGATATACACAAAGTCTTACTCCCCTCTGCTTCATCCATCCCATTTCCCTTCCTTCTGTTCATAACCATTTAAATTAATTTCTTGTTTATCTTTCCAGTGCTGCTTTATGCAAATGTATGCATATATTCTTATTCCCCCCAATTTCTTGCATAAAAGGTCTTACACGGCATATACCGTTCTACACCTTGCTTTTCTCACTTACTATGTCTTGGAGATCTTTCCTGATGAGTTTTTAGAGACCTTCTTCGTTCTTTTGCATAGCAAAGGTAATTATATTCCTGTTACCTTTTGGGTGTGGCCACTCCCTAAGACTTCTCTAGCCCCTTTTCCTTCCCATCTTAGTCAGGAGACGCTGGCGGGCCTGGAAGCCAGACAATCAGAATCACTCAGTGAGCTGATCACTCTTCGGGAAGCCCTGGAGTCCAGTCGCCTGGAAGGGGAGTTGCTGAGGCAAGAGCAAACAGAAGTGACCGCAGCGCTGGCCAGGGTGCGCAGGCCTGCCCCCCACTGGCTGGGTGGGGTGGGTGGCTTAGGAAGTTGTGTTTCCGTAAAAGGGCATGCAGCCTGCCTCATTCTTCACCTTGCAAGCCAACTCCTCATATTTGTTGCCTCAATTACTAGTCTCTGCTTCTGGGTTCTCTCCCTCCCAACATGCCCTCTATATTGGAATTAGAATGGTTTTCTAAAATATAAATCTGATTATGCCAGTCTCTTTCTTAAAACCATTCAGTGGCTTCCCAGCTCCTTGGTGCTGCATTCAAAGCCTTTTGCCATCTGCCCCAAACTGTTTCTAGCCTCCTCTTGACTCCAAATCCCTGTCCTCATGTACGTTTACTCCAGCCGTCCAGCACTAATTGCATCCTCAGTTTTACCACGTCCTTTCATGGCTCTAATTCTTTGCATGTACTTTTCCCTTTGCCTGGACTGCTTCTCTCCTCCTGCTTTAACCGCAAACTGTTTCTTATCTCTCAGTACCCAACTTAATTGTCAACTCTTCTACCAGGTATTTTTGATTCTCCCAAACTGAATTAGTGCTTTCTCTGAGTTCCCAGAGAAAGAAAGCACTTTGTGCTTACATTGTCTATGGTATCATTACAGTTGTATTGTTTACACTCTCTGTTAGCTCCTCTCTTACTTCTCAATGAATGAATGAATGAATGAATGAATGAAGGGAAAACTTGTTTAGAATGCAAGGGAGAGAATGGAGTGTTAACTGATCTCTTTACAAAGAAAGCAGCAGATTTTGGGGATGTGAGCTGTTCATGTTGCAGGAAAACTGGAAATAGGAAACCCTTCAACCCTCTTTGTTTTTAGGCAGAACAGTCCATTGCAGATCTGTCGAGTTCTGAGAACAGCCTGAAGGCTGAGGTAGCTGATCTTCGGGCTGCCACTGTCAAGCTCAGTGCCTTAAATGAGGCTTTGGCCTTAGACAAAGTTGGGCTGAGCCAGCAGCTTCTCCAGGTGAGCAAAGATTGCTCTGATCCACAGGGTAGGGCTGGGCTCTGACCAAGGGCAAGCCAGTGACAGACAAAGCTGACACCCATGACAGAGAAGAGTCCTTAAATGCCCAAGACAGATAAACTCTCAAATGTAGTCCTGAAATGAGCAAAAGGAACATTTATAGTGCAGAGGAGAGCAAAGACTATAAAAACTGGGCATAGCCATTAAAAATAGTCTGCTCTGATACCCACAGCAGAACCACCTTTGGGCTTTAGGGTAAAATCACCAGGGCAAAGAAGGACGCCTGTGTCCTCTGGAAGGAAGATTCAGTTTCCAGTCCTGTTGCATGAGATAACAGCAGTCACCAGAAAAAGATCTCTGAAGAGCCTAGGTGTCAAAGAATCTCCTCTATAGTTTGCAAATTTAACAAGCTTCTTCACTACCCTGTTCTCCTGAGCCCCAGACATGTTCTGTGTTCCCTTATTTTGAATTCTTTGAGAGTAGGATTTTGCCTTTTTTATCTCTATCCCCAGCATCAACCCATCTAGTACCTGGAATATAGCCACTAAACCAAATGAATGCATAGTCCCCTCTCTTATAGGCACTCTTGTGTTCATCTTTGGAGAGTCAGTTCATATCTCACTTGGATTTCTGTCTCAGCATTTGATCTCTAAACTGTAACATTTATCTTTGATGCCCTTCTCTTTTTGGCCAGTAGTTAGAACAAGAGAACCAGTCTGTGTGCAGCAGAATGGAGGCAGCAGAGCAGGCAAGAAGTGCTTTGCAGGTGGGCCTGGCAGAGGCGGAGAGGAGCAGGGAAGCCCTTTGGGACAAGAGCACTCACCTGGAGGCTCAGCTGCAGAAAGCAGAGGAGACCAAGGCTGAGCTGCAGGCAGATCTCAGGAGCATCCAAGAAGAGAAGGAAGAAATTCAAGAGAAACTTAGTGAGGTGAGAAGACAAAACTGATACCATCACATTAAGGTATAATATATGCTCATTGTAAAAAATTAAAACACTATAGAAATGTTTCGGAAAGTGAAAAAGTATTACTTCCTAGGAATGACCTGTGTTACTAATTTGGGGTATATCTCCCTTTTTTTTTTTTTTTTTGAGGAAGACTGGCCCTGAGCTAACATCCGTGCCCATTTTCCTTACTTTATATGTGGGACACCTACCACAGCATGGAGTGCCAAGCAGCGCCATGTCCGCACCCGGGATCTGAACCAGCAAACCCCGGGCCGCTGAGAAGCGGAATGTGCGAACTTAACCACTGCGCCACTGGGCCGGCCCCTATCTCCCAATTTTTTAAAAGACTTCCTATAAGAATCCTTTACTGATTCCCCACTGCTTCACACCCCCTAGTTTGAATTAGATGTGAGCCAGTGGCCCTAACCTGGGATAGCAGCCCTGGGGGGCCCCTGCCTCTGCTCTGTCTCACTAATTTCCTTCCCTCAGGCACGTCACCAGCAGGAGGCAGCCTCAGCTCAGCTGGAGCAGCTGCATCAGGAGGCAAAGCGACAGGAAGAAGTGCTTGCCCGGGCAGTCCAGGAGAAGGAGGCCCTAGTCCGGGAGAGGGCGGCCCTAGAGGTGCGGCTGCAGGCTGTGGAGCGGGACCGGCAGGACCTCTCTGAACAACTGCTGGGGCTCAGGTAAGGCCCAACCCAGTTCAGCCAAGGGCAGAGAGAGCTTTTCAAGGCAAGGCACAGCCAAGCTAAGTTCCCTGCCCTAAGTATATGGGTTCTAAATGAGTTATGAATTTGTAATTGCCCGCCTAACTTCTCCAGGTAGCCAGTACTTAGAACCCAACTCCTCTTAATGAAGGGCAAGGGGCTTGATGGGTAAGAACTCTTCCTGATTCCTGAACCTGACAGCTCAGCCAAGGAGCTACTGGAGAACAGTCTGTTTGAGGCCCAACAACAAAATTCTCTGATAGAGGTCACCAAGGGGCAGCTGGAGGTTCAGCTTCAAACTGTCACTCAAGCCAAGGAAGTAATCCAAGGTGAGAACCCAACTGGGATGGGGCACACTCATTCCATGGGGATGTTGAAAGCAAGGAAGGCAGTGGGAAACTGTTAGAGGTCCTTCTCCAGCCAGGGCCTCTGACATGGGCGTTGCTCATGAAGTCCAGGGAGAGGGGTGAAAGGAGGAGGGCAGAGGCTCAGAGACCAGATCCTGTCCCTGGCATCTTAGGGGAAGTGAGGTGCCTAAAGTTGGAACTGGACACTGAACGGAGCCAGGCAGAGCAGGAGCGGGATACAGCAGCCAGACAGCTGGCCCAAGCTGAGCAAGAGGGACAGACTGCCCTGCAGCGACAGAAGTCAGCCCATGAAGAGGAAGTGAACCAACTCCAGGAGAAATGGGTATGTAGTGATGGATGTGGCTGGGGATGGGAGAGACAGACATGGCCTCCCTTTAGTGAATGCTCCCCCTGCTGACTCCTGGTCCAGGTATTGCTGCTTATAAGAAAGAGTGAAATCTGAACAGGACTAGCCCGGTCACAAGGTGCAAAATCCAGCTTCTATCTAGTAAGTGAATTAATATATGAAAAACACTGAGAACAGTTCCTGGTGTATAGTAAGCTCTATATTTGTGTTAGCTCTTATTATTGTTGTTGTTTCAGTATGTACAGAGAATTAAGAGTGGATCCTGAGATTTAGGATTGTTAAAACTGGCCCCAGGATGTCAAGGGAGCAGAGGAATGCCTTGGACCCATTCTTGCCCAATTCAGAATTGTTTCTTTTGTCTTTTACTTAAATAACTTAGTCCATTTGCTTTTATTGTGATTATAGGTGTATTTGGATTTATTTCCACCATCTTATGCTATTTGTCCCTTTCTATGTCTTTTAGGGAGGGAAGATCACCTTTCTTAACTTCTTTTAGAGAGTTAATTGGATGATTAAGTTGTATTTTTTTTTTTTAAAGATTTTATTTTTTCCTTTTTCTCCCAAAAGCCCCCCAGTACACAGTTGTATATTCTTCATTGTGGGTCCCTCTAGTTGTGGCATGTGGGACGCTGCCTCAGCGTGGTTTAGATGAGCAGTGCCATGTCCGCGCCCAGGATTCAAACCAACGAAACACTGGGCCGCCTGCAGCGGAGCGCGCAAACTTAACCACTCGGCCACGGGGCCAGCCCCTAAGTTGTATTCTTTTCTCACCTCTTTTTTTCTATCACTTTGGATGATATGTACTCTGTTTTTTTTATTTTCAATTATTTCCTTTAACATTTTGAAGTACATACTTAATAAAATCTCAAGTTCATGAGTATATTTACCCTTTTCTTGAATGATGCAAGAACCTCAGAACATTTACCTGCATTCATTCCTCCTGACTTATATACTATTTTATTCAATGTGTTTAGTTATAACTAGTTTCTTAGCAGCATAAATTATGAATTTTGATTATTGTTTTATGCAGTCAATATTTGTTTAGATACACTGACAAATTTACAAATTTTTTTGCTCACTGTTCCATCTCGCATATCAGACTTTCTATTTGGATTTATTTTCCTTCCTTTGAGGGTCTGTTGGTAGTTGTCTGAAAATATTTCTATTTTACTTTTATTCTTGAAAGATAGTTTGACTGGACATAAAATTAAGGTATAAATTTCTAGGGTGACAGGTATTTTCTCTCAGCAAATTGATTATTCTGTGGTTGGTATTGAGAAGACTCTGAATAAGTATATGTCAGACCTTCTTACTCTATGCTCCATGTATCTTAACTCTTATATTTTCCATGTTGACTTTTCTCTTTCTATACTGTGTTCTGGATGATTTTTTTCAGATCTCTCTTCTATTCACGAATTTCCCTTTTTGGCTGTGTTTAATCTGTTATATAGTCTATTCACCAAGTTTTAAATTTCATTTATTAACTTTTTATTTCTAGGCCTTCCAGTCAGTTATTTTTTCAAATCTTCTTGGTTGGTTTTTAATCTCTTTTCCCTAATTTATATTTTCATTCCCCTCTTTTATTCTTTAAACATACAAAACATGCTTTTATGCTGTCTAATAATTTCCAATAACTAAAATCTTTTTTGGCCCGACTTCATTATATGTTGTTTCCATTGGCTCTTACTCATGGCCTTGATCCCTGTGTGTTTTTTGATACTTGACTATGAGCTCATGTTCTTTGGAAACTTTTCTGTGGGAATCCTTTTAGGTCTGAGACGAAGGAGTTTTTCTTCAGAGAATTTGCTTTTGCTTCTGTCAGAAAGCTGAAAGACCAGCATCCCAGGACCACTTTATTTGTTTGTTTTTATTTTTTAAAGATTTTATTTTTCCTTCTTCTCCCAAAAGCCCCCCAGTACACAGTTGTATACTGTTAGTTGTGGGTCCTAGTTGTGGCCTGTGGGACACCACCTCAGCATGGCTTGATGAGCGGTGCCACGTACGTGCCCAGGATCCGAACTGGCGAAACCCTGGGCCACCAAAGCGGAATGCGCGAACTCAACCACTCGGCCACAGGGCCGGCCCTGAGGACGACTTTAAAATAAAATTTGTAAAGTTTTTTTGGGCCGCATTCAGGCCCTGAACTCACATGAAGACCAGCTTATGGTTATGAATTCTCAAGGGAGATTTTTTTTTGCCCGGTGTGAAGGCTGAGACCAATTTCCTTGCTGTTCCCTCCTGTAGAGCTTTTTGTTTTGTTTTCTTTCTCTCCCTTTTTCTTCCCCTTTCCTTCTCCCTCTCTCTCTCAAGTTTGCCCTTAAACTGAGGGCACTCTAGCCCAGGGATAAGCAAGTTCTTTTGTAAAGCGTCACATACTGTGCTTTGTGGACCCTACAGTCTCTGTCCCACAGAGATTGCTGCTGTAGTGCAAAAGTCAACAAATGAGCATGGCTTGTTCCAATACAACATTGTATGTGGACACTGAAATTTGAATTTTGTATAATTTTCACATATCACAAAATCCTACTATTCTTTTGACTTCTTTTCAAGTATTAAAAATGTAAAAACCGTTCGTAGCTCACAGGCCATACAGCAACAGGAGGTGGGCCCAGATTTGGCCCGTGTGCCATAGTTTCTTGACCCTGGTATAGCCCTTTGGAAGTCCAGCTTAAGTTGAGAATGTCTTATCAGACTCCCCACCCTTTGTCTTCTGTGTTCTTTTTCCCACGTAGCCATAAGATGAATTTCAAGGTTATTAGGTATAGCAAGTACCTCCAAGATGTTTAGAAATTGACTGAGGTCACACCAGTAGTGTTGGATTAAAGACTGTAACCCAGGCGCCCTGGCTCCAAAGCCCTTCACTGCTATCCTGAGAACCTAGTAGGGGGCTGCATTAGTCTGGGAGATCAGGGAAGGCTTTGGTCCACCATTGGGAGGACCAGGATGCCCCATCCTAATGCTCTTGTATAATGCAGGAGACTTGCCTGTGTAGTATAGCTAGGCTTGGCCTGACTTTTCAGAAGACTAACTCCACCACCCTCAGCAGAGAAGAGTGGGCAGCAGAGAGTCAGTCTGCTGCCTCGGTTCGTTATTACAACCATTAGCCATGATGTGGTTGCTTTAAAATACCAGATATTCATAGCTTATATTAGAGAAAATTGCACTTGAGAAAGAACTTTTACATGTATTATTTCATTTGAGTTTTTTTTAATAAATCTCATTTGATTCTCATAAAATTTGGCGAGATTGGTAAGGCAAGGATTATTAGCCCTCCTTTACAGATGAGGAAACAGGCTTAGAGACATCCAAGATCACACAGCTGGTGAACAGTAGACTTCTTATTCTAACCCAGCTCTCCTCCTGCCTCTTCTACTCACCCATTCGGTTCTAACTGTGTTTCCTTCATATGACCAGGAGAAAGAGCGCTCTTGGCACCAGCAGGAGCTAGATAAGGCTCTGGAGAGCCTAGAAAGGGAGAAAATGGAGCTGGAAATGAGGCTGAGGGAGCAGCAGGCAGAAACCGAGGCCATCCGGACGCAGAGGGAAGAAGAACGGGCTGAGGCCGAGAGCGCCCTGTGCCAGGTGGGAGGCTGGGAGGACTGGAGCTGCACATCCAACCTGTGATCCCGCTACCTTTGACCACTTCCTTTTCTACTCCCAAGAGTGGTACAGCGGGGGGCTTCCAGAACGGAATCTAGCTGCCTGCTTTGCTACCAGTGAGCAGGGTGATCAGCACCATTAGCTGCAGGGCCGGCAGTATGTCAAACTTCCTGAGGGAGGGCTGCCGTTTACCACATCCTGTCAGCATGCAAACCAGCAGCAATCTTTGTACTTCCTGGTTCTCAATCAGTGGGTCCAGGCTTCGCATTGCCCTCAGCCCCAACCCCATTCACTGGAAGAGCCCTAGAGCAGCTGGAATGTGCTTGTGGCCTAGTGGGTGAGCATGGTAACCCCGATCCAACAAGCCCTTGTCCTCCTGCCCCTCCACAGATGCAGCTCGAAACAGAGAAAGAGAGAATGTCCCTCCTGGAGACACTGCTGCAGACTCAGAAGGAGCTGACAGATGCCAGCCAACAACTGGAACGGCTGAGGCAGGACATGAAGGTTCAGAAGTTAAAGGAGCAGGTATGGATGGTAGTCCTGGGCAGGGAAGAAAAGGGGGCATTGAGTCACTCTTCAACATTGACCAGTTCTTTGGTATTCCTTGCACCAGGCGTTGTGCTAAGTGCTGCCACATGACAACATAAAAGAGTGGCAGGACAGTAAACATGGCAGACATGTTCCCTGCCCTCAAAGAGCTTACGTTCTAGTGGCAGAGCAGACACAAATAAATGAGATGATTACAAGTTGTAATAAGTGCTGTAAAGGAAAGGAATAGGGAGATACAGCTGAGAATGATTCAAAGGAGACCACTTTAGACAAGGTGGTAAAAGAGGGTCTCACTGAGAAAATGACATTTGAGCTGAGATATGAAGGTTGGGACAAAAGGGATGAACCTTGAAAGCATTATGCTAAGTGAAAGAAGCTAGTCACAAGAGGCCATGTAGTGTATAATTCCATTTACAGGAAATGTCCAGAATAGGTAAATCTATAGAGACAGAAAGTAGATGAGTGGTTGGGAGAGGGGTGGGTAGTGGGGAGGGTACAGGGTTTCTTTCTGCAATAATGAAAATGTTCTAAAATTGATCATGGTGATGGTTGCACAACTCTGTGCATATACTAAAAACCATTGAATTGTATACTTTAAAATGGGTGAATTGTATGGTATGTGAACTATATCTCAATAAAGCTATTAAAAAAAAGAAAAGAAGCCAGCTATTTGAAGAACACTTTAGGCAGAGGAAATAGCCATCATAAGGGCCCTGGGACAGAATAGGGCTTGGACAGTTCAAGGACAAAAGGACCAGCAGGGCTCCAGCGTGATAAGCTCAGGGGCAAGTGGAAAGGTGGGCAGGAGCCCTTTGCCAGCCACGGTAGGAGCTTGTATTTTGTTCTAAGGGCAGTGGGAAACTGTTGGATGGTGTTTAAAAAGCAGAGTGGGACATCTGTCTATCTATCTATATATGTATTTAAAAATACTTTAAGGGGCTGGTCCCATGGCCGAGTGGTTAAGTTCACGCACCTCGCTTCACCAGCCCAGGGTTCACCACTTTGGATTCTGGACGCAGACCTGGCCCTGCTCATCAGGCCATGCTGTGCCAGTGTCCCACATAGAAGAACTAGAATGACTTGCAACTAGGATGTACAGCTACGTGCTGGGGCTTTGGGGAGAGAGGGGATAAAAGAAAAGAGGCAGATTGGCAACAGATGTTAACTCAGGGCCAATCTTCCTCACACACAAAAAATCACTGGAGCAGCACACATTCATTTTTTAAAAATCATTTAAAAAATCCTATTCTCTTTAAAACAAAATACTTTAGCTGCTGAGTGGAGAACAGAGCGTGTGTGTGTGTGTGTGTGTGTGTGTGTGTGTTTAGGGGGCGGTAGCATGAAGTAGATGTAAGGATATGCAACAGGAGGCTGTTGCAGTGGCCTTGGTGAGGGACTGCTACCAGCTCAGAGACTCTGACTGAGAAATCCCAGGTGAGCCAGCACACTTTGTGAGGGAGGAATGGGAATAGGAGGCAAAGAGTTGAGGCAGCAGAGCATCATGGAAACACCGTGGATTGTTGAGTCCTGCCTCAGCTTTTGCCAACCCAACTTAAAAACTGGTATTGATATGACGTGGATTTCAAGACCAAGGCCCCAGCGGAAGCTTTCCTCTATTCACTGCTGTCTTCTCCCTTCTCAGGAGACCACTGGGATGCTGCAGACCCAGCTCCGGGAGGCTCAGCGGGAGCTGGAGCAGGCAGCCCAGCAGCACAGAGATGACCTTGCTGCCCTCCAAGAAGAGGGCAGCAGCCTGCTGCAGGAGAAGATAGAGCTGCAGAAGCAGGTCCTTGCTCCTCTCTCCCAGCCCCACAGCCCTTCGCCAGCATAGCCAGCTCTCCCACTCCCTCCCGCAGGACAGTGGGAACCTTAGCCCTGCTGCTTGAGCTTGGGAGGGGAAAGGTAGGCCCCAGTACTGAGTGGAAAGTTGAAGGGTGCTCAGAGCTGAGCACATGCCTCTCAGAGCCCTGAGATAATAATCTCTTTCTGTGGTGACCATGGAACTTAGATTTTCTTGGGCAGCCCCAGTGTCAGCTGTTCTTCCATCCTCCCCATAGAACCAGTATTTTATATATCAGATTGCTTTTCCTTCTCAGAATCCTATATCAGATGTGTTCAGCTTTTTTAAAAAAATAGACTCACTATACACCTGCCCATCACTTTGCCTTTGGGCGTAGTTATATTCAGCCAAGATTTTTATTTGTGCCCACCTCTATATAGCATAAGTGAGGCTGGGGAGACAGATGCCTAGGCTGAATGGTATTAAGGGTGGGGGGTGGTGAAGAACAGCATGGAAGGATTGGTGGAACACCAGAGCATTGGAAATGGGCCGCCAGTGACTGTGGTAAACTTAAAGGACACTAAAGTCATAGGTGAGAAGCATCCAACCACTGGCCCCCTGCCCTTGGTCCTCATGCCCTTAACCTTCCAGGTGGAGGACTTGAAGACTCAGCTTGTTTCCAAGGATGACTCCCAAAGGCTGGTGGAGCAGGAGGTTCAGGAGAAGCTGAGAGAGGCCCAGGAGTGTAGCCAAATTCAGAAGGAGCTGGAGAGAGAGAAAGCCAGGTAGGCTAGACAGGCCATGGGGTTGGTTTTTGCCCTTCTGGCTATAGTGGTCATTGTGAGGTTGACAGTTCTTTGCTCAGGTCACCTAGCCTCCCATGTCTCCAGCTCTCAGCTGTTCAGGTAGCTGTGTGGAGAGGACATGGTCCCTGTCTTCAAAGCGTACACTTCATTCATTTAGTAAACATTTAGAGAATATGCATTATGCACTAAGCACTATGCCAGGGGCTGGGGATGTAGTGATAAACAAGACAGTATGGTCCCTGCCTCAATAGAAGTTATTGGTTTGTGGGGAAGACATTAATCAAATAATCCCCAAAATAAGTTATTGCAGATTATGTTACATGGTGTGGAGGAAAGAAACAGGATGCTGAAATAGAAATGAGGGAGAGAGGGGAAATCTACTTTAGATAAGATGTTAGGGAAGGCCTTTCTCAGGAGATTGCATTTAAACTGATCACTGAAGGATGAAGTGGAGCCACGTGTGCAAAGGGGTGAAGGAGACTTCCCTAGAATAGGAATAGAAATCACATGCAAAGGACCTGAGGCAAAGCAAAGCTTGGGATGTTTGGTGAAACTGAAAGCGCCGTGAATGAAGAGACAGTGACATGAGCTAGACAAATCCATATTATTCAGGATGTTTAGGCCACAGCCAGGAATTTGTAGTTTGTTTTAGGTTTAGTAGGAAACCGTTGTGGATTTTAGGTAGGGAAATCGACGCAATCCAACTTACGATGTATTCGAAGGGATAGTGATGACATGAAACATCAGGAGTGAGACAAGACCACTCAGAATGAAGAGCAGCATGTATTCTCAGTGCCTGTAGGAGCTTGAGGAGGGAGAGATCCTTTTGTTGATGAAACTAGAGGCAGGAAGACAAGTTAGGAGGCTGATACAATCATCCAAATGGGAGATTCTAAAGCTGAACCAAGGTAGGGCAGTGGGGAAGGAGAATAAGGAAGGAGTTTAAGGGACGTTAAGGGAGTTGGAATCAATTGTATGTAGTGATCAATTGGATAGAGGTGGGGTAAAGGGTGATATGGCAAAGGCTTCTGAGTTGGGGCACTGGGTGGACAGAGGTGCCTTCACTGAGCTAGGGAACATAGTAGGGGTGATGGAGGAGAAGTGCAGAGGAGATGAGAAGAATTTGGCATGCTGAATTTGAGATATTGTATAGCTGTTTCTTGAATTTGCCAGAGAAGAATAAACTGTGAAGTTGAAATGAGGTATCATATGCATGAAATACGTAGGAGCACTCAGTAGGTGCTCAAGGAATGGTAGCTTTTATTGCTGCACTAGAATCATTATCATTACTATTTCTATTTAATTATTAATGCTATGTTTATAACAGTCAGATGAGAAGGTAGTTCTTCATTTCCTGAGAGAATGGCCTAATCTTCTGACCACTCTCACTTTAGCCTGACTCTGTCGCTGGTGGAAAAAGAACAGAGACTCCTTGTTTTACAAGAGGCTGACTCTGCTCGACAACAAGAGCTGAGCTCCCTGCGCCAGGACGTGCAGGAGGCCCAGGGAAGGCAGAAAGAGCTCAGCGCCCAGGTACTTCCCACCCTGACTATGAGCCCAGTTCCTTGGTAGAAGCCTGCTCTTGGAGTTGGGGGCTGACTGCTTGGAGTCATGCTGGGACTTCAGCAGCCCTGGCAAGAGGGAAAAGCCAAGACTGGGCAGGCTGGGGGCTTGGGAACCTGACTCAGAGTTGAAAACGGCCCTTCTGGGGAAATTGACAGTCCAGAACGTAGTGCCCATAGGGGCAGAGCTCATGCAAGCCTGGTTCAACGTGCTTGGTCTGCTTGACAAGACACAGCAGGGGGAACAGATCAGGTAGGCAGCAGCTAGAGGGCTTCCAGGAACTCAGTCTGCTCACAGCAGAACCCCAGACCTTGGGTACAGAGGAAAGATGGAACCGGGAGGGGAAGGGTGAGGGAGTAAGAGCTAGACAGTAGACTGCAGCAGATAAGGACCCAGGTCTGCTTGGTAGACAGTTCTGGGTTTGACTCCCAGCTCTACTGCTTCCTGGCTGTGTGAGTATCTGTTTCTTCATCCATAAAACAAGGATGATAATTCTTAACCATTATAGGATTATATAAAGTGTCAGGAACACAGTGAGCATTCAATAAATGGTAGCCATTATTATTGTGACTAGTCATTAGGCTCAGTGTCAGGATTTCAGGCAGAGTTCTAATCATTGCAGGGAGCTAGCATAGTTGCCAGGGAGAACAGGGCCAAAGCCTATTTGCATAGTCTAGGCCCATGTGTCAGGAGTCATCTAGGGTAATGCTCCTTCCAGAATCCTCCCTAACCGCTGGAGGGCTGAATCCTCCCTGAAACCCTCCCAGCCCTGATGAAGGTTTGCACAGGGATTGAGTCGGGTCAGGCCTGGGAACATCTGAGGAGGGGATAGCCACTCCCTGCTCAAAGTGACTACACTTCCTCCCTGGCAGGTGGAATTACTGAAGCAGGAGGTGAGGGAAAAGGAGGCTGACTTTCTAGCCCAGGAAGCACATCTGCTGGAGGAGCTAGAGGCATCTCAAGTAACAGAGCAGCAGCTGCGAGCTTCCTTGTGGGCCCAGGAAGCCAAGGCAGCCCAACTACAGCTGCGACTGCGCAGCACGGAGAACCAGCTGGAGGCACTGGCTGCAGAGCAGCAGCCTGGACACCATGCTCAGGCCCAGCTGGCCAGCCTCTATTCTGTCCTTCAGCAGGCCCTGGGGTCTGTTTGTGAGAGCAGGCCTGAGCTGAGTGGTGGGGGAGACTCTGCTCCCTCCCTCTTGGGTGCTGAGCCAGGTAAGGCAGCCACCCAAGAACTGAATCCTTTGGGCCAAAGCCAGGCCTAGCTCCCAGGGGAGAAGGAAGGGGAATGCAGTTCCTTAGGCAATGTTGCATCAAGGCTAAGGCCAGACTCTGGAATTAATTCCATCAGAGTTTGAACCCCAGCTCTGACATTTGCTAGATGTGTGTCCTTGGGCAAGTCACCTATCCTCTCTGAGCTTGATTTCTCAACTATAAAGTGAGAATGTTAAAAGTACTGACCTCTCAGGATTTTCCTAAGGAGTTAATGAGATTACAGAAGTAAAATAGTTCACACAGTTCCAGCCACTTATTAAATGTCTAAGAAATGAGAGCTGGCATTGCCTAGTACCCATCATAGTGCCTGGCACATAGGTGTGCAGAAAGTACGTGATGAATGAACTGCTAAGAAGAGGTTCTTTGAGGAGAGGAGGGATCAGTGGGAAGGCCAAGGCCATGTCTGGGGAGGTGTGGCTATTTCTTTTCATAGTGCAGCCAGGTCAGGAAGAGTTTCCTCACTTTTTCAGACCAGAATGAAGCTAGGATCCTCTTTAAGAGAGGGCCCCTCCTGACGGCTCTCTCAGCTGAGGCGGTGGCGTCTGCCCTTCACAAGCTTCACCAGGACCTGTGGAAGACTCAACAGGCCCGGGTATGTTTCTCAGCTCTTCTTCCTTGAACTCTTCATCTCCTCTGAAAAAGACTCATGGAGCAGTTTGACCTGTTTTATTCCTGAGATCAAGTTGGGATAAGTTCCACCTCTATCATTTACTCTCTGGAAACCACAAATAAAGCATTTGGTTTCCTGGACCTTTTCACTAGTAAAATAGGGCAAATCATGCCTGCCTCGCAGGGTTGTGAGGATTAAATGAGTGAAGGACTTGAGGGAGCCCTGTAAATTATACAGCCCTGTACAGATGTGCGATATTGTTCTGCATCATTTTCCTCTGGCCATAAATTATTCTTGGTGCCAAGACCTCCAAGAAAAAAATCAACAAATTAGGGACCACTGAGATTTGAGGTTGCCGTTTATAGGAACATTCTGGACCTAAGACTGAACTAAATGTCCCACAAATTCCACCCTACAGTGAACCTATCAGTCAATAAAAACTGAGTGCCACCTACTTACCAGCCATTCTGAGTTGAGAATACAAAGAAGAGAAGACCTCATCTCTGCCCTCAAGAAGGCTCGTGACGTGCCTGAGGAACCAAATGTGTTCTAAGATAATGCAGAACTGATAGAATTAATTGGATCAATAATGGATGCAAATGATGATAATAGGAGGAAGGGACAATTCATTCTGACTTAGGGAGAGTCAGAAGGAAGGAAGAAGTGACCTTTGAGCTAAGCTTTGAAGTAGGAGTTTGAGGAGAGGAGAGGTGACCCCAGGCTAAGACTTTAGCAGGACTTCTGTTTCAAAAGACACAGACGGGTTAGAAGGGGATTCTGGGCTCCAATCAGTTGGAGCAGAGCCTGTCATCACTTTGGGGAGCCAGTGCACACAAATTCACAGATAAATAACCCAGCAATCTGGGAGTAGGTCCGTGATGGCAGACCCCAAAAGAAGCTAAGAGAGAGGAGAGCGCTTGGGCCCTGGAATGGGATAACTTTGTGCAAGATGAGGACCTTGAATTTCACCATGGCCTTTCTTCCCCAGGATGATCTGAGGGATCAGGCCCAGAAGCTGGAACAGCGTCTCACTGATACGGAAGCTGAGAAGAACCAAGTCCACACAGAGCTTCGGCATCTGCAGAGACAGCTCTCCCAGAACCAGGAAGGTGAGAAGCTCAAGGCAAGCATGGGGATTTGGAGGGAGGAGAGGGGCAAGGCAAGAAGCCCAGAAGAGGCAGGAACAGGCCTAGGAACAACTCTTTACTGCTTACCCACAACTTTGAGAAGATACCTAGAGGCATCTCCAAAGGGGTGATGACCCCTAGGAACTATTTTTCTGCTTTTCATGGCCTTTGGGGGCCTTCCTGGAAGAAGGGATTAGGAGGGACAGATTTGGTGAGTGGAGAAAAGTTGCTAGCTAGGCTTCCATTTTGTCTGCAGATTAAAAAACTGGCAACCCAGGACCAAAACTATGAGAAGATTATAAAACTCAGTATCTTTTGTCATTTATCCACATTACTTATTTTTGTCACTTCCAACTATGTCCTCAAAATGATTAGCCTTTGACAGCAGAAGGATGATGGGCTTGTTTGGAAGACAGCAAGAAGGGAGAATCTGGGGACAAAGTACCTGTGCCACAGCCGAGGGCCAGAAAGGGTGTGACTACTAGGAAAGGAAAGGAGAGGGGAGGCCTTGAGGCTCTAGGCTCTCCTGCAGAAGAGAAGGAGACAACTGGGGAGTGGGCTGCTCTTGAAAGTCCTCCAGAGGGCTCCCCGAGAGCCACACTATACACAGAGCTGGGTTCTGGTGCATTTTGCAAAAATAAGGGGCAGCCCGCAGAGCAGCCCTGCTCTCTAGAAACCTCTGCACAATCAGAGAGTTGAGGCCTGGAAAGGACCTCCAACGTCACCTAACTCAGCCCTGTCTGGAACCTAGGGTTGAGGATCCTATGTGGTCAGGATGAGGAAGTGTTGGGATGATTATCAGGCAGCACTGGAGCAGGGCAGACGATACAGGCACAAGTCTGGAAGCAGCAGGGAGCCTAGACAAGCGGGAGCAGCTGGCAGATGGGTGATGTCTCTATGGAACTGGATGTAATTCTCTCCTTCTTGCCTTCTTCCCCTTTGATTCTGTTCCCCATCTTCCATCTGCCTCTGCATCCCTCTTTTCCTCCACCCACAACCATGCCCTTGCTCCGCTACCTCTCCTCTTTCCAAAGAGAAATCCAAGTGGGAAAGAAAACAGAGCTCCCTAGAATCTGAGCTGATGGAACTGCATGAAACTGTGGCATCCTTACAGAGTCGCCTACGGCGAGCAGAGCTGCAGGGAATAGAAGCCCAGGTAAGGTGGTATGGTTTTGGGTGGGGTTGCTTCAGGAGTGGTCCCTCAGGGCCCAGGCTCTAGCTCTCAGGCCCGCCTTAGCCTGTGGTCACACCCATCTATATGTAGTGCCCAGCTTCCTTCAGCAAGTCTCAGTTCCTCTGGCTGTCCCTACGTTCCTGAGGGTCGTTATTAAGGCCCCAGTGAATCCTCCTTCAGGTACTTTTTCTGAATTGACGTTGAGATTTTTGTCCCTTGCCCTGAAGGACAAGAGTCTGGGATGACTTATTTGTACTAGGCTTTCCCCTCTGGGCAGAGCAGAGCCCTGGGATGTGGTAGGGATGTCCTTTTACAGTGTCAGCTCAAGTGGAACACATCAGTTCTTTTTTCCCAAATCCTTGACAATGCTGGTGCCACAGAGTAAGGAAAGGAAGGACCTATGTTGGAGTGACAGTATCAGGGAAGTGTAGTCTAAAGTGGTATTGCATCTTGTTTTCCAGAATGAGCGAGAGTTACTTCAGGCAGCAAAGGAGAACCTGACAGCCCAGGTGGAACATCTGCAAGTATCTGTTGCAGAAGCCAGGGCTCAGGCAAGTGCTGTCGGGGTCCTGGAAGAAGACCTGAGAACTGCTCGCTCAGCCCTGAAACTGAAAAACGAGGAGGTGGAGAACGAGCGTGAGAGAGCCCAGGCTCTGCAAGAGCAGGGCGAGCTGAAGGTGGCTCAGGGGAGGGCTTTGCAGGAGAATTTGGCTATCCTGGCCCACACCCTCTCTGAGAGAGAAGGGGAGGTGGAGACTTTGCAGGGAAAAATCCAGGAACTGGAGACGCAACGGGAAATGCAAAAAGCTGCTTTGGAAGTGCTGTCTCTGGACCTAAAGAAGAGGAACCAAGAGGTGGACCTGCAACAAGAACAGATTCAGGAGCTAGAGAAGTGTAGGTCTGTTTTGGAGCATCTGCCCATGGCCGTCCAAGAGCGAGAGCAGAAGCTGACTGTGCAGAGAGAGCAGATCAAAGAGCTCGAGAAGGATCGAGAGACGCAGAGGAACATCTTGGAGCATCAGCTTCTAGAACTTGAGAAGAAGGCTCAGGTGATTGAGTCCCAGAAAGGACAGATTCAGGATCTGAAGAAGCAGTTGGTTACTCTGGAATGCCTGGCCCTGGAACTAGAGGAAAATCATCACAAAATGGAGTGCCAGCAAAAGGCAATTGAGGAGCTGGAGGGCCAGAGGGAAATGCAGAAAGTGGCTCTGACCCACCTTACACTGGACCTAGAGGAAAGGAGCCAGGAGCTGCAGGTGCAAAGCAGCCAGATCCATGAGCTTGAGAGCCACAGCACCCTTCTGGCAAGAGAGCTCCAGGAGAAGGACCAAGAGGTGAAGTCCCAGCGAGAACAGATTGAGGAACTGCAGAGACAGAAAGAGCATCTGACTCAGGACCTCGAGAGGAGGGGACAGGAGATGCTGCTGCAGAAGGAGAGGATTCAGGTCCTAGAAGATCAGCGGACGCTGCAAACCAAGATCCTAGAGGAGGACCTGGAACAGATCAAGCTGTCCTTGAGAGAGCGAGGCCGGGAGCTGGCCTCTCAGAGACAGCTGATGCAGGAGCGGGCAGAGGAAGGCAAGGGCCAGAGTAAAGCACAGCGCGGGAGCCTAGAGCACCTGAAGCTGATCCTGCGTGATAAGGAGAAGGAGGTGGAATGCCAGCAGGAGCGTATCCAGGAACTTCAGGAGCACCAGGACCAGCTAGAGCAGCAGCTCCAGGGTCTACACAGGAAGGTGGGGGAGACCAGCCTACTCCTGACCCAGCGAGAGCAGGAGATAGTGGTCCTGCAGCAGCACCTGCAGGAAGCCAGGGAACAGGAGGAGCTGGAAAAGCAGTCACTTCAGGGTCAGCTGGAAGAGGCCCAGAGGGCTCTGGCCCAGAGGGACCAGGAGCTTGAGGCCCTGCAGCACCAACAGCGGCAGGCCCAGGGGCAGGAGGAGAATGTGAAGGAAAAGACAAGCACACTACAAAGAGCTCTGGAGCAGGCCCATATGACACTAAAACAGCGCCAGGGAGAGCTTGAGGACTGCAAGGACCATGTGAGAAGGCTCCAGGAAGAGCTGGCAGTGGAGGGACAGCGGGTACAGGCCCTGGAGGAGGTGTTGGGTGACCTAAGGGCTGAGTCTCAGGAGCAGGAGAAGGCTCTGCTGGCCCTCCAGCAGCAGTGTGCTGAGCAGGCACAGAAGCACGAGGAGGAGGCCAGGGCCCTGCAGGACAACTGGCTGCAGGCAGAGGCAATGCTCAAGGAACGGGACCAGGAGCTGGACGCCCTGCGAGCAGATAGCCAGTCCTCCCAGCATCGGGAGGAGGCTGCCCAGGGCCAGGCTGAGGCTCTGCAGGAGGCCCTCAGCAAGGCTCAGGCTGCCCTGCAGGAGAAAGAGCAGCATCTCCTTGGGCAGGCAGAACTGAGCCGCAGCCTGGAGGCCAGCACTGCCACCTTGCAGGCTGCCCTGGACTCCTGCCAGGCACAAGCCCGGCAGCTGGAGGAGGCCCTGAGGAAGCGGGAAGATGAGATCAAGGACCGCGATCTCCGACACCAGGAGGCTCTGCAGCAGCTCCAGCAGGTACTTGCCCAGAGGGATGAAGAGCTGAGACATCAGAAGAAACAAATGCAGCTGCTGGAGAAGTCTTTGGCCCAGAGGGGTGGGGATGATGTGATCCAAGAGAAGCAGAATCCGGGGCAGGAGAGAGAAGAGGAAGAGAGAAGGGGCCTTCATGAGAGCCTAAGGGAGCTACAACTGATTCTAGCCCAAAAGGAAGAGGAGATCCTGGAGCTGAGGGAGGCTCAGCAAGAGAAGAGTCTGAAGGACTCACTCCACAGCCACAAAGCGTCCCCAGTGGAGGAGCCCACTACAAAATTTGGTTCTTTAGGGCCCAGGCTGCAGCAGGAGCTGGATCGACTACAAGTAGTCCTGAGGCAGACGGAGGCCAGGGAGATCGAGTGGAGGGAGAAGGCTCAGGACTTGGCACTGTCCTTGGCCCAGAGCAAGGCCACTGTCAGCAGTCTGCAGGAGGTAGCCATGTTCCTACAAGCCTCTGTCCTGGAGCGGGACTCAGAACAGCAGAGGCTGCAGGTGAGTCCCTTCATGGGTAGTAAGGGCCAGGGGACTTAGCCCTGTCCAGCTGAGCTCAGGGGCTGCCTGACACCCTGGGCTTGTGGCACCTCATGGGGTGAGAAAGCTGAGATCATGAGCACCTCAACATGAGTGGAATCAGGTCACTGTGCTAGTCTAGGGGGTACGAATAAGACAGCCAGAGTCCCTGCCCTCAGAGAGCTCACAGTCTAGTGGATAAGCAGTTAGAATGAGTAACTAATTATAATTAGTGCCTCACTAATTATAGTGGGGAAGTTGAGTGAGGGACACCCAGCCTTTCCTGGAGGGGAGTCCCAAAAGGCTTCCTGGTAAGAGTGGCATTTAAGGTGAGATCTGAAGGGACCAGTAAGGAATTAGCCAAGGACAGGTGGAGGAGGAGCTTTCTGGGGGAGAGGAAAAAGGAGGAGAGAGACCATGGAGTGTCTGTGTGGGGAGTTCAGGCTGCTTGGGACATAGAGGGGTGGTTGTCAAGAGACGAGAGGACAGCAGAGACCTCATCATTCAGGGCTTGTAAGTCATGTTAAGGACCTGGGTGACTGGTGGGAAGTGGATGAAGGGTTTAGGAGAAGGGAGTGACACGATCAGATATACAGTTCAGAAAGATCACTCGGGCTGCTGTGTAGAACAGCAGCAGGTTTGGGGAGACCAAGTAGGAGGCTGTAATACAACTTCAGGGGAGAGATGGTGACCTAGAGAGTAAGTGTGGGTGGAGACACATGGGCAGACCTAGAGGTTCATAGGACTTCTGGCAGTTGATTGGTTAAGAGATGGGGGGAGTAAAAAAAGGACAGAAAGCAATCAAACCCCCAGGTTTCTGCTCACTGAGAAGGAAGGCAGGTTTGGGGAAGAGGAGTGGAATGCTGAGTTCAACTTGGAAATGGAGTGCAGTACCTGTGGGACATTCAAGGGGAGCTCTCCAGTGGACAGGTCTATAAAGTGATCTGGAATTAAAGGATGAGATTGAGGGTAAAGAGAGAGACTGCGGAATTGTCAGCAGTTAGGATAAGTAGGCTCCTTTAGGTAGAATGTTGAGTGAGAAAGGAAGTAGACCTTAGGGTGTAACGTTTAACCTCAAGGTCAGGGGCCTTATCTTAGTCACCTCTATACACCCAGCACTGAGCACAAGGCTCGCACAGAGTAGGCTGTCAGGAAAGCTAGGTTGACTGTTGGACATAGAGAGACATTGTCTTTTTTGCCAAGAGGAACCCAGCCCATTTTTCTAGGAAATTGACTACATCCTGGTGCCTTGACCTGGGCTGAGTGCCGGAGAACCCCATCGGTTGTCTCAGACATGTAGCCCAGCAGGGACTTGCTTCTGGGAGCTCACAATGCTCTGCTCTCTTTAAAGCGTAATATGCAGAGAACAGTTACATTTGTGAACTTTGGAGTCAAGTTCCCAGGTTTGAAATACAGTTCATTAGCTGTGTGACCCTAGGTAAGTGTCCTCCCTTCCATGACCCTTGGTTTTCTCATCAATCAAATAGGGAATGATAGTACCAGCTCCACAGGGCCATTTTGAATATGAAATGAGATAGTAGGTATGAAGTGAATAGGAAGAAAGCATTCAATAAGTGGAACTCCTTTCCTATTTCCCGACCTGTTCTTACAGGCACAGAAAAAGTAAGGTATGTAGCTGGACAGAAGGACACTCCTTGTCCAAACTTACTGAGTTTTGCTGAGCAGTGTTTACTCAATGAGGTGGCTTGGGTCAGCGTCCCCCAACACTCAAGCACACCTTTCGAGGCAGCCCTTCATCACAGTAGTACCTTTTTTTTTAAAGTGTTTTACATGCCAGGCACTGTTACCCTCACTGTCTTCCACCACAACCCTGAAGAGTAGGAACTCTTATCATCTTCATGTTATATTGAGGAACGGTAATTCAGAGAGGTTAACTTGTCCAGGGTCATACGGCCAATAAATGGCAGAAGTAGATTAGATTTAAGCAGTCTGACTTTGGAGCACAGCGTTTTTACAAATAAGCTCTTCCTCTCGCCCAGACGACCTCCACTCACGTGTGCACTCACTTTATCTGTCTCTCTTCTTGACCGTTGTCATTTATGAAACATGAGGTGCCTGGAAAATCTAGCCTAAAGGGATTTAACTCCAAAGGCTTGATCTCTGCTTCAGGGAGCATGTAGTCATTTTACAAATGAGGAAATTGGGGTTTGGAGAGAGCTCATGTCTTGACCAATATCATATAGCCGGTAAGTGGTGACATATTACTGAGCTCTGTGTGACTCCAGTGTCCATGCTCTTTCCATGACACCTCTGTGCTCCAAGTTATGGCATAGCTCTAGGAGATCTAAAATGAGATAGGTTTTAGTCCTAGCCCACCATGTAACCTTGGATAGATCCCTCTCTGCTCCTTTGTTTTGTCCATCTGTAAAATGAAAGTCCTGCACTAGGATAGCTCAGAGGCGCGAGGAAAAATAAGACTATAACCTGATGAGAAAATGGAACTGGTTTTTATGAGGATGGAGGGTGGAGTGGATCTGGATGTGAGGTTGTCATGGTGTGATTTTTGCTTCATACCTTGACACCCCAGGATGAGTTGGAGCTCACCAGACAGGCTCTGGAGAAGGAGCGGCTCCATAGCCCAGGCCCAACCAGCAGAGCCGAACGGGGTCCTCGAGGAGAGGCAGGTGTACAACTGGGAGAGGTGAGCTGGGGCCTGGTAGAAACAGATGGCCAGGAGGGACCTCCTCTCTGGGGGCTTGTCCTTTTCCCTTGGAAATTTGGTCCCTAAAGCCCAGACATGCCAAACTGGTGCTTTTGCCTTTTATCTGTTCCTCCCCTGTCTAAAGGGCTGCCCAGGTGAGCTTGACAGGTCTCCCCCACAGGTCTCAGGAGTGGAGGCTGAGCCTAGTCCTGGGCTGGAGGAGAAGCAGCTATGGGAACAAAGGCTTGAATACCTACAGCAAGCAGTGGCACGGCTGGAGATTGACCGGAGCAGGCTGCAGCGCCACAATGTCCAGCTGCGGACCACCTTGGAACAGGTAAGTAGCTTCTGCTGTCCTTGGCTCCCTCCTCTGGGGTCTGATGGACATGCAACTCCACTTCCCATGCAGCCCCCAGAGCAGGGTTGGTAAACTGCAGCCCAAGGGCCAAATTTGGCCTGCTGCCTCTTTCTGAAAACGGGATTTTATGGGAACACAGACATGCGCATTCATTTATGTATTGTCTGCAGCTGCTTTCATGCCACATTAGTGGAGTTGAATAGTTATGACTGAGATCGAATGGCCCACAAAGCCCAAATACTACAGAAAATGTTTGCTGACCCTTGCTGCAAAGGCCTGCGAGGCTGGCCCTACCTCTCCTGCCCCAGGAGCACTTCTCTGCACTCAGGGCTGCCCTAGCATGTGCTCTCCTCAGCCCAGGAGCTTAGCTTCTCACAGCTGCCATCCCTTACACTCACACCCACACACGCACTGGCCCCCTCTCGAGAAAGGCGGCTCTGCTCCCGGCCCAGGGCCAAGCCAAGCCCTGATTTCTCATTTCCATCTTGGCAGGTGGAGCGAGAGCGGAGGAAGCTGAAGAGGGATTCCATGCGTGCATCTCGGACAGGGGTCCTAGAGATCAGTGAAGCCACAGCATCATCGCCCACACAGCAGGTTTACCTCTCTTCATTGACTGCAGCCTCTGGAGAGCCCAACCCCAGCCCTCTGTGGTGCATATCCCAGGCTACCCTTGCAGGGGGAGATGGCCACTACAGCCAATCCAGAGAGCCCCTCCTGACTGGGTTCTGCCCCACCCAGCACAGCTCTATCTGTCCCTGACCCCGGGAAGGAGACCCAGCATCAGTGGGTAGCGGTGGAGTCAAGGCTAGCAGCCCTGCGTTTTGAGGAACTCATTTGCTCCGTCTCTGCATCCTTAGCTCACAGCCAGGGCTAGCACAAAGCAGAAGTGTGGCGTACTTCTGTCAATGAAAAGGCGCCTCAAAGAAGCCAGTGCGGTCCAAGCCCTGTGGACGTTTGGCGTCAGGTCTCTGTGGGCTTCACTCATCAGGCTGGTTTGGGCCCTCCCGGGCCTCTCCCTGCCCCAGGGCTGTGGTGCCCTATAGAGTTCAGGCACTTCTGGCCCATAGCCCTGACCCTGGCCCCCAGGACTGTGATGAGCTGGCTGAGAATGCCTTCGGAACCCCTAGGGTGGGAAGGTCTGTTCCAAGAGGAATGGCATTTGTCTCCCACAGGATGGAAGAGGAGGACAGATGCGCTCCTCAGACGCCAAGCACATGGTTGAACTGCAGAAAGAGGTATGTTCTGGAAAGATCCATTTTCTAAACCGCTTTTCCCTCCCTTGTACTCAGGCAACAAGGCTTTAGTGTCTGCTGTGTGCTTGGCCTTTGTGCACCTCCAGCAGAGGGAGGGAAAATAGTTCCTGCCTCAGAGAACTTTCATCCACGTGGGAGGGAAGAAGAGCCCAGTTCCAGCTCAGCCTCCCATATGCTTACAGTGGGAGTGGGGAAGAAACCACGCCCCAGCCCCAGCTCTCCAGGTTCCTACTTAGCAAGGGACAGGAAAAGGAAGAGGGCTGAGGAGCAGACAGAAGATTCTAGGACGACAGACTAAAGCAAGCAGAAGCATCCTGGCCTCCTCCACCCTCAAATGCACCCTTGCAGGCAGGACTGTTGCCAGCCCACCAGGCGGAGTAGCCTGGCACCAGGATGAGGATCCAGAGCTCAGGTCAAGCTGCCACGCTCAGGCCTTCTTGCCTCTTAGGCCTCACCTGAAGGTTCACCCTGTCTTCTAAGGCCCAGGAGTAATAAGAACTGTGGAATTTTTATTTCTGAGCCTGTTTCAGAAATCAGTAGTCACTACTGGCAGGGCCTGACTGAACAGCTAGACCTAAGCTAATACTTGGAATTCATACAAGGCAATCCCTGAGACAGGACCCAGACTAGGGCGAGACAGGAGAGGCACCTGGAGTGTAGAATTTAAGGAGATGCGCACTATCAACCTGAAACGCCTCCTTAAATTCTGCACCCTGGGAGTCTCTCTTGCTTTATCCTAGTCCCAGACGTGCCCTCAGCTCCCAGTAACGTCACCTCTTAGTAGTCTCAGTATATCCTTCTGAGAAGTGGGAGGACTAATCCGTGAGTCTCTACCCTGCTGCACATTAGAACCACCTGGGGACCTTTGAAAAAATGCTGATGCCCAGGCCTCACTCCACTCTAATTAAGTCAGAATATTTCTTAAAAGCTTCCAAAAGGGGCCCCATAGAATTTTCTGCAGTGATTAGAATATTCTGTGTCTTGATTGGGATAGTGGTTATACATGGGTATGTACATTATCAAACTCATCAAAATGTATACTTAAAATCTGGACATGTTATTACATGTAAATTATCCCTCAATAAAGTTGATAAATAGCTTTGTTGGTGTTGTTTTTAAGCTCCCTATTTGAGTCTCCTGTGCAGCCAGGGTTGAGAATCACTGGATTCTTTATGATTCCCAAGGCTCCTTCCCCCAAACCCTACAAAGCCTGATCCTGAGATTCGTGGATATAGTAGTTGATTCAAATGCTGGTCTCACAAGAGCCGTGGGAGCAGAGCAGGAAGAGTAGGGGCACCTTCAAGGCCCTCAATTACTCGTCCCTCTTGGTTTTCCCGCCCACCAGGTGGCCCTGCTGCGAGCCCAGCTGGCCTTGGAGAGGAAGCAGAAGCAAGACTACATCGCTCGCTCGGTCCAGACCAGCCGTGAGCTAGCAGGCCTGCACCACAGCCTCTCCCACTCCCTTCTTGCCGTGGCCCAGGCCCCTGAGGCCACTGTCCTGGAGGCCGAGACCCGCAAGCTGGACGAGTCCCTGACTCAAAGTCTGACATCCCCAGGACCAGTCCTGCTATGCCCCAGCCCTGGCCCCAGTGCTACCCAAGCCACCTCCAGGTAGCAGCCTCAAACAGGGCAGGATACAGCCCAGCCTGGGAGCACACAGGCAGACAGCTGGCTTTGGAGTGAGTCGTGGCTCCTCCACACAGCTACAGGTTTGCCAAAAGAAAGGTCTGGCTCTCTTACCCAACCTGGGAGCCCCAGGTCAACCGGCATACCTAGGAAGAGGCAAGGAAACCTACAAGGCTGGAGGAAGGCCCCAACTGACAAGGGAATGAGGCAAATTACACTTGCCTGCTAGCCTACCGAGTCACCCCGCTGAATACCTTGCCCTGGCCAAGGGGCGTCTGCTGCCTCTAGTCTCGAATTTGTTATCCCAGCACTATGCCCTCTCTTTCACCCTCCCCTTCAACAATAAATTCTGGGTCTTTGCATTTGTTCTCTGCTCCTGTCTCCACTTGTGTAGCTGGGCATCTATTAAGGAAGAATTTGCTGAAGATTCCCATCAGGTGGCATGAATTTGTCATCTGCCTGTATTCTGACAGAGAAGAGTTATAGCTGATACAGAAGGCAAAGCCACTGTCCACAGGGAGCTTGAGTCCAATTGACAAGAATAGATGGACACCCATCAGCAAGTCAGAGACAGTTCTGTGTGCTGACTAGAAGTGTTGTAGAAATTCCAGGGACTGAGGAAGAAAGGCATGAACTGGCCCTTGAAGGATGGAGAGGAGTTGGGAGTGGTCACTAAGCATTCTGGTGAGGAGACTGGTCTGCCTGTGGCTGAGTGTGTTGGGGCTGAGGTTGAATGGGTAGGGAGGGAGATTATGGAGGGCCTTGGGATCTAGATTTGAACTCATGCGTAATGAGGAACCATCAAATGTTCTTGACTTAAAACAAGTTCTGGGGCTTCAAAAATGCTGAGTTGACCTTTTGCTAAAATCAGTCTCTAGAGTTTAGAAGCTCCATCTGACCTCATTCCCCTTCTGTTCTGGGTGAATGTCCTTGCGGTGTCCTTTCCTGGGCATATCAGCTGGCACTGACTCTGGTCCCCTGTAGTCCACCCATGTGTAAGGCCAGTAAGGAGGATGGACTATGGCAGAACTTGTCACTTAAGGACTGGCCATGGTGGAGGCAGTCTGGACAAACCCAGTTCACAGACTTGAGACCTATTGTTGGCAACTTCCTCAAAGCCTAAGAGAGAACAGCTTTCTTTCTTTCTTTCTTTTTTAAGATTTTATCTTTCCGGGGCTGGCCTGCGGTTAAGTGCTCACATTCTGCTTCGGCAGCCCGGGGTTCACCAGTTCAGATCCCGGCTGTGGACATGGCACCACTTGGCATGATATGCTGTGGTAGGCATCCCACATACAAAGTAGAGGAAGATGGGCATGGATGTGAGCTCAGGGCCAGCCTTCCTCAGCAAAAAGAGGAGGATTGGCAGCAGATGTTAGCTCAGGGCTAATCGTCCTCAAAAAAAAAAAAAGATTTTATTTTTCCTTTTTCTCCCCAAAGCCCCCCGGTACATAGTTGTATATTTTTAGTTGTGGGTCCTTGCAGTTGTGGCATGTGGAATGTCGCCTCAGCATGGCCTGATGAGCAGTACCATGTCCTCACCCAAGGTCCAAACCGGCGAAACCCTGGGCCCCTGAAGCAGAACACGCGAACTTAACCACTTGGCCACGGGGCCGGCTCCAGAACAGTTTTCTTTAAAGAAGCTGAGCATGACCTTCCTCTAGCCCTCCAACCATAATCTAGAATTCCTCCTCCCTAAACCTGGAGATGGAGCTAAGGCCCAGCTAAGAATGTGGAGGTTTGAGAGCAGCACGCCACTCACCCAGACCTACTTACTAGGCCCCATTATATCCCATCACACCACACAGCGTAGAACTGGGGCTCTTCACAACTTCTGGAGCTTTTTTCCAAAAATCCATGCATGGGACTCAGCAACAGAGGCTTAGTAAAAAGTTACAGTTCAGAACCGCACAGAACTAGACTAGGCCCAGATAGCTATAGTTCATGAACCAAGGCCTCAAGCCCCACATACCTTCTGGGAGTGAGAGAGAAAGCTTCCAGTAGATTCCAGAAAGGCATTTTAGATTTGCCAAGTAAGGTCTTCTTTCAGCAATAAACCGGTCTCTATTTGCTCTTCCCTCCCATCCAAACCTCAAGAGCCCCCCAACCCCGACTCTAGACCTCAGGGTAAGATCTCCCCTCCCCACCAGATATTCAGATCAGGGTTAGCCTTCAGTTCAAGTGTAGATTGTGATCTTACTCTCACACTCTAGCTTGTGGATGATTTTCTGCTCCAACTTTCTAAAGTACACTTTCCTTGACCAATAGTAGGATTGTCTCTATGGAGGGTCCCACCAGAAATTGTGTCAATTGCTCTTCTCATCAGCTCCAAACTCAGAGATACTTGAAGTAGAAAAGGATGAAGGAAAGAGTGTGGGTCTTCCAGTCAGGATCCAATTTTTCCTAAGGGCATCAGGCCCGGGCTTCCTTTCCTTCTTGTCACATGCCACAGGGCATAACTAGAGCAGTGAACCCAGTGGTTGGGAAGTGTCCCTGACCACCTAGTTCTCATGATATACTTGAGGATGGTGTGATTGATTACCAGAACCTGGGGGAAAAGAAGATCAGAGCCAAGCACAGAGGTCTTCTGTCAGGAAACTTTCCCCTCTCTCCAACCTTCTCCTTGTCTGCTTTGATAGAGGCTCGTATAGGCCAAAAAGTCCTGAGAGCAGAATGGGACAAGAGTTGAGTCAGAGTCTGGGCAATGTTCTTGTTCCCAGGGAGTGTGGGGCTGGTGGGTGTGGCACCCAGTTCTCTCAATGAGCCTCCATGCTTTGATGTTGGAGCAACGATCACCACATCGCAACCTCAATACACTTGCCCATTGCTTCCCTACATGGGACCAGCAGCAGCTGGAAGGCGGAAGAGCTGCCTGGCATGAAGTAGAGAAGGAAAAGCCGGTGGTATATGTTGGGGTGAGGGCAACGGGGAGCGTACAATCACAGACTGCAGAGTGAGGGCAAGGTCAACATTTACACCAAAAAGCTGAGGGCTATCTGCTCCAGGCCCAGGGCCTCCACCAGTCATATCATCTGATGAAAGGGCCATTGCAGCCTACACTACATCTGGAGGCTTCGACGACACCAGCAGCATGTGGGTGTTCTTGCCAGGTTGTGGGCATTCTCAGGTGCATTATGTGCATGGAGGTTCCACGGCTCATGTTGTTCTCAGAGCCTGGCAGTGGGGCCTAGTTCATTCTGCAGAGATAGGAAAGGAAATCAGGAAGACATTGGGGCTCACAGCCTGGCACTGCTTTCCATCTTCACCTCCTGCCCCCACCACAGCATAGTGTAGTGCTCATCAATGATTATCCTGTACTCCGAAGACTTCACATTCTCCGAGTTCTCCACTGTATAGCACAGGACTGGCATGTGTGGGTCTCAGAGTCTGGCTGTGGCCTGGGATCAGCTGGAATAGTTCCTCCTTGGCCAGCTGGAATTGAGTTAGATTTTCTAGCATCCGTGCCTATAGAAAAGATCACGGGCCACTTATCACTTCACCGCCAAGTTCTAGCACAGAGAGGAGGTTGGGCCTCCTTGGAGTAGATAAAGAGATCAGGGAGGGGCTGCAGCCTAGGTTCAGGACCTCTGGAGACAGAGTGGTCTCCAACTCCATCAGGAGCTTCAGGGCCCATCTGAAGCGCTGATCAAACCAGGTAGCCACTCTGCTGGTGGAGGCGGGCTATGCAGATGTGGCACGGTAGTGAGCAGCCACAGAGCCTCTGCAGCTCTGGAGTCAGCAGCAGAACTTCCAGAAGTACCCGTGAAGGTGGGGATACCTCACCCAAAGCAACCTCCAGCCTAAGACTTTGCATGCAGGCCTCATCTCAGCCTGTGGGACAGGCCCCTTGTCAAGCAGCTGGTTGGTTTAGTTGTTTGGTCTTAGGACAGATGACACCTTCAGCTGTTCCCTCCCTGCAATACCTCACCTCCTACCTCCTGACCCACTAGCCGCCTACTTGCTCGCAGGGCTGAGGGAGGGAGTAGCTGAGCTCTATGCACACGCTAGGTCCTGAAGAGCAAGGGAATGGTGAGCAGGGGCTGTCAGCCAAGCAATGAGGTTCCTCTACGTGATTCTGGGGCACAGCAGGGAGGGGGTTGCAGGCCCCTGCTCACCACATTTAGATAGTAGGCACTGGCTTAAGAGGAAGGACAAGAATGTGGGCTCTCAAGGCCCTGGGACCCTGGCATTTACTCCCTCTACCCTGCTGAGACGAGGGTTTGCTTAGATCCTGATGGAGGTGAAGATGAGATGTGAGGCTTCAGCTTGTCTGCCCAATCCCAAATAGAGAAACCTTGAGGATGAGATCAGATAGTCTGGTTGCTGCCCCCTGTCCCTAATCCAGCTTTTCATTCATTTGGCACATACTCATTAAACCTGTGTGTCACAAAGCTCCACAATGAGCACCGAAAGGAAGAGCTCATCTTCTCCAGAGGAGACAGAGCCTGGACACAGACAAACACTTGCAGAATGACCCGGATGCCCAGAAGGACTGGCCACTCATGATGAGGCCAGGGAAGGTGTCACAGAACACCTTGGAGGAAGATAGAGCTTGAGAGCCCTTTAAAAGTGTTTGCCAAGCCAATTGGCTACACTGGGTGTGTGGAGTCGAGGGGTGCACCTGCGGGTCCTGGGAGCAATGGCAGGCTCTTGGAGTTGTACCAGCTAGCCCATTCAGGTTAGATCTTCCTGATCAAAGAGCCGAAACATGAGCAACAGGTGATCATCAAGGCAGCCACCAAAACTAAAGCCCACCATTAAGGCTTCATTCCTGTCCCATGGGACAATGCACAAGCCAAGTGGCAGGCTGACTCAGACACCAAGCACCGGGAAAAGTAGGGAGCTATGATCACAGACTCCCCTCGCATCCCACTGCCCTGGGATACTCCATCACTTCTTCAACCCTTCTCACCACACCTCCTTCCAGCACTTCACCTCTCACTTCCACAGACACCTGCTAAGCTCTATAGGTAGCTCTGCTGGAGGCTGAGAGGAGGGATGGGCAACACTTGGTGTACCCTGTGGCCTCTGTGAAGGAGAAGGGGTTGATGCCCAAGGGGGCCCTTCATGGCAGCCCAGTTATATCAGGGACCCCACTAGACAAGTCACATGGTGAGTTCCTGCATATAGGTTTTGTGGACAAGACCACCTTCACCTTGGCATTCGACCCAGGGTCCAGCTGGTGAGGGACGTCTTGGAAATCAAGTGTGATGGGGACAGGAATGAAAAGGGCAAGGGCGCCCCTCTCTGAGAGGAGTGCCATCTATTCCCAGTGCAGGATTGTTAAGCATGAGTCAGAGAGACGCAAGGAAGAGACTTTTGGCCCCTCTCAAGGAAAGAATCTCAGGAAAAGCTTTGTAATGTGGTTAAAAGTAAATTTATATCCAACCCAACTCTTTTTTGGTAGATTTTCTTTTCATTTATTTAAAATGAAACAATTGCAGGCACATGGTCAAAAAATTAAATAGAAAAGAAGGCAGCAGCTCCCCACCCCATTCTTTTCCAACCTCTCTCCAGGGGCAACCAATTTTTAAACTCTATTTTTGTAGAGGGTAACTTTGTTCTTCTAGATAATAATATGTTTAAATGATGCTGTAAGGGGTCCAGTGTCTGGAACAAGATGGCAATGGGTAGCTGCACTGCCCATACCTTTGGGATTCTTGGACTCTGGCTCCAAGCCAGACACCTAGTACATGTCAGTGCCCTTGGGGTGGCAGGTAAATCTGCTCTTGGTTGTAATGAGGGATATTTGCATTTTGTTAGGTCATGTGTGGTTGTGGGCAGCCAAAGGGTAGAATGTAGTAGATACGGGTTTTGGATATCCAGCAACTGAAAACCCCATTGATTGAGGCTATTTGGTTACCTTGAACTACTGTTTCTACCCAAAAAGGTTGGATGAATGCTCCCCCCATTGATGTAATAATCTCCTTCAATGAATTGTTTTTATTTCTTTTTGAGTATCATTATCTACTCAAAGATTTTTATATATTCACTGTGAGTCAACCACGACAATTGCTATTTTTGATGCTCAAATTGTTCCAAATCTGATGTCCAGGTTTTACTTTTACTTTTCTTGTCTGGAACTGGAATCTTTTAGTGAGAAAAAGTATTTAGAAAATGAAATCTGCGTTCCAAGGTTGATTATTGCTACTAGGATGTTACGGCTTTTAAACTGTTCAGATGACAGAGCAGAAAATGTATTTTGAAAATAGTGAATTCAAGGTGGTGATGGTTACACAACAATGTGGATGTTTAATGCCACTGAACATACACTTTAAAATGGTTAAAATGGTAAATTTTATGTATATTTTACCACAATAAAAAATAACTTAAAAAATGAGTTCATGGGGCTGGCCTGGTGGCACAGTGGTTGAGTTCATGCACTCCACCTCGGCAGCCTGGGGTTCACAGGTTCAATCCCAGGTGTGGACCTACACATCTCTCATCAAGCCATGCTGTGGCAGCATCCCACATACAAAAAATAGAAGAAGATTGGCGCAGATGTTAGCTCAGGGACAATCTTCCTCACCAAAAAAGAACAAAAGATTTCATAATGATATTTCCAGTTTGAATTTAATGCCACAGGGTTTTTACTATACCTGCCTGATTTTGTATTTGGTTCTTAATAATACTAATATAATTAGTTATTTACTTTATTTAGGACATTTATTTTATAGTTTTAAGAAATAATACCAATATTATAAACTTCTGAGTGAAGTTTAAAATTTCTTTGTAGTTCTTTCTGTCTACGGAATATATCCTACAAAGGATATGCAGTGTATTGAGTTCTAAAGGAACTTGAAATAATTCTTTCTCTGGTGGTTACGCTATCAGTTTGATATGCAGGTAGGTCCATTTGATTTGTTTTCATTTGATTTCAACTTTAGAGTTTGCTTCTTTCCCTCTTTCATTTAATTTTATTTTTTGGTAAGGTAAGTATATGTAGGAATCACATGGTGATATGTTTGCTGTTGAGACTAGAATAGAATGTAACCCTCTAATGCCACCAAGAATCCAATGAGAGAAATAAGCTAGGGTTTTATTCAGTAGCAGAGGGATCTCCATCCAAAGTCCACTTGAAGCCCCAGCGCCTCTTTGACACTCCAACGTCCCCTTGACTACCTGTCAGCCTCCTGGGGCCTCCAGTGGTCTGGACAGGCCGAGGACTATCTCAGCTGTAGATAACAACCTTCCCCTCACATTGCAGCTTAAGGATGATCTGTTGCTCATCTTCAAAACTGTGCGTTTTGCTCTTGAACCGATATTTATCATCCCAGTAATGGGACCACCTCATGAGCTGGTCTGTCCCAAAACCAAACAAGGATACCTAAGAGATGGGGTAAGACAGGAGAGGGCCATGGGGTAGGAGAGGTTGGATCCTGGCCTGCCTCCATGCCCACCTACCATTCCTTCAACACTCACTTAACATCTAGTGTGACAGGCTTCCTCTTGGAGCTCAGAGGAGAATGCAGCTCACCTTCTCTAGGGAAGAAAGACTCTGAACACACAGAGTAACCCCAGGGCCCAGAAAAAAAAAAGCATCAACTAGCTTCCCCTCATCATATTGGAGGGAGAGAGAGGATTCCACAGGGAGACAAGAAAAGGGCATTCCAGGCAGAGGGAACAGTGTGTGAGAATGTATGAGGCATGAGGTGATTGTGGTATGCCAAAAAGCCCAATGTGTGAGTCTTGGAGAGAGGAGGGGTGGGGAAGGGTCAGATCATGCAAGGTCTTGAAAGCCAGGCAGAAAACTGAAGCCTTAACCTGAAATCCCTGGGAAAACAGACATTTTTAGTGGCAGAGGAATGAAGGTCTATGAGTTGCAGAAAACGTCTTACCTGATCACAGGTGTGCAAGGCATACAACAGAGCCACGAACCCCAAGGATGGAAACTGATCCTGTTTTCTCAGCCAGTGATCCTGGACGTACTGGAGGAAGGTGAGGCTGATCACGAAGACCTAGGAAAAATGGAGGAGGGTGCTGACCTGAGGTCTGTCCCTCATCCTACTTCTTCCCCTTTTCCTTCCTGGGTCCCTCACCTCGTCTTTGCTCTCTGTACTTCCACCAGGGAACTGCACCATCCGATATCTAAATAGGGATTAGGAGTAGAGGAGTTTGAGAGTCATTTGACATGGCAGCCCCCAAACTTAGTTAGCCCTCGGGGTACCCCAATATCCAGCAAGTGTCTCTCTGAGTCCCCACTGTCATCCCCTACACTGGCCCCCCTCACCACCATACCCAGGGTTTTTTGGCTTCCAGATGACATTCTGTTCCTGCAGTACTTTCATGAACCACTTCAGACCAGATGAATTCAAAGGAAGAAGGAGCAGTTGGGTGCCAGGATCCTGCGTGCTGGCTATCTCGGGGTACATAATGCGTATGGTGGTCGTGTTCCCCACGTCCTTCTCAAAGCCTTGGACAGGGGCCTGGTTCATCCTGGAAAGGAGGGCAGAGTAAACATTTGGGGGAGGAGAAGGATTTGGCTTGACCTTCCTGGTCTCCACCTCCTACCCTGCACCTACCTGAGGACGATGTCATGTTGGTTAATTCTGAAGCCAAGGCCAGAGCCCCTCAGGAACCTTGAGTTTCCAACCACTGCACAGGTCCGGCACCTGGGCCCCACACGGCCCACTGGGTGTTTGGGAGACGTTTTAATTGGCTGCTGCTTCTGATTCTCAAACTCCTCTGACTGGATGCCCTGAAGTTCATAGGAGCATATGAGGGAGGAATTTAGGGGCTTATCCCAGACTCCCACTACCTGTGGAAGAAGATTAGAGCCTGGGGCTGTGAAGGAAGAGATGGCTAGGGCCTGGGGTTGGGAGCAGGGAATAAACAGAGACAAAGATTCTGCACTGACCAACCACAGTATCAGAGCATCAGATGACATGGACTCTTCTGACCTCTGCAGAGGCTCCATGGCCTTTTCAAAGCGTTCATCAAACCAGTCAGACTCTCCAGGTGTGTGGAGGCAAGGGACGCATTCATAGATCTCAGATGAACAGGCACACTTTCTAGAAGATTTTCTGCGGCAGTGGCAAGTACTTGAGAGTGTGCTGGCCTTCTTGCGGAGGTCATCCTGGCTGGACTCCTGGCCCAGGAAGGAGGCCACCAGCCACAGTGTAAGCATAAAGGTAGCTACCAGACCCAACTTCAAGCGTCGAACCCTCATCTCTGGCCCCAACGATGGTGCCCCCGCAAACAGTAGATTGTCTCTGACACCTGGTACTGAGAAGGAGGAGGGGCTGGGGCCAACAGACACTCCCAGCATCCCCGTTCTGGTGGCTTCCATTCCTCCCCCAACCCTTCACACAACATCTCCTCCCAACACCTCACCTCTTGCCTCCCCAGCCACCTGATAACCACTGAAAGGAACTCTGCCAAATCCTGGGCTGGAGGCTGAAAGGACAGGAGAGGTGACACTTATTGTGTTCTGAGGTCCCCCAGAGGAGAGTGACGCCCAGTGAGGTCTTTCAGGCCAGCCCAGTGATATCAGGTACCTCATCACAGAGACCATATTGTGACCTCCTCTACGTAGGCTTGTCCGCAAGGCCCTTCTTTCACTTAGGCATTTAGCCTGGAGCCCAGCTGACAGGGGACGCTTGGAAGTCAAGCATCAAGAGGACAGGAGGGCGAGGAGGGAGCAGCTATGTTCTGGGAGTCTGATGTGGATGAGCAGGAGACAGTGAGGGGAAGGGCCACTTGGCACCTACTGGGTCAGAGAGAATTTATCATATTGATGAAAGTGAATATTTGGTATATTCAAACCTTAAAACTTTTCAAGGGTTGAATTTCTTTTCTTTTTGAGAATTGTTACCAAGGTAAATACATGCAAATTGTTTTTTCAAAAAAACCGCATAGTTCAGAAAGGTTTTTAACAGGGAGCAGCAGTCTCCTGCTCTCCCCCACTCCTCCTTACCCTGAGGCCTCTCCTTCTAACTGTTCTTCTGGCATTTGCTTCCGTATCTCTAAATATTATGCTTATACCACTATATCATGATGTTATATGTAGACTACCTGCTATATATGATCATATCATCATGTTCAGTAACAACCACTTGGTCGCTTTGTAACTTTACATAATGTACCCTAACCTCTATTTCTCATTCTGTCACTTCAAGACAAGGTTTCTCGAAACCCTGTTCTCTAAGATGAGAATATTGTGCCTGTACACTTCTGTTTGTCGAGTATTTTCCCCTTATACTTCCCAACATTGGAATTTTGAACTTTTACATAATCAAGGGTAACATTTACATTCTGTTGTGCCATTAGGTTTCACACGCTTCATTTATAGCAGCACTATCCAAAAGAAATACGTGAGTCCCATACCTAATTTTTAGTAGCCAAAGTTAAAAAAAAGTAAAAGGAAACAGAGGAAATTAATTTTAATAATATAGTTAACCCAGGATATCTAAATATTATCATTTCAACATGTATTCAATATAAAAACATTATTGAGATATTTTGCATTCTTCTTTTTTTGAAACTAAGTCTTCTGAATCCAAATTGTATTTTATCCTTACAGTATATATAAATTTGGACACACAGTTTTCATCAGAAATACATGATCTATAGGTTTTATAAAATTTAACACCTAAAAAGTAGATTTACATATCTAAGTTATAACAAGCATACTTAAAAGATTTCCAATAACTGAATTGTGTTCATCTTAAAATTTAGATGAACTAAAATAAATTAAAATTTCAGTCCCTCACTTACACTAGCTACATTTCACATGCTCATCCACCATGTTGGACGGCAGAGGACTGTAGGCTGATTCTGAAAGTCAAAAGTCTATTATCAGCATTTACATTACTGTGAGTAAATAAACATTGTTTCCTGTAGAGTCTGTTAGTGAACTAGGAGTATTTTGCTTTTATCGTTCACTATAATTTCCTAAGAAAGGGTATATAGGAGATTAACTTTCTGAATCCTTGCATATCTGGAAAAGTCATTACTCTGCCAATACTGGGTATAATTGTGTCCCCCCAAAAATATGTTCAAGCCCTGACCCCTGGTACCTGTGAATGTGACCTCGTTTGGAAATAGGGCCTTTGCAGATATAATCAAGTTAAAATGAAGTCATACTGGATTAGGATGGGCCCTAATCCAATGACTAGTGTTCTTATAAGATGAGGAAAATTTGGGAACAGAAGACACAAGGGATAGTGCCGCGTGGAGATGGAGGCAGCGATTGGAACGATGTGTCTACAAGCAAAAAAATGGCAAGACTTGCTATCAACCACCAGAAGCTAAGAGAAAGGCACGGAACAGATTCTCCTTCAGAACTTCCCGAAGAAACCAACCTGAAGTTTGGACTTCTTGCTTCCAGAACTGTGAGAAAGTAAATTTCTGTTGTTTTAAGCTACCTGGTTAGCGGTCATTTGTTATGGCAGTCCTAGGAAGTTAATACACTGCCCTTTGGCTTGATAGTATGGCTGGATATAAAAGATTCTAAGTTGAAAAAGTAGCTCTAGAGCTTGAAGACGTGTTCCATCACCTTCTAGTCTTCATGCTGTTGACAAGAGTATGATTTTTTTTTTTAAAGCTTAGTCTCACTGAGATCTGAGCTTTTTTTTTTTAATAGATTTTATTTTTTTTCTTTTTCTCCCCAAAGCCCCCTGGTACATAGTTGTATATTTTTGGTTGTGGGTCCTTCTGGTTGTGGCATGTGGGATGCCGCCTCAGCATGGCCTGATGAGTGGTACCATGTCCGCACCCAGGATCCAAACCGGAGAAACCCTGGGCCGCTGCTGAGCGCGAGAACTTAACCACTCAGCCACGGGGCCAGCCCAAGAGTATGATTTCTGATCCTTTTTAACCATAGTAATTGAAATTCTTCATCTCAGAAACAGGAACAGACTCTGGCAAACTTAAGCAGAAAAACAACTCATTGGTTAAATATCTAGCAATTTACAGAATAGATGTGAAAGCTAGAGAACCAGGCTGAGGCTATAACCAAAGGAGGCAAGACGTAGCCAAAGACCACCCCAGGAACGGCCAGCCTGGAATGTCACCACTATTGCCACCACAACTGGACCCGTGACACTGCGGGACACTATGATTGTTTAAACAGGGTCACAAATTTTTTTCAGCTCCTTCCATTTGGAAGAAGAGTCTATTTCCCCACTTCTTTTTTTTCTAAAGATTGGCACCTGAGCTAACATCTGTTGCTAATCTTTTTTTCACCATCTTCTTCTCCAAAAAGCCCCCCAGTACATAGTTGTATATTCCAGTTGTGAGTGCCTCTGGTTGTGCCATTTGGGACGCTGCCTCAGCACGGCCTGACGAGTGGTGCCATGTCCGTGCCCAGGATCCAAACCGGCAAAACCCCGGGCCACAGAAGCAGGGCGTGCGAACTTAATCACTCGGCCACGGGGCCTGCCCCTCCCCACTTCTTGAATCTGCGGTCATTTTATGACTTGATCTGAGCAATAGAATGCTGCACAGGTGACACTATGTGACTTCATAGCCTTGACCTTAAGAGGCCTTGCAGCTTCCACTCTCATTCTCTCGTAATGCTTCCACCATCACATGAAGAAGTCTGGATAAAAGATTAGATGGAGAGAGAGGCTTAGCTGCCCAGCAATTCCAGCCATCCCAGCTGAGGACCAGACATGTAAGTGAGGCCGTCTTAAATCAGTCAGCCTCAACTAAGCCACCAGTTACCAGCAGTGGCAGCATAAGTGAATTTGAGTAAGACCAATAGGAAAACTGCCCTGTCAATCCATAGAATTGCAATAAATAATAATTGTTGTTTGAAGTCACTCCATTTTAAGAGAGATCTGTTATGAAGGTAATAATGGATACAGACATCCTGCTCAGTTCAGACTAGCCATAGAGAATAGTCTCTAACTGACTCTGCACCTTTGCATCAGGACATCAAGTTCTAGAGTTCATGAAAGAACCATTGATTGAACTCACATAGGTCACATGTCCATGTTCTAGCTTCCATGGGGTAGGAAGCTGAACTATTGAACCCATTTTGGGGTCCTGTAGGAGGAGGCAGGACCCTGACTCTACCTATCTTGGGTTTGTCCCCAGTGGAAAGAAGCATTTTTCTCTCTCTCATCACAATGTGTACTGGCCTGGCTATCTCTGTCTCTAATTATTTTTTCTCTCATCTTTTTATTGATTGTGAGTATTATGACAACAAGAATCTTTTTCTGCCATATATAGCTAGTTACAAATTGCTAGTACTTTTTCTCGACTAGGAAATTTGTTTCTTGTTCCTGTAAATTCAAAATGGATAGGAACGGGGTAGTGCCTCTATTCTATGAAGTATTCAGGCACATAATAAAATAATGATTGAGTCTCTGTCATCTTCAACACAAGGACCCCAAGATTTTCATGGGTGTCAACAGACAGCAGGTAATTGGGGGAAGAGAAAGAGAATTGCATGTGGGGGTCTATTTAGACTAGGCATGGAAATAGTACACAAAGATCTGTGCACATACACTGAACAGAAGTAAATTACCTCGGATACCTAAGTACTCGACAACCTGGAACGTGTGGTCTCGTTGTGTTTTCTCAGGAATAGCATCCTTAACGTGATAACAGTGCTTCACATCCAGCCTGTCTTGGCTGTATTTACTATCTCTGCTTCCACACTCACCGTACCCTAAATCTATTCGCAACGTCAGTTCTTGTTCAAAACACAAGATCAAACTTACCAGCTGATTCCTGAGTGTTTCTCCAAGATACGTTTGTTTTTAATGTCCAATTGAGTTAGTGTCATCAAATAATAAAGCTTGTTTTTTTTTAAAGATTGGCACCTGAGCTAACAACTGTTGCCAATCTTTTTTTCTTTTCTGCTTTTTCTTCCCAAATCCTCCCAGCATATAGTTGTATATTTCAGTTGTGGGTCCTTCTAGTTGTGGCATGTGGGATGCCGCCCCAGCATGGCCTGATGAGCAGTGCCATGTCCGCGCCCAGGATCTGAACCAGTGAAACCCTGCGCTGCTGAAGCGGAGCGCGTGAACGTAACCACTCGGCCACGGGGCTGACCCCAAATAATAAAGCTTTTAACAGATGAGGATATTGTTACATTTTTCTAAACTAGTAAGCATTCTAATGGGTTGTTTTTTCAGTCTCTTAATATAATTAGTTTCCTACTTTTCCCTCAAAAACATTAGGCTACTTTAAAAAATCTTAACACTTGTCTATAAGATTAAAACCACTTTGTATATGAATATATTCTGCTTTTCTTTTTCTCAGTGACTTTTTTTTCAGTTTTATTGAGATATAATTGTCATACAACATTGTATTGGTTTAATCATTATGTAGAACATAATGATTTGTCTATATTGTGAAATGATTACCACAGTAAGTTTAGTTAACATCCCTCACCTCACATAGCTGTAAATTTCTTTTCTTGTGCTGAGAACTTTTAAGATCTACTCTCTTAGCAACTTTCAAATATATAATACAGTATTGTTAACTAGAATCACCATACTGCCCATTACCTCCCCAGGACATATTTATCTTATAACTGGAAGTTTGACCATCTTCACCCATTTCCCCTACCCTCTACATGCCACCTCTGGCAACCACCAACCTGTTCTCTGTTTCTATGAATTTGGTTTTCTTAGATTCCACCAATAAACGAGATCATGGAGTATTTGTCTTTCTCTGTCTGACTTATTTCACTTAGCATAATGCCCTCAAGTTCCATCCATGTTGTTACAAATGGCATGGCTTCTTTTTTATGGCTGAATAATAATATATGTCACATTTTTTTATACATTCATCCATTATGGACGCTTAGGCTGTTTCCATGTCTTGGCTATTGTAAATAATGCTGCAATGAATGTGGAAGTGCAGATATCTCTTCAAGATAGTGATTTCATTTCCTCAAGATATATCGAGAGAGATATATACCCAGAAGTGGAATTGCTGGATCATATGGCGGATAATATGGTGGTTCTATTTTTAATTCTTTGAGGAACCTCCATACTGTTTTCCATAATGATTGCACATTCCCGCCAACAGTGCACAGGGCTCCCTTCTCTCCACTTCCTTGCCGACAACATCTCATCTCATCTTCTTGATCATAGCCATTCTAACAGGTGTGAGGTGATATCTCAATGTAGTTTAGATTTGCATTATCCTGATGATTAATGATGTTGAGTACCTTTGCATGTACCTGTTGGTCATTTGTGTGTCTTCTTTGGAAAAATGTCTGTTCAGCTCCTCTGCCCACTTCTCAATCAGATTGTTCCTTTCTTATGCTATTGAGTCACATGAGTTCTTTACATATTTGAGATATTAACCCCTTATCAGATATATGATTTGCAAATATATTCTCCCATAGGTTGCCTTTTCATTTTGTTGATTGTTTCCTTTGCTGTGCAGAAGCTTTTTAGTTTGATGTAGTCCCACTTGTTTATATTTGTTTTTGCTGCCTTTGACCAACGGCTAATATGGCTAGAAAACTATTTAGCATGAAACTTTTTTGGTGAGTTCATGCATATCTTAACTCATCAGCAGATCTTCCACATGTGTGAAATTAAATTCTGATTACTATAATTGTTTTATTGTGGTAAAAAATCACATAACATAAAATTTACCATCTTAACCATTTTTAAATGTGCAGTTCATTAGTGTTAAGTATATTCACATTGTTGTGAAACACATCTCCAGAACTTTTTCGTCCAGCAAAACAAACTCTGTACCCATTACACAATAAGTCTCCATGTTCCTCCCTCCCTCAGCCCCTGGAAACCACCATTGATTCCCTGTTCCTATGAATTTGCCTACTCTAAAGAGGAAGCATACAGTATTTGTCTTTTCGTGTCTGGTTTGTTTTACTTAGTGTAATATCCTCAAGGTTAATATATGTTAAGCATGTGACAAGATTTCCTTTCTTATTATTTGTCTTTAAATTTTTATTAAATATTAAATACATATGAAAGATTATAACGAGAAAACAAACACCCATGTACCCACATTAATGAGTAGAACATCATTAATACCATTGAAGACCCTGGGTGCTCCTTCCCTGCCAGATGCTAACACTATTGGGAATTTTGTGTTTAGCATTCCCTCAGCTTTTTCTTTTTACCACATCTATGTATATCTAAATAATATACATTTATTTGTATGCTTATTTTTGTATGTTTTTGAACATAATAGATGTAATCATACCATATGCATTTTTGTGCAACTGCTTTTTTTATTGAGATGAAATTCACATAATATAGAATGAATCATTTCTTTTCTTTGTTTTTTTTTTTCCTCCCCAAAGCCCCAGTACATAGTTGTATATTCTAATTGTTCATCCTTCTAGTTCTTCTATGTGAACCACCACAGCATGGCTACTGACAGATGGGTGGTGTCGTTCCGTGCCCGGGAATCAAACCCAGGCCACCAAAGTGGAGCTTGCTCAACTTTAACTGCTAGGCCATAAAGCCTGGCTCACAATGAACCATTTAATTGTACAATTCAGTGGCATTTAGTGTACTCACAATGTTGTGCAGCCACCAGCTCTCTCTACTTTCAAGACTTTTTCAATACTCCAAAAAATACTCTCTACGCATCAAATAATTATTCACCATTCTCTCCTGTCCCCAGCCCCTAGTAACCACTAATCTGCTTCCTGTTTCTATGGATTTACCTATTCTGGATATATCATGTAAAAAGAATCATACATGTGATGTTTTGCATCCAGTTTCCTTCACTTAGCATAATGTTTTTGAGGTTTTTTCAAGTTGTAACATGTATTAATACTTTGCTGCTTTTAATGGCTGAATAATATTCCATTTTGTGGACATACCACAATTTGTTTATCCATTCGCCCATTGATAGATATTTGGGTTGTTTCCACCTTTTTGCTATGGTGAATAATGCTGCTATAAACATCTGTGTACAAGTTTCTATGTGGATATATGTTTTCATTTCTCTTGGGTATCTAAGAGTGGAATTGCTGGTTCATATCGTAATTCTATGTTTAACTTTCCGAGGAACTGACAAACTGTTTTCCACAGCAAGAAGGCAAAGAGCTGCTGCCCATGGAACTCGCTGGCCCCATCACATGTTCACCCAGCTCACGGAGCTACAGGAAAGCTACAAAGACTTAGTTCTCACTACAATTCTAGCAAAATGATGAATTAAAAGATAACCTGGGTGCCGGCCTGGTGGCATAGTGGTTAAGTTCACATGCTCCTCTTCAGTGGCCTGGGGTTTGACAGTTAGGTTCCCAGGCACAGACCTATGCACCACTTATCAAGCCATGCTGTGGCAGCATCCCACATAAAGTAGAGGAAGATGGGCACAGATGTTAGCTCAAGGCCAATTTTCCTCAACAAAAAGAGGAGGATTGGTGGTGGTTGTTAGCTTAGGGTTAATCTTCCTCAAAAAAAACACAACCAGATAACCTTAACACTCTCCTACTACAAAAATCCAGAACTGCTGATCAAAACACAGTATTAAATTTTTTAAATTGTATTTATTTTTGAGTGTATAATGTAGTATTGGACTGTCCCTGTGGGACATAGTCCAAAAGGTACTAAAAGTAAAAGAAAAGAAAGAATCCATCCCTCACTTGTTCCCCACCTACCCAGTCTCCTCCCCAGAGGCAACTACCTTTCCTAACGTCTTGTTAATGGGAAAATTTCCAAACATATACATATATATTGTTTTAATAAAAATTATTTTAGGGGCCTGCCCCGTGGCAGAGTGGTTAAGTTCTTGCGCTCTACTTCGGCGGTCCAGGGTTTCGCCAGTTCGGATCCTGGGCGCGGACATGGCACTGCTCATCAGGCCATGCTGAGGCAGCATCCCACATGCCACATCTAGAAGGACCCACAAGTAAAATATACAACTATGTACTGGGGGGCTTTGGGGAGAAAAGGGAAAAAATAAAATCTTCAAAAAAAATTATTTTAAGTGCAGAACAGAGGTCAAAAGAAAAACAGGAAGACCCTAGATGCCAGAAATGAAAACTGAAAAACAGCATCGGGAGAGCTTGAGCTGCCTGAGTGGCTGCCCAGGAATTTAGAAATTTAATGCCCGTGTGGGCAGAGGACCTTGAGCCCAGGAGAGACAGAGAACTAAAACAGACGGCCCTACAAACACTGAGAACCTCAACGAGCTGAACCTTCAGTGAAAAAGCTGAGCTAGAAAAAAATCCACCCTCCCGCATAGGGTGAAACAAGGAGGCTTATCTCTTATCTGATGGGGAAAGAGCCCCGCCTTGAGAACTCAGCCTGGGCTTGCACTTTGCAGGGGTTAGGTCTAAATTTACACCTCCTGCATGATCCAGGGGATCAGGAGAGACATTAACATAAATACTGCCCCTGAGATCTGGAAATCAAAAGTGGCCCTTCCTCTCCTGACACTATCCTCGCAGGTAAGGGAATCAGGCCAGGATTTTATTCAGTACCAGACTGATCTCCACACAATTTCCTCTTGCCCTTTACCCCTGAAAGTCCTCATAGTCCTGCTGCAGCTGCCACCATCCCAAGACTCCCCTGCATTCAGGCCCAAAGGACTAGGACTTGTGTGGACCCTACAGGGTGTCACGTGTGGATGGTGAGCTTGCCCACACGCTCTAGCTGACTTCCATTTCTGCTTGTGTGCTATGCATGGACAGAATCTCCTTGCAGTCGTTGGTCTGATTAACATCCTCCCAGTAATGGGACCACTTTCCTTGCTTTTCTGATCAAAATCCAAAGCGGGCATCCTGGTGAATGAGAGAAGGATGTATGTGTCAGCAGGCTGAATCCTGTCCTTATTCCACCTGCCCTCACTCAACATCAATGGTAATAGGCTGCCTCTTGGAGCTGGGAGGAGAACGGAGCTCACCTTCTTGAGGAAAAACAGACTCTGAACACACAGAGTGACCTCAGAGCCCAGAAAAGAGAGCATCAACTAGTTGCTCCTCATGATATTGGAGGAAGAGAGAGGGTTCCCCAGGGAGACAAGAGAAGGGCATTCCATGCAGAGGGAGCAGTGTGTGAGACGGCACGAGGCAGCTGGTGTGTTTGGGGTATGCCGAGAAGCCCAGTGTGTGAGCCTGGGAGAGAGGAGGGGAGGGGAGGGGTCAGATCTTGCAGGGTCTTGAAAGCCAGACAGAAAATTTTGAACTCTATGTTGAAGGCATACAGGAGAGAAGTTTTAAGTGAGGAAGGGACAAGAATCTCTCTTAACTGGGTCACAGGTGTGCAATGCACAGAACAGAGCCACAAGCCCCAGGGATAGATGCTGACCCTGGTTATTCAGCCTGTTACCCTGGTTGTACCTGTGGAAGGTGGGGCTGATCACCAGGACCTGGGGAAGAAGGAAGAGGGGGCCGACCTGGGGCCCTTCTCACGGCAGCCCACAGCCACATCCTACTCTCTCTTGTCTCCCTACCTGGTCTTTGTTATCTTCCATTCCACTAGGGAATTAGACCATCTTCTGAAATCTAAGAAAGAATTAGGAGGTGGGGAAGTTTCAGTAGCCCCTGAGACTTGGGAAGGTCCTGTAAGTCCCCCCAGTAAGCCAGCAGCGGGTCTCCCTGGACCCCCCCTGTCTTCCCTTGCAGTGACCTCCCCTCACTCCCATATTAAGAATGTCTGTGTTCCCAGACCATCACCTCCTCACTCAGAGCATCTGAAGTCCATGCCAAATCAAAAAGCTTCAGGACCAGCAGCACCAGCTGTCTCCAGGAACCCTGGCCTCCAACATTCCTGCGGTAGATGAAGCGCCCCGTGGTTTGGTTCCCCACTGTCTTGAAGCCCTGAACTGGAGCCTGGTACATCCTGGGAAGGAGAGCAGAAACTGATAGAACTCTGGGGACAGGCCTGACCTTCCTGCTCCCTGCCCTCCCCTCAGCACCCACCTGCAGACTGCAGTGTGTTGGTTGACGTTGTTGTGGAGGCTGGAGGCCTGCAGGATCTTCAAGTTCCCCAACACACAAGTCCCACAGTAGAGATCAAAATGACTCGCTGAAGGTCTGGGAATCACCTTGAACAGCTTCTTCCACACTTTGTCCAGCTCACTTGCTGAGTTCGTGCCCTGGAAATAGCAAGAGAGAAGAGACTGGGGGCTGGGAGCCAGGTATCAGCTCCCAGTGGAAGGAAAGCAGACCTAGGTGGGTGAAACCTCCATCTGGAGGTCAGGGATTGAGGCTGTGAAGATGAGAGGTGCATTAAGCCAGGACTGAGGGAAGGGGTTTGGGCAGGAGATAGGCTAGGCCTGGGAAGGACAGGGGATAGGACTGGGCCCCCTGTTGACAACTGACCAACCACTGGAGCACAGCATCAGAAGTCATGGACTCTGTTGCCCCCTTCAGGTACCCCATCATCTTCTCATAGCATGTGTCAAACCAGTTCCATTCTCTGACTGTGGGGTGGTAAAGAGACGAGTTGAGAGTCCCAGATGGGCAGCCACATTTCCTGAATTTGAACCAAGAGCAGTTGCAAGGCCGTGGTACCAAGTACATCAGTTTTTCCCGGGGTGCTGATTCAGGTTTCTGATCCAGGCAGGAGGCCATCAGCCACAAGATGAACACCCAGAAGACCCATAGGACAAAAATCTGCCATAAGTGTTTCATATCCAGGTGATGGCTCTTGTGGCAGATAGCAGACTGGCTTCTCTACCGGGACTGAGAAGAAAGAAGAATGAGGCCACAGACAGTCCCACAACTCTGTCTTGTTGGCCTCCCTGGCTCCCCAACCGTCTACACCAAACCTCCTCCCAGCTCCTCATCTCCTGCCTCCCTATCCATCTGCTCACCTCCAAAGAAGACTCTGGCTGGGCCTGGGATGGAAGGTGCAAGAGCAGAAAGATAGCATACGGTGTGTCCCATCTCCTCCTTGAAGGAGGAAAGCTTAGCTCTCAGTGGGGTCCTCTGTGCTACCCAGTTATATCATAGATCTCCTCACAAAGTACACATTGTGACCTCCCTCCTTTAGCTTGCCTGGACAAAGCCAGCACCCTATCCTGTCTGTAATACACATGCTGCCTCCGCTGAATGTAAGATCCACGAGCACAGAGACCAACCTGTCTTCTTTTTTTTTTCTTTTTTTTTTTTTTAAAGATTTTATTTTCTCCTTTTTCTCCCCAAAGCCCCCGGTACATAGTTGTATATTCTTCGTTGTGGGTTCTTCTAGTTGTGGTATGTGGGACGCTGCCTCAGCGTGGTTTGATGAGCAGTGTCATGTCCGCGCCCAGGATTCGAACCAACAAAACACTGGGCCGCCTGCAGCGGAGCGCGCGAACTTAACCACTCGGCCACGGGGCCAGCCCCCCAACCTGTCTTCTTTACCTCTGCATCCCTAATGATACCGAGCAATGGGCTCACTCTGCTCGCCACGATCTGAGCCAATTAATCACAAGTTAGGGATCAAGAAAGGAAGTTTTAATTCAATTACCTGGCATAATTGGGAAGACAGCAGACTAAGATCTCAAAAAACCTTTCCAAAATTACAGAACTTTGAGGTAGTTATATAGGGAAAATGGGCAGTAAGGAGGAGGTTTCCTTCAGGCATGACGGACTCCAGGGTCTTTTATTGTTCCGCTCTTCTGTTAGCTGTGATGGATACCTTGTAGGTGTGTTTCCTGCCTGTGGTCAGCCTGTTCATGGAAAGAAACTCATAAAACAAAATTTTAATTTATCAGGTTATCGGGGAGTACACATGTAAGCAGAGGCCATAAATCAAGAGAGCATGTGAATTTTTTCGAGTATGTGCAGAGCAGCGAGTAGTCACACAGAGGAGGGATGGGGCCATTTAGCAGAACAAGATGGCCTCACTTTTTGCTCACTTATGCTAAGTCTTAGAATCTTTTAATAAATACTTATGGGATATATGAAAAGAGACGAAAGGGAACTTTACTATTTATATGTGAGGCTCCTTCTCCAATTGTGTAACTTCGGCTCAGACATCCCTTCTATTTTCTAAGACCCCGTATCCAACAGCCTATCAGACTTCGACTTAGATGTCTCAGAGACCTATCACACCGAACAAGCCTGAGACTGACCTCATGATTTTCCCTTTAAACAAATCCCTTCCCAAGACGTCTCTATCTCAATAAATAGTCCCAGTTGCTGAAGCCAGAAACCCATGTGCCATCCTCGATTTCTCCGCCTTCTATGATCTAACTCCATTTTCAAATCCATTTGCTTCTACTCCAAACCACCTTCTTCTCTTCATCTCCACTGCCACCTTCTTAATTCAGTCCTAGCCTGAAAGATACTATGAAACAAAAACGAAAAGCTTTGAATTATTTTTAAGATTTTAGAAAAAAAAAAGGGTCAGAAACCATTTTGTTCTTTTAAAAAACCAGAACATTTATTTTGATGGGATGAGAATGGTAAAATGGTTCATCTTAACTAGTGGAAATCTGCACTGGGTATTTTACAGCTTTTAAAACAATTCACCAAAAAAAATTGAGTAAGGTCTGTAATCCAGTTAATTGTATTGTACCAATGTCAATTTCCTGGATTTGAAGAGCATCTTATTGTGGTTTTAATTTGCATTTCCCTAATAAATAATGACGCTGAGCATCTTTTCATACACTTATTAGCTAGCCATTCATATATCTTCTTTAGTGAAATATCTATTCAAATATTTTTCCCATTTTTAAATTGGGTTGTTCATCTTATTAGCGAGTTTTAAGAATTCCTTATATATTCTAGATATAAGTCCTTAATCATATATGATTTGCAAATCTTTTCTCCTAGTATGTGGCTTGTATTAATGGTGCCTTTTGAAGCACAAAAACTTTAATCTTAATGAAGTCCAATTTATTTTATGGATTATGCTTTCGTATCATATCTAAGAATGATTTACTTAACCCACGATCACAAAAGGTTAGGGGTTCAACGTAGTTTAGTGGTCAGCCAAAGACTGGTCATAGGTTACACTTAATTAAACATCTTGAGTCTATAAGACTTCTCCCCTTTGCCATGGATCTCTGTGTGGTTTGGGGACACACTGAAAATTCAAGCAGTTTGCCACAAGTTCGCTCAGCTTTTACTTTCTGCATGCTTGGGGCCTCGCATTCGGCCAGAGATAACTCCATGTCTAAGACCCTCTCAGATCTCTCCTGAGCTTGCGTACAGGCTTGTGCAAGTGGGCAGCCTTCCAGACCACCAGGGACGTGTGAAAACTTATCAAGGCCCACTATAGCTATCTTGTTGCCAGATCTCTCTGTTAAACTTCTGGCTGGTTTGCCAGCCTTTTGCTTGTCCCAACCAGTATCATGACCTCAGGCTAGCCACAATTTTGATTTTCCTTGATTATTTGCCCATAGATTGCTATTGTTTTCAGCAATGTCCATGGGTGAGAGTTTTACAATCTCTGCTCCAAATTAAAACAAGCCCGTCCAAGGGCACAGCTCCTAATCCTCACAAACTTCCTCCCGCTAGTAGGACTAAAGCACAGACTTGGGGTGGGGAAGATGGGAGCAGCCACTGGCTAAAATGCCATGAAATGTCATTGTCTTGACCGAGGTTTGGTAGTTTTTCTTAAATAAATGCTTCTCAATTTGATGTATGCCTTTGATTAATTTCTAGAGCCCTGAAGTGATTATGACAATTCTGTACAGTTTTATCATTGCTTTTTAAGGAGAGGATTTGCTGAGCTCATTGAGTCATTCTGGAAGCCCCATCCCTTAACCAATATACTCTTGAATGGTGGTTAATTTTTTTCTCTTATTATCATAAAATATTTGAAGGACACTATAGTGAATACTACAATTAACACTGGAGTGAATAATATAATGACATTCACGTAGCTACTTTCCTTTTTTTTTTTTCCAGTCTTAACATTTTCTTTGTTTTTGGTGTTCTGATGTCTAGGTGTGGATGTATGTTTATTTATTCTGTTTGAATAGATTCAGGCTTGCTGAATATGAGAACTCATGACTTTCATCAATTTTGGCTCATTCGCAGCCTTATCTTTCAAATGTTGCCTCTCCCTCATTTTCACTAACGCTCCTACTAGAACTCCTATTAGTCCTATGTTAGATTTCTTCATTCTGAACCTCTCTTTTATATCTATGATCTTATTCTTCTATACCTCATCCTGGGTAATTTTTTCACCTCTTTCTGTTCAGTATTTCTCTCCTTAACTGTGTCTAATGGGCTGTTTAACCCTTCCACTGATTTTTGAACTTAAATTACCATATTTTTCATTTCTAGAAATTCTTTTAAATTTATTTTCAAGTCTTCCTGGTTTGCTATCATCTTTATACTTTTATTGTTTCCTAAATGTCTTTAATCATTCTGAACATATAGTTTTTATCTGAAAATTCCGTTCTCTCAAGGCCATGAGAGTCTAATTATGTTGATGATGGTGTCTTTTGACTCTTGCTCCAGACGGACTTTGTTGTGTTTCTTGCAACATTAGATCAGGCGCTCATCTTCGGCAGGGTTTTATCCTTGAGAATGCTAGGTGGCTTAAACTGAGGTGTGTTCCCTCAGAGAGGTTTCATGTTTGCTTCTGCGGGGCACCCTCAATTTTATGGTAATTTCTCCAATTCAGAGCTTCCAGACCAAGCAGAGAATATAAATCCAAACCCCAAACTTACGTGAGCACAGGCCTGTGATTACAATGTCGCAGCAACGTTTTATTTGTATGCTTTTGTCTTCTCATCAAGGACACAAGTTGAGAGAGTCTCAAGCATTCTCTTTCTCTTCCCTGTACAGGTGGATAATTTTTTTCTCACCTACCCTTTTCATACAGGTCTAGCTCTGTCAAAATCCCATCTTTTTATTGAGGCCTCAAGGTAGCAATTCCTCTCCTATATAGGTATTAATATCCAACATCCCAAGAAGACATCCCCATCTAGTTTGACAGTGATTATAAAGCAAGTACAATGTGGTCACGGAGGAGCGCAGGCTACGCTGATTAAAAAAATACTTTATGACACCATTTTCTTCCCATCTATTTCATTCCAATAAAAAAGTCACTTCTTCCAAAAGCCTTCCTAAATTATGTAGCATCCTACCAAATTGCAGTTCCCAACACATATTACTCTCCGACGTACAAGAACAACGTCCATGAAAGAGCTTTGTAAACCGTAAATGTTTATGTTAATATGAATTATTATGTGCGAAAAAAAGAAAGGAGGCTGTAGATTACTGACACACCAGCCCCATTAGCCACTGCTCCCTGTCCCAACTCAAGAGCCACAAAGTCAGCTCACAAGTTTACTGCTTTTTTCAACTTTTTCACTTTTACCCCCTGAGAATTTCTCTTATTTTTTCATGAGTCAGCTATATGTTCAAAGGGATACTTGCTATTCAGTCTTTCAAGATGGTTTACAGCAGGAAGGTTTCCAGGATTAAGTCTGCATATTGCTGGAGCTAGACTTTTATCATTAATTTTCCCATTGGGCATTGTTTTATGACACGTAATTATTTAAATAATGTTCTACAAATACTAAAAGAAGGTTCTTCCTTACGTGGATTGCATGATAGGGCAAATAAAACGTATTTGCCTGAGAGGGCTAGCCCTGGTGGCCTAGTTGTTAAGTTCAGGACACTCCACTTCAGCGGGCTGGGTTCGGTTCCCTACCTGGGAACCTACTCTGCAGACCTACACCACTTGTCTGTCAGTGGCTGTGCTGTGGAGGTGGCTCACACACAAAAAGAAAAAGAAGAAGATTGGCAAAGGATGTTAGCTCAGGTGAATCTTCCCCAGCTAAAAAAAAAAAAGCATTTGCCTGAGACTGTTTTCTTAGCTCAGTGCTTCTCAAACATGAGTATGCATCAGAATCACCTGGAAAGCTTAATAAACATACAGAATGCTGAGCCTTATTCCCAGAGGTTCTGATTCAGTTTTTCTGGGTGGGGCCTGAGGATGTGCACTTCTAACAAGTTCCCAGGTGATGCCAATGCTGCTGGTCCCAGGACCACACTTTGAGAACCACTGCCTTAGCTTAACAGATCCTGCTAGCAAGCTATTTTACAGAGAAAAATGGATTCCTTTACTAAAATGGAAGCTCATAGTCTAACTCTATTTTGCTTTCTAAAGAGGGGCTTATAATGTTTTCTTTCCACAGCCTGCAATAGCTTCTTAGCTTATATCTCCTGTTCTGTTCCATCCACTCTTCACCCAGCAACTGACATGATCTTAAATTTATTTCCTGCTTGAATCCTTAAAATGGCATCCCATTGCACTCAGAATAAAATCCCAAATCCTGACTCATCTCAAACATTTTCCAGCTATTCTGGATTTTTCCTGTTCCTAGAACTTTCCAAGTTCCACCTCACCCCAGGACCTTTGCACTTGCAGTTCCTCTTCCTGGAACACATTACTTCCTCCCACTCCTACCCTCAGCACTTCGCCTCCCTGGTTCCTTCCCTTTATTCAAGTGTCATTTTAAATGACACTAATTTTGGGGTTCCTTCCCTGACCCCTGTATTACTGAAGTGCCCAAGAAGCTCTCCTAATTGGGCCCTGAGACCCTCCAGACAGAGTTGTGTTGTGATTCTTCCTTCTCAGGGGAAGCAGTGGGATTTCTACACTGTGACTCTTACCAAAAGTTTGGTCTCTGAAAGCGATGCCAATCCAAATAATGAGAACAGAGTCTTGAGTGGAAAGGAAAGGCTTTAGTTTCTTTGCCAGGCAGAGAGAGCAAAGCAATAGCTGGTGCCTTAAAAATTGCTAGCTCCTCATTAGGAAGCAGGTAGGGGTTTTTAAAGGTTGGGAACGTGGCTTGTGGCTTTTTGTAGAGAGGGGAGCATGTATCCTTGTTGGCCAGTGTTTTTGTCAGTCTGCATTTGGCCTTGTGAGGCTACTTGCAGGGAGAGATAAGAGAATCCACAGATGGGTGTCCTTGGCTGTTTGTCTCCGTGGTGGACTCTGGTGCCAGGAAGCCGAGGAGTTGGGCACCGGAAGCTTCAGTTTCTTGACATTCTCTGGACACTAGGTTTCCTATAATAGGCTTCAAGGACTCGTGTTTAGTTACAACTTTCGTGGGAGCCGAGCAGAGGCCATCTGGGCTTTTAACAATTTGTAACTTTTATTTGCTTGTAAAGCTCAGGGAGTCAGAGGTAAAGAAACAAATATCTACATATGAGTGTAACTAAAGAAGCAGGGAACAGGGATGTGTGCTTTTGGTTCTAACCCCGTATATGCTGGGTTCAACATAGGGGAACCGATGTCAGGGCTGGTATTAATCAAGAGCCTATAATATGACTATTGTTTTCAACCCAGATACTTTGGGATCTCTGTATTTATCCCAAGAGAAAGACAGTCCCTCTTCACTGGAGAAGGAGAATATGCAACATCTGCAAATATATTTATTTCTTTAACAATTTAGGAAAAGTTCATTTATCAGTGTGAAAATAAGGTGAAAGAAGGCTGTGATTGGGCAGAATGAACCAATGAAAGGGCCTGAAACCTTCCTCTTGTCTGGGTGGGTTTGTAGGCTACAGCTACAGGCGACCAGCGACCCCCTTCTTCTGGTGGCCCCATGTACAGTGAGCCACCCCTGTGCAGGGCCCACCTGCTTCAAAGGTTGAAGGATCCCACCTTGAAGGAGAGGGCTGAAGCATTAGGGTGAAACCTGATATTGTGAGGAATGAAGTCTCTAACTAGTCAGTGTCTTGGTCTCCTGTGACTTGTGCGTCACAGCCACCTAAAAGAATTCCAAAAAGGGAAGCACTATCTAATTCTGGAATTCCTAAAACAGAAAGCCCCGACCCCTGTTGTCCCTGTTACAATTCCCTGTTTATTCCCTTCACAGTACAAGGTTTACAAGCTTTTTAATTATTATTTACTTTATCACTATTTGGTTTTTTCAATTTTTTTATTGTGGTAAAATTTTACCATCTTAACCTTTTTTTTTTTTGAGGAAGATTAGCCCTGAGCTAACTACTGCCAGTCCTCCTCTTTTTGCTGAGGAAGCCTGGCCCTGAGCTAACATCCATGCCCATCTTCCTCTATTTTATGTGGGATGCCTACCACAGCATGGTGTGCCAGGCGGTGCCATGTCCGTGCCCAGGATCCAGGCCGGCGAGCCCCGGGGCCGCTGAAGCGCAATGTGCAAACTTAACCACTGCACCACCGAGCCGGCCCGATCCTAACCACTTTTAAGTGGTATTTATATATATATATAGTTTGCTTACTTCTCTCTACCTCATACTGAAAGTTCCTTGAGGGTAGACATGAAGATCTGTCTTATTCACGATGGTATTCCCATAACCCAGGGGAGACCTGGGAAACAGGAAGAGCTCCATAAATAAGTCTTGAAGGAGTGAAGGAGTGAGTCATTTAGCCTGGAGCCCCACTGAGGAGGGTGGCTTTGGAAGTCAAACATGGATGGGCACCAAATGGGCACAGGCCGGAGGAGAGGACAGTTTCTGCTAACGTTGTCCCTGGGCATCCACCCGAGAATAGGTACCTCTCACACTTGCTAGTGGTAGCTGATGTGTGACCAGTGGAGCTCGGCTCTGGAGCTAGCAAAACCAGGCCTTCAACCCCAGCTTTGCCCCATTAACCACCCGTCTAACCTTGCGCTAAGTCAATTCACCTCTCAGTGTCCTCGTCTAAAAGATGGGGTTTGAAATAGCACCTACCTCCCAGGGTTGTTCTGACAGTAGAATGGCTTACAGCAGTGGGCATATTGTCGGTTTTCAGTTAATACAAGTTAGTCCTTTCTCTCTTTCCCCAGCAAAATGCAGCCTGAGAGCAGAAGGGGGACTCTGGCATTGCTCAGCTTCTCTTGAGTCAGACTGCCACAAGGCACCGGGCTCCAGTGTCCCTCTTCCTCTTCCCGGATGCGTTCCCTCACCTAGCGTGTCAGTCACTTTTTCCTACAGACTCTCCCAGTCTCCTGTGACACCTCTTATCAAAGTTCTGGTCTTCCCTCATTGAAATGATTTGAGCCCTGCACCTCCAGGAGCCATGCTCACCAGAAGCATTGAGAGGCTGTTTGAGTAAAACCAAGCCCAAAGGCCCTGGCTCCCAGAGTACTTTCAAGTGCAGAATAAATAGGTTTGGAATCAGTCCCTGACTTTAATTGGCTGTGATCCAGGACAAGTTACTTAGAGATAAAAGTCACACCTACTTTCTACAGCGGTGATTCCCAAACTGTTACTGCACGGAATTACTTGGGAGTCACTCCTAGAGTCTCTGATGCAGCAGGTCTGTGGCGGGACCCGATAATTTGCATTTCTAACCAGTGCCCAGGGGACAACGAGGCTGCTGATTGGCGACACTTTGACAACCATTGTTCCAGGAAATTCCGGGAGTCTGATGTGAAACTCTCGGTGCAGTTCCAAGCGCAAGGCAAGCGAAGCCTGTTATTACTGTGTCTACCCCGAGGAGCCCTCCTCCGCTCGCCCTGGTTCACACATGACTCCCTAACCGCAGGAGCTCTTCCCCCCTGGCGGCGTCTACACAGCCGGCAACGCCGCGGGCGGGGCGGCGCGAGCGAGAACTCGGGTGAGGGTGGGGCCAGACGCGCGCGCCGACGCGCATGCGTGCGGGAAGAGATGGGGGCGTGGCTCAAGCTCCAGGCCGGAAGCGGTAGGTTGCAGGGGCCGGCCGGCTGCGTCCCCTTTCCGGCTGGTCCCCATGGAGGCTCTGGGGAAGCTGAAGCAGTTCGATGCCTACCCTAAGACTCTGGAGGACTTCCGGGTCAAGACCTGCGGGGGCGCCACCGGTAGGCCGCGGCGGGGCCCGGGTCATGGGGAGAGGGGGGTCCTAGAACTTGGCCGAGGCGCCTGGACCCTGCCGGCCTGCCGGGGGCTGAGGGAGCGGAACCGAGGCCATTCTGACCCTCGCTCCCTGCCCTGCAGTGACTATTGTCAGTGGCCTTCTTATGCTGCTACTGTTCCTGTCCGAGCTGCAGTATTATCTCACCACTGAGGTAAGGGGCGGGGCCTAGTGCGTGGGCGGGGCTTGGCCTTCTACGGGTGGGAGTGGGATAGGAGAGGCATGGGACCAAATCTTACTGAGGTAATGCTGCCCCAGGTGCACCCTGAGCTCTACGTGGACAAGTCACGGGGAGATAAACTGAAGATCAACATCGATGTATTTTTTCCGCACATGCCTTGTGCCTGTGAGTACTTCACCGTGGGTGGGAATTCTAAGTCTCAGGGTTCTCAGGTGGGCTTCCAGATTCACACCTGCAGTCTTAGGTTCCAGACTGGACCCCAGGACAACCTCCTTCCCCTAATCCACTGCTGCCCCAAGACAGGCCGAGTATCCCCTTAACCCTCCAAACGCACAGATTCCTTTGACCCTAGGATCCCAGTACCTCACCCTGACTTCCTGCTTCCAGATCTGAGCATCGATGCCATGGATGTGGCGGGGGAGCAGCAGCTGGATGTGGAACACAACCTGTTCAAGCAGCGACTGGATAAGGATGGCATCCCCGTGAGCTCAGAGGCTGAGCGTCATGGTAACTGAAGGGAGGGGGCCAGATCTCAGATCCCAGAGCTGAACATGTCCAAGCCCTACCTTCTGGCAAGTGGGCTGTGGCCAGCCCAGTGACAAATGAAGCAGCTAGGACCCAGAGAAGTCAAGTAGCTTGCCTAGGGTCCCCAAACTATTATGAATCAGAATGGGCTGAAATCCAGGCTTCTAGCCTCTATATATTGAGTCGAGTACTCTACCTGGCTATCATTCTCAGAGGTCCCTATCCCTGCCTATTTTGATTTGAGTAACAGAAGTTTGACGATGGGTCCTATGTACGGTTCCCTTGGCAGAACTCCTCTAGATGGACTCAAGCATCTCTGGGTGTTTGTTTCCTCATCCCATTGGCTGAATTCAGCCCTTAATGCTCCTCCCCTTTAGAATGCAGAGTGGCTTAAGGTTAAGAGTTTATGTTCTTGAGTTAGATTGCCTGAATTCAGATGTAGCTTTGTCTCTTGCATCTGTGACCTCAGCTCTAAATGATGATAAACACTAGTACTCACTACATGGAATTGTAGGATCAAGTAAAGTAATATGTGTACAATGCCTGGTACAGAGTATCTGTTCACTTTTAGCTTCCTTTCCTCTCTCCAGGCAGCCTCCCATGTCCTCCATTAACTCAGTTTCTCACTGTAACAAAACCCTTCTCAAACTACGATTTTTCACACCTTAGGGATTGCTCTGTTGGTGAGCTTTATCATTCGTTTGTTCAATAAATGTATGTGGAACACCAGGAAAACCAACAGAATTTGCTGTAGGGTTGGATGTAGGGTGGAAGAGAGCAGAGTCAAGGTTGATTCCAAGGCTTTTGGTCCGAGCACATGAATGACTTGTGATGGAGATGACCAGAGAAGAAGAGGATTTTTGTGTGAGAGAGGTGGGGAAATATTATATATCCACTACTATGTAACAAATTACCCCAGAAGTTAATGGCTTAATACATCAGTTTGCTGTTTCAGTTTCTGTGGGTCAGGAGTTCGAGTGGCTTCGTTGGGTGCTTCTGGCTTAGGATGTCTCATGAGGTTGCAGTCAGGCTGTTGGCTGGGGCTACGGTCGTATGAAGGCTTGCCTGGGGTTGGGAGATCTGCTTCTAAGAGGGCTCACACCGATGGCTGTTGGCAAGATGCCCCAGTGCCTTTGCCACATGGGCCTTTCAGTAGGGCTGCTTGAGTGTCCTCACAGCGTGGCAGCTGGCTTCCCCCTGTGCAAGTGATCCAGGAGAGAGCAAAGTGGAAACCACAACTTCTTTTGTGACCTAGCCTTAGAAATTGCACACCATCATTTCTACAATATACTAGTGGTTATACAGATCAATTTTATTCATTATGGGAGGGGGGTCTACGTAAGGATGTGAATACCAGGAGATGGGGATCATTGGGGACATCTTGGAGACTGGTCCCACAGGGGAGGATCAGGATTTGGGCGCAGATTGCAGATTTGAGACATGTTAAATTTGGGATGCCCATTTTATGCCCTAGTAATGTTAAGGAGGCAGATGTACCAGTCTAGGCTTTGGAGAAGGGCTGGAGAAATAAATGTAGGAGTTATCAGCTTAGTGGTATTTAAAGCCACTGGTCTAAATGAGAAAACCTAGGGAGTGAATATAGATAGAAGAGACGTCTAGGGACTATACCCTGGGCCCCTCCAATATTTAGAAGTCAGGAAATGAGGTTCCAGGAAGGAAGATTGAGAGGGATTAGCCATTAAGGTGGAAGAGAACCAAGAGATGTACCAAAAGCCAAGTGGAGGAAGAGTTTCAAGAAGAGAGAGTGAGCAACTGTGTCAGAAGCTACTGATCGTCCAGTAAAATGAGAACTGAGAGTTGACCATTGCAGTTGGCAACACAGAGGTCATTGGAGACTTTCAAAGGAATAGTTTGGATATTGTTGGGGATGAAAATCTGGCCAAAGAGCAGAAGAGCAAGTGGAGATGTCAAGTATTGATGACCGTTCCAGGAGTTTGGCTGTAAGAGAGAGCAGAGAAGTGGGGTGGGCTGGAGGAGAGTGTGGGAGAAGGGGTGGGTTTGGTGCCAAGATTAAGTGAGATTCTTTTGCTTCTCTTAGTGGAAATTGGAAGCAAGATCATTAGTTAAGAGTGAAGAAAGTGGAAGCCTGAGATGAGAGGAAAAGCTGTAACTTAGTCATCTCAAGGAATGGGAGAATGAACCAGTTAGTGAAATGAAGTAGGATTGCCAGGCAGTCTTTAGGCACAGTCAAGAAGTAGGCACAGAGAGCTGAGTTTAACTAGGGTTTGGGTTTTGCTAGGCTGGTACAATGAAGGGAGAGAGGAACAAGTAAGTTGTGGATATGTGCAAGAGAGTAATTACACCAATGGACCATAGAATTTATTTTCCAGTTTTATTGAGATAGAATTAAAATATAGCATTGTGTGAATTTAAGGTGTACAACGTGATGATTTGATCTACATATGCCTTGTAAGATGATTACCACAGTAAGGTTGGCTAACACGTCCATCACCTCACGTGGTTACCTTTTTTGTGTGTATGGTAAGAACAGTTAAGATCTACTCCCTTAGCAACTTTCAGGTTCCCAATACAGTATTGGTAACTATCGTGACCATGCTATACATTAGAACCCCAGAACTTACTGATCTGATAGCTGAAAGTTTGTGCCCTTGACAAACATCTCTCCATTTCCCCTAACCCCTGGCAGCCACCAAAATACCTGTGTTTCTATGAGTTCAGCTTTTGTTTCCGCGTATAAGTGAGGTCATACAGTATATGTCTTTATCTGTCTGACTTATTTCACTTAGCGTAGTGTTCTCAAAGTTTATACATATTGTTTCAAATGGCAGGATTTCCTTTTTTAATAGCTTGATAATATTCCATTATAGAATTTTATATATATATTCCACATTTTCTTTATCTGTTGATAGGCACTTAGGTTGTTTCCATGTCTTGGCTGTTGTAAATAATACTGCAATGAACATGGGACTACAGATATCTCTTTGAGATACTGATTTTTATTTATTTTTTAATATATATCCAGAAGTGGGATTGCTGGAACATATGGTAGTTCTATTTTTAATTTTTTGAGGCACTTCCATGCTGTTTTCCATAGTGGCTGTACCAATTTACATTCCCACCAACAGTACAGAAGATTTCGCTTTTCTTTATATCCTCACCAATATTTATCTCGTTTTTATTTATTTTTTGGATGATAGCCATTCTGACAGGTGTGAAGTGATATCTCATGGTTTTGATTTGCATTTCCCTGATGATTAGTGATGTTGAGCACCTTTTCATGCACCTGTTGGCCATTTGTATGTTTTCTTTTGAAAAATGTCTATTCAGGTCATTTGCCCATTTTTAATTGGATTATTTGTCCTTTTGCTATTGAGTTATATGAGTTCCTTATGTATTTTAGATATTAATCCCTTATCAGATATATTATTTGCATATATATTTTCTCCCATTTTGTAGGTGCCTTTTCATTTTGTTTCCTTTGCTGCGCAGAAGCTTTTTATTTTGGTGTAGTGTCAGGTGTTTATTTTTGCTTTTATTGCCTGTGCTTTTGGTGTCATATCCAAGAAATTATTGCCAAAACCAATGTCAGGGAGCTCTTTCCCTCTGTTTTCTTCTGTATGGTTTTATGGTATCAGATCTTACATTTAAGTCTTTAATCCATTTTGAGTTAATTTTTGTGAGTGGTGTAAGATAGGGGTCCAGTTTCATTCTTTTGCATGTGAATATCCAGTTTTGCCAACACCATTTATTGAAGAGACTGTCATTCCCTGTTTGGACCATGGAATTCTAATAAGAAGGGAATTAAGGACATGAAGGGGTGATAGTGTCAGTGGTTTTAAATAATTGGTGGATCCTGGGTTCCAGAGATAGTGAACTGGAAAAATAAGGCTACATAGTTGAAGACTGGGATAATTGAAATTGAATTATGGAAAGTTTGCCATAATTGGTAATGATAAGGTCTAGGTATGAGCACATAATGGACAGCTGAGGTGTATGACAAAATTAAAAGATTATTGGAGGACAGGAGGTCAGGGTATTGAATATTGTAATCACCAGTTATGATGGAGTAGTTAGAGAGAGTCAGGGAGCCGAGTGCCGAGACAGAGGTCCGAGAAGCACCCTGGTGAAGTGGTCAAGGGCATAAGCTTTAGGATGAGAGCTGAAATCTGCCGCTTACTGTGTTGCATTGAGCAAAGTTACTTCTCATCTCTGAGCCTCAGCTTCTTCTCAAGTGTGGCAGGGATCATAACCTCCTCCTTCCTAGAGTCACTGTGGGGATGAAGAGACGATAGATGTAAAGTACAGCGACCTGTACTCAGCTAATACTTAGTATTCACTGTTATTGTTTTATTACTATTACTTTTATTAAAAGAAATATATGTGTAGAAGCATTTGTTGCCCGACACATAGTATGCACTACATAAATATTAACTATTGTTATAACTTTTATTATTCCCAAGCCATAGCCAAAGGGCTTGTGCTTTCACTGTGTCTGCCCCCAGCTGATGGCGCTGCCTCTGCCCTCCCCTTAGAGCTCGGGAAAGTCGAGGTGAAGGTGTTTGACCCTGACTCCCTGGACCCTGATCGCTGTGAGAGCTGCTATGGTGCTGAGACAGAAGACATCAAGTGAGCTGGACCCTGGGGGCGGGAGGGAGCACCAGGGCTCATCCTGACCTCTGTGGGACTCTGACGGGGAGGTCAGACCAAGAATTTAGAGGAGATGGAGTGTGTACCTTGATCACTGATCCTGGTGTAAGCATCTGAGGCTCTGTGCCCAGGCCCTGACCTGGGGATAAGGCTAAAGTGCTCCCTGCTCTGGTTCAGAGGTGGTCTCTGGAGTCCAGCTGCCTGGGTTCCAGCCACGTGACTTTGGGCCAAAGCACGTAATCTCTCTTGTGAAGGAGGGTGGTAATAACACCTTTCTGGTAAGAGTCACGTAAGGATTAAATGTATACCGTGTGTGAAGCTCTGAGGTGGAAGGCCCAGCCAGGTTATTAGGCCCTTGATGTGTGGCAACTGCTGCTGTATTTCCCAGGCCCTGACCCCTGAGAGGCTGATTCCGCAGGACTGGGGTGGGGCCTAGGGATATATATTTTTATATATATACATTTTTTAATATATATATCTTTATATATATGTAAATAAATATGTAAATTTTTAAAATATATATATCATAAATTTTTTTATTGTGGTAAAATATATGTGACATAAAATTTACCATTTTAACCATTTTCAAGTGTATAATTCAGTGGCATTAACTATATTCATAGCATTGTGCAGCCATCACCACTATCTGTTCCAGAACTTGTCATCATCCCAAACAGAACGGGAATATGTATTTTTCACAGTCCCACTCCTGCCGAGGAGACACACTTCGAGGACATTTAGTGGTCAGGGATGAGGCTGACGGAGCCTTCATTAGTGGGCACAACTGCTCATGCTTTATTTCTCAAGGTGCCAGCACTGTTTTCATGCCTCTTTGACCCTCTCACACCGCACCGCCTCTCCTACAGGTGCTGTAACACCTGTGAGGACGTGCGGGAGGCATACCGCCGTCGAGGCTGGGCCTTCAAGAATCCAGACACTATTGAGCAGTGCCGGCGAGAGGGCTTCAGCCAGAAGATGCAGGAACAGAAAAATGAAGGCTGCCAGGTGTATGGCTTCTTGGAAGTCAACAAGGTACAGGAGGGACCTAGGCAGGGCAGGGCCAGCTGGGCTGTGGGTTGGCCCTACGCCACTGTGAATCGAGGGTCCAGTCAGGCCCTCAGGAGGCGAAGGGAGGAAACGGCTGGAGAATTAGAGGGAATATCCCCTACAGGTGGCCGGAAACTTCCACTTTGCCCCTGGGAAGAGCTTCCAGCAGTCCCACGTGCACGGTGAGTGATCCTGCATCAGCCGGGGAGGATTAGACCTTGGACACCTTGGCGAGTTTGAGTGTCCCCTCACCTGCCTGATGTTCCTTTGTCTTGGCCCAGAGCAGACCCTCATTGCAGGGCAGCAGTTAGGTACAAGAGTTGAGAGCACAGGCTGAGGAGCCAAAAAGTTTCTTAACCTTTTTGATCTTTAGTTTCCTACTTTATAAAATAGGGATGGTACTTATCTCCTCGGGTGTTTGTGCAGGTTACAGATTATAGCACAGAGCCCGGCTGCTGGTAGGCACTGTTTAAAAGGTAGCGCCCAATATCAGATGACCTGTGTGGGCAGCTTTGGGGGAAGCAGAGCTGGGGTGGAACACAGGTTCTGCCGCTCCTGGGTTATGTCATATTTGGGAAGTAGTGAGCCCTACTCAGTTTCTTCTGGAAAATGGGGCTGAAGATACTAGTACCTCCTTCACAAGGGTGTTCACAGGGATGAATAAATGAGGTTTATTCTCATTCACTTATTAATTCATGTATTCAGTAGATATTTAGTAATTCCCTGCCATGTGCCACTTGCTAGTCTAGGTGCTAAGGATACAGCAGTGAACAAAACAAAGTCCCTGCCCTCAGAACATTCTAGTAAAGAAGCAGACAATACACAAGTATGTAAAATATATGGTATATCAGATGCTATTAACTAATATGAACCCAAAAAAAGCAAGATAAAGATGACAGAGGCAAGGGCCTAGGGTGAGATGAGATGGTATGTGTGTGCTATTTTATATAAGCGGGTCAGGAAAAGACTCTGATGGGGTGACATTTGAGTAAAGACCTGAAGAATGTCTGGGGTCTGGATGTGGGGGCCGGGGGAGTGTTTCAAGCAGAGTAAATAGTAAATGCAGATCCGTACGCTGAGAATGTGCTTGGTGAGTTCAGGGTACAGTAAGAAAGTTAGGGTGGCCGGAGCAGAGTGAGCAGAGCAGTGGTTAGAAATAAGGTGAGAGAGGTAATGGGGCCGTGTCATGTGGGGCTGGAAGAGCACTGTAGGGTATTGGGCTTTCATTCTGCATGACACGGGCAGTCAGTGTGAGGCTCTGAAGAAGTGGTATATGAGCTGACTTAACTTTGAAAAGGTAAGCAGTGCTCTGCTCTGTGGGGAAGACTTAGGGGGAAAGGACAGAACCAGAGGGGCCAGTTAGGAGGCTATTGCAGTGGTCAGTCCAGGCATGGCATGTTGGGTGCTAGGCCAGACTGGTGGTGGAGGTGGTAGGAAGCGATTGTGTATATTTTGACAGTGGGGCTGAGAAGAGTTGCTGATGGATGTGAGGGGTAAAGGAAAGAGGAGTCAGGAATGACTGCAAAGTTTTGTACCTGAGTAGCAAGAAGAATGAAGTTACCCTTTAGTGAAGGGGCAAGACTCAGAGGAATAGGTTTAGACATTTGGAGTTGGGAGGTGTAGAGCAGGTATGCAGCTTTTGACATGTTCAGACCAGTGGGATTTGGGTATCCTTTTGGACACCCCAGATGTCAAGTGAGCAGTTGGCTATTCAAGTCTGGAGTTCAGGGGAGAGGTCTGGCCTGGAAATAGAAATGTTGGAGTCATCAGCATATTTAAAACCATGGGACTGGATGAAATCGCCCTAGAGGGGAGAGTGGATGGAGAAGAGGAGAGCTCGCAGGACTGAGCGCTGGGCCTCCTACATTAGAGCACAAGGGCATCAGGAGGAAGCTACAGAGGAGACTGGTAAGAAATGCAGTGCAAACCAAGAGAGTAGTGTCCTGAAAGCCAAGGGACGGACGTGTTTCCAGAGCCACATCAGAGCTTCTGGATGTGGAGTAAGAATTGCCCACTGGGTGTATAACATGGCAGTGGTCATTTTGACCTTGACAGCAGTTTGGGTGGAGTGCTGGGAGCACCCATAGAGTGGGTTCAGGAGGGAATGGGAGCGGAATTGGAGCCAGTGAGTGTGGACAGCTGATTTGTGGAGTTTGCCCTAAAGGGAGGAGAGAGTGGGCTGTAGCTGGAGGAAAATGTGGAGTCAAGGGAGGGTTTTGTAAGATGTATGATGTAGCAGAATGTTAATATGCTGTTGGAAATTACCTACTAAAGAGAGCAGAAGTGATGGTCCAGAGATGAGAGCAACAATTACTGGAGTGAAGTCCTTGAGAAGGAAAAAGAAGAATCTGGTGCCTTAGAAGTGTAGAAAGCCCCAACTTGGCAACAGGGGGAAAGGCAGACGGTGTGGGTGCAGGTCAGTTGGCAGCCGGGTGATCTGGAAATCACCAGGAATTGTGACCAGGTTGTATAAGAGAGGGTCATGGCCAGTGGTGGCTAGAATCCTTGAGAAACGGCATGGGCAGATGACCTGTGTGTGGATCTCTAAGTGGTTAAAACAAGTAGGGATAGTTGGTAGTACAGTTTGCTGTGAGCTGCAAAGCTTGGAATTTTTAGGGAAGATCGAGGGACAGTGATCTTGAAGTGGCATTACAGAACAAGGAGGAGGACAGGGGTGGGAGAGAAATACCACACCACTTGGGGGGCTGTAAGGAAAATAGTACCTTCAAGGAAGAGCCAGGCTGTGGGTGGGGCAAGAGGTAAGGAGAATGTTTAGAGGTTGAAGATATAGGGGTTTTGCTGATTAGTAACAGGGCCCCCTAGAAGGATCTGGGAGGGACGGGAGTCGAGATCATATTAGGGGTTGTCCCAAGCCACATTGTGACAAGAGTCCAGGAGATGAGAGATGGCCTTGCAGTCCTGAGCTGCCCAGGGACTAAGGTAAGCAAGAGTAACAGGGCCAGTGGAGAGAGTCCTGCTGGTCTTTAAGGCAGTTTGTAGTGGTGAGGCTGAATGTTGGGGAGGGGCAGGGAGGTGAGTCTGGAGCCCCGTCTTTACTCTGGAGGGGGCTGGTGGTCTCACTGGGATTGTGGCAAAGCAGTTAGTGTCAAGCTGTCAGCATAGGATCTGTAGGCACTTAGTAGGAGGTGGTGCCGGGAGGCGGCTGCAGCATCTCTGCTTCTCCGCCTGGGCTGTTGTCAGAGTCAGGAAGTCAGGAAGCCAGGGCAAAGGTGCTCTGTACCCTGGATGGATGTTCAAAACACAAAGCTACAGTTGCTCGAGTCTAGAGATCTGGCGGAGGTGAAGGCCAGGGAGCAAGTTCTTGACACCCTTGTTGATTTGGTGGGGGAGGAGGGAAGCTTGTAAAGTTTACCAAGTACTTTTCTATCTTTCCATCTTAGATCCTACCTGGTCCTCAGGACAGCCCTTTGCAGAGGAAGTCACTGAGGCCCAGAGAGGACAAGTGATTTGCCCAAGGTCACATAGCTAGGAAAGTGGCTCTTTGGACTCTGCGTCTTTTGTTCTTTCTAGGCCACCATACTTCTGCCTCCAAGACCATTTGCACTCTTCCCTGGCCGGGAAAGGGCTCCCTTGGGGACGGACCAGGAGGAAGCTTGTTAGTTGAGTGCCCACCCTGCTGCTGAGGCAGGAATATTCCAGTCTTCCCTTCTGCGTGTATCTTGCTCTGTAGTTCTCATTGTGAAGTTCTGAATCTTTTTTCTCTTCCTTCCCTCTCTCTCCCTCCCTCCCCCATGCTGCAGTACATGCTGTGGAGAGTAAGTGGCCCTGCCCTTAGGGAGGCCAAGCCCCCACTTCTGGGGCAGCCTCCTCTCCCAGGATAGGGGGAGGTTTGGATAGGCCTGGGGTTGGGGCCTTCTCTGGCCTGGCTGCTGGGTGGCTATAAAAAGCACTGGGACGTATCTTTGAGATGCGCTTCCTTGCAGCAGGAGAGATCAGGGTTAGAAGGCTGGAAGAACTTGTTCTGGAACGGATGGTACAGGGCACCCATGGATTTCCTTTGGGGGGCTCTCAGGGTAGGGGCCGAAGAGTCAGGGAAAGCACTTGGACAACATTCTCATGTCCCACCTCACTTTGGGGTTCAGTGGTTGGCCATCACCTCTAGTTAAGGAGAGACCAAAGTCAGTGGGTTTTGTTTCCTGAGATGCAAGCAGGGCCTTGGTGGAAGTGAAGGCCAGAGTGATGCCCTTGAAGGGCTCCCTGTGCACGTCAGGGAAAAAATGGAGTCTGTGTTCTTAAGACCCCTGGGGAGGGCTTGGACTCGCCCACGGGCCCAAGGCAGGCCTTTTCTGGCTGGCCCCCAGCAGGACCAGGCTGGGGTTGGAATGAGGGGTTGAAGAAGAGCCGGGCGGGTCACACTCCAGAGAGAGGAGTGACGAGGCCTGAGCGAGGACTCTGAGGGAGCCAGGAGGCTGGTCCTGCTCCACCTGGTGACACCTTCTCCCTTCTCTCCTAGTCCATGACTTGCAGAGCTTCGGCCTCGACAATGTACGTACCAGGTGGAAACCCTGGAGGGTGGGTGGGGGTGGGAGACTGGTTGCTGCCTTCATTTCTCTGTAGGGACATCCTGGGATCGGGGAGCAGATAAAGAAAAATATACCATATTCTGACAGGGAATCCAGTCTGAGGGCTGAATAACTGGGAGTGACTCTTGGACTGAGATCTGCACAGGCTCGAGACAGGGGGATGGAGTTGGATGAGAGCTTCCCAGGCAGAGGGAGCCTTGGGCAGGGTTAAGAGGGAGGGGGGCACTTCTCAGGGACTACGGGGCTGGTGTAGATGGATGAGGCTGGAGAGATCAGCAAGGACCAGACGACACAGGACCCAGGGGCCGTGCCGAAGAGTCTGGTCTTTCTCTGGAGAACAGTGGGAAACTGTTTGCCTGCTTTAACCAGGGTTGTGACATAATCAGATTGGCATATTTTTAAAGATCCTTCTAGTGGCTGAGTTTGATATAGACTGGAGCAGAACAGGAGCAGGAGCTGGGAGATCTGGGGCTCCTCCAGCCTTTGGCTTCCCTGGCTTGAGACCTCTAGGCAAAGCTAGACCTGCCACACAGGGTCCCTGCCCAGTCTGTGTTTGCCTAATGTATGCATACAGCCAGAACCTCAGACTCCGAAGCCCCAGGAGCCTGCAGACTCTCTGAAGGAGTTCCTAGGTGGGGAGTGCAGGTTCCCGTCTCGGTCAGATTCTCCCAGGCAGGGCCTGTCCCTCCTGCCCGCATCTCCACCCAACCACTTCCCAGACCCCGATGACCCTGTCTGCTACCGTACTCTACAGCTTTGGATGGGGTGGGACCTGTTGGGGCCTTAAATACTCATAGGCCCAGGTGCTGGTGTTGCTTACAGATCAACATGACCCACTACATTCGGCACCTGTCATTCGGGGAGGACTACCCGGGCATTGTGAACCCCCTGGACCGCACCAACGTCACCGCACCCCAAGGTACCAGTCTGGGAGGTAGCCCCCAGCTACCAAAGCGCTGCCCAGCACCCATGCCCAGTGTTCTTTTCTCCCTGCAGCCTCCATGATGTTCCAGTACTTTGTGAAGGTGGTACCCACAGTATACATGAAGGTAGATGGGGAGGTGAGTCTGCAGGAGCTCACATATCAGAGTCCCTTCAACCTGGGAAGTGGAGTGCTGCTCTTATCCCTGTGTGATGGATGATAAGCTGAGGCTCAGAGAGGGTAGGTGACTTGCCCTCACAGCCAGAGTATGGGCCCAGGCTGTTGGATTTCAAAGCACTTGCTTTTTCTACTTGCCCAAACTGCTTCCATCTGTTCTTTTGGTGTCCACTGTCTGTCTGCCTCACTGTGCCCTGTGGTCTGCCCTGGGCTGGGGGCTAGCCAGGCCAACCCTTCCTGGGCCCCCTACTCCCCTCTCTGCTGTGGCCTGTGGAGCAGCATCTCACCAGACTGCTAGAATGCATGGGACTGAGAAGCAGAGGAAGTCAGGCCCAGACTTGCCAGGAGCTCATGGTACAGCCTTGGAGAGTAGCTTCTCATCCCTGGACCCCACTGAGAGTATCCACCAAAAGTAGCCAGGATTGGTGAACTGTAAAGAGCTGGTGACCAGAGCGGAAGCTGGGGTGGTGAGGCTGAGAGTGGACGTCTAGGTGGTCCCCCCCCTTGCAGTGTGCATTACCAGCGTGGGGCCTCATTTTCTCCTCCACACAGTCAAGGCACCACAGACAAGGGGCAGGAGCAGAGGTCAGGCTGAGGAGGGTTGGGACCAGGTCGTAGACCTTGCCCTCCCCCAGACTTCCCTCCCACCCCAGGTGCTGAGGACAAATCAGTTCTCTGTGACCAGACACGAGAAGGTCGCCAATGGGCTGATGGGCGACCAGGGGCTTCCCGGAGTCTTCGTGCTCTATGAACTCTCGCCCATGATGGTGAAGCTGACAGAGAAACACAGGTGAGGGTGGGGAAAGGGGGGCCTGGGCCTGCAGGGAGTGGGGATGCCTGCTGACCCCCCACCCCTCTGCCAGGTCCTTCACGCACTTCCTGACGGGCGTGTGCGCTATCATCGGGGGCATGTTCACAGGTTAGAAGCTCAAGGGTGGCTATCTGGGGTTGGGGGCACGGTGGGGAGTGTAAAGCCTGGGCGCCCCCCGATTGGGGGAAGAGGGGTACCTCCAGGGCCAAGGGGAGATACTGGCCTGGCCAGTTAGGTGACAGGGTTCTGGAGGTCAAGCCAACGGCCTAACTGGGCCAGTGCCAGCCATTGTCTCTCTCACCAGTGGCTGGACTCATCGATTCGCTCATCTACCACTCAGCTCGAGCCATCCAGAAGAAAATTGATCTAGGGAAGACAACGTAGTTGTCCCCTTCCCCGTCTGTTGTTCCCTCTTTCTCCTGTTTCTCTTTAGGCTTGTGGCCATTTTCCCAGCCTCTTTCCCCACCACCCAACCCCTACTCGGAGAGTCAGTCGCAGCCCCAGGTTGATAAATCTATTGATTGTGATAGTACTCACTGGTCTCCGTGTGGTTCTTGGGATGGGCTGGAGCCTGGGAACAAACCCTCATCACAGCTGCTTAGTGAAGGTAATCAGAACTGACAAATCGGGGCAGGTGCCCTCTGGGAGCCCCACATGGATGTCCCCTGGTTAATAGGGCTTTATTCAAACCAGACTGGTGTCTACCCCACAGCCCTGTCCTTAGTCCTTCCTCTGCTTCAGTCTTCGGGCCTTTTGGGTTCAGGGCTGAGATGGACCTTTCCATGTGAACTTCCTGGAGCCACCGTGGCCCCCAGGCTCATGAGTGTCGGATGCCTGTGGTAGTAGGGCCCTGGGTGCAGTCTGGGGCTTGCCACCTCTTCAGTGATGGCTAAAGCTGGGCCCCCCACCACCACCCTGGGCTCAGTCACCTGATCCCCGTCTGTTCACTCACCCTGCTCCATGCCAAGCCCTGCTGGCTGCTAGTGCTGAGAGGGGTCTAGCCAGGTCCTGTGCAGTCTCCAAGGTGGAGACAGAACTGAAGAAAAGGGAGGGAAGGTAGCAGTGGCCATTCTGGAGCAGGGCCAGCATCAGACTCCAGCTCTGGACCTAGTCAGGGCTTCTCATTATAGCCCTTTATACACGTGGAGAACCAGGCCCTGAGACCTCACACTGCACAACCCAGGGAATCAGGGACGTTAACAGCTGGTTAGTTCATCCAGTCATTTCTCAGGGAGTTTCAGTGTAAGACACTAGTAGGGGGAGAAGCAGAGAGAGGACAGGAAGCAAAGTAGGCCAATGATAGCAAAACCTTGGAGGTAGACAGACCTGAGATCCAGCTCTGATGTGATGATCATTTAGCCATGTGACCTTGGACGTGTTATTTAATCCCGCTATGGGCAGCAGTCTCATCTATAATGTGTAGGTGATACTGCCAGCTGTAGTGAGCCTTCTTTTTTTAGTCACTCAGGAACCATTCCCACTTGTTAATGGCATCCTGAATTTCCTCTGGGAACTCCCTGTCCACCCTGTCAGCTCGTGGTTGGGAGGAGGGTAGGTGTCCCACCCTAAGCTCCAGAGAAGGGCCCCATCCAGCATATCCCACTCCGCTGGCCACAGCGACCCAGTCAGGCTCTGTCAGGACTAGGAAAGCTTTCTTTCCTTCTGGATGTGAATATGGGAGGACGTGTGGTTGCTGCAGCCATCCTGCACTTCCAAGAGGAGACTATCTGCGAGTGAGCTAGCCCCCAGAGGACAGCAGAGCTGAGCCCAGAGTTAGTGAATCATTGTGACATCATTTGACCCCTGTGACGAGGTGCACCTGAAGCCAGCTAGCCAAACCCTGGGAATTACAGCAAGGAGAGCCAAAAAATTCCCTTTTTGCTTATGCCAATTTGGGTTGGGATTTCTAGCACTTGCAACTAAGTGTCCTAACTGATTTGCCAACTCTCAGGGTTGGTGAAGAATAAACAAGTTAATGAAGTATGGGAAGTGTTTAGCTGTCATGGAATGGCAGAGGCCATAGATTAGGTGAGAGGGACCCAGCCATTGGCAGGAGCAGGAGCAACAGGTGGGCTGCTCAGAGGGCATGGCACCTCGGTGGCCAGGGGTCCTCAGCCCTAGAACCTCTTGCCAGGTCCTGTTCTTCCCAGTGGCAGGGCCTTGTGGGCAGCCTTCCATCCCTGTGTATTCATTCATCCCGTAAATCCCCAGCACCTGAGGTCACCTAAGAACGTCTCTGTTCTCTGCCCCTGGGGTTATTCTGAGCAGCACATATTTAGGCATCAGAGTGGATGCATGATAAGGTTTACTCAAAGCAAGCAGTGAAGTCGGATAGCTCATATTAGTGGGAAGGACGGCCAGGAGTGGGAGTTGAGGGGTTGGCATTATGGGATGAGTGTCCAAGGTCAGTGTCACGGGGTTGGTGGAGGGGGCGGAAGATGACCTGGCTGATCTGGCCAGGCATGGTGTAGAAGACGAGGAGGAGGAAGATGGTGATCAAGGCCAGCAGCAGCAGCAGCACCAGGATGCGCCAGTACCGGCGTAAGATGAAGAAGACAAAGGTCTTCAGTGGGTTCACAAACCAGTTGAACGAGGTTTTGGGGCGGCTGTGTGGGGAAGGTGGCGTCAGAATGATGAGGAAGCCCCTGGGCCGCCCCCAGCTCCCTTTCCTCAGCCCTGGCCTGGACTCCTGTGCCCCCCAACTCACTTGGGCTTCTCTAAGGGCTCAGGCTCCTTCCGCCCCTTCCCCACTGGCCGTTTCTCTGCCTCCTCCACAGTCAGCAGCTCAAATTCTGCCTCCACTTTCCCCTAGAAAAGGGGGAAACAGAAGCGAAGCTCTTGGGCGGGCTCAGGCCTGGCCCTCCGCTGGCCCGTCCCTGCCCTGGCTGCACCCACCGAGAGGATGTACATGTTGCCGCCAGAGTCTGAAAATTCTAAGTCTTCTGGCCGGCCCTTCCTCCTCTTCCTCCGCCTCTTCTTGCCAGCCTGCGCCTCCCGCTGCTCCCGCTCCTCATCCTCCGGCTCCCGCAGCTTCACTACAGGCCACCAGCCCCGCAAGCGCCGGGTGCGAAACAGATTGCACCTCGGCCCGGTCCCGTCCTGGGCCAGCCGCACAGAGCAGAGCTCGGGGCCCCGGGCCCCACGCACCATATCTGGTAGCTGCAGCTCCAGGGAACCTGCAAGTCCAGAGCTCTCCGGGTTAGGCAGGAGATCAAGGTGTATCTGGGCCAAGGGGGAGGAGGCGGCACAGCAGGACACAGTCAGGGTATCAGACAGCTATGGACCACACACCACAGCCCAAACGTCAGCAGCTGTCAGACCCTGATGAAACAGGGCCAAGGACCGGACCAGATTGCCAAAGCAGGGTCCACGGGCCATGGAGTCAAGAGTCCAGAGTGACCTGGCTCAGGTCAAATCAGAGGATTGAGTCGGGGACTTTGGATGGGAATGGAGGTTATGGTGCTCAGGGCTGAATAAATTCAGTAATTAGGCCAGAACACAAGGGTTAGTGACCTAGGGTCTGAAACCCAGGTTTCAGTGTTGGGTTCGAGAAGAGAACCTCAGGCCAGTGGGGTAGGGCCAGGGGGGCAGGGGCAATGAGGGCAGTAATTGGGGCTAGGGGTTGAGGTAGGAAGAAGGCTAAGCAGTACCAAGGAAGTCGTTGGCGGAGATGCGGTCATAGTCCCAGACCTGCAGGACCAGCACAGCCGGCTGCCGGAACTCAGCCTCCTCCAGGGCGAAGGGTCCGGGCTTGCGCCGGACGCTCACCTCCCGCTCCGTGGGCAGGTAGTCGAAGCGGAATACGAAGCGCCAGTTGAAGTTCCCCTCCCCAGTCAGAGAGTTGAAGTGGACGTCTGTCTCCTGCTTGTCGTGCTCCAGCCCCTTCACCCAGCTGGAGCCAGGGGAAAGGTGCAGGTGGAGGGGGTGGGCAGCAGTGCTGGGACCAAACCCAGAACTCGGCTCCTCACCCAGCTTCCCCTTGGCTCACCCAGCATGCCAGTCCCTTCCCCCAGCTCCAGGCACAAGAGAGGGCCTAGGGGACAGGGCTCTGGCTCAGCGCAAGGGCCTAATAAGCCCCTGTTTGCTATCTCACCTCAGTCTACAGCCATCGGCCCAGCCCCACCTGCAGGCCTACCTTTTCACGTAGATGTCACTTGACATCTCTCCAGTGAGCGGGTTCACATCATCCAGAACCACATCTTCCGTGTTCCAGATAATGACTCTGAGCTCGTAGCTGGGGGATGTATTGGGAGAGGGTTTTTAGACTCATGAGAGGGGTCCTGAGAGGGGCTGCAGGAAGCGGGAAGGACCCCGGCCAGGGCCACTGACATTCACTGAGTACCCGATACCAGCTGGGTGATCAGGACATCTGTGTTCCCTTAAAGGGACAGCCCCAGGTATCACCGACTCCCCTAGCCACAGCGGATGGCACCAGGAATGGTCTGCTGACCCAAGTTGGGCCAACAAGTTTCTCTCCCCCATAAATTTGGAATCAGAACCCTGAAAGGTCGAGTTGTGTATCAACAGAAGCAGAGTTGGAGGCACTGCAAGCCAAAGTGAGGTGCAAGCTGAAGTTTTAGGGTACAAAAGAGAGAAAGCCAGTCTGCAGAGAGAAGTGGGTGAAGGAGCGACAGAGTGGTGATGACAGCACATGCTCCTCAGGGACAGAAGGAGGGGCTGCAACATTCTTGATCCTACCCCAAATAGCCCTGTCCTTGACTGTCATGAGCTTCCTGGATATCTCTGGTTTTCTCTTGCATCAATTTCCCCTCATTTGTTGACAGCACCCTGATTTTCTGTTGGTGACCCCTACCCCCATGCCCACTACTGACAATCTGTGTGATTCTGGTGGGGCAGACCCACCCCTACCTGGCTGCAGAGGTGGGTACATCACCTAGGATATCACCTAGGACTGGCCAATCAGCATATTACAGCCCCCTGACCACAATGTTTGGTTCAGGGATCAGCATTCAACCCAAGCTGGTCCAATGAGAGTCAGCCCTGAGACTTTTGCTCTAACTAGGAAAGAGGTGTTTATTTTTCTACTCAAGTAGTCTAGTTGGTAAGATGTAAGCCCAGCACCATTAAAAGGCACCTTGCCTCCGGACTGCAAAAGCCTGCTTGAGAGTGACACCAAGGAAAGCAGAGCCCAGAGGTAGAAAATGACAGATTGCTGACATCTGAAGTACATACACCCCACATAGAACTCCACTCAGACTAGCTCAGGTAGGAAGGGGGTGTATTGGTATTTGAACCCTTTCAGGTGCAAGTGACAGACACCAAACTCACAATGGCTTATGAAAAAAAGGGAATTTAAGGGCTCTCCTAACTGAAAAGCCTAGTTCAGTAGCCTCTGCCTGCTTTACTGAGGGCTTCGGTTTTCAGAAGGGCCCTCATAGGGCAGTCCAAGATACACCCACCCCATGGGAGGAGAGGGCAGGACTCTCTCTCACCTGACTGGCTGCCGAGGCTTGATGTCAACCGGGGGTGGAGCAGGCACATCCCGAGGGAAGATGTCAATCCACATGTGAAGTGATCCCTGGGGACACAGGAAGAGGCTGAAGGGTCTTGCTGGGGTCCCCACCTCCCACGACAGCCCTGCAGCCAGTGACTATGCCTTGCCCCAGGTAGAGAGAAGAGCTGGGGTCAAGAGTGCACAGTCGGGCAGATCCTAGGAGATGAAGATGAGGGTAGAATCTGAAGTGAGGGTTCCAGGGTTGAGGTTAGGTTAGGGGTTCAGGGATGAGGCCCCAGAAGTGGAAGGTTGAGATCAAAAGTAAGATCTGGTGTTCCCAATGTCCAGATCCTAGGGACCTGGGGTAGAGGTCAGGTTGGGAGCGCTAGGTCTGAGCCTTGGTGGCCCAGAGTGGGTGGGGATCCTGCAGGACCAGAGTTGGGGGTGGGGGGGTGGGGTCCAGGATAGAGGTCCAAGACTGGAGTGGGGATACTGGGGACCAGGATCAGAAGCCAGAATCAGAAGTGGCAGAGTGGTGCCCAGGTGGAGGTCTTGGGGAAAGGGCATCCTGGGGCCCCAGGGTCCAGGACCAAGTGGGAGTCCTGGGGTTCTGGGGTTGATTGCTGAGCCCTCCTTCACCTGCAGCAGCCCCGGGCTGCGGGGATGGTAGAGGGGTCGTGTTTCTACGTGCTCTGGTACCAGCTGGATCCCAAGCTCTGGCATCTCCTGCCAGCGCTGCAGCACCAGCAGAGCCTGGGCCTCCTCAGAGACCTCACTTGCCACCTTGGGGCACCCCCCACCTGCAACAAAAGGTGTGTGAGTGTGGGTTCCACAGAGTCCCCAGGCCTCCTCCCTTCTTCCTCACACCCCTCAACAGAAGCTCTAAGTGGAGGCAGCCGCTGCGTTAGACAAAGCCCGTGGGCAGGATGGCAAGTGCACAATGCACAGAAAGTGGGAGGATGCTGCTGTAACAACTTTTGCCAGCGAAAAGCCAGCAGTGAGGGGGACAGCGGTATTGGAGGGGCTGTGGCCTTTACACAGACCCTGTTTAGAGACAGATCACCAGCCATTTATGAGGCATGAGCTCAATTCTGCAGCCACATCCTGTTGTATGGTATCCCCTATGGGCCAATCTGTGTTCTGGGAATTCAATTAGCTAGGGTTCTGAGGGTCCACTTTGGCTTTTGGGGATTTCACACTCACCAACAAAGACCATTTTCTCCCCACCATCCAAGAAGCTCGTCCTTACTCGGCCAAACTCACTCCCTCTGCTTGCAGAAGGAGGGGGCTCTTTTGGGAGCACACTAGACTGGGCACCAGGGGGCCCCTGTACCTTGTTCTATCACCTTGCTCCCTCTGGACTGTCCAACAGAGAGGGGCTGGTACCTGGCAGCATGGTCTCAGGCGATGTCAGAAAGACTTTGCTGCCCACCTTGACAGCCCCGGCTCGATATTCAGGACTGGGGAGGCCACAGCGTTGGCACAGACCCGCCAGGATCTGCGAAGGCCGGAATGCATCACGCCAGGCATTGTACCCGTCCCTGCGGGCAAAAAAAGGAAGATGCCTCTGCTGGGGCTGGCATATGGACACAACTGGCCACAGGGGTAGGGATGGGGACCCTTGAAGACGTGGGATCCAGATTCATAACTCCAGTGGAAGACAGATTAATCCTTGCTTATGGTACCCATGAAAATCAAAGATGTATGCCAGGTGCTCCTATGAAGGAGATACTGATATTATTACTTTCATTTTGCAGATGAGGAAACTGAGGCTCAGAGGGGTCAAGTGACTTATGAGCTACATAATTCCAACTCCAAAGCCCAGGTCTCGACCACTAAAGCTCTAACGTCTTAGTCACGGGGTCCCCTTCTGTGAAATCAGAGAATCTAGAAACACCAATGGGAATGTGAACTTGAACATCTTTGGTCAGACTCAGAATGGCTCCTGAAGGCCTGTCAGACTCACACGTCATACTGGGAGGCCAGCCCACAGTTTGCCCTGTGGTGGCTGTAGAATCGATTTTCCAGATCAATGTGGGTCTCCCCGATGAGGTCGTCAGAACCCACAAGGTCATGATCAAACACAGCCACTGTCAGCTCCGGTTCAGCAGGGAGAGAGATGCTGAGCTCCAGGACCCTGGCCAGGAGGAAGAATAGCTGAGGCCACCTCTATGCCCTAGGAGGCGGTCTTGTGGGGGTAGGGGTGTCAGGGGTCTCAGCAGCCTCTGACCATTCTCCCACCATCACCACGCCAGCTGCCTGAGTGGCAGCCTGTGGGCCACAGGGTCAGATGATAAAGTCACTCCCCATTCCCAAGCCCGGGGCCCAGCCTCACTCTCCAAAGATGGGGTTCAGCTGCTTAGGGATGTAGCGCTCCTTGGAGTCCTGACGCTCCTGGCCAGCGCTCACCACCACGTAGGGGTCTGCTTTGCCGTTGGGGTCCGCGGGAGCCAGGTTGGTAGCCTAGGGGGACCGTATGGGGTGGAACTGAGAGAAGTGTCATTGTCATGACCCAAGGTTACGCTTGCTGGACCTAATCTCAGATTAAGTGTAAGCAGGAAGTTACCAAGCCAATAAGCATATGGCAAGATGCTCAAAATGCTTAGTCATCAGGGAAATGCAAATTAAAACATGAGCTACAATTTCAAATACACTAGAATGACTAAAATAATAAAGACTGACAATACCAAGTGTTAGTAAACGTGTAGAGCAACTGGAACTCTCATATGTTGCAGGAAGGGGTGTAAAAAACACTAAAAGTATATTGCTGTATATAAATTATACTTCAATAATTTATATATGTTATGTATTTACTAAATTATATAGTTATCAAAACAGAAAAAATGTAATATATACAGTTTAAAAAACATGCAAACTGGTGCTGTCTATTGCTGAGGGATGCATATATATGTAGTAAAAGTACTTTTACCTTTTTTGTGAGTGATAACCACAATGAGTTAACTGAGAGACTGGACAAGATGACTTTTATTTTCTTTTAAATGTATTATGAAATACATAAGAAATGCAAATAGGCATAATGAAAAATATAATGAAACACTGAAAATTTGTGGAAAGATGTATAAGAGCTTTACTATCCAATTCATAACTTTCTGTATAGTTTGACTTTTATTTTTTACAATGAGCATCTGTTACTTTTTTAATCAAGAGTATTTTAACTAAATAAAAGAATCACACAATGTGCATATATGCCCAGCTTGTTAAATAAAACACTACCAACAAATGGAAGCCCTCTGAACCCCTTACCTGATTTAATTCCCTTTCCATCCCTGAAGTAGCCAGAAGCTTTACTTGGGGTTTATCACTCACAAAAAAGGTAAAAGTACTTTTACTACATATATATGCATCCCTCAGCAATAGACAGCACCAGTTTGCATGTTTTTTAAACTGTATATATTACATTTTTTCTGTTTTGATAACTATATAATTTAGTAAATACATAACATATATAAATTATTGAAGTATAATTTATATACAGCAATATACTTTTAGTGTTTTTTACACCCCTTCCTGCAACATATGAGAGTTCCAGTTGCTCTACACGTTTACTAACACTTGGTATTGTCAGTCTTTATTATTTTAGTCATTCTAGTGTATTTGAAATTGTAGCTCATGTTTTAATTTGCATTTCCCTGATGACTAAGCATTTTGAGCATCTTGCCATATGCTTATTGGCTTTATGTATATTTTCTTTTGTAAAGTGACTGTTCAAACCTTTTGCTCCACCATTGAGTTTTTAATTTGAAATATTACACTTTTAATTTCTAAAAATTCCATCTGGTTCTTCAAATTTGCTCTTTACTTTTATTATTTTTTATTTATTTTTTTTTATTTTTTCCGAGGAAGATTAGGCCTGAGCTAACTGCTGCCAATCCTCCTCTTTTTGCTGAGGAAGACTGGCCCTGAGCTAACATCCGTGCCCATCTTCCTCTACTTTATATGTGGGACACCTGCCACAGCATGGCTTAATGAGCGGTGCCTTGTCCGCACCCGGGATCCGAACCAGCGAACCCCGGGCCACCAAGCAGAACGTGGACAATTAACCGCTGTGCCACGGGGCCAGGCCTGCTCTTTACTTTTAATAGTCTCTTGTTTCTTGTGCATTTTAAATGTATTCTTTTATCTCTTCAAACATTTCATATATAGTTATTTTATGTTCTCTAGTCATTCCAATATCAACGACCCTGGGGGTGTGAATCTGCTGTTATTTTTGCTATTCTTATTCACAGCGGCTTGTTTCTTTGTAATTGGGTACTTTTTATCTGGACTCACACTAAGTTAATCTCATCCTGAGGGCCCAGCCTGCAGGTGCTCTCCGCCAGGAAGGGCTTGCTTTTGCTTCTGCCCAGCTTCCTGGGCAAAGTACCAACCTGCAACCACTTTAAATGAAATCCTCCAGTTGAGGTTTGGGGCTCACAGAGATGGTAGGAACTCAGGCCCAGAACTGCACTAGAGCTGGCCTGTGGTCATGGATGCTTAGGGGAAATTTGTCCCCTATAACCAGTGCCAAGTTTCAGACAGGCAAGTTTCCTTGGTGTCCCCTTCTGTCTTACAAGTTCCTGTTCTTGTTCATCCTTATGCCGAGGGTTTAGCCTTGTGGGGCTCCGCTTTACGTGAGGTCTTCCAGTCACACTCCTCCCCTGGGCTTTATCTTCTGTCCCCATTGCCTGTCAGCCATCTATGGGAACGCTGAGGTCTCCAGGGTCAGCAGTAACTGTGAAAGCACTCACTTATCTCCCAAGGTTCCTATGTTAACTCTATCTGCTTATTTTCTTTATTCTGGATACTCTGGTATCCAGATTGGGGCTTTACTGATCCTGGAGAGACTGCCCTTCCCAGGGCTAGCTAATCCTAGAGTTAGTGAACAATGCACCTGTTTTATATACAAACAACCAATCCAGAGCCCATGCTCTGAACCTCCTCTATTTGGCTCTTATTCTCCAGGAAGTAATATTCCTCTGCCCTGATCACCCCAGGGCCAGGTACCAGACAACTAGAGACAGGGAATAGTCCCTGTACGCCAGAACCCACAGGAATTATTCAAACTAACCAATCCTAAGCCTGCTTACCCTGCCTTGTCTTTCCTGCAGGAACCACAATAAGGGCTCTGCCCCTCACAGGCCCCTCGCTCCTTCTGTCTCCTGACTGACCCTGGTGCTTCCCTGTGTGGCTCTGCACGGTGCAGCATCCCCCCTCCTCTTGAGAACTGAAACAAACAACAGACTGTCCTTTCAATGACAATGGTCTCCTGATCTGTTAGCCTCACCATACATGGCCACAAAGAAAATCCTGGGTACACTTTAAAATAGCTCCTGCTTTTACTTCGGGTCCTGCCCAAAATCACTTACTTTCTTGGAAGCTCAGCATTGCATTTAAAAGATTTTTTTCCCCAGTTTTATAACATATCTTTATGAAAGATGTTTTAAAAATTTTCCCCAGCATTTTTAGCTTTTGGTGAGCGGTGCAAGCTTTAACCCTCAGGGTGGGCCCTGCCACCTTGAGACACAGACTGGGTTAACCCTGAGCTCTGCTGAGTGATGTCCTCTCCCCGCTCTCTTGTGCACACTACTTCATCTGCACAGCTCTCAGACACTCTTCCAGCCTTCCTGTGGTTTGCAGTTTAAATGCTCTGATTTCATAATTGGAAGCCGGATTTTTGTTTGTTCTCTTTGTTTTGGGATGATTTTCAAGAAGAGGAAGGCGAAATCCTCTGTTGGAGCCATCTTCCACAAACTGAGAATCATCCAACTTGCTTACTTCATCCAAATTTATGTTGGGAGCTTTATCCTTGTGGATACATCTTGCTGCAGTTTTATCCATTTAACTGTAGTATTTGTTATATGACTGACACCCTCTCTCTCTCCTATTTAGGAACACTAACACTTTAGGTTATTTCTAAATTTTTTATTATTACAAATAATACTGGAAAGAGCAATTCTTATCTGTTTGCTTATACATACATGTAAGAATTTCTCGAAGATTATTTCTAGAAGTATACTTACTGGGTATTGGCTATGAGAATCTTTCATCTTTTTAAATATTGCCAAATTGTTCTCTAAAGTTGTTATAGTAATTTACATTCTGTGGCAGGCAGAATATTGTGCACCCTCTCCCCCTCCACCGCCCCCTGCAAGATGTCCAAGGACTCATCCCCTGAGTTTATGGATATGTTACCTTACACGGCAAAAGGGACTTTGCAGATGCGATTAAATCAAGAGATGGAGATGGAGATGAGATGGAGAGATTGTCCTAGATTATCCAGGTGAGCCCAGTGTAATCACAAACGTCCTTATAAGTGAAAGAGGGAGACAGGAGAGTCAGAGATTTGAAGATGCCGCCATGCTGGCTTTGAAGATGAAGGAAGAGGCCATGAGCCAAGACACACAGGCTGCCTCTAGAAGGTCAAAAAGACAAGGAAACAGTTCTCCCCAAGAGCCTCTAGAAGGAATGCAGCCTGCCAACACCTTGATTTTAGCCCAGTAAGACCTGTTTTGGACTTCTGCCCTTCACAACTCTAAGACAATAGATCTGTGCTGTGGAAGTCACTGAGTTTGCGGTCATTTGTTATAGCGGCCACAGAAAACTCACACACCTTCCCACCAGCACTGCGTGGAACTCCACAGCCTCCCCAGACCCCATCCGGTAGCACTGCTAATCTTGCCAGTTGAAAGGAGGAAATTGCTTTCTCACGATTTCAATTATTTGCATGTCCTGATTACTATTAAAGTTTAGGATTTTTTATATGTTTATTGGCCATTGGAGTTTCTTCTTTGGTCAATTGCCTTTTCATATTTTTTCTCAATTTTTCTTTTCTTTTTTGTCTGCTTCTTATAGGTTTGTAGGAGTTATTACGCATATTGCAGACACTAACCGTAAATTGATTAGGCATAGGGCAAACACCTTACTCCTGTCTGTGTCCAGTCTTGTCACTTATTTTAAAGTTTATGGATGCCCAGAAGTTTAATCTCAGTGTAGTCACATGTATCATTTGTTTCCTAATTTATGGTTTGTACTCTTTTGCATATTAAGAAAACTTCCCCCCACCCAAGATCATAAAGATATTTTAATATTAGCTTACAGTTTTGCTCGTTATAATCAAATATTTTATTTTGCTGGATTTTTATGTGAATGCTGTAAATTAGGAGTTTAATTTTATTTTTTTTCCACATGGGTAAGAAATTTTCATGGGACCACTTCTAGAACAGTCCCATTCCCCACCCCCAACTAATCTGCAGTGCCAACTCTGGTATAAATTTCCATCTAAGTCTGGGTCTGGTTTTTTTCTTTTGAGGAAGATTAACCCTTAGCTAACATCTGCTGCCAATCCTCCTCTTTTTGCTGAGGAAGACTGGCCCTGAGCTAACATCTGTACCCATCTTCCTCTACTTTATGTGTGGGATGCCTACCACAGCATGGCTTGATGAGCGGTGCCATGTCCGCACCTGGGATCTGAACCGGCGAACCTGGGGCAGCCGAAGCAGAACGTGTGCACTTAACCGCTGTGCCACCGGGCTGGCCCCTGGGTCTGTTTTTTTTAAAGATTTTATTTTTCCTTCTTCTCCCCAAAGCCTGCTAGTACATAGTTATATATTCTAGTTGTGGGTCCTTCTAGTTGTGGCATGTGGGACACTGCCTCAGCGTGGCCTGATGAGCAGTGCTCTGTCCGCACCCAGGATCCAAACCAGTGAAACCCTGCACCACTGAAGCAGAGCGTGCAAACTTAACCACTTGGCCATGGGCCGGCGCCTGGGTCTGTTTTGTTAAATTTCTACCCTGTTGCCATCTTTCCCCCCACTGCTCTGCAGTGCCAACTCTGGTAAAAATTTCCATCTATGTCTGGGTCTGTTTTAAGTTCCTACCCTGTCCCATTGGCCTATTTATCTATTCCTATGCCCAAACTACACTGTCTTAATTACTATAGCTTTGTAATAATTCTTGTCTCCCTACATCGTTCTTCCAAATTGTCTTGGCTATTGTTGGCGCTTTGCTCTTCCATAGAAATTTTAGAATTAGCTTGTTAATTCCAGGGTAGCAGCTCTCAGCTTCATGCCTGGCTTATGGGAGACACTATTATGTACTATTTGAATGCTACCTTGATCTCATTCTCCCTGTTTCCACCCCTTTACCATTCCTCTCTTTAGGTAACCAGCTTCTTTAGTTTCTAGTTTATCCTTCCGATATTTCTGGGGCACAAAGGAGCAAACATGTATTTTCTTATATCTTCTTCTTTCTCACATGGAAGTAGCATACACACTATAGATACTCTTTTGCACTTTGCTTTTTTCATTTTATTACTATGTCCTGGAAATCACTCCATATCATTTCATAGAGATCTTCCTCATTCTTTTTGACAGTTGCATAGTACTCTGTTATACTGTTCTGCTATGTATGGGCATTTAATAAGATTTTATTTTAATGGTCTTCCATTTTTAGAAATTGTATGTGATTATTTTCAAAACTGCCCAGTCATTTTTGATAGCCTCTTGTTTTCTACTTGTGAAATATTTTAATAGTTGTTTTACATTTCTAATATTTGAAAATTCTAACATCTGAAGCCCTTAGAAGTCTAATTCTCCTTTGTGTTGTTTTTTCTGACAATTTTTCCTGATCAATTGTTTTCTTATATATTTTGTAATTTGGGGTTATCTAAATCTATGGAATCTGTGAAGCCTGATTTGGGACCACTTTAAGACAATCTCTCAGCTTTGAGTTTTCTAGACTAAGCAGATAATATAAATTCAAGTGTTAAATCAATGTGAGGGCAAAATTCTAATAATATATTCTCAAAGAAGACCTTTTTTTCTATTTTCCCGAATTGGAACAGAGGCTGAGACAGACCACTTACTTTACAGGCTCCTTTCCCAGTGGGTGGGCTTCCTCTTGCCCACTTTTCATGAGAACAGAGCCCTTCCTGGGTGCTGCTTCATGCAAGGGTCTTGGTTGTGTCTCCAACCCTGGATAGGCTATTAGAAGCCAAGGCTAGGGGTCCAGGGATGGACAAATCCTCTCAAGATAATCTGAGCTTCAGGACTTGTTCAGGGATTCCTGCTGCCTCCTCATTTTGGCCCTCTGGTAATTCCCTTTCTTATGAGCTTGGCATTTGTTTAAAAGATTGTTTATCTAGCATTTCTAGATGTAATATATCAGGAAGTTATTTCAGATGATCTAGTCTGCAATATTGCCAGAAGCAGAAGGTCAAGATGACTCCTACTATCTAATTTATGCATGAAGATGCTTAAATTATGGTAGAACAGTGCCTCAGAATGCTTCTTTAAATTATATCTTAGTCAGAATCCCTATATTTAAACCAGATAAAAGTACAGCATCTGTTCTGTTTCTGGGAGTAAAGGGGCAGCAACCCACTCATTCCCCTCATTTCCTGAGATGCCTTTAAGGAAACTTCAGGGCCCTGCTGAGCACCATATGAAAACTGCAGCAATGGAAGGACATGTACCAACACGTTTGATGACAAGCCATTGTGAAGCTTGACGTTCAGAGCTGTGCTCTTCCTGGAATTATACTCCCCCTTCTATGGGACTAGAACTATGAACAAGGGGTCAGGAGACCTATGCTCTAAATTCTGGTTCTGCCATGAGCAAGTTTTGTAAGCCTGGGGAGTCACTTAACTTTGTGCCTAAGATTTCCCACCTGAAAAATGAAGAAGCTGGACTCTGATCCCTGAGGTTCCTTCCAAATCTTTCAGCCTATAGGTTTCGTGTACATTACCTTGGCTGGAGTTGAAGGCATGCAGAAGTGACAGATGCTCACCTTTACAACATAAACTCTGACCAGGAGCTTGATGGGCCGGTTCTGTGGGATCCCCCGGGAGATCTGGGGCTCAGAGAACGACATTGCCTCTGATTCAGGGTAGATGAGGAAGGAGCCCTGGAGGTGAGGATGAAGGAGGGCAGTAAAGGCCCCGGTAAGAGAATCTTCCACCTGCATCCTCACCTGTGCTCCCTGGTTCCCTCCTCCTTCCCCAAACACACCTTGAACTTGCCCACAAGGTGTCCAGACCCTTCCTCCTCTCCATCTCCATCATTGCCCGCTTGCCCTCGGTACAGGGGAAACACGTTCAGCCAATCTTCGAAGTGGTTAAACTCTTCCTCCAAGGACCTGTTGTAAATCTGAAAGGCAAGGCCCTCAGTGACAGCCCGATGTCCAGAATCCAAGCAGAATCCCCCCTCCCCAACACCCAGTCACCTTCAGGGTGGCGATTGATTTTTTCTGGGACATGGAGCCTTTGACTTCACCCTCACCCTGGTCTTGGGCTTCCCCATCCACAGAAACGAGGTTGACCCCATCTGGGAACAGTGGAAATGCCTCAGTTAGGAATACTGGTGTGGGGGAGGGAAGGAGACAGAAGGAGGACGAGCAAGAAAGCCAAATCTCTTACCTGAATCCCCAGGATCATCCATTTCATCCTCATCAAAGTTGGTCTGAAATCAAAGGGCAGATCAGAGATTCTTCCCCACCCGTCACCTCCTTAATCCACCTTTTCCAGGATAGGGAGTTGGGAAACTTTAGTTCAAGTTCCAGCTGGGTAAGCCACTTGCATTTTCAAAGCTTCAGTTTATCATCCAGTCCTACACTGTCCAAGACAGTAACCACCAGCTACATGTCACTATTGAGCACTTGAAATGTGGCTAGTCTAAATTGGCATGTGCTGTAAGTGTAAAACACACACCAGATTTTTTAAGACTTTAGTATTAAATAAGAATGTAAAATATACTATTATTAATTTTTATAATAGTTACTTGTTGAAATGATATTTTGACATATTCTGTTAAATAAAACATATTATTAAAATCAATTTCACCTGTTTCCTTTTACTTTTTTTTTAAATGTGGCTACTAAAAAAGTTAGAATTACATACGTAGCTCACATGATATTTCTGTTGAGCAACACAGCTTAGATAATGGAGCTAGTGATCCCCAGCTTCTAGAATTCTTGTGAAGATGAGAAAAGATGACTGTAATGAAGCGCTCTGGAAAACTGTAGAGCTCCATGTTTGATGAGCTCCTTCTTCTTGCCATTTACCCTGTTCTGCCCCCACCTGCCCCTGGAGCTCCTGCAGCGATGCATAGTACTTGGACCACCAGTCGAGCTCCTCGGGATCTGGGATGTCCTCCTCCAGCTCTGTCCCTTGATTCAGGAGGCCTCCCAGGGGTACCTTCTTCAGAGGAGCCTGAGGGAGAGAGAACTTAGCACCCCTAACCCAGCGCCACCCCAAGTCCTGCCAGCCCCTTCTCCACGCATCCCCCACCCCCCATCACCTTCAGGAGCCTTTTGGGTAAACTTGTTTTAGCCAAGAAGGGATCCAGGGACTTCTGTCCTGGGAGGAGGTAAATGACATGATGAGGAGGTCAAACAAGTAGAAGTCAGACTCATGACCCACTAGAGAGTCCCCTGGAACCATCTCAGCCAGGAACCAGAGGGACCTCTGTCTGGTGGCCCCTAAGGGGAAGGCCCCTTACCTTGAGGTCCCTTAGGCACGAAGTCCCCTGCCTCCTCCTCTCCTTCCTCCTCAGGGGGATCCTCATGACCACGGAGTGTGAACCGCAACATGTGAGGAACAATGTGGGAACCCACAAGCACTGTGCGGCCAAAGGCTCGGCGCTCAATCACCAGGATGCTGAGTGGGGGCTGCAGGTAAGGCTGTTCCGGCAAGTCCTGGGGGTGGGGAGAGAGGATCTGTGTCTCTGAGGACTGGGGAGGAGGGAGGAGCAGCAGCAGAGACAGATGGGAAAACAACACAGCCAAATTGCATTCTAAGCCCACAGCCCCCTTGTATTATCTCTGGTAAATCATTGCCTTTTGAGCCTGTTTCCCAGCTAAAAAGGGACACAATCCTGGATTGGAAAGATTGTTGTAAGTATCAAATGACAAAATAGAGACAAAAGTACTTTGGAGCCTATGAAGTACTATCAGAAACATGAATTGGTGGTGGTTATTATTATTATGTAAAGAACCAATGCTCAGTTTGCTAATATAGATTTAGAAACATAAAAATATGTATGCTTTTGAACCTAGGAATTCTATATCTATCAATGGATTCTAAGGGGAAAAAAACAATAATTATACTACTGTATTGTTGGGTTTATTTTACATATCTACAACAATTATAGCTGAACGGAAGAAGGAAGGAATGGAGCTATAATGGAGAAAAGCTTATCTATTTTACTAGAACTAAATTAAGTATTAATCTGAAGTAAATTGTAAAAAATCAATATGCATGTTGTAAACCCTAGAGCAACTCCTAAGTAAAAATCAACAAAGGAATTAAAGTAGTACACTAATAAACATCTACTTGATAAAAAAGAAGGCAATAAAGAAGGAACAAAAAATATATGAGACATAGAGGGGCTAGCCTGGTGGCGTAGCGGTTGGGTTCATGTGCTCTGCTTCCACTGCCCGGGGTTCACTGGTTCAGATCCCGGACACAGACCTATGCAACACTTATCAAGCCATGCTGTGGCACCCACATATAAAGTGGAGGAAGATGGGCATGGATGTTAGCTCAGGGCCAGTCTTCCTCAGCAAAAAGAGGAGGATTGGCAGCAGATGTTAGCTCAGGGCTAATCTTCCTCAAAAAAAAAAACAAATATATGTGAGACATGTAGAAAACAAATAGCAAAATGGCAGATGTAAATCCAACCATATAAAAAATAACATCAAATGTGACTGTATTAAACTTCAAACAAAGGCAGAGATTGTCAACTGGATAAAATTTAAGCAAAGAAGCAACTACATGCTGTCTAAGAGATACTCTTTAGTAAGACACGTGTAGGTTGAAAGTAAAAGGATGGGGAAAAGATATGTCATGCAAACAGTAACGGCAGAGAACTGGAATAGCTATATGATCAGACAAAATAGACTTTAAGGCAAAAAATTTTACTAGAGATAAAGAGGGTCATTTTATAAGGATAAACAGATCAATTCATAGGAAGCTACAACAATTATAAACATATACGCACCTAACAACAGAACCTCAAAATACAAGAAGTAAAAAGTGACAAAAATAAAGGGAGAAGCAAACAATTTAACAATAGTTGGCGACTTCAGTACCATATTCTCAGTAACGGATAGAACAGCTAGATAGAAAATCACCAGTGAGGCTTTTTTTAGGGAAGTTTGAATAATACAAATAATGTTAGTTTATTTTGTTGTTTGTTGTTGTTTTTGTTATTGTTTGTTGCCCCCTTGCAGTCTGGAACCACTGTGCTTTGTCCCAGTCACCCCCTCACACGGGCACAGCATTCTTCAGCTTACAAAGTCCTTTCACCAAGATTCTTTCTCTCATTGCCTCCTCATAGCACTCCTGCAAGGAGCCATTTGATATATTTCCTTCAACCTTTTTTCTTTGGTACCTGTTACTTCCTTCTACAAACAAAACTAAAGTAAACTAAAGCTCAAATAAGACAAGTGATTTGACGAGCTCCTAAGTGGCATTGTCAGAATCTGACTCCAAAGTCCATGCTGTAATAATTATAATTTATGCAAAGAATGTATTTTTCTTCTCAGTCCCTGGTATCTCAGAGACTAGGTAGATCACTTCAGACTCTACTTCATGATACCTGGCTAATTCACTCATTCAGTAGAGCCAAGAGAGCACCACCAGTTTATGGATCCATCCAGGAATCAGCAAGCTTATAGCCTGCAAACCAAATGCGGCCCACTGCAAATAAAGTTTTATTGGAACACAGCATACTCATACATATACTTCTTGTCTATGGATGTTTACATGCCACAATGGCAAAGTCAAGACCGTATGGCCCACCAAGCCTAAAATATTTACTAACTGGCCCTTTAGAGAAAGTTTGCTGACCCCTGGATTAATCTAAGATAACCGGCGGGAATTTGCCATCCCACTGCCCTCTTTCACTTCTCAGCCCAACATTTCTTGCCCCCTAGCCCATGCCCTCACCACTGTCAGGTGCTTGACGAGCTCGGTGAAATTGGGGCTCTCACGGTAACTGGCCAGGACCTCGGACTCCACACGTCGCCCGGCCACCTCCAGCACAACCTGGGGCTGCTCCACCTCGAAGAGATGCACACGACCAAGGCCCCTGAGACCCCAGAACAGCACCTGGGGTCGGGAAGTAGGAGATTCAGGAGGCTGCACCTGACAGAGGGGCACTGAGGTGGGGGAGACGGGGAATGTGAGTGCCCAGGGCTACCTCAACACGGAAGTCCCTGAGCACCGGGCGCACGTGAGGGGGCAGGGACAGGCGTCCAGAGAGGGGCTCAGCCAGGGGCGTCAGGTTCTGGGGCTCCACATCACTGGGCACTGAGGGCTGCAGGTGACAAGAGAACAGAGGCCAAAAAGGAATCAGGCCAAAGGAAGGAAAGCCTGGTCTCAGGGAAGGGATGTGGAGAGCTGCTGGTAAAATATAAATCCAGAGGAATCAGACAAGGCTAGATTGGTGGCAGAGGGGTGTCTCAGGAAACAGCCATGTACAGGAGGGGAGGGTGAGTGTCTGAGGCATGAGGATCAACCCACAGCCTAGACTCTCTGGGATTGGAGGTAAACCCAGGGCATGTCTACTTCTAGTGTTCCCTGGAGTCAGGAGGTCCGATGAGGTGATCCCAGGACAGATCTACAGCCTGCATTCTCTGGGGGTAATAGACTTAGAGGGGTCTACGTGGGACATGCCCATATTCTACATTCCCTGGGGTTGGATGACCTGATAGAATAACAAGAGGGGTCCACAGCCCGTGCCAGCTAGGCCACGGCACTCTGACCTCAAGCCGGCCACTGTAGTCCAGTTCAATGAGTTCAAATGTGGCGATGAGCTCTCCAGCTGCCTGGGGCCCCTTCCTCAGGGGGAAGAACTGCAGCTCAGGGCGTTGGTAAGGGTCCTCTATCAGCTTTACCCTCGGCGCGGCCAGTGCCCTGCCCAGGAACACATGGGGCCCCTGTGGGGAGCCGGGCAATGAAGACAAAAGTAGAAGAGGTTCAGGAACCAAGGGAGGGGACATCAAGACAAGGAGTGGGGGTGCTCGGGGGTGAGAACCCGGGCGGGGCCCAGGCCACACTCACAAACTTATTGTGGTCAAAGACATTGACAACCACCAATGGAGGCTCCTCCTGCAGGTGCTCCCTCCTCCCGTCCACGATCAACTGATCAAACACCAAGAGCTCATCCCACAGGGGGCTCAGAGTCTGCTCCAGGACCTTGGGGGTCGTGCAGGGGAGGAAGCAATGGCAGGTGTCAGAAGAAGGCTCTCAACACACATCCCAGGGAAGTACCCCTGCCCTAAAGTAATACTTCAAATAACTGTCACAAAAGGAGCAGGAATGTGATGAAGATGAAAGCACCCTTCAGATCAGTGTTGGCACCTGCCCTCCTAGCCTTGGTCTGTCCTCACTGTCATCTGCCACTCTCAAAATTAGTCCTAAAGTCAACCCCAGAAAACAACTCCTCAGCTCTAAGACCTTCCAGTTCTACCTCTCCCCCCTCACCCCCAAATCAGGGCAGTCCGATCCAAATAGCCTGTGTTGAAAATCCAGGGCAGAAAGAGAGAGTTAGGGCCTGGGGAAAAGCTCAGCCCCCACCACATCTTGTCTCCCAGTGCCCCTCCACCCACATCTCAACCCAGCCCTCACCCGGGTGGTCTGGCACTGGGTAGAGATGAGGACTCGAGCAAAGGGATCCGAGAGTCCACTGTCATCTGCTGCCAACACACCTCGGGCCTGGTACAAGTGAGCCCGGAGCTGGAAGTAGCTGAAGTCTGGGGTCGGGGGAAGGAAGGTACCATGTTTGCTCAGGGGACAACTGGAGTCCCTCACCCCAGACCCCCCCAAACCCCGAGCTGAGCATCTAGCCCCACCCGTTGGGCAAATAGCAAACTTGGCCCTGGGCCCACCTCCCCATCCGCCACACTCACCGTCCCGGTACAGACTGTGGGGCAGCCCAGCCGAGGGATCAGGCAGCAGGTCCGGGGGGAGCTCTGAGGTGCAGGCCTTGGCTTGCTTGCCCAGCCCCAGCCACAGGAAGAGCTCCAGCTTGGCAGAGACCTCACCAGGGGCTGCCCCAGGTGCCTGTTGTGGAGAGGAGGCATGTTAGGGCCGCCTCTTATTACCCCATCTAGACCAAGAGCCCTACTCCTCCAAGGCATGCCCCAACTCTCTCTGTCGTTAGACTACACCCCAGCTCCCCAGTCCAGAGAGCACTCCTGGCCCTCACTCTTACACCCCACTTCATGCCCAGTACTCCATTCCCTCTGCCTGCTGTCCCAACACTGTCACTTCCTATACCACAAGCCCCATACCCCAAAACTACACTCTGAGCTCTGCACTGCCATACCCCACACTTACCCCCTCTGTGCCCTCATCCCCCACACAGTTAGATTCCCTGTCCCTATGCCAGTGGCCACAGCTTCTCCCCACTAGAGACCCCTGTTGGTGTCTATTTCAGGGACATCTCATTTAGAAATAGTTTGCCTCCAAATCAGCTGTACTTATAAGGAACTAATTAATCACTCTCCCATTTTCATTACCCTGCCCATCTGTCAGAGCCCAGTCAGCAAAAGGGCCAATGTGGGCCCAGGACTGACAAAATTTGGTGTTTATCTCACATCAAAGCTGATCTGGGTAAAGGCATGATCTCCTTTTGGCTTTTTGGATAATTGAAGAGTTTGGGTACACTTTAAAAAATAATAATTTAAAAATAATAAAAAATTGTAAGATTTTAAAAAATTAAAACACATAAATTTTTTTTTAAAATTGGAAAATTAAAAATAATTTTTATTCAAAATTTTTAAAAATTTTAATTAAAAATTTTTAATTAGGGGCTGGCTTGGTGGCATAGTGGTTAAGTTCACACACTCTGCTTTGGTGACCCAGGGTTCATGGGTTCAGATCCTGGGTGCAGACCTACATACTGCTCATCAAGCCATGCTGTGGAGGCATCCCACATATAAGAGGAAGATGAGCACGGATGTTAGCTCAGGGCCTCTCTTCCTCAAGCAAAAAAAAAAAGAGGAAGATTGGCAAAGGTGTTAGTTCAGGGACAATCTTTCTTACCAAAAAACAAAATAAATTTTTAATTAAAAAAATTTTGAGGGCACTAGCCCAGTGGCATAATGGTCAAGTTCATGCATTCAGCTTCAGCAGCTTGGGGTTTACAGGTTTGGATCCCAGGCACAGACCTATACACTGCTCATTAAGCCATGTGGTGGCGGCATCCAACACACAAAACAGAGGAAGATTGGCATAGATGTTAGCTCAGAGACAATCTCCTTCAAGCAAAAAGAGGAAGATTGGCAATAGATGTTAGCTGAGGGCAACCTCCTCACCAAAAAAAAAAGATTTTGGGGACCCTCTGCTGGGAACTGCAGGCCTCCACCCCAATGCCACCCTATGCCCTATGAACCTCACTCCACTCCAGTCTCCAGCACCCTGACCCCGGGGCCCCCCTCACTGTAAGCAGAAGACTCTGGATCTTCCCACAGTCCCGGCCCCGTTCCTCTTCGACCACAGAGAACAGCACATCCTGGGCAGGGATCCGGGCCCAGGCCACACGGCGCTGCCCACTGAGCATCCAGACCAGCACATCTGGGAGGGGTGACTGGGGCTGCGGGCAGAGAACTGGGTCACAGAGGTGGATCTGCAGCTGAAACCACCTACTCCCACAACTTCCACTGGATAGAAGGATCGAATATCCATCTCTAGCCCTTACCTCCTCCTGAACCCCAGATCCAGGTGGCCACCTGTCTCCTGAACATCTCTCCCCTTGCTTCCCCACAGGCTACCTCAGACTCAAAGTCCAACCTGACTTCTTATTTTTCCTTTTTTTCTGGTTTCTTTTTTTTTTTAATTGTGGTAAAACATACATAACATAAAATTTACCATCTCAAACATTTGTAAGTGTACAGTTCAGTAGTGCACTCACATTGTCATACAACCATCACCATCATCCACCTCCAGAACTTCTTTCATCTTACAAAACTGATACTCCGTATCTATTAAACACTAACTTCCCATTTCCACCTCCTCCCAGCTCCTGACAACCACTATTTCACTTTCTGTCTCTATGAATTTGACTACTCTGAGTACCTCCTATCAGTGAAATCATGCAGTATTTGTTCTTTTGTGACTGGTTTTTTTCACTTAGTATAATGTCTTCGAGGTTCACCATGTTGAAGCACGTGCCAACCAGACTTCTTTACCTTTCCCTCCTCCCCAACTGATCCTTCCCTAGTAATCCCCACCATATGCCCATGCCCATCAGCCAAATACCTACACTGGTGTCAGCCTTCTCTGCCAACATCCAAACACCACATCCTGCCAATGTCCCCCCTTCTCTTCCATTCTCACTGCCCTGGTTCAAGACCGTCCACTCTTGTCCAGATAACTGGTACAGTCTCCTAATCAGTCTTCTTGCCTTCAGTCTTCCCTTCCAACCCATTCTCTACCATGAATGGCTGGCTTCCTCCCATCCTCCGGGTCGCAGTTTAAATGTCATCTCTGCAGAGAAGTCTTGCTTGACCACCTTATGTAAGTAAGTTCTTCCCTGCCCCCTTAACTTCTGTAAATCTTTCTTAGCAATTCCAACAGATCATAATTATTTTTCTTAGTCTGCATAGTCTATCTCCCTCACCAGAACATAAGCCCCGAAGGGCAAGAAACATGGCAGGAATTGGGTCCCCAGGGCCTAATATAGAGCCTGGCACATAGTAGGACTTCAAATATCATTGAGTAAGCAAATAAACAATAGCTAGAATCGATCTCTCCAAAGCACAAATCTGACCCTCTCATTCCCGTGTTCAAAATCATCATGCCTGACTTCAAATTCCAATAACAGCATGAGTTGGGAATTTAGACCTACCTCTCACTAAAAACAACCACAAAGGCTGGGCGAAATATTTTTAAATATTTTACTAAAGGCAGTGGTGAGATAACAAGGATAAAGAATTATCAGACCAAGCTCTAAATGAAGATAGGAATCCAGAGAAGTTAGCGGAGCATTTGAGCCACTTTTGCCACAAGGGCATTTGCCCAACCTGGCCAACCTGAGCTTCTCGTGTCCTAACAGCGTGTAAAAATAAAATAAAGAGCTCAGATTCCGCTCAGGACAGGAGTCTAATAGGACATCTCCCTGCCCCCTGAAATCCAGGATTCCAAAGAATTATGCCTTCAGGATAAGGATAAACCATGGCTGAAGCTGCCCCTCTGTCTCCCACTCAGGCTCTACGAGGACAGTCGCCTGGCTGAGTGGAGCGGTGGGAGCTGGAAAATGTCCCTGAAAAGAATAACCACGAGCTGATTTCTTCACAGTGCCCGAGCGCTGCTAAACATCAAAACTTAGTTTAATGTAATCAAGGGCAGAAAGCAAAGACAAATATTGTCTGGAAGAATGTACCTTGATTTCAAGACTCAAAGAACTCCCATAAATAATTTTTAAAGGAAACTATAATAAATGGCTCACAGTTTAAAGCAACTAAGCACAGAAGGAAATAACCATGAGGGAGTACCACCAGAAAGAGAGGCAAAACCAAACCCCTCCAAATCCACTATTAGAATAATCTGACACTATAAAAACAACTCTGCGTACTGTGTTTAACAAAACAAAAGACAAACCTGACAAATACTTACTGGAAATAAGGAATTGTGAAAAATAACATAATGGATTTGAAAAAAATAGAACTTACAGAAATGAAAATTGCAATGATTGAAATGAAAAATTCAAGAGAAGACTCATACAGTCTTCTGGTTTTCAATTAAAAAGCCAGAAAGCATCAGCAAACATATTACAATATATAAGTGAATCAAAGTAACACTTTGTACACCTTAAACTTACACAGTCTTACATGTCAAATTTATCCAATTTTTTAAAAAAAGTTAAAAAAAAAGCCAAAGCATTTCAATGGGAAAAAAAAAATCTTTTCAACAAATGGTACTGGAATATTTCAATGTCCATATTTTAGAAATAGAACTTTGACTCATATGTCACACCACACACAAAAATTAATCTGAAAGCAATCAAAGACCTAAACGTAAAATCTAAAACCATAAAGCTTTTAGGAGACTAGAGATCTCTTTATTCTCCTATCTTTATTTATAGGAGAATATCTTTGTGACTTGAAGGTGGCTAAGTTTTCTTATACAGATAACAGAGAGCAATAAACAGAAAAGATTAAGATAGATTAAAGATAGATTAAGATAGATTAAAATTAAGGAGAAAAATAAACTAGAGAATAGAAAACAATAGAGAGAATCAATGGAACCAAAAGTTGGTTCTTAAGAAAAGTCAGCAAAATTGACAAACCTTTAGCTAGACCGACAGAGAACACAAGAGAGAAAACAAATAACTAAAATCAGAAAGGAGAGTGAGGATATTACTACCGACCTTACAAAAACAAAAAGGATTATAAGAGAATACAATGAACAATTGTACAAAACAAATTAGATTATCTAGAAAATGGTCAAATTCCTAGAAACACACAAATCATCTAAACTAACTCAAGAAGAAATAGAAAATAGAAAATCTCATCAGACCTATAAAAAGTAAAGAGATTGAATCAGTAATTGAAAAACCTCCCAATAAAGAAAACTTCATGAGCCAGCCCAGTGGCGCAGTGGTTAAGTTCACACATTCTGCTTCGGTGGCCCAGGGTTTGCCAGTTCGGACCCTGGGCTCAGACATGGCACCACTTGGCAAGCCATGCTGTGGCAGGCATCCCACACAGAAAGTAGAGGAAGATGGGCACAGATGTTAGCTCAGGGCCAGTCTTCCTCAGCGAAAAGAGGAGGATTGGCAGCAGATGTTAGCTCAGGGCTAATCTTCCTCAAAAAAAAAAAAGAAAAGAAAAGAAAAGTCCAGGACCAGATGGCTTCACTACTGAATTCTACCAAATATCTAAAGAAGAATTAACACCAATCCTTCTCAAACTCTTCCAAAAAATAGAAAAGGAAGAAATACTTCCTAACTCATTCTATGAGGCCAGCATTACACTAATAACCAAAGACAGACAAAGACATCACAAGGAAAATATCCTCAACAAAATATTAGCAAATCAAATACAACAATATATTAAAAGGATCATACACCATGATCAAGCTGGATTTATACCAGGGACGTAGAGATGGTTTAACATCCACAAATCACTGTGATACACCACATTAACAAAACAAGGAATAAAAATCATATGATCATCTCAGTTGATGCAGAGAAAGCATTCAGCAAGACCCAACATCCATTTATGATAAAAACTCTTGATAAAATGGATATAGAAGGAAAGTAACTCAACATAATAAAGGCCATATATGACAAACCCACAGCCAATATCATACTTAACAGGGAAAAACCGAAAACCATCCCTCTGAGAACAGGAACAAGACTAGGGTGCCCACCCTCGCCACTCTTATTCAACATACTACTGGAGGTTTTGACCAGAGCAATTAGGCAAGAAAAAGAAATGAAACAGATCCAAATTGGAAAGGAAGAAGTAAAACTCTCACTGTTTGCAGATGACATGATTCTATATATAGAAAACCCTAAAGAATCCACCAGGAAACTGCTAGAAATAATTAACAACTACAGCAAAGTTGAAGGGTACAAAATCAACTTACAAAAATCAGTTGCAATTCTACACATTAAAAATGAACTAGCAGAAAGGGAAGTCAAGAATACAATCCCTTGGGGCTGGCCCCATGTCTGAGTGGTTAAGTTCGCACGCTCCACTTAGATGGCCTGGGGTTTTGCTGGTTCGGATCCTGGGCGCAGACATGGCACCGCTCATCGGGCCACGCTGAGGAGGCGTCCCACAAGCCACAACTAGAAGGACCCACAACTAAATACACAACTATGTATTGGGGAGATTTGGGGAGAAAAAGCAAAAAAAAACAAAAAAAAAGAATACAATCCCATTTACAATCGCAACAAAAAGAATAAAATATCTAGGAATAAATTTAACCAAGGAGTTGAAAGACCTATACACTGAAACTATAAGACATTATTGAAAGAAATTAAAGAATACATAAAGAAATGGAAAGATATCCCATGCTCATGGATTGGCAGAACAAACATAGTTAAAATGTCCATACTACCAAAAGCAATCTATAGATTCAATGCAATTCCAATCAGAATCCCAATGACTTTCTTCACAGAAATGGAACAAAGAATCCTAACATTTATATGGAATAACAAAAGACCCTGAATAACCAAAGCAGTCCTGAGGAAAAAGAACAAAGCTGGAGACATCATAATCCCTGACTTCAAAATATACTACAAAGCTAGAGTAATCAAAACAGCATGGTGCTGGCACAAAAACAAACACACAAATCAATGGAATAGAATTGAAAGCCAAGAAATAAAACCACACGTCTATGGACAGCTAAGCTTCAACAAAGGAGCCAAGAACATCAATGGAGAAAGGAAAGTCTCTTCAATAAATGATATTAGGGGATAGCCCCAGTGGCCTAGTGATTAAATTTGATGCACTCCACTCTGGCAGCCCAGGTGTGGTTCCCAGGCACAGACTTACACCACTCATCTGTCAGTGGCCATGCTGTGGTGGTGGCTCACATACAAAAAGAGGAAGTTGGCAGTAGATGTTAGCTCATGGCTAATCTTCCTCAGAAAAAATAAATAAATAATTTTAAAAATTTTAAAAACAATGTTGGGAAAACTGGACAGTCACACGTAAAAGAATGAAAGTAGACCATTATCTTACACCACACGGAAAAATTAGCTCAAAATGGATTAAAGACTTGAATGTAACACCTGAAACCATAATACTCCTAGAAGAAAATATAAGCAGTACTCTCTTTGACATTGGTCTTAGCAATATCTTTTTGAACACCATGTCTACTCAGGTAAGGGAAACAAAAGAGAAAAAAACCAAATGGGACTACATAAGACTAAAAAGCTCCTGCACGGCAAAGGAAACTATGAACAAAATGAAAAGATAACCCACTAGCTGGGAGAAAATATTTGCAAGTCATATACCCAACAAGGGGTTAATTTCCCAAATATATAAAGAACTCATATAACTCAACAACAAAAAAACAAACAACGTGGGGCCAGCCCCGTGGCCGAGTGGTTGAGTTTGTGTGCTCTGCCTCAGCGGCCCAGGGTTTCACTGGTTTGGATCCTGGGCACAGACATGGCACCACTCATCAGGCCATGCTGAAGTGGTGTCCCAAATAGCACAACCAGAGGCATTCACAACTAGAATATACAACTATGTACTGGGGGGCTTTGGGTAGAAGAATAAAAAAAAGAAGATTGGCAAGAAATGTTAGCTCAGATGGCAATCTTTAAAAAAATAAAAAATAAAAAAATGAGCAGAGGATATGAACAGACATTTTTCCAAAGAAGATATGCAGATGGTCATCAGGCACATGAAAAGATGTTCAACGTCACTAATTATTAGGGAAATGCAAATCAAAAAAAAAATACAATGACATATCACCTCACACCCATCAGAATGGCTATAATCGATGAGACAAAAAATAAATGTTGGAGAGGATGTGGAGAAAAGGGAACCCTCATATACTGCTGGCGGGAATGCAAACTGGTGCAGCCACTACAGAAAACAGTATGGAGATTTCTCAAAAACTAAAAATAGAAATACCATACAATCCAGCTATCCCATTACTGGATATTTATCTAAAGAACATGAAATCAACAATACAAAGAGATTCACACACCCCTGTGTTCATTATAGCACTATTCACAATAGCCAAAATGTGGAAGCAACCCAAGTGCCTATTGACTGATGAACTGATAAAAAAAGATGTGGGATATGTATATATATATATATACACAGTGGAATACCACTCAGCCGTAAAAAAAGACAAAATCATCCTATTTGCAAAAACATGGTTGGATCTTGAGGGTATTATGTTAGGTGAAATAAGCCAGATGGAGAAAGACAAACGCCATATGATTTCACTCATGTGTGGAAGATAAACAAACACAGATAATGAGAACAGATTAGTGGTTACCAGAGGGGAAGGGAGTGGGGGGAGGGCAAAAGGGGTAAAGGGGCACATATGTATGGTGATGGATAAAAACTAGACTATTGAGGGTGATCAAGATGCAGTGTATACAGAAACTGATATGTAATAATGTACACCTGAAATTACACAATGTCATAAACCAATATGACCTCAGTAAAATAATTTTTTTTAAAAGACATCACAAGAAAATTACAGAATAATATCCTTTATGAATATAGATATATCCCTTACGAATAAGTCCTGAACAAAATATTAACAAATCGAATCCAACAGCATAGAAAAAGGAATATATAGGGGCCTGTCCCACAGCTGAGTGGTTAAGTTCACGTGCTCCACTTTGGCAGCCCAGGGTCCACCGGTTCAGATTCTAGGCGCAGACCTACACACCGCTCATCAAGCCATGCTGTGGCGGCAGGCCATATAGAAGAACTAGAATGACCTACAACTAAGATATACAACTATGTACTGCGGCTTTGGGGAGAAGAAAAAAAAAAGAGGAAGGTTGGCAACAGATGTTAGCTCAAGGTCAATCTTCCTCACCGAAAAAAAAAGGGTTATATACTGTGACCAAGTGGGATTTATCTCAGGAATGCCAGGGTGCTTCAACCTAAGAAAATCAATCAATGTAATGACACCTCATTAATAGAACAAATGAAAGAAACCAAATGATCATCACAGCTGATGCAGAAAAGGCATCTGACAAAATCTAACATTATTTCATGATAGAAAACACTCAGAAAACGAGGAGCGGAAGAGAACTTCCTCAACCTGATAAAGGGCATTTATGTACACCCACAGCTAATATCATACTTAACAGTGAAAGAATGACACCTTTCCCTCTAAGATCAGGAACAAAACAAGTGAAAATTACAATTTTGGAAAAATTATATCTCTTGTATCAGCCACGGTGAGCCTGATAGCTTCCCAACACTTAAAGGTTTTTCTAATAAAATTGGTGGTGATATTAATGAATGTGATGTCTTAATACTGTATAACAAAATATGTCAACATACGGGAGATCTGCATAAGTCAGTGAACCAAATGTCCAAGTGACCTATGTATGATGATTCAAAATCATGCAAGGAAAATAGAGCCGTTCAAAGTGCAAGATAGACCAATGGACTTAAATATAACAGAGTATAAAAATTTCTTTGCCAGACATTTGCAAAAAACGTAAAGCAATGCCATTTTTCTCACTAAATTTTTTGTTTTGGAGAATATAGTTATTTTTCATAAAAATATTTATGTTATCATGCAATGGGTTTACTATAGTTATTTTAAATTAATAAATACTATATCTGTCAGGTTTTAAAATTTTTTCAGTTTTAGTTTGTATAATGGTAAATATCAATAGATACAATCCACATAAACAAAAGTTTTTTGGGGTCTCCAGTAATTATTAGGGTGTTAAGGAGTCCTGAGACCAAAAAAGTTTGAGAACCACTGCCCTAGAGAACCTCTTGCACTTGTTCCCCAGGACTTGTACAAAAATGGTCTTGGAAACTTTGTTGCTAATCATCATCCCTTGGAATCAACACACATATCCATCAATAGTGGACTGAATAAACAAATTATAGCATAGTCATGCAGTGGAATATTACATAGTAATTTAAATGGAAAAATTACAACTACATGCAATGATACAGATAAATCTCACAAATATAATATTGAGGAAAATAATATAAACAGTATAATATAAACTTTGAAAAATAACAAAACTAAACTATATTATTTCCGGATGCATATTTAAGTCAAAAAGTGTTTTTAAACGTCAGCTAACAAAAGGAGGTTCTCATTCCAAATAAACACAGCAATATTGCACTAAAATTCAATACACTAAGGTCTCTATCCTGTCTCCTTCCAGTCTCTGTCTTCCAGCTGCCCAGGGCTTCCTGATTCTGTGCCTTTGCACATGCTCTTCATTCTTTCACACTTGCCAAACTTCAACTTGTCCTTCAAGATCTAAGACCACTTATCCAACTCCTCACTGTTTGACCTTGAGGACATACTGGCCCCAGTGGTCAAAACTTACCGTGCCTTTGCGAAGGACTGAGCTTCAGATTGAGGCAGAACTGGCTTTGAATTCTAGCTCTGCCACTTAACCAGCTACTACATGGTGGACCAGTCACTTTCCCTCTCTAAGCCCCAGTTTCTGCACCTGTGAAATGGGGTAACATCTTCCCCAGGGTTGTTGGAAGGATCACACAAGGTAACACGTGCTTAGCAGAGGAAGCATTCCAAAAATGTGAATTCCTTTCACCCCTCACCCATGCTGTATTCAGAGCTTCAGACCAGGGAAGTCATGCCAGGGAAACATACTCTCAAACCTCCATCCAAAGAGATCCCGTATGTTCCCTGCATCCCTGCTGGGCCTGGAACGCTTATCTTCACCCTTAGCTGCTCCAAATGGAGCCGATTCTATGCCTAGAGCAACAGATCCCATGGCCTGGCATCAATCCACAGAACAGATGTTAGGTCACCCCTGCCCAGAGGTCTCTGGAAACTTAGGAGAAAGGGTATTCAGGGTGGGGAAACGGGTGGGTGAGGCAGCACCTCCTGGGCCAGGAAGTGGAGTTTTGCCAGGAGCTTCTTGGCCAGTGCCACCTTCTTTTGCACATTGCCCTTTCTCAGGCCCCGTAGAAGCCGCAGTCCTTGCTTCGCCAACAGGTTCTGGAAGGGCAGGAAGAGAACGTGAGTGGAGAGCCCCAGTTAAGTGCCCGTGATTCCCCCTTCCCCAGACCGTACCAGGCTATGCACCAACAGTTTCCCTCGGCATCGATCCAGGGTGTTTGGCCGGGTCATTGTCCTGCGCTCAGCACCGTGGCAAAACTGTCTGCAGTGAACAGGGGTGGGTGTGGCAAGTGGGAGTCAGAGGAGGGAACACTGACGCTTAGGGGGCCACCTTCCTCAGAACAGGCCTCCCATACCCAGACTCCCTCACACGTTCTCAGAGAGGTGCCCTTTCTCAGTCAAGGATGGCTTCTGTATTTGGACCACATCCAAATTCCTTGAGGCCAGCCTCACTTTTGAGCCCTAGAATGCGCTAGTATTTAACCTTCTACTGCCTTGGCTACTCAAATTGTGGCCCAGGACCAACAGCATTGGTATCACATAGTTAAAAATGCAGAATCTCAGCCCCACACCAGACCTGCCGTATCAGTCTGCATGTCTATACCCTGGGGGATTCATATGTACATTAAAGACTCAGATGGGCTTTGTGCTTGACAGTTCCAACACCGACTAAAGAAAGGTCAAACGTTACATGCCCAAACCAAGTGCATGATTTCCAATGAACCCTCTCCCCCCAAAAACAAGCTTTATTCTTCACTGCTCTTTCTTCCTCTCACATTCCACATCATCGATCAGCACATTATTTAGGCTCTACCTACAAAATATATCCAGAATCTGACCACTTTTCTCCTTTTTTCCTTTTCCCAGATCCCCCTACTCCAAGCCACCAACATTTCTTACCTAGGATTATTGCAGTAGCCTCCTCGTTCCAGCCTTACCTAAAAGGCTGTGCATGATCTGGCTCCCTTTATCTCCCTTTCCTCATCAAATTTTATTCTCCCCCTCATTCACAACCCTAGAGTCACACTGGCCTTTTTGGTCCTCCATGAATACACCAAGCCCATCACTCTAAGGCCTTTGTCTTAGCTGCTCCCTAGAATGCTCTGCCCCTAGAGCTTTGCATGGCTGCGCTCATTCTTCATTCAGGTCTTTTCTCAAATGTTACCTCTTCAAAGGCCTTCCCTGATCACCCCATCTAAACAGCCCCTGTCTCTTTCTCCATCCTCATATTCTACTTTATCTTTCTCTCTAAAAAGATAGTAAGCTAGGGCAGGGACTTTATTCTGGTTACCACTATATCCTCAGGGCCTGGCACCTAACAGATGCTCAAAAAATATTTGTTGGGCAAAGTAAAGTGATTTTTGAGATGTGATATTTTAGGCCCTTTTTGACCCCCAAGAATTTCTGAAGTTGCTATTATGGAAAAATTCAAAAATACATGAAATAAAAATGACTCCAAGGATTTTTCACCTAATACTGCCCCCAGAGCATACACTTCTAGCTTACTAATGCTCTTTGCTCCAAGATTCCTTTTGGCAGAAATAGTCAGCATAAAGTAAAACTGACAAGGGTCAAAACTGCACCTATTAATGTTTGCTATTGATGAAAAATTGACGGGAGAATCAAATCTTCTTGACAAGATTTAGATCCACAAAATTGGATTCAGAGAAATTGGATATGGTTAAAATAATAGCCACAAAAGAAAACCACACTGGTCAAAGATATAAATAGTGAAATATAATACGGGCAAATCTTTCATCTAAATTTCCCTGCCAAAGAATAATTTCAGTAATAAAATAATTTCAGTAAAGTGAAAATGGAAATAGTTCAGTTGCACTCTATGGAAAATCAAGCAAGGAATTAAATTGTATTAAAGATGGTCGCTCTTTTGGAGACAGAAAGAATGTAGACATAGAAGAGAGCCTTACAATGAAGTCCTGGGATACACACCCATGAACATTTGGAACATTTAGAGGTCAAGAAAAGAGGGAGTCAGCAAAAAAGATGAGAAGGAATGGCCAAAAGAGATGAGAATGAGAAGAAAGCAGAAGGAAAACCAGGGGCATGGAAGTTAATAGAATTTTTCAAGAAGGAGGGTAGGGTCAACTGTGTCCACCGACACTGACAGGTTGAGTAAAATGAGAACAGAAAAGTGACCACCTGCGACCAGGCCCTTGACAGAGTCCTCTGCTTCCACCCTGCCTCTAAACGCTGGAGCTCTCCAGGTCCTCAGATTTCTCTTTTCTATGCTCCCTAAATAATCTTATCCAGTTCCAGCTATGTATTGACAGCTCCCAATTTTTCATTTCCTGCCTAAAACTCTCCCCAGAACTCAACTCATATAGCTAACTGTCTAGCAGACATGTCCACTTGTAAGTCTAACAGACATCTATCTCAAAGTTCACAGGTCCGAAAATGAACTTGTGATATTCCCTTCACCCCCTTCAGACCTTCTCCTTCTGTTGTTTTCCATAACTCAGTAAACAGCACCATCTACACAGGTGCACCAGCCAAAATCTTGGGAGTCTTTCATGACTCTTCTTAGCACATTTCCTCATCGCCCGTATCTATCCACTAGCAAGTCCTGAGGTGTCACCTCCAAAGTCCAAAATTGCTCTTGAATCCATTCATGTCACTCTATGTCCACTGTAACCACCCCAGATTCAACTCATCATTATCGGTCACCTGGATTATTACAAAAATAGCAATTTCTCTGCTTCCTCTGTTATACCATCCCTCCCCTCCCCCACTGATCCTTCTTTTTTTTTTAACCACTTTTTTTTTTTTTAGGAAGATTAGCCCTGAGCTAACATCTGCCACGAATCCTCTTCTTTTTGCTGAGGAAGACTGGCCCTGAGCTAACACCCATGCCCATCTTCCTCTACTTTATTTGTGGGACACCTGCCACAGCATGGCTTGACAAGCTGCACCTGATATCCGGGCCAGCAAGCCCCGGGCCGCCAAAGCAAAACATGCAAACTTAACTGCTGCGCCACCAGGCCGGCCCCAACCACAACCTTTTTAAAGGATAAGTTAGAGCATATCTCTTCTCTTCTCAAAACCTTCAGTGGCTCCACACCTCACTCAGAGAAGAAGCCAAGGCCATTACAATGGCCTACAGGCTCCCACATGCCTCTCCCCACCATCATCCTCTTTTCCTCCCACACGCTTCAGCCTCACCTACTCTGCTCACTCTGCTACAGCCACATTGTTTCCCTTGCTCTTCCTCAAACACAGGCATGCTTTACCTCAGGGCCTTTGCACAAGCTGTGCCTTCTGCCAGGAATACCCTTATAGACATGGCTTGCTCCTTCATCTTCTTCACGTCAACTTCACAGTGGCCTCCCCTAGCTACCCTTTCTAAAATTGCAACACCTCTCTCTAATAGTTCCTTGCTTTATTTTCTCCCTAACACTTATCCTTATCATACTTCTTATATTTCTACCTTGTTGTTTACATGTTTATTATCTGTGTCTCCATCCAGCCTTCACCCCCACCCCCCCACCCCCACCAGAATAGACCTTTCAGGGATTTTTGTGGGCAAGAATGCTTTTTCACTGCTATTCCTATGTCTAAAACAGTGTCCGGCACAGTAAGTGCCATAAATATTTATTGAATAAATGGATAAACAAGTCTTTTAAGAACAGGATCAGAAGAACACTGAAGTACCCGAAGCAGGTTATGGAATTCAGGTCAGTGAATGCCAAAGATGGAAGTGACTAGAACAAATTTATGTGGTTACACTAATGACCTAGGGACTAGTTGATGAAAGTGGACAATTGCAGAGCTAACTCCTCCAGGAGATGAGAGGAGATGAAGTCAAAATCACAGCTGTGGCTATGGGAGGAGGGACATTTCTTCGCTGTAGCAGGAAGGAAGGAAAGCAGATGGATACAGAAGCTGGCAAGGTGATAGACGGAATGAGGAAGGTGAGGCTTCTATTTTCTTCATGAAGTAAGAGAGGAGGATGCTAGCTGGAACAAGTGTGGAGGAAAGGAGTAGGGAAGATTTGAGGAGAGGGGAAAAGGCATAAGCCTCTAGGAAAGGGAGCTTCTTGGAGGGGAGTGGCCTATCCCCCAATAATTTCCATCCAGCGCCCTGCGATAGGGATAATCATTTCCGTCTCATTCTTCTGTAAAGTGCAGAGCAAACGCAGCTTCCAGTCCCCCTGGGGTCCCAACAGCCGGCACGAGTCTCCCTCACCCCGGAGTTGGCGCGGAGACAGGCGCTGTGAGGTGCCGGCTCTCAGCTCACCTGCTCCCAGCCACCAGCTCTTCCAGCGCCTGCTTGAGCCTGGTGCAGGCGCCCCGCCCCGGCCTCCGCTGCAGAGTCTCAACCTCCTGCAGCCCCTGGTCCTGCGCAACCGCGAGAGAGGGTTAGAGTCATTAGGGTCCCAGACTCCGACATCTTGTAGGTCGCACCCCCACCCCAGGGTGAGCGCACTCACGACCTCACCTCTTGGCCCTTCCCTCCTTTGGCTTCATCCTGTTCGTGGTTCAGTTTTTCTAGCCATCTACTGGCTCCACGCCTGTGGGGCCAGGCCTCCAGTAAGCCCCTTCCTGGGTCCAACAGTTCTGAATCTCCGTCCTCCCACAATTCCTGGCCTCCTCAGTTGGCCCAGAAGCTGTGCTTTTTGGCCTTCTGGCCTTGCACCAACAAGGTGCTGGCCCCCTGATGCTCTACCCATTAGCCCTGCTCCAGAGCTCCCTTCAAAGGCCGCAGTCTCCCCGACGTCCCTATCTCCTGGCCTCTCCCTCTGGGCGCCCGCCTCGCTCTCACCAGCCTCTCAGCCACCTTCCGCACGCAGTTACTTCTCTGCAGGCGCCACGTGTGATCCTCCCAGCGGCTCCACACGCGCACGCACGGCTTGTGGTGACGCAGGGGCAAGCAGAGGTATGGCCTGGACGGGGTAGAGAGGAGCAGAGGCTGCAAGGGGCAGTCCTGGGCTGCTGGGGATCTCCCAATGCCCTCTTTCCAGCCACCAGGAGCACTCACCCGCTGCCATCCACGGGCTCAGGCCGCTGAGCCGGGGTCCGCAGCTCCTCCTCCACCAGCCCGGCTCCCACGTCAGACTCCAGCAGAGGCTGCGCCTCCCCCGCTGCGCCCTCTGCTCCCTCCTCGACCCTGGACCCTGGGCCCAGTTGCTCCTCCTGGCGGCCTGCGTGACCTGCCCAGAGCAGCAAGTGTCAGCGGGTGCCAGGCTGAGGGTCTGACCCCTCCCTCAACCTCCTCTGCCTCAATAGAAATCAGAGCCCATCCCTAACTGAAGGTCAACTGTCCTTCCCAGGGGCCTAAGTCCGGAACAAAAATGACCACCCTCAAACCCACAACCCTCAGGGGATCGGCACACACCAATGGAGATCTCAAAGCTGATGGACTGGGAGGCCAGAGCGGGGTCAATCATGGTGGCCTCGAAGAGCACACCGAAGAGCAGGAAATCTTCACAGGGTGCCAGGGCGTTCTGGGGAAGGTGGGTCAGGCTGGAGTCAGCCCCCACCCTCCCAGGTTGCAGGCCAGACTGTGCTTGGCCACAATGCCCACAGATAAGACTTGCAACCAAGGCCTAGAAGATTCACTGCAGGCCTCCTACCTCCCTCTCTGCCCCTGGCAGCCCCAACCCATCGGATGCCCGGCTTAGTCCTCCGGCCCACCTCTGATTGGTCAGCCCCCTCCCCCCACATGTGAATATACGTAAGAACACGTGTGTACGCACACTGCAGTCTTCAAGCAGGCCCCCAAACTGAGACCACCCCCTTCCTGTGTTTAATGCCTGGGGACCGGTTACACACTCCAGAGCTAGGAGCGGCCCCGCCCCTTTGTTAAACCGCAGCCCCCACCTCTGGCAGCGGCAGCAACTCCTCCACCTCCACCTCCATGGCACTAGGAATCTCAGGCCCATCAGCCCCGGAGCTGGCATCCAGGTGCTGCGGAATCCCAGTTGGGATCTGGCCTCGCCTGGCTTTCTTCTTCTTTCCCATGAGCCGGGACAACCTGGATCCTTGCGGGGCCTGGGGAGGCTCAGGTTCAGCTCTCCCTTCCAGCACCTCCATGGACACAGCCACTAGCAGGCGGCCGCGGAACCAAATGCCTTGGCCAAGGCCTTCATTGAGATTTTGAAAACCATCCCGGAGCCCCCCACTGGGGAGCGAGCCATAGAGAGGCACCCAGGCCGGCCCGAAGGTGGGGTTAAACCCCGCTGTGGGGGACAAGAACAGTATTTCGGAGGGGAGCATGGGGCAGGTGGGTACTAGGTCAGTCTATGCACTCATTTACTGCAAGCTCGGGGGCGGGGGGGCGCGTCGGCCGCTCTGGGAGGGAAGTCTGAGAACAGCTGCGGACGGACAGCTCTGGACCACGACCTGGGAGCACTTGTAATCAGCTCAGCTTCTGAAGGCGCTGCGGACAGACCCCGCAGAGACTCTATAGGGGCAGAGCCAGAACCCTGGAGGCCGAGTCAGGATTGGGGCGAAGCTACCGGTGAAACCGTAAGGGACTGGGGTAAACGGATGCGGACTGGGGTTGTTTCTGTACGTGTAAATCTGTAGGGAGAGCAGGGCAGGAGCGGTTACTGGATTTGCAGCTGTAGTTCGGATTCTGTCAACGGAACCAAACCGAGGGTGGGGTTTGCAGTTTGGGAGCGACAGGCGAGGCTCCGAGACGAAAGGAGGAGCCGGCTTGGAGCACAGGTTGCGCTGCGGGGTGGACCTGACTTTCTAAGCGGAGTGGGGTCGCGAGGATGGGGTTTGCTGTCGGGGACGGGACCCAGGGCTGATAGGGCCCGGGCAGGGGCAGCACGCGTCGGCCAGATGCGCTCACCTGCGCGGCCCGGGTGTGAGATCTGCCTCAGGTCCAGCACGTGTGTGGCGAGGGCCACATCCACCAGGGGCGCGTCGTCCCGCAGCTGCAGACGAAGGCCGCGCGTCAGCGGCGGGAAGAGCTCCACGAAGCTCAGCTGCTCGTTCCACTCGGGCGCCGCCGTCTCTCCGCGTACGGACGTCTCGCCCTGAGCGCGGCGAAGACAGGCGGAAAGGGGTCAGCGCGGAACCAGGGCCTGAGCCTCGGCCGAGTCGGGGCGGGAGGGCCTTACCTGCTGCCCCAGGAAAGACACCCGCACATAAGGGTCCAGGAGCACGCGCTGATCTTGCAGGGCGCGGGCCAGGCTGCCCAGCAGGCCGGGGCGCAGCGCGGGAAGCCCCTCCGCGCGGTACACGCGCACGCGCAGCCGCGCCCACGGCCTCTGGGCCGGCACCCGGCGAGGCAGGAGCAAGTTCCTAGGGCGGGAGGCGCTGAGCGGCTGAGAAGCCGGAGTCTCGGCCCCTCTCCCTCTCCGCGTCCCGGAGGCCACGGCCAGTCCTACCCTCCCCTCCTCACCCCACCCCAGCTCACTTCTCGATGTCCGAACTGTGTCCTGGGCCCGGGGGTGGCAGCGGAGGGGGCAGGTCCCTGCGCGCCCTCACGGACAAAGTGACCTTGACAAAGCCTTTGGTCCCCGCGCGGGTGTCCCGGGGGTCATGCAGCGGAGCCCATTTCTGGTAGAAGTGGCCATCTGGGGGTGGAGGGGCAAGCCAGGGGTCAGCGGAGATCGGCGGGGTGCGCGGGGCGGTCGTGGGGCTGTGATCCGAGTGTTGGACAGTGGCCGGGGTTCCTGTCCAGCCCAGCGGGCAGGAGGGGGAGTGCATGAATGTCAGCCTTCGGAAGAGATTGCCGGCTCACAAGTTAGTACACAAGGATCAGTGCCCAGAGGGTCAATTTCCCTTGTCTGCGCAGATGAGTTTCAATGATAGGAGGGTTCAGTACCTGGCTGGTCGAAGATTATGCCCAGGTCCATCCTGAAGGTGCCTATCCGCGTGGCCATAAAGGGGAGGGTCTGCGAATGGAAAGCCTAGGGGAAGGTGGCGTTAGTCCTGAAGCTTGGACATCCCCGCTTCTCTGACGGAAACCTCTCACCCTACCCCCCTCACCGTGATCTCCAGCAGCAAGTCTTGGAGGCGAAGCCGGGTCTCATGAAATTCGAACAGGAAGTACTGGGTTGAAGCGGGAAAACAAGAGAGGGGAGAGAAGGTTGTATGTGAAGGGCTCATGTCCGCCGGGCCCCGCCTCTCGCAAAGAGAACGTCCTCCTCGCCCCGATGGTGCCTCTTTACACCCTTTCCCTAGACGCCCCTCATCCTCTGCCGGCAGTTGGTTTATTTCCACCTAGGCCATGCCCCCTCTGCGAACAGGTCTTACGCTGGGTCCCACTCATTCTGTCAGGCCCCTCTCTTCTGTGGTCGCACCCACCTCGTTGTAGAAGGGGCAATTGGTCCCGCGCTGCGTGGCGGTCACTCTGCGCTGCTCGCCAACACGCACGGCCACATAGGGGTTAATGTTGACTCCCACTAGCTTCTGGGCCTCGAGCACCGTGACCCCCACCTGAAGGGTGCAGAAGGAGGGAAAAAGGAAGCCAAGGCTGCCAAGGTAGGAGGAGAAACATGTGGAGGGCAGGTAGTATTGCCCAAGGGTTAGGCCCTGGAGGGAGAGCATACCTGGAAGTCCTGCGTTCTGGACACCTGGAAGGGATCCCCACGAGCTGGGCCCCGGGCTCGGCTGTGGAGAGGGTTAAGGTCAGCTCTCACTTTACTTCCTCCCGCCACCTCACACACACTCTTGCTTGGTCCTGGGGATAAGATCTCCTCTCCCTCTAAACTTTTGGATTCTGAGTCCTTCTGGTCTGGTCTTGCCTCCATCTCAACCCCACACCCAGAATTTGGCTCATTCCTGGAGCCCTAAAACCATTCATTCATGCAACAAAGATTTATTGAGCACCTACTGTGTGCCAACACTGTTCTAGGCACTGGGACACTGCAGTGAACAAGAGACAGAAGTCCTTGCCCTCATCAAACTTTCAACACCTACATGGATTCCAGAAGGTATATGTGAGCCAGTGTAACTGTGTGTGGGACTGTGGCATTGTCTATGCCTAGGAGTGAGTGACCCTTGACCCCAGCATGTCTACTCCTCATCCATACCCTGGGACCATGTGTTTATGAGGGTGGATGGGCATGGGCCTGCATGTATGAGCGAGTGAGCTTGACACACTGGTGGGGTGTGGGAGTAAGTGTGCAGTGGATACAAGTTACCTCTTGAGAGGGCTGAACACCACTCCAGAAAGCTCCACATCAGGCTCGTCCTCCAGATCCAGCTCCAGCTCTAGCTCGTTGTCTTCATGGTCCTGCTGACCTAGGCCCTGAGCTAACCTGCGGCCCAGTGCCACTGCCCGCCGCTCCAGTCGGGCCTCCCCAGGCCTGATAAGAAAGACTCTCAAGGGACACGTCTGGGACCTATCACCCATCCCTTAACTTCCCTGACCCTAGGACTGACCCCTGAAGCTTGGACTGACCCCACTGATCCCAGAACTGACCCCTAACCTGGGAACTCTCTAATTTCAGAATTGACCCCTGATTCTAGGACTGACTTCTCACCATGGAATTGATCCAGTACTGATCCCAGACTCAGGGACTGACTCCACATCACTGGCTCCTAATCCCAAGACTAACCTGATGACCTCAGGTCATCCTCACATACTTACTCCAGTTCCTGGAAACCCACATTGGAGATGATCAACTCCGAGCTGGGAGAAGGAGAAGTGAAAGGAGTGTGAGGGCCAGCCCTGATCACAGAGCTGCAACCTGGGCAGCACAAGTCCAACGTGTCTCTACTTCCAGGAGATCCAGAGTAGAATTGGGTACCACTTCTCCCTTTCCAAGGCCTGCCTGGTCTGGGACCACCAGGCCTTGCTTAGGTTGTTGGGAGGTTACCTGTCCTGGATGGGTGCCCCAAAGTCCTCCTCCGCCCAGGCTCCAGTTGCACCCTCTGGGGGCTGGTACCTCAGGTCAAGCTCCACCTGGATCTGAAACCAGATACACAATGTGCCTTAGGGCTCCTCAGAGTGTCCTGAGGCTAAGAAAAGCACAAGGACAATGCCTATTACTCCACCTATAAATAGAGACTGTCCTGGCCTGCACCTGTGGTGACTTGTGGTACCTCTCTAATAATATTAACTACTCGTAACCTGTTAAGAACCTGCCATATGCAAATTATCTCTTGAAAGGGCCATCCGTGACTCCAAAATTCTCTCATTGTTCTTAGAAATCCATCACTGTGGCCTTCACAGCTCCACATGGTCTGGCCCCTGCCAACCTTTCCAGCCCCATCTCATTTGGGGTCGTCTCCTGCCCAGCACCCCAGTTATGCTTTCTCAGGGCATTGGACTTTTGCATATACTGGTTCTTCTGCCTGGAACATTCTCTTCTCCCACTGAGTTAATCCTATCATCCTTCAATCCCAAGCTTAAGCACTATTTCCTTCGGGAAACTTTTCTGATGCCCAAATAGGTCACATCTCTCTGTTATACCCTCTCCCAGCCCGCTATCAGCTCTTTTGTAACACCTGTCAGTGGCAATTTTACACTTATTTGTGTGAATATTTGTTTAATGCTTGCCTCTCTCTTTAGATATGGAGCTCTAAGAGAGTAAATTCTTATCTGGTTTTGCTCACCACTCAATCCTCATTGCTCAGCACAATACTTGGCTTATAATCAAGAACTCAACAAATGACAGACTGAATGAAAAGCACTCATTTTGTATGACTCCACATAATGTAAATGAGGAGACAGCCTAGAGAAACTAAATAACTTGTCCAAGTTCTCAACTAGGAAATGGTAGATCTGAGATTTGAACCCAGGTCCATTTCTACCAGACTATACCGACCCTCCGTGAAGCACCAGGGAAATCCAGCCAGGTTCATCTTTGTCACTGAGGCTAATGCATGGTCAGGGAGTGGCACAGAACTCCTTTTCTTCCCCCATTGCCACACCCCTGGCCCTCAGGGCTCAACCTGGTTCTTGGCATATGTGGGACTTCAGCAGGGGCTGCAATGAAAGGAACCCTAGCTGGGGGGCTTTGTTACCATTCCTGTCTGGGTCTGGGCTTTCCCCTCTGAGAAAAAGAACCCTCTTAGAGGGACTCTCAGGCTTGGGGGTGGTAGGTTGGGGGCTGGTGGGACTCACCCGGGACACTCGCAGATTCTCATCCACTAGGGCCTCCCGCAGCACCAAATGCCCAGCACTCTGTAGCTGCTGCAGGGAGATCACCAGGGTCCCCAGAGACCTGGGAATGTGGCATGGAGCAGAAGAGTGACCCAGGGGAATCACCTCAAGCCCTCCCCAAGCCCTACCTGCATCCTTGGCTCCCCCAGGCCTACTCACCTGGGGCTGAACACACGGCTGCAGTTGACCACTTGCACAGACAGACTCTCCCCTGCCAGTGGAGCCCCGTAGTGTGGCCAACGGAATAGCTGGGGATAGGAGGAACCTTGTGACACCCAGTGCTTGGCCAACCCTGAAAGAGGAGCCAACCCTCCAAACTTGGAGCTAACTCCATGACTGATCTCCCAAACCTGGAACCAACCCCCATAGGGTTGACTCCAAACTAGGGTTGATCTGGGGTTAACTACCAATCAAGAACTAGTCCCCTGTAGTCTTGACTTTGAATTGTCCCAAACTGAGTCTGACCCCTCAAACCTGAGACTGACCCCAACTCCTGAGACTACACCTCCCCAAAACCCAGGAATGAGCTCCCCAACCCCAGGATGGTCCTAGATGAGGCACAGATCAGCTTCTTCCTATCCAGGACCCAACCCCACTGACCTCGCCAATATCTGCTTCTTGATCACAGTGAATTCTCCTTGTTTTCTGGGTAAAGCCTGCTTAGAATTGAAACTAGTCATTTATCAGTCCCTCCCCAGAAAAAAATAATTACCTCCCACCCTTGTCCCAGGGTCCAATCCCCCTGGACTCACCCTTAAAGAAAGGTAGAAAATGGGGAGGGAAAGAGGCAGAGAGTTGGAGATACTGGGCTGGAGGAGAAAGGAGACAGGCTGTAGAGATGCCTAGGGATAGGATTGGGGGCCTACAGAATGGAGGAACTGGAGCCCCCAAGTTCCAAAAATCCTTAGAGCATCCTAGCAAGCCTCACCCCGAAAGCTGAGCCTCACTTGTCGGTCATGGCTTCCCGGCAGCCCTGTCAGTCGCCGCACACACACAGTGAGAGCCATTGTCCCAGGGCCACTGGCTTTCCCTCTGCATGCCTGCCCTCTTGCCCACCTGAATCGCCTCTGACTCACTGGACCTACCCAGCAGGTTCAGCAATCCCTGCCCTTTAGTCAAACACACAGGTGGCAGGCCTGGGGGTCATGGGTGGGGAGGGAGCAGGAGCACTGAGAGATGGGGGTGAGGTTCCTGTGGTCAGCTCAGTTCTCCCTGCCTGCAGCAGCTTCAGGCTCCATCCTGCATCCTTGTTGGGTGGGAGCTGGGACAGGGTGGGGATGGAGGCCAGGGGAGAGGACAGGACCCTAGTCTGCTCCCTGCTAACCTCTGAGCCCTCAAGGGCATGGACCTCATGTTGTTCCTTGTTCACCTCCCAGTCCTCAATTCCCAGTTCAGGGTTTGGTACATGGTAGACCTTCAAAACCTTGGCTGAGGGGCCATCCTAGTGGCTCAGCAGTTAAGTGCACACGTTCCACTTTGGCTGCCCTGGGGTTGGCAGGTTCGGATCCCCGGTGAGGACATGGCACTGCTTGGCATGCCATGCTGTGGTAGGCGTCCCACATATAAAGTAGAGGAAGATTGGCATGGGTGTTAGCTCAAGGCCAGTCTTCCTCAGCAAAAAGAGGAGGATTGGCAGCAGTTAGCTCAGGGCTGATCTTCCTTGGGAAAAAAAACAACAACAAAACCTTGGCTGAATAAATGGGTGGATTAATAAATGAGTCTTCTAGCCCGCAGCATTAGTGCTGTAGGCATTTAACAGATTTGAATTAGTGATTGGATATGTGTCCCTAGCTTGCACATAGCAGGTATTCAAAACAATTCTTAACCAGAAGCCAGAGGTACTTAACTTGGGATCTTACTAGTGGAACTATAGATGGGCTCCAGGGAGTCTGCAAATCCTTGAAATTGTCTGTAGAATATTGAACACTTTTACATTTTTCTGGGCATAGAACTCCTAGCTTAGGTTAATAACCCTTAAATAGATGTGCATTGCTTTTACTGAATGAAGGGATGAACATATTTCACAGTCTGAACCCAGTAACTATGTGTTGAGTGCATTTCATGGCCATCCACTTAATCATTCTATTTAATGACACCTCCTATGTGCAGGAGTTGTCCTATACCACCCTGGGTGGTGGGTAGGTGGGTGTGCAGCTACAGAGGTGAATCAGACATGTTCTCTGTCCTCTAGTAGCTTCATGGACTCCAACACCAAACAAAGCCTAGAAAGACTGCAGTCCCCATCAGAGCAGGAAAGGGTCAGGGCTGGGGAGCTCAGAGGAGGGAAGCCAGAAAGGGCTCCATGAGAAGAGGGTGTTTAAAATGGGCTTTGATGATGGGGGTTGAGCAGAGATGGACATCCAGGCAGTGGGAAGGGAGGCAGGGTGTGTTCCGGGACCTGTGATTTGTTCAGTTTGGCTTGTGTACCAGGAATGTATCAGGTGGCAGTAGCAGATAAGATTAGACTGTTAGAGGAGCTGAGTCTTGTTGTGTGGCCTTGAGCCAGACATGGTCCTTCCTTGTGCTTCAGCTTCTCCATCTCAATACTGGGATTGGAAAGCCCCATTTTACCTATTTCCCAGGTGTTAGATGCTCAAGTGGATTTTGGGGTCTATAAAACACTAGCTAAGAGGCATAGGTTGTTCTAAGCAAGGTCCAGGTTAGCTCTTAAGGCACACAGACGTTGGGGGAGGGCTTCACTTTCCCCTTTGACAGATGGGGACACTGGGACCCAAAGGGGGGGGGGACCAGAATTCTTAGCTTGCAGTGCCTTGGCCTTTCCCTGCTTCTCTCCCTCCATCCCTCCCTTGAGCTCTGTGACATCTAGGCGAGCAAGGAATTGATGCTGCCCCACTGGAACCTAACATGGACGCCTCCCCTCTGGGCTGGAACATAGCCTGGCAGGTTCTCTCAACCCTTCTAAGAACTGCAACTTCCACTTCGTAACATTCCCAAGAAGACGAGATGTGGCAGAAAGAGTACTGGGCTTGAGGGCAGGATTTTGGAATTCTAATCTCTATTACGTGCTACACGGTCTTGAGAAAGTCCTTTCCCCTTTCTGGACCTGTTTGCCTAGCTGTGTAATGTGCACAGGATGCACTGCACTCCTTTTCAAAGTGTGGTCTTTAATCAGGATCACACATGTGGTTGTTAAAAATGAACATTCCTGCCCCCACCACAGAAATACTGAAGTAGAATCTCAAGGTGTGCCTGGGAACCTGCATTTCTATAAACTGCACTGGTATTCTGTTGCACAGCAAGAGTCTGAGAACCGCTGAACTCTTGGCTGTGACTATCTGTGATTCCTCATTCTGTTCTCAGTGACTCAGATGGTTGGTCTGAGTATGGGCATGGTGATTGATGGGTACTGATTTCTCACCCCATAGATCCCTGGTGAATATGAGTCTGGGAGAGGGACCCTCAGATCTGAGGTCAGAATTCTCTGGCTTGATGACTAGGATGAGAGGCTGGGCCTGAAGGGTTTGTAGAGCAAAAGAGACTAAATGTTTACTTAGAAGTGCCCTGGGTGACTCCGTGCCCCTTCCTTTTTTTTTTTTTTCCTGCTTTTTTTCCCCCAACCTCCCAGGTACATAGTTGTATATTTTAGTTGCGGGTCCTTCTAGTTGTGGCATGTGGGACACCGCCTCAGCATGGCTTGATGAGCGGTGCCATGTCCGCGCCCAGGATCCCAACCGAGGAAACCCTGGGCCGCGGAAGCTGAGCGCGCGAGCCTGATCACTCTGCCACAGGGGCGGGCCTCTGCTTCTTAACATTTAGTCACTCACAAATATCTGAGCACCTACTATATGCTAGGCCTATCTAGGTGCTGTAGGGCACGGTAGTGAACAAAAAAATACCTCTGCCTTCATAAAGTTTACGTTCTAGTGGGGGGTGACAGGCAACGAAGAAATAAGTAAAATGTATAGCATGTTAGTGGTAAGTGCTGAGAAGAAAAACAAAGCAGGAAGAGGGATAAAAATTCTTTTAGCCGAGTGCAATTTTAGACAGGGTATTCTGGGAAGCGCTTGATATCATTGCTTGCTTTAACATGGGAAAGGAGAGACTGACTGCCATGGCTCCCAGTGACGTCACGACTAGCTCTGTGACGCCCCGTCAGGGCGTTCTGCGGGGACCATGGTCTCCTCTATGACGTCAGCAGCGGGCCCAGATACCGGAGAGAGGGCTGTGTCGGGCCGCTGGGCCCGCGGGCTGCACTCAGGGTGCCGGCGGCGCGCACCGGCAGAGGGAGGGCCGAGGGCCTTGGCGGCTTCGGCGGCAACTTTGGCGTCCGTGAGGGGGCGGCCCGGGGTCAGGATGCGGCGGAGCCCCCGCCCGGGCTCGGCCGCGTCCCCACACAAGAGCACTCCCAACTGTTACAGCGACAACAGCAACAGCTCAGTGAGCGTCACCTCGGGAGAAAGCAGCGGGCACCGGTCAGCTGGGCTGGGGCCCGGCGAGCCTGAGGGCAGAAGAGCCCGGGGCTCGAGCTGCGGTGAGCCTGCCTTGAGCGCAGGAGTGCCCGGAGGAACCGCACGGGCTGGAAGCTCTCGGCAGAAGCCGGCGCCCCGGAGCCACACCGGGCGGACCGCCTGTGGCGCGGCAACCGTGAGGGGCGGGGCCTCGGGTGCGGGCGGGGTCGACCCCGGGTGAGTTGAGGGAGGGGGCGGGGCCTCGGGCGGGGCTTGGCGCGGAACCGCGATAAAACTGGATCTGGGCACCTCCCAAGGGGTGGGGCCTGTAGGCCAAAGAGGAGAAGCACAAAATAAGATGCCTAGAGGGGCGGGGTCTCGGTGTGATGGACAGTCCTGGGAAGGGGCGGGGAAAATCCTGAGAATAGGCACCAGCGAGGACGCGCGGCCTGGGTGATGGCATGAGTGGCTACCAGGGAACTGAGGCCGCCCCAAGACTTATGGCTGGGGGCGGGACCTCCTCTTGGCGGTAGGACCAATGTCATAACTGAGCATCCCTGAGGGGTGGGGCCTCAGAGTGCTGAGGGAGACCTAAGGGCATGGGACCTGGCCAAAGCCTGTGAGAGGCTTCCCTGCTTCTGGGCTGGGAAGCCTGCAGCCAGGTCCGGGGGAAAGAGTGGGCCTGCGACGCGTAAGGCCCCAGTGGAACCCCTGGGCTCCTGCAGAACTGGCTGGCTCTCCCATAGTCTCTGAGGAGCAGCTCGACCTTCTCTCGACCCTGGATTTGAGGCAGGAGATGCCTCCTCCGCGAGTGTCCAGGAGCTTCCTGAGTACGGGCCAGGACAGCCCGGATCCCTTCTGACCCTCCAGCTCCCCTCTCCGAACTCCAGTTCTCATCTTTGAGCCCCTGGCCCATGTTGGAGTCTCCAGCTCCTTCCCTGAACTTGATCCAAGTCCTCTAAACCTCAACTCATTGTCCTTGCCCCCATCCAATTCTCGTAGCCCACCCCTCTCTTCCTGAGCCCTAGGGCCTTCCCTAAGGCTCCTTCCTGAGCCCCTTGTGAACCTCGACCACCACACCTTCTGAGCCCCTCTTCGTCTCTCCCTCTTTCTAAGCCGTAGTCGTTCTCTGAGATCCCTCTCCTCTCCTCAGACCTACTCTTCCAGGTGCTGAGCGTGTTGTTATCCCTGGTAGGAGACATGCTGGTCAGCGTGTACAGGTCAGAGGGAGGGAATGGGGAGTTCCATGGGCTGCTCTTTGGAGGCGGTGGGGCAGGAGGGGGGGTGGTGCTGGACCCGGCTGAAGCTTGAGTGGATTCAGACCTGCCTGAGTCATGTTCACAGGAGCTGGATCTAGGACCCTCAGGTGGGTGGGGGCTGCAGGGTTCACTAGGGTCTCGGGGCCTCAGCCTCCCTCTGGTTCTTCAGAGAAGTCTGTTCCATCCGCTTCCTGCTCACGGCTGTGTCACTACTGAGCCTCTTTCTGGCAGGTGAGGGGGTGGTGAATTCCCTGGGGTCCCAGCCCTGGAAGCTTTGGAGCCAAACCCAGCACATTTCTCCTAAATCCAACTCAGCCTCTTCAGCTCCTCACAGACCCCTTCAGGGCCCTCTAGTCCCCCCTCAGACTCAATCCTCTCAAGCCTCTTCTCTCTTCACTGTCCCTTTATGCCAGGGAAACCTTCTCCCTTCCTTTCCCCTGAAACCACCCCCGTCTTTCTCCAGCACTCTGGTGGGGACTCCTGTACCTGATCCCTCTTGCGGAGAATGTGAGTCTGGGAGACTGTGTTCCTGGGTGATGGTTGGCAGGTTATGAACCTGTGGGGTGCCCCTGGGCTGCTGGGAGGGTGGTAGTGCTGGAGGCTATAATCCTAAGGAAAGGCGGGATATAAACAGAAGATTTCTGAGGGATTGTGCCCAGAGGTGCTTGAGGGTCTCTGAGTGGTCCTGGAAGGTCAGGGAAGGGGGGACACTCCTCAAAAAGAAGACCCTTTGAGTGTGGCTGCTCTGGGTAGGTGAGAGCTGAGCAGTGCTACATTTTGTCCCTCCCTCCAACAGGAACCTAAGGAGATGCTGACTCTAAGGTGAAAGAGGGCACCTGGGTGGGGAATTGGAGGGCTCAATGGTGCTCACAGGAAGTGTCCAGAGGGACGGGGGAGTGGCAGGGGGCGACGGCCAACTACACCGTGCCGAACTCCCACCTGCAGTGAGTACCACGAGCGCGTGCGCTCCCAGGGGCAGCAGCTGCAGCAGCTCCAGGCTGAGCTGGATAAACTCTACAAGGAGGTGTCTAGCGTTCGAGCAGCCAACAGCGAGGTAAGCCGGCAGCCTCAACCTGCTCTCAGATTTGGGCCCCATGGGGGTTCGGAAGCCAAGCCCCAGGAGCCTGACCCTAGTGGCTCCGCCCACTCCACAGTCCCCGGCCACGGTGGAAACACCTTGAGGAGGCCAGCTCCCTGTGTCCTGAGCCTTAAAGCCCTGCCCTAGAGCCCTGACTTAGGGACTTCTCCTGGGTCCCACAACCTGGGGCCCATCGCAGAGAACCTAGTTCCCAGAGAACTTTGCCTCCCTATAAAATCCTCCCGCAAGCCCTGCCCCTCCAAGCCTCGCCCTCTCTCTTTTCAGAGAGTGGCCAAGCTCGTATTCCAGAGGCTAAATGAGGACTTTGTGCGGAAACCTGACTATGCGCTGAGCTCTGTGGGTAAGACCCAGAGACACCAAGAGAGTGAGATTCAGAGACATGGAAAGAGACGGAGACATTGACACAGACAGACCTATGCACATGCCCAGCGCAAGAAGACTGACCTCCAAGAGACCCTTCTCCAGCTGAGGGTCAGGCCCCTGAGTGTTTTTTTCTCCCTGCTCCAGGAGCCTCCATCGACCTAGAGAAGACATCCCATGACTACGGAGACGCGAACACTGCCTACTTCTGGAATCGCTTCAGCTTCTGGAACTACGCGCGGCCGCCCACGGTTATCCTGGAGGTGGGCCTGGAACCCAGATCCCGGAACGGGACTAGGGGCGGACGCTGGGGGAAAGGACCCAACAGCTCCTTGGAGGTGGGGCCTGGCAGAGCTGAGGGCGTGGCGCTAGGTGGGGCCCTGCTACGCCGAGGACCTGCCGGGCTGGAGGCGGGGCCTGGCTTTGCTGGGGTGGGGCTCCAGGTGAGGCCGAGGACGGTGTTAAACTGAGAGACCTAGCAGTGCTAGGGACTGGGGCCCTGGTGGAATCTGGCTGGGCAGGGACCCGGGCTGGGGGTGGAGGACTGAGTGGGACCGATGACTGGGGTGGAGGTGAGGGCGAGACCTACCTGAACCAATGCCCAGGCTGAGAAAGGGCTGCCGCGGCTTGGTCCACCAGTTCTGATGGTCTCTATCTGCCCTGCTCGCCTGCAGCCAGATGTGTTCCCTGGGAATTGCTGGGCCTTTGAGGGCGACCAGGGCCAAGTGGTGATCCGACTGCCCAGTCGTGTGCAACTGAGTGACATCACCCTGCAGCATCCACCGCCCAGCGTGGCCCACACCAGTGGAGCCAACAGTGCTCCCCGTGACTTCGCAGTCTATGTGAGTGGGGCTGAGGCCCAAGGGGGTAGGGGATTTTGCCTATAAGAAGCAGGTAGTCATGAAAACTGGTGCCACTGAGTCTTCACTTGCTCATCTACAAAATGGAGATGCGACCACTTGCCTCTCAGGGCTGCTATAGGTTATAAATAATTGTTAACTGTATCCAAATATTAGTTATGGCTTACTGAGCTCTTACCTGTGCCAAGTACTTTATATGGATTATCTCCTTGCATCCACACAACCTATGAAGTGCTATTAACTCTCCTTTCAAGATGAGGAAAGTAATGCTCACAAAGGGGACGTTACTTGCCCAAGGTCACACAGCTAACAGCCAGATTAAAATTCTCAACCTGGCTTCTTTGAGCCTACATTTCACACTACAATATCCTAACACCAAAAAATAAATGAAAGCATGCATACAGCTATTGAACACATAGTAGGTCCTCAACAAAGTTGCTTTCTCTCCGCTCCACCTGTGCCTCACTGTTCCTGCACTCACTCTTCACCTACCAGGGCCTCCAGGTTGATGATGAGACTGAAGTGTTCTTGGGGAAATTCACCTTTGATGTGGAGAAATCTGAGATTCAGACTTTTCACCTACAGGTGTGTTTGTCTCTGGGGGTGAGGGTGCTAAGGAAGTGGGACAGTGAGGGAAGATTGGGGAGGAAGACAGCCCTTGGGAGAGCAGGCCCTGGCATGATCCATTTGTCTCCCCAGAATGACCCCCCAGCTGCCTTTCCCAAGGTGAAGATCCAGATTCTAAGCAACTGGGGCCACCCCCGTTTCACCTGCTTGTATCGAGTCCGAGCCCATGGCATGAGAACCTCAGAAGGGGCAGGGGAGAGTGCCACAGGAGGGCCTCATTAAACATGCTGATGGTTGGAGTAGAGTGGAGATCTGTGCTAAAATAAGCTGGAACTGTGCTGGGGGTCTGCTGGGGGGCTCTGGTTGCCTTTGGTGTATAAGTGTGGTGGAAGTCTACCTCCCAATGTGCCCTCTTTTCTTGGAGAAGTCCAGATCAATATAGTAGCAGCAGCTCATGTTAATGGAGAGCTTACCATGTGCAAGAAATGGTGCTCTGGAGATTATACACATTACCTAATCAATCCTCACAACACTCAAATCAGGAAACTTGCTCAACATCACACAGCTAATGAAAGCAGCGGCACAGCAGGACCCAAGCAAACCTTCCTCCAGAGGCCACCCTCTTTAACTGTAGAGTTGCCAGTCAGCCTGAAGCCAGGTTTGTGCACCTCAATTCCCACCCCCAACCTCTGGGAAAATCCCCCAACTTGGGCTAGGAGTCCCTTTTTCTTCAAACACTCAAAAACTAAGGAGATTTGAGGACTTCTAGGAACATGTGAGTCAGAGTTGATGCAGGCCTGGTAGCCCCTACTCAGGTTGTCTTTACTGAAACCTGAGTGGCCGACTCTATCCTAGGCACAGTACAGATGGTCTAGTGTTCACCAGTCCCTGCCTTCAAAGAGCCTGATGGGGAGAGAGGATGCTCCAGGAAACAGGACAATTCATTTACTGATCCAAGAATTCTTCGCTCTAAGGGTCAAAAGTAGAATTGGAGAACTAAAAGATGGAAGAAACAGGCATCAAAGGATTAATGAGTTCCACGTGGGCAGAGAGTAGAACGGGGGACAACAGGAGCAGAGACAACATGCAACATCTTGGCTGTGCCAGTGTGTTCATGTTTTGGAAGAATATACAGACTATTAACAGTGGTTACACCTCCAGGAAGTGGAATGCGCGAATATATGTCGAAGTGGAGCATGTATCCATCTGTTTAAATTTTGGGGGTATTACTTTTATAATTTGAAGACAAAGGAAAAAGAGTCTACTGAGTGCTCTCAAAGCCTAAGGTTAGAAATATGAACTAATACAGCTATTCTGGAGGGCAGTTTTACAGTAGGAACCAAAAGTCTTAAAATTCTTTATACTCTTGGGGCTGGCCCCTTAACTGAGTGATTAAGTTCGCGTGCTCCACTGCAGGCGGCCCAGTGTTTCATTGGTTCGAATCCTGGGCGTGGACATGGCACTGCTCATCAAACCACGCTGAGGCACCATCCCACATGCCACAACTAGAAGGACCCACAACGAAAAATATACAACTATGTACCAGGGAGCTTTGGGGATAAAAAGGAAAAAAAAAAAATTCTTTATACTCTTTAATCAGAGCAATTCCATTTCTAAGAATGGATCCAAAGGGTACATAATCAAAAATGTAATCAAAGATAATATTTTAAGGATATTCATCACACTGTTGTTTATAAAGAAAAACTGGAAATAGTATTTAAGAAGATACATTATGCTACAAAAATAATATGCAGCCAATAGAAATGGTAATCTAATATAAGGGAATGTTTAATGTCATAGAAAGTAATAATATATGGATAATTTCTTAAAAAGCAAGCTAGATTAATATACATAAAAATTTTAAACTTCCATATCAAAACAGTTCTATAGACCAAAAGATAACTATAAATGAATAGACAATAGCCTGGGAAGAAATATTTTCAATGTGTATAAGTGACAAAGCGTTAATAACTGAATAACAGAATAAGGGCTATAACAACAACAAAAACTTATAAATAGGCTATTCAGAGGAAACATAATTCACAAATAAACATATGAAATGATACCTAGCCTTCATAATTAAATTCAAACTAAAAATTGATTTTCTTCCCTTTTTTGCCAGTCATTAACAAAAGGAGTAAGAAACTGTTCTTATGGAGGGCAATTTATAATATCTATTAAAATTTTAAACATTCATACTGTTTGATCTAGCGTTTCCACTTGTAGGAACAAATCCTTCAGAAACATTCTGTAAATGCACAGATAAATGTACAAGGATATTTATTACAGCACTGTAATAGAACAAAACTGGAAGGGACCCAAATCTCGTTAAATAAGGGATTGGCTAAATAAGCTATAGTGCACTCATACACAAAATATAAAAGCATTAAAAAGAATTAGGTCAGCAATAAGTTCCAATGGGTAACCCAAAATACAATAAAAAGAAGGTACAAACATTATGTATAATGTTCTATTTAGAAAAAAAAAAAAAAAAGTCAAACCTAGGAAAGACAGGGGTCCTTACTTGCTCCATAACTATTTTATACCACATTTTATTTGAAATAATTTTGTACTAATTAGCATACATTTTAAAAACACTTTAAAGCATGCTAAAAATATTATGTATGATCATATTTTTGTAAAATAAAAAACTATGTATAGACTATAAATATGCATAAAGGACTAAAAAATATGCACCTAATATTTTATTGGGATGTGGGAGTATAGGCACTATTTATTTTTTCTGAATTTTTTTTCTACAGTTAATATACATATTAATTTTCTAGTATGAAAAAAATTAGCTGTTACAAAATTCAGGCTTGCAGCCTATCTTTAGGACTAGAACCACCACTGTTCGCTCCTCCAGGAAGTCTAGCATAGCCCTTGTTCCATCTTAAAACTCATTCCTCCCCGAGCACTTTCCACCTTCTTTGTTCCCAGCTCAGCTCTGCTCTGAAGCATGGCAGGCTGGCTGGGTGTTTGGCTTACACTTAATCTTTGTATTTTCAAAAATAGAGTCAGTGTTTCTAGATATCTGGCCAAGAATACCCCATTTCTTTGAGTGGGGCTATTGTGTCAGAGGCAACCTTTACTCAACAAACCTTAGGGTCAACAAACTGAGGCCCACAGAAGAGAAGGAAACATGGCTAATGGCAGATTCCCACCCAAAAAGAGAGTAGTGGCAAAGCAGTAGTCTTCATTGATCTTTATTGAATGAGGGGCTCCAGGTGCAAGCAGATGGGATCAAGAGCAGAAATAGCAGGAACAAGTATAAAAGTATAAAATATAAAGTGCTGGCAGTGGGGAGTGTGTGCAGGGGGCCCATAGGGACCACTGGGGATACAGGGCTGAGGACTGGCCACAGCTTACCCTCCAAGGGAATCTAGGCCTGAGGGGACTGTGCAGGGCCCTTGGCTGGGGGTGGAAGTGGCTTGAGGGGGGCCCAACCTTGGGCCTTGAAGTAGGAGACCAGTTGTGCAGGTACTTCTGCGAGCACAGTCTGTGCCAATGCCTCCTGAGGGGCCTGCCAGGAAAAGAGAAGCAAGGTCAGTGGTGGCCCATAAAAGGTTCCCAAGGTCTACATTTCATACCAAAGAAAGGATACAAAACTCAACACCAAACTCTGCCCCAGACTTAGACAAAAGAGTGAGTATCCCCACTCATATCAGGGAGAGGTGGAAGGGTAAACTCCCAGATCTGGTCTGCCCCCAAGCTTGCCCCAACTCACATTCTGGAAGCGGCGGTAGGGCACAAACTGCACTATGTCACGGGCAGATGCCTTCCCAGAGCGTGTACGCAGGGGTCCACCATCAGCGTCCAGCTGCTCCATGGCCTCAAAGTCAGCACCGCCCACACCCACGATGATCACTGACATGGGCAGGTGGGAGGCACGAACCACAGCCTCACATGTGGCCTCGACATCTGTCACAGCACCGTCGGTCAGCAGCAACAGCACGAAGTATTGCTGGGGGCAAGCCCATTCATATACTGAGGCAGATCCTCTAAACATCCCAGCCACACATTCCCACACTGATAAGAAGTTGCTTGTTACATAGCCCTCAAGGGAGCCCTTGACCAAGACCACCCATCCCACCACCACCACTACCTCCCATGACCCTCACCGAGGCAGTCCTCTGATTTGCAGCCTGGGCTGCAAACCTGGCCACATGGTTGATGATGGGTGCAAAGTTGGTGGGGCCATAGAGGCGAACTTGGGGCAGGGCTTGGCGGTAGGCATCCACAATGCCCTGGATGCCTAGAGAAGGAGGGCAAAAACACTAAAATACTGGGCCTCTCAGGGTTGAACCAGTCCTGACATCACCCTGTCCTGGCTGAGGAGATTTGGCAACCTGGGTGCATTTCATTCAATCACCCCTGTAACCCAAGGTACTTAACCTTATCCTACAAATGAGGAAATTACGGCCAAAGAGAAGAGGGGCACTTGCCCTAAATCACAGCTTGCGTTAAAACCCAGATTAGGGGGAAATCCCTGAACAAATTTAGGAGAGTTGAACATCAGATTATAATACACTTAATAAAATAATAAATTATAACCCATTTAATAAAATAAGAATCCAGAGAATTATTAAGTAATGGGAGAGAAGGGAAAGCTCTTCCTTCATAAATGTAGAAGGAGGAATGACAAAATCATTTGACTATCATAGAGATAACTGATTCAGGCAAGGATTATCAATGGATGGTAAAACCAGAAGGTAAAAGTTAATGAATAATTGGATATTTATACAGCTTCAAAATATCTTCCCCAAAAATATTAATTACAAAGAGAAAAACAGTACTTGCATAGTGGAGAAACCTGACAGACTCGACCTTAACCAACTGACCAAAGTTAATATGACTGATAATAGGATAAATCAACATCACGTGCCTCCTGATACAGTGCACTGAGAAGAATACACAGTATCACTTCTGTGGTATTCCTGCCCAACTGCATAATCTGAATCTAATCACGGGGAAATATCAGGTAAACCCAAACTGAGAAACATTCTACAAATTATCTCACCTGTAATCTTAAAAAAGGTCAATATCATACAAGACATAGAGAAAAGAAAGTCTCTTCAACAAATGGTGCTGGGAAAACTGGACAGCCACATGTAAAAGAATGAAAATTGACCATTCTTTTTCACCGTTCATCAAAATAAACTCAAAATGGATCAAAGAGCTAAAGGTAAGACCTGAAACCATAAGGCTTCTAGAAGAAAATACAGGCAGTACACTCTTTGACATCAGTATTAAAAGGATCTTTTCGGACACCATGTCTTCTCAGACAAGGGAAACAATAGAAAGAATAAACAAAAGGAACTTCATCAGACTAAAGAGCTTCTTCAAGGCAAGGGAAAACAGGATTGAAACAAAAAGCAACCCACCAACTGGGAAAAAATATTTGCAAGTCATATATCCAACAAAGGGTTAATCTCCCTACTATATAAAGAACTCACACAACTCAACAACAAAAAATCAAACAATCCAATGAAAAAATGGGCAGGGGACATGAACAGACATTTCTCCAAAGAAGATATACAGATGGCCAACAGGCACATGAAAAAATGTTCATCATCACTGATCATCAGGGAAATGCAAATCAAAACTACTCTAAGATAGCACCTTATACCCATTAGAATGGCAAAAATAATCAAAACAAAAAGTAACAAATGTTGGAGAGGTTGTGGAGAAAAATGAACCCTTATACACTGCTGGTGGGAATGCAAACTGCTGCAGCCACTATGGAAAACAGCATGGAGATTTCTCAAAAAATTAAAAATAGAAATATCATATAACCCAGCCATCCCACTACTGGGTATCTGTCCAAAGAACTTGAAATCAGCAATTCCAAAAGTCCCATGCACCCTTATGTTCACTGCAGCATTATTTACAATAGCCAAGATGTGGAAGCAACCTAAGGGCCCATCAACTGATGACTGGATAAAGAAGATATGGTATATATATACACAGTAGAATACTACTCAGCCATAGAAAAGGATAAAATCGTCCCATTCACAACAACATGGATGGACCTTGAGGGTATTACGTTAAGTGAAATAAGCCAGATGGAGAAAGACAATCTCTGTATGACTCCACTCATATGTGGAAGTTAAACATGTAGACAAAGAGAACAGATTAGTGGCTACCAGGGGAAAGGGGGGGTGGGGGGTAGGCACAAAGGGTGAAGTGGTGCACCTACAACACGACTGACAAACAACGTACAACTGAAATTTCACAAGGCTGTAAACTATCATAATCTCAATTAAAAAAAGATATGAAGAACTCTGGAAGACAGGACAACTGAAAGCAATATGTGATCGGAGAATTTCTTTTGCTGTAAAAGACAACAATGGACAAAATTTGAATAAATTCTATAGATTGGATATAGTATTGTATTGATGTTAATTTCCTGATTTTGAGAAGTGTACTGTGGTTATGTAACAGAATGTCTTTAATTTTAGGAAACACATTGAAGTATTTAGGGATAAAGTGCCATGTGGATGATGATGAGTGCAAAGTTGGTGGGGCCATAGAGGCAAACTTGGGGCAGGGTTTATTCAATATAATTTTCAAACATTTCAGAAAAAAAAAAATGTGTGTGTGTGTGTATGTACGTGTACACACACACACACACACACACACACACACACACACACACACAAAGAGAGGAAGAGGAAGAGGGAGGAAGAGAAACAGAGAACTTGAGAGAGAGAGAATGATAAAGCAAATGTGGTAAAATGTTCATGTTTGGGGGGAATCTAGGTGAAGGTAAAAAACAGCCTCTGTGACCCAGGCCCTAACCCTTGAGCTCCAATGATCTGAACCCCTATAACTACTCTTAAAACTTTTCTCTAAGCCTGAACTCATGTCAAATAAAAACCCAGGGGCTGGCCTGGTGGCGCAGCAGTTAAGTTCACATGTTCTGCTTCTCGGTGGCCCAGGGTTCGCCAGTTCGGATCCCAAGTGTGGACATGGCACTGCTTGGTACGCCACGCTGTGGTAGGCATCCCACGTATAAAGTAGAGGAAGATGGGCATGGATGTTAGCTCAGGGCCAGTCTTCCTCAGCAAAAAGAGGAGGATTGGCAGTAGTTAGCTCAGGGCTAATCTTCCTCAAAAAAAATAAAAATAAAATAAAATAAAATAAAATAAAAATAAAAACCCAGATCAGATCAAATTAGGTCAAGATGTCCACTTCAGCTTCTTGCCCAAGTTCGGGCGCTAGGGAGCCACAAGGTTTGGCCCTCTCTGGACAAAAGAGCTAGGGGCAAAAAGCAGCCCCAAAAGAGCTGCAGGAAGGCACCAAGGCTTCCACTGATACCCAAATAAGTACCTGTGAGCTTCTAGCCAAAGATAATAACGATAACATAACAACTACCATTTTTTAGAGAGAGTTTAGTAAGTGCCAGGCTTACTGCTTCAAACTTTACACAGATCCTCACCTAAAATACTCAATATCCTACAATATGTAGCCTTATTATGAACCCAAAGTACACAGAAGCTAAGCAACTGGCCCCAAGTCACAAAGTTAGCAAGTGGCAAGATGAAGATTTGATTCCAGAGGCCTACCTCTAAAATCCACTCCTTTGGACAACAGAGTGAGGTATCTGCTCCCCCACCCCAACCTTCCTTGACTGCACAGGCTTGGCCCTGTAGGTTAGACAGATCTGCCTTTCATTGGAGGATGAGGGGACTTACCTGCACAGTAGGGATTATTGGGGTTGAAGTTCAAGGCAAATTCATGGGAGACCTGAGGACAAGAATGAAAGTGAGGTTCTTCCATGATCACCTTTGTGCTACAAAAAAGGGCACTATGTACCAACGGTATGGGAGCTATTTAGTCCTTAGCACTTGCTCTATACATGCCTGTAGGGAAGCATCCCTGAATCTCCCCATAAAGCTAGTTGCCAGGCAGCAAGTTTACCACATCCCCCTAAATCAGGACCCTGAAACTGAAAACAAGAGTAGGGGAATAGAAGAGAGCACTCACCTGCCAGTCAGGGGGTACCTGGGCCCCAAATCCAAATGCTGGGAACAGCTTGTCCCTGTGAGAAGACAGTGAGTTGGAAAAGAGGCAGTGAGGGAACTGTGAGCCCAGAGGCTGAAGCATCTGCATGGAGTGGGGATGGGCAAGAGAAGAAGTCACTCACGAGTCATAGTCCTGAACCACGCTGCCCACACTCCACAATGCTGTCAGGTACTCATTGACCCCTGTTGGGCTCAGGTAGTGCAAGGAGTTGGGTGAGGAGGGGTCACCATTGGAGCCTGTGAAGTCCACGCCCACCTGGTAGTAGGGGAAGAGAGGAGCTGACGGCCACCTTGAGCCCCAAATTTGTTCTCTAGCCCATGATAAAGCAACTTACAGTGAAGTTGATTTGACAGCCTCCCATCACATAGTCCAGGAATGAATACTCAGTTTCTACCTGCAAATGAAACCAGGTCATGGCTGGGGTGAAGGGGATGGGGCCATGGAGCTCAGGAGTCAGAGCTTGGTACACATGGGCTATTGTCTCACCTGGCACAGCTTGACACAGATAGTTCCAGAGTTCTTGTAGCTTTTCTTTTTCTGCTGTTTCTCAGGGTGGATGCATTCAAACTCAGCCTGGTGAGGAAAGAAAAATTATGGTAGTAAAACTTCCAGAGCATGAGTCAGGACTGGAGCTGCTCTGCCCTCCCTCTCTCCCTAGGGCCACAGCCCTCTAGGCCCACCTCAACACCTCTGAGCAGGGCCAACACTCACTGGGACTGTTTGCAGCTGGGCCAAGCTGGTTTGGAAGGTACCAATGAGATCATGTGAACCATCACTGTCATAGTCTGAGCATCGCACCTGGTGGGGGAAAGTGTGTGTGTATATACATAAAGACCAGGAGGCAGGTGGCAAGTGAGAATAAATCCCTCCCCAGGCTCTCTGACCCTGCTCAGTCCACTCTCCTAGGAAGCAAGCTCCTCACCTGAATGGGTGTGCTGGGGTCTCCTCCACAGAAACGCTGAAGGGGAACAGAGAAGCGCTTCCATGTAGGGTTCAGGTTGTTCTTGATTACCTGGAGGAGGAGGGCAAAGCCTTGAGTGAGCTCTAAGCTGGCAAGTAGGGAGCTGCCATTCCTTCCTACCCGTATGTAGTCTCTTTCTCTGTGTTATAAACCTTGGTAGTCACAAATCTCAGGAGATTCTCTCCTACCCAACGCCACCCCCCAATCACCAGGGTCCCACACCTCAGATCTGTATGCCAGATGCCATTTCCCATCACCCTGGCGGAAGAACTCCAAGAATGGATCCGATTTCCCCAGGAAGTCCTGTCAATGCCACAAAGACACCAGTTATAAGACTTAGGGAGGGACAACCATTATGCTAGACCTCTGTCCCCATCCCTGCCCTCTAATACACCATCCCTTTCCCCTTAATTCTTGAACCCCCAGGGCCTCCTTCCATGCAGCACCTTCTTATCTAGGTTTCTGGCCTCCACCTCCATGGTCACTACACGGCTATCCTTCAACTCCTGAGCTGAGACCTAGGTAGGAGAGGCAGGAGACTGTATCACCTCATGAACTCCTCATTGATGTAAGTCCCTCCCCAACCCTTGCAGAGTTCTTCCTTACCGTGATGGTCCCCTGCCCAGCAGGTTTTCCAGGCTTCAGCATCAAGGGTAGAGTTAGTATCTGGCTGGACACAATCTAGGGCAGAGCAAGGTGAGGTGTCAAGATCTCAGGCAGCGTTAGGTCCTGCTTGCCTCCCACCTCCAAGTTTCAGGCAGGCCGGCTTGTCTGACAGGGCTCTTACTGAACCTGTTTCTGAAGGACTGTAATCCCTGGCCCTACATACCTGTCCTAGGGAACACTCTGCCCCTCCTAGGAAGTCATCATCCCCCAGCTCAGGTGTCTTGTTGTCTATGTCATAGATGCCAAATCGGAGCTTCTGGACTGTTTCAAAGTGGTATTTAAGCTGCAGAGTCTTGGAGAACTCAGGGCTTGAACAATTCCGTACTTGCTCAGTCCGGCCAAGCTGTAGGCAGAGGCCAATAAGCATCACGGTCACACACCCTCTACCCCAAAACAGTCTTAGCCTCCCTCCACAACCTTAACCCCCATGGTCCTTCTCACCTCAGCCCAGTTGCCCCCTCCAACATCCTGTAAAAGGACACAGAGTGGGTCAGACTTGGAGCTGATATCCTTGTCAATGAGGTGATCACAGGAAATGGACAGCTGAACCAAGGTCACGCAGTGGGCCATCTGGAGAAAAATGACCTGAGTCAAAAACCGAGGGCCCTTCTCCACCGTTCCCTGACTCTAGGTCCTAGCTTTGGAAGGCCAGCAGGCTTCATCCAGGCAGGGCTAAGCCTGAGTCCACCCCCATGACACCCAAGGAAGAAAAGGCCCTATAGCCTTCATACTCTTCCAATCCCCTTGGGTGAGCTCAATGGGACCAGGAGATGGTAGTTACAACCAACCCTGATCCAAGAGTATGATGGGAAGATGCAGAAAAAGTGTACTGGCCTCCATCAACAACTTTGACTTGGTCCTAATGCCAATAATGCTCCCTAGACCCAGACTCCAACACTGATCTTCTCAGAGACCAATAAATCTCATTCTGAACCCCTTACTGGCCCCAGATGACAACCTAATATAAGTTCCAATCCCAACACTGCCCCAAATACAACTATGATCCAGGTACTGCTACCCAAAAAGTCTCTTCCTCCAAGATTTCCCACTAACCCTGGGGCCAAGCATCTTGAGGTAGAGTTATGATCCCCCCACTGGTCTCTAATCAGCTGCTCATGTCCAGCTCCTCACTATTCTCACCGCCACTACCAGTCCAAGCCATCATTTCTCACCAGGCTTATCTCATTAGCCTCTTTAACCAGTCTCCCTTAACCTATGTCATCCCCACCTCCACTCTCCCATCCTCACACCAACAGGCTATTCTCAATACAGCAATGAGGGTGCTCCTGTTAAAACATGAGTCAGGTCATGTCACACCTCTGCCCAAACCCTAATGATTTCTCACAGCTTAGAAAAAATCCAGAACCTACTACGGCCTACAAGGTCTTGAAAGATCAGATCTCTCTAACCTGATCTAACACCTTCTCTCTTGCTCACTCCATCCTGGCCACACAGGTCTGCTAGCTTGCCATTCCTCAAATAAGCCTGTTTCTACTTCAAAGGCTGGAATGTTCTTCTCTCATATTATCCGCATTGCTTGCTGTTTCCTGACTCCCTCCACGTCTTTACTCAAAATCATCATCTCCATTATGAAGGAAAAAGCTCTCCTATTCTAGCCACTCTAAAATTTCAACCCTACTACCACTGACACATCACATACCCCTTTCCTGCTTTGTCTATTTAGCATTTATCACTATCTAATATACTACATATATTTACATAATTGGTCTTCCCCACTAGAATGTAAACTCCATGTGAGAAGGGATATTTGTCTGTTCTGTTCATTGCTCTATCCCAAGCTCCGAAACAATAAAATATTTGCTGAATGAAATGCATAAGGCCATCTCCAGCCTCAGCTCCCAGCCCAGCCATCTCCAAACTGACTGGCAATCAAGCAGCACCAAGCTTCTCCAATTCATCTATTTCCTCTGCTGGAAACACTATCTTCTTGCATGGATCACCATGACTCCCACGTAACCCCTCCTCCTACATTCACCGTAACAATTATCCTCAGACCCCTCACTGTCCCTGTGCACCCTGACCCATACACCTGCAGACCATCTGCACGAGGAGAGCGGACAAAGTCAGATCTCTCATCCAGCTTCACTCAGCATTTCCAGTTTCTCAGCACTATACCACAGGATGCCTCCAGCCTCAGCCTCCCCTAAACTGACCCTCAGTCAATCTTTCTCCCAACCCAGCCCACAGTTAGTGTTGTTCCCATCTTGGTGCCTCATGGTCTCCATCTGGAATGCTGTTAGCAATCAAAGTTGGAATGATTCTTAGAGTTCAAATTGCTTCACATACTGACCCTCCACCCTCCAATGATGGAACAAACCACCACTGTTATAATACGCTCATTAGAAAGTCCTGCTCCATAAAGTCCTAGCCAAACCAACCCAACCAAGTCTGTCAAATTCTCACGTCTACATGTTTGTCTTATTTCTTCCCCTGTTTAAAATTCCACAGGAAACCCTTATTCCATCTTCCTCCAAGAACCCATCTGATACCTGGAAGTAATGAAACTCCCAGCTAAAATCTGGAGAAACAGACCCAGTTTTGAATGTTGCCTCTAGAATGTGGCTTTTAGAATTCTGACCAGTCTGATCACCCCTTTGGAGGTTCCCCAAGGACAGATCCAGAGGAGAACACATACTCCCAAGGGAGCAGGACCACAACTTCCCGCAAGTCACAATCTCTCTCCATGTTCCTCACCTCACATGTTCTTTGAAGTAGTGTTTGCACAGTATAGAGACAAATGAAGAAGAATGCTCATTTCACTATTGCTGAGAACAGTGGAAAATATGAGACAGCTTACAGGTCTATGTAAAGGTAGTGACCAAGTAAGTTGTGGTACATTCAAACAATGGAATGCTGAGTAGCAGGTAAGAAACAATTAAGGCAGAACTATATTATATTGATATTATATAAGAAAATAAAGTTGCAAAAAATGGTAAGACAAGTATGACTACATTTTAAACTTCAACTGTATGTATATATACAATAGACTTGAATAGGTACACAAAATAAATACACATGGAAAAATGGAAGACACACCAAATAAATGCAACTTTTAGTTACATCTCAGGGTGGAATGAAGGTGAGAATTTTACATACTCTATACACTTCTGTATTGTTTCAATATTTTATACTGTTTATTTTATATTTTTTAAAGGGCCTCATTAGCTTTTTTTCCCCCAATCCACAACTCAAGTCTTCTTGATTATTCATTCTAAGCCCAAAGTCTCTACCTCCATCCAGCTCAAGAACCCCTACATAACTTCAGGCCTCACTGTCTCTTGCTTCTTCCCTGGTTTTTCCTCCTCCTTAGCACTGCCTCACCTAGTCATCCTTGATGTCAGCTTCCAGAGAGTCTCTACTCTAACTAGAAGCCCTAAATGGCTGCCCATGACCCCTAGGTTCAGAGCCAAACTCCCTAGCAGGGCCACCTTGTGGTACAACTCCAGAGGGCACACTTACACAGAATTCAGCAGTTGTGTGATATGGTGACCCTGCACCCCTAATTCAACCTTCTAAGGTCTTCTCAGTCTGCTCTACCTCTTGCCATTCCACCACCTACCCAACTAGTCATCCAAAGCTATTTCTGTTTCCTCAAACACACACACACGCTGATATTCTGACTTGCCTGCCTAGCAAATGTCTTGTCAGCCAAGGTTCTGCTATATTATTCCTTTATGAAGCCTTGCCCACCTTCCCCAGATAGAATTTCTCTCTCCTCTGGATGACTGCAATGGTAACCCCATCGGTCTTTCTGTAACCACACACACACACACACACACACACACACACACACACACACGCTCTTCTGTGTTTATTAACCAAACTGACACCAGATCATACCATTTCTCTTCTTAAAACTCTGGAATAGAATAAAAAAACAAAACAAACAAAAACTCTGTAATGGCTCCCCAGAACATTCAAAATAAAATCCAAAGTTCTTACCATGGTCTATAAGGCCCTGCCAGACCTGAACCTTGCCTAGCTAATCATCAGCCATGCAAGAATGTTCTGGCCAAGTTTCATTTCTGATCCACATACACACAACATCAATCTCATTCCCCATCTCAGGGACTCTGCGCTGTCTGCCCCAATATACACTCCAGAAAATAAGCTGTATTAGAGTAGGAACCAAGTCTGGTTTGCCTATTTCTATATCTCCAGTACCTACATCAGTACCCATCCTATAGCAGGTACTCAGTAAATATTTAGTGACTTAACATTGAAACTACTACATCAAATTTTTGACTTTTGCCTATCCTCATAATCTATGGGCTCTTCGGAACCAGGGCTGGGTATTACTTCTGTATCCCTAATACTAATGCTTACTACATAGTTGGTACCTCATAAGCATTTGCTCAACTCAAACCTTCAGGCCTTTACCATTTCAACTAATGCCCAGCAGTAAATCTTCCCTGTCCTAAAATTTAAAATTTAAGCGCAGGACTCCTGAAACTCAGTATTAAATGACAGCCATTAAAAAATGGGCAAAAAATTTGATCAGATACTTCATAAAGAAAAATATATGAATTGGAAATAAGCAAAGGAAGAAGTGATCAACAGCACTGGTCATAAGGGAAATGCAAATTAAAATGACAATGAGATACTATTACATACCCACCACAATGGCTAAAAAAGTAAAAACACCGACAATGCCAAATGTTGGCAAGGATGTGGAACTCTCATACGTTGCTAGTGAAAGCATTAAATGTACCACTGTGGAAATGGTCTGGCAGTTTCTCATACATTGTTAGTGAAACTATTAAATGTACTAATTCAGAAACAGTCCGGCAGCTTTTAAGAAAACTAAACATACACCTAGTTCAAGAGCAATTCCACTCCTAGATTTTTACCCAAAAGAAATGAAAACATTATGTCCACAAGAAGGTTTGTATTAAGAATGTTCACAGCAACTTTATTCATAATAGCCAAAAATTTGAAACAGACTGGGTGTCCATCAATGAGAATAAACAAATCATATGTTTATATATGTAATAGAAACTACTTAGCAACAAAAAGAAACAAACTATTAATAGCTGCAACATGGATGAATCTGAAGCAAAATATATACATAGATTACATTTATAAAACTTTAGGACAGGCAAAACCATATGCCAAAAAAATTCAGAATAGTGGTTGTTCTTCTCCTGTCCCCCAAGGAGGGGCAGGTATTAATTAAGAGGCAGGAGAGAACTCTATGGAGAATGGAAAAGTTCTTTATCTTGAAAGGAATGAGTCACAGGTGCACTTGTCATTTTCATCTAATGGTACACTTGAGGTATATACACCTTACTGTATGTAAACTTCACTCCCCCCTCCAAAACACATAAACAGATATTGAACTCAAATTAAAGAATGTTGAAATGTTTATGGGTGAAGTGTGTTGGTGCTTGCAACTTCTTTGAAATGCACCAAAAAATAAAATGGTTTGTTGAACAGATAGATATGAGGCCAAACAAATACAGATTTTAAATTGTAGAATCTAAATGGTGGATATATGGGTATTCACTGTACAATTTTTTCAACTTTTCTGTATGTTTCAAGTTTTCATAATAAAATGTTGAGGAACAAATTAAATGGAGGACTACAGGTTTATCCCTGATAAAGAATTTGTTGTGAACTACAAAAGCATTAGCAGTAATTATCCATGATGGTGAGATTACAGGCAATAACTGGAGCTGCTGCCTTTTTCCTCACTCCACGACTTCTCAAAGATCCCATAAAGATAAGCTTTTGGTCTGGGCCAGACACATACAATGGGCCAGGAGCTTCTTCCTGTGCTAGGCCCCAATTTCTGGTAGACTAGAGCATTCTTTTCTAGTCTATTACCATTTCCACCACTTTCCCCACGGCTGGTCCTATCCTATCCTTTTTCACTTTCTTCTCTGATCAGACTAAGACCCCAACCAGAAAGCTGTGGGCCCACATGTACCTCAGTAGCATATGGGGCTAGATTCCCTTCTGAGAGGTCAGAGCTTCCTGTGCAACAGGTTTTGTTTTTTTCATAGATCAGCCTCCTTTGCCTAGAACTAGCAACTTTTTATAAGCAAATCTTTATAATGTGTGGTTTTCTATCCTTTGAGTCACATTCTCTTTAACAAATTATCTTATACATGGGATTAGTAATCTCTCCCAAATCCTGTTTATCTCCTTTAAAAATCTATCTCTAAGCTCGCCTGTTTGGAAATCTTCCATAACTAAAACTTCTAGTTCCTGTAACTTTTCTGTCCTATATCTCTTGAACATACTTTAAATCAGACTCATTTACTTTTCATTTAGTGCCATTATTTATTAATCTCATGGGACTTTCAGCCTCCTTTATAGGACTAGAATTTTACAAAACCATATTAAATATCACTTTAAGTGAGTCAATAAAAGAGAAGTCTCAGAAATTTTCTCTATTTATTTATTTGTGTGAGAGGCCTGGCTAATACTTACCAGGTCTTTGCGCACTCACTTCTGAACCAGCATTTCTTCCTTGGATGTCTATAATAATCTCCTATCTGGTCTCCCCATTTCCACTCTCAGTCCCCTCCAATCTGTTCTCTATGTTGAAGTCAGAGACCTTCCCTGACCCCAACCCAAAAAACCCAGCTTCTCATAAACCTAGCAAAATGTGTACCTTATTTACTTGCTTATTATCTATTTCCCTTACTGGACTATAAATTTAATACGAGGAAGGACCAGATCTGTCCCATTCCAATGACTTGCACATAGCAGGTGCCTTATAAATACCTGTTGAATTAATGCTAGGAAAGTAGTGATAATCCAAGGATCCTAACAAACGACCCAGGTCTAGCCCTGGTTTGCTACTGAAGCCAGCAAGGGAGAAGTGAGCTTTCTAGGAACACGCAACACAAGACTAGCTTGTTATCTCTGCGTGCCCCCACTACCTCTACCTTTCCATTTGGTGTTAGTTAGGAATTGCAAACGGACACAAATGAGTATGTAAACCAATCTTTTCTGTCTTTGTTTTCTACCATTTGGAGTGTCATTTCCAGCTACTCCCTCTTGCAGATTGACTTCCTCTGCTTACCCCCATCACCAACCTTAATGCTTTCCAAGCCCCATATCTTTTTTGTTTTTTAGGAAGATTAGTCCTGAGCTAACATTTGCTGCCAATCCTCTTTTTGCTGAGGAAGACTGGCCCTGAGCTAACATCTGTGCTCATCTTCCTCTACTTTATATGTGGGACGCCCACCACAGCATGACATGCCAAGTGGTGCCATGTCCGCACCCGGGATCTGAACCGGTGAACCCTGGGCCACCAAAGCGGAACATGTGCACTTAACCACTGCCCCACCAGGCTGGCCCCCAAGCCCCGTATCTTGACAGGGCACTTTCCTCCACTGTTCCTTAAGGAAGCCATACTCATTCTCATTTCTATAACTTAAAATTCACAAAATGTCAGAAATAAAAAGGAAGTGAGTGATGATCTAATCCAAGTCCCTCAATTCAAGGCAGAGGAAAGATGTGATTTGGCTAAGGCTATATACATGGTTAAGCAAAATGAGGACTAGAACTCAAATATTTTGACTCCCACCTAGTCTACGACTCCATTTGGACTGTAGTTATACCCTTCTTCTCTCCTGGAAGAACCTTCCTTCTTTATTTAGTAGCAATCTGACATAGTGGACAAGAATACAGGTTCTGGGGCCAGCCCGGTGGCACAGCGGTTACTTGCGCATGTTCCGCTTTGGCGGCCCTGGGTTCCCCGGTTCAAATCCCGGGTGCGGACGTGGCACTGCTTGGCAAGCTATGCTGTGGTAGGCGTCCCACATACAAAGTAGAGGAAGATGGGCATGGATGTTAGCTCAGGACCAGTCTTCCTCAGCACAAAGAGGAGGATTGGCAGCAGATGTTAGCTCAGGGGTAATCTTCCTCAAAATAAATAAATAAATAAATAAAAGAAAAAAGAATATGGGTTCTGCAGTGAAGTGACCAGGCTCCAAATACTGGCCTTACTCCTTCTAAGCCACAATGAGATACTACTACACATCCACCAGAATGCTGTCTTACCTATATAACCGGGGCAAAATTCTAAGCCTGTTTCCTCAGGTGTACAGTGGAATATATTATCTGTTCCTGAAGATTTATATAAGTAATGTACACAAGGTGCTTAGTACAGTCTGGTACTCTTATTACCAATAAGTGTTAGCTATTATTATTATCCTTCAAGCCTAGGTCTCATATGCTTCTCTTCTCATGATCTCTCCAGCTCTCAACAGCTTCTCACTCTGAACTACTATACTCAATCCATACCACAACTGTATTCCGTCAACGTTTCTCACTCATTGCCTGTCAGTGAAGTAACAAACTTCTTTAGGACAAACACTGCTTCATCATCTCCTATGTCACACAGCACAGACCTGAGCATACAATGGGAATTGAAACACTTGAAGGAGAGGCCAGCCCAGTGTCATAGTAGTTAAGTTCATGTGCTCTGCTTCCTGTGCTCTGACCCAGGGTTCACAGGCCTGGATCCTGGGCACAGATCTACACACCGCTCAAGCTATGCTGTGCCAGCATCCCACATACAAAATAGAGGAAGATTGGCAACAGAAGTTAGCTCAGGGACACTCTTCCTCAAGCAAAAAGAGGAAGATTGGCAACAGATGTTAGCTCAGGGACAATCTTCCCCAAGCCAAAAGAGGAAGATTGGCAACACACGTTAGCTGAGCGACAACCTTCTTTACCAAAAAATACCCCAGAAACAAAAATACACTTGAGGGGCCAGCCTGGTGGCGGAGTGGTTAAGTTTGTGCACTCTACTTTGGCAGCCCAGGGTTCACGGGTTAGGATCTCAGGTACAGACCTATGCACCGCTCATCAGGCCATGCTGTGGTGGTGTCTCACATACAAAACAGAGGAAGACTGGCACAGATGTTAGCTCAGGGACAACCTTCCTCACCAAAAAATATAAAATAAAAACAACAAACAACACTTGAAGGGGGCTTACAGCCCTGTGCCAAAGCAGGCTTGTATGGTTTGCAAGAGATAATTGTTAAATATTAAGAAATTTTGTAAGTGAATTTGGTAAGTTTTAAACCACAGAAATTGAGCAAATGCTAAAAACCAGAGCTTTCCTTCCCCCACCTAGCCAGTTTACCAACATACCCTTGTTGATAGGGAATCCCACTCTCTGCCAACAGGGAGTAACTTGTGCTTCGTTTTTCATGGTATCCTCTCTCCTGCCCCAAGAGATTCTAATTCTGCTCTTCATAAATCCAAGAACAGATCTTTTCTCCTGGATCCAATGGGATCCAATTCCATGCCAGTTGAGCTGAAACTCATCAGTTGTTCCTGCTCAGGAGTTAGACTGCCCTCTTCCATTCCCAAAACTCTAATAAGGAAAGGCACTAGCCTTCAATCCCAGTTCCAGGCTGTGAGGAGGAAGAATAGAGCACTAATGTGTCTGGGTGGCAGGATCATTCTTTCAACAAACCAAAGCCATGCTTACACTCCTGTTGCCTACCTTGGCATTCTGGAGCAGCTCAGATGCTGGATCAAGCAACAAAAGCCAATCAGGAAATTCTCCATAGGCTCCCAATAAGCAGAACACCACCCATGAAATACTCTTTTCCCGTAAGATTTAAAAGACAAACTACACCGACCACCACCACTCTTCTTCCTTTCCTTCTCTGTCTCCTCAAGGGACATGGAGAAGGCAGACAAGTTTTTTGTTTGTTTTTTACCCCTGCTTCTCTCTCTATAACTCAGGGATTCTCCAAGTTTAAATCAGCAGCCTCACAGCTCACAAACTCAACCAAATATGCAAATCCTTACTATAAAACTACACATTCTTTATTCATACATATAATTACGGACTACTAAAATTGAGTTTATAAAACTAAAATTTTAAGCAATAATTTGTTTTAGATCCATATGATACTCAAAAGTCTGGCTGCCACACGGTACTATAGAGCTTAAAACGTGCGAGTTCACAGAGAAAGTGAAAAGTGGGAACACACGGTAAATGGTCAGATTCCTCATCCTGCTCTATTTTGTGAAGGTCAAAAAAGTTTGGAAGCCACTAATGCAACTCCAATGTCCCCAAAGGACTTATCCAAAGTTGAACAAACCCAACCTGTGTCCAACTCTTCTAAGAGAGCCTAGCTTGAGGATAGAATTGGATATGGGGAAGCAAGCAAACTGAGGAAGAAACATGGCCTTCAAGCAAAATAGGACTGTATCAGAGTGGGAGTTTTTCTCTGCCCTATGACTCTGACTGCTTACACAAAGCCTCCACCTGCCTGCTTCAACATAAACATTGGAGCAAGGCTGAAGCCACTTCCCCAGTAGGCTCAGGATCTATGATAGAAGAGTGCTGCTAGTGGCCCTCCCCCAAAATCAGGAAGAGGCAGGGAACAGTTGGTGGAGGGAAGGGCTCTGACTCTGGAGACATCCAGACAGCCTATGATTGAATAATCTCAATTCACTTCTTACTATCAGTGAGACCTTGGGCAAGTTACTTCGCTTCTCTTTGCCTGGATTTTTGCACCAGTCAAATGGGAATAATAATTGTGCCAACTTTACAGGGTTATTGGGAGGATTAAGGCCAACCATGGAGAGTGCCCCCTGCCTGACACAGAGTAAGTGCCCAATGCGTGTCAACTGCTCCTCTTTTTGTGGCTCATAAATGGACCCTTTTGTGGTATCATTATCTACTTGATGGTTCACGGGACACTCAGGAGGAATGCCTCTGGTCTACCTGCTCCAGAGGACCTAACTGGCAGGAAAAGGGCAGCTCTCAAAAGAGAAAATGAAGACCCTCCCCCTTTCTCCCCTAATTAAGTTCTCAAACTGTAGTGTGGGACTGCTATATCACTCTCAGAAAAACCAGTAGAACTAGTAGCCAAACCAAAGTTTTGAGTTCCACTGGCCTCTTTTTAAGGTTCAAATTCACTAGATTTCCAGAAAGAAACAGAATGGCTGGGTTCATAGAATTACAGACATTTAAAGCTGGATATAATGAGATTATCTAGTTAAATCCCACTTTGTAGAACACTGAGGCCAGAGGAAGAAAATAAGTAGTCCTGGGAAACACAGTAACTGATGAGTCACAACCTGATTCCCTATAGGTCATTTCTATATCCACCCTTGTAATCCAGTCCAATCTGAAGTCCACCTGAACATTAAAAGAGCAGTGAGGCTCATGTGGCCTCTTCCCATGATCCATACTAATTGGCCTTAAACACAGAGGGAAAATAATTCTGCATCCACCACACGTTCTCCCTAATTGTCTGACAGCCAGGGCAGGAATGGAGGAATTGCTGGACTCCACATTTATACGACTTTATCAAAGGAAAAACTTTAAGTAACAAGCACTGCAATACTGCAAATACTGTAAAATTCTGCAAATAAAGTATAATTCACCTCAGGAAAATGATTTATACCAAAATTTTCAAACATCTTATGGGCAGCCAATTCTGCCCCCCCATCTTGCCCTGCTGGAATCTACATTCTTTTAATCTACCTGCTTTTAATGAGACCCCTGCCTCTCTAGTGCCTGGAGAGTATCTAAGACAACAGTACTGGATCACCTTCCTGAGCATCTCCAGGGCAAGGGCATCAACAAGAACTTGTGCATTTCCAGTGCGCAATGTGACCAATCACACAAAAGGAGCTGAGTGAACAAAAGCAACAGACCAGAGCCTCTGGAAAAGAAACTTACCTACTGTTCACAATGAGAGCCCCCCTCAATGGAATAAATTCACTTGGGATACATGGGAGATTGTAAGATGGATTGCTCTTCAGAATTTGTATGCTAGGGAAGTTGAGAAATTTTAAACAGGAGCATTTCAACAAGGAAACTACATTACAGACAGATTTCACTACTTGCCACTGTGGATGGGGTGCAGGGTGGGTGGGGGAGGACTCTAGTTCTGCTGCTGCTTCTGGTGCAGGATTAATAAGTTTACAATATCCAACTGTCCCCTAGTTAACCTCCAGTGTGGCCCATGAAAAGGGAACAGAGGCAAGCTCTCCATAAAGAAAAAGTGTACGGGCCGACCCTGTGGTGTAGTGGTTAAGTTTGGCGTGCTCTGCTTTGGTGACCCAGCTTCATGGGTTTGGATCCCAGGTGTGGACCTACATCACTCATCAGCTGTGCTATAAAGGTGACCCACACAGAAAACAGAGAAAGACTGGCACAGACATTAACTCAGGGCAAATCTTCCTCAACCAAAAAGAAAAAGTGAAAGACTGGCAACAGATGTTAGCTCTGGGCAAATCTTCCTCAGCAAAAACAAAACAAAACAAAAAACTGCAAACACAACAGGAGGAAGAAAAAGGTTAGGAGGAATGCAAAAAAAATTCAAATACTCAAAAGGAAAGAAACAGCCAAAAGAGGCAGCAGAGCTAAAAGAGAAATGACAGGGAATAACTTTCTTTATATTCCAAATCTGTGGTGTCCAAAAGTGTAGCTCCTAGTCACATGTAGCTATTAAGTACTTGAAATATGCTTATTCCAAATCTCAATGTGCTGTAAAATATGTATTGGATTTTGAAAATTTAGTACAAAAAAATAATATATCTCAATGTTATATTGAGTATAGGTTGAAACAGTAACATTTCAGATCTGTAGGGCTAAATAAAACCTATTAAAGTTAACTTCACTTGTTTACTTTTTTAACATGGCTACTAGAAAAATCTAAATGACATCATGTGACTCATTTCTATTGGACAGTGCTGCCTAACATGGAGATCTCCAAAGATCAGACATGGAAGAGCAAAATTTCTGTTGCTGTGTGAATTCAGAGTTGTGCTGTTCAATCCAGTACCCACTAGCCACATGTGGCTATTTAAATGTAACAGTGGCTACAGTGGCTACCAATTATCGTTTTAGTGCAGATAAGAACATTTCCATTGGAGAAAATTCTATCGCACACTGCTGATCTAGAACAAGGACCAAGAGGTGGACATTTTACACAGAAAAGCTAAAACTCTAGCAAATTGATCCCAAACTAGAAAGTAATGAATTTCAGGTAGCCAACTACGCATGTAAGTGGTAAAACTGAGAGGGAAATTCACTTAATTCTGGAGTGTTTATGTCTTATCAGAGCATTGGTTTATAAGTGGTATTTGGCAGCTAGTCAAAAGGTAATTAAAAAGATGAAAGGTTCTATCCTTCTGCTAGGCCAGGACACCCCCAGAACCAGCCTGCCCTCCTGATCGTTCAGCTCAGTCATGCCACTCAGGTTGTGCGAACCTCAGGCTTTGCTGTTATGGGACAACTTTAAGAGCTTCCAGGACAAGCACTATTTTAGATAGTGTCACTGTGCTCCCTCACATTCTTAATCATTTAGTCTTATTAAATGCAGACATTGTGTACCCAAGAACCTTGGTTAGAGATCACGCCTTTCCTCAGCTTACACACAAGGCTTCCATTACACTTGTTTCTGTCTGACCATTTAGCAACTGGCCAGGAAAGCCTTCATCCAGCTCCTGTGAGACATGAGTGTACCTTGTACATGTACAAGTACAACCAAGCACTTACTTGTGTAATTTAAGACTTTAAAGTCTTGAGGAGGAAGCAACTTATTTTACTTCCTTTTCCACCAGAGCATGAAAGAGCTGGGTGCACAACATCGCTCAAAAAATTTAGTTAGCATGGGCTATGGCTATGGCTATGGCTAAGCTGTATATCCATGTGAAATTGTCTTAAAAAGCTTGAAGGCAACAGATATTTTCAATTCCAACCTGTCAATTCAATGGACATAGAAGCAAAGGTAATTGGCAGTGTCTACCTCAGTAATTAAGAGTTGCATTAGTCTTTCCACCACTTTAGCCAGATTATAACGGAGGGATGCTGCTGGTCACATAGGCCCACACCACAGAAGGAAGTTATGTATTAAGGATATGACCCTCTCTGTATTGCAACCAAATGTGTGAGGGAGTGAAGTGGAGGGTGGCATTAACTCACTTCCAAGAGGAACAAAAGAAAAAATGAGGAAATCAGCAACAGCAGCAGTAGGTATGACTTAAGACCCCTTAAGTAGCTGAATTTCTTTACACTTAAGCCTTTCCCACTCTGACTCTGTGAGGACTAACAGGTGACATGTGGTAGCACAATAAGGTTACATTTTATATTTAACACAAATGCGTAAGAGAAAAGCAGTGCCACTTTGTTTGCTCATTGCTAGTTATGTTGGTACAGAAAAGAAGCCATATTTTAGGATGCTTGTGAGATCCTCTGCACAAAGTAACTCAAGGCACCAAGAATAAATCCAGACACAGCACAGTAAAGAATTAACATTTACATGAACAGGCACCAATAAGAGATGAACTTGCTTATGTTGTTGAACAGAAGGGGTTTCCAGTAAAGTCACTACAGCATCAGAGAACTGTGCCACCACTAGAGTATACTTTTTCCAGAACATTTTACAATAAGTCAACGTGATATATCAGATTTTATGCCAAAAAGATGAAACTGAAGTCAAGTAATTTTTTAATGAAAAAGGATAGCAGTAAGTTTGGATTCTACCATATCCCATTATCCCATAAAAGCTCTACTTTTGAGAAGGGTGGCGATGCACATAATTGATAAACTATTTCTTGCTGTAAAACACTGGAAAGCAGACAACAATGAATTATAGAAGTGAATGATCTCTCCTGAGCAAGAAAGGGAGACATATTAACACACAGTCCACTCCTTTAAGATGGTAAAGGCCACTCTGAGTATCTGTAGGCAGCTGATTTCACTCCGATTTTTCAAACACTTAGTCAAACCTTCCTAATTTTAGAAAAGCTCAGCAATCACCTGGAACTAAGTCAGTCTAGTCTAAATCTCTCTAAAACAAGCTGGGTATTCAAACTCAAATACAGGCTAAAATGCTTTCATGATAAAGATAAAAATTATAAACATTTTTCAAGAACTTTGGTTAAAAGGAACAGCCCACTAATTTCTCTGCAACTCCAGACTTTTTTTTCTGTTTTTTTTAAACACTCTGAGTTTTTGGAAACTTTTCATTTGCTAATTTTTTCAGTATAAGCTGAACAAATGTGGTAGGGACAAAACCAGAGCACCAATGTCAGAAAGCAGCAATATTTTTGATTCCTCTCGCCTTTTCCCCATCTCAAACACCTCACATACTAATGCAAAAACAAATAAGTAAACAAAAAAGAAAAACAAAGCTTCAGAGATATGTGCAATTGCAAATGTATTCTGAAGATTTCTTTTCCCATTTCCTAATCAATTTTTTAAAAAGACAATTCACAGCCCCCTTTAAGACTCCTTCTATGAAAAGGAGCCTCTAGTTTCCGGTTCTTTCTGAGGCCACATAAGGATGTGCCTTGCTAGCAACACACACATAATACAAGTCTGAAAAGGTAGATACCATAGATTTGACCTAGAATCAAGTTTCCTCCCTGCCGTTCCAGGTATCCTCTTCTTTCCACACTTCAGCATTAGCAGAAGGATAAGCAACAATTGTTACCTCCAAGATCACCAAATCCACCTCTCCAAAGGCACAAAATATTTTCAGTAGTTAAGAAAAAACACAAAAATAACCTGATGGTATAGCTCCATAGAATACTCTTGTGCAGTTAAAGCATTAAAAGCATCAGCCTGTTTTATTTTGTGACAAGTTTATTGAACAGTATTCAAGACTTCATCTTTATAAACAAAAACCTCTGCTGAATGATGCCAAAGCAGTATTTGCTGGCAATGTTGTGGCCATACCGGCAACCAGTCATTTTATTGTGTTTGGTTTCTAAAGTTTGGACTACTACAGAACTGCCAGTACAACTATTTAAATGTGGTAATTTTTCCAAGAGTGGGAAATAATTTTTAAAAGTGATCACTGGCAGGAATTCTTTCCAGAAGATTTGACTAGAAGCAATTTTACATTTTCTTTACTCATTTTTTTAAGTGTTCATGAAAGTGATGAGTGGATTTATTTTTAAACACTTGATCCACAACTGTACACAATGACAGAATCCAATAAAAGGGACTTTGAGTTTGATTAAGGCTTTCATGCATCCTTATTTTTATCCAAGGTATTTCCCCCCAAAATGTATGTTTGCTTACTTCCATACACAGCCCTAGATTTTCATTCAGTGGGTTAAGACTGACCTAATTACACTTAATATTACTCTGAAATTTTTAATAAAGCTTCCTAATGGAATTTTCACTGTTGAAGCTTTGACAACTTGGAGCACAAAGCTAGGAACTACATTTCACTTAACAGTGTTGCATTAAAAAAAAAAAGCCACTAATAATTGTACATCCAAACTACAGTGTAAACAAAGAACACACCTCCAAATTTTGCTTGTGAACTAAATGTTTCACTAAAGTTCAGCAAAAGTTTACAAATTTGCTTATTTATAAAACACATTTTATAGATTTCTCTAATCCTTTAAACTAAAAAAATAAACAACAACACAACTCATCGAAGGGGAGAAAAAAATTAAACCTAAAGCAAAAGATTCTCTTCGATTAATGTCAGTCACTAAAAACAGACAATAAAATTTACACATAAAATTGAAAATATCACGATAGTGTTTACAAATGCACACAACTTGGAGCAAAGCTTTACAGATCCTTCAGACCATACAAAGCAAATGAGAAAATAATGTTAATTCATTTTCACCCCAAACCTAGTTCTTAAGAGAAAACCTGCAGGAAGAGAGAGATGAATAGTTTCACAGAACATATTTTTGAGAATTTTTTAAAACTCAAACTCCAATGCCCAGAACAGTATGCTTATGAACAGTATGCTTAGCAGTTAGCACTATGTTAATAAGTCTCAGGTACACAAAAATCAAGTTCCAGAGGGCAAAGCATTTAATTACATTTCACAACAAGAGAAGAACTGTTGTGATTCAACCAAATATAAAACAGTTATCTCCAATTTCTACACAAACTACTATATTCTTATTTTATTTAATTTAATGAACAATGAAATCAAGTTTTCCTTTTCAGCATCTAAGATGTAGAAATAACAAAGTAGTTGCAATAAAGTATATGAAATATTTAATAAGAATGTACGAACATATAACCAAAATAAATTGTGAAAAAAGATCAAAGACTTTCATCTTCAAACTCATTTTTCTAAAATGAAAATAGTCAGCTTTCCAATGGGGAAAATAATCTGCAGTTGAAATAAGACTCCCAAGCAGCGCTGAAGTTTTTTTGCACTCTGTCTTTGGAATGAGAAGAGATTACTTAACAGAAAACTTAAATTGAACAGCATTTACAAACATCATATTGCTTTTTTAGTTGAGGAGGCAATATCTAGTGATCTGTCAAAGCAAATTTGTATTCGTGAATTATCAAAAGACCCACAACACAGCCACGTCTTCTTTGAAAGTCTAAACAATCCTTTCCCTAAACAAAAAATCCTGTACTGTCAATCCTCTAAGATTGTAGTGATGAAAAGGCTTTCCAAATCTTATCACACAAATGAAACTGTTGCCACTCTTAACTCTAAATTACACAACTGCTATATTTCAGTGTTCCACTGACTTACAACACCAAAAAGGCACTATTTTTTTTTTAATAGGAAATACTTCTTTTAAAAGGCTGACCGCTTTGTAAGTACATTGATTGGTAGGAAATGTTGGGGATGTTTCAAACCAAGACAGAGGCCAATGTAAAAGACAAAATTTGTTTTTCATGATATCTCACTAATCTCCCATTCCATATGTTTGTAATATAATGTGACACATCTTTAGAGCATTTCAACTAAGAAGGAAAGTAAGTAGAGCCTTCTGTGGCAGTGAGCAGGACATTTTAAGGCAAATGTTTTCATAACAAGGACACTTACCAACCAGAACCCATGTGGTCCTCCTGCCTTAGTGTCCTGAATGCCAAAGAAGAGAGTATGAAAGGGCAAGGAGTCTCAATTCTCTCCCCTCTGGCAGCTGCATTTACACTCTGTATGAAGAATTTTTGTAAACAGGGTCCTGATCAAACAACTAGACCAAAAAGCCTCCAAGTAACAGGATTAAGTGCATACCAATCTACGGACCAGTTTATGGATCTTTTATTCTATAACACTATTGCTAACAAAGCTAACAATTTCAACCTCAGTTTTAAAAACCTAGATAAAATAATGCTTTCTTATGAATGGGCCCTCTTGGTTTAGTTACAGGCCAAAATTTCACATAAATTGGGACAGAAGGAAATTGCCAGAACATTAGTCCATCATAGACAGGACTTCGAATCAAGCATCTTAAACAATGATTATTAAAAGTGATTTCTGGTTTTTGATGCCATCCAAACAATATGAACAATTTTAAAACTGACAACTAAAACTTGGCGGTCAAACCAAAAAGGCTCTGGTAGGTAGAGTACTCCATATTTTATTTTTGTGGCAAAAGTCTTATTGCACACAGTTTTAACCGTGACATTAGAAATCAAAGTTTCAGGTTTAGCACAAACCAAGTGTGGAGTTTTATATTAAAAAAACAACAACAGTTTTGCTCATTTACAAATGAGTCAATTACGCAAACAAAGCAGCAACTTCAGAAGCAGGACTGTCTGTACAGCAAGAACCCTCAAGAAGCAATAAAGGTACATACAGTGAATCTGTATACAGAGATTTTATTCAATTTTAAAAGAAAATAAGGACTTTAGACAAAGCTTTGACCCTATAACAAAGCAAATCCGTCCAGCTTTAAACCAAATTCCAAGAGTAGCCAACTTTCATTTTTCAGCAGCTGGCAAGAGCACCCTGAATGAGCTCTATTAACATTTCTATTTTCTTCATCCCATATGGTATAAAACAAAACCAATCTAGACTCCTTGATAAGCTTTACGTGGTCATTTGAGTTTTACAAATGGTTTCTCTAACGGTATGCCAAAATCATTTTTGTGTTCTCTCCAGACAGCTTTACTGTAACATACAGCAATGTTTATCCCGGTAGTGAGTCTTCTGTAAACAGTCAACCAATGCTCTATGTTATGAAAACCAATCTATATGCAATTGAAACAATCCACAGGTTCTAACCTGGAAATACTAGGAAAACAATCTGGATGCATTAATCACAGCACTATGAAGATCTACCCTATAAAGGATTTATGTGAACAGCTACCCTAATACAAGTTTTACTTTCCTTGAGCCTATAGGTCTGTCATTTAAATCAATGACAGCAGCTGTGGCTTCATCCCGAGATTCAAAGGCCACCATGGCTTCTCCTGTGGGCATACCTTTTTCATTGTATTTTAAACACACTGAGCCTGGGATCACTTGATAGCCATAAAAGAAATCTAAAATCTCATCAATAGACACAGTGAAGGGCATATTCTGCACTTTAATTACTGTTGGCCCTGGTTTTCCAGAACTAGATCCAAAGCCAGGGGGACCACCAATGTGGATTGGGCCAGGCCCAGGCCCAGGCCCAGGCCCAAAGGCTGGCGGCCCACCCAAATGCCCAGGGGCACTTCCAAGACCAGGAGGGCCACTTCCAAAGCCAGGGGGGCCCCCTAAGCCAGCAGGGCCATTTCCAAAATTCTGAGGGCCCCCTCCAAATCCTGGTCCACTTAAATTATTTGGTCCACCTCCAAAACCTGGAACATCCAGTCCTAGACCAGGCAAACCACTATTTCCAACTGAAGGCATACCAGGCCTAGTATCACCAAAGGCTCCTCCTAATCCTGGAGGAGGGAGTGGTGGCCCAAAGGCATTTGACCCACCAAAATTACCAGGAAAGTTAAATGGAGGCCCATTGTTGGCCTCCTTAGATCCTACAGTCAGGAAGGCATGCTCTTCACCTCCTGCACTAGGCATTCCCGCACTGGGCATTCCAGCACTGGGCATTCCCGCACTGGGCATTCCCGCACTGGGCATTCCAGCACTGGGCATTCCCGCACTGGGCATTCCCGCACTGGGCATTCCGGCACTGGGCATTCCCACACTGGGCATTCCTGGAACTGCAGGATTACCTGGCACAGGCATCTTTAACCCCTTTTTTCCTTGGGCAGGGGGATTTTTCTCAATCTCTCTCATATCTTCTACAGTGACTACATGAACAAAAGCTTCTCTCCCATTAAGTTTTTTACGGTGTAAGCGTTCAGACTTACGTGCATCATCTTCACTTTTAAACTGAACCAATGCCTGTCCTAGACCTTGCCCATTGCTATCAACAAGAACATGTACAGCATTCTCATCCACTGGGATTCCTTCCAGGAACTGAAGAACATCCATCTTGGTAATGCTGAATGGAATATTTGTTATGTGGGCACAGACTTTGGCTGAGCTGACATCCCCCTCCGGATTTAACATCATTTCTCTCTGGTCATAGCTGAAGTTCTGCAGTCTCTTTCGAATCATATCTATCTTTTCTAGCATACCTTTCTTAGTAATTGGATGAACTTGAATAAAGCGATTGCCCATGTATTGTTTATGACGACACAGAGCAGCCTTATAGTCAGCCTCATTCCTGAACTCTACGAAGCCTTCACCAGTTGCTTTCCCATTGGGTCCATAAGCGATATAAATACTATCTTCCACAATATCCAACTTCTTAAAAAAATCAATGACATGCTTGTTTTCCGCTTCGAATGGTAACCCTTTCAAGTAAACACAAAAACCAGCCTCATGTGGTGATCTTGACCTTGACCTTTTCTGCCCATTGGGCGATTTTGACCTGGGAAGTGTCTGAGGAGGGGGATGGGTTTGTCCAGAAGGTCCTATACTTTGCTTAAAAGTGATATGGCCTCCAGCAGCTACCCACTGTCTCTCTGTGGCAGGACTCACTTCCACATAGCGTTGAATCATCAGCATTCTGTTTCGTTTCAAAGCTTCAAATGTATCTTGAGGAGAGAGAAACTTAACCAATCCATTCCCATTATTTCGACCTACATGATCTTTCAACAAATGCACTGCATCAACACGGAGCCCATGGAAAAAATCTCTGACATCATTTTCCATTGCAGAAAAGGGCATTCCATGCACACTGACATACAGGTCATCAGGGTTGATAGGAAGTGGTTTCACACTGCTTTGAGAGTTCATCTGGATAGGGTTAACAGGATTCAATGGACCCAGAAACACAGGGTTCAGGTTATTGTTCAGATTCACAGGTGCTCCAGAGCCATTCATTCCAGCAGGTAGAGGAGCCACAGGTGGTGGGTTCAAGGGTGGCATGCCCGACATGGGTGGCAGTGGGGTCATAGGTGGCACAGAAGGGACTGGGGGGATTGGGGGCACAGGAGGCACAGGAGGCAATGTAGGTACTGGAGGAGGAACTGGTATTGGGGGAATGGATGGCATTGGTGGCAAAGATGGCATCGCTGGGATTGGAGGAATTGGTGGTGGTGGGACTGTGTTCATTGGAGAGGCTGTGCTCGGAATGGTTGAGCTAAACGTTGGGCTCCCAAAGGAAGCCCCCATATTTGGAGGAGCCGTTCCTATGCTGGCTGTGGAAAATGTCTGTATATTTTTGTTGCTTTCATGAACAGAAGTGGCAGCAGTAACTACACTAGGTGAAGGATTATTAAAGTTGGGTACTGTTGTAGGCAAATTTACCCTGCCACTCATTCCTGAGCTAGGTGGTGGTCCTGATCTACTAGCATTTGCTGGTGGTATATCTAAGTTGGCAGTTTCAAAACGCCTACGACTCAGTTCAATCATATTCTGCATTTCTGTTTTACTACTCAACAACAGTGTTACTTTTGACCCTTTAATTGTACCACCTGTGCGCATCATACCAAGCCTTGCATCTTCATCAGTGGCAAAAACGATGAAAGCCTCACCCAGTTCACCCCCTACAATATGCACGCCCCCATCAGGGATGGTCAATCCAGAGAAGAAGTGGCGAATGTCCATGGTCCCCGCCACAATTGGGAGACCTTGCAAACGGATGACCACAGCCATGCTGCGCTGAAACCACACACACCTGCAGATGAGAAAAGGCAACGGCCAGGTCAGACTCCTTTTTATCACACCAAGTTTTTAGCTACAAGAATGACCAGCTACCATATTAGGCCCTCAAACTATCACAAGCAATGTTGTTTTTTTAATTTTGGATATTCTAAAAACTGAACATTTTGTGCCATTTACAATGTAAAACCTAGACAATTTCAAGTTCCAAAAGGCATTAATCCTGGAAACAATTAGAAGTTCAGTCCCAAGACTCAAAAGTTTCAGGAAAAAAACAACCATAGGAAAGTAAAATCACCAATTACATCATTCAGACCACTAATTATTCACTAAGATTTAAAAGAAATGCCTAAGTCAAATCAGGAAACAAACTTTAACAATCTATAGGGAAAAAACATGCAAAGGATGCATTACTGTTAATATTTAAAACTGGCTTAGCATCTTCCTTATAAACTTCACAACTTTGTAGAATTATCAATGTCATTTTATATGGCTCAATCTCAAAATTCAACCGAAATAGAAAACTGGAATACTAATATTACAAATAATACTTAACACTAAAGTAGATTCAAGTCTCAAATGAGAATTGATTGCATATTTCACCCCAAATCTCTTCAATCTGCCTTATAGCTTTATCTATTAAACAAAACTACATACGGAATTATTTATTACAAACAAGGTTAATACATCCTAAGAATCCAAAAGAAATACTTAGTAAAACAGCCAAAATCTTAGTTAACCTATATTCATCACTCCGAAAAGTAGAACCTGCTTACAATGCCATTCACCATGGCTGTTTTAATTAAAACTCAGGTTCAATGACTCATTCCCAAGCCCTCTATTAAAAAACAGAGACTTGTTCCATAGGGGAAGGCTGATAATGAAAAAGAGGTAGTTTTTGTTTTAAAGGAAGTAGGGTATAAACTTTATTCAAAAGTAATTTTTATAGTCTCTGACCCAACGTAATTTCTGTGAAACTGCTGGGTGCTCACTGACCTCCTTAGATAAGATCCACACTTTGATCTAATCAAAAAAGAAAAGTTTCTCCCATATTTAAGTAAAATTTCAGTATTTTAGTTCTTATGGCTTCTAAGAATAAATGAAAGGGCAGCTCTCTGTAAAGTGATACAAAACAAATTCTTGGGACAGGAAACATATTAATTTGAAATTTATGTGGTCAACAACACCAGGTGTTTCCCAAGCCATCTTAAAAATCAACTTTTGAATATAAACCTATTAAACTGGCTCTGTGACTTCAGGAAAATTATAAATTATTTGAACTTTGGTTTTATCACTTCTCAAACGAGAACATTAGAAAAACAAAGTTTCCTGCTGCAAGCTCTAAGAATTCTGTAATTCCATGAAAGCAGTTTTTCGAAGTCAAATATTAAACGAATACTAATTCGATGCAACAAAATCTGTAGTTATATCTCAATATTATGATTGCTGTACACAAAACAGAAATATATTGTTTGCCTTTGACAGTTTCCTCACACACACATACACCAAAATAAAAGCCACCTTCAAATTTAATCCTGAAAGATGAACTGGCAAACAGAAAATGCTCTTTGTGAGACCATTATAAAACACTAGAAATTTGGGGGCCAGCCCAGTGGCACAGGGGTTAAGTTCACACATTCTGCTTTGGCGGCCCAGGGTTTGCCGGTTTGGATCCCAGGTACGGAAATACACAGTGCTTGTCAAGCCATGCTGTGGCAGGCGACCACATATAAAGTAGAGGAAGATGGGCACGGATGTTGGTTCAGGGCCAGTCTTCCTCAGCAAAAAGAAGAGGATTAGCACCAGATGTTAGCTCAGGGCTAATTTTCCTCAAAAAAAAAAAAAAAAGGAAAAAATAAAACACTAGAAATTTTGGGAAAGTAGGAAGCTTTTCATTATTGGTCATTATTAGTCAACAAGAAAAATTAATACTAAAAAAGTCACACCAACAGACTCTTTTCTCCTTATTTACTATTTAGCAGTCTATGAGGGAGTTCATCAAGAAGATTCCACGTCATTAAATCAAATTCTCATTGCTTACTGACTCTAGAATATTGACTATATGCAAAATTGAGAGAGCATTCCTGATCAACTTCGAAAAATGCTTAATCACTTGATCACTATACAGGGGACACATCATGGATAATCTAGGTACCCACAACAACTCAAGAGAGAAAGAGAGAGAGATGTTAGTTTGCACTGGGACAATAAAACGGGAACTTGATATGGTCCTAAGAACACAAAAATTAAACACAGGGCTAAAGTGACATACACAGTAAGTCTTCAAACCATTTGCTGCTAAGAGAAGGGATTTGGTGAAAGTCTGTACAAGGTACACATGAAAACACAATATTGAAAATCTGCTCAGATTACCAGCTACAAAGGCTGAGGATTAAACCAAAGTAGAGCATAAGATTTATTCATAAAGCCATCTAAAGAGGAAAACAGTTTTTAGGTTCTGAAAAATATGAAACACAATCTGCCACTCTGCTACTAAGTACCTGTTTGACAGATAACTAATTTCAACCTATCTTGAGCCTACCTTAGCTATTAACAAAAGAGTTAGATTCCAATTACTAAGGTTCCATCTAAATTCAAAATTTGGACTCTAAAACATATGACCCATTATCTATAACTATTATCCCTAAGGAATATTAAAAAACCATACCAATAACAAGCACCTGTATTTGCAATTAGTCTAGAATGCTACTGAGGAAAAGAAAACAGCTACTTACGGCCTAATAATAAGGAACAACAGAAGAAATGCATCCATATAAAATAAAACTAACCCCCAAAGGAAGCAACAACTGTACAAGGTACCCAGTCCACCCCACCCCCATCCCTCAGATAAGCTTGTTTAAAAAAACAACACCACAATTTAGTTCCTACACATATTTTCATGTTACTTAATAAGCTATCTCATTTATTTTGTATAAAAACAAACCCTCTATTCAAAATCTCTTACCTGATAAAACAAGAGATGTATTTTCTTAACAAGAAGTAGAGGCCAAGTCAATCCTGTGGGCAACCAATTAAAACCAACTTTTAGACTGCAATAGAGAATAAACGGAGGCAAAAATCAATGCAGGAAACACAAAACAACACGCACAGGCCACACTGAACTGTACATTACGAAGGCGAGTCTGAAACCACCAGAATACTTCATTAGAATGCATATCAAAAAAAAAAGGGCATGTACCAAAATCCCACACATGCTTATTACTTGATACTGCTTTCAAATTTGTTTCTCTCAAAACATTATATATTTACATACATCAAAAATGTGTCATAAATTAGCCCAAGAACAAATCAACTGAAAACTAAAACAGCCATAAAGCTCAGCTTCGCAGTTGGTAACTGCTTTTATCACTTGATGATTACACCAGTCCAGAAAATTCCATACCACAAGTCCAACTACAACCTATTTCTTCTGGTTCTCACCAAATTTTTTATGAAAAAGCACAAGTTCACACAATAACAGTTCCTGGACAAATCAAGTCATCAATTCAGGGGTATTCATGGAAATTACTGCAATTACTCTTTCAACATATATTCCTTTGCACCAAAATAGCATCAAACATCAAAAACCATAAATGAAGCAAAAGTTCTGGCCATAAGCACTAATTCCTAGTTAAAACCACTGGGATTCAAATATTAAGGAAAAGTGCTTCTTCTTCTAACACAGTTTCAAGAAACTTGTAAAAAAAAAAAAAAAAAAATCCCTAAAAATGTCTGGCATATTAAGAGTACTTCTCAAAGTAAAATCAGGTCACTCATGTTTCACTGGAATTTCTCCCAAACCGGTTAAGTTATGAACAATTCACAAGCAATATATATGACCAAACGATTAAACAACTTTATTCAAAAGGTCGTTTTTTAATTCAGAGAAACGGTAGAAAAAATGTCACTGTCAGGTATTAAGATTACAAGTAGACAACTACTTAGAATGATGCTCATTTTTAACTACTACTTTCAAAATCAAGGTACCACCAGTGAGCTTACTATTCATCACCAAAAAGTAAAACATACTCAAAAATTTTAGTTACTCCACACTTTTCTAAAGGACAAGCTAAAGATCTTCTAGACAACTCCTCAAATTACTAAAGAACAGTGAAGTTGTTTTTCCACAAAAAGCAATGCAAATATGTCATAAACAACACTTTCCAAAGCCCAGAACATCGTATTAATCTTTTACATGTTGTACACGTTGATCCTAATTAAGTCTAAAGAGTTTTAAAACTCTTCATTTAAAAGCCACATCTAGTAGTTTATCTTATGGGTCACAAGGGGAAACAGAAAAAAGTTTGCTTTTATGTAAAGGCTCAATGAGGAAGAGCATAAATTTTTCCAATATTTATTTCTAAATGTACAGATATGACTCTAGGAGCCACAGAACCAGGGTAATTTTCTAGTTAAGCACTTGTGATAAATAGATAATCCCCTACTGGAGATTCCAATTTAAACGGTCTGGTGTGGGGCCAGGACACGTGCCCTGAAGGTAAGGGAAACAGGTTCCTCAGCTGCTTCCCTTTCAGACCCAAGAAGGCACCATATGTCTATCTGGAAAGGAACAAGTTCAGAGTCAGCCAGTTAAGCCCAAAGGAAACACACTAGGTCTACTCTCAAAAATTTCTACAGGGTTGCCAGAAATTATTATAACAAGAAGGAAACGTTTCATTGCACATGGAAAAGTTGAAAGGCCTACTCGAATTTGGCAAATGCCTAGTTCAAGTTTTACGTAATAAATTTAAAGTACAAACTCAATCTATACACAAATTTATGAATCTTCAACAGAGGGGAAGCCCCATCTCACTCCATTCCAAAAAAAAGTATGCAGAAAGTTTAGGCTAGAGCCAGAACTTCACAACTCTTGGTGTTACACCTCTTCCTTCAAATGGGCAAAGTAAATAGAAACTGAAAACTGAAGTACTTTTATTTATTTTCAACACTTCACTTTGTAAAGAGCGTAATAATTTAACAGAGGCATCACTGTTTTCCAGGAATCTACTCACTCCTGTGTTCTACACGTCGCTAACAACTGAATGCAGGATACTAAAATGAAAAATCCGTGCCAAGTATCTTAAGCTTTGGTAAATTTTAGAAGGATAAGACTGAAACAATTCTATAAAATGAAACATCTAAAATACATGTTTTACCTATACATAGAGTCTAAGGGTACAGAAGGAGAAAGTGGGCCTGATTTGCCATTAAATCAACACCGATATATTTCAGATCTAAAACAAGAAGCTTGCCTTAGCATATTTTTCCACTTCATGTTAGGAATTAGTCCTAACATAGTGGCTCTGGTTGAGCTTTATAAATACCAAGGACATGCACAAATTACAAATATCTGCTACAATAAGTTAGCATATTATTATGACAAGGTAGATTTTCTTATATACTAGCCATTCCAATCACTTAGAATTTCAGAATAAAATATCTGACAACAATCTTCTTTATCAGGAAGCCAAGACACAAACCAAAACTTGACCATTTCTACTCTTCATCTGGTAATAAACGTCCAAAAGTGAATTTTAACTTTGTTCAGTAATCAGTCTTTAATCAGCAAAAACCAGGGTACGCACAGGTAAGTTCTTCAGATTCAAAAGAAACAAAAACAAGCACTCTTCAAATGTTCACCTCAGAGATGAGCAACAGAGAACCAATCATAATGGGCACAATGCTATAAGCAGCATGATTACATTATAGTAGGCATTACGGAAAAAACACAGCTTCATCCACTAGATTTTGTCCCCAGCCCCAAACGGATCACATTTTAGATTCTGGGATCATTCTTAACGAGACAATTATTCTGACACTGAGGGCGATGTATCCCTTTGATAGCACATTACTCAATTTTCCCATTAACCTCTAGTCAGTAGTCAAAGGCAGCAAATCAAAAGACATTTTTAAATAAGATTTTTATTCCACTTGTCAAAGACTATAATATTATTTTTCAATCCCCCCAAATGCCAACAAAAATGTTTATCTTACTTGAGTTAAACTTCAAAACAACAATATTACTTCTAACCAAGCCAAACACATTCACCCTCACTATTGGTCTTAAGACTTAAAAGCTGGCTTTAAACTTAATGAACTAAACTCTATGCAAACCAAAAGGTATATGGGTGGTGGCAGTAAAAATATAAAACCATAAATTAGCTGAAGTTATTTTTCTGCTTAATTGACCTAAAACATTTAACAATACTCATTTATTCCACAAACATTTATTAAGCGCTTACGGGCTAGGCAGGACAGAGAGAAACGGACGACAGTCCCTGTATTTTAGGGAGGGATATCCAAAAGCGTCTAAAAGAGGAATATCTTTTGTGCAACCAATTACTGACACTTAGTTCTTCCAAAAACAACAACAGAAGAAAATATTCATCTAAACTGAATGATAGAGTGGCTCTCTACAAAACGGAATAAAACCGGTACGAACATTGTCATTGGATTCCAGCACCTGGAACACACAGGCCCACAAACTCAAGTTTCACATCTAAAAATTGCACCAACAACCCCCAAACTCTTAATACGCAACCGTCAAAACATCTGGCATGTCGAACAAAGTGAAAGAAGCCTGAAGTATACTAGTATTAGCAAATAACGTGTTCCAAGTAACTACCATAATGTTTCTAAAGCTTCGCATTTTTCATCTAAGAGATATGAACATAAGAAAAGGTAAAATTATGCATTACAATCCATTAGCAAAATATTTAATCGAGCATATAAAGGTGATATATAAATGAACTCGTTTCGTTAAAAAAAAATTTTGAGTAATACTAAGCACGACCTCAACTTATATATAAACACATCAAACATTTCATTTTCTTCAAAAATTAATTACAATAAATTATTTTAACCACCTGTAACACTTCTTCCCAACTTTTAATATTCTTGGAAAATGCCTGAACACAATTACTTCCCCTAAATCCAGAAATCCTCCATTCTATTAAAATTACCAAATTTCAAAAACAAGTACAACCAGTCTTTATCTCTATAATTAAAAAACAAAACAAGATTGGCCTATATTATCAGACTTGTAGGATTTTTTCAACTGCAAATACTCTGAAATGCATTAACAATATAAACTAGATAGCAAGGTCCAAGGCAATTCATGTTCCTAATACTGCATTTTACAAAAATTACACCATTTTAAACCATTCAAGCAAAAAGCTCTAAGAGAAATATTCCAGTCACAAGTCTCGACTTCAACAACCTTCAGTTGCAATCAATTTTTCTCCAGGTTATACTGACTCGCACCACCCTAATCTTGAATAACACAGAATGGTTCCTGCCAACTACCCCAATTTACTTTAGGTCATCTCTGGGAATCCAGAAGCCAAGGGGGGTTTTAGGGTCCGGAAATCTCCCCTACCGAGGCTGCAACTCACAGTATACAACTCCAGCGTCTGTTTAGTGCTGAGTAACCCAGAGTAACCTTCACCAGAGCCCCTCAGTTTTTTCACTATAAAGCACACAATGGAGGCACACATGTCCTATATTTACAATCTGGCAGCTAAGCCTCCTGCACTAGTGTCCATCTCGGTCACTAACCTTTAGATCCTCAAAGCCCCTCCCACGCATTTCACGTGGCTGCAAACTAGCACCTCCAGCCTTCACTAGAGAAACTCAATTTACTCTCCATCAGGAGCACCCACCCTTAACATCCTATTGGACCTCCTCCTGCTTCAGTGCTGGAGGCTCTCTCCCAAGGGATCCGTCAAGGTGGTGCTCGTAGCACTCCCTTCCCTACTTGGGGACCAAGGGCCTGGCATCCTACAACTCTCAGAGGCTCAGAGGGGTACTCACCCCCACTTTCTGGCTACAGAGGCCAGCTTCTCAAATCGCCGACACCCTTGAGGGTAAGCCCCGCCCCAACGCTGGGCCTTGGAAGCTTTTCACTGCAACCCCCTCCACCTTCAGGCCACGAAGGCGGCCAAATCTGAGACTTCCTTCCTAGACTCGCAGGAGCGTAGCGACTACAGCTTCCTCCCCACAGGTGTGTGCTGACTGCAGTCCCCACTTTCTGGTAGGCCACAAGGGCCTCCTTTCCACTTCGGGTGGAGGGAGCGTCCTAACTACGATTATCTCCTCACTTCGGGCCATGGAGATGTAGTTATAATCTCTGCCCCACTTGAGGGCACAGAAATGTTGCTCATTCGGAATGTAGGTGTGTTTTCACTACAGTCCCCGTTAGTTCGCAGGCCGCTGGGCCACCCAGCTCTGGCCTCCTCCCTCTCAAGACCACCGGGGCGTCCTCGCTACGCCCTCGTCCCCACTTCGGTATGCAGGCTCATCCTCTCTTGCGTCCGTCTTGCACTTCTCAGGCCTCAGAGGCACAAGTGGCGCCCCAGGCCCCCCGCAGCCATGCCCCGACCCTTTTGTGTGGGGCGCTCGCTGCAGCGGGCACGGAGGCCTCCGAAGGCCCCGCCCCAGGCCACCAAGGGGCGGCTCGAGCCCCGCACAGCCCCGCCCGTTCCGGGGCTGCGGGAGTCTTACCCGGGAGAGTTGCGCGGCACCCGAACCCAGACCCGAGTTACCCCCCGCGCGAGTGCCTCCGCCCCGCGGCCGACAGCCCCAGCCCGAATGGCTTCCCGGAGCCCACAGCAGTCACCACCTCCTTCGCCGCTTCACAAAATGGCCGCCGGCCCGCTCAGCGGTTCCCCGTTCCAGAAGGGGCGGGACGGAGTGGTTGGCGTCACGGGGCGGGGCGGCGCAAGCGCGCTGACGTTCTCGGGCAATCTCCCGGAAGTAGCCCGTCTTTGGGGCAAGAGGAGCTAAGAGTGCCGGCCTGCGATGTTTTCTCAGTAGCCCCGGCTTTGGGGGAGGGAGGCTGCGCGGTGGGATGGGCACCAGTATCTGGCTCGGCCCCTCACAGCGGGACTTTGTGCCAATTGTTTCACTTTTTCGAGCCTCTGCGAAAGGAGGGAGGTAGTGCCTATCTCGCAGAATTGTTTTGAGGATTAAATGGACCACAGAGTGACGCCTAGTTCTATTGATGATGCCCTGACAGAAGAATCAAAACCTACCTGATCTTTTTTCCCATTAAAAAATTTCGGTCCAGGGAGCCTTACCTACCAGACCTCATTAACTCCCCAGACAGCTGCACTTTAGTATTATTTTGATACGGAAATATTATGTACTCTTTGTAGGTATAATATAGTGTATTAAAAACAAAACCTACTAAATGCAACGTGGTATCCAGGATTGGATCCTGGAACAGAATAAGGGAACTAATAAGATATTAGTGGGAAAACTGGTGAAATCTGAACAAAATCTGAAGTTTATACTAACATACAGATGTTAATCTCAGTTTTGACATATGTACTATAGTTTTATGTTATAGTTAGAGGAAACTGGGTGATGAATATATAACTCTGTACTATCTTTGCAACCTTTCTCTAAATCTAAAATTATTCAAAATAAAAAATTTTATTTTAAAAAAACTTAGATAATCTCATCTCCTCCTTCCCCGTCCATCTGCATTCATCATACTTTAACTTAGTGGTCTTCAAATTTTTTTGACCATCACCCACATAAGATATGTTTATAACCTGGTATACACATTCAAATATATAATCAAAATAAAATACTTAAAATACATGATGGACTCAAATTTATTTTTTCTCTTGTTTTTTTTAGTGCTGGCAACTGTCCACCTATGGTTTCAGATCCACAAATTGAAAAATACTACTCTAGCTCTGTTGGCCTTCTATTGGTTTCTCAAACACAGCATGCTTTTTCATACCTCAGGCCCTTTGCTCTTGCTGCTCCTTCTCATCCCTTACTGGTCCCTAGCTCTTTCCATAGCTGGAAATCACATTTTTGCTTAAGTAACATCTCAAAAAAGCTTGCCTAGTACACCCAACATAGTAGGTTCTCCCCATCATCTCCTCCTACCATTCTATTTCTCCCATAGTACTCATCACAAGCTAAAATAGCCTTATTTGTTTCCTTTTTATTTTCTGTTTCTCTACTAGAATGAAAGCTCAATAAGGGCAGGGCCCTTTTTGGTCCTGTTCACCACTGTATCCCCAAAACCCATAACACTATCAGGCTCCTGACAGACACTCAAATAATTGTTGAATGAAGAGATGTGCCAGCAGACTGAGTCATCTATGGAAATCAAGTCGAGTGACAGTCTGCCCCACAGTTCCCAAGTGCAGCTTGGAATTGTCCCCTGAGCCTCTCATAAAGTCATAGAGTAAATGGAGGAAGGTGATTTTATTTTTCGAATCTGCACATTGACAAATTTTTTAAAAGAAATATAAATTATTAGAATAATGGGTGGATTCACATAGGTATTTCTAGCTCTATTAGGTCAAAGAAAGGAAGGAGGACAAGAACAGAAAGGAGACAAGCCTTCTAGGAAACTTGCTATTTGGTCTATACTCAAGATGAAGAGGTGGCCTTTGGAGCCACAAAAAAGTTTAAGTCATAGTTGATTATGCTTGTTCCTGAAGAAGTCAGTCTTGCTGAGCAGCAGTAAGCAACAACTCAAATGTCCACGTACAGCATCGGGATTCCTGAACAAAGAGCCTTCTTCCAGTTCTTCTGGCTCTCCCCACCAAGGACAGAGACATGTCCAGCAGCAATAGCATAGCAAATGTCCCTCCTGTTTCAGGATGGGACTATGCACTCACTATAAGACCAGAGAAGGACTACTGGAGACAAATGGGAAGTGTTTCCCAACAAAGGAGCTGAGGGTGGGGAAAGATAGTTTTCTTCTGTTTCTCTCTTGGAGGGGAGCTGATGCTGAAGTCAACTGGGCTATCCCAACTCTGCTTCGAACATGGAGCATCCACTGAATGTAACAAGGTGCCCAGCTGTGCATGGGTTGGTGAGGCAGCAGGAGCTGGGCCAGTACAAAGACAGAGGCCCACTCTTCTAGTGCTGGGTCCACTTGATGCTCTTGAGGTCAATGCCATCCTGCACCATCTCCCAGAGAGGGCTGCCAAAGAGAAGAGGTATTGGATGAGTGAGGGCTTAGACAGGAAGCAGACAACATTGGCTCCTAGGCCCTGAGCCCTGACTTGCCTCCATCTGTTCTTGTCTCTCCTCCACTCCCTTGCTCTGATAGACCCCAACACAAGTGGCTAGCAAGTCTTTCCCAGCTATCTGTAAGTCCTTATTTGCTCTAGGTTCTCCCCAGCTGTCAACAAACAGTAATAACTAGGTACCCAGGCTCAGCTCCAATTGGGCCAAGCCAATGGCATCAGGTGTGGTCATATTCAGGAAGCTCTCATCCCATTCATGAGAGGCTGTGGTCAGTCTTCCTGGAGGAACCAAGACCCTTGGGATCTGTGTGAGCAGCAAGTTTCAGCCTCTCTACTAACCCCCACCACAAATGGACCACTTTTCAGCACTTCTTTCTGGGTTTTGCTCTAGTTCTCAGTTAGGGCTAGAACTTCGCCCTAAATGACCTGGGTATGTAGCACCCTTACCCAATTCCTGCCAGCTTCATCTCCCCAGAGTTGGACTATGCTTCCAACATCCCTGGCTCCAATTCAAAAGGACCTCTTGTATCTTAGACCTGGTCATCCCATCTCACACAAGAACTGCTGCTGAGAAATCTCTGCTAAGCTCTGACCCCCTGCAGCTTGGACGTCTTGGATAATGTTCCTAGACAAGAAATTACTTCAGTGTGTTATGACCATGGGATTTGTGGTTTGGATTTCTCCAGTTAATTTTCTTCTTCCCAATTTCATTCTACTCTTGGCTTATCCCTCCCCTTTACACTATGCATTCCCAGCATGCCTTTCTATTTATGAAATTTTCCTTGGCTCCTTAAAGTTAGCCATCTCGTTCCTGCCCCTCCTCTTTAGGGAAGGTCACTTATTATCATGACTCACAAAATAAAGCTCTGGCTGAGGGCTAATGGCACCAGGCTGAATTCAGTTTGTAAAGAGTCAGAAGGAATAGGGTGAAGATGCTGAAACCATACAGATAGAAAGAATAAAGCTTTGTTGGCAGCATGGTCAGTAGAAATGCCCTTTGAGTGTTGCCAGAGAATACCAAAAAGCCAAGCAAAGGAGGAATCTTGAGCCCAAGAAAGCTAAGCAAGCTGTAGATATTTAAGCACTACAACTAGCACCTGGGAAGAAAAATCCAGAGCCCAGAAAAGCCTGGGAGAGCTCACAAAGGGAAGCAGGGTATATACTTGAACTTCCTCACTCTATAGACCAAGAGAATATTAGAAGTCAAACTGAACCAAAACAGAGCCAGACTCTGAAAAAATCTAGAAGCCTCAATGTTCCCAGGAGGAAGTGGAGCTCTATGACTACTAGGAGAATCCCTGGTGGCAGCTGGCTGGTAAAGGATCTCTGACCTTTGTAAGCACCTTTACGAAGAAAACACTGAGTAGTGGTTCTTAACTTTTTGAGAATCTGACAAAAACTATGGACTTTCTTCCAAAGAAAATGCACAACTGCACAATATTTAGGATATAATTTGAGGGCTATCTTGTAACTCCTGAAGTCCAGCCACAGAACCCAAATTAAGAATCCCTATCTCGGGGTTGGCCCCATGGCTGAGTGGTTAAGTTTGCAAGCTCTGCTTCAGCGGCCCAGGGTTTTGCTGGTTAAGATCCTGGGCGTGGACATGGCACTGCTCATCAGGCCATGCCGAGGCAGCGTCCCACATAGCACAATCAGAGGCACTCACAACTAGAATATACAACTATGTACTGGGGGCTTTGGAGGGAAGAAGAAGAAGAAAAAAAGAAGAAGATTGACAATAGTTGTTTGCTCAGGTGCCAATCTTTAAAAAAAAATAAACAGTCCCTATCTTAAAGGGAATTTTCCTATTCTTAGTCTACAAATCACGAATTTTTTATTTATATTGCTGCAATGACAACTATCAATACTATCAATAACAATAATGAAAAACATCTGAATTTATGTAATTCTTTGATTTTTGGTTTTTGCTTTTTGTTTTTGAGGAAGATTAGCCTTGAGCTAACTACTGCCAGTCCTCCTCTTTTTGCTGAGGAAGACTGGCCCTGAGCTAACATCCGTGCCCATCTTCCTCTACTTTCTATGTGGGACACCTACCACGGCATGGCTTGCCAAGCGGTGCCATGTCCGCACCCGGGATCCAAACCAGCAAACCCTGGGCCACCGAGAAGCAGAACATGCACACTTAACCGCTGTGCCACCAGGCCGGCCCCAATTCTTTGGTTTTTAAAAACACATTTTCATATTCTAAATACAAGTAACCAAGGAGATCCACTTTCTTGCTTTGTGAAACTTCTAAATCCTAAAAGCTAGGTATTCTCAAACTTTGGTTTTTGGCAGTGTGAGCACATAGTCTGAGGACAAGAGAGCAGCCAACACTGCACTTTCTTCCAAAGGGTCTCTGGTACAACAGCACATACCTCATTTCTCGAAGACGCTTCACATGGTGAATGCACTTTTCCACTGTGTAGTCCACTTCCTCCTCTGTAGTGAAACGGCCAATGCCAAACCTGAAAAAGAAACAGGAGCAGAGCTCTGCATCAGAGCTCTGGCACTGGGGTATATTCATTCAGCAAATACTCACTGAGGATCTACTCCACAAAAGACAAGGAGAGAACATGGTCCTTCCCCTCTAGGTCAGTTTCTCAGAGCATGGTCTGTGGACCACCCACATTAGAATCACCTGAGGAGAAGTTTCCTTCTTCTCCAGACCTAATGAATCAGAATCTCTGAGTGTGGGACTCAGAAATCATCTTTCACAAACTTCCCCGGTGATATTCAATGAAGTCTGAGAATCACTGCTCTAGAAACTTCCATGAAGAAATAAGAATGGATAAGGAAAACCAGACTGAGGAAGACTACAACAGGAGATGAAAAACACAAAAGAGGATGCCTTTCATAAATGTTGCAGCTCAACTGACTGACCTGATAGAAGAGTGAGCTAAATCCTCATCAGTGCCAATTGCTCGAAGGACGTAAGAGGGCTCCAGGGATGCAGAAGTACAGGCACTGAGGAGAAAGACACAGAACCATGCTCAGTTCACCATCATCTGTTTTTAGCCACAAACCCCCAGCCTTGCTTCCACTCCCCAGGCCCCTGGAGTCATACCATTGAGACAAAAGAGACATTCTAATCTGGCAGAGCTAAAGGGCCCAATGCTGCCTGCAGTTTCTGGGATGTGAACTTAGCTCCTCAGGCCCGTATGAAGGATACCCTCATTGAGCAAGGACACTGCCAAAATATGACCACGTGAGCTGGTCTGACAACAAGAGGAAGCAGAGGACCATGTGCCACTCCCCTATGACCAAATACACCATTTGCATCAGACTTGACAGCAGCTAAACCTTTGCTGGCCTTTGAAGCATACTTCACTTCTGGAGGCCTGCAACACAACTGCTAGTATAAAGCTAGAACAGATATATGCATCTCCTGGGACCACAAAAGGCACAAAATTCTATCCCAGGAAGCCCTCCTAGAGTGGCAAACTACAGCCTGTGTCCAGCCAGCTAAAAAATAGGTGCTTACAAAATGACCTTTACTCTTAACCAAGAGCTGTTGTGCCTCTCATCTCCACACTGGGAAGCTTAATAATCCGTTATAACACTCAGAAGCCAGGCTAATCAGTGCTTCCACAGTCCCTGTCTATCCAATTCAACTCACCTCCCTGAGGATAAGGCGACATCCTTGAGTGCCATCAGCAGACTCTCCCCTTCCACATACGCAAAGGAGAGGTTGATACAGCCTAGAAGAAAGCACCACTATGAGAGGAGTCTCAGAGACTCAGGCTCTTCCAGAATCGGAATAGAAAGGGCATGTCCATACCTGGGTAATGGTGCTCAGGGTCCCCATTCATCACCACATCTGGAAGGCCCTTCATTATCTTCTGTGTCAGCCGCTCTGCTAACTTTGAAATCCGCTTGTGGTCGTACTGAAGAGCAAGCAAGGGAGAACTAAGCATAGTGACCATCAACAGCTCAGAAACACACATGATGAGGAGCCCTTTGCCTGTGCCCAGAAGTGACTGTGCATCAGACCCATCTACTGTCCTGTGTTACTCATGGAGACCACTGTAGCCCCAACACTGAGCATAGCGCCTGTCATGCAAAGGTACTCAGTAACTGGACACATGGTTTCAATAACCCAGAAATAAATGAACTGATAACTACTGAAAGGGCCTGGGTTTTGGAACCCATAACACTTCCCTAAGAACAAGAGGTCTACAGCACCGGGACAAGGATGGTTTTCTTAAACCTCCTCTTCCGGCAGAGATCTGACTCAGTCATGCCAAGAAGCCTCTAACAGGAGACCTAGCAGAGGGGAAGAAGTTGTAGGAGGGGACTGCTCTCTTCATACCTCCATCTCTTGCTGTGCCACCTCACACGCAGCCCCCAGCCCCACCACCAAGGGTGTGGGCACTGTCCCAGACCGCATACCCCGCTCCTGCCCCCCTCCGCTCTGCAGGGCCTCCACACGCACACGGGGCCGGCGGCGAACGTAGATGGCACCAACCCCTGCGAAACAAAGTTTGTTACAAAAAAGAGAAAAAGAAAAATGGAGTTCAAACAAAATTTCACTTTGCAAAGGGATCAAAATAGTTTTTCATCTTTTCTGTAAGGCTGAAATTCTTCAAAATAAAAAAAGTTGGAGGAAAAGAAGAAATAACACTAAAAGCCTAATATTTATCCAAATGATTTCATATCAGGAAGGTAACTACCAGAAGGATTCATGACCAAAATGGTTTAAAGTAGCTCCCTATGCATGTATGAAATGGTATCATGCGATGCAACATTATTCATAATAGCAAAAAGACTGGAAACAACTTAGATGTCCACCATCAGGGGAATGGGCAAATAAATTTGGTACACTCATACAATGAAATACAAGGCAGTTGTATAAAAAAATGAGGGGTTGTATAAAAAGATGGCAGTTCCTTCTGTACTGCCACTGTAAAATCTCTAAGATACATTGTTAGAAAACTGGTGATGGGGGCTAGCCCGGTGGCACAGCGTTAGTGCACACGTTCCACTTCGGCGGCCCAGATCCCGGGTGTGGACATGGGACTGCTTGGCACGCCATGCTGTGGTAGGCGTCCCACATGTAAAGTAGAGGAAGATGGGCATGGATGTTATCTCAGGGCCAGCCTTCCTCAGCAAGGAGAGGAGGATTGGCAGCAGTTAGCTCAGGGCTAATCTTCCTCAAAAAAAAAAAAAACTGGTGAAATCTGAATAAAGTCTGTACTTGAGTTTAAAAAAGAAAAAGATGCATTGATAGGTGAAAAAAGCAAGATACATAAACAATAAGTACAGTATGCTATCTTTTGAGTAAAAAACAGAAGGAGAAGAAGGTAAGAATATATGTGCTTCCAAGTGCACAGAATAATTCTGGAAAAATACTCAAGAAACTTCCTCCCCAGAGGGGAACTACATGGCTGGGAGACAGATGTGAGAGACTTTCCACCATGTACTTTTTGAATTTGGAACCATGTGAATATAGTACCTTGTCTAAATAGGATAAAAAATTTTTTAAAAAAACAAAAACTTTGGGGAAAAAACAGGGAGAGATCAGAATGGAAGTAAAAATTAGTACAATCTCCCAGAGTCTATCAAAACTTAAAAATGTGTATAACTAGGGGGCTGGCCCCGTGGCCGAGTGGTTAAGTTCGCGTGCTCTGCTGCAGGCGGCCCAGTGTTTCGTTGGTTCGAATCCTGGGCGCGGACATGGCACTGCTCATCAAACCACGCTGAGGCAGCGTCCCACATGCCACAACTAGATGGACCCACAACGAAGAATATACAACTATGTACTGGGGGCTTTGGGGAGAAAAAGGAAAAAAATAAAATCTTTAAAAAAAAAATGTGTATAACTTGTGACTCAGCACACCCACTTACAGGAATTTCTTTTTTTCTTTTTCTCTCCCCAAAGTCCGCCTAGCCTTCAAGGTCCTTCTAGCCCTTCCACATGGGACACTGCCGCAGCATGGCTTGATGAGCGGTGCTAGATCCACACCCAGGATCTGAACTGGTGAACCCTGGGCCACCAAAGTAGAGTACATGAACTTAACCACTCGGCTACGAGGCCAGCTCCAGGAATTTCATACTAAAATATGAACATGAATATGCAAAGATATTCACTAAGTAGTCAAGAGTTTTTTAATAGATTGAGCACTTGATGAAGTTCATCTTCTTCCACACAGAACAACCATTTAGGTGGAGCTTGCAGGTACTATAAAAACTAAAGGAGTAGTTCCCAAATTTATAATAAAGGACGCTAGTTTTAAAATAATTTATGTGCCAAACTGCATTTATTCAGAAAGACTTCATTTCCCCTTTAAAAATAAAATCAAATTCAAGTATCCTACACTATTTGAATCTCTGCAGTTCCCAAGTTCGGAGAACAAGTGCTCAGATCCCATGTCTGGATAGTGAAGGATATTATGTAATCTAAATCTACTTAGATCCTGAGCTCGGAAAGCAGGAGTTTGGTACTGAGAGATAACTGTACACATTTAAGTGCTGATCACAGCTTCTGCTCAATATGAGTTCATTGGTTTTATCCGAAATAGATAGATCTACAATAAAAGCCAATAAAGGCCATATTCTAGTTAAAGAAAGAATGCCTATTGGGCTTTTTAAAATAATAGCTTACGAAAATACTCTTTACCACCTCTTGGAACCCTTAGAAGCAGCCATCTTACAAACTTCCAGAAGCTACCACACCTTTTTCCACAGGGTATACACCCAGATGACACACCCTGCAGACAGAGAAAGTGTACCAGCACTACCAACCACCACAGGTCCTCACCCTAGAGACAGAGGAGGTGTTGTTTGTTTTTTATGGCTACTTCCATAAAACAGAGGACAGCAGTGTCTTCCCGAAGGTTGGGGTGAAGAGGGAGAATTCTAACTAGAAAACGTTCCTAGGCCAAAAGGACCATAGGGAACAGACAAGCATCCTTGAGAGACTAACAGGAGCACAGAAAACTAAGTCTAGGAACAAATACCAAGAGATACAAAAGCCCATATAGGGCCGGCCCCGTGGCTGAGTCGTTAAGTTCGCGCGCTCCGCTGCAGGCGGCCCAGTGTTTCGTTGGTTCGAATCCTGGGCGTGGACATGGCACCGCTCATCGTGCCATGCTGAGGCGGCATCCCACATGCCACATCCAGAAGGACCCACAACTAAGAATATACAACTATGTACCAGGGGTCTTTGGGGAGAAAAATGAAAAAAATAAAATCTTAAAAAAAAAAAAAGCCCATATAATCTTCCTCTAGTCTAAAGCAAGACATGGGGAATGAAGGACTCAGAGAATTTTGCTCTATATATCATAGTGGGGCAGACAAGATAGCTGGACTTATCTAGCTAAATTCAACTGACAAAACCCTTTGTTTCTCAACCAAATTAACATCTACATGCTTTCAAAGGATTTTCTTAAAGAGTCCAGGGAAAAACGGTCTGCTATATAGTAATTGTGAGACTCTACAAATAGGCAAGTGTTCTTGGCTATTGCTAAATGACACTTGCATTCTGCAAGGCACTCTGAATGTAAAACTTCCTCTAAGGGCAATGGTAGTCCCAAATGAGTACAAGGAACATGTGTCAAAGGGTTTGCTGGGAGTACAGAGAGGAGGAATTCTAGGAGGGGCTAGTACCTTTGGGACCATAGATTTTGTGACCACTGATGCTCATGAGATCAATTTTCATGTCATCGACATCAAGTGGGATTTTTCCAACAGCCTGGGCCGCATCGGTATGAAAATATACCTTTCTTGAACTGCAGATCCTCCCTAAGGAAAGAACAGAGGGGAAGAACCATAGTGCAATGTTGGCGAGTCACCTGGCAGTGGTCCTACAATGTACCATGAGTTCTAAGACAAAATTGCATCTGGCTTTAGTCCCTAGCCATATAATAAATTAATCTCTCTCTTTTTTCTTCCTCTCTCTCATACAGCTTCCTTGACCAGAATAAATAAGAGGAGGTGCAAAGCACCAAATCAAAACACCCAATATTCTGATGCATAAGACTCTTCCTACCTCATTAACACTGGCCTTTCAATGTATCAGATTAACTTTTAGATCCTTTTTGATTTAGAAGAAGCAAAGATTAATAGATCTATTTGCGAATGTGCCTAAGAGGTTACAAGGTGAGCCTCTGGCTCTAAGTAAGCATAATAAAGAGATGTTCTAAAGTGAAAAAGATGAAAGAGGAAGAAAAAAAAGGTTGGAGGTTTTTTTGTTTTGTTTTCTGCACCAACTGCAGTAAAATGAAAAGAACATAAAGGGTACGAGACCTGGATTCAACTGCTGGCTATGCCACTTATAATACATCCCTGAACAAGAAACTGAAGCTCTCTTTCCCTTGATTTCCTTACTGCACTTATAAAGTGTTATGGTTCCCAGTCCACTCCAGCTCCTCAGATAGATCCCAGTGGTGGGAAAGCATCAGGGTCCACTCACAATACTCACCTATTTCCGCAATAGGCTGCTTCACTCCAATCTCATTGTTCACAGCCATGACTGAGACCAGGCTGGTATCTGGCTGGATGGCAGCCTCTAGTTCCTAAAAATATCAGGAGTAAGGAGATTATATAGTACCAACAAAGTCCTCCGTAACTCAGAATGTAGGCAAGCTTAGTCTTGAAAAGGGGCCTTTCACTAAACACCTATCAGAATGGTTAAAATAAAAACAATGACAACACAAAATGCTGGCAAGGATGCAAAGAAACTGGATCATTCACACACTGCTGGTGGGAACATAAAATGGTACAGCCACGCTGGAAAGCAGTTTGGCTGTTTTTGTTTCTTTAAAACTAAACATGAAATTACCATAAGACCCAGTAATTGCACTCTTAGGCATTTATCTCAGGGAAATAAAAAGTTAACTTCACACAATAAAACCTATACATATATGTCCACAGTATCTTTATTCATAATAGAAAGAGTCCAGTGTCCTTCAACAGGTGAATGGAAGTCCAGTGTCTTTCAACAGGTGAATGGTTAAACAAACTGTGGTACTTCCATAACATGGAATACTATACTGTAATAAAAGAACAAACTGCTGAGACGTGCAACAACTTAAATGACTCACCAAAGACATACTAAGTGAAAAGGCCAATCCCAAAAGGTTATATACTATATGATTCCATTTATATAACAATATCAAAATGACAAAATTAAAGAAATGGAGATCAAATTAATGGTTTTAAAAGAACAATATGAAGCATCAGTGTGGTGATGAAATTGTATTTTGACTGTGGTGGTAGTTACACAAACCTACGCATGATGAAATTGCATAGAACTAAACACTAAATATACACACACAAGTGAGTACAAGGAAAACTTGGGGAAATCAGAACAAGATTGTTAGATTGTATCCACGTCAATGTGCTGGTTGTGATATTGTACTGTACTTTTTTTTTAAGGATTATTCTTTTTTTTTTTTTTTGAGGAAGATTAACCCTGAGCTAACTGCTGCCAATCCTCCTCTTTTCGCTGAGGAAGACTGGCCCTGAGCTAACATCCATGCCCATCTTCCTCTACTTTATATGTGGGATGCCTACCACAGCATGGTGTGCCAAGCGGGGCCATGTCCACACCTGGGATCTGAACCGGCGAACCCCGGGCCAAGGAAGCAGAATGTGTGCACTTAACTGCTGCGCCACCGGGCCGGCCCCTGTACTGTATTTTTATAAGATGTTATCATTGAGGGAAACTGGGTAAAGGATACACGAGATCTCTCTATATTATTTCTTACAACTGCATGTGAATCTATAATTATTTACAAATTAAAAGTTTACTAAAAAAGAGAGGGAAGCCTTTCCTATGTAACGTTGTCAGAGTAAGCTGCAAAGAACAAAGTGGCAAAAATCAAGGTTACTATTAACAACACTGAGATAGGGACCACATCTGACTGAAATGTTTATCTTAAAGGCATTATTAACCAACCCCCAACATCTATTACGCTTTCCCTGACTCCAGTATAATGTAGGTTCTCAATGTTATGTTTCTCTCAGCTTCTTGTTCGCTTCCTTCATAGCATTTATCCCAATTTGTAATTATTTCATTTATCTGTTTGTTTACATGTTAACTGTCCCCTTCACTAAAATGTAAGCTTCCTGAAGGCAGGGACTAGGCTTGTCTTCTTCATCCCTCTATCCCCAGTGTGTGGCACTACGGCACAATAAATACTATGAAGTGAAAGAAAGGCACTATGTTAAGCATTATGAGAAATAAAAACACAGAAAATACGCACTCCTAGAATTCAAGAAATTTAGCCTAGTGGAGAGATAGACATACGCATACAACAGAGCACAGAAGTAAAAAGCCAGTAACTAATTGAGGGAATTTAGAGAAGAAAGAGATTAAAAGGGGTTGGAGCATCAAAGAGATTTCATGAGACAGCTGGGACTTCAGCTAAGTTTTTAGGAGAGAGAGAAGATCAAGGTAAGTGCAAAGAAAAGGAGAGTAGATCAAAGGTGAGGGGATATGTGAAGACAGGCCCAAAGGAGGACTGGCCAGGGCACATTAGGGAGATATGAAGGCAGTGTAGCTAAAATGAAGGGTTTTATGAAGGGGCATAGTGGTCTGCCACACTGAAAGAGTAGGTTACAATGAACACTTCTATCCTGAGACCATTATTACCCAGATATCAAAACTAGACAAAGATATCACAAGAAAATGAAACTACAGATCAATATCTCTAACAAATATAGATGCAAAAATCCTTTAACAAAGTCTAGCAACATATACAAAGGATCACACACCATGACCAAATGGGATTTAATCCAGGAATACAAATTCAACATACCAAAAAAACCAATCAATGCATACACCATTTTATAGAATAGAGAACAAAACCACATGATCACCTCAATAGACACAATAAAAGCAACTGATAAAATCCAACACCCTTTCATAAAAAAAAAAAAAAAATTCAACAAACTAGGAAGAGAACTTCCCTAACCTGATAAAGGACATCCATGAAAAAATAGCTACAAAAAAATCCACAGCTAACATCATACTTAATGGTGAAAGCTTTGATCTAAAATCAGGAACAAAACAAGAGTGTCTGCTCTCACCACTTCTATTCAACTTTGTACTAGAAGTTCTTGACAGGGCAATTAGGCAAGAAAAAGAAATAAAAGGCCTCCAGGTCGGAAAGGAAGAAGTAAAACTACTGCTGTTTGCACATGACAGTGCTCTGTCTACAAACTACATCTTAGGATTTGTCTAGGAGTGCTAGTATCCAAAATCTAGTAGACAAGATGCTTGGACTCATTATCCAAAATGGACATATAAGGACATAGGCCAAAAAGGGAAATATTCCTCAAAAAAACTACACTTCCAGGGCTGGCCCCGTGGCCGAGTGGTTAAGTTCACGCCCTCCGCTGCAGGCGGCCCAGTTTTGTTGGTTCGAATCCTGGGCACGGACATGGCACTGCTCATCAAACCACGCTGAGGCAGCGTCCCACATGCCACAACTAGAAAGACCCACAACGAAGAATATACAACTATGTACCGGGGGGCTTTGGGGAGAAAAAGGAAAAAATAAATAAATAAAATCTTAAAAAAAGCAAAACTACACCTCCTTTTGAGGGGGAATGAGAGACATCAGTGCAGGGGAGGAGGCCATAGCTCTGCTATGGTGAGTGTGAGTCCCTGCCACCCTGCCAGTGGCTCTCATACAAACCAGGAAGCAGTGACAAAGCTGAGAAACACATCCTCCAGAGACAAGGACAATGGTATACACTCAAGGGGAACAAACTCAGTTTCTCTGCAAAGCCTATTTCTCTAAACTCTACCCTCACCATTAGCTCTAGTCCTTTAAGCTCAAGCTGAGGCTGAAGAGACAGATTTACAGGTGGAAGCCAAGTTCCTCCTATTTTGCCCCTCCTTCCAAGACTCATTCCTACCTTCAAGTCGATGATCCCACTCTTCTTCACTGGGAGGTAGGTGACCTGAAAGCCCTCAGATTCCAGTGAACGGCAGGAGTCCAAGACACATTTGTGTTCTGTCTGAGTGGTGACCAAGTGCTTTTTCCTCGACCTGTAGAACCTGGCCACCCCCTAGAAATTGGTGGTGGTGGAAGGAAGGAGAATATACTCAGAGAGACAGCAATGACTTCAATCTCATTTGTAAAGCGAAAGTGGGCAAAGGCGGTATGCTCCAACATTCTCTGATGTTGGAGCACTAACCAAATCATTGGCTGCACAACTGAACTCAATCTCCAGTCCCCCTCTCCTCCCTACAGGAGAGTAGGGCTGAAAGTTCCAACCCTCTAATCACATGCTTGGTCTTTTTGGAGTGACCAGTCTGTCCCTTGAAACTATCTAAGGGCCCACCATGAGTCATTTCATTACCATAAACTCAGGTATGGTCCAAAGAGGTTTGTTATGAATAACAAATTACATTTCTATTATTCAGGAAACTCCAAGGGTTTTTTAAGCTCTGTGCCAGGAACAGAGGACAAAAACTAAAGTTATTTTTTATTACACCATAGGTGGAAAATAGGGAACATGTCTATCCTTGCATCCCAGGGAAAAGCCTCTCTCTTTTATTTCTATTTAAATAGCAAAATATGCTAATATGGTGATACTGATACCCATAGCTGGCAGTGTAGAAGTGAAACTCATATACTCATTCCTTGCTGATGGCAGTATTTACGCTATAATCTCTGTATGCTGGAATCATATAAGAAAGATGTCTTAAAAGCTGTCTTCAGGGGCCGGACTCATGGCCGAGTGGTTAAGTTTGCACGCTCTGCTCAAGCTATGTTGAGGCAGCATCCCACGTGGCAGAGCCGGAAGGACCTGCAGCTAGAATATACAACTATGTACTGGGAGGCTTTGGGGAGAAGAAGGAAAAAAAAAGAGCTGTATTTACACTCTTTAACTGTGATTCCTCTTTTGGGAATTTACCTTGGGGAAATATTTCAAAGACAGAAGAAGCTATAGAGATAAAATATGCTTTAGTTATATTTACAATCCTTAAAAAAGTGGAAAGATTAAACACAACCAACAATACAGAAATGAATAGTAAATTGTGATAACATAACTCTGTGAAAAAGAATATATTAAAAATTAGGGATTTTGAAATGGAAGAACATAGGATATGTTATTAATGGTTACAGAAGAATAAGTGTGACATGCTGCAATTTGCGGAAATATTAAAAGCAAACTTACATGTATGTATAATTTTTTTTCTGGGACAATATTAAACAGAATTAGTTTAGATTAACAGAATAATTTTGCAGAGCAGGACTTAGGGTCAGAATAGGAGAGGAAAACTTACACTTTATTTTAAACCTTTCTGTAGGGTTAAAAAATCTTACCACATATGCATAAATTACCTTTAAAAATTAAAAAAAAATTAAAATATGCAACCCTGTCCCCCTAGAGCTTATTATGGAGTACTTCTTTAAAAGCAAAATATAAAACTAATTAGGCCAAAAATATAAGCACTTAAAAACTGTATGTTCTCGAGGACAAGGAACACAAAAAACAAAACATTTAAAGTCCCCCCGCCTTCCTATCTCAGTTACCCACAGCGTAGAATCCTCTAATGGAAGACAGATATTTACTCTACCCATCTAAGAGACTAATGGGAAAACTGTCACAACTATTCTTAGCAATCCTTGACCTCCAGGTTTGGGATCTGTGGAGATTTTCAAAGCAAACATTTTTAAAGTTTTGAAAATGCTCCTTATGTCACCAGTGCATTCCCTAAGCAGCCTTGAAAGAAGTTTAAAGGTGCTTAACACTCCCTCAAGGTTGTTTTCAGAGCCATGTTGGGAAGAAATACCAGCGTCAACCGGCCTGAACCAGATAGACCCCCATTGCAAGGGCAGCACCTGTGCAGATGACTTGAAGATGACCAGAAAGTGCCCTTTTCCTCATCTTAATACTATAATCTTCACCCTAGATGGAGCTTAGGCCTTATTAGCATAACATGTGATATATGTGAGAGCATGTTTTCAGACTGCACCTGTGCCAGCTAAGACCCATGTCTACACATGATGACAAAACTTCCCTTTTAAATATTCACTCCCTACTGGAAATAAAAGACACCTGCTTCCCTTTTTGGGGAGCACCACAACTTTGGAATATGACTTTGGAAATGATTCCACGTGGTCTCCTATTTGCTGTGAATATATTTTACTTTATGTGACAACTCTTTCCGGTGGAGAGTCTGATTTTAACCAAACTCATTTTGGTTCAGTAGTACCTATTCCAGAAACCATCCTCATCTTTCATGGGACCTCCACCCTGGGTCTGTGGTCTCTGCAGCCCAAAAGAAGGGTGGCTTCCTGCTAATGGCATTGGGCAGTATGCTGACTGCCTCTGGAGCCTGTCCTAGGCCTCCTACACTCAGCCCAAGGTCAGAATAACCAATACTGGCAGCACAGTTGACAGACATGGTGAGAGGGGTTAGAGCCACATTTGAACTACAGCAACCCACAATTTATCAGAGCCTTGGTATTTACACAAGTGATCCTGACAACCAGGCCCAGTCAAACATGATTATGTTCTATGAAACACCAACATGACTACTGAGAGTGGAATTTTACTTTCGTTAGCACTAAAGATCTACATGTCCCAAGGACAGAGTGACTGATCTCAGAATGTTGACCAAGTGAATGCCTGCAGAGGACACCACAGCAACCAACACTTGAAATTGGGACATCTAAAGAAACAGGAGGAACTTATTGCAAACAGATTTCATCAGAAAAAAAAGAGAAGGCTGAGAGGAGGGAAGCCCCGAAATCACATATATAGGGTGAAGCTGGTAACAAGAAGCAGAGAAACATGCCCAATTCCAAGTGTATTCTGGACTTCATTGTGACTAGATCAAAAGGATGGGGCAAAAGGTTGAGTCCCATTATCCACTCTCTGAAGTAGCTGCCGTCCAAAAAACCAAGTGGTTAAGAGTCCAAGAGCCAGCCCCTTTCTTTTTTTTTTTTAAAGATTTTATTTTTGTCCTTTTTCTCCCCAAGGCCCCCTGGTACATAGTTGTATATTCTTTGTTGTGGGTCCTTTTAGTTGTGGCATGTGGGACGCTGCCTCAGCGTGGTTTGATGAGCAGTGCCATGTCCGCGCCCAGGATTCAAACCAACGAAACACTGGGCCGCCTGCAGAGGAGCGCGCGAACTTAACCACTCGGCCACGGGGCCAGCCCCGCCACTCCCTCTCTTATCCAACTACCTCACTGAACTCAGTTCAGTAGGAACAAAGACTTAAGACAGAGTAGTTTGCAAAGGGTTGAAGGAAGCAACAAATCAGAAAGAATCTGTCTTTATCTGTGTCTTTTCTTCACAATAGGGTGGAAATGGGTGGCTTGGAAATATATATATGAACCCAAATGGTGGAGGGATACCATCTCCCAAGTCAGGCAAGCCCAGAGATGCCCTCTGGTTCCCTTCTCTTACCTTAATTGCTATGTTGTTGGATTCAGTAGCACCACTAGTGAAAATGATCTCACGAGGATCAGCCCCAATGAGAGATGCTACTTGCTGCAAGCCAAAAAACAGAGACCAGTAACATGAGTTCCCCAGGCAGGAATGTAGCTGCAGACACACCTGGGACAGAGCTCTGGAGCAAGAAGAGCTCCACCGCATTCTATCAATTGCTCAAGAAGAAGTTCTGCACCCACTAGGGTCAGACAAAGGATAGATTCACTTACATTCCAGATCCCAGGCTCTTTTCCAGCCCAATATAAAATAATAATAATAATGCTGTTTTTCAAAAAGCATTTATTCAGCTCTTAGTATGTATAGGCATTGTGTCAATAAACACATCACCAGAATTATCTCATTCAATCCACCCAATAGCCCTAGGCAAGAGAAATAATTATAATCTCCATTTTCAATGCAAGCAAATTGTAGCTTAAAGAAATTAGTTAACTTGCCAAAGGTCATTTAGCTAGGAAATGTGGGAATGAATCAAATGCCTTCAGAAGGACTCCAAGGCCTACTCTCTGAATCTCTTCCAGCAAGAGCCCCAAACCATTTCCACCTCCACCCATACCTACCAAGAAGGAAACGCCTACTACAGGCCACTGAACCTCTGACATCAGAACCTCCCAGAATCCTCTGTACTAACCTGGCGAGCACGTTCCATGGCTGCCTCACTCTCCCAGCCATAAGCATGTGTCCGGGAGTGTGGGTTCCCATAGTAGTTGATGAGGTAAGGGAGCATGGCATCAAGCACCCGAGGGTCCTGAGCACAACAGAATAGATGTCTTCTTGAGCCCATAGTTAACTCAGGCCCCACTCCATCCCCCCAGACCTGCCCAACCTGCCTCAACACACTCCCAACCCTCAGACACTGCCTAGATTAGGCCTCAAACATTCTTCCATCCCCTCAGATACTAACCAAATATCAGCCGAATACACTTCCATTCCCAATCCATCTTAAATCAGACTATCCTACCATCTTCCCAGGTAATCTACAAACATTGCCTTGTCCTCACAGCTGTGTCTGCAGGTGTCTCTCTTCCTGCCATACAACGTGATCTACAAGGGGTGAGGACATAGAGTCCACGCATCGGAAAAAACTTGCATTAATATTTAAGTGATTATCATGTGCCAAGCTATTCTAAAGCCTGCTTTATGTCTTTTAACCCATTAGTTACTTGCCCCAATTCACACAGTTACTAAGTAGCAGTCCAGCTAATTCCAGAGCCCAAGCTTTTTCTACTACTATAGTGCCTGCACTGAAGTAATTTGACCAAGGTCAACAGCTAGTAAGTAGTTGAGCCATTACTAGTGGACTACAACTTAAGCCTCCTCAGTCCTGGCTCGTTGCTTTTCCCAGTACACACTTCTCAATGGCTCTCTCTTCTACGAGGATCCAGCCATTTCTGGGCATTGTCACTTCTACAATATAATTCCTGTAAACAGCCTTGGAGAAAGCTGCCCCTCCCTCCTTACCAGAGGAGTTGTAGCTTGCACATCCATATACAGAGGTCGCAGTACTGTCTCGGCCTCTGCAGCAGTGGCTGTATCTGAGGGAACGGCAGACTGGGGAGCACGGTCTACAACTGACAAGAAAATGGAATGGAGCGGCCAAGTGAGAGAGGATGCAACTGCAGACACAGGGCCTCCAAGGTAAAAGCTGGATGGAGGTGAATTAAGTTTAAGGCATGCTGGAGTCGAATCTCAGTGTAAAAGGGAACAAAACAGAAAACTTGAGGAAACTATAAAAGGCGGTAAGGGAGAGAGGGTTCTTAAAGGGGGATGTGGCGACAAAATTCAAATTGCGTCATTGGGAGTAGGGAGGGTTCTGAAAAGACAGAGCCATTTAGAAGCAATGTGGAGACAAGAGTAGGTAAGATCTCCAAAGGTTACTGGCTGGAGGACTAACATCTCTGAAAGTTGGCCAGGAGAGGTCTGAAGGCCGAGCCTCAAAGGCTCTGAGGGCCTGCGGGGCAGGATCTGAGGGAGGGGGCGCTGCGAAGTCAACCGTTCCAATGGCCGGTCTGAGAAAGTTTGAGGGGTGTAGCCAAGAGGAAAGGTCAAAGGGTCTGGTAACCGGCAGAAGAGGGACGCTCCGGACTATTCAGGTGAATGCCCGGCCGAGAGAGGTCCGCGCCTGCAGGGAAGGTGGCAGCGAGCGGGACCCGGAGCGTACCGCGCAGGCGCAGCCCCCGAGTGGGCGCCTCGGGCCTCGGCCCCTGAGCAGCAGGCAAGGCTGCGGCCGCCCGCCTCCAAGCGGTTCGCAGCAGCATGGTCCCGGTAGCAGAGGCCTTTTGCAGAAGCGTCTTCAGTCCTCCGCTACGGGATCCCGGAAGTACTGCTCCGCGCCCCGGAAGCGATTCTTCGGGCGGTGAGCACGCTCGGCCTTGCGTTCTGTGTGAGACGTAAGCTGAGCGACCGAGGCCGCGAGCGAGGTGAGGTGGGGGCACCGCGGCGCGGGGATCCGAACGCTAAGAGGGTGATGGAGTCGGGCTACGAGCTTAGTTTCCTTCCCCGACTTCCCCGAACCCTTGGGCCCGGTCCCCACTCCCCGCCTGACTCTCGGGCTGGCGGCTAGGCCCGCACTTCCCTAACCCTCGAACCCTGCAGATGCCGGTGGCCGTGGGTCCCTACGGACAGTCCCAGCCAAGCTGCTTCGACCGTGTGAAGATGGGCTTTGTGATGGGTTGCGCCGTGGGCATGGCGGCTGGGGCGCTCTTCGGCACCTTTTCCTGTCTCAGGTGAGGGGAGCGGGCGGTGATCTCTGGGCGGGACTACCGGACCTTCCCGCCCCACTCCACTCGGCCTGCAGCCTAAACAAAGCCTCCTTCGTTCCAATTCCCTCGCTGTCCTGTAAAGAGCGAGACTGATTTTCTAACTACCTTCAGTCTGGAAGGACAGGGCGGCAACCTCATTGCTTGAGAATACGAATTCTGACTCAGACTGCTCTCTGGCCCCTACCCGTAGGCAAGTTGGAGTTTGACTTTGAAGTGTAGAATGAGGTCAGTAACATCTACCTCATAGCGTTGTAAGGATCAAATCAGACCACACTTAGCACAGAATCTGGCACGTTTTAAGTGCTCAGTAAATGGTTATTACTACTATCGTTGCTGTTACTTTTATTTCCAATTGTGCATAGTGAAACAAACTTGTTGAGCAGTTTTACTGTACTAGGAACAGGATGTAGAAATGAAGCAGATAAATTCTACAGCCTGACATGTCATTTTCACAGGTAGTAGACTATTATTCCCATTTTTCCAGATTGTTAATTACCACTTATTGAGCACTTACTGTCAGTCACTGTGCTGAATGCTGTACGTGTGTTGTCACAACAATCGTGTGAATGATATGATCTCCGTTTTACACTTGACACAGCCTGTAAATTGCAGAGCTGGGCCTTGAACCCACGTCTGACTCCACAATCATTGTTTTAGCACTAGGAAACTATCTAAAAGAGGAATGTCTTTATTGGATCTTATATAACCTGGAGATAAAACAGGCACAGAAAACTGGTTTCCCTGTCCATGTACTTTACATTGCATCTGCTTCCTCCCACAAACTGAGGGCAGTTAATATGACATTCATCAGAAGAATCCCCCTAGAGACCCTGATGGATCCTTTTCCTTGTCAATATCCACTTTAGGTGGGAAGAGATAATGTCCCGCCGGGCTTCAAGAGTGCTTGATTCATCATTAGAAACACAAATTGGAAAAGGGCAGTTAACGCCTCTGCCTGTATTTTTGTTCCCAGTTGGCCCCATCTTGGTTTCTTCCTCTCTCAGGATCGGAATGCGGGGTCGGGAGCTGATGGGCGGCATCGGGAAAACCATGATGCAGAGTGGCGGCACCTTTGGCACATTCATGGCCATCGGGATGGGCATCCGATGCTAATCAGGGCAATGGTTGCCCACTACATCCCCCTCCCATCAGTCTCAGCCCATGTACTATAATAAAACAAAAGTCTTTGAGTAGTCTGGATGTCTGTTACAGAGGGATTTTTTTTCTTCTCAGCGGATTACTCAGCTTGCTTAGAGATCTGATGTGGCCTAATTAGATTTGGTGTATGTTTCACAGGGCCTGTCCATTTCTGCCTGCCTGCAACTTTCCATAAATTCTAGCAAACCCTAATTATTCAACTCTTTAAGGTTGATGCTATTATCACTGTTCTAAAGGTGAAAAACTGAGGCTAAGACTAGATTACCTCAGTCACACTGCAAAAGGGGTTTTTAATTCACAAATCTTATTTCCAATACTATACTATTCATCCAAAAATTGTCCTTCAGACATAGCTGGCTTGATCAGAACAACAAATCATCCACAAACTCAATCAGACACTTGTAGCTTAACTGCCTAAATTCCAGATGATTTTCTAGCCAGCCACAGGGGATGTAAATTACATCAAGTGACCACCCACAAAATTCTATTAATTGGCTTGGTAAGAAAGGTCTTAGTAATGAGCCAAGTGCCTATCCCTCACCTGCTTAGGGCATACACAGCCCTTAATAGATTTTGCTCTTAACTGCATTGCCCCTCAAGTATTCCTAATCAGAAACTAGGAAAATGTTAAAATAGATAAAACTACACTGGAGTATTTTGGGGGCATAAGGACTCTACCAAGATAGCTGTAGCAGCTACAGATTTCCCAACCAAAGAGTGGGATACCTGTCTCAGGAACTGATTACCCATTTGAACTGTGGTCTATGCATCATACTATTCAAATTATTAAATTCTTAGGTTTGCTTTGACTGTCATTTACAACCCAAATTACATTCTGTGGTGGTGGGCAGATGAGATTAAACAAATATCTAAGGCAACGTTTGCCAGCCCAGTTCCCTGGAAAGCAATGACAAAATAAACCTGATACGACTTGATTCAAGAATAAACAACTAATTATGAAGATAACAGATGATTTGGAAAGAAAAAAAATTCCCTAAGTCTGCCCCAAAGGGACACTGCTGGCCAGTGTTGCAAAATAAACTTGAATCTTGAAAACTTTCTTCAACTTAAATAAAGCAATTAAGGGAAGAAATTATAAATATCTGTCAAAAGGGTTGGTAGAAAATTACATCTCCAAATTCAAACTGATTAAATATCTTGCTATCTGAATAAACCTATGAAACTTGTGCCTCAACGCTAACAAATCAAGTAGAAACATACAATCAAGTAGAAGCAGGTGAGGAAATCAGTACTGGAATGTAATCATTCCATTAGGAGCAATGTTACCTACTCAAGAGTTCAACCTAGACAGAAAAACCTGCAGTAGAGTTGAGCATAAATGAAGACTCACTGCCCATGTAAAAGATAAAGCTCAAAAATCCCTTAATAAAGTAACAAATGCAGTTAAATCAACTTGGGAAACCAGTTTGAGGTTACAACATCTTGTTCTGTATTTACTTTTGAATAATTAGACATTTTTTCACAAAGATGCCCAGACAATACAAGAGACTGGAAGAATGCCCATTTAAGGGCTGGGCAAATTTGTTTGCTTTTGTTTTTGGTAAATCCCTCAGTTTTGATATAGTACCCTAAATAAGAAGTACAGTGATAAGATACAGTGACATAGAGGAGTGTACAGGGACAACTCGAGGGCAAGAAATTTTCCCAAAGCGATAGGTACTGAACTACTAAAAGTCAAAGAAACTAATATTCTATTTTCAAGTTTCTATGACTTTAAAACATTTCAAAAATGAAGATTTCTTGTGGCCTTTTTAAGAGAATTTTATTTGAGTGGTTCTTACAAAGATTGTTGCAATATGAAAGTCATTTGTTTGATAGAAATATCAAGCTGTCTTGTCAAACACACTGAAGTAACCCAAAAATATATTTCAGAGCTCACAGAGCTTAAAAAGAGCAAAGATTATATGCAACCAGACAAAACCTATATCTGCATTTCCTATTTCTTGCTTAGACTGCTTTGCTTATCAGACTGTCACTAAACATCTTGAGGAAATGCAAGGATCATTTTGTTTGGAATCTTAAGACACACCAGAACACATAATATTTACAAAGAAACTTTTACAGATACATTAATTGAAAAAGATACCATCCAGAAATGTAATTTTGAAATCTCCTCTTCTTGCCAACTGATCAGAATGCAAGATGAGATGTTAATCAAACAGCCCTTTAGCTGTCTTGAATTTCCATACACTAAATGTGTATTCCAGAAACCTCTGCTGAAGCATTAGCCAAGTATCAACATTAGTGAAACGTGAACTGTAACTGCTGTGTAAAAAGTTAGGCTTCTGAAACATTAAAAACATTACATCCCTGTCTGCCTTTTTACATTAAGCACATTTGTTCCCCTAGAGCTATTCCTATAGATCCTTAATGTAATTTTCTACATGTACATTTAAAAGGCAGAACAAGAGAACAGCTTTGTATACAGTGGGATTTGCTAGTTAGGGAGAATGAGCACACTGCATTCCTGTTAACATTTTTATTTTTTCAAGGTAACAGGAATAGTATACAAATGACAGTAGACCCTTGCCTCTTTATTTTTATCTAAATAAAAGATAACTCAAGATGAATTCTCAAGAAAGAAAAAAAGCTATATACATAAGGGACTATTATCTTCCTTCATCGTCTACTTGGAACCAGTAGTTGTGTTGCTGTCATAGAATCAGGAAAGAGGTTGTGATAAGTTGGAAGAGGTACATATGCTGCTGTTATCATTTTACCTGTTGAAAGAAACAGATATGGTGGGTTAGCATCTTCACTTAGTTTTAGACCCTTAATAATAATCATTCAGAAAAAAAGATCAGACTCACCAGCAAACCACCTGCCATGCAAGGCATTGACAGCAGCAATAGCTGCAGCAATTGATGGGCACTTCACATACACATTGCCCTAAGATACAAGCAAAAAAAGGTTAGGGCGTTGCAATATACAACATGGATTCAAATAGGTTTATTCACGTTCCCTATAAAAAAAAGTGCTCTACAACTACGCAACTGTTTCACTAGCTAATATGTACACCTACAATTTTACTGAAAACCGTTTATTCCCCCAAAGACTGCCCCATACTATCTTTTCTCTATGACTGAAAACTGCTAAAGAATGAACCAAGATGCCAAGATATCATGGCAAGCTTTGAATACACATCACCAACACTGCTACACAATGGCCTGGTCTACTCTTCAATTATTTTGAAAGTGTCTTTCTTTTGGAGGGTGTATATTTATTGAGGAAAAACCCAAAACTCTAAGACATAATATGATCATAATATGCTCCAAGTATGTGTGAAGATTAAGACACAAAAGAGAGTAACAACGTCCAATCTTTGTTTATTAAAAAGATCAAAATACCTGAGCTGAATTTTTGTCAACATAAATATGAATAACTCCTCCATGTTTATTACATTCTTCAATCACATCATCCTTAATCTCTGTATCCCATCCAACTTCTTCTTCTCTGTAAGAAAGTATGAAACTCTATTAGACACTATTCAAACTTATAAAATGTTACATATATTCTCTATATTTTAAATTGCATTCTTTTAATCTAAAAAAGTCACTGATATTAGCAGGTATGGGGCACTGGAGGAAATCAAAAGATAATATAAAACATTATTTCCAACCAAGCTTATAAATTTTTTTAACTCTAAATTACTGTTTAAATGGTTTATTGACATCTTTCAAATGATACTTATACCAATTTATCACCATTTCATAGCTAAAGCTAAAATAAAGAATTTGGTATTAACAGAAGAATACAAGAATTCCAGGCTCTTTCTTTGGTAAACAATGAACTAATACATAAACAATGCAAACAGCATGTTACAAATTATTACACTTACTATATGAAGCAGTATTTCATCAAATATATTGGCTGATATCAAATCAACCAAACAGAAAACCTACATTTACAGTGGAATATGGTGAGGTGTCACATTAACGTTTAAGTCAAGGACGGACTGAATACACAACGGTGGTCTCATAAAATTATAACAGCTGAAAAATTCCTATTGCCTAGTGCATCTGGAAGAAGACAGTCAAGAGGATCACCCATGACTTAAAAGCATTTTTGCTAGGGATGAGGAGGTCACAAAAATCAACAAGGCTGTGGTAAAGATGGCAAATGACTTTAACCTGGGTGAAGATGAGAATGAACACTGAGGAGCTCCCTAGAGGTGGTTCCTGAGGAATTGACTAATGGAGTTGTTGGTACTGGAACAGAAACACATAGCTGAGAAGCAGCAAGAGAAATTCACGGTGAAAGGTTTAACAGAAGCTTTTGCAGACCTCAACAAGCTCCTTAAGTTTAAAAACATGGATCCAAACACCAAAAGGTTTTCATTAATAGAGACGAATGCTCATGGTGCATTGTCTGCTTATAAGCAAATTTATGATGAAAGAAACCAACCAAGCAAACCACCAAGGACATATTTCTGAAAACAGTGACAACTCCTCAGCAGCCTCAGATATGTCCCTCATGAGATTTTCCAGAAAAAGGCATTGTTACCATAGGAGATGACAGCTCAATATACATGTTACTGCCCCTGAAGACCTTTCAATGGGACAAGATGCGGAGGTGGAAGACAATGATACTGATGATCCTGATGCCAATCCTTGGCTACTATGTCTTATTTTTTAACCAAAATAGTTTAAAAAGTTAAAAAAAAAATAATAGAAACAAGCTTACAGAATAAAGATATAAAGAAAATATTTATGTATAGCTATACAATCTTCGTGTTTTAAGCTAAGTGTTATTACAAAAGAGTTTAAAAATTTACATGTTTATAAACAAATACAGTTGTTTAGTTTATTATTGAAGAAAAATGATTTTAAAAAATTTTATTGTAATGTGAAGTGTATAGTGTTTATAATGTCTACAGTAGTATACAGTAATGTCCTAAGCCTTCACATTTACTCACTACTCACTCACTGGTTCATCCAGAGAAACTTCTAGTCCTGCCAACTCCCTTCATGGTTAAGTGCCCTACAGGTGTACCCTTTTTTTAATCTTTTATACCGTATTTTTAGTGTAGCTTTTCTAGGTTTAGATACACAAATACTTACCATTGTGTTACAATTGCCTACAGTATTCAGTAAAGTAACATGCTGTGCAGGTTTGTACCTTAGGAGCAATAGGCTATACCATACAGCCTAGATGTATAGTAGGCTCTACCAATTAGGTGTGTTTAAGTACACTCAACGACGTTCACACGATGATGACAATGCCTAACAATGCACATCTCGGAACACATCCCAGTCGATAAGCGACACATAACTATGTATTATAAACACGATCTATAAAACCAGTGAGAAGAGTTTGAACTGATTAATAAACGGCATTCCAATCACTGGTTAGGCACCGGGAAAGAAATATTCCTAATTCACAGCATGCAATAATGAATAGAAGAAAAATTTAGAAGATACTGTTCTGCTATTACACTGAAATAAAATTTCAAAGCTAAGAACTGGTAAAAAAGTAAACTGCTGACAAAAATAAATACCACTCAAACTTCATAAAAAATATTTATATATAAATGGAAAACATAAAATTTGCATAACTTTCAATGCAATTCCAATCTTACATCCAAAGGAAATAATTAGCAATGTGCATAACAATACTACAAGAATCAAAACTGTTGCACTGTCAATTATCAAATATACTGAAACAGCCTAAATATTAACTTAGAAAACTTAATATTACACCTTTCACAGTATACCCTTTTGAACTGGACCAAAGTATATTACTTACGTTTGAGGGTTAAACATGTTAGAGAGTTGGAAACACTGTGTTGCAAGAGGTTGAACAGAGGCAGCTGCAGCTAAAGCTGAAGCTAAAAAAAAAAAAAAAAAAAAAGAGAGAGAGAAATTAGTTTCATAGAAAATGCATCAGAATATCCCTGATGAATAAGACAAACCCCAAACCACTAAATCCCAAGTATAAAACTAAGGGAGTCAGGCACTTCATTAATTTACCTTATTTAATAATGCTATCAAAGTATTTAATAGTACTCTATTTTAGTTGCCAGAAAACTGAGGCAACCTAATATTTGAAATGGCCAATCTTGAGTAAGTTGGGAGTTTTATTTTTAGAAGGAAAACTAAACTCTACATGTAAACAAAATTCATTCCATTAAACAAATATCAATACAATCAATCCAGAAAGGCAAAGGATCAAATGGAAGATTAATTTTGAAGAGCTGCTGGAGTTTATACCCTGAGAAGCAGGGGATGATGAAAATGATCTTTAAGACACCAAATAAATCTATATACCCTTATATTTGTTAGGTTTCTGCCCATAAATTTAGTTACATATTTTCTTTTAAATGTATGAGCATAAAAAGATTAAGTTTTAAAAATAAGATGCATAAAATCATCCAAGCATTTAAGATTTAATATCCTAGAAATATAAATCCTATTAAAAAATCAAATTGCTATTTTTAAAATGTATTTTAGCACAAAATAAGAATAATAGCATTTATTATAGATTATAGAATATTCACTGGTAAAAATAAGAAACTACTGGACACTAATATTTAGAAGCAACATTTAAAGCCCATATTGGTTTTAATCTTGAAGTGAGAGCATTTTCCAGGACAGCTGCTCCACTGCTTTCATGTCATTTACAAAACATTACCAGTAGCTGTTACAGAACTCACCGTAATCATAATATTTGACCAAATTTCATCCCAATACATAACAACAACAAACAAAGCTAAGGATAAAACAGTGCATTAGAAATTATAGTAATTAAAATGAACGATCACCTGAGGAAGTATCAGAAATATTCCAGTAAGCAAAAATTAGGGCTGTGCATGAAATACATCGTAAAAAAACGACTGTTTCTAATAGAATTACAAGTGCTTTTTGCTTCTTTATATTTTACTTCAATAAACAAGTATTTTTCCTTAATAAGGCTTTGTATTAAAATAAAAAGGCTAAACTAACATCTCAAATTCTACTGGGGAAAGTTAAAGATGAAAGCATGCTCATATTACAATTAATAAAAATGAAGCCCACTGTGTACCTTATATCATAAACAAATGGAAGTATGCTTGGAAAATACACTGGAAGGTCATTACAAAACAACTGAGCATGACTTTTTCCAATTTCTCAAATTAACTATGATAATATAAATTACCACGCATACCGAAAAATATTTAGAAAATGTATGATATAAACATTCTGGTTCAAACCTAGGTAAATGCAGAACACAATGAACTCAGCATAGAAATACAGCTAATAGGAGAATCTACTAGCTCTACTTTTTAAAATCTGTTAGGAAAAAAAGAATTGAGTAAAATTGTCCCAACTGTTGGAAAAGTTAAAATGTTTAATTCCCGACTATCAAGGAACATGGTAGACCTTTCTCACACAGAATCATTTCCCTAAATGACCAAGTATATCCTATAAAAGATGAATACCAAATTTGACAATAGTAAAATGATCTAGCAAATGGCAGAGATTTACTTGAAAATTAAGAACAGCCTACTTTATAAATCATTTCAATCTCTGAAATCTGAGTGCAATTTATTTCTGGATAATCTTCTCAAGGCTTGGTACTGGTTTATACAAATCAGTGGAGGTACAGTCAGTTTTCCTAACTTTCCTATTAAATTCAGACTCCATGTTCTAAAGGATTTGTCTACTAAACTAACAAATTTCATTTTCTGACTTCTATATAAAACTTATGAACAATCAGAAGACAAAGATAAGCATACAAGGCTGAAAATAATTTTGAGCAAGCTAAAGCAAAAAAGCACGAACATTTTTGTTTTCTTTATCCATGTAATTGTAATGATTTCGATTAGGCCTCTGAAACATACATTACCACATAGCTTACTGTGTATACACCATGTCATTCTGTGAAAATTGGGTTCAAAATACAAACTATAATATGATACACTAAATGTAAACAACTATGTTTTACTACATTTACATCTATTTCAAAGACAAATAAAAAGCTCAACTCACCTTCAGTCTGTTGGGAAAGTCTTGTTTGCAAATCTATAACAAAAGAGAATTCTACAGCTCAGTGCAGGAACAATGAAGAGCCTCAACTAACAGGGTAAATGTCAGGAAAGCATTAATAAAAGAGGACTACAGTAGCAGGGTTTATCAAAATGAACTTCTAGTAAAACCTGGCAGCCAAACCTCCTTCCCCATTCCTCATTGACAAGGCTTTGGGGCCTTTTTCTTTCCTCCTATTCTAGGAAACTTACTCATGCCTCTATGCCTCTCTCTTCCTATTCCTAGTACTCTTCCATATCTCAAATTCATTCCACTATACTACTCTTGACATGGGAATAATGGGAAATGGGGAAAGGGAAGCACACCGGTCAGAAAATGCATGAAAACCCTGATCTTGAGAATTCAATTCCAAGTACTTGGGATATTCAACTATTTACTGTTCTATCAGTAGCAGTAAGCATTTTAAACTTTAAAAGTTTATAGTAAAATGTAAACACTGCAACACTACATGTCAAACAGCTGTAAACACTTTAAATAATCTGCCAATTAAGTAGTAGGACTATCACCAGTGGGAAAGACACCATTCTAGCTATTAAAAGTATACATTATTTAAGTGCTTTTAAGATTTAAATCATCAGGTCCAGCCCAGAAGGTTGAGTTTTATGAGGGTCTGGTTTCCTGGCCTAGTCTGGAAATTTAATGAGGCAGGAATGAAATTTAATCAGGTTTAATATAATCTATGAAGTACAAGAAAAATTTAAGCATCTAGTCAATGTTAAAAATAAACAGAATGGGGATTCAGAATTAAAAAATAAACAGAATGGGGATTTTCACCAATCTGTTTTCTGATACTATCATCATTAACATTTCTACATTGGAAGACAAGAGAAAGCTGCTAGCAAGTGAAAACAGCAGCAAGTCTGAATGGTAAAGAAAACGCCATAGTGTTGTAAAGCTATCTTGAAATTACAGAAACATACTACATGGAAATTATTTAGATTTAGTAACGTCATTTTCAGTAACGTGTGATTCAAATGCAAGACTTCATTATCATTTGGGTTTCCTGCTGAATACAGAATATGATCATAAAACATGGGCAAAAATGAAAAGGGATCTGCAGGCCAACTTATATCGGGATCTAAGAATACCTGGGTCCTATGTGATGAAAATTGGCATCTCAGGGAGTTGAAGAAATTTAACTGGTGTGTACTCAGGGAACTTGAAGATATGACCATAGGAATACTATCAATAAACTTTAAATTATAACACAATTGTCTTTATCCCCCTTAAAATGGTAAAAAATGTACAGACACCAGAAAGTCATACTATTTTAAGTATATATAAATCCCTATCCAACTTTCAAAAATTACTTTTCAGTCGTTTGTGACAAGTTAGGAAACAAAAGCATGGGTTTCATAAAGATAAGAACTCTAACCTATCTTAGGAACTGTTAAACTTCCAGAATAAGACATGAAGATATAATGATGACCCACCCCTGCTTTCAAAAAACAACTTTAAAGGACTTAGAGGATAAGAGCCTCAAACACATTAACGCTCAGCAATTTATTTAATTTCAAAAAGGATGTGTAAAGTTTTAACGATGTCCCAGTTACATAAATAATTATCTAAAAATTTAGTGTTGATTATTGTAAACTCAGAAGCAATCGCAATTTATGGGAAGTGTAGGAAAACAGAATCAAACTTTAAAATGAGGTCTATAAACACTAAAAAGGGCAAATATAATCCACAGATAACTAAATGGCTATTTTCAGCAATCCATACAGACATTTAGAAATAGCTGATCACAATCAGTAAGCCTGTACACAGTGGCTGTCCAGGGATGTGTAATCATAATCATGCAAAATAGAAAAAATAATGGCTGAGGATAGTAGGGATGCCTAACATGGAAAAACCTTCAATTAGTTGAAGACAGTATTTATGAAGATCAAATCAACATTATTTGATATAGCATCCAGAATATAACATAAGATTGTTTAGAAATGACTCAAATGTCACTGCATCAAATCCCTGAAAGGAGGGAACAAATCTTGTTCGCTAGCATCTAATGCAAAACCTAGAATATGGTAAACAATCAAGCATTTTCAAAATTATGGAAATGATCTGAACAATAGGAAGTAATTCAAAGATACTGATTTCACATTAAACAATAACTTTCAAACCACTGACTAGCATGTATTTCTGGAAGTGATGGGTGTTTCCTTTAATATCTTCAATTACAGCAAGTGGCATTCTATGACTACTTGTTCACTGTAAAGAAATTAAATGTCTAATACTTGTTTAAAAAGTCAAAATAAAAAAAACAGTAATTCAGGGATACTTGGGGAGTCATCAAATGACCCAAATACAGAAATGCATTAAGGGTTATGAGTTTTCTTCTTATAAGGAAATACTGGCATAATTTTGTCAGAAATTCTGCAGAATAACTACCTATCAGATTTCAAAATAAATCATACGATTTGGCAGGAAGGACAAGAATCTAAAGGCAGGTTTTCTAAAGGTACTCACAAACTTTTGGATATCCACTAAAAACGAAACAATGAAAATCCTCTCTCTCTAAAAATAAAGAATAATGTAAAAGTAGAAAGGGTCCTCTCCTCTCCTTTAATTAGATAATGAGCTTTCGATTTAAAAGGTAAGCATGAAGTAACCAATGGACCTTTCTATATATTCAGATGCAGTACCGTGATTTACATATTTTACATATTCTCAGAGTCTCATTTTATAGATAAGATCAAAGGACCAATTCATGATAGAAACTGCCATATTTTTCTTGGGGTAAGTATTTCTTGTCATCCGAAGTCCAAAATACAAATGGTTCTTCTTAGATGTTCTAAAAGCAAGTCTTCAACATTTCAAGGTTAAATACTATCCTAGCTCATAGATTAGGGTTAATATCAAGGTTTATAAAAGCAAATTTCAGATAACTAAATTAAGCCATAAGAGTGGAGAACAACGTGTTTCATAAAGTGAATCCTTTGGTACATAATTATAATAAACATTTCTCTCCTCTTTTCCTGCTCTCTCAAGAAACTTCATTCTCTAACTCAACAACTCAAAAAAGTATGCATTACTTAGCAGTTTTCTCTTCACTCTTGATATTGCAATTATTTTATTAAAGGTTGATTTAAAGGCCTTGTTTTCCGAACTCGAACATTAAAAAGAAACATTTTTTTCTTTAAAGCAATATAAGCTTTTTGGTCTTTAATGACAGTGATGTATTTAAAAAGGTCTAACTTACAAATTTCAACTAAACCTTGGTGTGCAGGGTTCAAAAATACCCTGACAGCTTACTATGATTACTGGATAATTCTGTCCTATATCTCCACTTCCTTATATGAAGTCTTGAAATGTATAGGCTAAAAGTACTTGATGAATTGAATTCTCAGTAAGTCCTTTTAAATGCAAAAATTTGGCAAATTTTCGAATTAGGTGGAAAAAACAACGATTTCAAATTAGAAAAGATTCAATTCCTACCTGCCACAGCACCAAATGCCAAAGAGCCACTCATCTGTAGAGCTTGCTGTGCTGCTGGTGGGATCTGCAAACCTGTACCTGTAAAAGAGTAAGTCTTAAAGTCCTTATTGTATTAAGAGCACAAAAACCTAGTTTTCTGTATGCATACTACCAAAGTCACTTCACTAAAACAAATTACAAGGAGGCCACAGAATAAGAGCTGCAACTGAATTTATTCTCGGGTAAGGAATCCTGTAACTTAAGCTGTGGTACTCAAAATGCACCACCATAAAGTAGATTCTATTAGAACTTTAAGGCAAGGAAGTTCATCTATAATTTTAAATTGCATGTGCTGCTCAAGGATAACATCAAATCCAACAAAGAAATAATCATTTCCAATTATTAGTCCGCACAGTTACCTTTCTCATTACCATACCCACAATAAATCATTCACAACACTAGTAAAAACTTACCCTCTGCAAGTCTTGCCATTAACTGGAGACGACCAGTTGTTCCCAAGTCAATTCCAGTCCTTTCCAGTTCATCACTGTCTAGAAATGAGCTAGCACTGGAAGCATCAGTACGTTCAGTAACATGACCAACTTTCATTGGCCTTCCTGCTAACTCGAATCCATTAAGTTGTTCCAAAGCCTTCTTGGCACATTCTGAATCAGAAAACTATATAATTGAGAGACAGGGTAAAAAGTCCCAAATATTAGTTAACATGTATAACCAAGGTAAGGAAATGCTTACTTATTAAGTCTAGTTTATGCAACAGCTACAGCTAGGCGGATGGTAAGTTATAAATTTCAAGCTGCAAGTAATATAATCTACATGATTAGATCACAAGCTCATGCAAATAACAGTTGTTGAAGTGGTAGTTTAAATAACAAGATATTTATCAAGTAAGGACACCTATTTTGGGGAATGGAATCTTAGTTACAAAAGGTGAAAAGTAATTTTTCAATCAAACCCTTTTGAATGCTCTGGGATAAACTAAAAGGATGCTTTTTTCCCCTCATAAAAGTGAACTACTCAGAAACACAAGGAGTTCACCCAGATGCTTTTTCTTTTTTTGAGGAAGATTAGCCCTGATGGGCTGCCAATCCTCTTCTTTTTGCTGAGGAAGGTTGGTCCTGAGCTAACATCTCTGCCCATCTTCCTCTATTTTATATGTGGGATGCTTGACACAGCACGGGTTGATAAGCGGTGCGAAGGTCCACACCCGGGATCCTAACTGGCTTAATCCCCGGGTGGCCGAAGCGGAATGCGCAAATTTAATTGCTGCACCACCATGCCAGCCTGAGATGTTATTTTTAACACACAACTTCAGGTCATGTTTTATTGCCAATAAAATCAGTAAAATTCTTAATTCTAGGATGCAGACACAATAAATCTCTAACTCACACACTCTGGTTTTAAGTTTAATGGAAGAAAGGAACATATTGCCATCAACTCCATAGCTAATCTTTCATCAGTACGTTTAAATGTTCAAAAATAAACCTTTTTCTGTTATTGAGATGGGAAAAATTACAAATAGTTATAAAATAGAAAACATTCAGACACACACACGGCACCATATAAACTTACATAATCTAACTTTGCATACAGATCACTAAATCAAAGAAAACATTTCATATTTAATTGATATTAAAAAATTTAAAAATGCTTTGCAAAACATGTCTTGTTTACATATATTTAGTAGTATTCTCATGAAAACGTGCCCACTGACCAAATACTCAAGCAGTAAACCCTATAATATAGAACACTAAATTCTTTAGGTACTAAGTAGGATGAAATACTCAAATTAACATTACATGTAAAATCCCCTGACCACATCACTTTTCTAGGGGGAAAAAGGGGGAATGACCCACACTAATGTTCTTAGAAACAAAATAAAATGTTGGTGAGTTAACAGTTTTAGAAATGACTTTTCTCCTTTCACAAGTACATACTAAAGTAGATAAAATCCCAATAACCAATGAAACAGATTCTCTACCACTACAGAAGAGTTTTAAATTTTACTGAAATTTGGATAGAAGACACACAGATTCCTGATGAAAATTGGGACCTATCTGTATTTTAAACTAAAAATATCCGTTTCCAGCAACTTCCAAGGTCATAATATCATACTTTTGAAAAACTGCTATCATGTAGTTGGATTCCATCATGAAATAACACATTAAAGAATTTACTTTTAAAAGGGCACCTCCATTCACAATTACCCAGCCCTGTGGTCTAGTAGTTAAGATTCGACAATCTCACCACCGTGGCCCAGGTTGGTTTCCTGGTCATGGAACCATACCACCTGCCTGTTAGTCGTGACTGCCTGATGCTGTGATGCTGAAGCTAGGCTGCCAGTATTTCAAATACGGGCAGAGTCACCCATGGTGGACAGGTTTCAGCAGAACTTCCAGACTAGGAAGAAGGACGGGGCCATGCACTTCTGGAAAGATTGGCCAAGAAAACTTTATGAATAGCAGCAGAGCATTCTCTGATATACCACCAAAAGGTGAGAGGATGGTGCAAAAAGACCAAGCAGGTTTCCACTCTGCTGTACTCAGGATCACTATGAATCACAATTGACTCAAGGGCACTAAAAACTACCATTCACAATTATTCCAGCTGCAATCTCATTCCCTAATCAGGGACTAGGCTTAGACGGTTAGCCAAACACTTTAATAAGGTAATCCTGGTGGTAGTTGTGAGGTATGTACATATAAAAAGGATTTTAAGTAAAAAAGAACTCCAAGAGACCTTCCTTCAACTGACAAAAGTGTGTCATAAAAGAGTCAGAGACTGAAAAAGTCATAAAGGAATCACAGACTTCAATTATATGAAGAGTTGGCTACACAAACTGACCACATACAGGGAATTAGTAAACTCATTAAATAAACTTTCACAATTAAAGGACCCTTACTGCTAGTAAGAAATGATTACTAATCGGCAAACTAATTTAAACCATTTGAAAATATTAACCATGACTCCTTCCCCACACTATCAGTAACTAATGAAGTTTTACTAAGCTACTTAGATCACGTCAATCATGGAAACAGCTCACCGTAATAAATCCATATCCCTTGGATCGACCAGTTTCACTATCCATCATGAGCTGGATACTTTCAATCTGAAAACAAAAAGCACAATTATTATGTAAATGAAAAGAAGGGAGGAAAAATATTTTTATTCCTTGAAACAGGACTGAAAAATCACCTCTCCCCCTAAAAAAAAAATCACTGAAAATATATCACAAGCCCCTCATGCCCAAAAACATGTTCTAAAGGCATGGAAAGTCCCAAATAAGAACTTACACACTGGGGGACAGGAAAAAGAAAAGGAAAAATCTTAAATCTTTTGCCTCAAAAACAAACCACTAAGAATCAAAGTCCATTTCTTTGTGAAATACAATCAAGTTAGAAACAAAATCAACACCTTTTTGTTTCCTTTCCATTATCCTAAAAACACGAGACTAATTCTCAATAATACAACACATGATAGATGGCCCAAAACGTTGGAATAACTAAAAATATCAGACGTATGGGGCCGGCCGTGTGGCCAAGTGGTTAAGTTCGTTCGCTCCACTGCGGCGGCCCAGGGTTTTGCTAGTTCAGATGTTGGGCGCGGACATGGCACCGCTCGTCAGGCCACGTTGAGGCGGCATCCCACATCCCACGACTAGAAGGACCCGCAATTAAAATATATACAACTATGTACTAGGGGTCTTTGGGGAGGAAAAGGAAAAATAAAATCTTTAAAAATATATATATACTAGATGTGGTTACAGTTGCACAACTCTGTGAATATACTAAAAAGCAATGAATTGTTCACTTTAAATGGATGAATTGTATGCTTTGTGAATTAAAACACTATATTCTAAATAAATCTGTCCATACGTAGAAAGCATGAAAAAGCACCCATATATTCTATTTCTTCATGTTCTGGTAGTTTCAGGAATGTATTCTTTTTTGTAATGACTGACTAACCCATACAATTATGATTTGTGCACCACTAGTATATTTTCAATAAATAATCTCAACAGCCTAACTTTTACCATTGTTGACACTTAAAACAGTTTACCAAACAGGCTGAATGGGCTAATCAAAGAAAATCAAAGGTATATCCAAGGGCAATGAAGTAGTAGTGAGAAAGATACAGCAGGACCCAAGATTTTTATTCACGGCCATACAATGAATCTTTTAAACCAGAGCCCAGCCTACTATTAATATTTATTTTAAAATGTCTAATCTGAAATGAGGACAAACTGGACAGAAACATGAACAATCTAATTCCTTAATTTAGTAAGGAAGCTTCTCTACCTACCCCTAAATTTTCAGTAAGAAAACGATCACACAAGAAAAAAATATATCTCTTGCTTGGAATGCACAGTACACTTTTATAATTCATGTTGATTTCTTTAAATGATTGATTCTAATAATTACTATGCATTTCACTCTAGCATGATAAACGTTAATAAATTCTATCTTCAAATGATACCTTGTCTCAGGGGAACTATCTTTAAGTTATCACAAATACCTTATAGAACCACCCTCTCCCATCTTAATACTAATCTCACAGAAACATGACAAGCGAGATAGACAGAAATTATTATACAATTATATTTGGTTCAATAATCTATTAAGGATCCACTGAAGAAACTGAGACTTACCCTTCCAAAGGGCTCAAAGATCCCCCGAAGCATATCTTCAGTTATGTTAAAGTGTAATGAGCCCACATAAAGCCTCATAGGTCCAGCACTTCCCTTTTGCAAATTGTTTGCCATTGCTGCAGCTCTGTTTTTTTCCGCCTACAAATTAGAGAAGACAAAATGCACATCACACAGCAGAAACCCAAATCATTTTAAACAGAGCAGTAAATCCCACTCACAGCACAGGCTTGCTTAGTGATAACTTATGTAAAGATTAGTGATGAAACTATGCTAAGTGTAACAAATCATATAAGAGGACAAATACTCTGATTCCACTCAATGTGACCGTGATTAATGGCACTGAATCATACACTTAAAATGGTTAAAGTGTCAAGTTTTTAGATAAAAATATTTTATTTAATATGATATATATTTTCACCATAATAAAAAAAGTTAAAAGGTTTTAACAGCACGTGCAAAAGTTATATATAAAGCAATCATACCCTGCATTTATCCATAAAATGAATCAATCATAAAACTATTTTATGCCATCAGAAGAGGCATCCTGATATCAGACGTGCTAAATGTAGAAAATAAGATTGTTTCTAGGACTATTAAATAAATTAATTACTCATTAAAATTAAAGTACTTTTTTTTTTTTTGAGGAAGATTAGCCCTGAGCTAACTACTGCCAATCCTCTTCTTTTTGCTGAGGAAGCGTGGCCCTGAGCTAACATCCATGCACATCTTCCTCTACTTTATATGTGGGACGCCTACCACAGCATGGCTTGCCAAGTGGTGCCATGTCCACACCCGGGATCCAAACCGGCGAACCCCCGTCCACAAAAGTGGAACGTGTGAACTTAACCGCTGCACCACCAGGCCGGCCCCTGAAGTACTCTTTTAATTTGATACTTCTCAGCCCTTTGTCACGCCAATCCACACACTACTAGGTTGGTCCTCCTCCATCATACAAAGTGAATTAAACCATGATTCCTCACTTTTCCTAACAACTATTTTCCTCTTATTTACATAGAATCAAGTGATAAACATCTAATATTAAGTATCCCCAAACATCAAATAGGACCTATTACTGCCTTTTAGAGATGACAGAAGCTGGTAAGTAATTTGACCACGGTTACATACAGCTTGTTAGCAATGAAACTGGAATTTCAAGTCAGATCTGATTACAAACCTTGGGCACACCTTTATAAAATTATGTAAGTTTGATCAAGTAACCAGATTATTTAGCAGTTATGGACTACTTGTTTTAGTGGTTTGAAAAGCATGAAATACATGACCATTGTATTTGTACTGCTCAAAAATATTCTTTAAATCTTATAGTCTCCATTTAAAAAAACCAAGTTATCAAGTAGTAATAGAAATCACTAACTTGTTTCTTAGTACAAATAAGTACTGATGAGGAATCCTAATACTTTCATATTATGTACTGAAAAGGAGGACACATCCCAGTTTTTACACATCGAAGTACTAGCAAAGAGGAACTAAATCATTATTTGGATTATCTTACAAGATATTCTCAAAATTAGTTTGAAAGATCTCCTTTTCAAGAAATACTAGAACTGATAGCTGTTCAAATTATTCTTAACACTATATAAAATCTTATACAAGTGTTTTTATAAAACAGTGAAAATATTAAATATATTAAAATGTCATAACCCCTCCATCTGAAAGACACCAAGGGAAAAACATGTTCTTAGATGCTGCCATCCCCAATTAATAAATCACAAATCAATAAAATTCTAGACCAAGTTCTCAAGTCTTTTTCATGTAATAGCTATTTACAACTTATATTAAGAGAGAACAGGATGCCACTGAGGATACACTATTATCAAAGTAATGAAGGCAAAGTTAAAAAAACAAAGCTATCCTGAGAACATGTGTCTCAAGGTATAAGTGGTGATTATGTACGGCACAAGATTTCCAGCACTACCAATTATCAAATTTGCAACCAAGAAAAAAATTACCTGTGATGCCTGTACTATAATTGGCACTCCTAAAACACGTTGGCCAGTTAATCCTATTGCTAGAGGCACTGAGCTAACATCAACAAACTCCACGTATGCAATTCCTTTGGAACGTCTTGAATTTCTATCAGAAATCATCCTCACATCTCGAACCTAAAAGGAAAACACACATTTAACACAAGGTTGGTTGTGCAACCATCCACTGTAAGCCACTGTAGATGTAATGAGAAAAGAGGCACATCAGTGATGCAGCAAAGCCATTAAAAAATTTGTAGGCCCACTTCTATCATCTTTTGATGGAGGCATAGCAACATCTATCAATTCCAACACTACTAACTTCCAAATGAGGCAAAACATAAAGGTTACCAAAAATAAATCTCGAAACTGAATTCTACTAAAAGTAAAGATGTGGTGCTTAGCTGCTTTCTCATTTTATCATAATGACAATTAAGCTTGTTTATAATTTTTACTTAGTTGAGCTCTATAAATAGGCTAAGATTACCTTTCCTACTGTAGAGAAAAACTCTTCCAAATCCCTTGGCCGAATTCTTGCAGCCAGCTGCATGCAGAAAACCGTCCTTGCATCTCTTTCCTCAGGAGTTAGATTATCAATAGGTTCCCTAACAAGAGTAAAGAACATAAATTTAATTTTATAACTTATTCTTTTACAACAACTTTTTAAAGTACACTTTCAGTAAACAATTAACCAAAACTGATTTGTCACTATTTCTAGGCACATTTTCACTAAGATTTATACAAATTGTCCATAAATAACTCAATGTGACTTAATTCCTTCAAGAGGATGATAGTTTCCTAATGCTTCTTCTGATAATATCTTACACAGTATCAGAACAAAAGTTCACTGGCCTCGCAAACCTACAAATGGTAATTTCTCCAGAACAACAAAAGGCTAATCAGAACCCTGAGAGTTAAACGATAGGCAAAGGAAATAAGCACTGACTAGTTACCAATGTTGGACTGGTCCAAAATTAGTAGAAAGAATTATTTCTCAGAATAAAACCATCAAGCGAAATTAAATTTGATGACCACAGATGATAAACTTGAAAGTAAAATCCAAAATGATGAAAACTGTTTGATTCTAAGAATTTTATTTTATAAACTAAGATAAATATATTCAACAGTGAGCTGGTTGTTTATTAGAATTAGATCAGTCTTAGCAAGGCTCTACAAACTTAATATCCAAAGAAATGTTTGTGGTTTTTTTAAAAATTGGCACCGAGCTAAGGACTGTTGCCAATCTTTTCTTTTTTTTCCTGCTTTTTCTCCCCAAATACCCACAGTACACAGGTATATATTTCAGTTGTGGGACCTTCTAGTTGTGGCATGTGGGATGCCACCTCAACATGACCTAATGAGCGGTGCCATGTCCCTGGCCAGGATCCAAACTGGTAACACCATGAGCTACCGAAGCAGAGCGCATGAACTTAACCAACTTGGCCACAGGGGCGGCCCCCAAAGAAATGTTTCTTGATGGTTAAAGAATACTGAGACAATAACTACAAGCAAATCAAAAATGGAAAGCAGGAAGTAATCTAGACAAATATCAATAGTGGGATTCAATCTATTCATTTTTACAAATGGCCTTAAAGAGGGAGTATACTTCTAAATTTACAGAGGAAACTAAAGTGAGGAAATAAGGGCGAAAAGTAAAAGAGCACAATACATGAAATTTAATTTCACAGAAAAATAAAAGTGTTATCATTATCTACTACAAAACATCATTAAGGTTAAGGTTCTAAGTGAATCTTTTTTTTCTTTTTTTGAGGAAGATTAGCCCTGAGCTAACTGCTGCCAATCCTCCTCTTTTTGCTGAAAAAGACTGGCCCTGAGCTGACATCCGTGCCCATCTTCCTCCACCTTATATGTGGGACGCCTGCCACAGCATGGCTTGCCAAGCAGTGCCATGTCCACACCTGGGATCCGAACCGGTGAACCCCGGGCTACCAAAGCGGAACGTGTGCACTTAACCACTGAGCCACCAGGCCGGCCCCTTAGTGAATCCTTAAAGATGTAAGCATAAACATGCTCTTATCCACATTCTGGACACTTTTAGGAAGTACTTTTCAAATACTCCACCCACAAAATTCTGGCACATCCCCTTGGGAAATTAATACGTAATTTTAAACATGCTACTGTAAAACACAAGTACAAAGCTGGACTAGATCCAGAGAATGAGAACTAAAAGAGAATTTTCTTATGAAAGAAAACTAAATATTAAAGAGCAAAAACCTCAATATCTGCTGCAAATAGAGCTTTTAAAATAATTAAGGTTTTCACCAAATCCTAGAATAATTAGAATATACCAAATAACAAGACAGACTCAAACTTAAAAGGCACCCTTTTAAGGGAAGCTAGAATATCAGTAAAGGACAGTGCTACCATACAACAAAACATTCCTTGAACCAAAATGGTAGATTGGATGGATAAGTCTTATATTTACTTAAGAGGAAAATAACTCATAGAAACATTCAAGAATGTAGGATTACTACTTAAACATAAGTCAATTTGGTTTAGACTTTGAAAATTAAAAACGTTCTCAGTAAAGAGAGAGAAATGACTGTTACAACTACTTTCCCACATGAGGCTATTTCAGTAACTCTAATTTATTAATTCCAAAGGTGAGTCAAGTGTATTTAAAGTTTCCTATAGCTATCACTAAAAATTTTCCTTAATGTAAAAGGTAAGATCACATGTATTATCTACACACTAAAATGGTAATTACTGCTCCATTCTTAAAAGCTGTACGAAATTAAAATGAAAGTTACTGAAAACTTAGAAATTCACACTGATTTAACAGTACTAGTACTGCAAAAGAAAGATTTAATATGCTTGAAATTACTAAATGTCATTAAATTTAGCAGTAAGCATAAACTGCAGCAGCTTTATAAAAGTTAGCAGCTCTAAAGAAAAGAAATAGGCACAACAGCTACCTCACAGGGCTCTTGTCTTTTCTGAATGGACTTTTGCTTCGGGATCGTCGTCTGCTGCAAAGTTAAAAAGTTTCATAAGTTACCCACCAAGTACACCACATTAGTTCCTTGAAAAACAATTTAAACAATTCAGAAGTATGTTTAAAAACCTTAATTTGATGCTATGAGGCAACCCAATCTTTCCTCGGATGGCACTGTTAAATTTTGGTCCGGAGCTAAAAAGGAAACACAAAATTACACTAGTTACAGGTTTAGGGTCTTGCTAAGATCGCGTTCATGCGCTCTCCAGCAAGTTTAACATTGTTTAGGCTGCTTCTTTTCCACCTCAATTATGAAGAGGAAATAAAGAGGCTTTTTCTCTTAACTCTATCCCAGGCAAACTGTTCTTATAGTTATCCATCCTGGACCACTGTGAGGTGCCAAGACCAAAGGTTACAGCCTCAAAATATATAAGATTCTGAAAACGCTCCCTTTCATTTTCAGTCTATAGTTTTCTTTTTTTAATTACACATTTATAAATACATTCCTGAGGTTTAAAAAAAAAGTGAAAATAAATCATCCTTAACTCTCCTCATACCAAGAGTTAACTACAGTTAACCATTTGGTGTGCGTCTTTGCAGATCCTCTCTCAGGAAAATATGTTTTTATACATCCGTACATGTACAATGGTCATACATACGTTTCCTTGTTTGAAGGACTTTTTTTAAAAAATAAGAGGACTAATTCTTTAAATAATCCTGAAACTCCCAACTTTCCCATTTAACACTAAGTCACAGAGACTGCATAAAAGCACACATAGCTCGTTGTACTTCAGCTCCTTGTGGCAAAATATTCCACAACAAAGGTGTGAAGGAAGTTCACCAACTCTTCAGAAAAAATTTCTTTTAAGGACTTGACATATTAAAAGAGTGTTTTCAAAAAAATCACAAAGGTAATTGTTCAAAAATATAGTTTTACTCTGTAATAGAAAAACTCCTAAAATGGCCCAGTAGTTTGGGGGCCTTTTATTTTGAAAGACCAAACTAACTTACAGGAACAGGTCAGATGTCCCTTAGTGCTCATCCTGCTATCCCTTTCCAGATGGGTAGCAAAATAAAATTTACATCTAATAAGTCTGTGATTCACATTTAGAATCGTTTTCATGGACTTTACATGTACCTACGGCATCCAAGCTGTCCCAAACAAAATTATCTTATATTAAATGGGTCCTTTGAAATGACTAATAGTGATAAAGTTATACATTTGCTGGATAAATTAAAGTTCAAGTAAGAATCCATAAGCTATTTTCTTTGCCCTTTAATTAGAAGTCTCAGTTCTTGCCTCCATAGTTAAAAATCACCTGAAACCAAATGTAAGAACTAAGTCATTTTTAAGTCAGACAAGGATCACAGGCTGACTTCAAGTATTTGTCACTCAACAGAGCTAATAATATTCAGAATTTATTAAGGTAACCTTTCCCATGCTATTTAGTTCATTCTAGTAAAAAGAACGCAGTAAATTTTGATAAACTGGACAAAAAGCAAAATACTTTGTAATAGAGCATTCAGAATTAAAATAACATTGTGGTCCCTTTTAAGCCCTTTTTAGTTTATGAAATAAGCAGTTACGAGGAACTTAGAAAACAAGGAGTTCAATCCTTTTTAACTTTAAAGAGCCAGAATCAGAACTCAAAGTGTTACTAACTTTAATGGCTGCAAATAAGACCAAAACATTTCACGAACAGCAGTTAAGTACTGTGGGTACATTATTCACATTCTCTTCTCATTCAATGCTCATTAATAGCTTATCTGTCAGTTGTTAACCTCCTTTAAAAGATCAGAAAACTAAAGCTTAGAGTGTTAACTTGCCCAAGCAAAAGAGCCAAGGCTCCAATTCAGGTCTGTCTTATGTTTGAATTCCACCTTCAACCATTCAACTTTTAAAGTTAGAATTGTTAATTTCAATATATCGCACAGTTTACAACACTATGTCTATTAAGAGGGAAGAACGTCATAAAGTACTAAGGATTGCTAGATTCAATCCTTGCTTTAGGGGCTGTACGGAGGCTCTTTCCAAAGTTATTAAGATAGCTAAGTGTTTTTAGTGATTATAATCAAACTTGTTTTCAACTTGTTTAAATAACCACATCCAAATTTCCACAGTGACTTAACCATTAAAGCACTTTTAGTGCTTTTTTACTATTATTAAAGAACCTTAATACAAACGATGTGTGATGAGCCCCCAAAATGCTCGTTAAGGAGCATACACCAAATTCACAAAGGGTCTGTCACTTCAGCTGAAAACAGCCACACAGACGAGATTATTTAACTAATTACATATTTGACTAATTGTGTAACTTGCATCCATCCGAGCTTTAAAATTTTAAATTTATGTTCAGAAAAGAATATTGTAATAGCTCACACACCTTTCAGCTTTCAAGTATTTGGCAGTACAACATCAAGTCTTTTTTTTTTTAAAGCACTCTAGCGCTTTAGTCAAGTTTGGATTGGCATACAGTTAAAATATCTTCAGATGGATTAAGAGAAAATTATCTGTATGCCTAGTAAAACACGTTACGTATTTGTCCACACACTGTATTTCCACTTTACTAGTCTCTTCAATGCCAATATCCTTATATAATACTTTTTAAGTATACTGAAAAATAAAATTTCACAATTCAAATCACTCAGGCTAAAAAACTATCTGGACACCCAGAGAATGACTCTCAAACCAAATCATCATAATTGTAGTTACATACTAAGGACTTCTGTAGCGGCCTCTGAATCTGCGATCTCGACTCCTTGAGCGGCTCCGTCTCCTTTCTTTGCTTCTACTTCGCTTCCTTTCACGACTTTTGCTCTTTTTCCTTTCTCTATCCCTACTTCGCTTCCGTTCCTTACTTTTGCTTCTTTTTCGTTCATGACTACGACTTCTGCTCTTGCTTTTTTTCCTCCTGAGAAGAAAAAAGAACACCATTATTTTGGGTTTAAGGTGCTGCCAAAATATACTTCCTTTTATGGTCAGAAATTCTTTTTTCTAAATTTATTTTGCTATATTTACTATCATATAATGCTATATAACAATACTTATGGGAAAATAACTCCTAGGTAAGGTAAACAACACCCCACCTTTGCCTTCTACTACTGAAAATCAGCAGTCAATGACAAAGAATCATTCAAGAGAGTAGGACTACAATCTGAATCAGCTACAGCTTTAACAAGCAAAGGACTTTTTGGTAGGTAGAGATCAAAACCTGAACTTTTAAATACAACCATCATATAACTTGCCAACAAGCATTACTGTAATGGACAAGATACAGTAATAAAACCAAAGTCACAACAAAATACGTTAACATTTAAGTATTACTACTGGATCACACATAAAAATTTTCATTAAATACACTAATTTCCCTTAAGTAAACCAATTTTGACCCAATTTACACATGTGAATATTTTATACTTTCAAAGGGCCATATGAACAATACTTTGGTTTTCATGGGCAAAATTATAAGTAATGACAAAGGATGATAAAACTAATGCAGTAAAATGCATTCTGACACTCCTAGACTTTAATGTGACCATTTCAGATACTTTCTTGCTAAAGCTATAATGAGTACACCAGAAAAATGGAGTATGCCATTTTTATGCCAGTTTATACAAGCCTGTGGAGTGCAATCAAAACCAAGAACGAACACCTTTATAAATCTTTATAAAATCTCAAACTCTGAAAGGTAAAAAAGCCAGTCAGTCATATCTTTGTTCATTTCTGGATTCTCTGCAGTACACTACCCACTCATTTCATAATTAAATCTTACAATCTGTACCTCTATGTCACCACCCAAATTTCAGAGGTGCCTTCAGATATTTCAATATAAATTGAAAGACATTTCAAAGTAAACTTATTCCACTAAAATGTCAATTTGTAGTGGCTAAAAGATTATCAAACATTTGACAACTCTACGTCATTTGGAAATTTAATTAACTATTTAGTCCTTATCAAAGCAAAGTTAGCACAAGAGCAATTGAAGTCTGCCTCAGAGAACCTGTAAGCAGGTCATCTTAGAGTGCATTGAAAATAGAAAATGAAGACACCCACCTTCTGGAATCTTGAAACCCACACTCCAATCACAAGGAGATGTAGAGCTTTCCAAGGAGGCAGAAACTTTGTCTAAAATTTCAAGATAATCCACCTGACTGTCAGAAATGTATATGCTAGGTAGCACATGACAGAAAGTTAGGCTACACTCATTATTTATATAGAAATCATCAAAGTAATGCCCAGAAGGGCAACAGGTAACAGTCCAACTTTGTTGCCTGAAAAACCTGACACTATGGCTTAGACGGAAGAATTCTGAGAGATAGCTAGAATCAAGTTTTAAATATCATCAATTAGGGGACAAAGGAAAAAGTAACTCCATCCCCCACAAAAAAAAGACAAAGTTTTGCTCTGCTCATAGATGGCCCATAGCAGAGAGGCAGCCAACCTCCCTATTTACCTCTCTTTAGGCCCCAAACTTATTCTGCCAAAGGAAAAGACTCATAACTTGGAGAGCTAATTTCAACTTAAGGTCTTCCTAGAACTTTTTATAAATGAGTCCCCACCCACATCTGAAGGCAACCCCAGACAGGTAAAAAGACAGCAACATACTAAGACATTCAGAAAATACGATCCTCTAGATAAAAGCCTAGACAAAAATTTAAGGTTGCAAGAAAGCAATATACTTCTCTCTAATAAACTGCAGCTTCAAAGAATATTTATTAAGTTAACTAAAGAAGGGTTATCAAAATCCACACTAATAGTCAAATCCTGTTACAACTTAAAGGGACTTTCCAAAGTCTTTAGTGGCAGTGGAATTTTGTACTGAACATCATTGAAGTAAATGGTCCACTGGGCTGGGCCTTTAGACTTTTTGGTTATATGGCCTCTGCTGTAAAGGTGTTTTGCTATAACTGGATTTGACCTCTTCCATGTAAGAAGATCTAAATTTTAAATGCAAAGTACTCTGGAAAATAAGAAAAAAAATAGAAAAGTCATTTATTCCAAAATTTATAGATAATCCACACCACAGTAGCCAATATATTTCAACTGTGTCATTTTATTATCTTTTTTTGAGTAACTCCTAAAGAGCTTAACTGAATGGATGCCAGTTTAGACTTTGCAAAACTAGTTACGCTAACAAATAACATTCCCATGCAGGCAAGCTCAGGTACTTCAAAGGAATACTTTGAGGTCTTGCCAAACTCTAGGGTACAGCTCTTCAGAAAGCAGGCTAACTGATAACCAATTTACGTTAAATTAAATTTAGTTCTTTTTACTACCGGAATACAACTGAATGTATGTATTGAGAATCAGAATTACTATTTTTTAAAAGAAAACATTTATTAGTCAGTCAACCCTCAATTTCTCAGAATGTACATTTTCTCACTACCTTAAAACTCCATCCCAACATTCAATGGCTTTTAAGACAAAGTAGTTTTAGGATGAAAAATGCAACATGGCACCTTCCTTTGGTTAAGAGACTTAATTTATATCAAAGACTAAAGCACACACCACATTTTACTTGTTATCTATCCCTAAATAGAAAAATGTTCTTCTAGAGAACTTTCAAATAAATCAGAAAGGTTATTTCCCTTCAGGAAAATCGGTGAAAAGTTCCTGATTGAACAAGGGAGCCATTTATTTAATCAGCCACAATTAACGACGAAAAGTCTGACAAATAATTTGCATATTTAAAAATATATTAAATGGTAGTGTGACTTTTGAAAGGATCTTCCCTTAAATAACCCACCCTATGGCCAACTGAAGAAAATTGTCCATTCTTCTATTTAGTTCCATAAGACCCTTTACATTAGACTACAGAGGCCACTTAGCATCAGCCACTGGAGAGCGTGATGCTAGATTTCCTCATAAAAGCTTAGTAGCCTTAACGCGCTTAAACGCAGGATGCAAACAAGTATAAACTGGAGATGGTGTTAGTAGGAAGGCGTGACATCTGAGAATGGTACAACAAAAGAAGGTCTGCACCCAAAAGCTTACACCCTCGTGCTTTTGGCACTTAGAATGAGATCTTCAGCCACCCACTAGGCCTGCTACCTAGACTGCAAAATTTCAGTCAATTTATATGGATGTCCTTTCCTAGGTTTTCTTTTCACTACAGAATTGCAAACTAGAACCATTAATTAGGAAACTATTACTTTAATAAAAGGTCTAAAATGAGATGACACTGAACCACGCAACAACTGGATGATTGCTTCTAACAATTGAAGATTAAACCCAACCTAATACCCATAACGTACTGTGATTAGTGAGGAACTATACCAGACTCTCACCCAAGCTTATGCCAGAAAAAACGTAGGACATTTTCCACACGTTGTAATCCATTACTACATTATTTTAGGGGACTTATAAGAATAAAAAAATATTGGTATAGCAAAGCCTGAATAATCCAATCTGACAATTTTCTCACCTGCTTTATGAAATTAAATCAACCTACCTAGCAAAGTTGCTATGAGGATGTTGAGGTAGTATATCATGAAGCACTTTTAGCTCTTAGGAGGAAGAGCCAAAAAGAACCAGGTGAGTGGCTATTTTACCATCATTTTTCATTACGTATCATGAGGTCATGAACCTGACAAAATGTTTTAATGACACCAAAAACTTAAGCTAATATAACAATACTCATAATATGACTTGTGATGTTAAGAATCTTGGAGCTGAAAGCAAACTCCACTAGGATCCAACCTCAGAATAGTAGATCTGGTTTATACTGTTATTTAGACTTTTGTATGCTGTATTCTGTACTAGTCTGTAGCACTGAGTCCCTATTTTTGGGTTACTCATTTAACCCAAATACCTTTCATAAATATTCACAATTTTTAAAAACTCCATTCTAATAGGTCTGTTAGAGTTTAAACAGCCTAAGACAATGAAAGCCATGTAAGATGAACATAAGTACTTAACTATGCTATAGCATTATTACTACAAAAAGGGCCTTTAAGCAGCAAGGAGCATAAATAATTCACAGCTCTGACTCCTTCAGTAATTTAGGGCAAACAATAAATTTCACGGCCCAGTTATTACCTTTTCTTCTTCCTAATCCATCTTCAGAGGATATGACAGTTTTATCGATAAAATAACTAAATATTAAGCCAAAGTTAATAAATTTAAGATAAAAAACAAGCTCTATTATTCTTATCCAGATCGTTATGCATGGACTTGGAGGGGAAGGTGTCCAAAAAGGTCCCTGTAACCATATCCTGAAATCAAGGGAAAAAATACATAGTTTGATATCCTCAAAGTCTCCTGTCCCAAAAGGTAAAGAATCACTTTTCTAAAAGAGGAAAAGAAAAGCTTCAGAAGAGAATCTTAGTTTGATGCTTTAGCCACAGGAACAAAACCTAAAATCTCATCACATAAAGCTCCCCCCCACCCCGGGTCCCTTTTTAAAACTTACTTTTTGCTACGTTCTTCATGGCCGTTAGCACTGCTCAACTTGTTCTCATCCTAAGCAGGGTTGATAGAAGAACATCATGAGGACGAAGTGGTAACATTTCAAGTTGTCAAAGGGTAAAGGGAACAGGAATAAGAAAATACAAAACAATTTTAAAACTAATTACTTATTTATAGTTTAACATGGAAGGCTATAAAAAAATTTAGATGGGTATGTGTTTAACCACTTTGTTGCTTACAATTAAGTCATCAAGATACAAAAATAAAAATGCATATTAACATGTTAAATTTTACTTTCTTATATAGTTAGATATTAAGTTATCCAGATTTACAGTGTTGAAGTGGTTAAAGAGAATGTCTATAAAACATGAATGAAGTCCTTTTTTGAGTTTTATTCCATGTGCTATGGTCCCTTTGGTCAGTACCACGGCTCTATTTCTGCCTAAGCCCCAAGTGGCCGTGCTAGCAGCCAGCCACTATCGATTTCCTGTGACCGATGCCATTCCTGAGATCTTCGCCCATTTCCGTTGGAGGGTTGGGACTGTAAGAGCTTGATGCCACCTCTGTCACACATCTCGCCCTGAAGCAAACAGGGATTCACACTGCTTTAGTAATGTTGACTCCCAAGAACCCAAGAAAGTCAATTAATAATCCACCAGTCCAGCCTAAACATTTCCTACTTCCATACCTGTTTACATGGAATTACATCCATGTTAAACTAAGACACAAGAATCTTAACATTAAAATAGAAAGTAGCTCTTCCAGAGTCTAAGCATTAAAAAACTACATACACTATTTAAAGCTATAAAGAATTCATCCAAATTGGTACCACATGGTCGTGCTATACACTCCAAAACAAATGTATTATTCTTAAAAGGTTTAGCGCAATGTTTATTTTAAAGTTTGAACACATCAGTTATAGGAGTCTAAGTGCTAACTTACAAAGCTTACAGTTTGTGACACCAGTGATAATGCATGCATACTGCTATTTTCACCACCAACTGGTGAAAGAATGAAAAGACACTTTTACTGTGACACTGAAATGGGTCAAAGACTATATTATTAGCAAAATAATTCCTTTGTAGGTTTTAGTGTGAAATATTATGGTAGGGACTAACTAAAAATACAACAATATGGAGAACAGTAAAACAGTCATCAAGTGACTCTAAGTTGTGATACTGCCTCTTTTGTTTTAAAATTTGTTTCATTCAGGGATCCAAGAATTTTAGTAATTTTTAACTGAGCAGATCATCGCCTGCCTGTTTTAATATTTACTATCACCAGTCTTTTATACATACAGAAAAAATTTAAATCTCACCCATTTCTTCTTGTAAGACTTATCTTAAGATTTGCTTGCCACAGACTGGTTATGCTTTGTTATTCTTGGACCCCTGCTTTTTTCCCAAACCACTACATTCACCTTTTTGCTATACCAAACTGGAGCTGGTAATTCTTAGTTGAGTCATTTTACCTAGGGGACCACGGTACAGCGATAAGTCACTCAATTACTACCTTATGATTGACAGTTCACACTGGAATCAAAGGTGAATTCATGGGAGTAGAGGTGAGATATCGTTAGGCAAGTCTACAAAGAGAGATAGATGGGCATTTATTCATCACGCTGAAGTGAAACTACTGCACAATATTATTACATCAATAGCATATATTTACTTTTGAAAGTTACACGTAATGCATCTCTGATAAGATAAATCAAGAGGGCTCCGGGGAGGTTAGTTTACATTTCAGCAGTAGTTTCGTGAATAATGCTAAATTAAGAAATATATAAACCTCACCGACATGTTTTTTCTCACCTTCTTGTAAGGGGCCTCAAGCATTGCTTCAATATCAATATCGTCTGCCATTTTCTCTAAACGCCTAGAAAAAGAATACGGTAATTCTGTGAGCAAAGATTTTTCTATTTTGCTCAATGTTTCTTACCCGACACACTCCAAAACTTCAGAAAAACCTTCAAAAGCCCTAAAATGACTAAACTTTACCAGGTTTGGCAAGTAAATCTAAAATGCCTCTAAAACCGCACACGTGAATATAGATTAAATGTTCGATTAAAAAAAGCCTGCAATGAACTCCCAAAAACAGAAACCAGGAGCCTCGAGCGAGGGCGCCTCTTTCCGCGAAAAACCCGCGCTGCCATTTTAGGGGCAAAGGGAAACTCCCTCGTTGGGAGGGGTTGTGTGCCATGGCAGCGGTCGGCTGGCGCCATATTGGGAGGTCTCGGTCGGCCCAGGTCTCTAAGGGACAGGTCGCCATCTGCCCCAGGCCTCCCTGAGGTCCTTGCCACCCAAGAACCCTGAAATCGACCCGACCGGAAGATAAGGGTGGGGTCGCCGAAGTGGGGCCGATTTCTCGAGAACGTGCCCCCCCAAACTAAAGACCACCTAAACAGTACCCCTTAACTCAGAAAATAACCAAACCCCAAAACACCTCTGACAATACGCGGGTCCGCAAGGCCTCCTTACCTGTGCGGGGTTTCGGGCCGCTGTGGTGCTTGTATTCGAAAAGACGGGGGCTGCTGCTGCCGCCGCTGTTGCTGTTAAGCCGCTAGGCCCAGGCCGCGGTACCGCCCAGCCCGAATTTCGGGCTCCAAGGGCGGATAGGCCCGAGCGAATCTAAAAGAAACAATGGGATTAGAAGAGCCCGCGGGGAAGTGCAGGACGCGGCTTCGGCAGCTCAGGATCCACCCCGGCGACAGCGTCGGCAAGCTCTCTGAAATGGCGGCCGCTGCTTCCCCGTACTCACATTCACCAACACACATACACACACACAAACACACGGGGCCTCACCGAGCCCTCAGCACGGGCTCTCGCGAGAAGCTGCCCCTTGTTCCAGACTGGAGTAGCCGAAATATCGCGAGATCTAAGTATGGCCCCAGCGACCATGGCCCAATCTCGCGCAATGATTGCGCCACAGATATTCCCATCCCCCACACAGAGAGGCGCCTTTGACTCCCCCCACCAGATAGGCGTCCATATCTCGCGAGATCGCGCAAGTTGCTAGAGCAAAGACAGTTGGTACAGTTCCTGTCAATCTTTTAGGAAACTCAACGCTGAGTGGAGGTCGGTGGTCACCACCTCCTCGTGGCGCCTTCTCATAGCTATCTGAAGGTTTCCCCCTCACAACGGACCACCCATCCACCCACTGGGCCTCCTACCCAGTTGTCTGTCAAGGTCGCCATAAGACAATCTAATCCATATGGCGAAAGAATAAAAGGAAAACGGTCATGTGCAGATCATCCGGGAAGGATGAAGACGAAGTGAAAGCATGTAAGAGAGAAGGCGAGAATGAGACCGTACAGGGGTAGGAGGCTAGGACTGTAGAATAAAAATTAGATTTCCTGTCGTTTTGGAGCCAGTGGGACTAGGCACTGCTTCGACTGTCGGGCTTCAAAATACCCTTGGAAGTAGTGGAGAAAGGCAAAAAGAAGGTGAAAAAACAAACTACCACCCTTGACAGTGGATCAGCTTTGTGCCCCCCGCATTTATAGGCTGGCCTTGTGTCGGAGTTGCTATTGTTTCTTCAAAAATGTCCCCCATTCCCCTGGGACTTGACTCGCCGCCCCTGAAGTCTTTCAGATGCCTGGCAATTAGAGTATAAATTTCACCATTGGTTCTTTGGTCAATACTGTGAAAAAGAAGGGGGAACAGAGAGGTAATTGACTATAAGGCTTTTTCTTCCAAGATAAAAATGTTTGAAAAAAAATTAGAAAGATGACTTACAAGCAAAAAATCTTAACAGAAGTCTTTAATAGCTTAATGATTGAGAGCAAATATTTGAAATGAGATATCTTGGTTCCTGTAGCTGCTTCAACACTGTGTGACCTTGGACAAGTAAATCAACCTCTCACTGCCTATCCTGCATTTCCTCCTATGAAGAAGAGGGTAATATAATTACTAAGCTAAGTAAGCTTCTTGAGACTGAGCAGGACTGGTAACGCTCCCTAGTGAATTCTCAGCGCTTAGTGGGATGCCCAGCCAGGTGGACACTCAATAAATGAATGAATGAATGAATGAAGGCCTAGTAGGAGTATATAGTGAGGATTAAATGAGATAATGTCCATGATTAAATGAGATAATGCTTGGCAAATATTTAGTCCTCAAGTTAACTTCTGTTACTGCTAAACAAAATTATTTAGAAGAAATGTAGGTGTAAGTGGCTTTGCGTTTCAAGTTAACTTTCCACACAGGTATTTCTCTTAGAGGGTCATTAGATTTTGCATACTTAGTAATATTCCCTTACTCCTTTTCCTGAAAATTCAGATCCTCTTTTCATTTTTTGTGTTGAAAATCATCATAGAATATTGAAGCGTAATATATCAGGAAAGACAAGCTAACCTTTGCCTTCTCTTTTCCCCTTTGATTCCAGTATACTGACTTGTTAATTTTGCAAATATCACAGCATCAAGGTGGCCCCTTCTTAATTTTTTGTTTCTGTGGTAACGTAGTGCTGAAGTTGATCTTAACCTCTGGACTTATTTGGGAAGAAGAAGTTTCTAAGCTCCAAGTCACTTGAAGATTGAATATTCCTTAAATTGTTTTCTGTTCAAGGACCATCAGAGTGAACCTAGCAATTTAGCGCACAATCAAGAAACACCACCTGGAAAACTCATTATGTAAAGCAAAAGTATTTTTTATGTTTAAAAGAAAATATTAAAAATATGCTTTTCATTCACTTTGCAAAACCTTTCTCAGTCTGTCTGGCTCTTGGACTTTCCGTGTAAATTAATTCCCCTTTCATCATTTCATTCTGAAGTCTCGTTTGCAGCAAAAAGTCATTGGATTGAATCATCACCAGCAATTGTTCTAACTTATAACATAGGAGGCCATAATATAACCAAGGGCCTGCGATAGAGGAGGTAATACTTGTTATGCTTATTCACCTGAAAATTAAATATATTTTGCCAACGTGAATTTTTTTATGTCCATGCATGACTTTTATGGAGAGAAAAACACTATTTTTGATACGTTTAGAAAATATTCAACTTATAAAGTGAGTTTTTAATCTAATTTTCCTTAAGACTTTAAGACTGACAAATTTTTTATTTATGAATCTAACTAAAATTTTAAAATCACTTTCAATCTTTTTCCATTAATATTGAGTTAAATTCAAGTTAAACAGACTAAACTCTCTTCAAAAAAATCAGTCCCATTTATATTAGGCAAATTTCCTCAAATTTAGTATGCTTTTTATCAATCTAACATGTATTATTTTCGAGTACTGTAAAACTTTCCCAGGTGTGTAAACGATTCTTCTAAATCCAAGAAATTAAAATCACAAATATAGTGAGTCATAATTTCTTAATATATTCTAATATAGTCTCATACTTTTCCAATTAAAATCACAAATCTCAAGCCAATTAATCACGCTTTTTTTGAGATGTAATTGACATATGACATTGTATTAGTTTCAAGCGTACAACATAATGACTCAATGTTTGTATGTATTGCAAAATGATCACCACAATAAGTCTAATTAACATCCGTCAGTGCCACCTGCATGGCAGAGTGGTTAAGTTCCCACAATCCACTTCAGCGACCCAGGGTTTCACCAGTTCGAGTCCTGGGCGCGGACATGGCACCGCTCATTAAGCCATGTTGAGGTGGCAACCCACATGGCACAACCAGAAGGACCAACAACTAGAATATACAACTATGTACTGGGAGGCTTTGGGAAGAAGAAGAAAAAAACAGATTGGCAACAAATGTTGGCTCAGGTGCCAATCCTAGAAGTCCGTCACTACACACAGTTACAGAATTTTTTTCTTGTGATGGGAACTTTTAAGATTTACTCTCTTCACAACTTTCAAATATGCAATACAATATTATTAGCTACAGTCACCATGCTGTGCATTATAGCCCCATGACTTATTTGTTTTATAATTGGCAGTTTGTACCTTTTGACTTCCTTTACCCATTTCACCCACCCCCTACTCCCTGCATCTATCAACCACAACTCTCTTCTCTGTATCTATGAGATTGGTTTTGTTTTTTGGTTTTTTGAGGAAGATTAGCCCTGAGCTAACATCTGCTGGGCCACCAAAGCAGAGCACACAAACTTAACCACTCAGCCATGGGGCTGGCCACAAATTAGAATTTCTAACTTGCTAAATTCTCTTAAACATTAAAATTTTAATACAAGTATATACAAAGTATTCCTAAACTTAAAGTGAAACTTTTAAGACTTCATCTCCATATGTATTTCAATTTAAACCTCCTCTGGACAAAAAGACACCCATAAGAAAAAGGTTTTATTGGGGCCGGCCCGGTGGGGGCAGCAGTTAAGTGCACATGTTCTGCTTTGGCGGCCCAGGGTTCACTGGTTTGGATCTCGGGTACGGACATGGCACCACTTGGCAAGCCACGCTGTGGTAGTTGTCCCACATATAAAGTAGAGGAAGATGAGCACAGATGTGAGCTCAGGGCCAGTCTTCCTCAGCAAAAAGAGGAGGATTGGCAGCAGATGTTAGCTCAGGGCTTGTCTTCCTCAAAAAAAAAAAAAGAAAAAGAAAACGGTTTTATTATCTAAAAAAACTTAAGATTAACATCCCAAGAGAATTCAGATACTGTCTCAGAGGACCAAGGTTCTTTATTGGCCAGAGTTTTTGACCTGAACCAAATATTATGGTTGCGTAGTCTGCCTGATAGATTCTAGCAAATCTTCTCAAGCCACTGATAGGGATGATGAGTCTTTTTTTTTTTTTTAAGTCACTATGACAATGAGAAACTCAAGCCGTTTCATACAGATGGAATTAATTTTGCCACTTTTATGCCTTTTGCCTGATTTGAGTGGATTAAATTGTCATTCCCCACCTTAGTACTTGATTGTCTAATCAATCTACTTACTGATTGAATTTGGCATTTGTTTCAAATACTTGGGTGATTACTGGCCACCATGTCAAGGGCATTGCAGTGACACATCTCAAAGGAATTTGCATAAATTTGTGAATGGTTAGTCCTTAAAAGAAGAGGAGATGTTTCAGGGATGCATCACTAGCCACTTATTTGAGGTTGATTCCATGGGATGCAACTCTCAAAATAACTTTTCTTGAGATCACTATCAAAGAATCCTGTTCCTCAAACTCAAGATGCGGTTTCTTAAGAGCCTATGTGAACCAGATAAGGAAGCAGTATTGATGTTTTTGCCAGAATCTAATCTGTAGTCAAAAAAGTAGAATGTTTTGAACTCCCCATAGTTAAGACAATCAAGAAAATTAAGGGGCACTCATGAAAAACAGTGATAATGTAGCCCACCTCTCCATCCGATAGGCAAAAGTATTGCCTAAAACACTATTCTATTTTTTCGTTTGTTTTGTTTCTTCTTTTTTTTTTTTCAATTCTTCTCCCCAAAGCCCCCCAGTACATAGTTGTAGATTCTAGTTGTGAGTGCCTCTGGTTGTGCTATGTGGGATGCCCCCTCAGCACGGCCTGATGAGTGGTGCCATGTCCACGCCCAGGATCTGAACCAGGGAAACCCTGGGCCACCAAAGTGGAGTGCACGAACGCAACACTCGGCCACAGGGCTGGCACAAAGAAACAAATTTTTAACAGAGATGTTCTAATCATAGTAACAATGATAATAGCTACTATCATTAGAATACCTATTATATACCTGGCATTGTGCTGGGCACTCTGGAATGCAAAGACCCCACAAGGTAGGAATTATGTTTCCCCATTTGCAGATGAGGAAACTGAGGTTCAGAGAGGCTAAGTAATCATCCAGGGCCACAAAGCTAATAAATGGCAGGATTCAAACCCAGATCTATCTGAAACCAGGCATTCCACACTGTCAGACCACAGGACAGACATCCCTTTCCCCTCCCAGGACTTCCTATACCTCACGCTTCTAAAGAGTAATGTCTCATCTCAGATCAGAGTGAGCTCAGTATCCTTCTGCTGTGATTTACATGTCAGGGTAAGGTACCACCACCTGCCCAGCTATCCAAACCAGAAGTCTCATATTGACCCACCCTTCAGAATTTTTAACACTCTGCAGGACAATTTGTGAGTACAGAGTAAATAAAAAACACAGTCTCTTTCCTTCAAGAGTTTCCAGGTTAGTGAGAGAACACCTGAAGGAACAAAAACCACGTTCAAGATAATATTTTGTATTGTGTTAAGATTTTGCATTACAACTAGAAGGATCTGCAACTAAGATATACAACTATGTATGGGGGCGGTTTGGGGAGATAAAGCAGAAAAAAAAAGATTTTGCATGAGCTCGATGCTTTGAACTTCATAGTATTAATAACAGCATATTTATATAGCATTTCACAGTTTGTAAACGACTTTCTGTACATTATCCTATCTATTCCTCTAAATCTATGTTCATTTACTTGAATTAAATAAATTGATGTGATCAGACTATAATGGAAGTGATCACAGAATCTTCAGGAAGTAGATAATTGGTGTAGACTGGAGCAGTTAAAGAGCATTTTTTTCAACATTTTATTATGAAAGTTATCAAACAGAGAGTTCAGAGAATAGCATATATGCCCACCACCTATTTTACATTTAACATTTTGCAATATTGGCTTTACCACATATCTATCTACCCACCCATCCAGCTTAATTTTTTAATGCTTTTCAAAGTAAGTTATAAACTTCAGTATATTTTATCCCTAAACACTTCAGCATTGCATATTCTTAACTATTAATGGTTGTTCACAAGTTTTTATTATTATTATTTATTTCGTTTGTGTGTGACGAAGAGCGGCCTTGAGCTAACATCTGTTGCGAATCTTTCTCTTTTTGCTTGAGGAAGATCATTGCTGAGCTAACATCTGTGCCAGTTTTCCTCCACTTTATGTGGGATGCCACCACAGTGTGGCTTGACTAGCGCTGCTAGGTCCACACCTGGGATCCCAACCCGCAAACCCCAGGCCACAGAACTGGAGCCTGTGAACTTAACCACTATGCCACCAGGCCGGCTCCCACAATTATTTTTTTTAATGAGTTAAATTTTACATACAATGAAATTCACAAGTCTTAATTGTACCAATAGATGAATTTTGACAAATGCATACAAATTGGGTAATATCAATTTTATTTAAAGTGAGGAAATGGGGGCTGGCCCCGTGGCTGAGTGGTTAAGTTGGCAAGCTCTGCTTTGGTGGCCCAGGTTTTCACCAGTTCGAATCCTGGGCGAGGACATGGCACCACTCATCAAGCCATGCTGAGGAGGCATCCCACATGCCACAACTAGAAGGACCCACAACTAAAAATGTGCAACTATGTACCGGGGGGCTTTTGGAAAAATAGGAAAAAAATTTTTCAAAAATCTTTAAAAAAAATAAAGTGAGGAAATGGCAGAAGCAGGCATAGAGGGCCAGAGAAATCAATATATTTTAATCCCAAAATATCCTGGTTTGACAACCAGAGACATGGATGAAACAGCACAAATTAGGAGGCAGAGTATTGTTCAAAAACATCTGCTAATGAAAGCAAAAAGAAATGCAATCAAACACAACGTTGCAAAAGATTTGTGATTTAAGCAAATCTAGCAATGGAGAAGAATATTCTGCTGACAAGGCACACAAGATAGAGATATACCTGGAAAATGATGGACGGAAAACAAAAGAAGCATCAACTCACAGTGATTTTTAAATAAAAGCATCTGATTCCATGATATGGGTGAATGACTCTGCACAGTGAATAGCCCAGAAGGACAGTCTCTGAAAGGATGTAGCTAATAGACTCATTTTTTTTTGAAAACTGGAAAAAAAAGGTACTTGACAATAATTTTCTGATGGAGGCCCAGAGAGATATGACTTGTCCAAACATCTCTAAATAACCAGGTCCTACCTCAATACAGAAACGAATCATCAGAGTTGGAATATGTGCAGCATGAACATGACTTGTATGCAGTGGTTGTAAAAGAAGAGATGCTGGCGAAAATGTGGAGAAAGTGGAACCCTCAGACCTCGCTAGTGTGAATGTAAAATGGTGTAACTACTGTGGAAAACGGTTTGGTGGTTCCTCAAAAAGTTAAATACAAAATTACCATATGATCTAGCAATTCCACTTCTAGGCATGGACACAAAAAGAATTGAAAACACATTTCAAACAAATACTTGTACACAAATGTTCATAGCAGCACTATTCATAATAGCCAAAAAAAATGGACACAACCTAAATGTCCATCAACTGATGAAGGCATAAACTAAATGTGGTATATCCATACAATGGAATATTACTCAGGCATAAAAAGAAGTGAAATACTGATACATGCTACAAAGTAGGTAAACCTCTAAAACATTATGCTAAGTGAGAGAAATCAGACACAAAAGGTTACATATTGTATAATTCCATTTACATGAAACATTCAGAATAGCTAAATCCATAGAGACAGAAAGCAGACTAGCTGTTGCCAGGGGGTGGGGGAAGGGAGGAACAGGTGACTGCTTGATGGATATCAGATTTCCTTTTTGGGTGATGAAAATGATCTGGATCTAGGTAGTGGTGATCATTGCACAACATTGTGAATGTAATAAATGCCAAAAATTGTACACTTTGTCATGGCTAATTTTGTTTTATATTATGTAATTTTACCTCAATTAAAAAAAGAAAGAAATGCGGCGGGCCCCGTGGCCGAGTGGTTAAGTTCATGTGCTCCACTTTGGTGGCCCAAGGTTTTGACAGTTTGGATCCTGGGCTCAGACCTAGCACCACTCATCAGGCCATGCTGAGGTGGCGTCCCACATGCCACAACTAGAAGGACCCACAACTAAAATATATAACTATGTACTGGGGGTCTTTAAGGAGAAGAAAAAATGAAAAATAAATTAGGGGCCGGCCCAGTGGTGCAGCGGTTAAGTTTGCACTTTCTGCTTTGGCGGCCCAGAGTTCACCTGTTCGGATCCCGGGTTCAGACATGGCACTGCTTGGCAAAAGCCATGCTATGGTAGGCATCCCACATATAAAACAGAGGAAGATGGGCACGGATGTTAGCTCAGGGCCAGTCTTCCTCAGCAAAAAGAGGAGGATTGGCAGCAGTTAGCTCAGGGCTAATCTTCCTCAAAAAAAAAAAAAAAAAGACCATGTCAATAAGTGAAGATGTACAACTGTGACAAGTACTAGAAGAGAGGTTTACAGTGTTATGAAAGTATATAAAACGGAGATTTGGTGTGAGTAAGAGTATTTAACAGGTTAAAACATTCTAGTCAAAGAATAGAATATGCAAAAGGCCCTATAGCAGGAAGAAACATAGTGTCTTTAAGGATCTGCCAGAAGGCCATGTGGCTCTTGCAAAGAAGCTTATGAAGAGGTAGACCATGCAAAGCTTTCTGAGCCAGGTAAAGAGAGTCAGTTATTAGGTATTGTCTCAGCTCCAAATCCACCCTTCTGCTTTATGATTTTGGGGCTGGGAGTCTGCAAAGAATATTTCTCCTTTGTATACTGGCTTTCTGTCAAGCTCTCCCAACAGAGACTACTAGAGGGATATTGCAAGGCAGGAGGAGGAAAGATGGAAGCCTCCTTTTTGTTTGCTTCCTGTTCCTATCAGTGGCCTCCCAGCAAAGCATCTTAATTCTGTCAGTGGCAGTTCCTTCCTGTTACAGCAGCTGAACCAGTTTGCAGTTTTTCCAACACTTACAGAACCAGTCTCATTACCCCTTCTTCAGAGACACCAGCTCCAACTCCCCAGTGCCCCCTACTCACAGGTCCGGGTCCCAACCCCTGGGGCCTTTCTTCTGAGTTCAGAGACACAAGGACCTGCCAAGCAGCACCTCCTCTTTAGAGGTCTGGGTTTCAGCTCTGTTTGGCCCCTCGTTTAAGTTTCTGTGTTTTAATAATTCCAACCTCTTCCCTTTGTTCTCTCAACCCTAGGGGTGGTAGCTGTTTCTACAATTACTACCTCCATGATACCTTAGGTTTCTCCTTTTCATTATTATAGACCAAATCACAACCATATGCCTACTAACACTCCTCGGTTGCCCTATAGTTACACTGAAACTCTTTCACTCACACTGAGTGTGGATCCAACAAACTCACCTGACAATTCTTTTTATTTTGGAGTAACGTCTGCTGCCAGTCCTCCTCTTCTTGCTGAGGAAGGCTGTCCCTGAGCTCACATCCATGCCCATCTTCCTTCACTTTATGCTTCATATGCAGGACGCCTACCACAGCATGACTTGCCAAGTGGTGCCATGTCCGCACCTGGGATCCGAACCAGCGAACCGCGGTCCACTGAAGCAAAACTTGCACACTTAACCGCTGCACCACCGGGCTGGCCCCTCACCTGACAATTCTAATAGAGAAGGGTAGGTATAGAGCAGGCAGGAACAGACACGAGTTCTCATCCATTCTCCTATGTATTGTAATTCTGTACAATTTACTTAAACTCTCAGTTCAGTTTCAGTTTCCCCTGCCTCACAGATTGCTCTGAAGATTAAGTAAAACAATATGGAGAAGAATAAGTAAGATGTGCATGAAGCACTTAGCACAGTGTCTGACTCACAATAAGCATTCGATAAACGTGAGCTATTATTTTATTGCTGGTTACAATTTATCCAGCTATGCGTACCAAGACCTCGTTTTTTTTTTCAATTGGTACCTGAGCTAACATCTGTTGCCAATCTTTTTTCTTCTTCTTCTCCCCAAAGCCCCAGTACATACTTGTATAGTTGTAGGTCCTTCTGGTTCTGCTATGTGGGACACCACCTCAGCATGGCCTGACGAGCAGTGCCATATCTGCGCCCAGGATCCGAACAGGTGAAACTCTGGGCCACTGAACCAGAGCGTGTGAACTTAACCACTCAGCCATGGGGCTGGCCCCAAGACCTCATTTTTTAAAAAATAAAATAATGCCTAGGTGTACTCATCATACTGTCCCTTGCAGATTCCCTTTTACTCTGTCTGTTCTAGTCAACTGACCTCCTTGTTTTTCCTCAAATGCCCAAGTTACGTTTCTTTTTTTCGCTTCTTGGAGCCTTGGTATTTGCTGAAGCTTTGCCTAGGAAACTCTTCTCCAAGATGGATGCAGGTCTTGCTCCTCCCTATTTCCTTAAGGTCACTAATCAGAAGTGACCTTCTCAGTGAGGCCTTCCCTGACCATTTTATTTAACACGGAAGCTCTCCCTAACTACTTATTTCCCTTTCCTACTTTGTTTTTCTCCATAGCTCTTGTCATCATCTGACATGCCATGTATTTTACTTATTTGTTCATTGTTCATCTCCCACCATTAGACTATAAACTCCATGAATGCAGAGATTTATTGTTTGTTTTGATCTTATTATACCCCCAAAGTCTGGAACAATACCTAAGATTACCAGTGGTATGCTGATAATCTTGCTCTCCAAAAAAAAAAAGGCCTGATATATAGTATTTTCCAATATCCACAGTGTAAATACTCCCACTATGACCTATTTTAAGCCACCAACTAAGTATTTAATAATCAACTCTTGCAAACCAGTACAAGCTGGCTCTAGCACTTCATTGTATATCTGTGACATTGAGTAAGCTATTTAACTTTTCCTAAGTCTCAGTTTTTTCATCTGTGAAATATCTCTGGGATAATAATAGAACTACTTTATAAAATTGTGACAAAAGTTAAATGAGTTAATACAAGTAAAGCACATAAATCAGTGGCTAACACATTGTGTTAATTTTATTATTTTTATTCTATTTCTTTATCATGTGACCTTTTCTCCACAGCCTACCAACATTGCTTCATCATTTCCAATGATTTTTGCTACATTTTCCAGTGTTTATGCTGACTGAAACAGGTCTGTCAAGTTCTGTGGCATTCTTCGATCTATCAACAGAATACCTAGTTTGTGGGCCATGACTTGCTGATAACCTACAGGTATAAAATTTTGGCAAAATTTCTCAAAATGTTGACTAATTGTTGTGTTTCTCCCTGTGTTTGTGATCTATTCATTGCTTTGACTACTTGCCCATCAGAGAGTCTGCTATAATGGAGTGTAATAGAGTTTCCCACTGAGGATTTGGGGAGCGCAGAGGAGTCCAGGAAGTCTTACTCCACTTTCTTAATCTGTTCCAGAAGTCTCAAATTGCCTGTATCTCCTTGCCTAGGAAATGTCTGTCTTTAAAGATATTTGTGTTTTACTTCCTCCGGGAAATCGGCCTTGATCCTGCCCTCATTATTGCAGTTGTTAGACTGTAATTCAACTTTGTTTCTTCCGCACTTGCCCTCACTACAAGTCTGTGAGCTACTCTGAGAACATGGACTGCTTCTCCTTTATCTCCATCCCTCCAGCTCCTACCTTTCTCCCCTGGAATGTGCTGGTTGTTTAATAAATGTTTGTTGAATTGATGGGATTGCTTTGGAGATGCGTCAGTACGGAGCCAGACTGAGGAGGGATGAAAGAATTTCTCAGAAATACAGCCCATTACCCGGTGACAATTAAGTATGGACAAGCAGGGCACGTTCTCACAGACAGGAATTCTGTATCATTTGAAAGTGGTCTGTGGCGGTGAGTTGAAGAGTCAGAGGAGATTCCATTGGAAAGAGAGATAAGGGCTAATTTGTGAAAGATCTATTCTCTGCTAAGAACAGCAATAGTGGTGTGCTGGAGTGGGCTCATACCAGCTCGTGAAGCAATTACTAAAGGTCTAGGAATTTTGTGAGCCAGTTGATCTCACATTGGTAGTTTGAAATCAGCCAGTGTGAGCATTTACACCACAGATATCTGCAAATGCTACAAATTAACATTTTCTTTTATCTCAGAGAGCCGGTTGTTCATAGGCCACTGAAAAGTTCTGGACATCACATTCAAAGTGTTGCTACATCTCATAATGTTGTTATAAAGATTAAATGAGAGAATACACATGTAAACTACTTAGAGTGGATGGTGTAAAGGAAGCACTCCAAAAATACTGTTTGATATTCTCATTCATGCAAAATATTAAGTACCTATTTCACGTTATATATCATTCCATGCACTGGGAATACAGCAGTAAACTAAACAAAGTCCCTGCCATTAAAATTTTTAAATTCTAAGGATATGAAACAGATTATTAAAAGAAAAATAAATATATAATAATATACCATATGGTGATAGCTGCTCTGAAGAAAAATAAATGAGGATAAGGGAGACAGAGAAGAACAGGACACTGCTTTATTTAGAGTGGCAGAGAAAGCCTCTATGAAAAAAGGACACTTGGACAGAGACCAGAAGGAAATGAAATGAAGTGGTTAGTTTTGTGAGTATCTGGGGGCAGATCTTTCCAGGCAAAGAGAACAGCAAGTACAAAACCCCGGGTAGAAGCGTGCTTAGTGTGTTTAAGGAAAAGCACAGAGGACAGTGTGGCTGGAGTGAGCAAGGCAAAGAGAAAAGAATCGGAGGTCAGAGAGCTGGGGAACACAAGGGGCAGATCAAGAAGGGCTCGTAGGTAAAGATTTTGGATTTATTTTCAGCTAAATAGGGGACAATACTCCTTTGTGCAGAGGAGTAGATGATCTGACATGTTTTTAGAAGGATCACTTTGCTTACGGTTTCTATTATGTTAGAACGGTATCTTGACTATGTTAGTCAACTACTTTGAAGAATAGGTCAGATTGAACAGAGTTTGAGGGCAAAAGAACTACAGGAGGCTCTACTGAGAATTTGGCTAATTTAGGATTAGTAAAATCTATAAGATTAATGAAATCTGGAATAAAACTGTTTGTGCTTAAATTATTATTAACAATGTGACCTCAGACAAGCAACTTAACTTCTCTGGGCCTTCATTTCTTCAACTGCAAAATTATTATTATTACTATTTTTTAAGATTTTATTTTTCTTTTTTCTCCCCAAAGCCCCCCGGTACATAGCTGTATATTTTTAGTTGTGGGTCCTTCTAGTTGCGCGTCAGCATCGTTTGATGAGTGGTGCCATGTCTGCACCCAGGATCCGAACCAGTGCAACCCGGGGCCGCTGAAGCAGAGCACGTGAACTTAACCGCTCGGTCATGGGGCTGGCCCCTGCAAAATTATTATAATAAATAGGACCTCTCTTCAAGCATTTTTGTGAATATTAAATGAAATAATTCATGTAAAGTGCTTTGCACAGTGCCTGAAAAACAGCGACTGTTCAATAAATCTGATCATTATTACTTTTTTTCCAAAGGGATAAAGATTTGAAGTAGAATGGGAAAGGGAGACAGGCAAAGGTGAGTGTGTAGGGGTAAAAGGAAAATATGGAAAATCTACAGGGAATATAAATATAACTTTTATTTCCCCCTCTGGCCTCTGAAAAATCAGAGGTCTTACCCCTAGGCACGCGGTGGGAGGACAGAGGTCCTCTGGGGCAGAGTTCAAAGCGGCCAGGATCCAGCTCTCCCATTTATTTCTAAGGTTGCATCATTTGGGTTTTTATGACATCTTTAATTTCTACTTTAACCAGGTATATAGAAGTTTCTGCATCTATTTTACCTCCTGCAATAAAAAGGCTCTGGTGAAAATAAGAGGAGGTGAGTAGTAGGAGGGGTGATGATTTAGTAACTAGGATAAATAAGCCTTCGAAAAGCATTAAGGCCTGAAAAGTGCTTATGAAGTAGCAAGAAAGAAAAAAAAAAGACAATAATATAGGTAAGGAAAGCAGGGAAAGTGGAATAAGATGTGAGAGTACTTGTGACTACCTGTTTCTCCATAATTGCCATCCAATGGTTTTCTTTGGTGGTGCTATTTTGAGCTGGGAATGTGGAATCTAGATTGGACTTCAGATCCTGTTTTAGGCCCAAGGGAACTGTGGGCTGAGCTAGGAAGGGTGAAATTAAGGAGGTGAGATTTCAAACCCACGTGTGTAGGGCCGCAGAAAAGGGAGAGACAAGTTTTGGGTCTTAGGGAGTCAGGAAGTAGGCAAGAAGGAATCCAGAGGGGTTTGGGCTGCAGAGCATCAATTAGCAATGTTTTTCACCACCCCCACTGCCACTTTTTTTTTTTAACCTTAAACACATAATTACACTGACACATTCAATCATACAATTGTTTCTTGGTACATAATTTCCATTAAACCAGGCACAGGCCCACTTTTTCTCTTTTTCCGTTTCTGAATGTACAAAGCTGTTTACTGAAGCATTGTTTATAACAATTAGAAAAGTTATAAATGACCATCACTAAGGGAATTATTTATTGCAACATTGTTTATAAACATTAGAAACAAAGTGAATGGTACCTCGCTGAGTTACCCTTCCTTAGCTTCCAGTCTCTGTCTCATTTCCCTATACCCCCTACTCTACAGAGACCATTCACATATATGTGTACATCTGTGGATAGAATATAATTTTTTTATGTTGAATTTACAATATTTTCCTTAATGGCTTGTCTTTTTCATGTCTTAAGCATATTTCCCGGTACATCAAGATCAAGATAATTTCCAATATATCTCTTTTAAAAATACATGGTGATGACCTAGACATGTGTGACATACATGATTGTAGAAGTGGGTTATACAATTCCTAGCTGGACAACGGGAACATCACTCATTTCTCTCCCTATCAGGAATGTGAGTGAGAATAACATTATGGGAATAATCTTGAAATCATTTATACTACTTAAACTATAAATAAATTGCAGGATTTTAATTATTACAAGTAACAGATGACTTGTGACACATTTTGCAACTGTGGAGTTATATCTTTGGGGAATCTATAGAGGGCAACTTGGACTCTCTATCAAAATTATAAATGCATATACCCCTGTGGCTCAGATCTCCCATTTCTGAGAATTTATACTACAGTTCTGCTGCACACATGTGCTGTACTATTTGTAAATGTAACATTGTTTTTAAACTGTAAAAGATTGGAAACAATCCAAATGTCCTTCAATAGGGGACTGATTAAATTATAGTGCAGTCACACAAGGAATACTATGTACCAGTAAAATAAAACAAGATAATTGTATAAAATGTATTGTAGTGTGTCCAAAATGTGTTGTTTAGTGAAAAAAGTAAAATGGAGAACCATATGTGTAAATGCTTCCTTTTGTGTAAAAGGGTCAAAATATATTTGAACTTATATTCAAATTTGTTTATATGCCTTACGATATCCTGAATGGATTCATAAGAAAGTAAGGGTGGTGGTTACCAATGGAAACAGGACCAATGAGAGACAGGAATTTGAGAGAGACTTTTTTTTTTTTTTGAGGAAGATTAGCCCTGAGCTAACTACTGCCAATCCTCCTCTTTTTGCTGAGGAAGACGGGCCCTGAGTTAACATCCATGCCCATCTTCCTCTACTTTATACGCGGGATGCCTACCACAGCATGGCTTTTGCCAAGTGGTGCCACGTCCGCACTTGGGATCCAAACCGGCAAACCTTGGGCTGCCGAGAAGGAGAATGTGCGAACTTAACCACTGCACCACCGGGCCAGCCCCAGAGAGACTTTTTATTGTGTCCCTTTTAAATAGTTTCTGGCGTTTGAACCATGTGACAGCATTAACTACTTAAAATTAAATTATAAGAAGTCTGGGGAGTGGAGTACCAGCAGATTCAGAGACTGTTTCATTGACTTCTTTATAACTGCCCCCTTTCTCTTTATCTCTAGGCTGGCATGAGTTTCAAACCACAAGAAACATGTATTAGGAATTCTTAAATTACAGTGGCTAGATATGGGGCTCCCAAGGGACAAAGTAGAACAGGACAAGTCCCTGCCCTTGAAGTGGTCCAGGTGGATTTTATCACTCTTTTTAGCGGCTAGGACAAGAATACAAAATGTTCTCTTCTCTCCTCCCCTTCTCCCTCCCTACTTATAATCTTGCAAAATGCTGGAAATGTATTGAAATTCCTACTTAATTCTCCTCCCCCTCAGTTGGAAAGCAGCTAATGCTTGGGAGCTCAGGAACTTTCCATCAGGCCCAGACTAGAGAGATCTCAGACCAGGGCCAAGATTCAACCCACTTCCCTTGGGCCCCTGGCGCCTTGTGGAGGTTCTTGGACCTCTCAGATGCTGCTGTGACTGTGGTTTCCGGCTTCCTGAGTTCTCATACTCTGCTTGGTGCTGCAGATATCATACCCTAGTTTCTGCTCTGGAGACTGACATGGTCAAGCTTGGTGATACTCTGAGTACATGGGGTCTGTGGCTGTGACTCACACCTAAGGGGTTTGCTTTTCTGTTTTAATTTTCCCCTTGGCAGATTTATTGTAATTGCCTTGAGGTTGCGTAAGGACAGAGTATAAAGGTTCTCTGGGGAAAGGTTGAGCAAGATCAATTTTCTATTTGAATATCCTATCTCATGTGAGGTCTTTAGTTCTGCTTCTCTTTTTTTTTTTTTTTAAGATTTTATTTTTCCTTTTTCTCCTAAAGCCCCCTGGTACATAGTTGTGTATTTTTAGTTGTGGGTCCTTCTAGTTGTGGCATGTGGGATGCCACCTCAGCATGGCTTGATGAGCAGCGCCATGTCTGCGTCCAGGATCCAAAGCGGCAAAATCCTGGGCCGCCAAAGGGGAGCACGAGAACTTAACCACTCGGCCATGGGACCGGCCCCTGTGCTCCTCTTTAACTAGGGACGTTTTGAATTCTAGACAATGAATCCCTAATAAGAAAGCAATCAGAAAATCATTTATATAGAATTTTGCAGTTTACAATACATTTTCTCATGTTATTTAGCGTAAATGTGACAATTCCTTGAGTGAGGGTGGATAGCATCCCGTTTTACAGTTGAAGAAAAGTGGAGAGAGAGAAAGGATTCTTCCATGCAGGTATTGAATGCCTCTTGGGCTACTGTATACCTTGTGTGTATGTAGGGTTTCATTGTGAAGCTGTCATCTTGTGGGCTGGGACCACAGTTCTGAAATGGTTGGATACTTAGCAGTAGAGATTCTACTCTCTGGAGTTGAGGGCGCTATACATTTATTCTTTCACTCCTTCACTCAATCACAACTATTAGTTGAATGCCTATCTTGTACAAGGAAAAGTTCTACCTAAGAAAGGATTGGGAGGTTGACATCAACTACTAGTGAGATGCTGGGAGGATCTTAAGGCAGAAGGGTAGATGCTGCTAAAGAGGCAGTTGTAAGACTTGGGCTATAGAGCAGAATTTTGCAAACTGGAGGTCTGTGGCTAGCAGCCAGTGAATGTCCAGTTCAAAAGTTGGCAAGCCAGGTTCCTGCAGGTTTTTAAATCAGGAAGAGCTTAACTCCTGGGGTATTTTATTCATATCTGTATCAAATTATTTTTGTCTGGCCAGTATCAGTCCTCCTCTCTCTTCCTATTTGGGAGAATATCCTTAGGGTCAGATTGTTCCTGTCTTCTTTCCCTGGCAGGCTAGACTAATCCACGTGACCTGAGATTGACCAATTAACAGCAGCTCCTGGCCAAGATTTTGCCTCTTGAGTGAGTGACTCAAAGACAAAGGGATGTTAGGATTGAATCCCAGCTGTGGCGTGTAGTGCTGCTGGCAGCAGCAGCTGCTGCTTCTTGGTGGAGCTGCTCTTGTGCCTGCTTGTTTTCCAAGCCTGACCTCCTGTCATGCTCTGGGCTCCCAATATCCTTGTAATATCTTCCTCTTTTGCTTGTACTTACAACAATTTCAGTGCTTATACTTGCAACAGACAAAAAGAATTTTAACCTACAAATTGTGACGATTCTGTACCAGGCTGTGACTTCCTTGAGAGCAGGGCCTAAATCTCATTCTGCTCTGTGTTTTTGGTGCCCAGCTCAACCCCGCATCTCAATACATACAGGTTGAATAGGTGAAGAAACATGTTATATTTACATGGGGCTATGGAGTCTGGGATTCTTGGCATTACTGTGGTTGTGGGGCAAAAAAAGTATCTATATGCTACAACAGCCACTAACATTTGAGCAATTTCATGTTAATAAACATAAATCCAGAGGATCCTGGGAAGGTCCTTTCTTCCTGTATTTGAGCACTTTGCTGAGTTCATGCACATGGTTCTAGTCCTCAAATTCCTGAAGTTTTTTTTTTTAAATATGGAATGCTTCACTAATTTGCATGTTATCCTTGGGCAGGGGCCACACTAATCTTTTCTGTATCATTGCAATTTTTGTATATGTGCCGCCAAAATGAGCACAGCTGAAGATTTTGTCCCTGCTTTCACAGAACCTCTTCCTAAGCACTGCTCTCTGCCCTGACTGTTTCAGCTGAGGAAACATTCTCTTCAGTCTCCAGCCCTGATTCGAAAAGCACCTCTCCCGTGAACTCATGTCATAAAGAAGAATCTACTAATTTTTTTCAATATCGCTTGCTGTCCTTTCATCCCTTCCATGGATACGCATTGGGCATCTACTATTTGTCAGATTTTCACAATTCATTGTATACAAGATAGTCCCTAACTCTAATTTGAGAAAAAGACAAATACAAACTAGAGAACAAACAAATGAAATAATTACAAAGTATGTTAAGTGCTCTGTTGAAAAAGAACTGTGATAAGGTAGAGAATAATTGCCATGAGGGAGGCGTGTGATGGAGGGGAGCACTTCTACATAATGTAGTCAAAGAGGATCTCACTGAGGAGATGACAAACTCAGATCCGCAGTTTGAAGAGTCAGCTTTGCAAAAAGCAACAGCCTATTCAATGGCTGAGTAGCTGGAAAGAGCCACAGAAACTAACAGAAAGTCGGTGTGGTCAGAGGATGAGAAAGGTGGAAGATGCAGATAGAGAAATTGATTGGTTGTTTTAAGCAGGACAGTGACATGATTAGATTTACATTTTAAGAAGTGTAGTCTTTTAAGAAGTGCTCTGTCTTTCCAGTGTAAAATAAAGTCATTATTGCCCTCATACATAACAAATGTTTAGCATTTCTCCTTGGGACTTTCCAGGTCCCATTGGGAAAACATCTCAGACCCTCCTGGGGTAGGCACAACTCCGACCTTGGTCTCCAGAGGCAAAATACAGCTCCTCTCCACACCTGCAATTGGAATCCTTTCCTAGGAGTTAAAGAGGCAAAGTGGAGGAGGGATTAGGGCAAAGATCCTGAGGAGGGAAGGAAACCGCCTTGTCTGAGGATTTAAAAGAGGCTGAGAATAGGGGCTGGCCCCGTGGCCGAGTGGTTAAGTTCGCGCGCTCCACTGCAGGTGGCCCAGTGTTTCGTTGGTTCGAATCCTGGGCGCGGACATGGCACTGCTCATCAGACCACGCTGAGGCAGCGTCCCACATGCCACAACTAGAAGAACCCACGACGAAGAATACACAACTATGTACCGGGGGGCTTTGGGGAGAAAAAGGAAAAAATAAAATCTTTAAAAAAAAAACAAAAGAGGCTGAGAATGTGGGGAAGTTGGATGTGTCAGAGCATGAGAAAGGCGGGTTATGTCCAGACTTTGAAGAGCCTGGTAGATATGCTACAGTGAAGATTTAGATCTTAATCCTAAGAACAGTGGGAAACAGACCTTGAGCGGGGGATAGCTGTGATTATATCTGCGTTTTGAAAAGCTCCCACTATGTGTGTGTGAAGAATGTATTGCAAGGGGAAAGGCTAATGGGGGTGGAGGGGACCACCATCACCTAGGAGAGAGGTGATGATGGCCTAGAGTGTTGGCAGTGGGATGGAGAGAAGTGGGAGGCTTCGAGATGCATTTAGGAGGCAAAATTACCAGGTCCAGTCCTGGGCTTCGTGTGATCACAGCGGTTAGCGGTGAGCGAGGACTTCGTGCTCCAGACCAGAGCGCCGGCCAGGTTCCCGCGCGTCAGGGCAGTGGGCGTGGCCCGCCTGAGCCGCCGCCACAGCGATCGGGCGGGGCGGGGCGGGGCCGGGGGCGGGGCAGCTGGGGCGCTGCGTCACTCGGTGGTGGCGATGGTGCGTGTGTGTGTGGGGGGCGGGGGATACGCTGGGCGCGTCCCGGGGGTCACGTGGTGCGCAGCACGCAGAGTCCTTCTGTCGGTTGGTCCTGGAGCGGCGCAGCCGGAGCGGGGCTGTGAGGTGAGCTCGCGGCGAGGCGCGGCGAGGCGAAGCCGGCTGGCCGGGGCCGGGTCCGGCCGGGCCCGCGCCGTGCGCGCGCCGTGCGGGCGGGGACCGTGACGGACGCTGCCGCTGCTTCGGTCCCCTGCCTGGCCCCGCTCCCCGCTTGGCCTCGCTCGCCCAGCCGGGAGGGAGGCCCGGGGACCGCTGTTGAGAGCGTGGCGGGCGTGCTAGCGGCGCCCAATCCCCAGGGCTGCCTGCGGGAGTGACGGCGGCCGCGGCCAATCAGCGCCGCCCGAGGGGGCTGGGCCGCGGGGTGCGGGCCCCGGGCGCGGAGCGGGCCGTGTTGGGGGTGGGGGGTAAGCGCTAGGGCCGGAGCCTGAGCCGTGTGGCCCCCAAGAGCTCCACCACCAGGCCCTGTGTTGCCTTGTGCTTTGGGAACGCGTTTTCTTTTATTGACTCTTATCCTATTCTGGGGAGCACACCCCTTTCTCGAGCCCCCGACTATGGGAGTGTCCCTTTTCTCTGTAGTTTTGAAAATGTAAGTGGTGCACCCCCTTTCTTAAGCTCCAGCCCTGGGTTTTTATCTCACTTTCCAAAGGCCTCCAAACTGGGGATGTATCCCATTTCCCAAGCCCCCTCCCAAACTGGGAGGGTACTCCCTTGTTCGAGCTTCCAATCTAAGTAAGCACTCCTTTTCAAATTTGGGGGTTTGCCCCGTTAACAAGTCTCTCAAATCTGGGGTCCAATGACCAAAGTTTTGGCATACTTATATTCCCACAAATCCAAGGAAGACTCCTCTTTACCAGGCCCCAAATCTGGCCACATGCTTTCCAGAATTTCTTAAATTTAGGGGCCACTTCCTTTCCCCAACTATTCAAATCAGGGCATGCACCTCATTTCCAGAGTCTGCCGAAAATGAGATCCAGTTCCTGAAGTTTAGGGGTACGTATTTGCAGTTAGACAAATAAGGGAATTCCCTGCCTTTTTCAGTCACTCTATTCTTGAGTTTGCACCCTTTTTCCTGAGTTTTCCAAATCGAATTATCCTGTTTTCTGGGGGAGACTCATTTTCGTATCTGAAAGTGTATTTGTTTCCTCTGCCCCCAGAATGTACGAAATGCACGCCTTTGGTTACACAGTTCTTGGGGTGCAGCCACATTCCTGATGCTTCTTAAATCTGGGAGGGTACACCTTTTTTCTGAGTCTTCTCATTCCCAGGCAGTGCTTGGTGGTGGTTTTTAGCGTTTTTCCCATCCAAGACATTTTCTCTGCTCAGTTTCCTTCCCTGTTTGGAACCACGTTTTCCTTTAGATGCTGTCCCTGTCTGGTCAGCGCACCCATTTCCTCTTCCTTCCTCGGGTGAATGCGTATCTGTCTTCAACACGCCACTTTCTCTGCCTCTGTGGCCTTTTTTTTGAGCAGACTTCCTATAGTCGCACCTCCTGAATTCCCCTCCCCCAAGGGGAGGATTCCCCCTCCTCCTAAAAGGAGGCCTGTGTGTTGTCTTTCATGTTTACTTTATCTTTTATCATTCAGCTTTCTGCTAACAGGAGCTCTTCTCTCTAGGCTTGCCCTAACCCCGGGCATTTTTTGGGTTTCTCATTCCCCTTGGACACTGCTCTGCTTACCTAGTGGCTGTAGAGATTTTCCCCTTTCTTCCCCCTGAGCTGGAGGTGGCCTCAAGTCCAGGACTGCCCAACCTCCCCGGAGCTGGATTTAAATTGGAAAGGAATCCCCTCGCATTTCTTTGGTTATTCACAGGACTCTTGATCCTCCTGGTGGTTTCCTTCCTATGAGATTCTTCTTAGATGGATACTGTTTTCTCCTTTGCTTTATTTCCCTGTGTTGGGGGAAAAACCCTCAAGAGATTCTTCTAGTGTTGCTTCCAGCTCATAAGCTTCCTCCCTACATTGGCTTTCTTCCTTCCTTTTATCAAGAAAAGAGGTTATTTGGAGAAATCTCTTGGTCACTCTTTTTGTTCTTGTCCCTGAGGTGCGGGTCGGGTATGAGTACTTTTTTCTCGCCATCATCCTCTCACATATGGGCCAACCCTTGTTCTCAACCCCTATCTTAAAATCTGCAAATATCTCAGACCTCTTGTCTCTTAAGAGCCTCTCAGTAGGTTCTTTGTTTTGTGTTTCCCTTTGCCTTTCCTGGTCTTACTCGGGGCTTCTCAGCCTGAACCCCAACCAGATTAATTTCCCCACAGCTGGAATCCCAAGTGCTTATGGGATAATGACACCCCTGACCTTTCTCCCATTTGGGAAGTACTTGAGTGCGCAGCTGTATGAGGCCTCAGTCCGAGAGGGAGTTTGGCCTTGAGAAGCTACACTGGCAGGATAAGGCAGGAAAATACTGCATTTTCAGAACCATGTCCTTTTGAATCTCATTTGGAGATTGGATGTTTGCCAAGCACCTGCTTCTTAGGGATGCAGGGGATTTAATGATACTCCCAGGAACCTGTAGGAATTAATGGGGCTTGTGGAGAAGTGCTCTGAACTCAGTGTTAGAACTTGAATAAAATTATCCATTATTGTATTTTCAAACAGCTAAGCTGTTTTATATTTCATGTACATGAAAGCGCTGGAGCTAAGTTGTGTTATTTCAGGAAGTGAAATAGATCCCACATTTAGATCATATAGTCATTAGTAAGTACCAAGTTCATTAAAAAACATTAAAGGTCTGTCTGAGCAGTACCTAATAAAATATGGTATGCGGAAAGTGAAGAGGTACTTTGTCTCTTTCTTTGCTTGTTTGGTCCTTTATCTGTGTACTGCTATGTACAATGCACCCTTAAAAGTATTGTACACCAGTGCATCTCTTGAATGTACGTCTGAGTCAGCTGGGGAGGGAGGAGTGTGTCTTGCTAAAATGCTGATTCTGATCCAGTAGGTTTGGGAGGGCCTGAGTATCTGCATTCTAATTCCCAGGTGATGGTAATGCTACTGAATTACACTTTGAGTAGTGAAGTTCTATACCCGAAGCCGAAGATTCCTTTGTGAAAATAGGAAGGTGGTGGTTAGCCTTATGCTGGGGTGTTATTTTCCATTTTCTCTTTACCCAGACACATCCCTTAAAGTTTGTATAAGGTCATGGTCCCCTTCTGAGGACTATTATTTATGCTCAATTACAGTTATTCTAGCATTTATCTTTTAAAACCATGGCTAAAACTTGTCTAAGAGTTTGATTTCTATGTATTTTGTCAAATTTAAGTGCTTAAATATGAATGTAATTCTTTTTTTTATTTATTTTTATTTTGTCATTTTTTGTTTTTTTAAAAAAGATTTTATTTTTCTTTTTTCTCCCCAAAGCCCCCCAGTACATAGCTGTATATTTTTAGTTGTGGGTCCTTCTCGTTGTGGCATGTGGGATGCCACCTCAGCATGGCCTGATGAGTGGTGCCTTGTCTGTGCCCAGGATCCTGACTGGCGAAACCCTGGGCTGCCGAAGTGGAGTGCACAAACTTAACCACTTGGCCACAGGGCCGGCCCTGAATGTAATTCTTGACATAGAATCATTCTAGTAAACACCATATAGCCAATATAGTAATCAGCCAATTTGTCCCTCTGGTTCCTCACCTGTCATCCTGCCATGAGTATGGAGTCTCAGATACCCAAAGTCAGCAAGGTCACAGGTGTTGGAATTTTCAAGGAGTCCTTCTTGGTTTTTTAGGTTCTGGAAGTGGACCTGGGAAAGGCAGGTGCCTGGGTCTTGAATGGAAACTGCAGGCTTATCTCTGTATGGAAGCTTCACAAAGGCAAATGCTGGTAGGAAGATAACATTCTTTGATGGGGATCATGGCTTATGATGCTCTCTCTCCTTTTGTACTGACATCTCTAATCTATTTCTGAGTCTTAGTGGGTTTTTCTTTTCTAAATGTCTTAGGTCATCTGTGCCTGTTTCCCTGGCTGTCACCTGTCATGGCCTTTTTCCAGCCTGATCCTATTCTGGGTCCTAATCAGGACAAACCTGACTGACTAGAATATTTTGTGTCCCAGTCCCCCCCCCTCCCCCCCATGAATGTCAGATCCTCTTCGGTAACGGATTTGATCTGGATTTGGCTCTAGTCCCAGCCCTTCCACTCACTGTGAGACAGACCTCAGGCAAGTCACTTAATGCCACTGGGCCTCATACTCCCCATTTGTCAAATGAGGGGCTTATTATCTCCAAGGTCTCCTCTGCTCTGAGTCTTTGTCACTGCCTTGCTCAGAAACCCAGTGTCTGTGGGAGCTTGTTGTAGCAGATCTGATTTCTTTCATGTGCTCTCTTGGGCAGGCTGCCAGTCATTTCCCTGTCCGAGTCACTTCTGCCACTGCCTCTTTTCTAGCCGAGGCAGCCAGTTTGTCCTCACACCCAACTTCAGCATTCTTCTCCCTCCATGTCGTCTGCCAGTTCTATGCTTTATTTCATTCAAAACTGCCTAAACATCTCAAAAAAGTCTTCCTTGAATTCTCCATTCAATGTCAGCTACTTCCCTGAATCGCTAAGAGGGAGTCTGTAGTTTACATACGCCTATGTTTATTTGTAAGTTCTCTTATCTGGTGTATATCTAAAAAGTGTTTTCCCCTCCCCCCAACCCTGCTTTCTTTTTTTTTTTTGAAGAAGAAGATTAGTCCTGAGTTAACATCCGCCACCAGTCCTCTTTTTGCTGAGGAATAGTGGCCCTGAACTAACATCTGTGCTCATCTTCCTCTACTTTATATATGGGACGCCTGCCACAGCATGACTTGATAAGCACTGCATAGGTCTGTGCCTGGGATCCAAACTGGCGAACCCTGGGCCACCAAAGAAGAGCACATGAACTTAACCGCTGCACCACCAGGCAGGCCCCCCAGCTTTCTTTTTTGCTTTGAATTAGTAGCGTTAGGTAAAATGAAATTTAAAAGTTAAGCAGGTAGTTTGCCTTTGGCTGGAGTTTGGGGAAGGTGAGATGTAATGCTTTTAGCCCTCGTTTCCCAAGGTCTCCCATGTCTTTGGGGAATCAGCTACCTGGTGCTTCCTGGATTTTAAAGGTGCTGAAAGTCCCTATCTGAAACTTGAAAAGGTATCCTAAGTCAAACGCCATTAAAGATTACTTCCAAGTGCTCTTCTTCTTAGGAACACACTCATTCACAAAACCCCAGACAAGAAATTGCTAAGGACAATGATAAATCTAGATTTCAAATAACTTCATTAATGAGTAAAGCTAACAGTTCTTTGAGAACACCTGATTATTCTCAAAAACAGTTACTGAAGTTGTGTGGAAATCAGGGCTCAAAGATGTGTGTAACCTCCTAACCTCTCTTCTTCATCTTTCTGGGAAGTAATGGGGGGACGTTTACATTTTTCTTTTTCTTTCTTTTTCTTTTTTGAGGAAGATTAGCCCTGAGCTAACTACTGCCAATCCTCCTCTTTTTGCTGAGGAAGACTGGCCCTGAGCTAACATCCATGCCCATCTTCCTGTACTTTATATGTGGGACACCTGCCACAGCATGGCATGCCAAGCGGTGCCATGTCCGCACCCAGGATCCGAACCGGTGAACCTGGGGCCGTCGAGAAGCGGAACGTGTGCAGTTAACCACTGCGCCACCGTGCCGGCCCCTTTTTTTTTTTTTTAAAGATATTTTTCCTTTTCCCCAAAGCCCCCCGATACATAGTTGTATATGTTTTTAGTTGTTGGTCCTTCTGGCTGTGGCATGTGGGATGCCGCCTCAGCCTGGCTTGATGAGCGGTGCTAGGTTCGTGCCCAGGATCCGAACCTGTGAAACCCTGGGCCACCGAAGCAGAGGTGTGAACTTGACCACAGGGCTGGCCCCTGCGTTTTTCTTGATAAGCATTCTTTAAACCAAAATGTGTGTTTAGTTAGAGCCTCTGTGGTTAGATTGTAAGTTTGGAGAAAGGGAGGGTCTCTATGTTATTCCTCTTTCTCAGCAACTGTCGCTTACAGGTTGTTGACTGACTAATCTTGTGGTAACCTATTGAAAATTGAAACCTCGGTTTGTAATGATGCTGTGACAGCTTTGCTAGATCTTGGGCTAGGCATCCAGCTCTCCTTTGCTTTCTTTGGCCAAATAATGGAAGTAATGAGCTTGCAGAAATCCCATAAAATTTTAGAAGCCTGGTATGACTCACCAAGCAGATGTAGAGCAGTTGTATGAAGGGGGGAGGTGTCTGAATCACTGGACTTTGGGGAAGGAGGGAGAGGAGGGTCCTGGGAAAGGATTTAAAACCATGGTTTTATTCAATGAGAGATTATCTCATGTCAGGAACATGATCCTAGGATTTTACAGGCTGGCTCCCGGCATCTTAGATGAGTATTTGGGCTCTCTTTGTCCTGGTAGAGACCTGATTTTCAAGAGTTCTGTTTCCGACATGGAAAGGATCGATGGCTAGGTAGATTGACCTGCCTTCCTTGCTTCTACAGGTGCACAGGTGTTGGGATTTCTAGGTTGTGGAAACCTGGTTTGGAAACGTGGGCATTTTACAGTAATAATAAGTTAGGTAGCATTTTTTGGAGCACTGTACTGGATCTTATTGAATGTTTACAATTTACCTGTTAGCCTCATCTGATAGATGAGGAGGCTGAGATTAAGTAACTTGTGCGAGATCATTTGGCTGATGGAGTCTAGGTTTCTTTGCCTGCAATCCCAGTGCTCTTACATCCTCCTCTGTACAGCTGCCTTACTTTTCCCCCGAGAGGTCATCTTGCCACTTCACCCCAGGTTCTGTTCCTGACCGTGCAAACATCCCTTAAGTGTAGAAGCCCAACTCTTTCAGCTCAGGCTGCCTTCTCCCTTTCTTGAGGCTCCTGAGCATGGCTGGTTTGGGCTGCTTGACTGACCCTTGGTCCCATGGAGTGATGAATGCTGTCCAGTGTGCTTTGATGAATAAGAAATTGGTCATGTTGTTACCTGTATGAGAATTATGTACCTATAATTCAGAAATGCTAGATAGTTAAAGAGGCTGCATGTCATCCAGGCTTCATGACACGTGGTGATAAGGACCAGGATTTGGAGGCAGAATGCCCATGTTTGAGTTCCAGCATCTGCCACTCTCTTGGGACTATACGTAACTTGGGCATGTGGCTTAAACCTCTTGGGCCGCTAACTGTGGCATGGACACTGGAGGCAGACTTCCAGCATGGCAAGTTACTTAACCTATCTGGACCTCTGTTTCCTCACTCCAGTATCATCGTAACTACTTCACATTGATCATTGAAAGTATTGGTAAATGTTAGCTTTCCCTCCATTTCCTAATCTGTAAAATGAGAATAAGAAAACCTAATTTGTAAGGTTATCAAAACTTGGTGAATTGTGAAGAGTTGAGTGTGTTACCATTATTTTGTTTTATTCCTCTCACAAAATGTTTGTAAAATCACCTCATGGACCGTATTTGTTAGTTTGTATTTCATGTTTAACTGCATGAGTAGTGTCTGTAAGAGAAAAAGACACTTAAATTTCTTTTCTCATCTTCAAACATAACAGTTTAACAGTAACCCCTTAATATTATTAGTGTTCAGATACCCAGAGGCCTTTTTTTTTTTGAGGAAGATTAGCCCTGAGCTAACTACTGCCCATCCTCCTCTTTTTGCTGAGGAAGACGGGCCCTGAGCTAACATCCATGCCCATCTTCCTGTACTTTATATGTGGGACGGCTGCCACAGCATGGCTTGCCAAGCGGTGCCATGTCCGCACCCAGGATCCGAACTGGCGAACCCTGGGCCTCCGAAGCGGAATGTGCTCACTTAACTGTTCTGTCACCGGGCCAGCCCCTCAAAGGCCTTATTTTTAAAAGCAGTGTAAGTATAGTAGTGGGTTTTGGAGGAGATCTTGCTTCTCAAATCCCAGCTCTTCCCCCTACCTGGGTGACCATAGCAAGTTACTTGTTCTAAGCCTCCTTTCCCTCCTCTGTAACATGGGATAATATCGCCTACTTCTCTGCATTGTTGGGAATGAGATATTTGTCAAGGATTTAGGCTATGGTGAAGACTCAGTAAATGTTAGCCACGGCTAGTATTAATAATCAAAGCCAGGAATAAAAGTTAATATTTAAAGAATAAGGGTTATAATTCAGAAAAATGTCTTTGGAGGCCCCATGGAGTAATGACTCCACCTCCAAATTGCTTTCCTTTATGATATAGTGATACCTCAATTAAGGACTCCTGTAAGAGCAGCTTAGTCAGGTATGTTTAAAAAAAGATTCCCTCCCCTAAAAAGATCCCACACAACCCTACTCCAGAGCTACCAACACTTACAGACTGGAGCCTCTCTGTGACTGAAAAATGAATAGTTTTTCTTAGGTTCCAGGGCCGAAATCACATCTGTCTTCAGGTGCCTCATTCCCTGTGCTTTGCCTTCCTCCCCCTGTCCCCACGGAGTAATAACAGTTCCTACATTTATCTGTGGATAGCTTTTTCTTTTTTTAAAGACAGGCACCTGAGCTAACAACTGTTGCCAGTCTTTTTTTTTCTTCTGCTTTTTCTCCCCAAATCCCCCTAGTACATAGCTGTATATTTTTAGTTGTGGGTCCTTCTAGTTGTGGCATGTGGGATGCCACCTCAGCATGGCCTGATGAGCGGTGCCATGTCTGCGCCCAGGATTTGAACTGGCGAAACCCTGGGCCACTGAAGCAGAGCGCGTGAACTTAACCACTCGGCCATGGGGCCGGCCCCTGCATAGCACTTTTCAACGAGCCTCCACATGATTGTCTCCTTGAATCCCTACATCCCTTGAGAGGGGTGATATTGGTCTCTTTCCTGTTTTTATTCCCGTTTTGCCTATGAGGAAGCTGAGGTTATCTCATTTAACAAGCATCTGACAGCCATGTAAGGGCACTGCTTGTTAGATGATGGGGTGCCTGTGAACAGTTCATTGCCTTTGGAGAGATCGGCTCAGAAATAGGCAATTTCATTTTAGAGTGCTGAGTGGTGTGGTCCAAAGGGCAGGCGAGGCTGCCATGGGAGCATATTGGAGTGGGCTGCTGGCCTAGAGAGTCCTTCGGGGATGTCCTGATGGCTGAGCCCAGTCTGAAGGGCAAGGCAGAGGAAGCAGCTTCTTTGAGCAAAGGTATGGAGGTTGGAACTGTAAGGAGTCTGGGTGTGTTGGCTGCAATAGCAGTAATAGCCTTGAGAGCTTACTGTATGCCAGGCTCTGTGCTACATAATTTTTATCTTCACAACACCTGTATGAAGGTTTGAAGTCAGTACTGGTACTATCCCCATTTAACAGATGTGCAGCCTGAGACTCAAGAGGAAATGACTTGTGCAAGGTTTTCTGGAAAATGGTGGGGCTGGGGTCCAAACCCAGGCAGTCTCATTCCAGAGTTCTGGCTCGCAACCGTTGTGTGCCACTGCCCTTCTACTAAGCTTGCCTGCTTCCTTGCTTTTAAGCTTCCATCTTTAGAGATTCCCAGTTTGGTTTGGTCATAATGGCTAACCCACCAAAGGCCTTGATGCTGCACTAAGTAGCTTGAACTCTGTTCTGTAGGGGAACTACTGAACTGTTTCTTTTTCGTTTTTCAGTTGCGATATAATTGACATATAATGTGAACTGTTTTAAACAGAGGAGTCTTATGATAATATTTGTGTTTTAGAAATATTACTGTAGTAGCATTGAGGAAGATTGGCAACAGTGTAGTAGTTGACCAGAGTCAAACTACCTGGGTTCATTACCTTGTCCCAATACTTGCTGGCTTTGTTATTTGGGCAGCTTACTTACCGAACCTTAGTTTTCTTATCTATAAAGTGGGAATATGGGGCCAGCCCGAGGCCGAATGGTTAAATTCGTGAGCTCTGCTTCAGCAGCCCAGGGTTTTGCCAGTTCGAATCCTGGGCGCGGACATGGCACTGCTCATCAAGCCATGCTGAGGTGGCATCCCACATGCCACAACTAGAAGGACCCACAACTAAAAAATACACAACTATGTACCGGTGGCCTTTGGGGAGAAAAAGGAAAAACAAAATCTTTAAAATGGGAGTAATAATAATCCTTATTACAAATCTATACGGTAGACACTAAATGAGATGATGTATACATAAAGCACTTAGAATAGTGTCTGTCATAAAATAGGCACTCAGAAGATGTCAGTTTATAAGACAATATTGATTTGGATCTGGGAAGGGTGTGGCTGGAGGTTTTGAGGTCTGTTGAGAGCTGTCGCAGTGATCAGATTAGAACTGATGGGGGCCTGAATTGGGCAACCACTCGGCAATGGGAGAGACCTGGAAGTAGGTGTTACAAAATGGTGACTGAGAGTGGAAGGTAAGAGTGGTGCCCATGTTTCTAGCTTGGCACATTGGCCAGTCTTGGGGCCTTAAACTGTGATGGGGAGAAAAAAGGAGAAGGAACTTGTAAGGGTAAGATGATTAGCTCAGTGAGGTTGAGTAATGTGCTAAAGGTCATTCAGCAAATGTATTCTGGAGCCAAGCCTGGGCACAAGGCCCTTTCCATTGCTTCTGGAGAGATCCACTGATTTAACCCACTCATTCTCAGTAATTTGGAATGAGTGAACTCAACTTTGTTTCTGTCTGTCTGAATTTTAATTGTGGAAGGAAAAGCTTGGCTCTTGGAGAAAGCATTTCAAGTATCCGGGAAGAGGGTAAGGGAGTTTTTTTGTCCTATTTCTTTCCTCCCTTCTTTTTTCCCTCACTCCCCACCCTTCCTTCCCTCCTTCCTTATCCCCTCAAGTAAAAGAGGCTAATTCAGTCCTTTTTAGCATGACCTGAGAAAGGGCCTGAAGGAATGGAAATGGTCTTTCCTTTAGACCCAGTCTTCCTTCTGTGTCCTTGAGGAAACTTGAGGATGGTGATGGAGGGGCTCTTGCCCCTACTTGAACCAATTTATCGCTTCCCTAGGACTAAAGATGTGCTCTTTATATTCTTTAGTATATTGGATACTATTTGATGTCCTTTTTGCTAGTGCTACTACTATTACACAACCATTTTATCACCGATGCTGAATATTTAGTGATTACTGTGCTAAGTACTTGACATTCATTAACTCATTTATTCCTCGCAACAATGCCAGGAGGTAGGGCTTATTAATCCCATTTTATAGATGGGCAAACACAGGGAGGCTCAGTGATTTTTTTTTGATTTTCACTCCACCAAAAATGAGTGGAGCCAGGATTGACTAGAATCTAAGTCTAAAACCTATCTGTGCTCTCATCCCTAAGTACTCCTTGGCCTTCCTCCAACACAGAACTTTGGCGGAGTCCCCTTGGAAGCTTGCTCCTGTGAGACCTAGGTGTCACTGGACCTGCTGATGTTGTTTATGCTTTTCTGGGAAAGCAGCGTGAGCTACAGGGAGAGAGTCTCCACTTCCTAGACTCAGAGCAATGGGGGATGGGGAGCTCATTCCCGCCTGAGGCACCCTCCTCTAGGGCTTTCCTTCTGCCTAGAATTCTCTTCCCCTAGATCTTCACGTGGTTTTCTTCTTGTCATTTAGATCTCTGCTCAGACCTCAGCTCCTCAGAGTCCTTTCTAACAGCCTTTATCTAAAGTGGTCCTCTCATGTCACCGGTTCACATTACTTTGTTGAGTTTTTCCACACAGTACTTATCCTGCCAGAAATTATCTTCTTTGTGTATGTGTTTATCTTGTTTATTGCCCACTTTCCCCCACTAGAGAACATGGTTGGGGGTGTCTTGTCCTCCCAGTATCTATCTCCAGCACCTGGCACGTCGCAGGCACTCAAATACTTATTGAATGAAGGAGGCATAAGATTAAGCTGGTCTTTCACTTGAAGTGACCCTCAATTAAAAGGGGGTTGCACTGAGTTGAAAAGGCACCATCAGCCTTTAATGGAGGTTGAATGCAAGCCTGGTGGTAAGCACTATTCGGTTATCCCAAAGCCTGTTCTGTAGTCTCTGGTGATTGACATTCTTTCCTTGAGTGTCCAGAGTTTATTTTCTCCTAACCCTGTCTCAGCGCCGACTTGTTGAAAGGTCTTGTTCCATACCCATCTATCACTTTAATTCTTTATTACTTTAAGCTTCAGTCCCTTCTCCTGGAGCACAGTAGGTTTGCTGAGGGCCGGACCTTCAGTTACTATGACTACAGTACTCTTTGACCTCTCCCAAAATAAAACCCAGGGTCCTTGTCAGTACAACATTAACTGTAAATGTATTATGAATTCAGAAAATTCTGCTGCCATTTTTTGAGTACCTACTTTGTGCTAGACAAACAGGGGCTTTGCAAATCTTTTCTCACCTAATCCTTATGGCAACCAAGATAGGGGCCATTAATCCTCATTTGATGAGTTAAAGAGACTCAAAAGATGCAGCTCTTAAACAAACATGTGATAGTGGTTAAGACTCTGGAGCCGCAGGGCCTAGATTCAAATCCTGCCTTAGCCCCTTACTGTATAGGTGTCCTAGGCTGTCCCTAAGTTTCCTCCTGTTTTCTCATCTTTATGAGTATTAATAAATCACGTACCTCTGTGGTTGTTGTAAGGATTACGTGACTTCATATGTGTAGAGTTAGCTGCTATTATTATCATTATAAGTGTTTTTTATGTAAGTCTTGTTAGTCTGCCTAAGAGTGTTTTTTATCTACTCTCCTTTTGTAAGGTTAGTTCACATCCTTGTCATTTTAGTAGCTTAGTAGCATTCTTTAATTTATTAGGCATCTGTTGAATGTCAATCATTCTTTTCTCTAATGGAGCTTTCCCTAATGGACTACACTATAGTCCTACTATGTTAGCTTTTAAGTACTCTCTTCCTCTTTTTATTTTTAAAGATTTTATTTTTCCTTTTTCTCCCCAAAGCCCCCCAGTACATAGTTGTGTATTTTTAGTTGTGGGTCCTTCTAGTTGTGGCATGTGGGATGCCACCTTAGCATGGCTTGATGAGCGGTGCCATGTCCGCGTCCAGGATCCTGACTGGCGAAACCCAGGGCCGCCAAAGTGGAGCGTGGGAACTTAACCACTTGGCCACGGGGCTGGCCCTTACTCTCTTATTCTTAAACATGTGAACTATATCTAGTTTCCCCAGAATCGTATGTAAAGAGCTATTGTTTTTTTCTTGTTTTCACAAACAATTTATTTTTATTTTATTTATTTATTTTTTTTGAGGAAGATTAGCCCTGAGCTAACATCTGCCCCCAATCCTCCTCTTTTTGCTGAAGAAGACTGGCCCTGAGCTAACATCCGTGCCCTCCTTCCTCCACTTTTTATGTGGGACGCCTGCTACAGCATGGCTTGCCAAGTGGTGCATAGATCTGCACCTGGGATCTGAACCGGTGAACCCCAGGCCACCGAAGCAGAACGTGCGAACTTAACCGCTGTGTCACTGGGCCGGCCTCCAAACAATTTATTTTTATCCTGGGCTGTATTCTTCAGATTGAAATTACTGAGTCCAAGTGTATAAGCATTTTTGGGTTTTTTTTCTGCTTTTTCTCCCTAAATCCCCCTGGCACATAGTTATATATTTTTGTTGTGGGTCCTTCTAGTTGTGGCATATGGGACACTGCCTCAGCATGGCCTGACAAGCGGTGCTATGTCCGCGCCCAGGATCCGAACCAGTGAAACCCCGGGCCGCTGAAGCGGAGCGCGAGAACTTAATCACTTGGCCATGGGGCTGGCCCCTAAAAGCAGTTCTATAGCTTGTTCCTTGCTTCCAGATTGAGGTATAAAAAGATGGTCATGGTTAGGGCCTCAGGGAGTGGTTCAAGTGTTCCAGTTTCCCCCAAGCTGGGCCAGTCTTAGGTTTTGTCCTTTCTGAAAAATTAAATATTTCTGCTTGTTATATAATGGTGTGATGATTTTGACACGACATCTGTAAAGGATCCAATTGCTTAATCTTCCTGTATTCAAATTATGTTTATATCTAAAGGCATGAATATAAACATAGCAACGACTTTGGTAGGGAAAGAGGAAGGGCCTTTGAGAAGTGGTTTGTCTGCCTCTGGGATAATAAGAGGGATGTTTCCTGCCTTTGGGGACCTTGAAAGCTGCTGGCCCCTCTGCACCTCAGTTTCCTCTCTGTACCATGGGAACATCACATTTAGTCCTAACTGCATTTCTTGGTAGTTGTGAAGATCCAGTAAAATAGTATAAGAATGAAAGGACTTTCGTATATTTAAATAACATTTTAAAGAACTATGAAGAAATATAAAGAAGTAATCCAAAATTACAATCTTACCAACTAAATAATCCCTGCTGAAATTTTTTTTTAAAAAGTACATTCTTAAAGTTAGAAAATTCTAACAAGATGAAGATGAAAAGTTAAATTTTCTTGCTCTATTCCTCTCATTAAAGGAATCACTTAAAACAGTTTTCTTAGTTCTTTCCAAGAAATAATTTTATGAGTATGCTATAATAGATCTGTTTATATTTGTCTCTCTGTTTATATTGAAAGGATAATACCATACATACACATGCCTCTATACCGTGACTTTATTTATTTATTTATTAATTATTTTATTAAGATCACATTGGTTACACCATGCCTTTTTTACTTGACAACGTATCTTGCAGATGGCTCCATATCAGCATCTACAGATTGCCATTATTCCTTTTAATAGCTATACAACATTCTAGTGTATAGGTGAACCATAGTTCGTTTAATTAGGCCTCTTTTAACAGACGTTTTAGCTGCAGAAATTGCAAAGCTGTATTGATCATCCTTACAAGTGATTTGGCAGACTTTCGGGGAAACAGGTAATTTGACAGACTTTGGAGGATATCTGTAGGATAAGTTACTGGTAGTGGGACTGCTGGGTTGCAAGCATGTGCATTTTTGTAAATAGTGCCAAGTTGTCTCTAGAAAAGCTTTTCCAGTTTATGCTTCTACCAGCTGTATAGGCATGCTCTTTTCTCCTCATCCCTGCAAATGCTGGGTATCCTACCTTTAAACTTTTTGCCTATCTCAAAAATGAAAGAGTGTTACTTTGATTTGCATTTCCTTTAATTTAGGGTGAGGTCATGTGGATATAATATCACATGCTTCTTAGACCCTTGAATTACCACCCCCCGGTAATCTGCCAGTTCTTACGCTTTGCCCATTTTTAAGTGACTTGGTATGACTTTTTGTTCTCGGTTTGCATGCACTCTTTGTTAATAAAGGAAGTGAGCTCTTTGTCGTATGTGTTGCAGTTATTTTCTCCCAGTTTGTGAAAGTGCCCTTTAAACTGCATTACACAGTGTACATTTCAAGCTTTCATTATCATTGATATGGGGGCATTGACTACAAGTACTGTGTTTAAGGAAATAAACTAGGCCGTCTGTCTCCTGTGTAGCAGTGAGCTCCCATTGTAGGGAAATTTGAATGTAAAGGAGTAATTTGAAGTCCTGCCAAGGTGTTTAAAATGGAATCCTATGTAAATACAGATTGCGTCAGATTTTGTTCTCTTAATTTTCTTTGGTGTCCTTATTGAACATATTCCCTTTTCCTCTTATTCTGGAAGCTGGAGATTTGTGGAAGAAAAAGCTAAGGCCCTGAAGAATGGATAAGTTAAAAGCTGCAGAATCTCGCATCTTGAGAAAAATTTGTGTTTAAAACTAAATGTGAGAAGTAAAAATGTACTTCTTATGTAATCTTTTTTTTTTTGATTCCTTCTTCTGGCTTGAACTTTTTTTTTTCTTTGCTGAGAAAGATTCACCCTGAGTGAATATCTCTGCCAGTCCTCTTCTATTTTGTATGTGGGTCGCTGCCACAGCTTGGCTGCCGCCGAGTGGTGTAGGTCCACTCCTAGGAACTGAACCTGGGCCACTGAAGCGGAGTGTGCCGAATTTAACCACTAGGCCACAGGGCCAGCCCCTGTCTTGAAATTTTTTTAATTTTTAAATTTTCTATTCTTCTCCCCAAAGCTCCCCAGTATATAGTTGTATATTGTAGTTGTGAGTGCCTCTGGTTGTGCTATGTGGGATGCCACCTTAGCATGGGCTGATGAGTGGTGCCATGTCCGCGCCTGGCCTCTGAACTGGCGAAACCCCAGGCTGCCGAAGTGGAGTGTGTGAACTTAACCGCTTTGCCACGGGGCCGGCCCCTTGAAATCTTTTTTATTTGTTAGTAGATGTTGTCAAATTAAATTCAGACTTGCAGATGATTTTCCTGGTGTCCCTCCCCTTGGCCTTTGTTAGAGCTGGTTCATCTTGTCTCAGTATCTCTGTTTGTCTTCCTGGGTAGACTGGAGTGGGGGACTGACTTGGATTTCTTATTCCTAATTTCTGGTACAATGTTTTACTGATAGTACTCACTAGTGGTTTGTTGAATGAATTAATGTGAAATTTAAAACAAACTGCCACCCCAGAGGAGTGGAGGAAAGATTGAGGATGCGACATGAAAGCCAGATTAGTCTTTTTGTTTTTTTGAGGAAGATTAGCCCTGAGCTAACATCTGCTGCCAATTCTCTTTTTGCTGAGGAAGAGTGGCCCTGAGCTAACATCCATGCCCATCTTCCTCCACTTTATATGTGGGAGGCCTGCCATAGCATGGCTTGCCAAGCGGTGCCATGTCCATACCTGGGATCCAAACCGGTGCACCCTGGGCCGCCGAAGTAGAATGTGTGAACTTAACTGCTGCACCATCCGGCCAGCCCCCAGATTAGTCTTTAGTCTTGTTCTGTGTGATACCGGAGAGTGAAACTTCAAACAAGTGGGTCAGAGTTAAAATAAAACAGATTTTAGTTTGTGTAAGGAAGACCTGACAATTCACCCTCAAGAGGAACTGGTTTTCTTGAGCCATTGGGAATAATTTGCTCATCTTCATTCATTCACTGCTTTGCTCCCACACTCATGTATTTTCATGGAAATCCTCCTAGGGTACCTCGGTGGGAGGTTGGGTGGTAAAAGAATTAATTCAGAAATCAAGCAGGGGCCTGCCCTGTGGCCAAGTGGTTAAGTATGCTCACTCCACTTCCTCGGGCCACGGTTTTGCCGGTTCGAATCCTGGGCACAGACATGGCACCTCTCATCAGGCCATGCTGAGGCGGCATCCCACATGCCACAACTAGAAGGACCCACAACTAAAAATATACAACTATGTACCAGGGGGCTTTGGGGAGAAAAAGGAAAAAGAAAATATTAAAAAAAAAAAGCCAGAAATCAAGCAGACCTGGGCTTTTGTTTTGGGGCCTGTCACTTAGCACTTGAACCTTAAGCTAAATTAGTTTAAGCCTAGCCTCCTCATTTGTGATAATAGAGTATTAATAGCCACTACCTATATAGTCCTTACTCTGTACCAATCCTGTGCTCCTCAAAGGGATTATCTCATTTCATCCTTATACCCTCTGCCTGGATAGGTACAGTCATGCACCGAATAATCACTTTTCAACTTTGAGATCAAGGGCAGATGACAGACCGCACATACAAAAGTGGTCCCATAAGATTAGTACCACAGAGCCTAGGTGTGTAGTTGGCTATACCATCTAGTTTTGGGTAAATACACTCTATGATGTTTATATGATGACGAAATCCTCTGAATGTGTCCCTGGCATTAAGGGTACATGACTGTACTATTATCACCATCCTCATTTTCTGAAGAGGAAACAAATTCAGAGAGGTTAAGTAATTTACCCAAATTCATTCAGCTAATCAGGGGTGGAGCTGAGGATTCAAGGCCAAACATTTAACCCCATTATGTTACTTTACGGGACCTGTATAAAAGAGCTGTCTCCCTGCAGAGGCTGACAAGTAACAGCTGCTGAGTGAGTGCTCAAGGCCGCTCTGCTTTTCTTCTTGTTTGGCGTCACCTTTTTATATAATCTGAGAGGCCAAACTGTTAATCTGAATGTTAACTAGTATGCATGATGTCAGAGATAAACAGATCCATAATTTGGCCCAGTATTTTAGGCAAGCCAAAATGAAGACTTTTCTACTGATTTGATATCTCATTTTCCTGGAGAGTGTTAGGTAAAGCCAGTCAAACCTCTGACCCTTTCCTAGGGTCCATATAGTTGGAGCAGTCCTGCTAACATAGCTTTTCAGTTAATAGGTTTCAGCTTCCATAATTGCTACTGTCAGCCATTCCTGCCTTAGTTTGATTTGCTGTGTGTTCCCCAGTATCAGCCCTTCGGAGTGGTTATTTAATGGATAGCTCATCCTTCACATTATATATTTTTTTCCTTATGGAAAATTTTTGTTGTGAAAAACTTTTATAAATTTAGGAAATTGTTTAAGAGGAAAGAACAATCACCCACAACCTGTTTTTTTCTTGATTTTTTTTTTTTTAAATGCACGTGAGTTTTAATGCGAACTCGAAGTGGTGTAATTTTGCATTCTGCCTTTCCGTATAATATATTGCAAGCAAATTCCTCCTAAGATGTAATGGTATTACATAGCAGATATGAGGGATTTTTCTGCATTCATCCATTGCAAAGGTTGTGCTCCTGGTATGAGGCAGACGTCGCCCTGGCAGTGCTCTGGCATTACTTAGGCAGTGTAGGCTGTTGAGATCCAAAGTTTAGTGGGAGAGAATTTAGTCAGGGGTAGCCTGCTGTGTGGAGGTGGCCTGCTCAAGTGCCCCAAGAGGCTACATCTCCACCAGAACTACCACTAGCCCCTAAAGATAAATTTTACTAATATAGAAAATGACCACCAATCCCAATACCCAAAGGTTTAATAAAAGAATTTCTTGGGAAAATATGAATTGTCAGAATGGACTCAAGAAGAGGTGGAAAATAGAAATAGATCAAAGAGGATATAAATCTTTCTTGCCTAGCCTTCTAAAAGTAGGGCCAGAGATCAGTGTCATAGCTTTTGTTTGCTTCCTTTGTAGTGCTTAAATTCGTAGTAGTTACAGCTTGCAGTTACTTCACTTATTTGTTTACTGGCTACATTTTTGTCTTCCCTCAGTAGACTAGAGGCTTCATGAGGGCAGGAACTGTGTCTCTTTTGGTCTTGACTGTTTTCTGAAATAGCCTCTCAGCAGATATTTGTTGAATTCATTAGCAAATGATTGAATTTAACCCTGAGAGCAGTTGTTTTTTGGAGTTCTGAGGGGTGCCCCTTATAGATGAGTCCTTGGTAAGCGGTGTTGAAGGAGGGTCCCCTCACAGTTTCAGAGACTGCAGGATGCTGCATCATAGAGGAGGAGGAACCACTGGAGGGCACACCTGTGTTAGGATGAGGGCAGGAGTGAAAGAGGGCGCTGATAGGGTTTCCTGGGGCTTTGTGTTTTGAATAATGCCTGTTTGTCTTTTATGTGTAGTGAGTGATGCTACACTCTGGGCAGACTTTGCCTAAGTTTCATAAATATTTAATTGGCTTTTTCAGGAGAATAAAGGCAGCCCAATTGATGACTGAAAATGACAAAGCATCCACCTAACAGACGAGGAATCAGCTTTGAAGTGGGAGCCCAGTTGGAAGCCCGGGACCGATTAAAAAACTGGTACTTTTACATTTTTCTGTTAATTAAATTCCTTCAGTAAAGGACTTTTGACAGAACTGATAACGAGGGGTAGCCTGGGCTTTTCTGTAACGTTTTCCTGCTCCCTGACTCTTGGAAGGTGGAAGGAGACAAGTCTAGAGCCATGGGAATATCCTTTCTCTTTGGTGCAGGGATCCCTGTGTCAAGGGGGCCATCCTGTGGCCCCCTGTTCTTGTTCATTTTCTCTTTCTGCCTGTTCATCTGAAGGAGTTATGGGAAGAAGCAGCGTACGTGGCTGCAGGGAAGGGAGGAGTTAATAGTGGCAGCTCTTGCTCTTTGCTGCCTCTCTGGAAGAAGAGAGGAGAGAAACATCAGGGATGGAAGAATGAAGAAAAGGAGTTAGATTGGAACAGCTCGTGTTGTGAACAGTCCCTCCTGTTTTCTGGGTGTGTTGTTGTGTGGTTGAAATTTAGTCATCATTAGATTCGGAAGCTGAAGGGTTGTAGTCCCAACTTAGTCATTGACTTGTGACCTCTGGCTGTTAATTAGCTGCTTTAAGCATCGGCTTCACCTATAAATGTGGATAGCTAGTAATATTGACCTCAGAGTTTTTCTGAGAATCAAATAATAGAATATGCCAGAAAAGACCTTATAAACCATAAAATAGAGTTCGTTTTTGAGGACATCCCAGAATTTGGTCATTTGTTAATGCTCAAGGTGAAGGTAGGAGTTTCAGAACTCAAATCTTTCTGAATTTTACAAGGAAGAGTGTAGCCCTTTTGGTAGGTTATCTCAAAATAGACAGGCTGACCAGTTCCTAGGGTATAGGAAGAGAAGACAGGGCAAGAGAAGCAGGGAAGTGGCTGAGGCAGAAAATATCTCTGTTGCCTTTTGGCGCTGCAAGGTTTGATGTTAGAATTAGCTTTGAACACCTAGTTGTTTTTAGGCTGTTTGTGTTATCTATAATTATTTCCTTGTTTGGTTTTTCAGTATTTTTTCAGGTAGCTTAGTCAAGGGTAGGAATTCTTTTTAGATTTGGAAAAAAAATAAAATGCAGAAAAAGTGAAAAAGTGCAGCTAACCGTAAAATAATAGGTGTACTTATCACTCAGAATTAATAAATATTAACATGTTGGTTTTATTTATATTTTAAAAGTAAAAGACATAAAACATTTCTGATATAATGAAAGTACCTTTTATACCCTTCCCAATTCAGTTCCCCTCCCTCTTCCGTAGAGGCTGCCAGCATCCTGAAATTGGTTGTATCCTTTCTGTCCATGTTTTTACATTCTTACTATGTATATGTATCCATAAATAATAGAATCATTTTGGGTGTTTTAAAAAAACTCATAGGAGTGGTATCATATTGCTCATTTCTGCGTCTCATGTTTTTGTGATTTACCCATATTGATATATAAGATATTCATCCTAACTTCTGTCTAGAGTTCCATTGTATGAACATACCATATTTTGTTTATCCAGTCTCCTACTGATGGACATTTGGATTCCAGTTTTTCACTTTATGCACAGTGCTACTGTAAACATCTCTGTAAATGCCTCTTCCTGCACATGTGTGAGAATAGTTTTTGGGCAGTGGCTTTCAAACTTTTTTGACCACAGCTTATCTATATCCAGTGTGGTACTGCCCAAATACACATGTGAATTTAACTGAAGCAAAAATTTTATGGAATACTTCTTAACCTGAATACATGCATTGTGCTCTGATGTTTTTCTTCTGTATTGTGTGTATGTTTCCTTAATATACAAAAATGTTGGTCAAGAAGTGTTAATTTGATTTGATAATCTACTAATGGATCACGAACTGTAGTTTGCTAAGCCTTACTCCAGTGAATTTGTTAAGTAATCTGATATACACGTTTTCAGTTTTACTAGAAATTGCCATTTGCTCTCCAAAATGGTTCTACTAAATTACCCTCTGACCAGTACTACATAAAACTTCCTTTTTCCACATCGTTACCAACCTGTGCCTTTGACACACTTCCTGGTTTTGCCAGTCTGTTGGTTATGAAATGTTATTGTTTTATTCTGTTTTTCTTATTTCTACTGAGGTTGAGCATCTTTTAATATGTGTGTTTTGTGACTTGCTCTTGACTATTTTCCTTTTGGATTGTTTGTCTTTTCTTAGTGATTTATAAATGTTTTAATAATTTATTACGGATTCCAATTCTTTGTCAATTTGTGTTGCAGAAATTGTCTACTAGTCTGTAGCTTGTCTTTTTAACTTGTTTCTTTTTTTTTTTTCTGAAGTGTAGTTGACATACAATATTATGTTTGTCACCTTGTTTATGGTGTCTCTCATGGCATGTAAGTTTAAAATTTTAAATTTAAGCAAAATGATCAAACTTTACAATTTTTGCTTTTTGTGACTGGTATTTGAAATTCTTCCCTATCAGTTAGTTTAAAAAATATTCTCTTAAGTTCTTCTAGAAGTTTTAAAGTTTCGTTTTTCACATTTAGGTCTTTAATCTACCTATGAGATGCACTTGGTATCTAATTACTGGTTTTATTCACCATGTGAATAACCAGTTGCCAGAAACTTCCTTTCCCCATTGATCTACAATACCACTTCTATGTATCAAGTCCCGTAAACTGGGTCTGTTCTGAGCTCTTTATTCTGTTCCATTAATTTATGTTTACTCTTGTGCTAATAACACATTATCTAATTGATGTTGCTTTAAAATGTCTTAATATCTTTTAAGACAGCTTTCACCCTTTTGTGTTTTATTTTATTTGTTGTATTCTTAGATGTTTACTCTTTAATGTGAATTTTTATATCTGTCGGGTTTCTTGAAAAATGCTGTTAGAGTTTTGAGATAAATCGTATTGAATTTGTAATTACTTTGGGGGGAATTGACGTCTATTTTCTTTTTTTTTTTAAGGTTTTATTTTTCCTTTTTCTCCCCAAAGGCTCCCCTGTACATAGTTGTATATTTTTAGTTGTGGGTCCTTCTAGTTGTGGCATGTGGGATGCCTGCCGCAGCATGGCTTGATAAGCAGTGCCGTGTCTGCGCCCAGGATTCAAACTGGTGAAACCCTGGGCTGCTGAAGCGGAGCGTGGAAGCTTAACCACTCGGCCACAGGGCTGGCCCCTGACATCTTTTTTTTTTTTATTTATTAAGATTATGATAGATTACAGCCTTGTGAGATTTCAGTTGTACATTATTGTTAGTAATGTTTTGGGTATACCACTTCACCCTTTGTGCCCTCCCCCCACCCCCCCTTTTCCCTGGTAACCACTGATCGATTCTCCTTGTCTATATGTTAACTTCTACCTATAAGCAGAGTCATATAGAGTTCGTCTTTCTCTGTCTGGCTTGTTTTGCTTAACATAATACCCTCAAGGTCCATCCATGTTGTTGCGAATGGGACGATTTTGTCCTTTTTTATGGCTGAGTAGTATTCCATTGTGTATATATACCATATCTTCTTTATCCAGTCATCAGTTTCTGGGCATTTAGGTTGGTTCCATGTCTTGGCTATTGTAAATAATGCTGCGATGAACATAGGGGTGCATGGGACTCTTGGGATTGCTGATTTCAGGTTCTTAGGATAGATACCCAGTGGTGGGATGGCTGGGTCATAGGGTATTTCTATTTTTAACTTTTTGAGAAATCTCCATACTGTTTTCCATAGTGGCTACACTAGTTTGCATTCCCACCAACAGTGTATGAGGGTTCCTTTTTCTCTACAACCTCTCCAACATTTGTCACTCTTGGTTTTGGATATTTTTGCCAATCTAATGGGTGTAAGGTGATATCTTAGTGTAGTTTTGATTTGCATTTCCCTGATGGTTAGTGATGATGAGCATCTTGTCATGTGTCGTCTATTGGCCATCCTTATATCTTCTTTGGAGAAGTGTCTCTTCATGTCCTCTGCCCATTTTTTGATCGGGTTGTTTGTTTTTTTGTTGTTAAGCTGTGTGAGTTCTTTGTATATTATGGAGATTAATCCTTTATCGGATAAGTAGCTTGTAAATATTTTTTCCCAGTTAGTGGGCTTTTTGTTTCAATCCTGTTTTCCCTGGGATTGAAGAAACTCTTCAGTCTGATGAAGTCCCATTTGTTTATTCTTTCTATCGTTTCCCTCATCCGAGGAGTTATAGTGTCGAAAAGATTCTTTTGAAACTGATGTCAAAGAGTGTACTGCCTATATTCTCTTCTAGAAGACTTATTGTTTCAGGCCTAATCTTTAGGTCTTTGATCCATTTTGAGTTTATTTTTGTGAATGGTGAAAAAGAATGGTTGATTTTCATTCTTTTACATGTGGCTGTCCAGTTTTCCCAGCGCCATTTGTTGAAGAAACTTTCGTTTCTCCATTGTATGCCCTCAGCTCCTTTGTGGAAGATTAGCTGTCCATAGATGTGTGGTTTTATCTCTGGGCTTTCAATTCTGTTCCATTGATCTGTGCACCTGTTTTTGTACCAGTACCATGCTGTTTTGATTACTGTAGCTTTGTTGTATGTTTTGAAGTCGGGGATTGTGATGCCTCCGGCTTTGCTCTTCTTTCTCAGGATTGCTTTAGCAGTTCATGGTCTTTTGCTGCCCCATATGAATTTTCGGATTCTTTGTTCAATTTCTGTAAAGAATGTCCTTGGGATTCTGATTGGGATGGCGTTGAATCTGTAGATTGCTTTAGGTAGTATGGACATTTTAACTATGTTTATTCTTCCAATCCATGTGCATGGAACGTCTTTCCATCTCTTTATGTCGTCGTCAGTTTCTTTCAAGAAAGTCTTGTAGTTTTCATTGTATAAATCTTTCACTTCCTTGGTTAAATTTATCCCAAGGTATTTTATTCTTTTCATTGCGATTGTGAATGGGATTGAGTTCTTGAGTTCTTTTTCTGTTGGTTCATTGTTAGTGTATAGAAATGCTACTGATTTATGTGTGTTGATTTTATACCCTGCAACTTTGCTGTAGCTGTTGATTGTTTCTAATAGTTTTCCTATGGATTCTTTGGGGTTTTCTATATATATAAGATCATGTCATCTGCAAACAGTGAGAGTTTTACTTCTTCATTGCCTATTTGGATTCCTTTTATTTCTTTTTCCTGCCGAATTGCTCTGGCCAACACCTCCAGTACTATGTTGAATAGGAGTGGTGAAAGTGGGCACCCTTGTCTTGTTCCTGTCCTCAGAGGGATGGCTTTCAGTTTTTGTCCGTTGAGTATGATGTTGGCTGTGGGTTTGTCATATATGGCCTTTATTATGTTGAGGTACTTTCCTTCTATACCCATTTTATTGAGGGTTTTTATCATAAATGGTTGTTGGATCTTGTCAAATGCTTTCTCTGCATCTATTGAGATGATCATGTGGTTTTTGTTTCTCATTTTGTTAATGTAGTGAAACACATTGATTGACTTGTGGATGTTGAACCATCCCTCTGTCCCTGGTATAGATCCCACTTGCTCATGGTGTATAATCTTTTTGATGTATTGCTGTATTCGGTTTGCCAGAATTTTGTTGAGGATTTTTGCATCTATGTTCATCAGTGATAGCGGCCTGTAGTTCTCCTTCTTTGTGTTGTCCTTGTCAGGTTTGGGGATCAGAGTGATGTTGGCTTCATAGAATGTGTTAGGTAATACTCCATCTTCCTCAATTTTCTGGAATAGTTTGAGAAGGATAGGTATTAAATCTTCTTTGAATGTTTGGTAGAATTCTCCAGAGAAGCCGTTTGGTCCTGGACTCTTATTTTTGGGGAGGTTTTTGATTACTGTTTCTGTTTCTTTACTTGTGATTGGCCTATTCAGATTCTCCATTTCTTCCTGGTTCAGTTTGGGGAGGTTGTAAGAGTCCAGGAATTTGTCCATTTCTTCTAGGTTGTTCAATTTGTTGGCATATAGTTTTTCATAGTATTCTCTTATGATCCCTTGTTTTTCTTTGGTATCTGTTGTGATTTCTCCTCTCTCATTCCTAATTTTATTTATTTGAGATTTCTCTCTTCTTTTCTTGGTGAGTCTGGCTAAGGGTTTGTCGATTTTTGTTAATTGGCCCCTGACATCTTTATGATAAGAGTTTCCATCTATGAAAATATTATGTCTTTGTATTATTCACATTTTTCTTTATGAACTTCAGTAATGTTTTATAACCTCCATAAAGATTTGCATATCATCTATTAGATTTATTCCTAAGTACCTTCTAGTTTTTGTTGCTTCTGTGAATGGATTTTTTTTTTCTTTTTTTGCTGAGGAAGATTTGCCCTGAGCCAACATCTGTTGCCAATCTTCCTCTTTTTGTATGTGAGCTGCCACCACAGCATGGCCTCTGACAGATGAGTGGTGTAGGTCTGCACCAGAACTGAACCCAGGCCCCCCAAGTAGAGTGTGCTGAACTTAACCACTACGCCACTGGCGCTGGCCCCTGGATGGGTTTTTTCTTTTGGTGAGGAAGATTCTCCCTGAACTAACATCTGTTGCCAATCATTGTTTTTTTTGTTTGTTTCTTTTTTTGTTTTCCTTGAGGAAGGTTAGCCCTGGAGCTAACATCTGTGCCAATCTGCCTGTACTTTTTGGATGTGGGATGCCTCCACAGCATGGCTGATGAGTGGAGTACATCCATGCCAAGATCTGAACCCGTGAACCTGGGCTGTTGAAGCACAGCACGTGGAACTTTAACCACTTGGCCATGGGGCCAGTCCCTGAATGGATCTTTCAGAGACTTTTTTTGTGTGTGTATGAGGAAGATTGGCCCTGAGCTAACATCCGTTGCCAGTCTTTCTCTTTTTATTTGAGGAAGATTGTCCTTGAACTAACATCTGTGCCAGTCGTCTTCTGTTTTTTGTATGTGGGATGCCACCACATCATAGCTTGACGAGCAGTGTGTAGGTCTGTGTCCAGTATCTGAACTTGCAAACCTCAGGCCCCCAAAGTGAAGTGCACGAACTTAACCGCTACACCTCTGGGCTGGCGCCGGAATGGATCTTTTCTTTTTGAGGAAGATTAGCCCTGAGCTAACATCTGCTGCCAATCCTCCTCTTTTTGCTGAGGAAGACTGGCCCTGGGCCAATATCTGTGCCCATCTTCCTCCACGTCATGTGTGGGACGTCTACCACAGCATGGCTTGCCACGTGGTGCCATGTCTGCACCTGGGATCCAAACCGGCAAACCCCAGGCCACTGAAGCAGAGTGTGCAAACTTAACCCCTGCACCACTGGGCCAGCCCCTGAATGGATCTTTTTATGTTACATTTTCTCTTTGGTTAATGGTAGTTATGTAGGAGTGCTGTTGAGTTTTTTTTTTTTTGTTAACCAAATTCAATGTTTGGACTTTATTGAGATCGTTCAAAAATAAACTGCTAAAAAAAGATATATAACATTTATGAGATTGTTGGAAATTTGAACATGATTAATGATATTAAAGAATCATTAGGGCTGGCCTGGTGGCGCAGTGGTTAAGTTCGCATGTTCCGCTTTGGCGGCCCGGGGTTTGCTGGTTTGGATCCTGGGTGCGGACATGGCACCGCTTGGCATGCCATGCTTGGCACGCCACGCTGTGGTAGGCATCCCACATAGAAAGTAGAGGAAGATGGGCACGGATGTTAGCTCAGGGCCAGTCTTCCTCAGCAAAAAGAGGAGGATTGGCAGCAGTTAGCTCAGGGCTAATCTTCCTCAAAAAAAAAAAAAATTAAAAATTAAAAAAAATTAAATTATAAAAAGAAAAAAAGAAAGAATCATTAACTTTTTTAGGTATGGAAATGGTTTTGTACCTATGTTTTAAAGAGTCCTTGTTTTTTAGAGGCTTTTTACTGACATATTTATAAATAAAATGATATGTTGTCTGGGATTTACTTCAGAGATAATGTGAAAGGAGAAAAGGATAAGAGGATAGGGGAAGCAGAAGTGGCTATGAGTGATGACTACTTGAGAGTTTATTGCTGTTGAGTTTTGTATGCTGATCGCCTATCCAGAAACTGCTGCATTTTCATGTTTGTTCTGATGAGTTTTTTTTTGGATTTTCTACATAGACTGTCATGTATCTGCAAATAAGTATTTTGCCTCTCCCTTTCCAATCCTTATGCCTCTCGTTTCTTTTCCTTCCTTCCTTCCCTCCCTTTTTCTTTCCTTCTCTTCCTCTCTCTCTTCTGTTTTCATTGACCAGGGCCACATGAGCATGATGTCTTGTTTGATTTTAACAGGAACGTGTGAACTTACACCGTTAAGTTCTGTATGATTAGGAAACTGTAGGACTGTGGCAGATTGTTTAATCGTATTAAGGAAGTTCCTGTCCTATTCCTTGTCAGGAAGTTTCTTTTGTTTTTTTTAAGCCTGAGTGAATGTTGAATTTTATCTGATGTTTCTGGGCATCTAATTAATTGACCATATGTATTTTTTTCCTTTAATCTATTAGTATAGTATGTGACATTAGTTGATTTTCTAATGTTGAACAATTCTTCCTTGCATTCCTGGGTAAAACCTATTAGGTCATTTATGTAATGAATAAATTACAAGATTCAGTTTGCCAATATTTTATTTGGAATTTTGACATCCATGTTCACTGTATTCTTGGTTTTGATCTCTTCTTGTACTATCCTTATCTAGTTTCAATCTATTGTTATACTAGTCTTAGAAAATGAACTGGTTTTTTTGTTTTTTCTCTGGAACAATTTCTTGAAGCTTTGCTAAATCTTGCCTATACTCCTTTTTGCAAAAATAAATTTTGGACTTCCAAGTCAAATATTTTAAAGATTTTATTTTTCCTTTTTCTCCCCAAAGCCCCCCAGTACCTAGTTGTAGATTCTAGTTGTGGGTCCTTCTAGTTGTGACATGTGAGATGCCGCCTCAGCGTGGCCTGAGGAGCGGTGCTATGTCTGCGCCCAGTATCAGAACTGTCAAAACCCTGGACCGCTGAAGCAGAGTGCGAGCTTAACCACTCGGCCAGGGGGCCGGCCCCCATAGGATCATTTCTAAAGATTAAATGGCTAGGTCCCTTTGGGTGCAGATGACTACAAAGAGAAATCCAGTGTCTTTGAGTCACCTTCTGATAAGCTTGCTGCCTTGAATGCCTTTTCAAAAGGAGATATAGCAAATCAACAGCCCAGTCTGTTGAACTTCAGGTTGTAAGCATTTCCACAAATGTTTTTTAAACTGTCATCTGGTATACTGACAAATGCTTGTAGAGTGAAAAGTTCTGGATTAGAGTCTCATATGCTCTAATTACTAGCTGAGTTTACTTGGTCAAGTTACTTTACCTCTCCCAGCCTCAGTTTGCATGTAATCAGAATGGAGAATTATAATTGGATTATGTGGCTTAGATAAGATCATTCTCTTAGAAGCGTTTTGGTACTCTGTGTTACCAGGAAAATACAGCTGTTAATTTTCTTCTTAATCATGTCTACTCAAAAAGTGAAGACATTATGGCCAGCTTGTAAGAAGTTTTAGGACCAAAAGTCTAAAGGTAACATTTAAAAGAGAACCCTTGGGCCAGAAAATTAATAGTAACTAACATTTGTTGATTATCCATGCTGGTCGTCATGTACTTCTTGGGTCATCTTGCTTAATCTCCAATTAATAGTCCCATGAGATGGGGCTCCTGTTATTTGCCTCATTTTATCAGTAAGAAAAAGGAGGCCCAGGGAGATGAAGTCATTTGCCTAGGGTCATACAGGTGTAGGACCCCAGTTTGAACCCAGACAGGATTGAGTTCATAGCCTCTTTGAAATAGCCAGAATTCTCCCAAGTGTTTAATGTTTCTGACTCCTAAATTTTAAAAAACACTGAAAAACACATTCTGATAATGTTTGCCTGAATTCCTAAAGTAGAGGACTGGCATTTAATTGTTTGGTTAAATCTTTGACTTTGAATGTTTTTGACAAGAATAATGGAGGATTTGTTTTATCTTTAGATTGGAAGTGGTTGTGTTTTCTCCTTCATAAATGATTACACTAAGTAATACATTGCAGTACAATAAGTAACACATTACAGTAAGTAGTGTTTCTGCAGTATGGAGCCACATATTGTGTGTGTGTTTTCAGTCCATTGAGATAAGATATGATTATGGGGGTTAGGGTCCAGGTCTTCATCGCTTATTTCCTTTTGACTTTTCACGTCTGAATCCTTGGATTATGTGTTCTTATTTTTGGGATCCTAAAGTAAATGAATTTCAGCTTTTTATTATGAAAATTTTCAAACATAGTGAAAAGTTGAGAGAATACCTTTCAGCTGTATTCACTAATTGTTAGCATATTTACCCAATTTGCTTTATATACTTATTGTAATGTAATTAATTATAATTAGCAATAATTCGATAATATCTAATATCTAGACCATATTCAGATTTTCCTCTTGTCTCAAGAATGTCTTTGCAAAACCAAGATTCAGTCAAGGTTCAGATAGTACATTTTTGTTTTTATGTCTCTTTAGTTGCTTTTATTCTACGATGATCCTTCTCTTTTCCCCACTCTTTCCCCCTTCGTGGCGTTATTTATTTATTTTTAAGAGTTTTGAACAGTTGTTTCCACGTTCTGGGTTGGTCATAGTGTTTTCTCATGGTTCATAGTGAGTTTAACTTGTTTCTTGTATTCTCTTATGTTTCCTGTAAACTGGAAGTTAGGTCTAGACTTCAGATTAAACACTTTTTTGCAGAATGTTTCAATGGTAACGCTGTGTGTTTTATATTGCATCACATGCAGGACACATAAAGCTAGGTCATCTCACTGTTCTATGTATCACTTGGGTAAGATAATGACTACTCTCTCTCCCCATTTTAAAGGGGTATTTTTCTCTGTGAAAGTAGTAAATGATTTGCGGGGATGCTTTTGTACGTGTCAATATCATGTTACCGTCCCACACCATTTAGCTAATGATTTCAGCCTCCATTGATAATCCTTGCCTGAATCAGTTATTATACTGGAAGTGGAAGAATAGTTATTTTATGCCTTTGTCCTTCTGTCTATGTTTTATTAGGTTGATGTTCTTCTGTAAGAAGAGCTTTTATTTTTGGTCTTTTTTCCTTTTTAAGGATCACTAAGGTCTCAGATTTTTCATTATTCTCTTTGGTGCTAAAGTTATTCCAAATTTGGCCAGTGGGAGGCCCTTTAAACATTTTGTTCTTTTTTTTTTTTTTTTTTAAAGATTTTATTTTTTCCTTTTTCTCCCCAAAGCCCCCCGGTACATAGTTGTGTATTCTTCGTTGTGGGTTCTTCTAGTTGTGGCATGTGGCATGGGGGATGAGCAGTGCCATGTCCGCGCCCAGGATTCGAACTAACGAAACACTGGGCCGCCTGCAGCGGAGCGCGCGAACTTAACCGCTCGGCCACGGGGCCAGCCCCAAACATTTTGTTCTTTTGACATACTTATTTTGACATGCTCTTTTGACATACTCATTAGTCCTTGAGCAGTTTCTTGTTTTCTGGCACTACTAGAAGCCCCAAATTTATCTTCCACATGTCCTGCTCCAGACCCTGGAGTCAACCATTTCTCCGAAGCCTGGTTCCTTTTAGTTGGAAGTGGTGTTTACAAATTGAGCTCTGAGCACGGGGTGTGTTTATTGCTGCTAGAATCTCATTGTTTTTAGGTCTTTTTAGTGGATACAGCTAAGAAACTTTTTGAAAAATTATGAGTTCATTTTGGTATTTTAATTTAAATTTAACATTTTGTAATTTATATTTTTGCCTTTCTTTTTTCTTTTCTTTCTTTTTTTTTTTGAGGAAGATCAGCCCTGGGCTAACATCTGCTGCCAATCCTCCTCTTTTTGCTGAGGAAGACTGGCCCTGAGCTAACAGCCATGCCCATCTTCCTCTACTTTATATGTGGGACACCTACCACAGCTTGGCTTGCCAAGCAGTGCCGTGTCCACACCTGGGATCCGAACCGGCGAACCCCAGGCTGCCAAAGAGGAATGTGCGAACTTAACTGCTGCACCACCGAGCTGACCCCTCTTTTTTCTTTTATATTGAAAATCTTTGTTCCTAATCACGCTAATATATTAACCTATATGCCATATTCTACATCATATACGAAGTAGTGTCAAAGTTATGATACCAATATTACTACTAACACATCTACTGAGTGAAGTTTAAGATTTTTTTTGACATTTAAAATATGTTGTAAATAGAATTCCAAACTAAATAATGTGAGTTCTTTTTTAGTACTCTTACAGTATGATTTTATTTCTACATTTTATTTTATTTATTTATTTTTTGGGGGGGAAGATTAACCCTGAGCTAACGTCTGCTGCCAATCCTCCTCTTTTTGCTGAGGAACACTGGCCCTGAGCTAACGTCCGTGCCCATCTTCCTCTACTTTATATGTGGGACGCCTACCACAGCATGGCTTGCCAAGCGGTGCCATGTCTGCACCCAGGATCCGAACCAGCAAACCCTGGGCCGCCGAGAAGCGGAATGTGCGTACTCAACCGCTTCGCCACCTGGCTGGCCCCGAAGGTAGGAAGTCTTAGACTGCAGTGCAGTTCTCAGAAAGTTTTGGCAAAGGAGATAGGGAGTCCTCAAACCAAAGTTGCCGTCAAAACAGTCTTGTCTCCCAGGAAGAGTCTTGTCTTAGTATCCCTGCTCACTCAGTCATTGGCTGGGAGCAGCCCTAGGGGAGTATGGAGATGGCACAGAGGTGGTGATGGGTTTAGAGTTGCTGCAACTGTAGCTGGGGTCACTTACTAGCTACTCGATAAAGATGTGGTAGCTGCAGTTTCAAGGCAGCCACAGGTGGGCTATCTGTTTTGTTCACTGAGAAATCTCCAGTGCCTCAAAATTGTACCTGACATATAATAGGTACTCAAAATATTTGTAGACTGAGTTCCCAGTGATTGTAGGAAAACATCTTCTAGGTTGTTTTGATTGCTTACATTCTTAAGTCTGAGAGAAAATGTTTTAATAATGCAGAATTAGAAGAAATTATGTAAAGATCTGACTCTGTGCCAGGCTCTCCATATGCAGCTTCTTTGTTAAATCTTCTCAGCAAGCTGTGAGGTTGTTTGTTGTTTCAGTTTTATAAATAAGGGAAGAAACTGAGGCTCACAGAGGTGGAAGTCCTTTGTCCCAAATTTCAGAGGTGGTGAGTGGTAGAGCTGGGATTTGAACCCTTCTGGATCTGACTCCAAAGGCTAGCCATGCCTCCCAGGTGATTTCTTTCTCTGCTGATATTTTTCTGGGTGCTCTTCCATATTTTCTGGATTTGCTGCTCGTTGGAGGAAAAAAAGGCATGAAAAGGGCTAAAGTATTTTTCAAAACCCATGTGACAGTAGACGTATATGGAAACACAAATGTGACCCAGAGTGGGTGAGTGGGTCTTTCTGGATTGGTGCTTTTATATTTAGAATAAGTCTATATCTTTGATTTATTTTGTCTGTGTTGCTTGTATAGAAGTCTGGTTTTTCTCTCCTCTTTGTATACTGCATATATCATACTTCTGTTAAATTAACAACAATAGCAATGACAGGTAACATTTATCAGAGATTTGCCATGTGTCTGCTTTACATGGGCGATCTCATTTAATCCCCCATAGAAGGCCATTTATTTATTTATTTATTTATTTTTTCCTTTTTCTCCCCAAAGCCCCCCAGTACACAGTTGTATATTCTTCATTGTGGGTCCTTCTAGTTGTGGCATGTGGGACGTTGCCTCAGCGTAGTTTGATGAGTAGTCTCATGTCCGTGCCCAGGATTCGAACCAACGAAACGCTGGGCCGCCTGCAGCAGAGCGCACGAACTTAACCACTTGGCCACGGGGCCAGCCCCAAGAAGCCCATTTTGAAATGAAGCTCAGAGGTAAAATGACTTGCCCAAAGTTACAAATTAATCACTGATGAATCTGAGACTTACCCAGTTCTGTGTGATGAAAGTGTTCTGTATACCTTACCAGAATTTATTTGTAAATCATCCAAAGTAGTTTTTTGTAAATTACTCAATCCCAAAGAAATCATGGAATAAGGCTTTTTATTTTTTTTTAGAGAGTGGAGTTTGTAAAATACAGATTTAGATTTTCCATGGAGATCATTAGTTCTCAAAGCAGGTTATCACACCAAGCAGACTGTGGAATATTGATAAGAATCTGTGTTTTACTTGTGGACCTGCCACTTTGGGGTGAACTTTCCGCATATCCATTTCCTGCTTTGTGGGTGGAGTAATCCTGTCTGCCTGCCTTACCTCCAGGGTTGTGTAGATGGACTGACTGTCTAACGTGTAAGAGGCTGCAGTTTACTAGTAACGATGTCTTGTGGATAGAACGAACGGAAGCTGCTTGTTCTGCTGCCTTCTTCCTGTCATCTGTGAGGAGCGCACCATCTGCCCTTGACAGTAGGCCTAGCCTTCCCTGTTCTTGCTCTGAATACAGTGAAAAGAGCTCCTTCTGTCTGAGGCTTCTCTTTGGCGTGTTTCCACTACTTTGTTTCCATTTAAGTTGATCGTGGTCTCCTTCCAGTTCTTGTACGAAGGTTTTTAAAATCTGAGTTTCATAATGTCCTTAGCTCTCTTTCTTTTTTATTTCTCTTTCATTGGGATTATTTGCACTGATCAAGTCTGAGTTCTGGTTCATACCTCTTCTCTTCATGTACCATCTTTTTTTTTTTAAGTAATCTTTCATTTCTAAGCTTTCCACATACACCTACTGAGTGTCTGTGTGAGTCAGGCATTATGCTAGGCACTATGGAATGAAGAAAAATCACATAGGTTCCTCAAGAAGTTTAGAGGCCAGCAGGGTATGCAGCTTTGACTTTTAGCATTGCTGGCCAACGATTGTTAATCATATATTCTCATGCTTATGTCTTTGTCAATAGCTCACATTTATTGAGTGATTTACTATGTGCCAGGTACAAGTGTAAAGGCTTTACATGTTATACCCTATTTAATCCTCACAACACTATCAGGTGGGTACTTTTATTATTCTCATTTTATACATGAGGAAACGGAGGCACAGAGCAGTTAACTAAGTTGCCCAAAGTTGCAAGCTGGTAAGTGGGAGATTTGGGATTTGCATCCAGGTAGTCTGGCTTTTGAGCATGACAAGGGTATGGCTTTGATCCTCATGCTGTGTCCTGTACCTTGGATAGAGAGTAAAGTCCCTGAAATTAATTACGGTAGTCCCTCCTTATCTGTGGGGGATATGTTCCAAGACCCTCAGCGAATGCCTGAAACTGCAGATAGTAATAAACTCTATATATACCATGTTTTTTTCCTATATATACATACCTATGATAAAGTTTTAACTTGTAAATTAGGCACAGTAAGAGATTAACAACAATAATAAAACAGAACAATTAAAACAATATAGTGTAATAAAAGTTATGTGAATGTGGTCTCTCTCTCTCAAAATACCTTATTGTACTCTATCTACTCTTCCTCTTGTGGTGATGTGAAATGATAAAATGCTTACATGATGAGATGAATGACATAGGCATTTTGATTTAGCGTTAGGTTACTATTGACCTGACATTGTCGTCTGCTTCCAGATCATGGTTGAGCACTGGTAACTAAAATTAGGGAGAGTGAACTGTGGATAAGGAGGGACTACTGTATAACATGAGGTGATATTTACTCTGTACAGAGTTCATGTACAAACCCCTGTGGGAGAACAGTTGATTTCGTGTGTGGGAATTTCAGAAGGCTGCACAAAGATGAGTTGATGCCAAGTCATTTATTCAGTGCTAGATGCTGGATATATAGTGGTGATTAGGACAGACATAGTTTCCAGTCTTTCGGAACTGACAGTCCAGTGGAGATAGATAGACCATAAACAAATAGACCAATACATGTAATGTTAGGTAGTGATAAATGCTAGGAAGAGGAAGAAGTAAGTGGACAGACAGTGACACTGTATGTGTCTGAGGGATGCTTTTTTATATGTAGAGTACTTAGGGAAAGTCTGTCTGACAAGGAGTTGTTTGAGTACTGATCTGAAGTGAGGGAGCCGGGTGGATATCCAGGGGAAGAAGATTCCAGGCAGAGGCAGCCAAGGCACAAGCCCTGAAATAGAAGCATGCGGGACGTGTTCAAGCAATAGAAGGTGCGTAGGTAAAGAGTGAGGGGCCAGAAGTAGGAAATTAGTCCAGATATGTTAGCAGGAGCTAGATTGGCCGTAATTGGGGGTTTGGACTCTATTCTAAATGTTTTAAACAGGGAAGTAACATTTTCTGACTTCAGTTATTAGAAGTGGCTATGGTTACTGTGTGTAGAATATGCTGTAGGCAGGTGTGGGCAGAAACAGGGAGAACAGTAAGGAGTCTTTTTGTAGTAGTCCAGATTAAAGGTGATAGTTGCTTGAACTAAAAAGCTATGGTAGAGATGATGAGAAACGATCAGAGTCTTTTTTTTTTTCCTAAGATTTTATTTTTTTCCTTTTTCTCCCCAAAGCTCCTCAGTACATAGTTGTATATTCTTCATTGTGGGTCCTTCTAGTTGTGGCATGTGGGACGCCGCCTCAGCGTGGTTTGATGAGCAGTGCCATGTCCGCACCCAGGATTCGAACCAATGAAACACTGGGCCGCCTGCAGCGGAGCGCACGAACTTAACCATTGGGCCACAGGGCCAGCCCCAGAGTCTGGGTATTTTTGAAGGTACAGCTAACAGATTTGCTGATGATGTTGTGAGGGACAGAAGAATGAAAGATGACTCCAAGGGCTTTTGGTCTAGCTACTAGTAGAGTTGCTATTTGCTGAAATGGGGAAGATCAACAGTTTGGTTTTGAACATGTTAAGTATGGGGCTCCTTTGAGACGACCAAGGGTAGATGTTGAGCTGATTGTTGAATAACTGAGTCAAGTGTGCAGGTGTGAGCTCTGGGTTAGATATAGAAATTTGGGAGTTGGCTGGGAGTCTATGGGATTAAAAAAGAAAGACTTTATTTTTTAGAGCAGTTTTAGGTTCACAGTAAAATTGAGCAGAAAGTACAGAGTTCCTATGTAAACTCTAACCCCACACATGCACATAGCCTCCTCCACCATCGGTATCCTGCATCAGAGTGGTACGCTTGTTATAATTGATAAACCTATGTTGACACATCATTATCACTCCATAGTTTACATGGGGGCTACTTTTGGTGTTTTACGTTTTATGGGTTTTGACAAATGTATAATGATGTATATCCACTATTATAATATCATACAGAGTAGTTTCACCGTCCTAAAAGTCCTCTGTGCTTCGCCTGTTCATCCCTTCCTCTTCTCTAAACCCTGGCAACCACTAATCTTTTTACTGTCTCTGTAGTTTTGCCTTTTCCATAATGTCTTATAGTTGGACATACACACAGTACGTAGCCTTTTTAGATTGGCTTCTTCCATTTAGTAATATGCACGCATTTAAAGTTCCTTCATGTCTTTTCATGGCTTAATAGCTCTTTTCTTTTTAGTGCTAAATAATACTCCATTGTGTGGATGTACCACACTTTGTCCATTCACCTACTAAAGGACATCTTGGTTGCTTCCAAGTTTCGACAATTATGAATAAAACTGTTATAAACAGCATGTGTAGGTTTTTGTGTGGACGTAAGTTTTCGCCTCATTTCCTTAAATACTAAAGAGCACTATTGATTGCTGGATTGTATGGTAAGGGGATGTTAGCTTTGTAAGAAACCGCCATACTGTCTTCCAAAGTGGCTGTACCATTTTGCATTTCCACCAGCAATGAATGAGAGAGTTCCTGTTGCTCCACATCCTCACCAGCATTTGTTGTTGTCAGTGTTTTGGATTTCGGCTATTCTAATAGGTGTGTAGTGGTATCTCATTGTTGTTTTAATTTGCAATTCCCTAATGAAATATGATGTTGAACATTTTTTCATATGCTTATTTACCATCTGTATATTTTCTTTGGTGAGGTGTCTGTTAGGTCTTTTGCCTGTTTTTTAATTGGTTGTTCATTTTCTTACTGAGTTTTAACAGTTCTTATATGTTTTGGATAACAATTCTTTATCAGATGTGTCTTTTGCAAGTATATGGGGTTTAAGGCTGTAAGACTGGATGGGTTCATTTAGTGTTACACTGTCCAAAAAAGTAGCCACTAGCCACATGTGGCTGCTTAAATAAAATAAAAAATTCAGTACCTCAGTCACACTAGCTACATTTCCAGTGCTCAGTAGCCACGTACGGCTAGTGGCTACCATATTGGAGAGCAGAGAAATAGGAAGTTTCCGTCAAGAAGGTCCTATTGGACAGTGCTGACCTAGAGAGTCAGTATAGATAAAGAGGGAGGAGTAAGTCCTTGAAGCCTTCAAGTGTCTAGATGTTAGCAGGTAAAGGCGAGACAGCAAGAGACTGAGAAGGAGTGACTATTAAGGCAGGGGGAAGTCCATGAGGAGGGTGTCCAGAGGCCAAGTGCAAAAAGTAAGGAGTAATCACCTCAGTCTAGTGATGCTGGTGGGTCAAGTAAGGTGAGGATTGAGTGACAGTTGATTTGGTCACATGAAGGTTATAGATGACCTTGATGAGTTGTTTTAATGGAGTGGTGGAGACAAAAGCCTGATTATCATGTGTTCAAGGAAGATGGGAGGGGCGAGACTGATGTGGTGTACAAGTGGAGGGATTGGTCATTGATAGGAGCAGATGTTCATTTGTTGTAAGGGGAAGGGGGAGACAGAGTATACAGGTACAGATGAAGGTCAGCTGGTAGAGTTGGTGATGGGAGCATGTGTTTTCTGTTTTTTTTTTTTTTTTAAAAGATTCACACCTGAGCTAACAACTGTTGCCAGTCTTTTCTTCTTTTTTTTTTCCATTCTTCTCCCCAAAGTCCCCCAGTATGTAGTTGTATATTCTAGTTGTGACTGCCTCTGGTTGTGCTGTGTGGGACGCTACCTCAGCGTGGCTTGATGAGTGGTACCATGTCTGCGCCCAGGATCCGAACCAGCGAAACCCCGCGCTGTGGAAGCGGAGCATGCGAACTTAACCACTCGGCCACGAGGCCAGCCCCCTCTGTTATTTTCTTTTTTTTGAGGAAGATTAACCCTGAGCTAACTATTACCAATCCTCCTCTTTTTGCTGAGGAAGACTGGCCCTGAGCTAACATCCGTGCCCATCTTCCTCTACTTTCTATGTGGGATGCCTACGCACAGCATGGCTTTTTGCCAAGTGGTTCCATGTCCGCACCCGGGATCCGACCTGGTGAACCCCAGGCCGCTGAAGCGGAATGTGCGAACTTAACTGCTGCACCACCAGGCCGGCCCCCACCTCTCTTGTTTTTTAAATTGAGGCATAAAATTCATTCTTTTCAGAGTACAGCTCTCTGAGGCACGCCTAACTCATACAGTCATTTAAGCACTACTGCCATGAAAATGTAGAGCACTTTTGTCACTCCACGAAGTTTCCTTGTGTCCCTTTGTGGTCAACCCCTCTTTCCATCTCCAGCCCTTGTCACCCACCGATCTGTCCTCTGTCCATACAGTTTTACATTTCCCAGAATATCATATAAATGGAATCATACAGTATATAGACATTTGAGTTTGGCTTCTTTCACTTATCATAATGCATTTGAGATTCATCCATGTTTTTGCATGAATCAGTAGTTTATTGCTGAGTGGAATTCCATTGTATGGATGTACCACAGCTTATCCATGTACCTGTTTGAAGACATGAATTGTTTCCAGTTTTTGGTAAATATGAATAAACATTTGCATATAGGTTTTGTGAGAATACAAATTTTCATTTCTCTTGGGTAAATACCAAGGAGTATGATTGCTGGGTCGTATGTTCATTGTAAGTTTAACTTTTTGAGAAACTGCCAAAGTGTTTTCCAGTGTGGCTAGTCTGTTTTACATTTTCACCAGCAATGAATAAGAGTTCCAGTTGCTCTGTATTTTTTTTTTTTTTTTTTGAGAAAGATTAGTCCTGAGCTGACTGCTGCCAATCCTCCTCTTTTTGCTGAGAAAGACTGGCCCTGAGCTAACATCCATGCCCATCTTCCTCTACTATATACGTGGGACGACTATCACAGCATGGCTTGACAAGTGGTGCCATGTCTGCACCCAGGATCCGAACTGGGCCGCTGAAGCAGAATGTGTGCACTTAACCACTGCGCCACCAGGCCAACCCCCAGTTGCTCTGTATTTTTGCCAGCACTTGGTGGTATTCTTTCTTTTTCCTTCCTTTTTTGTTATTGTTTTTTAAATGGAGATATAATTTACATACCATGAAATTCACTCTTTTAAAGCATACAAATAAATGAATTTTAGTATATTCAGAAAATTGCACAACCATCACCACTGTCCAATTCCAGAACATTTCCATCATCCCCAAAAGAAACTCCATATACGTTGGCAGTCACTCCCCTTTTCCCCTCAGTCCTCTCAGCCCTAGGCAATTGTTAATCTACTTTGTCTCTGTAGATTTGCCTATTCTGGACATTTCATAGAAACAGAATCATACAATATGGGGCTGACCCGGTGGCGCAGTGGTTAACTTTGCATGTTCCGCTTCTCAGCAGCCCAGGGTTCACCACTTTGGATCCCAGGTGCGGACATGGCACCGCTTGGCAAAAGCCATGCTGTGGTAGGTATCCCACGTATAAAGTGGAGGAAGATGGGCACAGATGTTAGCTCAGGGCCAGTCTTCCTCAGCAAAAAGACGAGGATTGGCAGTAGTTAGCTCAGCGCTAATCTTCCTCAAACAAAAGAAAACAAAACCATACAATAGTTGTTCCTGTGTGACTAGCTTTTTTCTCTTAACCCGTTACTTTCAAGACTTATCTGTGTTATAGCGTATATCAGCATCAACATTCTTTTTTATGGATAAGTGATATTCCATTGGGAGGATATACCATATTCTGTTTATCCATTCATCAGTAGATGACTGTTTGTATTGTTTTCACTTTTTGGCTATTATGAATAATGCTGCCATGAACATTGTGTACAAGTTTGTCTGTAGACATATGTTTTCCTATCTCTTGTGTATATACCTAAGAGTGGAATTACTGGGTCATGTGGTAATTAACCTGTTTAATAAACCTTTGAGCAACTGCCATACTCTCTTCCACAGCAGCTATACCATTTTACATTCCTACCAGTAATG